>NC_090922.1:966576065-967860159 GCF_040938575.1 Ambystoma mexicanum
GTGTCCATTGGGCCTCCTTTGATTGCTTGATCTTCATAATTAAGATAAGATAATAAAATCACAAGTAGTGATTCGTCCACCATTACTGCTATCAAATAGGAATCTTGCTTCTATGTTGGTGGCATAAGGTGGAGCAAAGGGGGCTTTCCTCTTGGACCTGCTGTAGTTCAAAAATGTGCATGCAACCAAATAAAACACGTTTATGCGAAAAACGCCCAAGAGAGAAACATACCTTTCTTCAGTAATATAACACTTAAGGGCATGTGGTCTGGAGAGGATAGGCAACTTGTGCCACAAGTGCCCGACGCACACCAAGGAACATTAGACTTACTTTGGGGCGTAGCTCAAGTTCGTCTCCACACCCTCAGTGCTGCATCACTGGATGTCACCACAGGGCTATCAGGCTTTATCAAGAGTTCAATGGTCTCTATAGCATAACTGAGCAGCCGGTCATTACATGCAAACGACTGTATCTGCAAATACATCACTCCTGCACTGGGTGGCACAGCTTCCTGACACCTCTCACTTGAGCATAAGCTCAAAAGCCAGAAAACAGCTAACTCAGGTCTTCTTCTTCTTCTTCTTCTTAATTATCGGAAGCGTGGGCGGACCCACGCAGGCGCTTCCCCATCCTATAGGATGATGTGCACTGACTAACTCAGGTCAGAGGAGCCAGAGGGGTCCATTCGTATTTCCACCATGGCTGGTCACGTGAGGGCTCCACGAAAACCTACATAACATAAAAGAAGGCGTCCCTGGAGCTGGATCATCACATCACTCCCACCTGCAACTCGGAGTCTCTGTGGCGTATAATTGAGGAAGGGCCAGGAACCAGGATACACCCTTGTTCTTTTGACAACCGTGTGCAATACGGCATTGTCATCTCTGAACTATGGGGACACGGTAAACTAAATGCATTGAACATGCAAGAAAATAGGATTTTAAAGAGGTTGTTGGGCCTCTGTTATAGCTCTCCTTCAATAGCGACTACAATTACATTTGGGATTATGGTCATATATTAGAAAATTTAAACCCTGTGTCTATTGGATTAGAATGCGGAATAATGAGAATTTTGCATCATATCGCACAATCCTTCAGGACTTTCTAGAAACTCCGAGGGCCAAAGAGCTGCCATGGGTAAAACATATCAAAACCATGTTAACCACGATTGATCTTCCAGTACTGTGGGATAATCCGCGTGTTGTGGTAAAACATGCTAAGAGGAGGTAAAATAATCATTCAAGGAATGGGTACACCACACGCTACTAGCATCATGTGTGTGCACTCTATAGGTGGTTATATAGCACTCTAAACTAGCCCAGGTTTCGAAAAGGATTTTGATTAGTTGGAGGTCAATGAAAGAAAGGTTTTCCTGAGATATAGACTTGGGATATTGCCTCTCCAAGACTACACTTCAAATTGGGGGAGCCTTCACTCTGTGAAATGCTGTCTCAGCACTTCACAGAGGGAAGGAAGTACAGGCCAGGCTTATTTTTCGTTATTCTGCCCAATGCACTGAACAGAAAGGGCACATGGCTCAAACAAATGTTCAAAAGTAAAGGTATACGGTCTCTTAATGAAGCAGTTAACCTATGCGAAATGAGAGAAAACTATTCCCACACCCAAAGCATTGGCTCCTATTTGCTAATAGCTTTGCGGGAAAAAATAGCTTTCTCGAGGCCACTCAAACTGCTTATCTTGCACTATATTTACCTTGCCAGTTGTGTTTTATACATTGTTTTATTCATTGGAATTTAGAGGGTAATAATTAAGCAATAAAACCTGAGCAGCGGGGGGATTACCGACTCTGGTAATGCCCTCTAAACGAGGGCCTGGGGCTTTACCTGAGTCGGTAATGCTCCCGCTGCGAGGGTCATATTGCTATTAGTACCCCGGCCCGCAATATCTGCAATATCTGCGTGACCGGGGCACTAAAAGCATTTTTTCTGCATTTCGGGGCAGAAAAAAAAAAGAAACAACCAAGAAAATGGCATCCATGGAAAGGGAAAACAGAGTCTGTTTTCCCTTTCCATGGCAGCCAACAGGAGCGGACGCGCCGGGAACACAACCGCTCCCGAAAAAGGATCAAAAAGTGGGCTGGGAGGGCGGGTTGGGACGGGGGGAAGAAAAATAATGTAAAAAAAGTATCTGCGCCCCCGGCGAGGGACGTGGGAAGCCTCCACGCGGCTGGAGGCTTCCCTCGTCCCCCGCCTGAGACGCAGGAACAAGAAGGTAAGTGGGGGGGGGTGCGAGGATGGAAAGTGAAGGGAATAACATTTTTTTTAAAAGGCAGCCTCTCAGCCTTGGGGAGGCTTGGAGCGGGGATGGCCCCGCTTCGAGCCTCGTCATTGGCTGAGGGGTTGCCATGCGTCCCGCCGGGACAAAGGCCGTGGAATCCCGACAGAGGGATTCCTGACCTGGTAATGACTCAACGAGTGCCAATGAGAATGGCTCTTGCATTCTGATTGCGCCCTCGCCGGGTACTAATGTATTTTACTGTTCATTTATATCACACTTCCTATTTTTCTTTTAGTCCGATGGTCATTTTATTGCATATTGCATTGCATAACTTTGTACTATAAAATGCGAGCACTCACTATTGTATTAATGGTGACTATGCATGACTCATGATATTGTTTACTAACATCAATTCATTTAGTATTATCTGGGTAACTAATGGTTAGGTAATCCTCTCTCGTCCTCTCTAGTGCGTGAGTTAAATGAGGTTTGCTATGTGATCCCCCTCTAGGTACAGCACCTTGCACTTTATTCTAAGCATTTCTATTCTTGTTAGAAAGCCTACACATCTCTATAATTAACTGTTCACAGGATTTGATTCTCATTTCTCACTATGCATACATGTGTGACTTGATTAATTGTGTTTTACTACGAGTAATGCTGTGCACTTATTTTCTGTTATTGATATTTTTGGTTTGCTGTTATAATGCGATATGGCTTTGATAGAAAATTCCTAATAATGAAATGTTCACGAAAATTCTGAGTTAACTAAAATGGACGCTCCCGCTCATATTGTATTTTCAATGGAAGAAGTGAAGGACGCTATTGTGAAGCAAAAATCAAACCGAGCCTGGCCTTTGATAAGGTGAACCGAGTAAAGCTTTGGGCTGTGTTTGGGTCGCTAAATTGTCTACCAGAACCGTTTAACTTGTTGCTTAGCCTTCATTTTGCTTTCATTATAGCACCAAAGCGTGTGTGAGGAGTGTATGGACAGTGCACAGAATTTTTTAACGTCACCTCAGGTGTTCGTCAGGGATGTGTATTAGCTCCCGTGCTTGTCTCACTTTACATCAATGATCTGCAAGAAGAGCTAATACAGACCAGTGCAGACTTTCCTCAAATAGGGAACAGCAAGGGCCTCCTTACGAGTTGGGTGTTATTCTGGTGGTAAATCTACCGGAATACCACCCACCACCATTGACCTTACCGCCACTTGGTCCAGCGAATTACAGCTTGATAACAAGTGGTGGAGTTAATCCTCATTTCTTTTTAGTGTCATTGGACTCTATGGGGCAATTATGGTAGAATTACCTCTGGCGGAATTACCACCACAGTAATTCAACCAATCTTGCCGATTTTGGTGGAAAATGGGAGGTTTTTATCTCCAGCATAATGCTGGAGGTACATCCCCCAAACGAGGGAGATACTCGTAGTATTGCGATGCGAGATAAATGGTGGTGATTCTGTTACCGCCACTTCTTCCCGCAATGCCGTACTTGTAATGAGCCTGCAAGTTTCCTGTACTGGTGTACTTGGATGATCCCATTCATTCTGCCCGTCCTCCCCAAGCTCTTCAAGCCCTGATCACAACCTAAATGGATTTCATGGCCAAACGGTGAATGCAGGGAAATCTGTGGTGATGATTTGTCACCAAAGTTCAACAAAATATGTTTCCAGCATTTTCTCTAAAAGTAATGCAATCCCTCACGTTTATGAATATGATTACCTTGGCACAAGCTTTTGCTCAAAACTAACTGGTGATCCCATATCTCCAAACAAGTAACACATTTCAATCAAGCTCTATAGGGGGTAGACAGCTTCAGGAGACTTCTTAAAAATCAACCCCTGGATATGATCTTGCAGGTTTATCAACATTATCACTGTTGTGAAAATTGGGTCTACACTGTGTGGTTTTGCAAACACTGAACCTCTATAAGTAGCAGCACATGTTTTTATTAAGAGTGTCCTTGGGTTACCTCAATCAGCCTCTAACTATGGTGTAGATCTTGAATGAGGTTTGGATTTTGTACTCAAACAGCTCACCCTCCAGCCGATCTTTCACTGGCTGCATCAGTGGATTAACCAAAAAGCACAAGTAACCCAACACATGCTTTTGGGAGTAATTACTAACTGGCTCCAGCATGTTAAAGTGTATCTCGATACAAAATGGCCCTGCAAGCTTTCATTGCAACTACTATTTTGCAATTACCATTTGTAACCCGGCTAAAAGCTCAATTACTGACCTTTATACAAGACCATTGCAAAGCATCCAACATAAATACAACTTTGACTCAAAACCATATAATAATGTCTTCAAGGTCAACTAAGGAATATCTGTTATGGGCTAACAATCCGAACTCAAGGAACCACATAACAAGGGCCCATTTTAACTGCCTCCCTCTTAGAGCTATAAGGGTAATATGTTCTGGTAAACCCATTGAGAAGGATTGTTATTTTTGCCTTACCCTGGAAGAGGACTTAATCAATTTTTTTGTTTTTCTGTCCTATGTATGTAAACATTTGTGACAGAACTTTGAATCCTGCCTGTAACCTGACAGAATTCAACCAATGTTGTCCTGCACTCATTTTCTTATTGTGGGTGGACACTCCTCTAGTTGGTTGGTGTATGATGACTTATATAAGAGAAGCGCTTTATGAGAGGAAATGTTAAGCAGAAGGTAATATTTACATGACCCTCCATTCTAAAGTAACTTTAGTGGATGTATTGTATTGTTTGTATCGAGTTATCGTTAACATTGAACCATGTTCTCCACTGTATTACTAGAATTGGTCTGATTTATAATAATCACTGGGTCTTGTTTAGCATTGTACTGTTCTTGATAATTTTAATTATTTTGATTGTTGATATCATTATATGGAATTTTAATTATGTACATTTAAACTGATGTTTTGATTGATATGTTTTTTTTATCTGTAATAAACTTGATGATGATGAAATTGGTGTTAATCAAACACATTATTGCAGTGATCATATCATGTTTGTCATTGATGTGTTTTTATTGATGAGTAACCGTGCATTGAAATAGCCAAATCATGTGTAAAGTTCCGAATGAGCTCCTGATGGAAGATCTGTCCTTCCCTTCCATCTTCATGTCTTCTCTCAGGTGGCCTGTGAAGATCTGCACCATCTTCACTATCACAGTCTGGGTGAGCATTTCCTTCCTCTGGTGGCATGGGTACATTCCTCCGTATGCTCATGTTGTGTAGCATTGCACAGACCATGATGATCTTCCCTACCTTCGAAGCGCTGTACATAAGTTCCCCACCAGTCTGGTTGAGGCACCATCATCCAAATATGTGCTCAATGCACAATCTGGTCAGTATGTGTTCCACGTTGTGCGCAACAATGCTGGATCTCTTATAGGTGTCATCAGATATGGGAGTTGTGGCTACCCAGAGGCACCAACAAAAGGTAAGGGTAATTTTCAATGATGGCAGTGTTTGGTATGCAGTAGTGCTGTGCTGCAAAATTCCTGGTCTGTTGCTACTATTAAATGATATATTCTAAGAAATGGTGGTGTATACATCACTGCACCCTGTGTACCCTACTGTCCTGCACGCCGATGTCACACTATGCCTAGGGGAGAGAGTGATATTCGTGATGGCCTATATACTGTGGAGTGTATAGAGCTCTGCCCCATGTAGGCCTGCATTATTTGACACTCATGCCTAATGTCCTGAGAACGGTTTGACCACACGTCATGTGTATGGCAGTACTCCTACAACCCCCATCTCTCCCCATTCTCATTCTTTACTTTATTGTGCGTTGTAGTTTTTCTACTTACCAAATTTCCATGTACACAGCCACATGTAGATTTCCATGTATCCTGGCACGGTCGTGTTTCCGCAGGACCATGGCATTCTGGGTGGAACTGGGAAAATGGGCACAGTAATGGCTCACCAGCAGGTCAGCATCACAAGTCATTTGCACATTCATTGAATGTTCTTGCTTCCTCTTGCAGTAGTTGTGCTCCTGTGCTTGGGGTGTGACAAACAGAATAGATATGTGGATTAATGTTCAATTACTGTCTGTTTTGGCATTATTTTGGTGGTATTTCAGCTTGTAATATGGCAGAATTATAAATTTAATTTATGGTGCAAATTCCGCTGGTGGAATTTCCACTGGTTTTTATCAGTACCACTTCTGGCACTTGTTTTGCCGGGTTTATTAGCACTGGTGGAATTAGCACAGATTTGGTACTACTTGTAGTATGGTGCAGTAAAAGTGGCAGTAATGGAATTACTGCTACCTTTTTATGGCACCACCATACTCGGAAAGACCCGCTCAGTCTCCACCTCACCGACGGAGTACATTGAAGAGATCAACCCTCTCAATAGAGGTCTAATACATTTTCCACAGATTTTTGTTCAAGAGTGAATCCAATAAGGAGTGGGATAACCCTTCCTTGAAAACCTAAAGCCCACAGATGATTGGGCTTGAACTAGCCTGCTTCAGGGGTCCAATTCCTGTTGTTAGAGCAAGTGGAGATTGTCTTCTGACTTCACATAGAAAGGTAGAGGCAGAAAGAAACAAACCGGTGGAACATTCCATCAGATATAAAGAGAATCCTCAATTTGTAGTTACCCCGCCCCATCCATTCTCAATAGAATCAAATGCCCTTTGTGCAGCAGCCTGGTGTGGGGATAATCCTTATTCTTTCCTTTGCCCAGGACAGCTTCATGAGGAGTGGCTGTTTCTCTGGAGAGTGGCTTAACAAAGGAACAAAGAGATGCATCCCTGAAGGTTACAGTCTTGCTATCGGCAGCAAGGGCAGACTGTCTGGGGGAGAATACAAAAAATGCTTTCACTGCTAACCTGGGTTCACAGTGGTGACACATGTGTGATATCAAATGGATGTGGCTTGGATAACTGTGAGAGATGCTGGCCACTATACTTCAAACTCAGGTATGTCTTATTTTTAAGGTTTTGCATGCCACAAGGACAGCATACACAAATGTGTGAGTTTTTTGGAACAAGAGTGCATGTCTTTAATGCAGCCGCTGCACTGCAGAGACTTGGCTGTCACTGCAGCTGCCAAATGGGTACCTGGGGCCTCTGAGCCTGCTTTGTGCCACTGGAGACGAGGCACTGAAGATCAGGCTACTGATGCAGCAGGGCACAACTGCACATCATGCTTTTGAAAGGGGAATCTGACACATTATCCTTTTAGAGATGGAATTGCCCCAATCATTTTATTAATTTAATAAAAATCAAAAAAGCCAGCAATAGCAATCTGTCAAAAAGAGAGGCACTATCCGGTCCAGCTTCTGTGACAGCCTAAATAGAGTATGCATTGCTACACAACGCTGTTCATTTGCACATGGCAAAAATGAACAATACAATGATGGAAAGGCAGCCAAAGCATCATGTGCACTACAAAGATAAGACCCGACGCCTATTTTGCCTGCATTGTGTGGGAAATCCTTGAAATGGAACAGTCATTTTTAAGAACCATTAACATCTGCAAAGTTTGCAGTAAACAAAATATACATGTCGTCAAAGTTATTTCAAGCATGTTTTTGAAAGATGCCTGCACAACTCGTGAATAGGGGCGGTACCATTTTATCCTTGTGCACAAGGAGTTGGATTTTCTGATATCAAGCAATTTGATTGAATATTGCCAATAAAGCAAGTGAGCATGTAAAATGACCGTGGATTGCCATCTCTAGCCTTCGTTTTATGGAGTCGATAACTTTGGAGCCATGCTTGATCCAGGCCCTTGGTAAGTGCACTGCAGAAGCTCCTGAAATGCACACTAGCACTGTTTTTTTTCGTATCAAACCTGCAGACAGGTCTTGTGCAGAAAATTAAGACTGCATTAAGATTAAAACTGAAATGTTCTGCTTCCAATTAGCCCGTTAGTATTTCTGTAAGCATTGAATTTTTGATGCGATCAATGACGCCAAGTGGAGCCATCTTCCATGGAGTGGTTATTAAAGTTATAAAAATCAATACAAAGATGATACTTGGAAATCTATATCACATGATAATGAATTACCATGAGTGCAGACTAAGAAGGAATGTCAGCAGCCCAAACAGAAGGTTTGTGCATAACGAATTATTTGATGCCACTGGAATTGAATCTAAATTGTGCATGAGTTTGATGTCTTCAGGCAACACATGATGCATTTGCATGGCACGTTCTTAATGAGATGAGGACCGAAAGTACACTGGCTTGAATTGCATGAAACATAAATGACAGGACTGGGTCATCGGACATTATTCTATTGCACAATGTGGCTTTCAGTAGTGGCAGAGACAACGATAACACTCAGTTCATGATTAGAATTGACTTGCACGTAAAGCACAATATGCCATCAGCGCCAGAAGCGTCGATTGCTTTGGGAGCTGTATCTTATTATCTGTTGGGAACACATTTTTTATTTAGAGAAAAAAGTATTTTCTGCAAGAACATTCTAATTTAAGAAACTGAATTGAAGGTTTGAACTAACTGACGTCATTCCTCGTGAAATTTGAAGGCGTTCATGCTTCACCTGTCAGCCTTCACCGTTGCACATTTCTGTATGCATCATAGGCACATGTATAGAGAATATTTACCCGGTGCATGGTTTGCTCAGAATGCACATTGCTGCTTCGGGAGGCCACTATATTGGACCCAGCAACTGCCTTTTCACATTTGTATATGATGTAACAGTAACTATGTGCTTGTGCACCCTACTCCAAATATACATCTGCCGCCTTGCAGTATGCAAACCACACATCTTCTTTCATGGGCAGTGCATATGTATACTGCATGAGATGGTCAATTGATCCACTACTATTGACTATGGTGGCTAGTCATTTTTACCTGCTACTTTAATCCAGACGTGGCCACAAAGAGAAATCACTGGTACTGTGCTGAAAGAACTTTGCACACCCATGCACATATCTCTCCCTGCCTCATCTTCTGTATCTGTGCAGTACTGACTGTGGATTTCTCATCCCAGCATCTATTCGATGGATCGTTCAAAAGCCTATGAATTGAGGAGGAATATTTCATCAAATTGCTTAAAGGTGAAAGTACTGAACTTTTAGTTCTTTTGGAGTCTCCTCGTCTATATACATTCGGAAACACAGTTGTGTGCTTTCATTTTGTATCAACCGTCACTCTTCATTCATGTAATCCACTAGACCATTGTGGCAATGCTATCATAGCTCCTAGTTTATGTTATCCCTGCACTTCCAACTGGAGGGCCTCATATATTTAAGGCAGATGACTCCCAGTGCTGTGGTATATGGTCTTTTAAATAACAAGAAACCACTCGAGAAAGAAAGTGCATGTGAGGTAATTGTGTATCATTGAACATAATCTTTCCAGCATCAGTGGTACAGAACTATACCGTTTAAGTATTGATTCAAGACCAGGTTTCCAAAAAGATACTCCTATTATGTATGGTTTCAACAACAGTAATTACTTTGAGGTAATTTGCTTCGAAGTTATCACTTTGAAATTACTTTGAATAATATAGGTATTTGTGGGTTAAGGAGTAAAAAGGGGGAGAAGAGGGGTTGAATATGGGTAGTAATGAAGGGGGAGGAGGGACATGGGGGATCCCCAATTAAAAAAAAAAAACAAAAAAACAATTGAACTAACATTCTAAATTAATTACTTTGAAGTAAATTACCTTGAAGTAATTACTGTCAGTGAAATGACATGGCACCCCAAGAGCTGATAGTTCTAAGGCGTTACCAAGGTAACCGTACAATATGCAATGTGGTGGAATAAAACAGCAGCAAGATTCACAAATGCAAACCCAACACAAAATCTCTGTGGGAACAAAATGCAATGTGGTGGAGTAAAACAACAGCGAGATTCAAATATCGAAACCCAACGCATGTGAGGTACATTCGTGCACGCTCCTCTAAGGGGTTGTTCAATTGTGCTTGATGATTGCATCATCCCAGCTTAGCAGCTGAGACTGACACATGTGTTTGTGTGGTCATGGCAATTTGGTGCATTTAACAGTCTGGATTATCATTGGGACCTTTCAGGCCAATGATTGAGGGGGCATACATGGTATGTCATCATAACATTTGGGAGAGAGAGCATTGCTGCTTGATCCTCAGCAATGGGTGTATGTACGTGTAGCATTCTTTAATGTTGCAATGTCAGTGGGGCATGTTGTTAGATGCGTTTGTATGGAGATGCACCTATGTTGCTATGTACACACATGGCCAAGTGCCCTTTCTATGGCCTTGCCTGAAGGATACTATTGGGTCACAGCTTCACTGTGATCGTGATGTGCAATGATTTGTTGTCATTTGTATGTGCCCAGACATCAATGTGCAATGTTAGCATGTGCATGTCTCATCATTGTGACTTGTCATTTTGCCTTCAGTTGTGAGACTGAATTCTTCTGATTTTCGAGCATGGGCTTGTGTGTGCAGTTGCTTGTTGACTAATGCTGACGACATGCTACTGATAAAATTGTACACATGCATTGGTACTTATGAATGGCTGCTGATATTCTTTATTCCCTTTTCCACAGTTGCTGCAGATGTAGAAAAGGGTACAACCTGTGCTGTGAAGCTGCATGCCAGGGACATACACCAGATGTAGTTGCAGACCCGAGGCACACCCAGATCTGCCTGTGGGAGTGTCCCATTCAGATGGCAATGCTGTTGAGGAGGAGTCCCAGGATCACATCATTGTGGTGGGCACCTCAGCAGCAGAGGGGCAAGTTGGTGGTGGTGATGTTATCACACAGGGGCCCCAACGCATGGGCAACTCATTGTAGGTGTCTGGGTTGATGGAGGAGGAGGAGGGGGACGCCATTGCATGCCTGACCATGGTGTCATGTGGGGGTACTGGGGGAGATGTACAGGCAGCACACCCGGCCCTGAGACAGGAAGCTGTGCATTTCACCCTGGTGGGGTGAGCACAACCTCCTGTCCCAGGATAATCTGCTGCAGCACTACCCACCTTCACTGATGCCGCCAAGAGACAGATCCCACACTTTTGGCTGATGTGGCCATCCGGGATGCAGTGCTGCCACTGCTGATGGGTGTCTAGAGGCAGCATGAATCTGTCCGTGATGCTGTCCAAGTAATTAATGAGCTACTTGTAGAACATCACATGCAGATGGTCCACTTCTTGTCCTAACGAGGCAATAGCTCTGCAATTCTGCTGACCTCCATAGACATGCCACTGCAATGGCCCCCTCCTCATAATCATTTTATGTGCTCCAGACAACCTCAAATGAGGCTTCCATGCCAGCTACCGCCATGGCCTCCTGTGCCCCTGTACCGCCATTGGCCAGCCTATTTGTGCCTGTGTCCATGGTGGAGGTGGAACTCCGTACAATGGCAGATGAGGTGGTCACTGACAATGCCCAGGAACATACAGGAAAACAGGCTGAGGAGGAACACCAGACACTTGATTGCAGTGCAGATGTTGTACTCCTCTGATGCAGACCATCATCCAGTCGCAGTAAGTACCTGCTCCAAAGACACATTACCAGGTAGCAGGAGATGTTGACAGTGAGGAGACACATAATGGATGGCATTGCGAGCAGGAGGGGGAAAGGAGAAGCACACATGGTGCAGGTGAGGCAGGAGGCACAATGGTGCTTCCATGCACTGGTGTTGTCACAGGTACAATTTGTGAGGCAGCAGGACAAAGAGAGGCAGTGGGCTCATGAGGCGGCAATTGCCAGGGCCAGGGCTGAGGTTGAAGAGAGGTTCGGACAGACATGGGCTGCCATCCTGTGGGATTCTTGCAGGGCATTTGAGGAGATTGAGTCTAGGATGAGGGAGGCACTACAAGCCCTCTGGGAAAAAATCAGAGGTCCGCCTGCAAGAGGCATACGCAGATGGGGAATCGGCCTATGCCGAGGCATTGTCCGAGATAAGAATGGACTAGCCCGCAGACTCTTGTATGTAGTTAACTAGTTGTAGGTTTCCTTTTGTGTATTTATTTTTTCAAGGACCATCATAACATTTCAATCATTGTACATAGTTTTACATTAATACATTCATATTTTCCTTTTCAACATTCTGTATCTGCGTGCCATGGGCAGCATGTCTTGGCTTACTTGTGTATGCCTGCTTTTGTGCTTCTTTGTCCATGTGAACCTTTTGCTTAGACATGATCTCCAACTAAGTATGTCCTATGGCTGCCATGTGGGTTTAGGACACACTGTTTGTGTCATATTGGTACTGGCCTATTTGCTGTGGAACATGTGTGCATGGCTTCATGTTATCATGATGTTTGGTATGATGCCTTCATGGCCAATGTACTTATGTGGATAATGAGAGATGTGGGCAGAGGACATGTTTGGAGTTGAACGTGTTTCAGGTCTTTGTCATACACATCCGTTGCTTGGCTACGTCCATGCTTTGCAGTACAGGCATGTTGGCCATTAATGTTCATGGTGTGCATGGTTGTGTCAACCGTTTATGCTGTGGTTGGAATGGCACTTCCTCGGTACATGTGTTCCTGGGTTTTGTGTCTTATTGGTGGTTGTTTGAAGTAGACATGGTGGCATTACTTAGAATGACTTGCCCATATGGCAATGTGGACATGTGTTTCACAAATAGGGAACTGACTATCGAAAGAGTGGGAGTAGCAAGGGATGGTTGCCTGATAACATTCCTTGTGCAGGGGCATTGCATGTTTGCTGTCAGTGTATCAGTGTTGGATGAGTATGTTTTGGTTTGTGTGTCTAATGGTGGTGAGGTGGGGAGACAGTTGGAGATGAGAGGTATAGTTCATGATGTTGTTTTGGGTGTCTTCTTGAGGATGGGTACTCATTTGTTTAAGTGTGTGGCCAGATGTTCCACAGAGCAGTGATGTTTGGGGGGTGTTGTTTGATAATTCATTCACCTCTGCCCATTCACTTCTCAAGATTTAATTTTCTTGTACACTGTGTTCCTTTATGCTACTATGGCTGTTTAGGTGGCCCTTTGGCACTTGCTTGTCTGTGTAAAGGTGCTCACACTGCCAAAACAGGTATATCTTTGTGGCATTGTGGATGATGAGAAGGGATGTGGTCTCACTCTGATTCACTGGGCTACACACCTCAAATGTGGACTATGTCAACTGATCATCAAGGGATCAAAGTGTAGCTACAGTAACAATATGGTTGGATGTTGTGCACCTGAGTGTGATTCACAGGGAAGTCATGGAAGAGGTGACTGTCTTGGAATCAACTGTGCTGTTTCCAAGTGATCTTGTTGGAGGAGGATGTCTGCCAGGTGTTGTAGACACAGGTCGGAGTTGAGGTAGGTAAGTGCTCCACAGTGAAATTGGCCATGGGTGTTCAAGATGCATATCTTGCAAGTGTCGTTGCTGTTACAATGATTGTAAGGCTAACACCATCATCATACAGAACAAGGCCCACACACCTGTGCATCACCATGTAGGGACAGTGAATGGGTGTCGGTATTCATTACAGTTGGGTAGGTGAATGTACCCTTTTCCTGACAGATCATTAGTGCGTGCCAGCATACTGGTATGTCTGTTAAGCAGGCAACACGACTTTGTACATGTGTGTGAGCCTTGTTGTGTCCCTACATGCAAAGGGAATAGGGGTGAGCTGTTGTCAGGCAAGTGTCGTAGACAAATTACGTGTATATGGTCTACTTAGGAGGACAGGGAATTCATCATGGACCTCTGCATGCAAGATGGTTCATGAGCTATTCAGTCATTTCACATTTCATCCAACTCCTGGTGTCGTTACTGTGCACTGAAAGAGCAAGAGTTGGGGTGATGTGTATTTGGGGTGCATCATTTTTATGTGGGACCTTATTGGGTCAAGTACTGTGTGGGAGAAGAGTGGGTGTAGAGTGATGCTGAATTTTGGGGTGCAGATTAGTGTGTGTACTGGGACGAGGGCAGACTTGTGGGAGCAGCCTTCATGTTAGAGTTTGGGTGCAAAGTAGTGTGGGTACTGGACGAGTGTAGACTTATGGAATGTCACCTTGATGTAGGGGGTTGCAGCACAGATTGGCATGGGTACTTCGACAAGGGTGGACTTGTCGGTGCTGCCTTACTGTAGGAGGTTGTGGTGAAGATTAATATGGGAATGGGACAAGGGAGGATTTGTGGGTACTGCATTAATCTAGAGGGTTGGGTCATGGATTAGTGGGGGTACTAGAGGAGTGGAAGTAATTGTAATTGCCTGTACGTAATCCTTAATCACTTTTTTCCATGGGTCCAGCATAAAGATTGTTTGACCACACTATGTTGTGTTTGCCATGGGGACGTGTTGTTAATGTGTTGGGTGCTTTTGATTCCATGAATCAGCTCCAAGAGCAGTACATTTGTTCCACACAATGTTCTTGCTTGCGTTAGCTGATTTTGTAAATCAGGCCCCTAGTCATATTGTCATTGAAAGGAAATTACAGTTGAGGGGATGATGCCATCTTTTCTTACAGTTGCTGAAGTCAGGGATAATGATAAAACATTTGGTCAGCATTGAACGATAGATAATGTACTGGACTCCCAAACCATGTTGGATGAGACAGAGTCCCAAATCTGTATCTCCTGGAAATAAAGAATAGAAATCGACTTGAATATTCTCTGTGAATATGAATAGCAGGATATATATATATATATATTTGAAAACAACAATAACACCTGCAAAGGCATAATTCATCAAAACAAGGTAACACATGTTACCTTGCTTTGATGATTTATTTGCATGCATGATATGTGCATCATAAATTATGATGCTTGCATCATTCACATGCTGCTGTTGCATGACAAGTTGAGGGGCCGGGTGCCGCTGCCACGCTGGCTGTTGTCACTGGGCCGCCACTCCAGGGGGCACGGACCCCTGGAGTTGCTATGCTGTTTTATTAGTGACAAATATGTATTAGTGATATTAGTGATAAACTACCAATTTTAGAGTAGAATAAGCACCCATTTCGTACGTTGTATTTTGCCTTTCGTAAGTTGCAGTAATCACATGTTTTTTTTTCTGACGTTGTCTCTGTTACAATCATCACAAGACATTTCATCTCCGTTTCTTCGGTCACTTGACAAAATCCTTGTGCCTAAAAGCTTCTGTACAGTGTAGAAATATTTCACCATAGCACAACAAGTGGCCATTGACTTCATTGTGCCACAATGAATGCTTAGTTGTAATGGGCCTCATTACAAGTTTGCTGGTACAGTAACAATGGTACCAGTAAGGTTGCTGGTACTGTTGTTACCGTACCAGCAAACTACGAGTTCTACTCGCAGGTGCCTTTGCCCTGGCGGGCAGACTGGTACCCGCGAGCAGAGCATGTCGGATGCAGCAGCACCTTTCACGAATGGTGTCGGTGCATCCGGACTCCCCATTCCCATTGAGCCCTGTGGGGCTCAAACGGAAATGGGCAAGATTATTTTCTGGAGCCCGGGAATGGCCAATTACCGGCAAGTCTACAAGTATACTGGATGGACTAAATAGCCCTTGATATTTATTCCAATGATCATTGACACTTTTTTTAAAATTAACATTACAATAAGAAACCCTTGTACAGACTTTTCATGAAAGGTAAATGCACATGTGATGTCATCAGTGATGTCATCAATGACATTTGTGATGTCATCTTTGATGTCCTGGGTGTTAGTCTTAGCAGAGCACGGTGGTGGCGCGAGTTATGGTTGCTTAGCTTACCATAAATGGCGAATTTCAAGGGTTTTTCGGTTTTACTTGGAACCATAACGTCCCTTTAACAAAGTTTTTTTCACTGAATTTCATAGGTTTTTAGTAGCGCAACTTAACCATAACGTCCCTTTAACAAAGTTTTTTTCACTGAATTTCATAGGTTTTTAGTAGCGCAACTTAACCATAACGTCCCTTTAACAAAGTTTTTTCACGGAATTTCATAGGTTTTTAGTAGCAAAACTTAACAATAATGACTTTCACTTTATATACATGTCATATGGAACTGACTAGATCTCTTCTTATGAACTTGATGTCCGCAAAATTATTTAATGTTCGCGGACATGTTCGGAGAACAGTACCACTACCTAAAAACTTAGGGGGGGGTATGTTTGATTGTTATATCATAATATAAGAACATTTAACAAATTCAAAAAGCAGCACACAAACACATTATATATAGTAATACATGAGAAATGTAACCCATATATGTAACACACTAACCATTCATTTAAATACAATATGTTCTGAAATGGAATATACCACAAGAACATAAATTGGCTTCCAACATAATTACCTCACAGACACAACAGAACTGAGAACAAGACCAGACCCACTGAATACATAGGACTTATCTTACCAGAAATAGTAAGTGTACTTCATGTTACTCATATATTTATAAACTTTCTGTATTAGATTAAAAAATATATTATCTTTTCTTTTTTTTTCTCACAGAAATGTCTAGTACTCTGGAATGGCTAGAGGACAATTTCCCACATGAAGAAATGTCACAATATAGTGAAACTAATGGTAAACACTTTATAATATAAACCATTTAAATATTACTATTTTGTATACATTTAACATATATATTTTTTTTTATACAGAGCATAACAAAATAGAAACTACCTCTGAAGAAGCTGTTATGGAAAACACGCTTGACAACATAAAAGAAAAAATTGATTTACTGTTGACCAATTTTAATAATTTAAAAACTTTTGTTGAAGATCATTTTAAAACAAAAACGTCATACCATTGCCCCACATGTACTTGTCCCTCCTCACCATATCCCAGTCAATTATCCCCAAACCCTCTCCATAATCCAAAACGTTTTGATGAGATTTCTATCCCTTCCTCACCTAATACCAATCATGTTGAAACCCCAAATTCTCCTGTTTCTGTTTCTGCCTCACCTTCTCTGTCATAAATTATTAATATATGTTAAATAAAGTTTAATTTTTATATTGTATTGTGAACAGTTTCCGTTTTTTTTAAAAACAATAAAAGTGTCCGCGGACAGTGCGAGTGTTCTGAAATGTTCGTACATAAACGAAAATGGAGGTGTCCTAAAGAACACCACACCTGTTCGTACTGTTCGCTAGCAAGTTGAAACTGTTCTAAGAACTCATGTGGTGTCCTGAAATGTTCGTAAAGAAACAAAAATTAAAGTGTTCTAAAGAACACTATATCTGTCCTTAATGTTCGCTATCAACTTAAAACTGTCCTAAGAACACAATTGGTGTCCTGAAATGTTCCTAAATACACGAAAATGATGTGTCATGAACAACAGTACAACTGTTCGTAGTGTTCGCTACCCAATTGAAAGTGTTCTAAGAACACAATTGGTGTCCTGAAATGTTCGTACATAAACTAAATTACACGTGTCCTGAAGAACACTATATCTTTCCTTACTGTTCGCTACCAAGTTTAAACTGTTCTAAGAACACACGCGGTGTCCTGAAATATTCGTTTCACGTGTGACGCACTTTTAATTACTTCAGAACCCGAACAGTGTCCGTAGGACATCAATGCGCATGCGCTAACCAATCTCCGTGCACTTGGTTTCCTGTGGACAGACGCTTCCTTCGCAGACTAGTTCGCAAACAGATCATATGACCGCGCCCAAGCTCATCGTGTGTCCTGAAATGCGGACACTGTTCGTGTCCTCGAACAATTTAAAAGTACATTTTCAGTTAATCCATAATATTTTTCAATAAAATATCACCATGCCACAAGTCCCACATAGCAATCTTGACTTTCTATATACGTTTTGAAACTTTCCGATCCTTTTTTTGTGTTTGATCTGTCCGCGCACAGTGCGCATGTCCGCGGACCGTGCACAAGCACCCCTATAAAAGACCACGCCCAAGAGCTTATTCCCATTGTGTTTCTGGCTATTCTTCAGAACACAGTGATTTTTGCTGCCACCTGCAGACTACACCATCATCGACATGGCATCCTTGGCTGCTGAACTGCCACTTGGTGCTGCACCTGCTTCAGCACCACCACCACCCCCTCCACCACCACCACCTCCCCAAGGGCCTGAAGAGGGGAACAGGAGTGAGGATGCGGAGGAGGAAGAAGAGGATGATGAGAATGAGGTAGAGGAAATCCCTACTACCCGCACTAGGCGTGAGTCTTGGGTGTGTCTTGGGTGTGGCGGTTATTTACCATTCATGGGAATGGTCCTAAGGCTCGTGCGAACCATGTTACCTGCAATGAGTGCAAAATGATACTCAGTCACGGGAAGCATGGTAACTACAGCTTTGGGACCACTACTATGAAGCAACACCTGAGGTCATTTCACTCTGGGGCTATTCGCAGGGTTGTACCTTGCGAAGAACGTAGCAGGTTGATTTCCTCTACTTCATCCTCTGTTTCTGATCCTGTCACCACAAGGAACACCTCTGTAGGACAGCGTCTTTCTCAAGCTGCCTCACAGGCCATACAGAATGCTAATGACCCTTACCTTTCGAGGGTCACAGTTGTATGTATGTACTGTGACACAGTACTCTGCAGGGGGGAGCGACTTCGGAGTGCTTTTGAGACTATCGTCTCAGAGCACGAGAAGACCTGCTCACTACCCAAATAAAACCCACTCTCAGCTCGCCCTTTCTTATCCCTGTGGTTGGTGTCCCCCCCTTTACCCTCCTCTCCTAATGTGTCGTGTCTGAAAAACCAAAAAAAATGCAAAATTACAAAAATCAAAAAAAATAAGGCTCTTTTCAGAGCCGCCTTTCCCAGTTAAATAATAGAAGTGAAAATAAATGAAGCAGGGCTCTTTGTATTTTTTAGAAGTCTGTGAACAGTTTGCGAACATTAAAAAAATTGGGTTACTACTCCATCACAAACATTGTAATTTTCTCTTGAAAGAAGTGGTGGCTCTGAAAAGAGCCTTTGGGTGGTGTTTGTAAGTCAAAAATTGTAAATGCTTAACATCTACTTCAAAATCGTTGTTGTAATTCCAAAAAAGGTCGCAATGCATTTTGTACATTTCTCAGAAAAATCTGATTGCCAGCATAAGTAAGATGGACTCCATCTCTGCGAAAAATGTATGTACTACAAAACATAATATTTTCATTGTGAAAAGAAGACATGCCAAAATCTCTTAGAAAGCCACAAACAGCCTTATTAACATTGCGCCTTGCTTTTTCCATTTGTGGACCAAATGAAGAAGAACGATGCCTCATTTGTCTCTGCGCAATCCGTGAAAATATCACTTGCGAATTAGGAAACATGTCCATAACCTTCCTCAGTCCTTCTTTCATAGCAAATTGCAAAAAAATTCCAGTCACATGCCCTAAACTGTTCCCTCCACAATGAATTACAATTATGTCTGGATGTTGCTCTATCTCCAAAGTAGCACAGAGAGGTAGCAAATCCAACCACTTCATTCCACGTACTCCATGCCAGTGTACTTCCACATGTGGGAATCCAAGATCTACAGCTACTCCACAGCTTTCTGCATGCACCTTCAACCAATGTATCCACAAATCTCCTAAAATCCAAACAATCTGTTTTCTGAAACACACAGCCATAGCTATCTTTTGTTCTCTCAGCAAAAAGAGTATCTCAAAAAATCTCTCCTGGCACAACACACCCATCAAACTTTCCTGACCAATCCCTTTCAGTGCTTATTCTCATTTGAATGACTTCTGAACCCAAAAATCCCCGGATGTAACTCCCGATGTCCTGGAACTAGCGCCATGTCCGCGGACATATCGTAACAGGAACAGCCCTTCTACCATTTCCACTACACTCTCTCTGCCATTCCCTCATTGGATGTACCTCAAAAATCACATGACCATGCACCAATCACATTCAAGACCTCTACATTTAACTGCATCATCATAGATCAGCATTGCAAATGTACTCTGAATCTCTCTGAGTACAAGTGTCATATCATTGGCAAGCAGCATCTACCACAAATACTGTACAAGTCTTCAAGATTTCTACTTGCAGCTCCACGCATATCCATATGCATGAACACAAACTTCAGGTAGGCATATTTTCTGTATAGTACATGACATAGCTCTCAACCATTTTTGTTTTACAGGCGGGTGAAATCACCCGATTTTGTTTTTAGCGGGTGAGACGCTCATTGGAATGATTGGGCGTGCAGGAGGCTTGGCGGGTGAGTCTGCCCTTTACAAGGCGTGTGACACCCACCAAAAGCGTGTGACTTGAGAGCTATAGTAGATGAACACATTTTCAAACAGACTTTTACCTTGTAAAATCTGTTAAATGAATTTACTGTACTTTTTTCAATTTCCTAAAATCAACTACCACTTCTACACCTTTATACTTTTTACTTTCTTTAAACACACACACTCAAATCATGTTAAACTGACATTTTTTAAATGAAATATATAGACTACATATATTCAAACAAAATTGCATGCAAACACAATCTATGTTTAAACCTTTATAAAAATACTTATACAATTTCATATTTTTTCTTTTTATTTATTTATTTACTTAATTACTTTAAATTAGACATGACATTGAGGCGCTATTACCTAGAACAGTTTACCTATAGAAATAGTGGTATTCACTAATATATTATAAATTTCACAAGACATAGTAAAGATATTTTATTTTTGCTACAGTTAGTCATTCAATACAATTTGTTCATTAAGAACATACCATATGCACTGAACTGATGCAATGTATCTTATGTACAATAGCGTAGCATTAAAGACCGCTGAAGTTGAACTTGTTCGTTGAAAGTGGCATAATGTTTTCTAACGCGTACTATCACCGCCAAATTGATCCCCTGTCGTTTAGAGGGCTCTGAAAAAGGCAGACGACACAGAGTGGGTTAATAGAAATAATTTAACCGGTCTATAGGCGGTCAAGCGCTCTACTCGCTGTGCCACTTTACTGTAGCCTGTCAAGTGGCACAGCGAGTACAGCGCTCGCTTTGACATCCGTGCACAGCTTGCTAACGCAAGTTCGAATCCCAGCAAGCCCAAACTCAGCCTTTCATCCTTCCATGGTGGATAAATGAGCACCACACACCGTGGTTAATAATAACCACCTCTTAGATACCTCACAGTTCTTAGCGCTATATGAATGGGAAAATATTATTATTTTATTATTAACACACTCTGTTGCACTATCTTCGATAGCAAATAGTTTCACCCCCTAATAAATAAAATGATGATTTTTAATGAAGATCGGCTGGTGAGACTAATTTATGTTTCTTAAAACAGGTACGTGGCCCCGTTTTGTCTATGTCACGATTTACAGACTCCAGCGCATGGGGTCTTCAACTGCCAGGTGCAAGTCCAAATATGCAACTTCATGACCCTCACCATTTTATGGAACAATCGCCAAGGACCAATATGCCCTTACGCAGTACTAGCGGCTACAAACAACATACCAACCAATACGGTGGTCTAATGGCTCGTTGTTGCAGCAACCTTCCGATTATCAGAGAGACCATCAACTGCTTTTATCATAAACCAACAGCCTATCTACCGCAAAGGAACAACGCGCGGCTCCAAATAAACTTTTGCTGATCGACAGCAGAGACAATAGCAAATCGCTGAATATTCACTAAACATTTCATGTGAAATAAATGTACTTTACCAAATGTACAATCCTGCTGTTTACTTTTAAACCACAGTTTCATATTCAAAATTGTGGCGCACTGAGTTGTAACCTGATCTAACACTCTCTGTACCGCAAAGGAACATCGCGTGTCTCAACATGAACTTTTGCGGATCGACAACAAAGACAAATGCAAATTGCTGAATATTCTCTAAACATTTGATGTCAAATAAATGTACTTTACAACATTTACAATCTTGCTCTTAGCTTTTTAGCAAGCTGTGCACGGATGTCAAAGCGAGCGCTGTACTTGCTGTGCCACTTGACAGGCTACAGTGAATTGGCACAGCGAGTAGAGCGCTTGACCGCCTATAGACCGGTTAAATTATTTATATTAACCCACTCTGTGTCGTTTGCCTTTTTCAGAGCCCTCTAAATGACAGGGGATCGATTCGGCGGTGATAGTGCGCGGTAGAAAACATTATGCCACTTTCAACGAACAAGTTCAACTTCAGCGGTCTTTAATGCCACGCTATTGTAATTATATTTGGTATAAAGTGATCTAAAGGGTTACTTACAGTACAATTGCAATTTCCATTGTCTACGAGTGGTGCAGTCCGAAAATACGACTCCGCGTGTGCCAACGATCTTTCGCATAGTGATATAATATGTAAAAGTGGTTTCGTTTCAGAAATTTCATCTTTATCTTCTCTTACGTTTTAGCAACACTCCTTCAAGAGAAGTCTTTCATCACAATCTCTGTCTGTCAAGGTCAAAACACAATACAACCTTATAGTCTGCTTTGTGAGCCTCTCTGGGGCCCGAGAAAAAAATGGAAGCAGCTGACCTTCACTGTGAACGAGCATAAATTCTTACTTTGCAACATTCTGTGTAAAGCCATCTGTAGAAGTTGGTTTTTGCACGCCATGTTTGTATATTGTTTGCGTGATATTAAAAAAAGTTTGTTTAAAGGACGTTATGGTTCTAAGTACAGCCGAAAGACCCCTGAAAATAGCAAGTTATGGTAAGCTATGAAAAATAACTCGTGCCAACACCATGCACTGCTAAGACTAACACCCAGGACATCAAAGATGACATCGCAAATGTCATTGATGAAATCACTGATGACATCACATGTGTATGTACTTTTCATGGAATTTGTGTACTAGGGATTTTTATTATAATGTTCCGAAAAAAGTGTCAAGGATATTGCAATAAATATTGTAATATCCTTGACACTTACCGTTATTAGTGCTTTGAACGATGCATTTATATCAATAAATAGCATTGTATTATGGGATTCTATGTTGTATACTGAGCTCCTAATGGAGAAAGATAGCATTGTGTGCAGAGTACAAGATAAAAGTATAATATTTGTAATGTTAATATGATGAATAATGAAATGATAATTTTCCTGAAATGTTCAAAAATTCACAAAATGGGGGTGTTCTGAGGACGTTATTCGTATTGTGTGATTGCTTAGCTGTATGCAATGAGGGAATGGTATAGAGAGTAAAGTGGACGCCATCCGCGGACACCGCGGCTGTTCGTGGACAGGGCGTGGTAAATCTGGGTTTTTCCAGGAAATCCAACATGGAAAGAAGACTGTACGGATCAGCCAATCAGATGTCGAGGTTGTGGATTTGTGTTGAAAGAGACTGTGTGTGGTGAAGATGGCAGAAGTGGAGAAAGTCAGGGTGTTGGTGCTCGGAGATATGTTTGTGCATGGTTTACAGCAGTACGCTGAATGCAGGCATGTTGCAAAGAACTTTGATGTCAAAGGAGTGGAGGTGGTGTGGAGCACTGTGCCTGATTGCAATGTACAGGGAATTGTACAAGTTTGTGCGGATATGGCCACGATGAACAGTCCGCATGTTGTAGTTTTGCACTATGGTGCTTTCCATTTGGGCAACGTCAGTGCCCCTACTTTGTTGGCTGATTTGGAACGCTTGGTTCAAGCCGTAATGAAGATCCTTCCAAATGCGAAAGTAATTTTTTCTGGATTACTACCTAGGGCAATATGGGACAATAGTTCAGTTTTTTGTCCTCAGCAAAACATTGCTAGGTGTGTCATCAACCGTGGCATGTGTGCCTTCATGCTTAGAGCTGGTATGTTCTTCTGTAACAATGAGAATATTTATGCCAGTAATGCTGTTAATTTTAAAGAAGATGGAATTTCTTTATCTTTTACCGGAAATGCCTTTCTATTTTGGAATGTAAGGGTTGCTTTGGAGAAGGTTATGTGAAGATTTTAGGAGTAAAGTAAGAAAAAAAAACAAGAAAAAAAATATAAAATAACAGGTGTCTGTCAAGCATCTGTAAAAAAAAAACGGCTCTTTTCAGAGCCAACTTCAAAGGGGAAATGGGGCACACTATTTAAATTTACATTCACCACGCACAGATTTTCGATGTGTCCGCGGACATGGCGGTAGTCCGCGGACATGAAAATCACTACGAGGGGGTTAGTTTGTTCTATGTTACATGTCAGGGATATTATGGTTAAGTTGTGCTACTAAAAACCTATGAAATTCAGTGAAAAAACTTTGTTAAAGGGACGTTATGGTTCCAAGTAAAACTGAAAAACCCTTGAAATTCGCCAGTTATGGTAACATAAGCAACCATAACTCGCGCCACCGTGCAATGCTAACACTAACACCCAGGACATCAAAGATGACATCACAAATGTCATTGATGACATAACTGATGACATCACATGGCTGGCTCTCCCTTTTTATCCTTTACTGACATATCGAAGCCACATAGTTTTCTTCAGTAACAGTCAGGAAGTAAAAATTGAAAAGGTACTATATTTGTAGACTTGGGGTCCTGTCACATCATATGAAACATGTACATAGCGGAAGATACAGGCTTGAAAGAGAGCAATCCTTTCTGTGCATGAAGATAATCATTATGGTTATCAGCACTTTGTCATAGTTTTATTTTTATTACTCTACCTTCCCTCTATATGCTCATATTTGTATACATTATACTCACTCTCCATAGAGTGAATGGAAAAAATTTTTGCTCGCGCATACAGTCCAAACCGCTGGAAGGATTTCCACCAAATTTGGACCAGGAGCAGCGGCTTGTTCCCAAAAGCTGCTTTTGCAAATTTGGTGAAAATTCGTCCAGTAGTTTTTTTTAAAATGACCAAAAAGTAGGTAAAAAAAAATTAGTGATATCTGTGTTCGGTTTGCGGATACACTTCCCTGTTCGTTCAGCGGAAAATGTTCTGATTGGCCAATCGTCCTGCGTGATGTTCGCGGACATGCAAAGTGTTCGCTGATTGGACAGCGTGGAGCGTGAAGAGCGTCAGATTTTTCGGTAGCGCATGCCATATTGGATTTGCGGACGCGCCGGACAGCGCAGTGAAACTTTGTTCAAAATGTGTATTTTGTAGACTGTGTTGGTGTGTAGGAATATTTGGGGAGGGTGGGAGTGTGTGAGATAGGATGAAAGTTGTGTTTTTTATGTGTTTGACGTTCTTTTTGTGTTCGATTTGTTTGTGGACATCAAGGGTGTTCTGAAATGTTCTAAATAAACTGACTAGGGGGTGTTCTAAGGAGTCAATATGTGTCCGTTTTGTTCGCAAGCAAAGTGAAACTGTTCTAAGAACACTAGCGGTGTCCGGGAAGTGTTCGTAGGGGGTGTCCTGAGGACGCTGTTCGTATTGTTCTCTGTCAAGTTGAATGTGTCCTAAGAACACTCGCGGTGTCCTGAAATGTTCGCAAATAAACAAGATGGTGGTGTTCTGAAGACGCTTCTAAGAACACTCCCGGTGTCCGGGGAGTGTTCGTAGGGGGTGTCCTGAGGACGCTGTCCGTATTGTTCTTTCTCAAGTTGAATGTGTCCTAAGAACACTTGCGGTGTCCTGAAATGTTCGCAAATAAACAAGATGGTGGTGTTCTGAAGACGCTTCTAAGAACACTCCCGGTGTCCTGGAATGTTCGTAGGGGGTGTCCTTAGGACGCTGTCCATATTGTTAGTTGTTAAGTTGAAAGTGTTATAAGAACTATCGCGTTGTTCTGAAATGTTCATAGGGGGTGTCCTGAAAACGGTGTCCGTATTGTTCGCTGGCAAGTTCAAAGTGTTCTAAGAACACTCATATTGTTCGCGGACATTAAAAGTTTCCCATAGATCATAGTTGAAATGTTTGACTCTATGGATGTGATATGCTGCGGTGGTTGTTGCCAGGGCATAGAGTCTTGGGTGCATGGCCATTTGGCCATGCACCCAAGATTATATGCCCTGGCAACAACCACCGCAGCATATCACATTCATATTTGCTTATAACTTTGGGTGAAAAACAAATGTATAAGGAACAAAAGTATTAGATACTATGGATGTGATATGCTGCTATGGTTGTCCTTATTATTGTATACTTACTGTTTGGTCTAGTAATGGGAGTCCATGTTTTTCTTCTTCATTTCTGTGATAAAAGAAAATAACATATTAGTATTAGTATTTTGTAATGACTTATTACATTGTATAAGCAATATACTTTTATTTTTTTTCGACCCTCATATTTAGTAGAGTACAAATCAGAGTACTGTGCAATTTGCTCAGTTTCTGTATTTGTTGCTAAAATCATTGGGTCTGTGGGAGAAAAAAAAATTCATGTTGTATTAAAAAGAAAAAAACTTTTTCTGTTATGCTACAGTTTATTTGTTTGTTTGTTTTCAGTGTTCACTTGTTGTTTCTGGCTAATGCTTTATACTTTGCTTTGTTGTATTTTTTTTGGAGCAGTAACAGATTCTTCATTTGTTTTGATATTATAAAATTTTGGAGCGGTTAGATACCAATTGGCATATTCTAACTGTCTATTTTTTTAATATATTTTAGTGGTTTTGATTTACCTATTTGGATATTGTTAAATTTTGGGACAGTTAGATACCAATTGACATATTCTAACTGTGTATTTGTTGGCCTAATTTAGTGGTATTCATTTATCTGATTAGTTGTTGTAGAATCTTTGAGCTGTTAGATAGCTTTTGGAGTATTCTAACAGTTTATATTATTTTAACACACATTTATAATTTTGGGACAGTTAGATACCAATTGGCGTATTCTAACTGTGTATTTTTTGGTCTAATTTAGTGGTATTCATTTATCCGATTAGTTGTTGTCGAATCTTTGAGCAGTTAGATAGCTTTTGGAGTATTCTAACAGTTTATATTTTTGTAACACAAATTTACTAAAAGGTTTAAATACAGTTCATTTATCAAATTTTGGTTTTAAGAACATGAAATAAGCGTTTGTAAGATTTGCTTGTAATCTCTGCTTTAGAGTAATGGTACTGTCATTACATTCAAACCATCCACATTTATTTTTTATGTATGCAGTGTAGTGCCCTGAATTGGTTGTGGCTCCTGGGTGGTAGATTATACCTATTGTTGTGAACGTTTTCTTACCAAGTGATATTTGACCATGTGTGAATGCAGTCGGCTTGCAGTTGTTTTTGGTACCATCTGCATTGTAACGTAGAAGCATTAGTATTACGTATTTACTATGTGTTTGTATTACTAACGTGGAGAGATTATCTGAATTGCAGGTAGAGCATAATCTACCATGGTTTGCATTTTGTACAAGTTGCTGAAATGGAATGGATTCACAATTTGGTATTGATATATATATGAAGCGTTCATTGGGGATTTCTTCTTGTGTCACATTGTTGCAGAGAGTGCATGTATGTTTCCACATGTATGAAATCTGAAAGATTTCATTTATAGGTATGTTTTTGTTTTCCAGTACTTGTAGTAAGTACATTAGAAATTCTTGTGGATCTTCCTGTGAGTTTATAGTGAATTTCACCATTCCAGCACAGTAGTCCAATTGTCGTCTTATTCCAAAAACACTATATGTGTTGTCAGGATTGTTTGCTGCATTTCTGTGAAGTACTAACATTTGCAAACACAATGGGTCTGTACTGTGTGAGTAAATGTTGTCAACAATTGGTGGTAATTGAAATAGAATATTCATTGCTACATTTGCATAGCAATTTACACCAACTATATTTGAGAATTTAAATGGTCCAGGTAGTTCTGTATCTAACTGCTTTTTTTGGAGTTTGTCTTCCTTCTTTAAAGAAGTACCTGGTTTACTTTCTCTAATTGATTCTTTTTCGTTTGTGGTACTTGATGAAGTATTAGTTTCTTTTACTCTCTTTGTAGAATTTGCAGTGACGTCCTGTTGCATTTCTGTTTGATTTAGTTTTCTTTTACAACGTTTTAGTTTTTGTGGAACAGAATATGTGTTTAGATGAGGAGTGTATAGTGAGCGAAGTCTATTATATTCTAAAATGCAAGGAATATCAGCGTTTACTTTACTTGCATCAAAGTTGATTAGAAATAGACCGTCAAGTGTACGTAAGCGTGATAGTGCTACGTAGCTCATGCCTTCTTTAAAGACTGTGTTACCAATATCTATCATTGCTTTGTCTACGGTAAGACCTTGTGATTTATGAATTGTGACTGCGTATGCAAGAGTTAGAGAAAATTGTTCTCTGCGTACATACATATCTTTGAAGCAGATCTCCAAAAACAATAATGTGTTTTCCTGCAAACAGCTCTTCATAGCTCTTCATAGTCTGTTTTGAGTACCTCTTGTAATCTGAGGTGAATCAAAGCTCACTTCATCTATTAGTAGCATTTTCATTTGTTTCAATACTCTGCGTAATTCAATTGCAGCTTCTGCAGAAAGTTTGTAATAGTCTAATTTGTTCTGGTGTTCTACTGGTAATAGTAGTAATCGGTGTAATGTAACACCACCTATGTTGTAGGCAGCTAAACCTGTGGGGGCAGTGACAACAGCTGACAGTTTTTTGTTTGTCAATTGTTGAAGGAACTTACTAATGATTTTGGAACTTACTAATGATTTTGATTAGGAATGTTTTGCCAAAACCAGCTTCACCACTGACGTACAGTCGTATAGGTTTATAATTATGACAGGAACATTCTTTATTTTCATGTTTTACACCATGTGCAATTTGTTTTGTTACTTCTTGAAAAATGCTACTTTGCTCATTGTTTAGTTTTGATTGTAGTATAGTTAAGTCTTCCTTATCTTCATACTGACACATGGTGTTTTCTACTTCTATCATAGCTAATTCTGCCTCATTTGTTATTAGTGGTTCTCCCAGTGGTTCTTGGCTTCCTGTTACAGAAGGTTGACTACTGTCAGGAGTATCCTTATCTAGTTGAGCTTGGAGTTCTTCTTCATGTTGCTGTTCATTGTGCAACATTGTTTTGTACTGTGTAAAGTTTACATCAGTTATAGTGCTTTCATTTGCTTTGAAAGCATCCTCATATGAGTCATAGTTATCTAGTAATTGTTCTTCTTTTCTCCATGGTTTGAAGAGTTGTAACAGGGACATGTAATATACTTATACTTCTTTATGTTGAGGAGTCTTCAATGACAATTTGATATGATTAATTAAATTTGGTTTAGTGAGTTTAACTAAGCTGCCTTCACAGTCTGTCACTCTATATTTACCTTTTTTTTCATCGGGTTTCATATTATTTTTGTATGTGTAGTTTTGGGCTATTTGGTATAGACACATGTTTTCCAAAGTATTACTTCTTTTTGGGTAGTATGTGTCGAATAAATTGTTTTTTAAAATGTCTTGGCTGTTGGGATCATGTTTGGCTATTGTTTCTATATCTTCATATGATTTTAGAACTCTTTTTCTAGATTTAGCTGGACCAAGACTTAGCCATACTATATTTTCAGATTTACCATACAATGAAGTACCAGTTAAACGATCAGCTTCTTCATAAGATCCACATTCTTTATGGGTGAGCTTTTTTATGCCCAAGCTGTATAATTTCTGAGATACTGTTTTATCTGATGACAGGTCATTCCAGAGGTCTTGGAGCTCTGTCTTTTCTGCTTTAGTTAAGTATGCTGTGACATATCGTGCAACTGCAGTAGAATTGTCTGCAATGTACTGCACATCTATGTTTGCATTCCATAAGTGGGCAATGATTGCATTATAATCATTGATATATTTTTCTTCTTCTTTTCTTTTTATGTAATATGTATTTTTAGGTGACTTTCCTTTAACAGTATGTCTAACTGAAGACATGAGGTTGTTTACTTGACCTGTATTTGTAACTGGTCTAGGGAAACCAAATCGGCATTTGGTGTAGTATTTGCCTTTGTTTTTGTATTTGCGACGACAATATTTTCCACATTTGTGTCTTTGAAATTGTAAAATTTGTGCACAAAGATCACTATTTGTGGCTTCTGATGGAATTTCACAAGTGACATATTTTTCAATAAACTGTAAAACAGTGGCATCACTGTCTTGACCAAATTTAGGAGCATCTTTAATCCATAAAAGCATGTGGATATGTGGTGCTCCTCTGGCTTGGTATTCTTTTCTCCAAAAGAAGTGTTGCACTTCTCCAAGGGGAGGAACAGTTTTATTACAAATAAAATGTAGCATAGCAATGAAGCGATGGTGAAAATATCTTGAAACATTAACAGGATCCAAAGAACAAGTTCTCCAGGTGTTAGAATATCTATGTTTGTTTTGTTTTTATTTGATATGCGTAGGAAATCATGTAAATCTTCCCATGCATATTCTGCACAACTTAATGTAACAAACCAAGTGGGTGGGCCAAGGTTTCTGATCATACAACGTACATCTCCATGACGTCGAAACCAGTACTCTTTAGTACCACGCATATTTGCTAATAGATTTGTAATATTTGATTGTAAAAACTCATCCTTTTGTTGCACTTTCTCTAATAATTGTGTAGCTGTCATATTTTGAAAGTGTGATCCTGATTTTAATATGTGTGCAACTCCGTAACATAAAGTTGCTAGTTCACTTTCAAAGAGTAGGTGGAATATGTATTCCACATTTTGTCTAAATCTGGGATCTTCAGAATACATCCGTAATGAGCGGTATTCTGAAGCTCATATTTGAATAGGTCTATCATCATACCTTCCTCCTTTGCCAGTTGGAAAGAGTAGAGGAAAAGCACGTGCTTCTATACTTTTTTTTCCCATATACTGATTGGCGATCCTTTTGTTTGACGCATTTGGTAAGTTTCCAGTACATCTTGTACGGTGTCATTACAGTGCAAAGGATTAATTGTATACTGGTCTAACGTATTTGATATTGTAGCAGGATCTAGTAGCTCAAATTGACCAGCTTCTTGTGTTTCTTGAATTATTTCAGTTGTATCTTTCAAGTTTTCTTCAATATTAATTTCTTTGTAATATTCATTATTCTCTTTAAGATATTGGAAGGCTTGTCTAACTTTTTATAAATCTACCAGCTGTTGCCATATTTTTTTGTCTTTTGTAGGTACTCCATTTACTAATATAATTAAAGATTGCTGCATTGGACGTTGCACTCCTAGAGTATGCACATTTTCTTTTAGATTTAATGGTAAATAAACTACTTTTCCACGAATGCCTTTTACCAGTTCAGATGGAGGTAATTTTGCTGTTTTTGGTTGAAGGCGTATTATTGCTTGAAATGGGTGTACTGTGTGAATTATGATGCTCTCATATAAATTAAGTTGTTGTAGAGGTTTTGGTACTGGGTATAATTCCAAATTATTTGTGATAGAACGTGAAGGAGTTTGGTTGTTGTCAAGTTTTTTAGTGCAATAACTGCAAAGTATTAAGGGCTCAGTTATTTCATATTTGTTTTCTGCTAGAAGGTAGAGAGCTAATTCAAACCATTTAGAATCTTCATTGTCTTCTATTTTGTATGATAGGTCCACAGTTTTTGTGTTACTTTTATAAAAAATTCTACGGCAACATACACATACATGGTTTGGTACTTCAGCTGATGTACTTTTAAATTTTAGTATTTCTTTTTTGTATGTGTTTAGCAAAAGGTTGCCATGTGTAGAATTGTTGCTTAATTGGTTTAAAGCTATTTCATTCTGTAAATGGCTTTCACTTCCAAAATATTTTTTCTGGATATAGTGAATTTCTTCAAGTAGGTCTTTTGCTGTACCATGTAGAAGGATGTTATTTAACTTTGCTAGTGCTAAAGCAGGACTTTTAGCATAGTACCGTTTATAGACTAGATTTCTTATAGTTGAATGATGTGTTGATATCCTTTTGATATCATGGAAAGTGGTTTTACAAGTAAGTCCTGTAATGCAGGCCAATGAATGTCCTTGTAGTCCTGTGTACTTGCGCACTGGGCAGGTATCTATATTTTGCAGTAATTTAATTTTGATTTTGTCTTTGCTTTTTACATATTTATTGAGGAATTGGTGTATAGATTTGAAACATTGTTTGGGAATGTTACACATTGACGTGCATGGCCATTTGTACACTAGACGTTCCGATTCAGTTGAATGGAGGGGTAATTCTAAGTTTTCAGGGCATATTTTTGTAAGGAGTACTTCTTGTTCCATTATGGTATTATTCACTTTTTCATAACCTCGACCACTGCTATTTATGGCAATTGTATTCATTTGCTTTTGTTTGTACGCTTCTTCATTAAAATATGGTTCTGTGCTCGTAGTGTGATTCCATTCACCTCCGCAGATACTTAAGAAGTTCTTTCTGTTGACATTTCGCTTATTGAGAAGTCTTTTTTGTAATTTAGTTATTAGTTTTGTTAGTGGTTTCATTAAAATAAATACATTTCTTTTGAGAAGAATTGCACTGTCCATCAATGCTTCTAAGATTAATTTCCTACGATATGTTTTAAGCTTTGAACCTGATTTCTCTCCTGTTTTTATAAGATTTTGAAGGACTTTGTGATGGTATATTTTGGCTAAAATACTTTTCTTGGTATGCTTACTTTGCACTATATTAAAATTTGAAGAAGTAGTTTTATCTGTACTGATAGCTGATTTTCTGTTAATTGTTTTTTGGTTTGTTTTACATTTTGATAGAGGAAGCAAAGTTGTTGTACTTGAAACTTCTTGTGTTTCACTAAATGATTGTATTAGCTGTTTTGTTTCAACTTTTTTTACAAATTCTGCTAGAGATGGATGCTTATGTTGGACACCTTTATTTTCATTTGCTCTAATTTTGCGTTGCTTTCTATGGAGTTGTCTTTTGGTAGGCATTCTTTAGGGTCTGTTGAAAAAAATAAAGAAGATATGGGTTGGGGTGTTCTGGAATGTATGTGTGCTGTGTGCATGAGTGTTTGAGTAAGATGATAAAGATGTATGTAATGGTGTGTGATTGTGCATTGGGAGTTAAAACTAGTAGGGATAGGTATTCTTGAATTTATGTGTCACTAAACTGGGGTTCAGATGACAAAAAAAAGTAAGCTAGTGGTGTGGAAAAGTACAAATAGTAAATGTAATGTATACAATTAAAACAGTTGTTTGTTCTATAATATGAAAGTTGTAGTGGTTCAGTTGGCTAATTTGTGTGTCCAAAAATAGAAATTTGTGGGCCATTCTGGTTGTAAATCGCTGTTTACGACATGGACATTTTTGGACAAAATGGTACAAAATCTCTATTTTAAGAAACCAAAATAGCTGGTATTAATGTTATAGTATATTTGATTAATAATATAAATTATATGGTGATATTTTACTTACTTTTTTTTTTTAATTAACAGGTAACTTCTTCGTTTTTCTTTCTTCTTCGAATTCGGCTGCTTCTTTTCAGGAAACTGGTCTTCACTGCAACTGTAAAAGCTTCAAATTAGTAACTTTGTTTGTATATAGCACTGTTTTTAATTTAGATATTGATTTTTTTAATTGAAATCCTCAGTGCCTTCTGTAAAACCATTAAACTAATTTATTTACATAAGATACATTGCATCAGTTCAGTACATATGATATGTTCTTAATGAACAAATCGTATTGAATGACTAACTGTAGCAAAAATTAAATATCTTTACTATGTCTTGTGAAATTTATAATATATTAGTGAATACCACTATTTCTGTAAGTGAACTGTTCTAGGTAATAGTGCCTCAATGTCATGTCTAATTTAAAGTAATTAAGTAAATAAATAAATAAAAACAAAAAATATGAAATTGTATAAGTATTTTTATAAAGGTTTAAACATAGATTGTGTTTGCATGCAATTTTGCTTGAATATATGTAGTCTATATATTTCATTTAAAAAATGTTAGTTTAACATGATTTGAGTGTGTGTGTATAAATAAAGTAAAAAGTATAAAGGTGTATAAGTGGTAGTTGATTTTAGGAAATTGAAAAAAGTACAGTAAATTAATTTTACAGATTTTACAAGGTAAAAGTCTGTTTGAAAATGTGTTCATCTACCATAGCTCTCAACTCACACGCTTTTGGCGGGTGTCACACGCCTTGTAAAGGGCAGACTCACCCGCCAAGCCTCCTGCACGCCCATTCATTCCAATGGGCGTCTCACCCGATAAAAACAAAATCGGGTGATTTCACCCGCCTGTAAAACAAAAATGGTTTAGAGCTATGTCATCTACTATACAGAAAATATGCATACCTGAAGTTTGTGTTCATGCATATGGATATGCATGGAGCTGCAAGTAGAAATCTTGAAGACTTGTACAGTATTTGTGGTAGATGCTGCTTGCCAATGATATGACACTTGTACTCAGAGAGATTCAGAGTACATTTGCAGTGCTGATCTATGATGATGCAGTTAGATGTAGAGGTCTTGAATGTGATTGGTGCATGGTCATGTGATTTTTGAGGTACATCCAATGAGGGAATGGCAGAGAGAGTGTAGTGGAAATGGTAGAAGGGCTGTTCATGTTACGATATGTCCGCGGACATGGCGGTAGTTCCCGGACATCGGGAGTTACATCCGGGGATTTTTGGGTTCAGAAGTCATGCAAATGAGAATAAGCACTGAAAGGGATTGGTCAGGAAAGTTTGGTGGGTGTGTTGTGCCAGGAGAGATTTTCTGAGATACTCTTTTTGCTGAGAGAACAAAAGATAGCTATGGCTGTGTGTTTCAGAAAACAGATTGTTTGGATTTTAGGAGATTCATGGATACATTGGTTGAAGGTGCATGCAGAAAGCTGTGGAGTAGGTGTAGATTTTGAATTCCCACATGTGGAAGTACACTGGCATGGAGTACGTGGAATGAAGTGGTTGGATTTGCTACCTCTCTGTGCTACTTTGGAGACAGAGCAACATCCTGACATAATTGTAATTCATTGTGGAGGGAACAGTTTAGGGCATGTGACTGGAATTTCTTTGCAATTTGCTATGAAAGAAGGACTGAGGAAGGTTATGGACATGTTTCCTAATTCTCAAGTGATATTTTCACGGATTGCGCAGAGACAAATGTGGCTTCGTTCTTCTTCATTTGGTCCACAAATGGAAAAAGCAAGGCACAATGTTAATAAGGCTGTTTGTGGCTTTCTAAGAGATTTTGGCATGTCTTCTTTTCACAATGAAAATATTATGTTTTGTAGTACATACATTTTTCGCAGAGATGGAGTCCATCTTACTTATGCTGGCAATCATATTTTTCTGAGAAATGTACAAAATGCATTGCGACCTTTTTTTTGAATTACAACAACGATTTTGAAGTAGATGTTAAGTATTTACAATTTTTGACTTACAAACACCACCCAAAGGCTCTTTTCAGAGCCACCAATTCTTTCCAGAGAAAATTACAATGTTTGTGATGGAGAAGTAACCCAATTTTTTTAATGTTTGCGAACTGTCCGCGGACTTCTAAAAAATACAAAGAGCCCTGCTTCATTTATTTTCACTTCTATTTTTTAACTGGGAAAGGCGGCTCTGAAAAGAGCCTTATTTTTTTTGAATTTTGTAATTTTGTATTTTTTTGCTTTTTCAGACACGACACACTAGGAGAGGAGGGTAAAGGAGGGTAAAGTGGGGGACACCAACCACAGGGATAAGAAAGGGCGAGCTGAGAGAGGAAGATGTAGAGTGGGTTTTATTTGGGTAGTGAGCAGGTCTTCTCGTGCTCTGAGACGATAGTCTCAAAAGCACTCCGAAGTCGCTCCCCCTGCAGAGTACTGTGTCACAGTACATACATACAACTGTGACCCTCGAAAGTAAGGGTCATCAGCATTCTGTATGGCCTGTGAGGCAGCTTGAGAAAGACGCTGTCCCACAGAGGTGGTCCTTGTTGTGACAGGATCAGAAACAGAGGATGAAGTAGAGGAAATCAACCTGCTACGTTCTTCGCAAGGTACAACCCTGCGAATAGCCCCAGAGTGAAATGACCTCAGGTGTCGCTTCATAGTAGTGGTCCCAAAGCTGTAGTTACTGTGCTTCCTGCGACTGAGTATCATTTTGCACTCATTGCAGGTAACATGGTTCGCACGAGCCTTAGGACCATTCCCATGAATGGTAAATAACCGCCACACCCAAGACTCACGCCTAGTGCGGGTAGTAGGGATTTCCTCTACCTCATTCTCATCATCCTCTTCTTCCTCCTCTGCATCCTCAGTCCTGTTCCCCTCTTCAGGCCCTTGGGGAGGTGGTGGTGGTGAAGGGGGTGGTGCTGAAACAGGTGCAGCACCAAGTGGCAGTTCAGCAGCCAAGGATGCCATGTCGATGATGCTGTAGTCTGCAGGTGGCAGCAAAAATCACTGTGTTCTGAAGAATAGCCAGAAACACAATGGGAATAAGCTCTTGGCCGTGGTCTTTTATAGGGGTGCTTGTGCGCGGTCCGCGAACATGCGCACTCTGCGCGGACAGATCGAACACAAAAAAAGGATCGGAAAGTTTCAAAAGGTATATAGAAACTCAAGATTGCTATGTGGGACTTTTGGCATGGTGAGATTTTATTGAAAAATATTATGGATTAACTGAAAATGTACTTTTAAATTGTTCGGGGACACGAACAGTGTCCGCATTTCAGGACACACGATGAGCGTGGGCGCGGTCATATGATCTGTTTGCGAACTAGTCTGCGAAGGAAGCGCCTGTCCGCAGGACACCAAGTGCACGGAGATTGGTTAGCGCATGCGCATTGATGTCCTACGGACACTGTCCGGGTTCTGAAGTAATTAAAAGTGCGTCACACGTGAAACGAATATTTCAGGACACCGCGTGTGTTCTTAGAACAGTTTAAACTTGGTAGCGAACAGTAAGGACAGATATAGTGTTCTTTAATTTAGTTTATGTACGAACATTTCAGGACACCAATTGTGTTCTTAGAACACTTTCAATTGGGTAGCGAACACTACGAACAGTTGTACTGTTGTTCAGGACACATCATTTTCGTTTATTTACGAACATTTCAGGACACCAATTGTGTTCTTAGGACAGTTTTAAGTTGATAGCGAACATTACGGACAGATATAGTGTTCTTTAGAACACTTTAATTTTTGTTTCTTTACGAACATTTCAGGACACTACGAGTGTTCTTAGAACATTTTGAACTTGCATGAGAACATTACGGACAGATGTAGTGTCCTCAGGACAGTTACATTTTCGTTTCTTTACGAACATTTCCTAACAACCGCGGTGTCCGTGGACACCTAAATTGGTTTTATTACAAGGAACTGAAAGTAATTACAACACAATATAAGAAAAGTAACTTTATTTCATATATATATACAATTATTACTGGGAAGGTTGGGCAGAAACGGAAACAAAAACAGGAGAATTAGGGATTTCTAGATAACTGGGATCAGGTGAAGAAGGGAAGGAAATGTCATCGAAACGCTTTGGTCCATAGACAGGGTTTGGGGTTAACTGCGTGGGATAGGGTGAGGGGGGACAAGTGCAGGTTGGACAATGGTGTGCTGTTGGGGGTTTCACATAATTTTCCACAAAGTTTTTCAAATCCATAAAATTTTGCATAAGGTTGTCCATTTTTTGATGAATCTGCTGTAGAGTGATATCCTCTGATTGTTGTTGTGAGATGCTTGGAATTTTTGTATGATCTGTAATAAAAAAAAATGTATATGTTAACTGTATACAAAATAATATTTATTAATTGGTTTATATAGTAAAGTGTGTACCATTAGGTGGACTATTTTCTAACATTTCCTCTCGTGGGAAATGCTCCTCTAGCCAGTCGAGAGTACTACACATTTCTGTGAGAAAACAAAAAAGTAATATGTTTTTTTTTCTAATATAGAAAGTTTATAAATATATGAGTAAAAAAAGTGCACTTACTATGTCTGGTGAAATATGTAATCAGTAGTGTATACATCTGGTCTTGCTGTTGGTTGTGGAGCGTCTGTGAGGTAATTATGGTGGAAGCCACTTTATCTTCTTTTGGTATATTCCTTTTTAAAACATATTGTATTTACATGAATGGTTAGTGTGTTACATATATGGGTAACATTTTTTAAGTATTACTACATATACTTTGTATGTGTGCTGCTTTGTGAATTTGTTAAATGTTCCTATGTTATTATATAACTATTACACATACCTCCCCAGAGTTTTTAGGTGGTGGTACTGTTCTCCGAACATGTCCGCGAACATTAAATAAGTTCGCGGACATCAAGTTCATAAGAAGAGATCTAGTCAGTGCCATATGACATGTATATAAAGTCAAAGTCATTATTGTTAAGTTGTGCTACTAAAAAACTATGAAATTCAGTGAAAAAACTTTGTTAAAGGGACGTTATGGTTAAGTTGCGCTACTAAAAACCTATGAAATTCAGTGAAAAAAACTTTGTTAAAGGGACGTTATGGTTAAGTTGCGCTACTAAAAACCTATGAAATTCAGTGAAAAAACTTTGTTAAAGGGACGTTATGGTTCCAAGTAAAACCGAAAAACCCTTGAAATTCGGCAGTTATGGTAAGCTAAGCAACCATAACTCGCGCCGCCACCGTGCACTGCTAAGACTAACACCCAGGACATCAAAGATGACATCACAAATGTTTTTTCACTGAATTTCATAGGTTTTTAGTAGCGCAACTTAACCATAACGTCCCGTTAACAAAGTTTTTTTCACTGAATTTCATAGGTTTTTAGTAGCGCAACTTAGCCATAACGTCCCTTTAACAAAGTTTTTACACTGAATATAGATATAGATAATGTAAATGTTATAAATGTTTACTAAGACTCCATTAGCTTACATACATATAACATAGAAAACACTGAACCCCTCTGCCCCGCTAGTGACTTTGATGCACGCGGACCGTGCGCATGTCCATGGACGTGTCACCATCAACACTATCCAAAAACTCAGGGGGTATCTTACATTATTGTATCATACAATAAAACCACCAAACATGTTCAAAAAGCACCACAATAGTGCATTACATTTAATAATAAATAAGAAGTGGAAACTTTATATGTAAGACACTAACCATCGACTGAAATAGCGTTTCCAATATAATGCAATATACCAAAACAAAATAAATATGCCTCCAACAGAATTACCTCACAGAAACTGTGCAGCAAAAAGCAAGAGCATTCCTACACTGCAGTAACACCAAAAGATTGTAAGAAACTAGTAAGTACACAATATTTATTTAACATATTTATACATTTTCTGTATTACGTACACTACTAATATTTTCATTTTTTTACACAGAAATATCCAGTACTTTGGAATAGCTGGAAGAAAATTTCCCACGAGATGAAATGAGTGAAGACAGTGATACTAACGGTTGACACATTTCTCTATATAAGCCAATTAATAACCATTACTTTATGTGTAGTTAACATATTTTTTTTAACAGATCATAGGGACAATAAGCATAATATACCAAGAGAGACATTAGAAGATACTCTGAAACAAATGGAACTAAAAATGGATATGTTGATGAAAAATGTCAATCTTCTAAAACAGTTTATTGAGGACCGCATTAAAGAAGAGATTAAATATCACTGCCCCACATGTACCTGATCCCCCCTCCATGTCCCAGTAAACTATCCCCAAACCCTCCCCAGCAAGAAAAATGTTACAATGAGACTTCCATCCCTTTGTCCCCTCCCATACATCATGCCCAAACCCCTAATTCCCCTGTATTTGTTTCAGTTTCTGCTTCCCCGTCTTTCATAATTTTTATACTGTTAAGCAATAATAACATTTTAAGTTTGTTCTTAGCATATGCCTGTGTCTTATTTTATTTAAAAGGCAGTTAGGGTGTCCGCGGACAGCACGGCTGTCTGTTATGTCCGCAATTAACCAAAATGGGGGTGTCCTAAGGACACTATACCTTTCCGTACTGCCCGTAATTAAAATGGAGGTGTCCTTAGAACACACAAGATGTCCGCCTGTCCGTAATTAACCAAAATAAGGGTGTCCTAAGGACAATATATTAAAATGGTGGTGTCCTTAGAACACACAAGATTTCTGCTTATCCGCAAGTAACCCAAATGGGGGTATCCTAAGGGCAATATACCTGTTTGTACTGTTCCTAATTAAAATTGAGGGGTCCTTAGAACACACAAGATGTCCGCCTGTCCGCAATCACCCAAATGGTGGTATCCTAAGAACACCTCCCCTGCTCCTAATGTCCGCAACCAGAATCAATATATCTGCAATACACATATCCCGTCCTCCTATCTGCAAAGTTTGACGCACATTTATTTTATTCGGGGACTTCAACACTGTTCATATAACACCCGCGCACATGTGCTTCACACACTTGGGTCCTAAGAACATTGCGCTTGTCGGCAACTATCCGCCACACGTGTGTCACACTTTTAATTAGTTCGGGGACCCGAACACTGTCTGTAGAACACCTGCGCCCATGCACACAACCGTCTCAGCGCATTTGGTGTCCTGCTGTCATGACCACTGTGAGGGGGCACAAGTTGTGCCACAAGCAGGCTCCCACATAAACCTTGAGGGCCTTAAAACCACTGCAAATGGGCTCCTGGAGCCAGTCCTGGTGCCTTTGGCACCAGGCTCATATGTAGCAAGGAAGGGCTGTTCAAACTAGGTCCCATTTATAAACATGGGCCTTTAAATCTGACATGGAAGCACCCACACAGTCTAGTTTTAAGAACCAAGCCATGCGGTCTAGTGTTTTGGATGTGGCAGGCCTGGAACTACTTTCCCTGGTACTACTTTACCTGGGCTATATGAACCACACCCTGACTGCAGAACACTCTTTATGTTATTCTGCAACCCGCAGCATGACGCTCACCGGGTCCAGCTCCTGGTATTCAGCATCTTCCTGTAATCCTGCAAGAACAAGAACAAGATTATTCTGTCTTACCTGAGCAAACACCAACTAGCACTCAGCATCTCAAATAGGCTGCAATCTGTGGAAACCGAGAGAAGAAGAGACATCACTCACCTGTGAGTACTAGCTTAAGGACTTCCGGCAAACCGCTACCACAGCTGCTGTTCGAACATTGTGACCTACAATAACGAGAAAGGGAAAACACTATTAGAACATGCAAAACATCGAATTCCATCAGTCTTACCTGAATTCCATTGCGCTGCGCCACGCTTCCATCCAGAGCACCACAGCAACATCTGCAAAGGAAAAGAGACATATTTAGGTTTGTGTTCAATATTAAACAACCGCACAGCGCTGTACTTACCTTAACGGATTCCGGGTTCCTGTTTTTCATCGTGCTCTCATCCACTCGCAGCACCACAGCGTCCTGTGAGGAGAAGACAAAGAAAACACAGGTTAGCTTTAAAAGACAATAAAGGCGCTGCACTTTGCGTTTTCTCTTACCTAGAAAACGTGCCTCTCCATCCAGCATGCCAGCATCACGACCTACGCACCTGAAAAGAAGTAGATAAAGACATTAACAAATTCCCACCATAAACAGAACAAAGACTTACAATTAACAAACCTGCCTGCCTACCAGCAGATTTGGGGTCACAGCAGGCCTGGGCCCAAGGTAGGCGTACTGCACCAGTGAAGCAACTCAGGCAGCTCGCCAGCAAACGTCGAGTGCCCCTGCACAAGATACGCAGGACAGATAGCTCACTCTTCAAATAACTAAGGTGAGAAAAGAACCTAGTGGGAAGGGAATCGGTCAGAGGAGGTGGGAGATTCACCCATTAGAGACAGTTATCACAAATCCTCCCTTCTGTAATTGCAGATTCATTATTCAGCACTGGGCAACTACGCATCCAGGGTTCCAGATCTCAGAGCATTCCAGACGTCCCCAGGGATATTGGGTGAGCATAACACCTGCGAACAGCCGTCCCATTCGCAAATGTGTCCTCAACATCATCATGTGACCGCACCCACGCTGAGCGTGTATCCTTATTTGCGGATACTGTCTGGGCCCCCAAACATTTAAAAAGTGCTTTTTGGAGCAATCCAAGGTATGTTACAGTAAAGGTGTACCATTGCACATGTCCCAGACAATGTCCCTGCTGTTCTACATACTTTTTGGAACTTTTTGAGGCCTTTCTTGGTGTTTGATGTGTCCACAACCAGCGTGGGTGTCCGTGAAGTGCGCACCTGCACTCCCATAAAAGGCCACACCCCAAAGCTGATTCTCATTCTTCTTTTGGATTTCCAAGATTTACAACAGGGCAATTATGCAGGTTCCTGTTCTTGGGTCCTGGCTCCTGGTTATTAACCTTCCAGATGGCATCCCAAATTAATTCTGTTGCAACTGCCTCAGCATCAGCACCCCCACCCTTTCCACCACCATAATGTCCACAAGGGCCTGCAGAGGGGAACAGGCATGAGGATGCAGAGGAGAGGGATGAAGAGGATGAAGAGGATGAGGTAGTGGAAGTCCCTACTACTAGCACACATCATGAGTCTTGGGTGTGGCGGTTATTTACCACCATTGATGGAAATGCAAAAGCTAATGAGAACAAGGTGATCTGCGCTCAGTGCCACATGGTCCTGAGTCGTGGCAAGCCTGGTTCGTATAGCTATTGTACTACATCAATGAAGCGACACCTAAAGTTGTTCCACGATGGGGCTATTCATAAGGTTGTACCTTGCAATAAACGTAGTAGGTTGAGTTCCTCTGCAGCATCCTCCGTTTACACTCCTGTCACCACAAAGGACACTCCTGTGGGACATTGTATCCCTCCAGCTGCCTCGCAGGCCATCCATGATGGTGTTGACCCTTATCTTTCGAAGGTCACAATATTGTGCATGTACTCTGATGCAGTACTCTGCAGGATGGAGAACCTTCGGAGTGCTTTCGAGACTGCAGTCAAGGAACATGAGAAGGTCTGCGCCGTACCTCAAAAAGGCCCACCCTACATCTTACTCTCTCCACCTGCCCTTTCTTATCCCTGTGGTTGGTGTCCCTTCCTTACCCTCCTTTCCCCTCCTTTCTTTGTGTGTCATGTTTAAAAAACCATACAAAATATAAAACAACAAACACCCCAAAAAAAAGGCTCTTTTCAGAGCCGCCTGTCACAGTTTAAAAATAGAAGTGACAAATAAATAGTGCAGGGCTGTGTGCATTTTTTAGAAGTCCGCTGACATTTATTTTTGGGGATGCTGCCCTATAAGAACCATTGCACTTTTCTATGGGAGGAAGTGCTGGCTCTGAAAAGAGCCTTTTTGTGGGGTTTTTTGTGTTTCAAAAACTTCAAATGGTCAACACCTACTGCAAAATTGCCGGCATAAGTACGATGTACTCTATGTCTGCGAAAAATGTGTGTGCTACAAAACATAATGTTTTCATTCTGAAAAGAGGACATACCAACATCTCTCAAAAAGGCACAAACAGCCTTGTTAACATTGCGGTTTGCTGTCTCCATTTGTGGACCAAATGAAAAAGAACGCAACCACATTTGTCTCTGCGCAATACAGGAAAAAAATACTCTGGAGTTTGGATACATTTCCATGACTTTCCCAATTCCTTCTTTCATTTCAAATTGCAAAGAGATTCCAGACACATGTCCTATACTGTTCCCTCCACAATGAATAATAATAATGTCTGGACGACGCTGTGTCACCTAAGAAGCACAAAGAGGTACCAAATCCAGCCACTTCATTCCAAGCACACCATGCCAGTGCACTTCCACATGAGAGAATCCAAGATGTGCAGCCACTCCACAGCGATCTGCATGCACCTCCAACCAATTTATCCACGAATCTCCCAAAATCCAAACAATCTGCTTTCTGAAACACACAATCATAGCTATCTGCTCTCCTCTAATGAAAAAGACTTTCTGACAAACTCTCTCCTTACGCATCACACCCAGTAAATCTTATTGACCAATCCCTTGCTCTGCTCAGTCTCATTTGCATGCCTCACAACCCCAAAATCCCAGTATGTAATACGTGTTGTCCGCAAACAACCACAGTGTCCGCAAACAAATCGAAAAATCTGAACGTAGGGAATGAAAATTTAAATAGTGTGCCCCATTTCCCCTTTGACGTTGGCTCTGAAAAGGGCCTTTTTTGTTTTTTTTGCAGATGCTTCAGAAACACCTTTTATTTTGTATTTTTTTTTGTTTTTTTTATTTTCCTCCATAAATCTTCACATTAACTTCTCCAAAGCAACCCTTATGTTCCAAAACAGCATGGCATGTCCAATAAAAGATAAAAAAATGCAGACTTCTTTAAAATAAACAACATTACCAGAATCAATGTTGTCATTGTTGCAAAAGAACATGCCAGCTCTAAGCATGAAAGCAAACATTCCTTGGTTGATTGTACACCTAGCAATATTTTGCTGAGGACAAAAAACAAAACGTTTGTCCCATATTGCCCTAGGTACTAAACCAGAAAAAATAACCTTGCCATTTGGAAGTATTTTCATTACTGCCTGAACCAAGTGTTCCAAATCTGCCAACAAAGTAGGGGCACTGACATACCCCAAATGCAAAGCCCCACAGTGCAAAACACCTACATGTGGACTGTTCACTCTGCCCATATCTCCACAAACTACAATTCCTTGCACATTGAAACCAGGCACAGTGCTCCACACCACCCCCACTCCTTTAACATCAACATTGTTTGCCACATTCCTGCATTTAGCATACTGCTCCAAACCATGCACAAACATATCTCCAACCACCAACACCCTAGGCCTCATTCCGAGGTTGGTGGTAGTCATGGCGCTATTTGCGCCATGACTGCCACCAATAACGGGTCCGGCACCGGTCTAGTTCAATGGGGATTTACCGGTGTAGTCCGACCTTTGCGGGACCGGTAAGTCCCCATTGAAAATGCCATTCCCCAATCTCATATGAGCCCCCAATGGGAATGGGGAGGGAGCAAATAACAGGATGGCATGTGTCTAGCCCGTTATTTGCGCCCTGGTCCCTTAACGGGTCCTGTCCATAACGCCAGGTCAGACCAGGCTTTAAAGGAGGGACCCTGGGCCTCATTACAAGAAGGGCGCAAAGGTATACGGGCACCAGTAATGACACTGGTGCCGGTAATCCCTTTGCATCCTACTACGAGTTCCCTTTACGGGTCCTTCCTTAACGCCTGCTTTTAGCAGGCGTTAAGGATGGGACCCGCAAAGGGACACCAGCATCAATAACGGTACCGCAATTTGCGGTACCGTTATTGCCGCCTTCCCCCTTCCCATTGAGCCCTATGGGGGCTCAAATGGGAATGGGGAATGGCCCTGGTGAATGGGGAATTACCGGTCCCTCCGACCTCGGAATGGACCGGTAATTACTCCATTCACCAGGCCGGAGTCGGAATGATTTTGGAGGCAGCCATGCCACAAATAGCAGCGTGATTACCTCCAAAGTCGGAATGAGGGCCCTTGTAGTAGGGCGGTACGGGATTACCAGCACTGGTCTCCTTACCGGTGCCCGGTATCCCTTACCACCCAACTTGGAATGAGGCCACCTGTCTTTCTCCACCTTTACTATCTTCACTACACACAGCCTCTTTCAACACAAACCACAACTTCAACATCTGATTGGCTGATCCCTACAGTCCCTTTTCCATGCTGGATTTGCTGAGAAACCCGGATGTGACACGTCCTGTCCGTGGACAGCTGCAGTGACCAAGGAGCATGTAACACTGGGGCAGCCCTTCTACCCTTTCCACTTCACTCTCTGCACCATTTCCTCATTGGCTACTGTTAAGCAGTTACACAATCATCCACCAATCACATCCAAGAACTCTACATCTAACTCTATCATCACAGATCAGCATTTTAGATGTACTATTGATCACTCTCAGTACAATTCGGCTGTGACTGCAAAGGATCTACAGCAACAATGACTATAAAACTCCCCAAGATTTCTACTTGCATATTCATGCACATCCACATGCATGAACACAGACTATAGCTATGAATATTTTCTACACAGTACATGTACAGCTCTTCTAGGAATGCAATACATCCTGGGAGAATAGCCCAGCTGCAACGTGTACGCATTGAAAGCAAGATGACACGAAGCAACACAGGTTCGATCCCTGGGTCTGCGCTTAGAAACCTCAGGGTGTTTAAGCGCATTATAACTATGCAACTAAGACAAAATAATTACAAAACTAAAAAACAAACAATTCCTGTAACAGCACCTTGATGCCCGTGGGCTGTGTGAGCACTTTAATAATGTAAAGTAAAATAAATAAAAATGTAAACAGAGTAACTGCCACTTACCCTGTATAAACTGTAAAATGAACTTACTGTCATTTCTCCCATCTGCTATGATGAAGTGGCAATTGCAAACCTTTGTGCTCTCCAATTTTTTTTTACACACACAGCTATCTAAAATACATTTATTTCATATTAAAAGATGGGAGAAATAACAGTATAATTATGAAAAAGGCTTTCCACTGTGTTATAAAATTACACGCAGCCATGATGAATACATGCATCTTCATTCAACACACACACACAGACAATATCATTAGAAATGCTCCCAGCTCAAACAACACCACTGCCTCTATGTGAAATCCTTCTGCTTTATTTCCCACACCTTCACAAATGCATACATTGCATGCTTTTCTGTACAATCTCTGCCATTTGCCCTGTGAAAATAGCAAAAAATGCATATGAGTATTTCTTCTATCTCTTAACATCCAATAACATAACATTAAAAAAACAAGTGTGCTCTATAGGTTTACTATTAAACACATTTGTAAAACATATTCAACTAACAGATTCTAAATAAAAAAAATACAGGATGTGCATAGGCAAAGGAAAGTGTATGTGCATACTATGTTCAGTTGTAAGAAAAGACTGCTACTACAAAAACAAAAAAAAACAATGTCTACATTAACACACGTGTTATAAACACACATATTCACTAACTTATTTCCTTTACAATTGCAGTGAAGACCACTCTCCTGAAAAGCAGCAGCGTCTGAAGTACAATTAAGGACTTAGAAGAAACCTACTCTTTCCATACAAAAAAGTAAGTACAATGCTAACATAATGTTCTAACTGTTACTCAAACACACTAGCATTTTAGTATAGTAGAACAAACAAGTGTATTAACACGTTACCATTAGATGTAGTATTAGTGCTTCCCCTTACCAGTTGCATACTTTATATTGTCATCTGAAGCTCAGTATAGTAACATACAAATACCAGAATAGCCTCCCCAACTTGATGTAGCTGCCCATTGCACAATCACACACCTCCACAATCATTCTTACCATCATACTTAGACACTCATGCACAAAGCACGCATACACTGCACAATAGCACAACCCACACTTTTTTTTTTGTCCAACAGACCCCAAAGAATGCCTACCAAAAAGCAACTATGTAGAAAGCAGCTTAGAAGTAGAGCAAATCAAAATAAATTGTCCAAAATAAGCATACATCTCTACCAGATTTTATACAAAAAGTTAAAAAAAAACAGCCAGTACAGTCATTAAGCAAAACAAAATAAGCTTCCAGTACAGAAACCTTTCCTCCTCTATCAAAATGTAAAACAAAACAGAAAGTGATTTACAAGACTTCAGCTACCACTACTGCTAACGCTGCACCTATAAATCTTGATGTAGTGGCAAGTAACCATACCAAAAAACTTTTTTCCAAAAAGTGTTCCGCCACAGAGTCCTTCAGAACCTTATAAAAAGAGGAGAGAAGTCATGCACAGCCCTTAAAACTTACCATAGAAAATTAATCCTAGAAGCTCTCATAGACAGTGCAATCCTTTTCAAAAGGAAGTTATTTATTTTAGTTTTAAACAGAATGAAACCACTAATAAAACTGACTACTAAACTACAAAAAAGACTTCTAAATAAACAGAATATCAACAAAAATAGCTCCTTCCATCATATCAAAATGATATCAACACATCATTCAATTATAAGAAATCTGGTCCATGAACTCTACTATGCTAAAAGTCCTGCTTTAGCACTAGCCAATTTAAATAACAATCGTATAAATGCTACAGCCAAACAACTATTCGAAGAAATAGAGCATATCCAGAGAAAATATTTGGAAGTGAAAGCCATTTACAAAATGCAATAGCTTTACAACAAACTAGCAACTACTGTACAAATAGCAACCTTCTATTAAATACATACAAAAAAGAAATACTAAAGTTTAAAAGTACCTCAGCTGAAGTACCAAACCATGTGTGCGTGTGTTGCCACATGACTTTTTATAAAAGTAGCACAAACACTGTAGACATAACGTACAAAATAGAAGACAATGAAGATTCCAAATGGTTCCAATTAGCTCTCTGCCTTATAGCAGAAAACAAATACCAAATTTCTGACCCCTTAATACTTTGCAATTATTGCACTGCAAAACTTGACAACAACCAAACACCTTCACTTGCTATCACAAATAACTCAGAATTATTCCCACTACCAAAACCCCTGCAACAACTAAATTTATATGAGAGCATCATAATTCAAACAGTGCACCCATTTCAAGCAATAATACACCTTCAACCAAAAACAGCAAACTTACCTCCCTCTGAATTAGTGATAGGCATTTGTGGCAAAGTAGTTTATTTACCATTAGATCTCAAAGAAAATGTACACACTCTAGGAGTGGAACAGCCAATAGATCAATCTTTAATTGTCTTAGTAAATGCGTACCTACAAAATACAAAAATAATTGGCAACAACTCGTGGACTTACATACAGTTAGACAAGCCCTGCAATATCGAAAAAACAACAATGAATACTACAAAGAAATTAATATTGAAGAAAACCTGAGAGAAACCATTGAAATAATTCAAGAGTCACCAGAAACTGGTCAATTTCAACTTCTAAATCCTGCTACAGAATCCAATATTTCTGACCATTATACAATTCATCATGTACACTCTAAAGACACTATAGATGATGCACTGGAAACATACGAAATGTGACAAGCCAAAGGAGCTCCAATCAGCATATGGGAAAAAGTATATAAGCACAGGGCTTTCCTCTACTCTTTCCTACCTACTGGAAAATGAGGACGGTACAATGATAGACCCACAAGATAACAGCATCAGAATATTGCTCTTTACAAATGTATTCTGATGACCCCAGATTCAGACAAAATGTGGAATACTTATTCCCCTTTCTCTTTGAAAGTAAACTAGCAACTCTATGCTACAGAATTGCACACACATTAAAATCAGGTACCCATTTTCAAAATATGTCAGCTATGCAATTATTACAAAAAGTGCAAGAAAAAGATGAGGTTTTACAGTCAAGTATTACAAATCTTTTAGCAAACATGCGTGCTACAAAAAAATACTGGTTCCGACATCATGGAGATGTACGCTGTATGATAAGAAACCTGGCCTACCCACTTGGTTTTTTACATTAAGTTTTGCAGATTATGCATGCGAAGATTTACACAATTTCCTACTCATAGCAAACAAAAACAAAACAAACATAGATATAAAAATACTAGGAGAACTCTGCTCTCTAGATCCTGTAAATGTATCAAGATAATTCCAACATTGGTTCATTGCTATGCTGCACTTTATTTGTAATAAGACTGTTCCTCCCCTCGAAAAAGTTGAACACTTCTTTTGGAGAAAAGAATATTAAGCCAGAGGCGCACCACACCTCTGCATGCTATTATGGATTAAACATGCTCCTAAATTTGGTCAGGACAGTGATGCCACTGTTTTGCAGTTCATCCAAAAATATGTCACTTGTGAAATCCCTTCACAAACAACACATGGGGCTTATTCTGAGATTGGAGGTAGTCATGGCGATATTTGCGCCATGACTTCCTCCAATAACGGGTTCGGCACCGGTATGGTTCAATGGGGACTTACTGGTGTAGTCCAACCTTTGTGGGAACGGTAAGTCCCCATTGAAAAAGCTATTCCCCATTCCCATTGAGCCCCAATCGGGCTCAATGGGAATGGGGAAGGCGCCAATAATGGTACCACAAATTGCAGTACTGTTATTGGCTCTGAATTCCCTTAACGGGTCCCGTCCATAACGCCTGGTTAGAACAGGCGTTAAAGGAGGGACCCGCTAAGGGAACTCGTAGTAGGGCGGTAAGGGATTACCGCCACCGGTCTCCTTACCGGTGCCTGGTATCCCTTACCGTCCCACTCGGAATGAGGCCCATGGTGACCTTTATGCACACATTTTACAATTTCAAAGACACAAATGTGGGAAATATTGTTGTTGCAAATATTAAAAAAAGGGAAATACTACACCAAATACTGCTTTGGTTTCCCTAGACCAGTTTCAGCAACAGGTCAAGTAAACAACTTTATGTCTTCAGTCAGACATAGGACCTCATTACAAGTTTGGAGGTGGCCATGGTTCTATTAGCGCCAGGGCTGTCTCCAAAATCGTGTCCGGGTTCTGTGAATGAGGAATTACCGGGTCATTCCAACCTTGGAGGACCCGGTAATTACTCATTCAAAAAACCAATCCCCATTCTCATTTGAGCCCCCATAGGGCTCAATGAGAATGGGGATGGAGCTAATAACGGGCCCGTTATTAGCTCCCTCGTCCCCTTGCAGGACCCGCAAAGGATGTCTGGTCTGACCAGATGTTCTGAGCGGGTCCCACAAGGGAACCTCGTAATAGGGCGGCATGGGTTTACCGGCACCATTACCGGTGCCGGCAAACCCATTCTGCCAACCTCGTAATGAGGCCCATAGTGTCAAAGGTAAATCACCTAAAAACACATATTACATAAAAAGAACAGAAGAATCAAAATACGTCAATGATTAGAATGCAATCATTGCCCTCCTATGGAATTCAAACATAGTTGTGCAGTACATTGCAGACAATTCCATTGCAGTTGCACGATATGACACAGCCTACTTAACCAAATCCGAGAAAAGAGAGCTTCAGGACCTCTGGAATGACATATCATCTGACAAAACACTATCACAGAAATTGTACAGTTTAGGCATAAGAATGCTCTCTCATAGAGAATGTGGCTGCTATGAAGCTGCAGACGGTTTAACCGGTACTGCCTTGTATGAAAAATGTGACAATATAGTATGGCTAAGGGCCTCATTACACGGACGGCGGTAAGGGTTAATGGTCACCGTTAATGGTACCGGTGACCGTTAAACCTTACCGCCTTACTACGAGGTCCCTTTGCGGGTTGGAGACTTTAACGCCTGCTTTTTGCAGGCGTTAAAAACCAACCCACAAAGGGACCAGGGAGCTAATTACTCTGCCGCAATTTGCGGTGCCATAATTAGCACCTTCCCCATTCCCATTATGCCCTATGGGGCAAAAATGGGAATGGGGAAGGGCAATGGGGGAAGGGGGAATTACCACCCCACCAACCTTGGAATAGGGCGGTAATTCCCCTTTCCACCAAGGCGGTGCCAGTATTTTACCAGCATGGACCAAGGTGCTAATAGCACCTTGGTCCACCGCCGTCCGTGTAATGAGGCCCTAAGACTTGGTCCTGCTAAATCTAGAAAAAGTGTTCTCAAATCATATGAGGACATAGAAACAATAGCCAAAAATGATCCCAACAGCCAAGACATTTTGGAAACAATTTACTAGACACATACTACCCAAACAGGAGTACCACTTTGGAAACCATGGGCCTCATTATAACCCTAGCACTCCCGTAATAAAGGGGGCTGGTATGGGAACGGCCCCCTTCATTACGTAGCGCTGATTACGAGGTTCCCTTTGCGGGACCCGGATCAGATGTCTGGTAAAACCAGGCGAACTTTCCGGGTCCCGCAAGGGAAAGTGGGAGGTAATAACAAGCCAGATGTAATCTGCCCGTTATTACCTCCCTCCCCATTCACATTGAGCCCTGTGGGGGCTCCAATGGGAATGGGGAATGGTTCCTGCAAGGACGAATTACTGGGTCCTCCTATGTCAGAATGACCCGGTTATTCCTCATTGCAGGAACCCGGTAAAGGAGCCCGGTTTGGAGGCAGCCATGGAGCTAATAGCTAATTTGCTACCTCCAAATTCGTAATGAAGCTCCATGTGTCCGTATGAACAAGGTACAGAAGACTTTGCTGTACTGAAATCACAACTGAACAATGAGCAGCGTAGCATTTTCCAAGAAATAACAAAACAAATTGAACATCTTGTGCAACATGAAAATAAAATCTGTACCTGCCAAGACTACAGACCTATATTGCTATACGTGAGTGGGGAATCGGGTTCAGGCAAAACATTCTTAATCAAAATCATCACCATGTTCCTCCAACAATTGACAAACAACAAATTGTCAGCTGTTGTAACTGCCCAAACAGGTTTAGCTGCCTACAACATAGGCGGTGTCACTTTACACGTGTTCCTATTCCTTCCAGTAGAACACCAAAACAATTTAGACTATTACAAACTTTCCACAGAAGCTGCAATGGAACTACGCAGAGTTTTTAAACAAATGAAAATGCTGCTAATAGATGAGGTGAGCATGGTCACCAACCTAATGTTGGCTTTGATTCACCTCAGATTACAAGAGGTCCTCAAAACAGGCTACGAAGATCTCTTTGGAGGAAAACACATTATTGTTTTCGGAGATCTTCTTCAATTGACGCCAGTGAAAGCTGAACCTATTTTTAAAATCTTAGAGCACAAACTGTGCTGTAAAACTCTTGGCAGCATAGGAAATGTCAACCTTTGGCAACATTTCCAATACAGAGAATTATCAGAAAACATGCACCAGTCTGCAGACCTCACATGCGCCAACATTTCAAAAAATTATTAGAGTTGGTGTACTATCTCAAGAAGCACAATCAGTATTAAAAACCAGGCACATCCATGCACTCTATGGTCATAACTCATGTGCTACTGATGTCCTGGAACAATTAGCACACAAAAATGTCAATTGTATGTTCTTGATGTCAACTCTTGGAAGCTGTTCAAAATTCAATGAAACAGGGGGTCATTCCGAATTGGGCGGTAAGGGTTTAAAGGCGCCGGTAAGGATGCCGGTGCCGGTAAACCCTTACCGCCCTATTCCGAAGTCCCTTAGCAGGTCCCAGCAGGAATGGCTGGTCTGACCAGCTGTTCTCTATGGGACCCGTTAAGGGACCTTGGAGCTAATAACAGGCCTGCAATTATTAGCGCCTTCCCCATTCCCATTGAGCCCTTTGGGGGCTCAAATTGGAATGGGGAATGGTTTACTGAATGGGGATTTACCGGGTCCTCCAATGTCTGAAATGGCCCGGTAAGTCCCCATTCAGTGAGACCGGACCCGGGTTTGGAGGTAGCCATGGCACTAATAGCGCCATGGCTACCTCCAAACTCGTAATGACCCCCACAATGTTGAAAAAAGAAATGCAACCAATAATTGAAATTTGCTCCACAGATAAACTGGACGTACATGGTATGACACTACCCATGTGTCAACAAGCCACAATAAGTATAAGAGGGTCATTCTGAGTGAGGCGGTAAGGGGTTAACGGCGCTGGGAAAAGGTGCCAGAGCCGGTCAACCCCTTACTGCCTCATTACGAGACTGCTCGCGGGAACCCGCTAAGGATGCCTGGTTTTACCAGGTGCCCTTAGCGGGTCCCGCAAGCAGAACAGGGTTATTAACGGGCCTGTTGTTAGCACCCTCCCCATTCCCATTGAGCCCTATGGGGACTCAAATGGGAATGGGGATGTACCGGGCCTGACAATGACCATGGGTCGAAACATGTGTCAGCAGTTTTCTTCTATCACGAAAGAATAAACCATAACTCATCATCAAGTTAATTTTTCAAGATTTCTTGGTTCAATTGTATACTACCTAGAGTTGGACTTTGAGCGCGAGGCACTCTCCCGAACCACTTCATTAAAGCATTTCTTTATACAGGATTTTTGTAGGCTTGAGGGAGCTGGTTGTTTTCTCGCTTCCTAATATCTTTGGAACCACTCGCACGATTTTATAGTGGAGACTAGCACACTTTTCTGAGATCGATCCCACAACCTAATATTCTTCATAGCCAAAACTTCACATACAAACTCTACAAATGAAACAGTACACAAACTTTGTCTTGTGGATATTTGATGGGTGTTTGATTCTATGGGTGTGTTATGCTGCGGTGGTTGTAGCCTTCAGCCATGCACCCAAGACTCTAGGCCCTGGCAACAACCACTGCAGCATAACAAACCTATGCTACCAAACATTTTGACTGTGGTATGTGGGCTGCTTATAGGGGATATTAATTAAAATCAATGCTCTATTAACAACCCAAAACCAACATCATACTAAAGTAAAATAGCTAGTAGTGCTTTTATTATGTCCACAGACAGCCGCAAAGACCGCGGACATGGTGAACACATCAGAGGCACCTGCCGCCTAAACAAATACAGCATTTGACCCATCTCTTACTCCCAAAACCTCCCCAAGCACTCCTGCACACCAACACACTCCCCAAAATTGCATTTTGCCTCTCTTCGCCGCCGTGCTGTGATCCAAGATGTCGGGCGCATAGAAACAATGTGACGTACCTCACGCCTCACTCCAGCCAATCGGTGGACACAATGCATGTCCGCGGACATGACACAAGTTGATTAGCCAATTGGTGCTCTGTCCACGGAGCGAACAGGGAATTGTGTCCCCGGGCGGACATAGATATCACTAATTTTTTTCTTTATGTTTTGGTCATTTAAAAAAAAGAACAGGACGGATTTACACCAAATTAACAGAAGCACGCTTCCGGGACTAAGCCGCTGCTCCTGCCGTAATTTTGCACTAATAAAATCCTATGAAATACAATGAAAAAACTTTGTTAAAGGGACGTATGGTTAAGTTGCGCTACTAAAAAACTATCAAATTCAGTGAAAAAACTTTGTTAAAGGGACATTATGGTTACAAGTAAAACCGAAAAACCCCTGAAATTCGCCAGTTATGGTAAGCTAAGCAACCATAACTCGCGCCACCACCGTGCACTGCTAAGAATAACATACATGACATCAAAGATGTCATCACAAATATGATTGATGACATCACTGATGACATCACATGTCTAGCCCCTTCTTTTTTTGTTCGCTGACATATCTAGGCCAGGTGAGTTTATTCACTGACAGTCAAAAATTTAAAATTCAAAAGGTATTACATTTGTAGACGTTGCTATTCTCACATGTTCTTACAGTACTTTCCTTAGAATTCAATCGCATTTTATGATGCACATACATAGGGGAAAAAGCAAGCCCGAAACACAGAAATCATTTCTATGCATAAAGATAATCATGTTGGTTATACACAGTGGCTCATGATACTGCATCTTGTTTACTTACTTTACTCTCCCTGTATAAGCCCCATATTTGTATACATTGTGGTCTCTTAATGTTTTGTGTGTAGTAGTACAAGCATGTAGTAAGTGATGCATTATTACCTACTTAGTATATGTTTCACTGTATGCAAAAGTGTGATACAGAAGCATTCACCGTTTTACTATCCAACATGGGAAAATTAGAAATATTACATCTCTATGGTGTATGCTGCAGCCAATGCCAATGTTTCTGTATGAGTAGGTTCCTGTTCTAGAAACAACACTGCAATGGAATGTTGTTTGGAGCAATACATTGCATAATCAAGTATGTAGTTCATCACACATCTCCAGATGACCCCTGACACTTTTTTGCCAACATTACATTCACAACCCCTTGTAGGGACTTCCTATGAAAATTAAATGCACATTGTGATGTCATCTTTGATTTCGTGGGTCTTATTCTTAGCAGTGCATGATGATGGCGCGTGTTATGGTTGCTTAGCTTACCATAACTGGCAAATTTCAGGGGTTTTTCGGTTTTACTTGTAACCATAACGTCCCAGTTACAACATTTTTGCACTGAATTTGATAGGTTTTTAGTAGCGCACCTTAACCATAACCTCCCTTTAACAAAGTTTTTTCATTGAATATATATATGTATATATTCACTAACAAAAACATTGTTAAAGGGACATTATGGTTAAGTTGCACTATCAAAAACCAGTGATCGATTGCGGTGTGTATGCATGCTGCTTCCGTAGGAGTCAAATGATATGTTATTGTATAGTACTTACGTGGCAGCCACAGTAGCAGGACGCATAAACGCTGCAATCGATCACTCTACCAGGGCCCAACAAGAGCCCAGCTGTAACTACAGGACAAATTGCAGCAAACCGTTGCAGCAAACCATCCAGGACCCCACAGGGTGCAAGGAACCATACACCATAGCCTTAAAAAAGACCGACAGGTCGAAATACGTGTTGGCTGACCTTAACTGGGACCAAGAGTCCACACTGTACAAACAAAAAGATAAATTAAAATCTTGCCCCTAGCACAAAAAGCAAAACATTGCATGGAAAATCAATGTGCTAGGTATCCAGGAGCCCCCCACCCCCTTTCCAGCCAACCAATTGAAGCATGGGCTTCACCTCAACAAAAAATGCTGTGACCATGCCAAAAAAAGAAAAAGAAATGGTACAATCAAAAATAGAGCTCAGCAAGTTTGTTTCCAAACCTAGGGCCCCTGTACAGTTTAACTTATGTGCAAACATAGCCATTGTCTGCACCATGCTTCATGGATGTGTAACTTTCAAAATCTTTCTATGTTACATGGTGAAATCATGAATGTGTCAGGTACTGTGAAACATGTAAGAAGTACCTACCATTGCGTATATAACTACATAATTCCACTACTGCACAGAAACCATAAAGACACCACAATGCATACAAACATGACCATGTACAAGGGAATTAAAATCAGCTAAAAAGGAGCAGTATTACTAGAAACTGTTCATAACATAACTGATTATCTGCATGCACAGCAACCAGTGTTTTACGCTTTCCTCTTCACCTATATGTATATGTATCATATGAAGTGAGTGAACCGTAAGGAAAGTAGTATAAGAACATATGAGAAGGGTGCCGTACACAAATATAGAACCTTTTGAATTGTTTGTTCCTGACTGTTAGCGAAGAAAACACTTGTGTATAGGTGCAATGTAAATGCCATATCATATCATATCAAAAGCACCTGGCCTACTTATGGTAGTGAACAAAACAGGGAGACAGACATGTGATGTCATCAGTGATGTCATGAATGAGATTTGTGATGGCATCTATAATGTCATGGCTGTTAGTCCTCGCAGTGCACACTGGTGGCGCGAGTTATGGTTGCTTAGCTTACCATAACTGTCAAATTATCCCTGTAACAAAGTTTTTCCATCGAATTTCATAGGGTTTTGCTAGTGCAACTTAACTATAACGTCCCTTTAACAATGTTTTTGTTAGTGAATTTGATAGGTTTTTAGTAGGGCACTGTAAGCAGAACGTTCCTTTAGCATAGCATTTTCTGTAAAGAAGATAGGTATTTATTATGGCAACACAACCGTAACATCCCATTTACAACAGTTTGTTAATGATTCCTTGGCTGCCCTCATGATAAACATGTGGAAAGGGCAAATTCTCTAGTGTATTTATCCATTTGCGCTACCCCTTACTTTTCCGAATAGTGTTGATGTACCGTAGCAATTACAGATGTACATAGTAAATGTTGTTTGTGTGTCAGTAGGCTCTCTTTTTGTGCTACCAATGCATGATAAATCTGTGCCACACACTACTACTACGGGTCATGAACAGTGAGTGGGGGAACACGAGGGAAACACGGGGCATGAGCGGGGGTGGGGGGAACAGGAGGGAGACACGGGGCATGAGCGGGGAGTGGGGGGAACAGGGCAGACACAGGACATGAGCGGGGGTGGGGGGACAGGAGGGAGACACGGGGCATGAGCGGGGAGTACAGGAGGGAGACAGGGGGCATGAGCGGAGATGGGGGGAAACACGAGGAAGACATGGTGCATTAGCGGGGGTTAGGGGCAACACGAGGGAGACACAGGGCATGAGCGGGGGGTGGGGGGCAACACGAGGGAGACACGGGTCATGAGCGGGGTTTGGGGGCAACACGAAGGAGACACGGGTCATGAGCGGGGGATGGGGGCAACACGAGGGAAACACGGGGCATGAGCGCAGGGTGGGGGGAACAGGAGGGAGACACGGGGCATGAGCGGGGAGTGGGGGGAACAGGAGGGAGACACAGGGCATGAGTGGGGGTTGGGGGTAACACGAGGGAGACACGGGGCATGAGTGGGGGGTGGGGGGAACAGGACAGACACGGGGCATGAGCGGGGGTTGGGGGGGAAGAAGGGAGTCACGGGGCATGAGCGGGGGTGGGGGTGAACTGGGGAGACACGAGGCATGAGCGGGGGGTGGGGGAACAGGGCAGACACGAGGCATGAGCAGGGGTGGCGTGCACAGGAGGGAGACACGGGGCATAAGCGGGGGTGGGGGGAACAGGAGGGAGACATGGGGCATGAGCGGGGGGTGGGGGGTAACCGGAGGGAGCCACAGGGCATGAGCGGGGGGTGGGGTGGACAGGAGGGAGACACAGGGCATGAGCGGGGGGTGGAGGGAACAGGAGGGAGACACGGGGCATGAGTGGGGGTGGGGAGCAACAGGAGAGAGACACGGGGCATGAGCGGGCGGTGGGGGAACAGGAGGGAGACACGAAGCATGAGTAGGGGGTGGGGGGTAACACGAGGGAGACACGGGGCAGGAGCGGGGGATGGGGTGGAACATGGCAGACACAGGGCATGAGCGGGGGTTGGGGGGTACAGGAGGGAGACACAGGACATCAGCGGGGTGGGGGGGACAGGAGGGAGACAGGGGGCATGAGCGGGGGATGGGGGTACAGGAGGGAGACACGGGGCATGAGCGCGGGTTGGGGGGCAACATGAGGGAGACACGGGGCATTAGCGGGGGGTGGGGGGCAACACGAGGGAGACACGGGGCATGAGCAAGATGTGGGGGGCAACACGAGGGATACACGGGTCAGGAGCAGGGGGTGGGGGGCAAACCGAGGGAGACACGTGTCATGAATGGGGGGTGGGGGGAACACGAGAGAAACACTGGGCATGAGCGGGGGTGGGGGGAACAGGAGGGAGACACGGGGCATGAGCGGGGGTGGGAGGGTAACACCAGGGAAACACAGGGCATGAGCAGGGGGTGGGGGAACAGGGGAGACACAGGGCATGAGCAGGGAGTGGGGGGAACAGGGGAGACACAGGGCATGAGCGGGGGTGGGAGGAACAGGGCAGACACAGGGCATGAGCGGGGGGTGGGGGGCACAGGAGAGAGTCACGTGCATGAGCGGTGGGTCGGGGGAACACGAAGGAGACACGGGGCATGAGCAGGGGGTGGGGGGAACATGAGGGAGACACGGGGCATGAGCGGGGGGTAGGGGTAACACGAGAGAAACACGGGGCATGAGCGGGGGGTGGGGAACACGAGGGAGACACGGAGTATGAGCAGGGGGTGGGGGGCAACAGAAGGGAGACACGGGTCATGAGCGGGGGGTGGGGGAAACACAAGGGAAACATGGGGCATGAGCGGGTGGTGGGGGGAACAGGAGGGAGACACAGGGCATGAGCGGGGGGTGGGGGTAACACGAGGGAGGCAGGGAGACACGGGGAATGAGCGGGGGTGGGGAAACAGGGCAGACACGGGGCATGAGCGGGGGTGGGGTGCACAGGAGGGAGACACACAGGGCGTGAGCGGGGGATGGGGGAACAGGAGGGAGACACGGTGCATGAGCGGGTGGTGGGGGGAACAGGAGGGAGAGACGACGGGGTATGAGCAGGGGGTGGGGAGCAACAGGAGAGAAACACGGGGCGTTGTTAGGGAGAATTATCTGTTTAGGCTGAATTTCCTAACCTAGTGAATGTCCCAGCAGCTTTGCTGGATTTCTGGAGTTTGTTTTTTTCCAACCTGCCAAGAGTGAGACTCTTTTTCTCCCACTCTTGGACATGAATGTGTGTAATTCCTTTGAATGTCAATGGCCCTCATTAGGACCTTGGCGGAGGACCATGGCGCTATTAGCACCATGGTCCATGGCGCTAAGCTGCCAACTCCGCCATGGGGGTTGGCGGACTTACCGCCCCATTCCGAGGTTGGCGGGGCGGTAAGTCCCCAATCCCCATTTACCCTTCCCCATTCCCATTTCTGGCACCATAGGGCATAATGGGAGTGGGGAAGCCGTTAATTACGCCACCGTAAATTACGGTGGCGTAATTAACAACAAGGTCCCTTAGCGCCATGGATTTTAACGGCTGCTAAAAGCAGGCGTTAAAATCACCATGGCGCTAAGGGAACTCGTACTCAGGCGGTAAGGGGCGCCATGGTTTACGCCGGCGTAAACCCCTTACCGCCTGGGTCCTAATGAGGCCCAATGTGTTCTATGGGCTATGGGGTCTTTTACTCCATAGGGTCTCATATGTTTTGCTATGTGTGTTACACCGCACCCTACGTGCCGTAACACGGGGGCGTCCTAGCGGACCTCCACCATAGACTCCATACCCGGGGACTGACTACTGTCTCCCCGGGCATGTAAAGTCACCATTGGCTTTACTAGACCTAAATTTACTAACAGAACTAGTACAAACCATCTTATTGTGGACGTGCTAGTAGGGGTAATTCGATTACTCCTGGATCTGTTACTCGAGGGGGCACTGTTCCGTCCCCCCTCGTCGAGTTTTGGCTGGTGGCAGTGGAAACTACTTGTTATGTTCGACTCCGAACATAACCCTATGGGATTCGTCCCATTGTTGGAGATTGATACTTTTCCTCGTTAATCTCTAACGTACCACCGGTCTACTTATCTTAAATAAGTTTACCGGATGGTATTTTCTGCCAGAACTCGGTTTTTAAAATGGCGTCTGTGTTCGTCTCTGTGACTCCTAAACCAAAGGTTGAGCCCTTTGTTCCACTTTTGGCGGGCCTCTGTACAGAGACCCTCCAAAGTGGTGCCGTTCTGTCTGGGTTACCACAGGGGTGTGTGAGGGGGTTTAGGCACCCTGGACCGAGTTGCCTTGCCAACTCCGGTCACACTCTGGTGTGATTGGCCCAAGTGGTGAGCCTCCCCGCTCACCACTTAGCGAGTGTTGATTGACAGCTAGGCTGAATGAATGGGGGTTATCTGCATAAAAGCAGGGCTTTTGGGACTGGATCTTCAAAAGTTGCCACAGGACCTAAGAATCCGACGAGGGTAACGCTGAGCCGACCTGCAACGACGACACCACCAGTGGAGCCCTGCTGAACCGACTCACCACTTCCCGACGACAGAGGAGATCTCCCTGCCGGAGAGTCTCTTCCCCTGACTGGTGGGAACAACCAGTCCCCTTTGCTTTTTCTTCGCCTCAGGACGCGGTGGTCGAATTGTCCGTGCAGAGCACCCCGGCAACCGGATAGCCACTACCCCTGTACCACGACCTAAAGGTGGTGCCTTGTGACGGAGCACTCCGCGGCTGGTCTCTTCCCTGGTGGTGCACCGGACTTCACTTTTCTTCGACAACGAGATCATCTCTACTCTTGGCAAAGACCCGACGTGCATCCACCACCAGGAACAACTGCCCCGCCGGAGCTGCCCTCCACAACAAGGTACTGTGTCCGCCTGGCTTCCCTTTTGATCGGTTCGAGTGAGGTGTCTTAATCCTCTCCTTTCCGTTGGGTCGCCTCCAAGCTTTCTCACGTATTATTCTGAACTGGTTCAATCTTCCAATAACAATTTGCTACAAAGACTCGAACGCATTTCCACTAGAGACTTTTGGGACATATCGCCTTGCCTCTCTCCGAGTGGGCCTGGCCTCTGAACTTTATGATCTATTGTGATTCTTGCCTTCTTGCCTTGCATTTTCTCCGTGAAGTATTGAACTGTGTTGATTTCGTAACCTGCTTATTTTTCTCTCCCATCCTAACTAATATTAGAGTGCCATCTAGGTTGAGGCATACACCTCTGTCTGCAAATAAGTGGTGCCGGTAGAACCTAGACTTGTCGAAATATTGTTAGGGGGTTTGATCGTTTCTTCTTCGTAGAGTAATTGTAATTGAATGGTTTGCCGTGATAGTGCCATAGTGTTTTTCATAGATGTTCCGCTATAAATAAATACCTTAATATCTTTACACTGAAGCCTTGTTACGTGTTTGCTTGTCTTACTGTGAAGGTTTGTCCTATATTGTATACTCCACATACTGCTTAACTCTTCTTGAGAGAAGTCTGACTGCTCAGCCACAGCTACCAAGTGAATCTGTGTGGTACAGACTGCTACCAAGTGGGTTTACTGCCAAACAACTGTAGTCCTAAATCTTTTGCAGTGGTCCCAGAGGGAACTGCACAGGTTTCTGCCTAACAAGCGTGAGCGGGGATGGGGGAACAGGAGGGAGACACGAAGCATGAGTGGGGGGTAGGGGGAACAAGAGAGAGACAAGGGGTATGAGCGGGGGGCGGGGGGGAACAGGGGAGACACGGGGCATGAGTGGGGGGTGGAGGGGAACAAGAGAGACACAGGCCATGAGCAGGGGGTGGGGGGAACAGGAGAGACAAGGGGCATGAGCAGGGGGTGGGGGGAATAGGGGAGACAGGTCATGAGCGGGGGAACAGGGGAGACACAGGGCATGAGCGTGGTGGTGGGGTGTACAGGGGAGACATGGGGCATGACCGGGGGTTGGAGTTACAGGAGGGAGACATGGTGCATGAGCGGGGGGTGGGGGTAAAGGAGGGAGACACAGGGCATGAGCGGAGGGTGGGGGGCAACACGAGGGAGACACGGGCATGAGCAGGGGATGGGGGTAACCAGAGGGAGCCACGGGATATGAGCGGGGGGTGGGGTGCACAAAAGGGAGACACGGGGCATGAGAGGGGGTAGGGTGCACAGGAGGGAGACACAGGGCATGAGCGGGGGGTGGAGGGAACAGGAGGGAAACACGGGGCATGAGCGGGGGTTGGGGGGTAACCAGAGGGAGCCACGGGGCATGAGCGGGGGGTGGGTGCACAGGAGGGAGACACGGGGCATGAGCAGGGGGTGGAGGGAACAGGAGGGAGACACAGGTCATGAGCGGGGGTTGGGGAGCAACAGGAGAGAGACACGGGGCATGAGCGGGGGGTGGGGAACAGGAGGGAGACACGAAGCATGAGTAGGGGGTGGGGTGCACAGGAGGGAGACACAGGGCATGAGCGGTGGGTCGGGGGAACAGGAGGGAGACACGTGGCATGAGCGTGGGGTGGGGGGAACAAGAGAGAGACAAGGGGCATGAGCGGAGGGTAGGGGGGAACAGGGGAGACACGGGGCATGAGCGGGGGGTGAGGGGGAACAGGTGAGAGACACGGGGCATGAGCAGAGGGTTGGGGGGAACAGGGGAGAGACTATGGGCATGAGCGGGTGGTGGGGGGAACAGGAGAGAGACACTGGGCATGAGAGAGGGCTGGGGGCAACAGGAGAGAGACACAGGGCATGAGCGGGGGGTGGGGGGTAACAGGAGGGAGACACGGGGCATGAATGTGGGGTGGGAGGAACAGGAGAGAGACACAGGGCATGAGAGGGGGTGGGGGGCAACAGGAGAGAGACACAGGGTATGAGCGGGGGGTGGGTGGGAACAGGGGAGACACTGGGCATGAGCAGGGGTGGGGAGGAACAAGAGAGACACGGGCCATGAGCAGGGGGTGGAAGGGAACAGGGGAGACAAGGGGCATGAGCGGGGGGTGGGGGGGGCACAGGGGAGACATAGTTCATGAGCAGGGGGTGGGGGGAACAGGGGAGACACAGGGCATGAGAAGGGGGTGGGGGGGAACAGGGGAGACATGGGGCATGAGCGGGAGTGGGGAGAAAAGGAGGGAGACACGGGGCATGACCGGGGGATGGGGGAGACAGGGGAGACATGGGGCACGAGCGGGGGGAGGGGGAACAGGGGAGACACGGGGCATGAGCGGGTGTTGGGGGAAAGGAGGGAGACACGGGGCATGAACGGGGGGTAGGGAGGAACAGGGGAGACACGGGGCATCAGCGCGGGGTGGGGGGAACAGGAGAGAGAAATGGGGCATGAGCAGGGGATGGAGGTAACTAAAGGGAGCCAAGGGGCATGAGCGTGTGGTGGGGTGCACAGGAGGGAGACACGGGGCATGAGCAGGGGGTGGGGGAACAGAAGGAGACATGGGGCATGAGCAGGGGTTGGGGAGCAACAGGAGAAAGACACAGGGCATGAGCGGGGGGTGGGGGAACAGGAGGGAGACACGAAGCATGAGTAGGGGGTGGGGTGCACAGGAGGGAGACACAGGGCATGAGCGGTGGGTGGGGGGAACAGGAGGGAGACAAGGGGCATGAGCGGGGGGTGGGGGGAACAGGGGCGACACGGTGCATGAGCAGGGGGTGGGGGGAACAGGAGAGAGACACAGGGCATGTGCCGCAGGGTTGGGGGGAACAGGGGAGAGACTCTGGGCATGAGTGGGGGGTGGGGGGAATAGGAGAGAGACACAGGGCATGAGCGGGGGGTAGGGGCAACAGGAGAGAGAGACAGGGCATGAGAGGGGGCTGGGGGCAACAGAAGAGAGACACAGGGCATGAGCAGGGGGTGGGGGGTAACAGGAGGGAGACATGGGGCATGAATGGGGGTGGGGGGAACATGAGAGAGACACTGGGCATGATCAGGGGTGGGGGCAACAGGAGAGAGACACGGGGCATGAGCGGGGGGTGGGTGGGAACAGGGGAGACACAGGGCATGAGCAGGGGTGGGGGGGAACAAGAGAGACACGGGCCATGAGCATGGGGTGGGGGGGAACAGGGGAGATAAGGGGCATGAGCGGGGGGTGGGGGGAACAGGGGAGACATAGTTCATGAGCAGGGGGTGGGGGGAACAGGGGAGACACAGGGCATGAGCGGGGGTGGGGGGGAACAGGGGAGATATGGGGCATGAGCAGGGGGGGTGGGGGGGAACAGGGTAGACAAGGGGCATGACCAGTGGGTGGGGAGAAAATGAGGGAGACACAGGGCATGACCGGGGGATGGGGGGACAGGGGAGACATGGGGCATGAGCGGGGGGAGGGGGGAACAGGGGAGACACAGGGCATGAGCAGGTGTTGGGGGAAAGGAGGGAGACACGGGGCATGAACGGGGGTAGGGAGGAACAGGGGAGACACGGGGCATCAGCGGGGGGTGGGGGGAACAGGAGGGAGACATGGGGCATGAGCAGGGGATGGGGGTAACCAGAGGGAGCCAAGAGGCATGAGCGGGTGGTGGGGTGCACAGGAGGGAGACACGGGGCAAGAGCAGGGGGTGGGGGGAACAGGAGGGAGACACGGGGCATGAGCGGGGGTTGGGGAGCAACAGGAGAGAGACACGGGGCATGAGCAGGGGGTGGGGGAACAGGAGGGAGACACGAAGCATGAGTAGGGGGTGGGGTGCACAGGAGGGAGACACAGGGCATGAGCGGTGGGTGGGGGAACAGGAGGGAGACACGGGGCATGAGCGGGGGTGGGGGGAAAAAGAGAGAGACAAGGGGCATGAGCGGGGGGTGGGGGGAACAGGGGAGACACGGGGCATGAGCGGGGGGTGGGGGGAACAGGAGAGAGACACAGGGCATGAGTGGAGGGTTGGGGGGAACAGGGGAGAGACTCTGGGCATGAGTGGGGGGTGGGGGGAACAGGAGAGAGACACGGGGCATGAGCGGGGGGTAGGGGGCAACAGGAGAGAGACACAGGGCATGAGCGGTGGGTGCAGGGTAACAGGAGGGAGACACGGAGCATGAGTGAGGGTGGGGGGAACAGGAGAGAGACACCGGGCATGAGCGGGGGTGGGGGGCAACAGGAGAGAGACACGGGCATGAGCGGGGGGTGGGTGGGAACAGGGGAGACACGGGGCATGAGCAGGGGTTTGGGGGAACAAGAGAGACACGGGCCATGAGTATGGGGTGGGGGGGAACAGGGGAGACAAGGGGCATGAGCAGGGGGTGGGGGGAACAGGGGAGACATAGTTCATGAGCAGGGGGTGGGGGGAACAGGGGAGACACAGGGCATGAGCGGAGGGGTGGGGGGGAACAGGGGAGACATGGGGCATGAGCGGGTGTGTGGGGGGGAACAGGGGAGACAAGGGGCATGACCGGGGGTGGGGGGCAGCACGAGGGAGACACGAGGCATGAGCAGGGGGTGGGAGGCAACACGAGGGAGACACAGGGCATGAGCGGGAGGTGGGGGGGCAAACTGAGGGAGACTATAGGGCATGAGCGGGGGGGTAGGGGGCAACACGAAGGAGACACGCAGCATGAGTGGGGGGAGTGGGGCAAAACACGGGGGAGACACGGGTCATGAGCGGGGGGTGGGGGGAACACGAGGGAAACACGGGGTATGAGCGGGGGGTGGGGGGAACACGAGGGAGACACAGGGCATGAGTTGGGTGTGGGGGACAACACGAGGGAGACACGGGGCATGAGCAGGAGGTGGAGGGCAACACGAGGGAGAAACAGGGCATGAGCAGAGGGTGGGGGCAACACGAGGGAGACATGGGGCATGAGCGGGGATGGGGGGAACAGCAGGGAGACACGGGGTATGAGTGGGGGTTGGGGGGTAACAGGAGGGAGACACAGGGCATAGCGGGGGGTGGGAGGGAACAGAGGAGACAAGGGCCATGAGCGGGGGGTGGGGGGAACAGGGGAGACAGGGGGCATGAGTGGGGGTGGGGGGTAACACGAGGGAGACACGGGGCATGAGTGGGGGGTGGGGGGAACAGGACAGACACGGGGCATGAGCGGGGGTTGGGGGGGAAGAAGGGAGTCACGGGGCATGAGCGGGGGTGGGGGTGAACTGGGGAGACACGAGGCATGAGCGGGGGGTGGGGGAACAGGGCAGACACGAGGCATGAGCAGGGGTGGCGTGCACAGGAGGGAGACACGGGGCATAAGCGGGGGTGGGGGGAACAGGAGGGAGACATGGGGCATGAGCGGGGGGTGGGGGGTAACCGGAGGGAGCCACAGGGCATGAGCGGGGGGTGGGGTGGACAGGAGGGAGACACAGGGCATGAGCGGGGGGTGGAGGGAACAGGAGGGAGACACGGGGCATGAGTGGGGGTGGGGAGCAACAGGAGAGAGACACGGGGCATGAGTAGGGGGTGGGGGCTAACACGAGGGAGACACGGGGCAGGAGCGGGGGATGGGGTGGAACATGGCAGACACAGGGCATGAGCGGGGGTTGGGGGGTACAGGAGGGAGACACAGGACATCAGCAGGGGTGGGGGGACAGGAGGGAGACAGGGGGCATGAGCGGGGGATGGGGGTACAGGAGGGAGACACGGGGCATGAGCGCGGGTTGGTGGGCAACATGAGGGAGACACGGGGCATTAGCGGGGGGTGGGGGGCAACACGAGGGAGACACGGGGCATGAGCAAGATGTGGGGGGCAACACGAGGGATACACGGGTCAGGAGCGGGGGGTGGGGGGCAAACCGAGGGAGACACGTGTCATGAATGGGGGGTGGGGGGAACACGAGAGAAACACTGGGCATGAGCGGGGGTGGGGGGAACTGGAGGGAGACACGGGGCATGAGCGGGGGTGGGAGGGTAACACCAGGGAAACACAGGGCATGAGCAGGGGGTGGGGGAACAGGGGAGACACAGGGCATGAGCAGGGATTGGGGGGAACAGGGGAGACACAGGGCATGAGCGGGGGTGGGAGGAACAGGGCAGACACAGGGCATGAGCGGGGGTTGGGGGGCACAGGAGAGAGTCACGTGCATGAGCGGTGGGTCGGGGGAACACGAAGGAGACACAGGGCATGAGCAGGGGGTGGGGGGAACATGAGGGAGACACGGGGCATGAGCGGGGGGTAGGGGTAACACGAGAGAAACACGGGGCATGAGCGGGGGGTGGGGAACACGAGGGAGACACGGAGTATGAGCAGGGGGTGGGGGGCAACAGAAGGGAGACACGGGTCATGAGCGGGGGGTGGGGGAAACACAAGGGAAACATGGGGCATGAGCGGGTGGTGGGGGGAACAGGAGGGAGACACAGGGCATGAGCGGGGGGTGGGGGTAACACGAGGGAGGCAGGGAGACACGGGGAATGAGCGGGGGGTGGGGAAACAGGGCAGACACGGGGCATGAGCGGGGGTGGGGTACACAGGAGGGAGACACACAGGGCATGAGCGGGGGATGGGGGAACAGGAGGGAGACACGGTGCATGAGCGGGTGGTGGGGGGAACAGGAGGGAGAGACGACGGGGTATGAGCAGGGGGTGGGGAGCAACAGGAGAGAAACACGGGGCGTTGTTAGGGAGAATTATCTGTTTAGGCTGAATTTCCTAACCTAGTGAGTGTCCCAGCAGCTTTGCTGGATTTCTGGAGTTTGTTTTTTTCCAACCTGCCAAGAGTGAGACTCTTTTTCTCCCACTCTTGGACATGAATGTGTGTAATTCCTTTGAATGTCAATGGCCCTCATTAGGACCTTGGCGGAGGGCCATGGCGCTATTAGCACCATGGTCCATGGCGCTAAGCTGCCAACTCCGCCATGGGGGTTGGCGGACTTACCGCCCCATTCCGAGGTTGGCGGGGCGGTAAGTCCCCAATCCCCATTTACCCTTCCCCATTCCCATTTCTGGCCCCATAGGGCATAATGGGAGTGGGGAAGCCGTTAATTACGCCACCGTAAATTACGGTGGCGTAATTAACAACAAGGTCCCATAGCGCCATGGATTTTAACGGCTGCTAAAAGCAGGCGTTAAAATCACCATGGCGCTAAGGGAACTCGTACTCAGGCGGTAAGGGGCGCCATGGTTTACGCCGGCGTAAACCCCTTACCGCCTGGGTCCTAATGAGGCCCAATGTGTTCTATGGGCTATGGGGTCTTTTACTCCATAGGGTCTCATATGTTTTGCTATGTGTGTTACACCGCACCCTACGTGCCGTAACACGGGGGCGTCCTAGCGGACCTCCACCATAGACTCCATACCCGGGGACTGACTACTGTCTCCCCGGGCATGTAAAGTCACCATTGGCTTTACTAGACCTAAATTTACTAACAGAACTAGTACAAACCATCTTATTGTGGACGTGCTAGTAGGGGTAATTCGATTACTCCTGGATCTGTTACTCGAGGGGGCACTGTTCCGTCCCCCCTCGTCGAGTTTTGGCTGGTGGCAGTGGAAACTACTTGTTATGTTCGACTCCGAACATAACCCTATGGGATTCGTCCCATTGTTGGAGATTGATACTTTTCCTCGTTAATCTCTAACGTACCACCGGTCTACTTATCTTAAATAAGTTTACCGGATGGTATTTTCTGCCAGAACTCGGTTTTTAAAATGGCGTCTGTGTTCGTCTCTGTGACTCCTAAACCAAAGGTTGAGCCCTTTGTTCCACTTTTGGCGGGCCTCTGTACAGAGACCCTCCAAAGTGGTGCCGTTCTGTCTGGGTTACCACAGGGGTGTGTGAGGGGGTTTAGGCACCCTGGACCGAGTTGCCTTGCCAACTCCGGTCACACTCTGGTGTGATTGGCCCAAGTGGTGAGCCTCCCCGCTCACCACTTAGCGAGTGTTGATTGACAGCTAGGCTGAATGAATTGGGGTTATCTGCATAAAAGCAGGGCTTTTGGGACTGGATCTTCAAAAGTTGCCACAGGACCTAAGAATCCGACGAGGGTAACGCTGAGCCGACCTGCAACGACGACACCACCAGTGGAGCCCTGCTGAACCGACTCACCACTTCCCGACGACAGAGGAGATCTCCCTGCCGGAGAGTCTCTTCCCCTGACTGGTGGGAACAACCAGTCCCCTTTGCTTTTTCTTCGCCTCAGGACGCGGTGGTCGAATTGTCCGTGCAGAGCACCCCGGCAACCGGATAGCCACTACCCCTGTACCACGAGGTAAAGGTGGTGCCTTGTGACGGAGCACTCCGCGGCTGGTCTCTTCCCTGGTGGTGCACCGGACTTCACTTTTCTTCGACGACGAGATCATCTCTACTCTTGGCAAAGACCCGACGTGCATCCACCACCAGGAACAACTGCCCCGCCGGAGCTGCCCTCCACAACAAGGTACTGTGTCCGCCTGGCTTCCCTTTTGATCGGTTCGAGTGAGGTGTCTTAATCCTCTCCTTTCCGTTGGGTCGCCTCCAAGCTTTCTCACGTATTATTCTGAACTGGTTCAATCTTCCAATAACAATTTGCTACAAAGACTCGAACGCATTTCCACTAGAGACTTTTGGGACATATCGCCTTGCCTCTCTCCGAGTGGGCCTGGCCTCTGAACTTTATGATCTATTGTGATTCTTGCCTTCTTGCCTTGCATTTTCTCCGTGAAGTATTGAACTGTGTTGATTTCGTAACCTGCTTATTTTTCTCTCCCATCCTAACTAATATTAGAGTGCCATCTAGGTTGAGGCATACACCTCTGTCTGCAAATAAGTGGTGCCGGTAGAACCTAGACTTGTCGAAATATTGTTAGGGGGTTTGATCATTTCTTCTTCGTAGAGTAATTGTAATTGAATGGTTTGCCGTGATAGTGCCATAGTGTTTTTCATAGATGTTCCGCTATAAATAAATACCTTAATATCTTTACACTGAAGCCTTGTTACGTGTTTGCTTGTCTTACTGTGAAGGTTTGTCCTATATTGTATACTCCACATACTGCTTAACTCTTCTTGAGAGAAGTCTGACTGCTCAGCCACAGCTACCAAGTGAATCTGTGTGGTACAGACTGCTACCAAGTGGGTTTACTGCCAAACAACTGTAGTCCTAAATCTTTTGCAGTGGTCCCAGAGGGAACTGCACAGGTTTCTGCCTAACAAGCGTGAGCGGGGATGGGGGAACAGGAGGGAGACACGAAGCATGAGTAGGGGTTGGGTACACAGGATGGAGAGATGGGGCATGAGCTGGGGGTGGGGGGAACAGGAGGGAGACATGGGGCATGAGTGGGGGGTGGGGGGAACAAGAGAGAGACAAGGGGTATGAGCGGGGGGCGGGGGGAACAGGGGAGACACGGGGCATGAGTGGGGGGTGGAGGGGAACAAGAGAGACACAGGCCATGAGCAGGGGGTGGGGGGAACAGGAGAGACAAGGGGCATGAGCAGGGGGTGGGGGGAATAGGGGAGACAGGTCATGAGCGGGGGAACAGGGGAGACACAGGGCATGAGCGTGGTGGTGGGGTGTACAGGGGAGACATGGGGCATGACCGGGGGTTGGAGTTACAGGAGGGAGACATGGTGCATGAGCGGGGGGTGGGGGTAAAGGAGGGAGACACAGGGCATGAGCGGAGGGTGGGGGGCAACACGAGGGAGACACGGGCATGAGCAGGGGATGGGGGTAACCAGAGGGAGCCACGGGATATGAGCGGGGGGTGGGGTGCACAAAAGGGAGACACGGGGCATGAGAGGGGGTAGGGTGCACAGGAGGGAGACACAGGGCATGAGCGGGGGGTGGAGGGAACAGGAGGGAAACACGGGGCATGAGCGGGGGTTGGGGGGTAACCAGAGGGAGCCACGGGGCATGAGCGGGGGGTGGGTGCACAGGAGGGAGACACGGGGCATGAGCAGGGGGTGGAGGGAACAGGAGGGAGACACAGGTCATGAGCGGGGGTTGGGGAGCAACAGGAGAGAGACACGGGGCATGAGCGGGGAGTGGGGAACAGGAGGGAGACACGAAGCATGAGTAGGGGGTGGGGTGCACAGGAGGGAGACACAGGGCATGAGCGGTGGGTCGGGGGAACAGGAGGGAGACACGTGGCATGAGCGTGGGGTGGGGGGAACAAGAGAGAGACAAGGGGCATGAGCGGAGGGTAGGGGGGAACAGGGGAGACACGGGGCATGAGCGGGGGGTGAGGGGGAACAGGTGAGAGACACGGGGCATGAGCAGAGGGTTGGGGGGAACAGGGGAGAGACTATGGGCATGAGCGGGTGGTGGGGGGAACAGGAGAGAGACACTGGGCATGAGAGGGGGCTGGGGCAACAGGAGAGAGACACAGGGCATGAGCGGGGGGTGGGGGGTAACAGGAGGGAGACACGGGGCATGAATGTGGGGTGGGAGGAACAGGAGAGAGACACAGGGCATGAGAGGGGGTGGGGGGCAACAGGAGAGAGACACAGGGTATGAGCGGGGGGTGGGTGGGAACAGGGGAGACACTGGGCATGAGCAGGGGTGGGGAGGAACAAGAGAGACACGGGCCATGAGCAGGGGGTGGAAGGGAACAGGGGAGACAAGGGGCATGAGCGGGGGGTGGGGGGGCACAGGGGAGACATAGTTCATGAGCAGGGGGTGGGGGGAACAGGGGAGACACAGGGCATGAGAAGCGGGTGGGGGGGAACAGGGGAGACATGGGGCATGAGCGGGGGGGTGGGGGGGAACAGGGGAGACAAGGGGCATGACCGGGAGTGGGGAGAAAAGGAGGGAGACACGGGGCATGACCGGGGGGTGGGGGAGTCAGGGGAGACATGGGGCATGAGCGGGGGGAGGGGGAACAGGGGAGACACGGGGCATGAGCGGGTGTTGGGGGGAAAGGAGGGAGACACGGGGCATGAACGGGGGGTAGGGAGGAACAGGGGAGACACGGGGCATCAGCGCGGGGTGGGGGGAACAGGAGAGAGAAATGGGGCATGAGCAGGGGATGGAGGTAACTAAAGGGAGCCAAGGGGCATGAGCGTGTGGTGGGGTGCACAGAAGGGAGACACGGGGCATGAGCAGGGGGTGGGGGAACAGAAGGAGACATGGGGCATGAGCAGGGGTTGGGGAGCAACAGGAGAGAGACACGGGGCATGAGCGGGGGGTGGGGGAACAGGAGGGAGACACGAAGCATGAGTAGGGGGTGGGGTGCACAGGAGGGAGACACAGGGCATGAGCGGTGGGTGGGGGGAACAGGAGGGAGACAAGGGGCATGAGCGGGGGTGGGGGGACAGGGGCGACACGGTGCATGAGCAGGGGGTGGGGGGAACAGGAGAGAGACACAGGGCATGAGCGGAGGGTTGGGGGGAACAGGGGAGAGACTCTGGGCATGAGTGGGGGGTGGGGGGAACAGGAGAGAGACACAGGGCATGAGCGGGGGGTAGGGGCAACAGGAGAGAGAGACAGGGCATGAGAGGGGGCTGGGGGCAACAGGAGAGAGACACAGGGCATGAGCAGGGGGTGGGGGGTAACAGGAGGGAGACACGGGGCATGAATGGGGGTGGGGGGAACATGAGAGAGACACTGGGCATGAGCAGGGGTGGGGGCAACAGGAGAGAGACACGGGGCATGAGCGGGGGGTGGGTGGGAACAGGGGAGACACAGGGCATGAGCAGGGGTGGGGGGGAACAAGAGAGACACGGGCCATGAGCATGGGGTGGGGGGGAACAGGGGAGATAAGGGGCATGAGCGGGGGGTGGGGGGAACAGGGGAGACATAGTTCATGAGCAGGGGGTGGGGGGAACAGGGGAGACAAAGGGCATGAGCGGGGGTGGGGGGGAACAGGGGAGATATGGGGCATGAGCAGGGGGGGTGGGGGGGAACAGGGTAGACAAGGGGCATGACCGGTGGGTGGGGAGAAAATGAGGGAGACACAGGGCATGACCGGGGGATGGGGGGACAGGGGAGACATGGGGCATGAGCGGGGGGAGGGGGGAACAGGGGAGACACAGGGCATGAGCAGGTGTTGGGGGAAAGGAGGGAGACACGGGGCATGAACGGGGGTAGGGAGGAACAGGGGAGACACGGGGCATCAGCGGGGGGTGGGGGGAACAGGAGGGAGACATGGGGCATGAGCAGGGGATGGGGGTAACCAGAGGGAGCCAAGAGGCATGAGCGGGTGGTGGGGTGCACAGGAGGGAGACACGAGGCAAGAGCAGGGGGTGGGGGGAACAGGAGGGAGACACGGGGCATGAGCGGGGGTTGGGGAGCAACAGGAGAGAGACACGGGGCATGAGCAGGGGGTGGGGGAACAGGAGGGAGACACGAAGCATGAGTAGGGGGTGGGGTGCACAGGAGGGAGACACAGGGCATGAGCGGTGGGTGGGGGAACAGGAGGGAGACACGGGGCATGAGCGGGGGTGGGGGGAAAAGAGAGAGACAAGGGGCATGAGCGGGGGGTGGGGGGAACAGGGGAGACACGGGGCATGAGCGGGGGGTGGGGGGAACAGGAGAGAGACACAGGGCATGAGTGGAGGGTTGGGGGGAACAGGGGAGAGACTCTGGGCATGAGTGGGGGGTGGGGGGAACAGGAGAGAGACACGGGGCATGAGCGGGGGGTAGGGGGCAACAGGAGAGAGACACAGGGCATGAGCGGTGGGTGCAGGGTAACAGGAGGGAGACACGGAGCATGAGTGGGGGTGGGGGGAACAGGAGAGAGACACCGGGCATGAGCGGGGGTGGGGGGCAACAGGAGAGAGACACGGGCATGAGCGGGGGGTGGGTGGGAACAGGGGAGACACGGGGCATGAGCAGGGGTTTGGGGGAACAAGAGAGACACGGGCCATGAGTATGGGGTGGGGGGGAACAGGGGAGACAAGGGGCATGAGCAGGGGGTGGAGGGAACAGGGGAGACATAGTTCATGAGCAGGGGGTGGGGGGAACAGGGGAGACACAGGGCATGAGCGGAGGGGTGGGGGGGAACAGGGGAGACATGGGGCATGAGCGGGTGTGTGGGGGGGAACAGGGGAGACAAGGGGCATGACCGGGGGTGGGGGGCAGCACGAGGGAGACACGAGGCATGAGCAGGGGGTGGGAGGCAACACGAGGGAGACACAGGGCATGAGCGGGAGGTGGGGGGGCAAACTGAGGGAGACTATAGGGCATGAGCGGGGGGGTAGGGGGCAACACGAAGGAGACACGCAGCATGAGTGGGGGGAGTGGGGCAAAACACGGGGGAGACACGGGTCATGAGCGGGGGGTGGGGGGAACACGAGGGAAACACGGGGTATGAGCGGTGGGTGGGGGGAACACGAGGGAGACACAGGGCATGAGTTGGGTGTGGGGGACAACACGAGGGAGAAACAGGGCATGAGCAGAGGGTGGGGGCAACACGAGGGAGACATGGGGCATGAGCGGGGATGGGGGGAACAGCAGGGAGACACGGGGTATGAGTGGGGGTTGGGGGGTAACAGGAGGGAGACACAGGGCATAGCGGGGGGTGGGAGGGAACAGAGGAGACAAGGGCCATGAGCGGGGGGTGGGGGGAACAGGGGAGACAGGGGGCATGAGTGGGGGTGGGGGGAACAGGGCAGACACAGGGCATGAGCAGGGGGTGGGGGGTAACATGAGGGAGGCATGGGGCATGAGCGTGGGGTGGGGGGCAACGCGAGGGAGACACAGGGCATGAGCGGGGGTTGGGGAGCAACACAAGGGAGACTCAGGACATGGGCGGGGGGTGGGGGGCAACATGAGGGAGACACGGGGCATGAGCAGTGGGTGGGGGGGACAATGCAGACACAGGGCATGAGCGGGGGGTGGGGGGCAACAGGAGGGAAACACGGGGCATGACCGGGGGGGTGGGGGGAACAGGGGAGACACGGGGCATGAGTGGGGGTGGGGGGAACAGGGGAGACAGAGGGCATGAGTGTGGGGTGGGGGGATCATGAGGGAGACACACACCATGGGCAGGGGGTGGGGGGACAGGAGGGAGACAGGGGGCATGAGCGGGGGGTGGGGGGATCGTGAGGGAGACACAGGGGATGAGTGGACACGGGTCATGAGTGGGGGGTAGGGGGATCATGAGGGAGACACGGGCCATGAACAGTTGGTGGGGGGAAAGGAGGGAGACAGGGGGCATGAGCAGGGGGTGGGGGGAAAACGACGGAGACACGGGGCATGAGCAGGGGGTGGGGGTAACACGAGGCAAACACGGGGCATGATCGGGGGGATGGGGGAACACGAGGGAGACACGGGTCATGAGCGGGGGTGGGGGGACCACATTGGAAACACAGGGCAGCTGGTGGGGGCAACATGAGGGAGACACGGGTCATGAGCGGGGGTGGGGGGAACATGAGGGAAACAGGGGGCATGAGCGGTGGGTGGGGGGAACAGGAGGAAGACACGGGGCATGAGCAGGGGGTGGGGGTAACACGAGGGAGACACGGGGCATGAGCGGGGTTGGGGGAACAGGGGAGACACGGGGCATGAGCGGTGGGTGGGGGAACATGGCAGACACGGGGCATGAGCGGGGGTGGGTTGCACAGGAGGGAGACATGGGGCATGAGAGGGGAGTGGGGGTAACAGGAGGGAGACACGGTGCATGAGCAGGTGGTGGGGGGAACAGGAGGGAGACACGACGGGGTATGAGCGGGGGGTGGGGAGCAACAGGAGAGAAACACGGGGTGTGAGCGGGGGGTGGGGGAACAGGAGGGAGACACGAAGCTTGTGTAGGGGGTGGGGTGCACAGGAGGGAGAGATGAGATGGGGCATGAGCTGGGGTGGGGGGAACAGGAGGGAGACACGGGGCATGAGTGGGGGGTGGGGGGAACAAGAGAGAGACAAAGGGCATGAGCGGGGTGGGGGGGAGCAGGGGAGACACAGGGCATGAGCGGGAGGTTGGGGGGAACAGGAGAGAGACACAGGGCATGAGCGGAGTGTTAGGGGGAACAGGGGAGAGACACGGGGCATGAGCGGGGGGTGGGGGGAACAGGAGAGAGACACGGGGCATGAGCGGGGGGTGGGGGGCAACAGGAGAGAGATACAGGGCAAGAGCGGGGGTGTGGGTTAACAGGAGGGAGACACGGGGCATGAATGGGGGGTGGGGGAACAGAAGAGAGACACTGGGCATGAGCGGGGGGTAGGGGGAACAGGAGAGAGAAACGGGGCATGAACGGGCGGTGATGGGGAACAGGGGAGACACGGGGCATGAGTGGGGTGTGGGGGGGAACAGAGGAGACAAGGGGCATGAGCAGGGAGTGGGATGAAAAGGAGGGAGACATGGGGCATGAGCAGGGGTTGGGGAGAACAAGAGAGATATGGGCCATGAGCAGGGGGTGGGGGGAACAGGAGAGACAAGGGGCATGAGCGGGGGGTAGGGTGGGTACAGGGGAGACAGGGCATGAGCGGGGGGGAACAGGGGAGACACGGGGCATGAGCAGGGAGGTGGGGGGAACAGGGGAGACATGGGGCATGACCGGAGGGTGGGGAGGAACAGGGGAGACAAGGGGCATGACCCGGGGGTGGGGGAGAAAAGGAGGGAGACATGGGCATGAGCGGGGGTTGGGGGGAACAGGGGAGACACAGGGCATGAGCGGTGGGTGGGGGGAACAGGGGAGACACAGGGCATGAGCGGGGGGTGTGGGGCAACAGGAGGGAGACACAGGCATGAGCGGGGGGTTGGGGGTAACACGAGGGAGACACAGGGCATGAGCGAGGGGTAGGGGAACAGGAGGCAGACACGGGGCATGAGCGGGGGGTGGGGGGCAACATGAGGGAGACACGGGGCATGAGCAGGGGGTGGAGGGGAACAGGGCAGACACAGGGCATGAGCGGGGGGTGGCAGGGTACAGGAGGGAGATACAGGACATGAGCGGGGGTGGGGGTTACAGGAGGGAGACACGGTGCATGAGCGGTGGGAGGGGTACAGGAGGGAGACACAGGGCATGAGCGGGGGGTGAGGGCAACACGAGGGAGACACAGGGCATGAGCAGGGGGTGGGGGGCAACACAAGGGAAACACGGGGCATGAGCGGGAGGTGGGGGGACAACAGGAGGGAGACTCAGGGGCATGAGTGGGGGGGTGGGGGGCAACACGAGGGAGACACGCAGCATGAGTGGGGCATGTGGGGCAAAACACGGGGGAGACACGGGTCATGAGAGGGGGTGGGGGGAACACGAGGGAAACACGGGGCATGAGCGGTGGTTGGAGGAACAGGAGGAAGACACAGGGCATGAGCAGTGGGTGGGGAGTAACACAAGGGAGACACAGGGCATGAGCGGGGTTGGGGGAACAGGGGAGACACGGGGCATGAGCGGGGGTGGGGGGAACATGGCAGACACGGGGCATGAGCGGGGGGTGGGGTGCACAGGAGGGAGACATGGGGCATGAGAGGGTGGTGGGGGGAACAGGAGGGAGACACGATGGGGTATGAGCGGGGGGTGGGGAGCAACAGGAGAGAAACACAGGGTGTGAGCGGGGGGTGGGGGAACAGGAGAGAGACACGAAGCATGAGTAGGGGGTGGGGTGCACAGGAGGGAGAGATGAGATGGGGCATGAGCTGGGGTGGGGGGAACAGGAGGGAGACACGGGGCATGAGTGGGAGGTGGGGGGAACAAGAGAGAGACAAAGGGCATGAGCAGGGGTGGGGGGGAGCAGGGGAGACACAGGGCATGAGCGGGAGGTGGGGGGGAACAGGAGAGAGACACGGGGCATGAGCGGAGTGTTGGGGGGAACAGGGGAGAGACACAGGGCATGAGCGGGGGGTGGGGGGAACAGGAGAGAGACACGGGGCATGAGCGGGGGGTGGGGGGCAACAGGAGAGAGACACAGGGCAAGTGCGGGGGTGGGGGTTAACAGGAGGGAGACACGGGGCATGAGTGGGGGGTGGGGGAACAGAAGAGAGACACAGGGCATGAGCGGGGAGTAGGGGGCAACAGGAGAGAGAAACGGGGCATGAGCGGGCAGTGATGGGGAACAGGGGAGACACAGGGCTTGAGCAGGGGTGGGGGGGAACAGAGGAGACAAGGGGCATGAGCAGGGAGTGGGATGAAAAGGAAGGAGACACGGGGCATGAGCAGGGGTAGGGGGAGAACAAGAGAGACATGGGCCATGAGCAGGGGGTTGGGGGAACAGGAGAGACAAGGGGCATGAACGAGGGGTGGGGTGGGTACAGGGGAGACAGGGCATGAGCGGGGGGGAACAGGGGAGACATGGGGCATGAGCAGGTTGGTGGGGGAACAGGGGAGACATGGGGCATGACTGGAGGGTGGGGAGGAACAGGGGAGACAAGGGGCATGACCCGGGAGTGGGGGAGAAAAGGAGGGAGACATGGGGCATGAGCGGGGGTTGGGGGGAACAGGGGAGACACAGGGCATGAGCGGTGGGTGGGGGGATCAGGGGAGACACAGGGCATGAGCGGTGGGTCGGGGAAAAGGAGGGAGACGCAGGGCATGAGAGGGGGGTGGGGGAACAGGGGAGACACAGGGCATGAGCAGGGGGTGGGGGGCAACAGGAGGGAGACACGGGGCATGAGCGGGGGGTTGGGGGTAACACGAGGGAGACACAGGGCATGAGCGAGGGGTGGGGGGAACAGGAGGCAGACACGGGGCATGAGCGGGGGGTGGGGGGTAACACGAGGGAGACACGGGGATTGAGCAGGGGGTGGAGGGGAACAGGGCAGACCCAGGGCATGAGCGGGGGTGGCGAGGTACAGGAGGGAGATACAGGACATGAGCGGGGGTGGGGGTTACAGGAGGGAGACACGGTGCATGAGCGGTGGGTGGGGGTACAGGAGGGAGACACAGGGCATGAGTGGGTGGTGGGGGCAACACGAGGGAGACACGGGGCAGGAGGTGGGGGGCAACACAAGGGAGACACGGGGCATGAGCGGGAGGTGGGGGGCAACAGGAGGGAGATTCAGGGGCATGAGCGGGGGGTGGGGGGCAACACGAGGGAGACACGCAGCATGAGTGGGGGGTGTGGGGCAAAACACGGGGGAGACACGGGTCATGAGCGGGGGGTGGCGAGGTACAGGAGGGAGATACAGGACATGAGCGGGGGTGGGGGTTACAGGAGGGAGACACGGTGCATGAGCGGTGGGTGGGGGTACACGAGGGAGACACAGGGCATGAGTGGGGGGTGGGGGCAACACGAGGGAGACATGGGGCATGAGCAGGAGGTGGGGGGCAACACAAGGGAGACACGGGGCATGAGCGGGAGGTGGGGGGGCAACAGGAGGGAGACTCAGGGGCATGTGCGGGGGGTGGGGGGCAACACGAGGGAGACACGCAGCATGAGTGGGGGGTGTGGGGCAAAACACGAGGGAGACACGGGCATGAGCGGTGTGTGGGGGGCAACAGGAGGGAGACACGGGGCATGAGTGGGGGGTGGGGGAACAGAAGAGAGACACAGGGCATGAGCGGGGGGTAGGGGGCAACAGGAGAGAGAAACGGGGCATGAGCGGGCGGTGATGGGGAACAGGGGAGACACGGGGCATGAGCGGGGGTGGGGGGGAACAGAGGAGACAAGGGGCATGAGCAGGGAGTGGGATGAAAAGGAGGGAGACATGGGGCATGAGCAGGGGTTGGGGGAGAATAAGAGAGACATGGGCCATGAGCAGGGGGTGGGGGGAACAGGAGAGACAAGGGGCATGAGCGGGGGGTGGGGTGGGTACAGGGGAGACAGGGCATGAGCGGGGGAACAGGGGAGACACGGGGCATGAGCAGGGAGCTGGGGGGAACAGGGGAGACATGGGGCATGACTGGAGGGTGGGGAGGAACAGGGGAGACAAGGGGCATGACCCGGGGTGGGGGAGAAAAGGAGGGAGACATGGGGCATGAGCGGGGGTTGGGGGGAACAGGGGAGACACAGGGCATGAGCGGTGGGTGGGGGGTGAACAGGGGAGACACAGGGCATGAGCGGTGGGTAAGGGAAAAGGAGGGAGAAACAGGGCATGAGCGGGGGGTGGGGGGAACAGGGGAGACACAGGGCATGAGCGGGGGTTGGGGGGCAACAGGAGGGAGACACGGGGCATGAGCGGGGGGTTGGGGGTAACACGAGGGAGACACAGGGCATGAGCGAGGGGTGGGGGGATCAAGAGGCAGACACGGGGCATGAGCGGGGGGCGGGGGGTAACACGAGGGAGACACGGGGATTGAGCAGGGGGTGGAGGGGAACAGGGCAGACACAGGGCATGAGCGGGGGTTGGCGGGGTAGAGGAGGGAGACACGGTGCATGAGCGGTGGGTGGGGGTACAGGAGGGAGACACAGGGCATGAGCGGGGGGTGGGGGGGCAACACAAGGGAGACACGGGGCATGAGCGGGAGGTGGGGGGGCAACAGGAGGGAGACTCAGGGGCATGAGCGGAGTGGTGGGGGGCAACACGAGGGAACACGGGGTATGAGTGGGGGTGGGGGGAACAGGGCAGACATGGGGCATGAAGGGGGGTGGAGGTAACACGAGGGAGACATGGGGCATGGGCGGGGGTTGGGGGCAACACGAGGGAGAAACGGGCATGAGCGGGGTGTTGGGGGGCAACACGAGGGAGACATGGGGCATGAACGGGGGTGGGGGCAACACGAGGGAGACACGGGTCATGAGCGGGGGGTGGGGGAACAGGGCAGACATGGGGCATGAGCGGGGGGTGGGGGGAACAGGGGAGACACGGGGCATGCGGGGGGTTGGGGAGTAACATGAGGGAGACACGGGGCATGAGCGGTTGTGGGGGCAACACGAGGGAGACACGGACCATGAGCAGGGGTGGGGGCAACACGAGGGAGACACAGGGCATGAGCAGGGGGTGGGGGGAACAGGGCAGACACGGGGCATGAGCGGGGGGTAACACGAGGGAGACACAGACCATGAGCAGGGGTGGGGGCAACACGAGGGAGACACAGGGCATGAGCGGGGGGTGGGGGGAACAGGGCAGACACGGGGCATGAGCGGGGGTGGGGGCAACACGAGGGAGACACGGGGCATGAGCAGGGGGTGGGGGGAACAGGGCAGACAGGGGTCATGAGCAGGGGGTGGGGGGTAACAGGAGAGAGACACAGGGCATGAACTGGGGGTAATACGGGGCATGAGCGTGGGGTGGGGGGCAACGCGAGGGAGACACAGGGCATGAGCGGGGGGTGGGGAGCAACACAAGGCAGACACAGGGCATGAGCGGGGGGTGGGGGGCAACAGGAGGGAGACACGGGGCATGACCGGGGGGGTGGGGGGAACAGGGGAGACACGGGGCATGAGCGGGGGTGGGGGGGAACAGGGGAGACATGGGGCATGAGTGGGGGGTGGGGGGATCATGAGGGCGACACGGGCCATGAGCAGGGGGTGTGGGGGACAGGAGGGAGACAGGGGGCGTGAGCGGGGGGTGAGGGGATCGTGAGGGAAACACGGTGGTTGAGTGGACACGGGATGAGCGGGTGGTGGGGATACAGTAGGGAGACACAGGGCATGAGCGGGGGTGGGGGGTACAGGAGGGAGAAACGGGGCATGAGCAGGGGGTGGGGGGATCGTGAGGGAGACACTGCTGATGAGCGGGGATGGGGGAAACTGTCATGATGCCTACCCCCGGGGACCCAGACCACGTCCAGCAACTCCAGAAGCAGGCATCACGTTATCCTAAGCAAGCCCAACAACCCATGCTAGGGGCTATTTAGGTCCAGTCCTGGTGCTATAGGCGCCAGGCTCTTAGATTAAAACTTACCTGATGTAGACCATGCTGCAAACTTACTTGATGCAGACCATGCTGCAAGAGCTCCAAGCCAAAAGAGGCTTGGAAGGGACTACTTTACTTAGGGACTATTTTTTACTCGGGTGGGGCTGGGGAGGAATACTTACCTGGGACTACTTTGGAGGCTATTTAAACCACGCCCGAAGAGCAGCACACACTTCGCGTTATTCTGCATCCAGCAGCGTAACGCTCACCATGCCTGCAAGTCTGCATCCAGCCTTCTGCCACACCCGCCTCGAGTTTGGAGCTCCTAGAAAAAGGGAAAAAGAAGGAGAAAAGGTTAGATCAAGAGCAATACCTTTAATCCTTACCTGAATTCCCGATACATCGCGCCTTCGAGCTGGAAGAAAGAAGTTATTTTATGCGCGTCACCTCGCTTGCTGCAGCGCCGCGCTGAACTCATCAGCCTTCACAGCATCTTCACATTCCACCGCATCCTGCTGCATGTTCCCGCCGCACTCCGGCACCTAAGGAGAAGACAAGAACAGCAAAGTGAGCTAAGGGAATACACAGAGGAGTATTAGTTACCCCCCCATAGACTTACCTGATTTTACCACCGGGGTACTATTCCTCTTCACGGGTCAGCGCAGCTTCCACTGCATCTTCGCCGAACCCCGGCCCCTAAGGAGAAACAAAAGGACAGCAAGGTGAAACAAAGGGACTAACAAGGGGAACCCTCCTCACCACAATAGACTTACCTGATTTTACCGCCAGAGGTATTATTCCCCAAGACTTCATACTTTCTCTCAGCGCCTGAATAAAGGAGAAAGCAACAGGTTACATATTGACTTTATTTTATCGAACTGTGTTGGAAAATACAAATCCTTACCAGAATACTACCGGTTGCCACAAGGAACTCTTCATTAGGGTCAAGCTGCAACCTGCAAGGAATCGGACAAAAGTGAAAGTCAGGCATTTGAACTCTTACAAACTTTATACTCAAGGTGTCTTGCTGGGAATCTTGGAGTCAATATTGTTCTGGAACTCACCAATTCCTTCGAGCCAGTGAAGCAACTGGTTATCAACGCGCCCCTGCGCTCAATGCAGGATGGAGAGCTCATCTTTTCAAACCATCAGGTGAGACTATAAGAGGGGACATCAAAGGTGATCTGTGGGGAGAAGAGCGGGGGTGTGGGGATTTACACTCAACTCCACAGGTGGTTAATTCCCTTTCTCCATTTGCAGAAGAATATTCCTACGGGCCAAGCAAACGAAGCTAGGTGGGCCAGTCCAGTCCGTCATCTCGGCCCTACGCGTCACATTGGTGGAGACCGCAGCTGTCCAGTTCCGATCGACGCCTCTGTGGGAGCCAGGTGAGCGTAACAGGAACAAGGGAAACACGGGTCATGAGCGGGGGGTGTGGGGGAACAGGGGAGACACGGGGGATGAGCGGGGGGTGGGGGGATCGTGAGGGAGATACGGGGCATGAGCAGGGGTGGAGGGAACAGGGGAGACACGGGCATGAGCGGGGGGTGGGAGGAACAGGGGAGAGACGGGGAATGAGCGGGGCATGGGGGAGAACGGGAGAAAAAAACACGGACATAAGCTTAGTGTGCAGGTTGCATATCCCGCTCCTCGGCCCTCCGCAGGCCACTGTGTGCTGATGGCGTGAGCAGGGGCTGGAGGAACAGTGGAGACACGGGGCAGGAGCGGGGGTGGGAGGGACAGGAGGAAGACACGGGCATGAGCGGGGGTGGAGGGAACGGGAGGAAGACACGGGCATGACCTTACTAGCAGGCGGCAGATCCCGCTCCTCGGCATAAACAAAGATGGCGGGCGTCTTTCAAAGTACGACACACGGCACGCTGCACCACAGCCAATGGGAAAGCATGCAACATGTCCGAGGACACCACGCAAGCCGCAATCCCTGTCCTGTCCACGGATATCACAAATTTTTTCTGACCTACTTTTTGGTCATTTTTTTAAAAACTACTGCACGGATTTTCACCAAATGTGCAAAAGCACGCTTTTGGAGCCAAGCCGCTGCTCCTGGTCCAAATCTGGTGAAAATCTGGCCAGCGGTTTGAGCTGTAGGCGTGAGCAAAGGTTTTTTCCCATTCAGTCTATGGGAAAAAAATAAATTTTGGGACTCCCTCTATAACTTTGCTCCCCCTGGACCAAACCTCACCAATGGTCCAGGGGGGGCATAGTTATAGGGGGGGTCCCAAAACTTTTTTTTTCCCATAGTCATAATGGGAAAAAACTTTGCTCACGCCTACAGCCCAAACCGCTAGACAGATTTACACCAAATTTGCAGCAGGAGCGGCGGCTTGGTCCCGAAAGCATACTTTTTTTAATTTGGTGTAAATCCGTCGAGTAGTTTTTAAAAAAAGACAAAAATGTAAGTGAAATAAATTAGTGATATCTGTGGATAGGACGGGGATTGGGCAAGCGGCTTGCATGATGTCCCCGGACATCTGACATGCTCGCCTATTGGCTGCAGTAAAGCATGCAGTGCGTCTTATTTTCAGAGACGCCCGCCATCTTCGTTTATTATTCGTATATTGGCATCTGTGGCAAGCTCTGCGGTGACTTCAGACTTTTGATTATCACAATGTAACAAGCGAAAAGTCCGATGCGATAAGATCAAAGGACAGCAGGGCCTCCAATGGGGCTGTGTGAGGTTCATGTGGATTACACTTCCTGAACATCCCAGGCTGCTGCAGACTTACAGGAGACATGCCATCAGTACACAGTGGCCTGCAAAGGACCGAGGAGCAGATATCCCGTTCCCCACACCCCCGCTCATTACCCGTGCTCCCTCCTGTATCCCCCATCCCCTGCTCATTACTTGTGTCTCCCTCCTGTACACCCCCACCCCCCGCTCATGCCTGTGTCTCTCTCTTGTTTCCCCCTCCGTTCATACACCGTGTCTCCCCTGTTCCCCCCACTCCCCGCACATGCCCTGTGACTCCCTCGTGTTCCCCCTACCCACTGCTCATGCCCAGTGTCTTTCGTGTTCCCCCCCACCCCCACTCATGCCCCGTGTCTCCCCTGTTCCCACCCACCCCCCGCTCATGCCCCATTTCTCCCTCCTGTTGCCCCCACTCCCGCCCATGGCCCGTGTCTCTCTCCTGTTACCCCCACCACCCCGCACATGCCCTGTGTCTCCCTCTTGTTGCCCCCCACCCCCCGCTCATGCCTCCTGTCTCCCCCGTGTTTCCCTACTCCCCGCTCATGCCCCGTGTCTCCCTCTTGTTGCCCCCCACCCCCGCTCATGCCTCGTGTTCCCCCACCCCCGCTCATGCTCCGTGTCTCCCTGCTGTTGCCCACCACCCCCCGCTCATGCCCCGTGTCTCTCTCCTGTTGCCCCCTACCCCCCAGTCATGCCTGTGTCTTCCTGCTGTTGCTCTCCACCCCCCGGTCATGGCCCGTGTCTCCCTGCTGTTGCCCCTCACCCCCTGCTCATGCCCCGTGTCTCCCTGCTGTTGCCCCCCAACTCCAGCTCATGCCCCATGTCTCCCTCCTGTTGGCCCCCGCCCCCCGCTCATGCCCTGTGTCTCTCTCCTGTTATCCCCCACCCCCCGCTCATGCCCCGTGTCTCCCTCGTGTTCCCCCCACCCCTGCTCATGCCCCGTGTCTCCCTGCTGTTGACCCCCACCCCTGCTCATGCCCCATGTCTCCCTCGTGTTCCCCTCACCCCCACTCATGCCCCGTGTCTCCCTCCTGTTGTCCCCCACCCCCTGCTCATGCCCCGTGTCTCTCTCCTGTTACCCCACCCCCCGCTCATGCCCCGTGTCTCCCTCTTGATGCCCCCTACCCCCCGCTCATGCCCCGTGTCTCACTCGTGTTCCCCCCACCCCGCGCTCATGCCCCGAGTCTCCCTCTTGTACCCCCACCCCCCGCTCATGCCCTGTGTCTCCCTGCTGTTGCCCCCCACCCCCTGCTCATGCCCCGCGTCTCTCTCCTGTTACTCCCCACCCCTGCTCATGCCTGTGTCTCTCTCCAGTTGCCCCCACCCCCCTCTCATGCCCCGTGTCTCTCTCCTGTTTCCCCCACCCCCCGGTCATGCCCCGTGTATCCCTGCTGTTGCCCCCCAACCCCCGCTCATGCCCCATGTCATTCTCCTGTTACCCCCACCACCCTCTCAAGCCCCCTGTCTCCCTCCTGTTCTCCCCAACCCCCGCTCATGCCCTGTGTCTCCCCTGTTCCCACCCACCCCCGCTCATGCCCCGTGTCTCCCTCCTGTTCCCCCCACCCCCCGCTCATGCCCCGTGTCTCCCTCCTGTTGCCCCCCACCCCCCTGCTCATGCCCCGTGTCTCTCTCCTGTTACCCCCCACCCCCTGCACATGCCCCGTGTCGCTCTCCTGTTGCCCCCCACCCTCCCGGTCATGCCCTGTGTCTCCCTGCTGTTGCCCCCCACTCATGCCCCGTGTCTCTCTTCTGTTACCCCCCGCTCATGCCCCATGTCTCTCTCCTGTTGCCCCCCAACCCACGGTCATGCCCCATGTCTCCCTGCTGTTGCCCCCCACCCCCCGCTCATGCCCCATGTCTCTCTCCTGTTCCCCCCACCCCCCGCTCATGCCCCGTGTCTCCCTGCTTTTGCCCCTCACCCCCGCTCCTGCCCTGTGTCTCCCTGCTGTTGCCCCCCACCCCCGGTCATGCAACGTGTCTCACCTGTTACCCCCCCGCTCATGCCCCGTGTCTCTCTCCTGTTACCCCCCACCCCCCTCTCATGCCCCGTGTCTCCCTGCTGTTGCCCCCCACCCTCCGCTCATGCCCCGTGTCTCCCTGCTGTTGCCCCAACCCCCCACACATGCTCCGTGTCTCTCTCCTGTTAACCCCCACCTCTCATGCCCCGTGTCTCTCGCCTGTTACCCCCCACCCCCTCTCATGCCCTGTGTCTCTCTCCTGTTACCCCCCACGCCCCTCTCATGCCCTGTGTCTCTCTCCTGTTGCCCCCCACCCCCGGTCATGCCCTGTGTCTCCCTGCTGTTCCCCCCACCCCTGCTCATGCCCCGTGTCTCTCCCCTGTTACCCCCTACCACCCGCTCATACTCCATGTCTCCCTGCTGTTGCCCCCCACCCCCGCTCATGCCCCTTGTCTCCCTTGTGTTCCCCCCACCTCCCGCTCATGCCCCGTGTCTCCCTGCTGTTGCCCCCCACCCCTTGCTCATGCCTCGTGTCTCTCTCCTGTTACCCCCACCCCCTCTCATGCCCCGTGTCTCCCTGCTGTTGCCCCCCACCCCCCACTCATGCCCCGTGTCTCCCTGCTGTTGCCCCCCACCCCACTCTCATGCCCCACGTCTCCCTCCTGGTCCCCCCTACCCATGCCCTGTTGTGTTCTCTTTATACACCCCGCCTTCCCTTTCCATGGTGTCTTTTTTTTACCACCTTGAGAACCTTTGTTCCCACTTTGAGAACCTAGGATGCTAGTGGTCTTCATCCATTGAAAAGGACGTTATGGTTACGTTGCACTAATAAAAAACTATGAAATTCAATTAAAAAATGTGTTAAAGGGACGTTATGGTTAAGTTGCACTAATGAAAAACTATGAAATTCATTGAAAAAACTTTGTTAAAGGCATGTTATGGTTAAGTTGCACTATTAAAAACCTATGAAATTCAGTGAAAGAATGTTGTTAAAGGGACGTTACGGTTAAGTTGCGCTACTAAAAACCTATGAAATTCAGTGAAAAAACTTTGTTAAAGGGACATTATGGTTAAGTTGCGCTACTAAAAACAATTAGTAGTCATCTTTGATATCCTGGGTGTTAGGCTTAGCAGTGCACGGTGGTGGCACGAGTTATGGTTGCTTAGCTTACCATAACTGGAGAATTTCAAGGGTTTTTCGGTTTTACTTGGGACCATAACGTCCCTTTAACAACGTTTTTTCACTGAATTTCATAGGTTTTTAGTAGCACAACTTAACCATACCGTCCCTTTATCAACGTTTTCTCACTGAATTACATGGCTGCGGTAGCGGCCATGTAGTTATGGTTAAGTTGGTGTTTCCATAGGAAGAGCACTTTTTGGGCGGCTTATAACTTCGCTTCCCCTGGACGAATCCTCACCAAAGTATATGGCCCACTCTGAATTTTTTTGCAAAGTTTGGTGAGGATTCGTCCAGGGGGGGGAAAAGTTATAGGGGGGGTCCCAAAACTTGTTTTTTCCCATAGACTGAATGGGAAAAACCTTTGCGCACGGCTGCAGCCCGAACTGCTGGACGGATTTACACCAAATTTGCGGCAGGAGCGGCGGCCTGGTCCTGAAAGCGTGCTTTTGCAAATTTGGTGTAAATCCATCCAGTAGTTTTTTAAAAAATGACCAAAATGTAAGGCAAAAAAATGTGTGATATCTGTGCTCGCTTCGCGGACGGACTTTCATGTTCGCTCCGCGGACAGCACCCCGATTGGCCCACCGGCTTGCGTCATGTCCGTGGACATGCGACGTGTTCGCTGATTGGGCGGCGTGGTGCGTGATGCGCGTCACATTTTCTGTCGCGCCCGCCATCTTGCATTTGCGGACATCCGCGGACAGTGCGGTGAAAGTTTGTTCAAAATGTGTATTCAGTAGAGTGTGTTGGTGTGTAGAAGTCTTTGGGGAGCATGGGGGAGTATGAGATAGGTTCGAAGTTGTATTTTATTTATGTGCTAGACACTTTTGTTGTGTTCGATTTGTCTGCGGACAACACGGCTGTTCTGGAATGTTCGTAAATAAACAGAATGGATTCGGTGTCAACTTGAAAGTGTTCTAAGAACACTTGTGGGGTCTTGGAATGTTTGCAGGGGGTGTCCTGGAGACGTTGTCTGTATTGTTCGTTGACAAGGTGAAAATGTTTTAAGAACAATCGCGGTGTCCAGAAATGTTCGTACATAAAGAAAATGGGGGTGTCCTGAGGACGCTGTTTGCATTGTCCTCTGGCAAGTTGAATGTGTCCTAGGACCTTCCCCCTGTCCGCGGACATAACAATGTTTGCAATGTTTGCATCTATGGGTGTGATATGCTGCGGTGGTTGTGGCCAGGGTATAGACTGTTGGGTACATGGCCATTTGGCCATGCACCCAAGAGTGTATGCCCTGGCCACAACCACCGCAGCATATCACACCCATAGTGGCTTTTAACTTTGGGTCAAAAATTAATTTATAAGGAACAATGTTATAAGCTTGTATGGGTGTGATATGCTGCGATGGTTGTATTTATCTTGTTATACGTACTATTTGGTGTAGTAACGGGAGTCCATGTTTTTCTTGTTCATTTCTGTAATAAAAGAAAATAGCATGTTAGTATTAGTATTTTATAATGACTTGTTACATTGTACAATCAACATTTTCTTCTTTTTATTGACCCTCATATTTAGTAGATTACAAACCAGAGCACTGTGCAATGTGCAAAGTTTCTGTGTTTGTTGCTAAAATCATTGGGTCTGTGGCAGAAAAAAAATCCATGTTGGATTAAAAAAAAAAAACCTTTTTCTGTTATGCTACAGTTTATTTATTTGTTTGTTTTCCGCGTTTACTTGTTCTTTCTGCCTAATGCTTTATGCATTGGATTGTTCCAGTTTTTGTGAGCAGTAAGATATTAGGTATTTGTTTGGATATTGTAAAATGTTGGCCCAGTTAGATACCAGTAGCCGTATTCTAACTCTTTATGTTTTGATATAATTTCGTGGTATTGATTTATCTGTTTGCATATTTGTAAACTTTGGGACAGTTAGATACCAATTGGCGTATTCTAACTGTCTATTTTTTGCTCTATTTGAGTGGTATTAATTTATCTGATTAGTTGTTGTAGAATCTTTGGGCTGTTAGATAGGATTTGAAATATTGTGACAGTTTATATTTTTTTACTACAAGTGTACATAAGGTTTAAGTACAGTTCAGTTATCAAATTTTGGTTTTAAGAACATTAAATACGCGTTTGTAAGATTAGTTGGTAATCTCTGATTTAAAGTAACAGTACTAACATTACATTCAAACCATCCACATTTTTTTTTTATATATGCAGTGTAGTGCCCTGAGTTGGTTGTGGCTCCTGCGTGGTAGATTATACCTATTGTTGTGAAGGTTTTCCTACCAAGTGAAATTTGACCATGTGTGAATCCAGTCAGCTTGCAGTTGGTTTTCGTACCATCTGCATTGTAACGTAGAAGCATTAGTATTATGTATTTACTATGTGTTTGTATTAGTAACGTGGAGCGATTATCCGAATTGCAGGTAGAACATAATCTACCGTGGTTTGCATTTTGTACAAGTTGCTGAAATGGAACGGATTCACAATTAGGTATTGATATATAGACAAAGCGCTCATTGGGGATTTGTTCTTGTGTCACATTGTTGCAGAGAGTGCATGTATGTTTCCACATGTATGAAATCTGGAAGATTTCATTTATAGGTATGTGTTTGTTTTCCAGTACTAATAGTAAGTACATTAGAAATTCCTGTGGATCTTCCTGTGAGTTTATAGTGAATTTCACCATTCCAGCACAGTAGTCCAATTGTCGTCTTATTCCAAAAACACTATACGTGTTGTCAGGATTGTTTGCTGCATTTCTGTGAAGTACTAACATTTGCAAACACAATGGGTCTGTACTGTGTATGTAAATGTTGTCAACAATTGGTTGTAATTGAAATAGAATATTCATTGCTACATTTGCGTAGCAATTTACACCAACTATATTTGAGAATTTAAATGGTCCAGGTAGTTCTGTATCTAACTGCTTTTTTTGGAGTTTGTCTTCCTTCTTTAAAGAAGTACCTGGTTTACTTTCCCTAATTGATTCGTTTTTGCTTGTGGTACTTGATGAAGTTTTAGTTTCTTTTAGTCTCTTTGGAGGATTTGCAGTGACATCCTGTTGCATTTCTGTTTGATTTAGTTTTCTTTTAGAAAATGTTCCTTTTTGTGGAACAGGATATGTTTGTAGATGGGTTGTGTATAGTGAACGAAGTCTATTGTATTCTAAAATGCAAGGAATATGAGCGTTTACTTTACTTGCATCAACGTTTATTAGAAATAGACTGTCAATTGTACGTAGGCGTGACAGTGCTACGTAGCTCATGCCTTCTTTAAAGACTGTGTTACCAATATCTATCACTGCTTTGTCTAGAGTAAGACCTTGTGATTTATGAATGGTGACTGCGTATGCAAGAGTTAGAGAAAATTGTTCTCTGCGTACATACATGTCTTTGAAGAGAAGGAATCGAGCTGTTGAGCGTCCTATTCTTTTTACTTCTGAAAGTTTGTCCAAGAGAATATTGACAAACTGAATTTTGTTGTCACGTGGGTATGTTTGAAAGCCAACAACTGTACCCAGTGCTCCATTAACTAGTCCTTGGTCCACGTCAAGGTTACGTTTAAGCATTACTCTGCAATTTAAGGATAATTTTAATATATTTTCCAAGCCTGCTGTGTTTGAGATTGATTTTGCTAAACTATTTATTCTTGCTGTGGCTTGGTCACACATGGGTAGTGTCATTCCATGTACATCTAGTTTGTCTGTGGCGCTAATTTCCATAATTGGTTGCATTTCTTTGCTTAACATTATTTCATTGAATTTGAAACAGCTTGCAAGAGTTGGCATTAAGGCCATACAATTGACATTTTTGTGGGCTAATTGTTCCATAACATCTGTAGCACATGCATTGTCACCATAAAGTGCATGAATGTGCCGGGTTTTCAATATTGCTTCTGCTTCTCTAGAAAGTATACCAACTCTGATACTTTTTAAGATGTTGGCATAAGTGAGATCTGCAGATTGGCGCATGTTTTCTGTTAATTCTCTGTATTGGAAATGTTGCCAAAGGTTGACATTTCCAATGCTGCCAACAGTTTTACGGCAGAGTTTGTGTCCTAATGTTTTAAAAATAGGCTCACCTTTTACAGGTGTCAATTGAAGAAGATCTCCGAAAACAATGATGTGTTTTCCTGCAAAGAGCTCTTCATAGTTTGTTTTGAGTACTTCTTGTAATCTGAGGTGAATCAAAGCCAACATTAAGTTGGAAACCATGCTCACTTCATCTATTAGTAGCATTTTCATTTGTTTCAATACTCTGCCTACTTCCATTGCAGCTTCTGCAGAAAGTTTGTAATAATCTAACTTGTTTTGGTGTTCTACTGGCAGGAGTAGTAATCGGTGTAAAGTGACACCACCTATGTTGTAGGCAGCTAAACCTGTGGGGGCAGTGACAACAGCTGACAGTTTGTTGTTTGTCAATTGTTGAAGGAATTTACTGATGATTTTGATCAGGAATGTTTTGCCAGAACCAGCTTCACCACTGACATACAATAGTATAGGTTTGTAATGTTGGCAGGTGCATTCTTTGTTTTCATGTTGCACACCATGTGCAATTTCTTTTGTTATTTCTTGAAAAATGCTACGTTGCTCTTTGTTTAGTTTTGATTGTAGTGTAGTTAAGTCTTCTTTATCTTCATAGTGACACCTGGTGTTTTCTACTTCTATCATAGCTAATTCTGCCTCATTTGTTATTAGTGGTTCTCCCAGTGGTTCTTGGCTTCCTGTGACAGAAGGTTGACTACTGTCAGGAGTGTCCCTCTTCGTGTTGCTGTTCATTGTGCAACATTGTTTTGTACTGTGCAAAGTTTACATCAGTTATACTGCTTTCATTGGCTTTGAAAGCGTCTTCATATGAGTCATAGGTATCTAGTATTTCTTCTTCTTTTCTCCATGGTTTGAAGAGTTGTAGCAGGGACATGTAATATATTTCTTTATGTTGAGGAGTCCTTAATGGTAATTTGATATGATTAATTAAATTTGGTTTGGTGAGTTTTACTAAGCTGCCATCACAGTTTGTCACTTTGTATTTACGGTTTTGCTCATCAGGTTTTATATTATTTTTGTATGTGTAGTTTTGGGCTATGTGGTATAGACACATGGTTTCCAAAGTGGTACTCCTGTTTGGGTAGTATGTGTCCAATAAATTGTTTTTTTAAAATGTCTTGGCTGTTGGGATCATGTTTGGCTATTGTTTCTATATCTTTGTATGATTTTAGAACTCTTTTTCTAGATTTAGCAGGACCAAGACTTAGCCATACTATATTTGCAGATTTGCCGTAAAATGCAGTACCAGTTAATCGATCAGCTGCTTCATAGGATCCACATTCTCTATGGGACAGCATTTTGATGTCCAAGCTGTATAATTTCTGAGACACTGTTTTATCTGATGACAGGTCATTACAGAGGTCTTGAAGCTCTGTCTTTTCTGATTTGGTTAAGTATGCTGTGACATATCGTGCAACTGCAGTAGAATTGTCTGCAATGTACTGCACATCTATGTTTGCATTCCACAAGTGGGCAATGATTGCATTGTAATCATTGATATATTTTTCTTCTTCTTTTCTTTTTATGCAATATGTATTTTTAGGTGACTTACCTGTATTTGTAACTGGTCTAGGGAAACCAAATCAGCTTTTGGTGTAGTATTTCCCTTTGTTTTTGTATTTGCAACAACAATATTTGCCACATTTGTGTCTTTGGAATTGTAAGATTTTTGCATGAAGATCACTATTTGTGGATTCTGACGGAATTTCACAAGTGACATATTTTTCAATAAACTGTAAAACAGTGGCATCACTGCCTTGATCAAATTTAGGAGCATCTTTAATCCATAAAAGCATGTGGACATGTGGCGCTCCTCTGGCTTGGTATTCTTTTCTCCAAAAGAAGTGTTGCACTTCTCCAAGGGAAGGAACAGTTTTATTACAAATAAAATGTAGCATAGCAATGAAGCGATGGTGAAAATATCTAGAAACATTAACAGGATCCTGAGAACAAAGTTCTCCAGGTGTTAGTATATCTATGTTTGTTTTGTTTTCGTTTGATATGCGTAGGAAAGCATGTAAATCTTCCCATGCATATTCTGCGCAACTTAATGTAACAAACCAAGTGGGTGGGCCAAGGTTTCTGATCATACAACGTACATCTCCATGGCATCGAAACCAGTACTCTTTAGTACCTCGCATATTTGCTAATAGATTTGTAAGATTTGTCTGTAAAACCTCATCTTTTTGTTGAACTTTTTGTAATAATTGTGTGGCTGTCATATTTTGAAAGTGTGATCCTGATTTTAATATGTGTGCAACTCCTTAACATAAAGCTGCTAGTTCACTTTCAAAGAGTAGGTGGAATATGTATTCCACATTTTGTCGAAATCTGGGATCTTCAGAATACATTCGTAATGAGCGATATTCTGATGCTGATATTTGAACAGGTCTAAATCTTATCTTCCTCCTTTGCCAGTGGGAAAGAGTAGAGGAAAAGCATGTGCTTCTATACTTTTTTCCCATATGCTGATTGGTGATCCTTTTGTTTGATGCATTTGGTACGTTTCCAATGCATCTTCTATGGTGTCATAAGAGTGCAATGGGTGAATTATATAATGGTCTAAAGTGTTTGCTATTGTAGCAGGATCTAGGAGCTCAAATTGACCAGTTTCTTGTGTCTCTTGAATTATTTCAGTTGTATCTTTCAAGTTTTCTTCGATATTCATTTCTTTGTAATAATCATTATTCTCTTTGAGATTTTGCAGGGCTTCTCTAACTTTATGTAAATCTACCAGTTGTTGCCAAATTTTTTTGTCTTTTGTAGGTACTCCATTTACCAAGATAATTAAAGATTGGTGCATTGGACGTTGCACTCCTAGAGTGTGCACATTTTCTTTTGGATCTAATGGTAAATACACTACTTTTCCACAAATACCTTTCACTAATTCAGAGGGAGGTAATTTTGCAGTTTTTGGTTGAAGGCGTATTATTGCTTGAAATGGATGAATTTTTTGAATTATGATGCTCTCATATAAATTAAGTTGTTGAAGGAGTTTTGGTAGTGGATATAATTCCAAGTTATTTGAGATAGCATGTGAAGGAATTTGGTTGTTGTCAAGTTTGGTAGTGCAGTAACTGCAAAGTATTATGGGATCAGTTATTTCGTATTTGTTTTCTGCTATAAGGTAGAGAGCTAATTCAAACCATTTAGAATCTTCATTGTCTTCTATTTTGTATGAAAGGTCTATAGTTTTTGTGTTACTTTTATAACACGTTCTGCGGCAACATACACACACGTGGTTTGGTACTTCAGCTGAAGTGCTTTGAAATTTTAGTATTTCCTTTTTGTATGTGTGTAGTGAAAGGTTGCCATGTGCAGATTTGTTACGAAGTTGGTTGACAGCTATTTCATCTTGTAAGTGGGTTTCATTTCCAAAATATTTTTTCTGTATATACTCGATTTCTTCTAGTAGGTCTTTTGGTGTACCATGTAGAAAAATGTTATTTAAATTGGCTTGTGTTAAAGCAGGACTTTTTGCATAATACAGTTTATAAACTAGATTTTTTATACTTGCATGATGTGTTGATATCCTTTTGATATCATGGAAGGTTGTTTTGCAAGTAGCTCCTGATATGCAGGCCAACGAATGTCCTTGCAGTCCTGTGTGCTTGCGTACTGGACAAGCATCCAAACTTTGCAGTATTTTAATTTTGATTTTGTCTTTGCTTTTCACATATTGATTGAGTAATAGGCGTAAAGATTTGAACATTTTTTTGGGAATGTTACACATTGACGTGCATGGCCATCCTGGTCAAATTTCCTCCTTCCTCTCTGAGTGGGCTGACCTCTCCTCCTCACTCCTGTCCTCAACCACCCAACTCCTCTTTCTCGGTGACTTCAACATCCACCTCGATGCCTCCTGTCCCCCCACTGGTCTCTTCCGCGAACTCTGCAACTCTCTCTCACTCTCTATTCTCCCGTCTGGGCCTACTCACTCTGCAGGGCACACTCTTGATGCTCTGATCTCTTCTGACCTTCCCCTCTCCCTCCCTCTCTCCACTCCTCTCTCTTGGAGCGATCACTTTCTCCTATCCTCCCACCTCTCCCTCCCTACCCCACAGGCAAAGCCACCCTCTTCACTGCCACCCACCTTCTCGGTCATCCGACCCATGAAGCGCGTGTCAGCTGAGGCTTTCGCTGCTACCTTCTCAGCCCCTTCTCCCCCCTCGGCTGACTCCCACCCTGACGCAGCCCTCTCCATGTTCTATTCCTCTATATCTGATACTCTTGATATCCTTGCCCCCGTCATGAGAATCCGCCTGAAGCCCAAAGCCAAATGTAACTCCTGGTATGACTTGGATCTCGTCACCCTAAAACGCAAGTGCAGGGTGGCAGAGAGGAAATGGCGTGCTTCATGTTCATCCTCTGACAAACTGGCCTGCCGCCTGCTCCAAAGGCAATACCGGCTCTCCGTTCTCATCAAGAAGAGAGCCCTTATCCAAGCCCGCATCTCTGAGGCATCTAACAACTCGGCCGAACTCTTTAAAATCTGCAAGGAGCTGGCCAACCCTGCTGCAGTCTCTACCTCTCCTGTCCCCTCCCAGGCCCTCTGCACTGCACTGGCCTCGCATTTCATCTCAAAAACTCAGGACATCCTGTCCTCGCTCTCCTCCTCTCACCTCCCTCCCTCTCTTCCCTGCTCTTCCTCTTGCTCTCTTGCAGCCGCCCCTCCGCCCTCCTTCTCTGCTTTTCCACCTTTTTCTGCTGATGAGGTTTCCAGACAAGTCCGATCTATGAAAACCTCGTCTAAACAGGTTCACCCCTGTTCCTCCAAAACCATCAAGGACCACATCGACTCCCTGGCTCCTGCCCTAGCTGACTTTTGTAACCACTCATTCGCCTCTGGAGTCTTCCCATCCCCCCTCAAGCACTCCCTTGTGCACCCCCTCCTCAAGAAACCCTCTTCCGACCCCTCCTGCCCGGCCAACTATCGCCCAATCTCCATTACTCCCTTCCTGGGCAAGCTCCTGGAGAAACTGGCCATCTCCCAGCTTAACCTCCATGCTGAATATGTTGGTAATCTTCATGACCATCAATCCGGCTTCAGAGCGGCCAGAAGCACGGAAACTGCTCTCCTGAACATCCGTGAGGACCTGCTCCTGAACCTCGATTCCAACACTCCCTGTGTTCTCATTCTGCTCGATCTCTCCTCTGCCTTTGACACTGTCAACCATGCCATCCTGCTCAACCGTCTCCGTGATAACCTGGGTATCACTGGTCAGGCTCTGGCATGGCTGACCTCTTTCCTTTCCGGTCGACCCTCCCAGGTCCAAATGGGCTCCTTCCTCTCTGACATATTTTTCTCCACCTGTGGTGTCCCCCAGGGATCCAACCTCTCTCCCTGGCTTTTCAATCAGTATCTGGCACTCCTTGCCCACCGCATCGCCGCTCTCTGCCCCCACTTTCAGTGCTATGCGGGCGATACCCAGCTCATTTTCAGGCTACCCTCGGCCTCCTCCTCTCCTTCCCTCATCTCCGACTGTCTGTCTGCTATCCAGGAATGGTGTGCCGCCAATGACCTCTGCCTTAACGCCAGTAAGACTGAGATTCTACTCATCGGCACACCCACTCCCTCCTTTCCTGCAGCTCTCTGGCCGGCCTCCCTTGGCCCTCTTCCTGCCCCTACCTGCAAAGCTAAAAACCTTGGGGTCATCTTCGACTCCACACTCTCCTTCTCTCCTCATATTTCTGACGTCTCTAAGAAGTCACACTACCTGCTGCACCTCCTCAGAGGTATTCTTCCCTTCCTCTCCTTCCCCCAGAAGCTCACTGTCTCCCGAGCCCTGGTTCTCTCAAGGCTGGACTACTGTAACAGCCTCTATCTTAATCTGCCTGCCTCCACTCTCCGCCCTCTGCAACTTATCCAGAACAGAACTGCGAGACTTGTCCTTGGCCTCAAGCCCAGGGACCGTATCTCTCCAGGACTGAAATCTCTTCACTGGCTCCCAGTGGCTGTGAGGATTAAGTTCAAAACCCTCTGCATTGTCCACAAGGCCTTCTGGGGCCTGGGGCCACAATACCTTCAACTCTCTCTTCCTAAATATCTGCCTTCACGAGCCCTTCGCTCATCCGTCTCCAACTCCCTCATGGTCAGCCGCTTCTCGAAGCAACGAGCTGGGGGTAGATCTCTCTCCGCAGCAGGGGCCTCCCTCTGGAACAGCCTTCCTGCCTCCCTGAAACTTGAGGAGAACCATCTCCGGTTCCGGAGGCACCTCAAAACCTTCCTCTTCGCTTCTGCCTTCTCTCTCCCTCTCCCCTGCTAAACCTGCTAAACTCCCCACTGAAGTTTGCACTAAACCTGCATCTGGGCCACTCTGTGACCTCGGTCCAGGGCCCAGCCACTCTCCACTTGCACTGCCTCCCTGGCTCCCCCTGCACTGTGGGACTGTCACTGCATCCCTACAGCCCCCTTCCCAGCACTTGCTCTGCACTTACCTCGCACTTGCCACCAGCTGGCCCTTTTATTATTATTTATTATTGTATTACGCTACTTACCTTGTACTGCACTTTCCCCCCCACCTCCTCCCCCTGCACTTTCTCCTTTTCCCCTTACCTCTGCACTTGCGCGATCTGAATGACACCTGGCCTAGTAGGATCGTTTGTCTGTCTTCCCCTTGTTTCCCCCCCTCCCTGCCTCGTCGCGCCTTGAAACACTTGTGTATAGGCGCGTTACAAATACCATATCATATCATATCATATCATGTGTAAATTAGATGTTCTGATTCAGTCGAATGGAGGGGTAAATCTAAGTTTTCAGGGCATATTTTTGTAAGGAGTACTTCTTTTCCATTATGGTATTATTAACTTTTTCATAACCTCGACCACTGCTATGTATAGCAATTGTATTTGTTTGCTTTTGTTTGTACGCTTCTTCATTAAAGTATGGTTCTGTGCTTGTAGTGTGACTCCATTCACCTCCACAGATATTTAAGAAGTTATTTCTGTTCACATTTCGTTTATTGAGAAGTCTTTTTTGAAGTTTAGTTAGTTGTTTTGTTAGTGGTTTAATTCTGTTTAACACAACAATAAATACATTTCTTTTGAGAAGAATTGCACTGTCTATCAACGCTTCTAAGATTACTTTCCTACGATAGGTTTGAAGTGTTGAACCTGATTTCTCTCCTGTTTTTATCAGATTTTGAAGGACTTTGTGACGGAACATTTTGGCTAATATACTTTTCTTGGTATGCTTACTTTGTACTATATCAAGATTTATAGAAGACGTTTTATTTGTAGTGATAGTTGATTTTCTGTTAATAGTTTTTTGGGTCATTTTACTTTGTGATAGAGGAGGCAAAGTTTTTGCACTAGAAACTTCTTCTGTTTCACAACATGACTGTATTAGCTGTTGTGTTTCAACGTTTTTTACAAATTCTGCTATAGATGGGTGTTTATGTTGGAGACTTTTCTTTTCATTTGCTCTACTTCTGCGTCCCTTTCTACGGAGTTGCTTTTTGGTGGGCATTCTGTAGCGTCTGTTGAAAAAAATACAGAAGGTATGGGTTGGGGTTTTCTGCAATGCATGTGTGTTGTGTGCATGATTGTTTGAGTAAGATGATAAAGATGTATGTAATGGTGTGTGATTGTGAATTGGGAAGTTGAACTTCCAGGGATGGGTATTCTTCGAATTAATGTGTTACCAAACTGGGGTTCAGATGACAGAAAAAAGTAAGCCGGTGGTGTGGAGAAGAATAAATAATATAGGTAAAGCTATACAATTAAAACAGTTGTTTGTTCTACAACATCTACATTCTAGCGGCTGAGTTGGGTAATTTGTGTGCCAAAAATAGGAATTTGAGGGCCATTCTGACAGGAGATCACTGTTTAAGACGGGGGGGGGATTTTTGGTCAGAATGGTGCAGAATCTCTATTTTTAGGCACAGAAATACCATGAATGCACCGTACAGTGCGTTTGAGTTATAAATCAAATATTATGGTAACAATCTACTTACTTTATTTTCAAAAATGAGTAGTTTGCTTCTTAGTTGTTCTTTGTAAATCAAAATCGGCTGCTTCTATTCAGGAGAATGGGCTTCACTGCAATTGTAAAAGAAAGAAATTAGTAATTTGGTTGCTCTATAGCACTGTTTTCATTTTAGACATAGATTTTTTTAAATTGAAATGCTCAGCGCTTTCCTGAAAACCATTAAAACCATATTATGACTAAGAGTAGGAAAGAAAATATCTTTGCTATGGTTTGTGGAATTCATAATCTACCAACATATACCACTATTCTTGTAACTAAGCTTTCCACGTAATAGTGAGTCATTGTCATCATAGCTCTCAACCATGTGTGTCGCAAAGGCGGGTGAAATCACCTGATTTTGTTTTTGGCCGGTGAGACGCCCATGGGAATGAATGGGCGTGCAGGAGGCTTGGCGGGTGAGTCAGTCCTTTACAAGGCGGGTGACACCCGCCAAAAGCGTGTGAGTTGAGAGCTATGTGTCATAGCCTCCTTTTGCACGTAACAGTGAGTGAATGTCATAGTCTGCTTGTCCTTTATAAATGTATGTAAGTACTTATATAAACGAAAAAAATTAAAACCAATTATGTGTTTGTACAAATATTATTGTTTGAGATTTGATCATAGAGTGTGTATGTTATTTTGTGTGATTATATGTCGTGTATATATTTTATTTCAAAAATGTTAGTTTAATAGTATTTGCATGTGTGTGTGTACATGAAGAAATTAAACGATATAAAGGTTTGTAAGTGACAGGTCATTTTAGGACAATGAAACAATGATCGTCCATTCATTTTTCAGATTATAGAAGGTAAAAGTCGGTTAGAAAATGTGTTCATGTACTGTGTAGAAAATATGCATACCTGTACTTTCTGTTCATGTATATGGATATGGACCAAGCTGCAAGTAGAAATATTGGAGATTTGTATAGTATTTCTCGTAGATCGTGGTTGTCAATGGTATGAGACTTGTACTCTGAGAGATACACCGTACATTTGTAGTGCTGCTCTATGATGATGCAGTTACATTTAGAGTTATTGGATTTGATTGGTGGATGGTCATGTGATTGCTTAGCTACATCCAATGAGGGAATGGCATCAATGACATTTGTGATGTCATCTTTGATGTCCTGGGTGTTAGTCTTAGCAGTGCACGGTTGTCAGGATTAGTCAGGCGAGTACAAAGGCAGCGAATATGGCAAGGGAAATGTGCACTAAAGCACACAGTGAATAGCTTCGAATTAAACTACGTGCACACAGGAACAACGACTCATGTATGCTAGAACCCAGGAGTGCAAATAGAGTGTGACAACAAAACCAATATATGAAAAGGGATGTGGGGTAAGCACCTGACCGCGAGGAAAGTCGGCAAGCGCCTTACCCCCAATTGCTGTTACAGGTACTGACAGCGCTAAACCCACGTGGAGGGCAAGCAATGACAGGATCTGTGAACTAACACTCTTGATGGTATTAAATAAGGGAACTAAAGAACTGTACTCACGAGGACGAGATAAACCTCTTGAATGTCAGCTAGCCCACGAATCCTGTTGATGAAACTGGGACCCCGAAAGGCTAGAACAGCAATGGGAGGAAAACTAAATACCTAAGTTGGAATAGTGATTATAAATTAGTGAGGAAAACATAAGCATTCACACAGGAGCTAGCTACAACCGCACACCACACCTAATAATCAAATGGGAAATAAATGCAGAAGTGCAATGGAAAACATGGAATGGATCCCAATAGAAAGTAAGGATCAGGAGCAGGGAAAAACGAAATAACCAATGCAAACTTCTCCCTACCCCTCCAAGGAAAAGACAGGAAGCTAATCTAAGAGGAAGGCTAAGGCATACGGCTTTACAGCAGCAAAGGACAGAGTCAAAGAAATATAGAACACAGACAAACTGGGCTGCATCTAAAAGGGGAAAGCACTGAGAAATGCTGCCTGCAAACAGAGGAAGACAAAAAGGGAATCAAGGGAGCAGAAATCAATTAGCGCATGAATCCGAGATTCAGGGCGGAGGAACAAGAAAACAGGAACTAGGAACTAGGTACAAAGGCCAGGAACAAGGAACAAGGGACTAGTCACAACAGGAACACTGCAAACGTTGACCAGCGCTGGACTGAAGTAAGACTGAGGCTTTTAAAGCTGCTTAACGAGCACACGCCTCAGGTGTGCTGATTGCTGCACCTGCAGCCACAGCTGTTACCTATCCTCCACCCAACCTTGTCCTGCAAGGGTGGAGGTGGAGCAGTGGGCCAGGCATTCTGGGAAGCATAGTCATTTGGTTAAAGAAGCATGCTGGCTGCCAAAAACCTGGAATGGATCCGGAAGGGAAGTAGCTTGGAAAATAGGGATTTAGCGCTCCCAATTCATCACAGCACTGTAGCATAAGGTTCGGAGGAAAGGTCCAGTAGGGAATAAACCCCAAATCATGCCCCCAAGTGGTGGGAACGGGAGCGAAGGGAGCGAGTCGTGACAACGGTGGCGGCGTGAGTTACGGTTGCTTATCTTACCATAACTGCCGAATTTCAGGGGTTTTTCGGTTTTACTTTGAACCATAACGTCCCTTTAACAATGTTTTGTCACTGAATTTCATAGGTTTTTAGTAGCGCAACTTAACCATAACGTCCCTTTAACAAAGTTTTTTTACTGAATATATATATATTTATTCATGCAAGCTAATATAAGCATGCAGCTTCACGATGCACCTGCAAACACCATCTTCTCCCGTTCCTCCGTTCTTGAACCTCTGCAGTTAATTCTCAATGACATCACCACATTATGGAAACTGGTCGAAAGTCAAATTATAACTATTTTCACTTAGTATAAGTACGATTTGGTCAGAACTTAAATAGCTTCTGAAACAGGTTTTTAACTTAGTATTCATGATTGCATATTAATCATATACCCAGTTGCATGTAAACTGCTGGCAGCTACCTGCAAATATAATTAGCAACCAGGGAATCACAATGCGTCGAGTTCATGTCATTATTTTACAGTGCTTCAACCAGAAAGAAAATGGTGCTCTCTTGATGTCCCTCTGCACTATGGGACATTACATCTATCTCCAGCTGTTGTTTAAACCTCCAACAGGCCACACACCCTGGATGAGACATTCCCAGGGAGGGGGCGGGGTTCATAGGGTGCACTGCCATCCCCTACAAGGGCGACAGATTAACAGAAGCTGTGTGGAGGGAACGATGTACCACAGTGCTGGATTAGAACAAGTAATGGTAAAAAAATTCATGCAATACATCCAGGAGGAAAGAACATACAGAAAACCACAATGAACAACAAGTTACTTGAATGGGGACACAGGTAAAGTCTATCAGGGGTCCACATGTGCAAACCAGCACAAACCTAGATGCATCAAGTGTGCCAAACCTGTCCTGTGGAGTGCATGGAGACTAAGGGTCAGATATGCATTTCCAGAGGCAAGGTCATGAAGGGGAGCAAATCTAGGTGATCACTGCACCACCCGTAAGTGCGCTGATGAAAATGTCAATGTCAATTATGGCGCGGCGCAGTGATCAGATAGATCACTTTGCCCGCATCCCCTGGCCCACATTCCTCTATCTGCCCCCCACCCCACTTACCTTTACTGCGGCACACTTCTGTGTGCACTGCTGACTCCCCGCTATGCCTGCAGTGTCAGTTCCTCCGACTTATGTGCTGCAGGGTGTTTTTTAAAATGTTGCTTAACTTTCTTCTCCCCCGCTTACCACAATGGTATGTCAAGGGTTTTGACCCATGTTGAATCCTTAGACTGGGTAGATGTGGGTATGAGCTGTCGCCGCCCATTATTCTATCCCAGAACAAACTAAATCAATAGACTGGGTGGATGTGGGCATGAGCTGTCGCCGCCCACATTCACGCCAGAATCCAGGAGAACTGTGCAAGACCACTCCAAAGATACAACCTTCTTGTGGGGGGTTCCACATCACCACTCTACTGTAAGGATGCCATCAAAACAATGTTAAGCAAGGGTCCTATACTATCAAGCAAAAGACCACTCTATTGAAATGCAGTAATTCAAGACAGATCCCAAAAATGGATGCAATACCGGTACTCACCACTATCAGAAAGCCGGCGTTTTAAAACCACCAGACTTTTGTGTAAAACTGAACAGAGGAACCCAAACCAGGCCAAGGAAAGACTTGCTAAGAGGTGGATACAATGTAAAACTATATTCTGAAATGACTTGAAGGAAGTAATTATTTAATGTATATGTAAAAATTGAAAGTTTTGATTTAAACTGGGAACTAAAGTGACATTTAGCTGAAGCCTGACAACAACCCCCGACAGGAGTTGAAACTTGATCAAACTGCATTCCCAGGCCTGGCTGCCTCCTGCTTCCCCACCAAAAGGAGATGACACCTCTCTGATTAGATTAGGGGAGGGGCACCTGCAGGAGGTTGAACAAAGCCTTGTCCTGGACTCAGGCAAATGTTATATTGGGGGTGGGGCGTAAAGTGGCTTCCTCTTGGGAGAAGTGGGAGGAGAAGTGCCTCTGGGAGCCACCCGAGCTGGAGGCAGGGACAGACGGAAGCTTCCCCCATGTGCTTTGGAACCTAAACCACACCCATCTGGACCAGAGCATAATTTTAAAAAAGATGGATAATTCATAGTACGGACTTGTCAGAATTATATAAGTAATATCATTATTCTTGTGATTTTTCTGTGCACGTTTTAAGAGGTGTTAGGACCCTGTGGTGTATTCTGGGGGGTTGCTAGCAGAAAATAGGGTCTTACTCCAAATGTCTGCATGTTAAAAATCTTACACTTCATCAATTAATTAATTTTTTAATGTAAGCCCCCAGGAAGATCAGAGGCGGACAAGCATGGACCATAAGGAATATATAATGTGTACATGTAATTTCAACAAATTGTGTATCTGGGAAATATGTATTTGAATGAAATATAGATTTGTCGGCAAATTGACCAGGGGAGGATCCTCTGACCCATAAACAGACCTCATCATGATGACAATCCATTTCCTTCCCCCCATCATGGGAGAGGGGAGAATTGGGCCAATGACAAGTAGAGAGGGGCAGGCTCAGTTATGCCACGCACACACCCACTTCCAAAACACATAAAAAGAGACTGCTGGGACAGGTAGAGACATTCATTTTCCATTTCTGCGGAGCATTTTGACGGCCGACATCCCATCCAGACAGAGACCAGAACCAGAGACCCATGGACTACAGAACTTTGAACCTAGAAGGCCCACTGCAAGCAAAAGTATTATCAGCAGGCCTTCAGAATCCAGCAAACCTAACCAAACTATTCAACAGCCGGGCGAGCTGTCTGAATTCTTTGCCAATAACTTTTGCCAGTACCCAGAAAGCAGTGTTACACCCAGAATCCACTTGATCCGGACTGGAAAGCAGAGCAGTATCCAGAGCCAGAGGCCGCTTTATCCAGAGAGGCTAGACCAGCAGAGCAGAGCTGACCCAGACGCTGTGAGCAGAACCGCCCGAAGTCCAGTTCAGTTGACCAGATGTGATGAAGCCCATTCATTTCAAAATTAGGAGTGAGTATCCGCCAGAACTGTGCAGAACCCAATCTCTTAGTTAAAATAATCTAATCCAAACTATTTTAACCTAATTAGAACAGCCTCCTAGAAATAATGTCATCTGTCATTTTTAAAGCTGCACAACTGTCACCTGTCAATTCTGCAGCTGCAAGCTGTCACCTGTCATTTTGAGCTTACTTTAAATCCGAAAAACTACCTTTATTAAATTGTCCGTATCTCTGGAACCGTTTGTCCTAGGAACGTGGTTTAACTTACATTTAAAAGCTAAGATTCTAGGCTCCTTATACTCGTGCCGGAATCATGATTCATGCACTCGCGAATTTTACTGCGATTTGTGATTTGGCCTGATTTCCTCTCCAGTAAAAAGTCAGCAGCTCCTTGCTTTCTTTTGCTAAAATTCGTTTAACCTGCTAGTTACTCATAGGGCATTGCTAAAGTGAACCTGAACTAATATAAACTAGATCTCACCCACCCTGAACCTCTAGAGGGAATTAAAAGCATTTTTAGCACATTTCTCACTTCATTGTCATCACATTCATAGCATTTTGGGCCTGTGTTTCAAACTTCTACCTGTTTCCTCTAAGCTTGCTGGGGGGGAACTGAATTTCGTATTGTATTTCATTGCATTCCTGAGAATTGTGTGCTCCTCCTTCCATTTCTTACATTGCATAATGGGGGGGTGAATTGCCAGAGAAAAAGTGATTATATTATCTTTTGCTAAAATCATATCAAGTTATTTCTGTACTGCACTTCATTCCTCATTGCTTTTCCCTTGAAACCATAAAAGTATTTTCGCTGCCTTATCCATCCTATACCAACTCCTCATTGATTGTAAAGAGGTGTGCTAGTGTCAGATTATCCATTGTTGATCAACATTATATTCATAAGTGTGATTTCAATTATTAATTTATTATAAAAGTGTGATATACATATATTGTTTAATTTTTCAAATAAACCTTTTAAATTTGCAAAACAAATCTACTTCTTGGCTCAGTGGGGTCAGAGGGATTCTAAGAGAGGGGTGTTATACAAGGGTTCATCATCCAGATTATAACTTGCCATAAAAATATATAAATAAGGGCTTCCCTTTGGCATCCCAGACAAGGCAATGACTTAGTGGGATTCCTTGATTGGAGTCACTTACAGAGTGGGGGCTCGTAGCGGGGATCTTCTGGGTTAAATTTAGCACTTGTGCAGCTTAATACAGTGTGCTAACTGATGGGATACATACATCCGTCGGATAACCACACTGTGGTAAGCTGTAAAGCACTCCTCAAAGGAACGCTCTAAGGAGAAGGTCTGTTTTGCAAAATAAAATACAAACTTCTGTAAGTCAGGAAGGAACTCAAATTCCAGAATGACGACACTGGTAGACATCAAAATAGCCAGAGAGCACTTCTTACATAAGCTACTTGTGAGAGGTGAATGGACTGAGCAGGGCCAGGATGCGTGGTTGGAGGCAATCACACGACAGGTCACTGCAACTGGGTTAGATATCTGGAGAGATCAGGGTCCCTTACATGTGGCCCTGAGTGAACTACACATGGCTCCTAAAGCTAAAGATGAACATGACAAGATGGTTAGGATAGCAGCATATTTGTATCTATATACGGGAGCCATGCAGGACAAATGTGCTGAAGGCCAAGATCTGGAAAATAGGCAACAGATCGCGTTAGAGAAGGCCCAATCTGACCTGGTCTCTTCTGAGCAGAGGATGCACAGAAGCCAGGAGTCAGAAAAGGACAGCAGACAGTACATCACTAAAATAAAGGAGGATATGGATGTGCTGCAACAGGAAAAGGCTGACCAGGATACCAGATTTCTGGCCTTGCAGAAGGAGTACCAAGAAGGTTTGGACTCCCTACTGCAGAGCCAGAAAAAGCTGGAGCAACAGTTAGACTTCAATAGGGCATGTGCTGAGCAGGTAGTCACCCTGCAAAGCCACCTATATAGGGAGAAGGCAGAGAGCAATAAACTGATTTTGAAAGACCTGGATACCCAGGCAGAGTTTGACCAGGAGCGCCAGAAAGCTGGTGCCCTTCAAAGGCAAAGGGACGACCTGGCGGCACAGATGCAGGCTCTTAGTCAGGAAAGGGATACCTTAGGCCAGGAAGTCTGCCACTTAAAAAGGAAAATGGAAAAAAATCACCTGGCTCTCCAGGGACTGGGTGACCTCCAAAAAGAACACCAGAACTTGTTAGAGCACACCAGGAGGGTGGAGGAGGCTCTGGCAAGAAAGGAGCAGGCCAATAGGGACACAGCTCAGGATGTAACCCTCCTACAGCAAAGACTGGCTGAGTACTCCAGGACCAATCAGGAGGCACAGAGAGAGAATGAGGCTCTCTGCCAGCACAATGATAGGCTCGAGCAACAGGTAGCGATGCAGGAGAGACTGATAGAGTCTAGTAAGGCCTTAACTGAGGAACTTAAAGCGCAGGCTCTTGCATTGCAACAGGGAGCAGGGGTGGATAGAGATGAGGTTCGCTGGGAAAGAGAAACTCCTGAGCATAACCTCAGGAGCCCTAGTACCAGAGGCCTTCATCTCTCGCAGTCCCTGGACTCTGCCACCCCCATGTCCCCTTGCGCACATGAGCCCAGGGCCACGGGGATGGCAGATTACTATCCAGCTAGAAGTATGGGGCTCATAGGCCAGTACCTCCCAGGAATGGATGGGCGGGCCTCCGGGTATGGGCACCCAAGCACAGTGCAATTTAGTGGGGAACCCCAGGAGAGTAGGCCCATTAAGGGCATCCTGAAAACCTCGGCCCAGTTAGGTCAGTGGGGGGTACCCATCAAATCCTGGCAGCAAGGAGGGATCTGAAGACTCCTCTGAGCATTACAGGACACAGGAGACCAGGTCCCCACATTCTGCCAGCCATTCCCAGGCTCGCAGAATCCGGGAAAATCTGAAAGATCAGACGGGCACCTCTGGGAGCAGTGCTTCTGAGTCAGAGGATGAATGTACCAGGGTTACCCGAACCAAAAAGGCCAATAAGGCAAAAAGGGCATTGCTTAAGGACCCATTGAAACAAATAAAGGCAGTAAGGAGTGTCATCACGCCTTATCATAAGAACGCCAAGTATTCTGTTTGGGAACACTGGGAGCTCTATGAGCAAATGATGGAGACTTTCCATTTGAAGGACAGCAGTAGCTGCATCCAGTACGTCAAATGGACCTTCTCACCAGAATACTCCAGTTTCTTTGCAGGGCTGGAGGATCAAAACCATTCAAGGTGGTCCACATACAGGGCGGCCATCTTGAAACATTTTTCTGTGCACAGAAATCCTCAAGAGGCTCGTAAGGCAGCCTACAATTTGCAATGTGGGGAAGATCAGGCCCCACAAGAGTTTGTGCAAGAATTAAAGCGTGCTTTTGCGCAGACCACCAGAAGGGTGCGCACGGATAGCAGAGAATTTATCAATACGTTTTTCCATGCCTTACCCAAATACATAATGACCCAACTTGTGAGAGATTTTCATGAGAAAAGATCTTTAGACTGGGTCATTGAACAGGCTACCCGGATCTATGAGGTGCAGAAGCCCATCAAAAATAAAAATAATGCGCAGAAAATCCCCAAAACCAACAGCACCCCTGCTGCTGCCAAGGTGGCGGAGGTAAAGGTCACCCCCGTTTCGGATTTGGAGATGGGGGGGCCTAAAAACCTACCTGCACCTAATAATGCCAAGCCCAGAAGGCCCTCGGGCCAGTCACAGACAGGGAGCCAAGGAGGCAGTCCCACAAATGGGGTCCCTCGCTCCCCTGATTATGTAAGCCCCCGCCACAAGGGAAACCGACCCATCCTGGGTTATGTGTAGACTCCTCCAGCCCAAGGGGGGGATCCAGCCAAGCACCTGACCCAGGGAACTTCCCTCCTAACGTCCCCCAGGAGGGCAGAAATTCACCAAATCCTGGGCAGAACTTTTTCCCCAGGTATCCACCCAATTTCCAGCCCCAAAATCATCCATCCTTCTTTCCCCAATTCCCTGAGCCCAGACAACCTAATCCGGGAGACGGGAGGCCAAGGGTGGAGGGGTACTCGAATCTTCCCAACCCAGGGTATTACCAGAGAAGGGATAGCTACCCTTCCCGGGATCAGCCCAGGGAAGAAAATAGAGCCCCGTATCAGCCTGAGCGGGTTTCCCAGTTAGAGCGCCAGGTCCAAAATATGGCACGGGATCTGGGTCACATACTGAGGGCTCAACAGAACCCTCAGATGAGCATGCCACCGCAGAATGCCCCAAACTCTGGACCTGGTGCTCCAGAACAATGACGGGGGCAGCACCCCGATAACTCACCTGTTCCTAGGGAGGAGGCACAAGGGGAAGGGGGGTGTAAAGCCTTGGAGGAAGCTTCCTTCCCAACTTGTAAACAGCCCCTGGAAAACCAGGAACCGGAAACAAAATCTCCTGCCCCTGAAAGCCTGCCTCCCAAGGAGCAGAGGGGGGTAGGAGAAACAAAGGACCCAAACAGACCCACTTTGTGGAGGAGGTACAGGTCTTCCAATTTGAGGGAGAGGGATCCTCAGAAGATCCTGGGAAAAGGATCTTCTCCTTTAGAGATGGGGGAACTCCGCCCAAAGAAAAATGGGTCCCAAGGGATTCCAATCCAGACTGGGGAGATATGGAGACTGAGCTACCACCGCCCATCATCTCATCCCAGAACCGACAATACCAAAATCCCATGGGTCAAACCCATCCTGATGACTGCCTCCAAAAAGGGGGGGGGGCAGCCCAGAACCGGATCCAGGGGAACCCACAATGGCTCTGATCTCCAGTTGCCAACTTTTTCTTTCAGATTCCCCAGGCTCTCCACAGAATTCTGCCCAAATATCTTCTCTAGCAATGTCCAAAACTAGAAAGTTAGCCCACCAGTTGTCCAAAAATGTGCATTATCTGTGCCCCCTTGAGGAGAAGGAGGGAAGATATTATGCCCCGGTACAAGTACAGGGGCAGGGTACAATTTCAACGCTGGTGGACACTGGATCTCAAGCTACCCTTCTGTCCAAAAGGGCCTTTGATGAACTAAATGCAGGAAGGGGGAAGAATTACCGTATTCCTCTCACCTCTCTTCCTGGACAACTGCAGAACTTTGACGGGAAGGAAATTCCTGTCGAGGGGACTGCAGATTTGGACATCAAAATTGGGCGACACAAGGTGAAACACCCGGTCATAGTAGTGACTCCAGAGGGCACCTCTTGTTTACTAGGGAATGACCTCCTGAGAAGGTTGTCACCCATAATAGATTGCGTAAACAGGGTCCTCTGGACCCAGACTAGCCGACCAATGAAATTAAAACAGAGTGTCAACCATGTTAGTTCAAACGGCACCTGCCACATGGTTGAATAAAAATCTGACCAAGTAGAATTTCACTTCCAGAACAACCAAATTCCAGACGTGACAGTAATAGCAGTAGGACAACAGACTGGTGATGGGGGGTCCTCTCTATTTCTGAAAATCAACCTTCCTCCTAGTTTAAAGTGGTATTCCGCTCTGGAAGAAAACACTCTGAAAGTCTTTACAAATCCACAATCAGAAACTCCCACTCCTATAGTCCAGAAAGATATGAAATCAACTCAGAGCCTGGCTGATGTTCAGCAAATTGGAGATCAGTTGTTCATCCCTGTTCAGTTAAATGATGGGGATGACTCTGTTCTCGCTCGAGAGTGTGTCATCAAAAGTAAGAGCTTCATCAGCGAAGCCATGTTCCGCCAACTCCCAAAAGATCCAGCCATTCCCACATTCAAACTGATAGGTAAATGGGAGATGGACCTGGAAGCACCCAATTCCAAACATCTCCTGCCAAGCAGGTGTATGCTCAAAATCTCCATTGGCAACAAATAGTCCATAATTGTTGGGTCGTGCGAGACGTCACTGCCGCCTTTTACTTAGGCAGTGACATTCTCAATCGCTTTGCCATTAGTTTGGACCTAATAAACTTCAAAGCTTGGTCCCGATTAGCGGATAATCCCATGGGCTTTGATGATCCAGAAAAAGCATTTAGGTCAGCTCAATTGCTACCTTATGCAGTTGAAATTCAGCTTAAAGAGGAAGTCAGCATCCCGGAAAGGACCCGACAATTCTCCCTGGAAGTGAAAGTTAAAAGAGGACAAAAATTGAAAAACCCTGATGCTTACATTCATCTAAATGCTTCTCTCCAACAGCAGGGTTATGGGTAAACCCAACACCCTTAGTCAACATAGAACATGACACCATTCCAATAGAGGTGGATAACAGCGACTTACAGAGTATTACTATAGCCGCAGGCACCATCATTGGAATGGCGGTTGATGACCGGCATTTCTTCATTGATTTAGGAAATTAACTGTTAGGACCAATCCCCAAGGACTGTTTTGACAGTGACAATGAGGACAATACAACACCAGACAGGATCCTGGTGTACACTTCTTGCCCTTATGGTAAGGAAGATGTGACTTGTGACTTCAAAGGGGATGAGGTGATTTTCCAGGCCCATGAGGCCTGCCTTTCCCACCTGAAGCCTCCGGTCCAAATCAGCACTCTGACCAGGGACTTCTCCACCCAGCTGGAGGAGGCCGCTGAGATAGCAAAACCGGAAGTCTTTCCAGGCTTCAGGCAGATAGATGGTGGAAGAGAGAGTCAACCTAGCGGATGCCTGTGTGACTCTGGAACAGAAGCAAAAGTTGAAACAAGTTTTCTTGGATTTCCAAGATCTCTTTGCGGTAGACTCATATGACTGTGGTTGCACCGAAATCCACACCACAACAATTCCCACGGACCCTGGAATGACTCCAGTGTTTGTGAAGCAATATCATTTTCCTCTCGCATCCATGGAGCACCTTACTGAAATAATTAAGAACCTTGAGTCCCGGGGAATAATCCGTCCAGTACACAGCAGCTTCAATAATCCGGTGCTGGGAATATTGAAGCCAAACGGCCAGTGGAGACACTGCGCCGAACTTAGGGAGCTCAACAAACGGGTCCATACTTCCCGATGGCCTCTGCCCTACATTGACAAAGGGCTGGCCCAGATCCAGGGGGCACAGGTATTCACTGCAATAGACCTGACCAATGGATACTGGACCGTGCCTGTCAGTAGGGAGGACCAATACAAACTGGCTTTTACCTTTGGGGGCCAGCTGTACACATGGACCCGGACTCCGTTCGGATACCTCAACTCCGGCAATGAATTCAACATTTTCCTACATAAGGCCATGCCCGACCTGGGTGCGAGGGGTAACCTGGCTTATGTAGATGATGTCCTCATCAAAAGTTCATCTGTAGAAGAACACATAGCAGAGATCCGTTATGTTCTGACACAGTTGAGGGCCGCCGGAGCACAACTTTCCTTTCAGAAAGCACAGTGGTATAGAACCCGTGTTAATTTCTTGGGGCATGAGATTACTCCTCAGGGTCTTTGTCCCCAAGAAAAGAAAGTGGAAGCACTCCAGAAACTGAAGGATCCCACAACTCTTCGGGAAATAAGGAGCCTCCTTGGACTGACTAATTACAGCAGAAAGTTCATTGAGGGCTACGCAGAGATCACTAGACCCCTGATTCATCTCCTGAAGGGGGGGGGTCAAGTGGGAATGGGGTCCAGAACAATCTGAGGCAGTAAGACAACTCAAAAGAAGCCTCTCACAAGCGCCTTGCCTAGCTTACCCTGTCAGAAACAAGGAGTTCTTCCTGGAGACAGGGTTCTCTAATACGTGCTTGACGGCAGTATTATAACAAAAGCATGACAAGGTCAATGAAGTAATCTCCTATGCAAGCAAAACTTTATCCTCTGTGGAGGAAAAATTCAACGATTGTGAGAAGGCACTCCTGACAATGGTGTGGGCATTGAAGAATTACCGCCCGTTTATCCAGGGGGAACACATCATAGTGGAGACTCCACACCAGCCTCTGCAATATCCCCAGAGTGACAGAATCTGGGCTGGAAATGTGAGTAATTCCCGAATTACTTCCTGGATTCTGTCAATGTAAGGCTTTCCTGTGGAGGTCAGATATGGCCAAAACAAGAAGAGTCCCCTCGCGCAAGGTCTGGCTGACTTGCATGATTGTGCCAGAGAAAACTGTCTCGAGGACAAAAGTCTAAAAATCAAGGACAACATGGAGGCATACCTTAATTCCCCACACAAAGTCTTTGAAGAAGACAAGTGTGAGGGAATGCCCACTGTCTATGTGGATGGATGCTCTTACCATGTTGACAACAACGGGGAGAAAGAACTGGTGGCCGGTGTAGGGAATGCATGGGTGAATGAGTCCCCAGAACCCTCCGCTGGATACAAAATTGGTCCCCGAAGTAGTCAGGTGACAGAATTGATGGCTGTGCATCAGGCCATCCTCACTGCTGTCCAACATCAAATCCACGAACTGGTCATAATCACAGATTCGGATTATGTACGGAACGGGTTTGTGGAGCACCTGGTTAATTGGAAAACCAGAGGCATGTTATGTGCTAATAACAAACCCTTGAAACATGGGAAGTTAATCCAAAACATTGATGATCTGGTCACCTCGAATGGGATGACCATCTACTGGAAAAAGATCAAGGGTCATTCCAAAGTAGAGGGACCAGACAAAGCTGGAAATGACTTAGCTGATCAGCTGGCCAAAACCGGGGCCATCCAAGGGGATCTAATAGAGATTGAGTCCCTGTTGGGGGAAATCCAGGTCACTGCTATCACCAGGTCCCAGACAAATGCTCACAATGATCTTTCAACTGCACAATGGAGTAAGGAGACCCCTGATGCTGATTTAATTACAGCTCAGAAGGGGGATCCAATTATTGGTAAGTTTTACAAACACCTTGAGGACCCTGAGAACTTTCCCCTGACGGATACCGATTACATTGGGAAAGAGGACCTAAGAGTGTTGATGAAATGTCCAAAAATGTTCTGAATCGAAGACGGTTTGCTGGTAAGGAAATCCAAAGCTGGCCACGATCAGTGGGTGGTTCCTACCTCATTCTGAAGCCTGATGTTAAGTCACGCCCATGATGTGGCCACCGCCGGTCATAGGGGGTTTCACACAACACTGGAAATCTTAAGAGAGGTTGCATACTGGCCACACATGGGGCAGGACCTCGACCAATACTTGAAGGGGTGTCTTGTGTGTGCACAGTTTCAGCCATCATCCCTCACACACCGTGCGCCTCTCCAAAAGAGGGGGATGACACTGCCATGGTCAGATTTGCAAATCGACTTTTTAGGCCCTGTAATTCGCTTGTCTAGAGGAAACAAGTACATGTTGACCGTTACATGCTTGTTTACCAAGTGGGTCGAATGTCTCCCGGCCCCAAACTGCAAGGCAGAAACAGCAGCTGCCCTGATGATTAACCACATCTTTTCCCGTTTTGGTCTACCTCAAAGGATTGAGTCAGACAGAGGTAGCCACTTCACCAGTGAAGTAATGACAAAGATGTGGGAGATACTGGGGGTCAAAAGGAAGCTACATATTGCTTACAGGCCAGCTTCTTCTGGAGCAGTCGAGGGATACAAACGAACCATTGTGAGCATCTTAAAAAAGTTTGTGGCAGATTCTGGGCCAAGTTGGGATATCCGATTACCTCTGGTCCTAATGGCCATCAGATCTACCCCTTCATCTGTAACTAAAATTTCACCATTTGAGTTGATGACCGGACGCAAGATGGTGCTTCCCCAGCATCTGCTCTACAGGACCCAAGAGCAGACACTGATAAATGCCTCCACAACTCATGAGTATGTGGAGAATTTAAGGAAACACCTTCGGCATGCTTTTGCCTATGCTCAGTGGAATCTAGAAAGATCAGCTGATAGCATGAAAACCCACTACAACCTGAAGACCACCAGGAAGGAATATACTGTGGGGGACCGGGTCTATCTATACAATTTCCAAAGGAACCAGGCCAAACAGCGAAAATGTTTGCCTATATGGAAGGGACCGTTTGAAATTATAGACAAGATCTCCCCTGTAGCGTACAAGATCTGCATCCCCAAAGGCAGTTCGGCAGAGGGGGAAGACAAGTGGGTACATATAAATCAGTTAAAGTGTTGCCATCCCAGGCACACCCTGCACTAACTGGAGGAGTCCTCTGCAATACCAGAGGGGACCGCTCCAGAGTAAGTAAGTTCAAACTCTAAAATATTCCACATATCAAAAATATAGTAACGTAATGCAAATGTTCCCTGTTATATATTGTTTTTAAAATCAGACTGCAAAATGCAATCGGATGTATAAAATGTACATGTTCGCCACACCATTTATAGTGGTGGAAAAATGTCTAGGAATGTGTATTGCCGATTTTGCTTTATCATCCTAGGAGAGAGGAAACCATGGAGACTGACCAAGGAGGACGACCGGGGACCAGGAGCAAAGATCCGAGGGGCCTGGGGTACCGCCCAATATTCCCATCAGGACCGGCGAGGAGAACCGATCGATCCAACTGGGTGGAGGGAAAGATGCTGAACTGTGCCATCTACAGAACTGGAAGAAGATAATGCGGACATACCAGCACAGGGCTCAAAACATCCTGGCACCCGACTTCCCCTCAACTCGGTTTTGACCCATGTTGAATCCTTAGACTGGGTAGATGTGGGGATGAGCTGTCGCCGCCCATTATTCTATCCCAGAACAAAAATCAATAGACTGGGTGGATGTGGGGATGAGCTGTCCCGCACACATTCAGGCCAGAATCCAGGAGAACTGCGCAGTTGGGACAAGACCACTCCAAAGATACAACCTTCTTGTGGGGGGTTCCACATCACCACTCTACTGTAAGGATGCCATCAAAACAATGTTAAGCAAGGGTCCTATACTATCAAGCAAAAGACCACTCTATTGAAATGCAGTAATTCAAGACAGATCCCAAAAATGGATGCAATACCGGTACTCACCACTATCAGAAAGCCAGCGTTTTAAAACCACCAGACTTTTGTGTAAAACTGAACAGAGGAAGCCAAACCAGGCCAAGGAAAGACTTGCTAAGAGGTGGATACAATGTAAAACTATATTCTGAAATGACTTGAAGGAAGTAATTATTTAATGTATGTGTAAAAATTGGAAGTTTTGATTTAAACTGGGAACTAAAGTGACATTTAGCGGAATTCTGCCTGACAACAACCCCCGACAGGAGTTGAAACTTGATCAAACTGCATTCCCAGGCCTGGCTGCCTCCTGCTTCCCCACCGAAAGGAGATGACACCTCTCTGATTAGATTAGGGGCGGGCACCTGCAGGAGGTTGAACAAAGCCTTGCCCTGGACTCAGGCAAATGTTATATTGGGGGGGGCATAAAGTGGCTTCCTCTTGGGAGAAGTGGGAGGAGAAGTGCCTCTGGGAGCCACCCGAGCTGGAGGCAGGGACAGACAGAAGCTTCCCCCATGTGCTTTGGAACCTAAACCACACCCATCTGGGCCAGAGCATAATTTTAAAAAAGATGTATAATTCATAGTACGGACTTGTCAGAATTATATAAGTAATACCATTATTCTTGTGATTTTTCTGTGCATGTTTTAAGAGGTGTTAGGACCCTGTGGTGTATTCTGGGGGGTTGCTAGCGGAAAATAGGGTCTTACTCCAAATGTCTGCATGTTAAAAATCTGACACTTCATCAATTAATGTCCATACTCCTTGCGCACATTTGTGTAATTTTTGGTAAATGTCCGATATTGGTAAACCAGTCAAAAAGCACAAAATGTTGTCATTTTTAAATGCAAGCCCCCAGGAAGATCAGAGGCGGACAAGTATGGACCATAAGGAATATATAATGTGTACATGTAATTTCAACAAATTGTGTATCTGGGAAATATGTATTTGAATCAAATATAGATTTGTGGGCAAATTGACCAGGGGAGGATCCTCTGACCCATAAACAGACCTCATCATGATGACAATCCATTTCCTTCCCCCAATCATGGGAGAGGGGAGAATTGGGCCAATGACAAGTAGAGAGGGGCAGGCTCAGTTATGCCACGCACACACCCACTTCCAAAACACATAAAAAGAGACTGCTGGGACAGGTAGAGACATTCATTTTCCATTTCTGCGGAGCATTTTGACGGCCGACATCCCATCCAGACAGAGACCAGAACCAGAGACCCATAGACTACAGAACTTTGAACCTAGAAGGCCCACTGCAAGCAAAAGTATTATCAGCAGGCCTTCAGAATCCAGCAAACCTAACCAACTATTCAACAGCCGGGGGAGCAGTCTGAATTATTTGCCAAGAACTTTTGCCAGTACCCAGAAAGCAGTTTTACATCCAGAATCCACTTGATCCGGACCGGAAAGCAGAGCAGTATCCAGAACCAGAGGCCGCTGTATCCAGAGAGGCTAGACCAGCAGAGCAGGGCTGACCCAGACGCTGTGAGCAGAACCGCCCGAAGTCCAGTTCATTTGACCAGATCCGTGACGAAGCCCATTCATTTCAAAATTAGGAGTGAGTATCCGCCAGAACTGTGCAGGACCCAATCTCTTAGTTAAAATAATCTAATCCAAACAATTTTAACCTAATTAGAACAGCCTCCTAGAAATCGTGTCATCTGTAATTTTTAAAGCTGCACAAATGTCACCTGTAAATTCTGCAGCTGCAAGCTGTGACCTGTCATTTTGAGTTTACTTTAAATCTGAAAAACTACCTTTATTAAATTGTCCGTATCTCTGGAACCGTTTGTCCTGGGAACGTGGTTTAACATTTAGAAGCTAAGATTCTAGGCTTTCCAACGAACCTAAAACGGACTTGCTACTCCTTATACTCGTGCCGTAATCACGATTCACGCACTTGTGAATTTTACCACGATTTGCGATTTGGCCTGATTTCTTCTCCAGTAAAAAGTCAGCAGCTCCTTGCTTTCTTTTGCTAAAATTTGTTTAACCTGCTAGTTACTCATAGGGCATTGCTAAAGTGAGCCTGAACTAATATAAACTAGATCTCACCCACCCTGAACCTCTAGAGGGAATTAAAAGCATTTTTAGCACATTTCTCACTTCATTGTCATCACATTCAAAGCATTTTGGGCCTGTGTTTCAAACTTCTACCTGTTTCCTCTAAGCTTGCTGGGGGGGGGACTGAATTTCGTATTGTATTTGATTGCATTCCTGAGAACTGTGTGCTCCTCCTTCCATTTCTTACATTGCATAAGGGGGGGGGTGAATTGCCAGAGAAAAAGTGATTATATTATCTTTTGCTAAAATCATATCAAGTTATTTCTGTACTGCATTTCATTCCTCATTGCTTTTACCTTGAAACCATAAAAGTATTTTTGCTGCCTTATCCATCCTATACCAACTCCTCATTGATTGTAAAGAGGTGTGCTAGTGTCAGATTATCCATTGTTGATCAACATTATATTCATAAGTGTGATATCAATTATTAATTTATTATAAAAGTGTGATATATATATATATTGTTTAATTTTTCAAATAAACCTTTTAAATTTGCAAAACAAATCTACTTCTTGGCTCAGTGGGGTCAGGGGGATTCTAAGAGAGGGGTGTTATACAAGGGTTCATTATCCAGATTATAACTTGTCATAAAAATATATAAATAAGGGCTTCCCATGGGCATCCCAGACAAGGCACTGACTTAGTGGGATTGCTTGATTGGAGTCACTTACAGGTAAGCAGGGGACACCCCACAAACCCCGACTCCCGTTACTGCACCCAAGGAGAGCGGGGGACACCCCTGCAACCCATTCTCTACTTGGGCCCAATAATGGGAGTTGGCAAAAAGAAATGTACCAAAATCACCATACCCACTTAGTCGCAGTTACGTGGTCGACATTTTGGTACATTGGGAGCAGCTGAGGTCTTGGTGATCTGTGAATGGACATGTGTGTAAGTTGTGTAGTTGTAGCAGGGCAGGCCATGTGATTGGATAAGGGTGTGGAGCTGGCTTTGGCACAGGTCAAAGAGTAGTGTGGACAGGGAGTACACCTGCAGGGCCCCTTAGAACACATGGGGTGGGGGAGAAGAAGGGTGGCAGTACGAAGACATAATGAAGGTCAGTGAGGCACCATATGAGCAATCATAATGCAGAGTCCACATGCACTGAGAATTGATGTTGCATATGAGGAAGTTGTTGTAGAAGGTGCACATTCCCATGAGTCAGCTGTCCTTTGTGGAAGTGCAAACTGAAAACCAATGCACATGCATGAATGTTCAATGGGACATACACACATGCATGAGGACAAAAACACATCTGCAGTTACATTCACAGTGACAAAATGATTTCACCCGCTGAAAATCAAATGTGAGAGAATTGTAAGGAAGGCATGGTATCAAAGCAAGAGAGACACAAGTGATCACATTTCAAGGGTGTTTATTAAACTGTAAAATGGGTGAGATAAATGCCTAATCTAACCTAAATCTAAGATGGAAGCAATCTACGACCACGAAATAATGATAATACAGCCCTAGTAGAGTCTAGTCACATGGAAAGGGCCTATACTTAAATAAAATAAAAATAAAATATTTTCAATCCTTACCACTTTGCTACAAAATAGTGTGGTTAATATTTCACAAAAAAAAGAAAGAAGTGTTCACCAAATGAAAAGTCAGGATGTCTCCCTTCCCCATGTTTTTAGCATGGGACAAGGCGAGACTCTTGAGCACAGCACACTCCTGGGCTTCTTGTACAAGCTTACAGTTCCTTTTCTCTAAATCAGGGCCTTCTGTGCCCAAGTCTCTTCTCATGCAAAATATCTTTCTTCAGAGTGGCCTGATATTCCAAAAACACAAAACAAACAGTTCCTTCTGCAACTTTTTACATTGTGTGGTTATCGCCCACCCTTGGATCCCCCTCAGCTGGGCTCCAATCCTCCTTTCACTCATCAGCCTCCCTCAATCGTGCTCAGACCAACCATTCACTTTGGGCATCCCTCAGTCGGGTACATACTTGTCGTCACAATGTTGTTCACTTAGTTTATTCACAACTTTTCTCTTGACATCCCTCAGTCGGGTTCACTATCACCTTTCAATCCCAATTTCCTTATTTGTAGTTTTCAAGATTTTCAATGTCTTTTTAAACAACCCCTTTTTAGTTAGGCGCCGCTCATCTGGGCTCAGACCTTCCACTACTTGCCAAGTTTAAACAAAGAGTTCCGAAAGGCAATCACTTCTTGCTGGTCAATCTGTTAGCCTGTGGCAAGGGCGTGTTTATTCACAATAACCAGTTTGCCCAGCATTCCCCTCCGCCGGGCGCAATCGCCTGTTTCACAATTCCCTCAATTGGTTTCACAATTCTATTATAGTCAAAATATCTGCAACGTGTCAAGGACTTTCGAATGTACAATGGGTTATGCTTGACCCGTGTATGACCACCTTGACACCTCACATCGGTGTTCCCTAAGGCCTCTTGGTAATTGTAGTTTCTTTACCCATTTTGTTCCACCCAGTCTCTTCGCTCAGGAGAGGGGTGCCAGTCAGAGATCTCTGAAGAAGTGCCCACGAGGCACCTGACGACTCTACCTCTGGTACCAGGTTTTTTAAAAATTGACCCCTGTCTCTTAATCTTCTTAATGTTGCCACTACAACCTTGAGTCTAGCACAGACCGGCCCACTTTCAGGTTCTTCCGACTCATCGGCTGTGCTGAACTCGCTGGTGTTTCTTTTGCCTCTGGAGTCAAGGATGGTGCCAAGATGGCAACGGCTTCTCCTCACCCTGGCTATCAATCCAGGAGTGTTCCATGTACCGCTGACATCCGTCACACCATTCGGTTGCTGCAATTCCTGGACTTTTGTTTCTTTTATCGGCGGCTTCACAGGTCTGGGTTGAAAAGGGAAATGGTAACTCCCTCCTTGACGTCTTTTCAGGTCTTGCCGCCTTTCTCCTCCATTTGAACTGCCATCCTAGAATAACTGCTTGCTTGTGCGTTCAGCCTTGCTCATAGTGTACTCTTGAGCTCCGCCTTTTATCCCAGTGCGTAAGGGAAAGCTCAGTCAGGTGTGTGTAGACTTTGCATGACACTTGTGTTGATACATGTGAGGTAAACAGCCCCTGGTATTAGTTTGTTGTCACTCACAGGGTGAGAAAGTGTTTGTGTTGAAAAAGGGAGGCGTAGAGTTTCCAAATATCCCACTGGACAGGATGGGGAGAAGGTGTCATAAGGAAGGGGATACCACGTCTCACCCTTCAGTGTCCCTCTTCCACTTCCCCGAAGACCCCTCATCCAGGTGATCCTCCCACACTGGTCCACCCCCAGGAACTGGATCCAATAGCGTTGGCTGTGTCCTGGCCACCTGAATGACAGATCCCTGGGGACTAGTAAGTGAGACACCTTCAGGTTTCTCACAGAATGCATGCAAAGATAGTGGTGCACACTAAAACAGGCATTTACATGATTGACAGTGCTCAATCTTACGTGCTGACACATCTGCCCTGATGTGAGTCCCTCATCACCTCCACCAGAATCTGTTCCTCCATAATTGTGAATGGAGGGCCGGTGCCCAGCAGAGGGCATGGGGACTAGTGAGGTGAATGGGTGCTGGGTGGACCTCTCATGAAGTGCAGAAACCAGATGAATCAAGATCCCTGCAACAACTTTGGATATTGCATGGCATATGCTCCAAAATGCAATTGACTGATTGTCAACTGCACATGTGATCCTGTTGCAATCATGTCAACCATGGAAGTAGACACAACTGTGTATGGCTGCATGTCAAGTACTTCACTCATAAATACTTTTAGAGGGGAATAACATATCTCTCAAGTAAGGAACAGGGGAAAAAAAAGTAAATACTTTCATCCTGGAATGGGTATAGAATAATCAGAACAATGTGTCCATCCCAAACAGAGGGGGCAGGGGTATGATTCAGACCCCCCCGTTCAGGTTCAAAACCAAACAAAATGTCCATCTTGGACTGTGGGGAGAAATTTCCCACCCAGGAGGGGTGGGGGGGAGGGTGCGTGCCCACCCGGGAGGGGTAAAGGGAGGGTGCATGTCCATATCCACATGAGTGGATCAAAAAAATCAACACCAATAAAAAAAACAAAATCCTTCCAATCGCTCATGGACATCACGGTAGAGGTGGTTAAGGTGGCATGGGTGTGCTGGGACCGCCATCCTGCAGTGGATCATCAGGTGGTGACATGGATGGTGGTGAATCCTGTCCACGCAGTGCCAAAACCTGTTCTTCATTGGCTAGGGCCAGCCATGACACAGATGCATGCACCAGCATCGCAAAAGCAATGAGGTCACTATTCACTTCTTCACGAATGGCCACAGAGTCTGCATGTGCACTTACTTGTGATGCATCAATTTGCTGGGACAGTGTCTGCCTCAAGACGTCCACCTCTTTGCGGTGCCCAGTCTGTGTGAGAGCCTTGAGGACTGCAATTCAGCATTCAACTTCTTCTCCAGGCTGGAAAGGACTTGCTGCTGTTTAGCACCCCAGGCCGCTGGTGTGTACATGTTCTCGACCAGTCGATCCATGCCCTCTGCATTATGATATAACATATCGCCAGGCCGGATTGCGGCACACAACATATGCTGCTCCCACACTGTCTCTCCAGCATGCACACATCCACCATGTGTGCGGGGACCACGGCGATGTGATGCAAGGGACCAGGCACGTTGCTGTGCGGGCCCTATTGTTGGATGCAGGTCTGCAGCCTTCCATTGGATATCAGCCCCAGCATCAGACGCCAACTTATGGGAGGGAGACCTTGCAGTCGTTACCACGGTGGACGTGGGGCTCACCACTGACTGGCCTAGTGTAACCTGCTGAACTGCTGCAGACTCATCAGTCCCATCTGATTTGCACTTTTTGGAAAGCAAAACATGTTGATACTGTAAGCAGGATATCTTGTAATGATTAATTCCAGTCATCAAAGGATCTCTGCTTGAATGCTGGCAGGCAATTATTAAAGTAAAAGTAAGTCTTTTTTCTTGTAGTGGGAGTTAGTCTGAGTTAATTAGTGTTTTGTTTGTGCTCTTTGTGTGACTGCATTCAGGCTGCAGTGAATACGTTAATGTGCATAGACCATTGTAAATTATTGTAATATGAATACCCTGTTTAAGAACAGAGATAAAGTGTCTTCCACAGACAAAGAGTGCCTTATTGTTGTTATGATTCCCGGCTGGGCAAAGGGCACATATGATGAATTAGCAAAGGAATGGGCATGCAGCAGTGGGCTGAGTGAGCCGTGGGGTGAAACTTGGACATGGCCAGGCCTGCAGTGGTAGTGTTGTGTTTACATCAGGTTCCAGTGGAGAACCGTAATGAACTTGCTGCTCTGGGGAGGTGAGGGTAGATTCTGTTGTATGCTTACAGAAAAATGCATCAGAGAAATGTGGAACTGGAGACAGTTATTTTGTGCTTGGAAAAGGAGATAGCTGCTGAAAAGCAAATTTCACTGATGCAACAATTACAATTTAAAATCTGGCATGGCAAAGAACAGAAATATCAGGAAGTTGCTAAAAGGGCAGCTGCCAGAGTTGCTCAATATAAATATAGAAAAAGACGAGCCAGTGTCAACAAGAGGAAGAGACGCACAGAGAGAGAAGAACAGAAGGCAGGAGACACAATAGTAGAGATGCCTGAGTGTCAAGAAAGGACAGGTTTTTGGGATTGTTGAAAGATGGTGTGCCACGGGAGGAGATTGATGGTATTGAAACCAAGGGAATGTATGAGTTATTCCAAAAGAGAGTGCTTGCTGGGAAAGAGTGCTATAAACAAGTAAAGAGACAGATGTGACTAAGCAAACCGAAATCCAAATAATGCAATGGGTATGGACCTATCCTAAACACACAGGATAGGACACGCTCAAAAAGCCATTTTAATCAAATGATATTCAAGACAGAGAAAAATCAGGAAAGGGTGGAGTTGCCAAATTACATGAGCAAATGACAGAAGTGCGTGAGTCTCCTGTGAAATGGGGAGTACCTTATGGGGATTTCACAGTAGAATGGACAGAGCATGCCTGGTTCACCGATGGATCAGCCTGTTATGTAGGAACTGAGCATTATTAGGAAGCAGTTCCATATAATCCCAAGACAAAAAGATCCTAACCACGTCATGTAAAAGAAAGAGCAGCCAGTTTTCAGTATTGTATGCAGTGTATCAAGATTTCAAACAGGAAATAGTTGGTCAATGTCATTTGTACACAGATTAATGGTCAATGACTAATGGGCTAGCTACATGGTTGCTGACATGGCAAAAGAATGGGTGGAAAATACATACCAAAGCGTTGTGGGAAAGGTGCTGTGGCAAGATATCTGGGAAATGCTATCACAAAGGGAAGCAACTGTGTATCATGTGGATGCACACTGCATGAATGCCTCATTAGAATGCTGGTTCAATCCTGTTGCAGACAAACACACCATGATTTCCCCTCTGGACACAAAGGCACAGGAGGATGATTTGGAGGGTTTGGCCAAGTGGGCACACCAGAACTCTGGACACATGTGAGGGAACGCTACTTGCAGGTGGGCACAAGCTTGAGGGATTAGTATTCCTTTAGTAGTAGTGGAAACAATTATTTTGCAGTGTCCTGTATGTCAACATCAGCAGCATAGACCCATCCCTCACATTGTCCAGGGTATTTTACGAAGAGGCAAGTTGCAAGGGAAAATATGGCAGACCGATTATATCGGTCTTATGACAATTAATAAAGGTTGCCAATATGCATACACAATTGAGGACACATATCTAGGATATTTGATGGCATTACCATGTAAGAGAGCCACCCAACTGAACACTATTAAATTGTTAGCTGAGGTTACCTTTTGTAACTTTATTTATTTATTTATTGCATTTGTTACATGCCCATATCCTTAGGTATCACTGCGAGCTTACAGACAGCTTATTAAAACATTAATTAGATGGGATATTCCGGCACTGTTACAGTAAAGTTTACAACTGTAGAAATCAAAGGATACATACAGCAGTGTTGAAAACTGGGGACTTAACAGCTGGACAGAGAAAACATACATAAGCAAAGCTATATACAAAAACAGAGGTACCTACGCAAGTGCAGTCCTATTTCCAGGTAGCATGGTGGTGTTTCTAATGGAATTGGTTGAACAGCAAGGTTTCTAATAGTTTCTTAAAACCTGTGAAGTTTTCCTCATTTTTGATGATGAGAGGGAGTGTGTTGCAATGTTTGGGGGCAAGATATTGAGAGCTACTGCCACCTGCTCTAGTATTTTTGTAATGGGTGATTGGTAAGAGTGTGTGGTTATTGGATCTAAGGGATCTAGCAGATTCTTTTCTAGCTATGGGGTGGTTTAGGTAGATGGGAGCATTTTTATGAAGACATTTAAAAGTGATGCAGAGAGTTTTGAAGATGACTCTAGCTTTAATGAGCAGCTAGTGGTGGTCTCTTCTGATTTTAGAGATGTGGTCAGATTTTATTATTCCTAGGACGGCTCGTAGGGCTTTATTTTGTATTAGCTGTAATTTATAAAGGTTAGACTGGAAGTACCAAGTAATAATACATTGCAGTAGTTGAGCCTTGATAAAATCAAGGCCCTGGCCAGAGTAATGCAATTGGTGGGGGTCAGGAATTGGCATCTTAGAGCAATTAGTTTGGTGTTATAAGAGGTAGAGGATGAGAGAGCATTAATGTGTTTGGTCATGGTGAGGTTAGCATGTTTACATGTTTCAGTATCGGTATCATAGTGCCATCAGTATTGATGGAGGAGTAGTCAGGATGAAGTGCAGCTAATTTAGACTGGGGTCCCATGATGAGCACCTCTGTCTTCTCATCATTGAGGCAGAGACTGTTTAAAGCCATCCAACCCATGTTGTCTAGAGCTGAAAAGAGAAGCTTAGCGTATGCGTTATAGAGTGTAGGTGAGAGGCAAGAGCCTTGAGGTACACCAATAGGGACTGGGATAGGGTCTGCAGCTTCTTTACCTATGGAGACCCTAGAAGTGCGGTCCGCGAGAAATGATTTGATCCATGTGGTGGCGTTGGTGGAGAGGTTGAAGTCTAGGGTAGAGCAGAGTTTGTTATGGTCCACCAGATTGAACGCTGCAGATAGATCTAATAGAAGGAGGATACAGAGTTTGCCTGTGTCTCTGATAGTAGCCATCTGGATTTTAAGGTCCAGAGGGCCGTTTCTGTACTGTGATTGGGACGGAATCCAGATTGCCTGGTACCAACGAGTTGTTTCTGTTATAGATGTGCTTGGACTTGATTGTATGCTATTTTGTTGAGGATTTTTTAAGAAGAAATGGTACTGTTGTTATTGCCCTATAATTAGTGGGCACAGTGGTGTCAAAGGTAAGTTTTTTTTAGAAGGGGAGTAACCCAAGCTTATTTGATACTAGCTGGGACCAGATTGATGTTAAAGGAGGCATGTATAAAATTGGTGATAATAGGAGTAAGAGTGTGGGCACAAGATTTAACTACTTGAGTTGGGACGGAATCTCCTTTGCAATTAGAGGCTTTGAGTTTAGATATGGTATCGAGCACTGATTTTTGGGAGACTGGGGTGAAGTGGAAAAGGGGGTTGGTGTTATCATGAGAGGCCAGAGAGTGATTGACAAGGGTGAGTTTCTCCGCTAGTAATTGCTTTTGTGGTTGTGATTTTGTTTTGGCGTAGTTCAATCGTAGCTACTAGGGCGTCCTGAAAAGTGGTGCACCACTCTTTACTAGAGTTGGTGGAGTTTATGACTGGGGCTGGATTTTCCAATTCTTTTAGGATTGAGAACAATTCTTTTGAGTCAGAAGCGGTGTTGCTGATCTAATCATTTAAGCATTGGCTTGATTGGTGATAATGGCTGTTTCGTAGGATTTATTTGCCTCCTGGAAGGCTTTTTCAGACTCTGTAGTGGGGTGATTTCTGAAGGCATGTTCAGGAGCACGTTTGGTTCTCCTGAGTGAGACTAGATCATCATTGAACCAGAAACATGATCATTTGTCAGAGCGTTTGGTTTTGGTGGTAAGTGGAGTTACAGCATTGATGCTAGAGGTGAGGCAGTTGTTGTAAGTGTCTGATAGTAGGCAGGGGTTGTCGCTGAAAATTGCAACGGTATCTAAAGCTTTGGAAAGCAACGGCACTAGATTTTCAGGAGTAAGTTTACGGGGATTTCTAGTTTTGTAAAAGTCAGTTATTTTGGGTTTGATTAATGGCGGTTCAATGTACCTAAGGGTGAAAATGATATTGTGGTGGTCTGTCCAAGCCAGAGGAGAGAAAGAGTCAGTGGTTATAGACGTGTTGAGTGAGAGGATCCAATCTAAGGTTCTTCCTTTGATATGAGTAGTATGAGTAGAGGCATTCACTAATTGGATAAAGCTCATGTCCTTCAGGGAGGAGTGTAGTGCTTCTGCTTTTGAGTCTTGGCTATCATTTAAACTTAAGTTCAGGTCTCCCAGGATGATGCATTTGGTATCAGGTTTTATGACTGGAGCTAGTATTAAAGGTATGTCAATTTCTGGATGACCATTGGAATTTGGAAATCTATAGATCACTACTAGGTTGAAAGTAGTTTTTCCATTTATAGTGAATTTTGCGAGCAGTATTTCACATCCTGCAATGTTTTCAATGGGGCAAGGTCTGAGCTGGAGTTTGGTCTTGGCAATGATGGTGACACCACCTCCATGCGAGTGGTCCCTATCAGTTCTAAGGATGGTGTAGTCTGGTAGAATAGTGAGAGTCAAGAGAGGACCAGAAACTTGGTGAAGCCAGGATTCGGTGACTACTAGGAAGTCAAGCTGTGATTCCGTAATGAGTTTGTTTATTTCAATGGCATGAGCTCCTAGGGAGCGGGCATTTATGAGGGCACCTTGGAAAGTGGTGGGTGGTGACTGCCTAGGGGTGTCAGCTGTCATGAGGGACGTTGGTTTTGGGATTGGATTTTGTTTAGTATTGATTTTAGGCTTGTGGTGCTGGCGGTGCACTATGGATGGAGATTGCTTAGGTGATATAATATCATGTGTGCCGCAGTTGGCCCAATACAGGGTTCGTGACCTTAAGTGGAGGCGTCTTAACTCGACCGAAATGGGGAGAGAGTAGTTTTCTAAAGGGTTGTAGTGTCTCTGGAAGTGTTCCGGTGTATGTGCGGTGGTGGGATGGTTAATGTCATGTGTGCTGACATAAGTAGTGGCATTGAGACTAGTGACAGGGGCGTGGATAGTGGCAAGTGGGAATGGCGGTGACGGGGCAAAAACAGAGTAGGGCATGGAATGGGGTGGTGCCGGGAGCAAGTTACTTTAGAGAGGCCATTTTTGTATCTAATGTAGTTGTTCCCAGAACAGGATATGTGGTTCAGGATAAGCCAGAACGGGAACATGATGGAGGTTACCCAGCCTGACATGGTTGGAATGGGCTTGGGATGAGAGTAAGTACTTTGCACTTAGACGTGAGGCTGGGATGTAGTAACGGGGTCTTTGTGTCTGAAATATATTTGTTCGTCGTGGGAGTCACCCGTAGACTGTGGGTCATTATTTTCTATATTCTATAAATGGTCAGTAGTACGGAGCCTTCCTAGAAGATACACACTAGCCTTACTAAGACAATACACATTAAGGGAAGCATCAAACTAATCAGTCATAGGATAACAATTGGTCAACTCGGCATGTGGTGCCATATGGATCTCTAGGTATGGGAGAACAGCATTTTTAAAGAGTGTAACCAGAGCAACAGACTCGGTGAGGCAGCTTGTAAAATGTACCAATACAGTGCAAAAGATGCAGTTAAGGAGGGCACTATAACAGATGAAATACAGGTGTAGTAAATGACTAATCAATTAAATTTGCTATGGGTATTAGGGAAGATTTGAGTAGCATTAGGCAAGAGGGTGCATATAGAATCGCTACTTCTACACAAAGTAATAAAGGACATATGGATTTGATAATGCAATTTTAACATGTAATAGGGTGGGGTACCGGTGAGGGTGTGCCACCTGAATGACTGAAGGTAGCATCAATCGGTTAGCATCGTTAAGCGGGACACAGTCGTCATAAACACAGTGAAAAACACTGTTGTCAGCAATAGGTTAAGGCCTGCAGTTGCAGTGTGGTTAGTTCCGTAGCAGCATAGGCAGCAACAAGACTGCTGGGTGCAGAATAAAAAGGGAGTGACCAGAAAATAGTACAAGGGCTATGCAACACAGGTCGTGTAGCTGAGGCGTGTGCCCATACTGTGTTGAAGAAAAGTTCAGTGGATGCAAGTGCCTTGAGAGTTTGTGGGGGCTGGGATACTATGTACTTTTTACTATGGAACTAAGAAAGGTGGCCGCACCGCACTCCCATGCGGATAACAGGTGCAAAACAAGGCCCTTAGCTGCAGCCCTTTGCCGGAAGGGCTGTAGCTGGCTCCTTCCGCCTGCTGGTGGAAACAGAAACTAAAATACACAAACATTGCTTTGCAACGTAGATCGTAACTCAGAATGAGTTGTGGGTGTTAGGCAGAATCCTGTGCAGTGCCCTTAGGGACCACTACACACAATTAAGACCACAGGTGGCAATACAAGTTTTAACTTTGGTACACGCCTGTACTACTATGTCAGAGTGGTAGCAGTGGCAGAGCAGCCAGGCTTATTTCAAGAGTATATGAGCAGTAGCAGAGATTAGACAAAGGGACCACAATTACCGTGACTCAAGCAAACACTGAATCAAGGTTTCAGGTAGAAAAATATAAGTACATTTATTTTTAAACCATTCGTTATAAACACAACACTTCTATTAAACTCAAATAAAAACCACACGTTAAATATACCACATCTAACCAATTCACTTTGTACAGTAAGTCTCAAGGTAAGTAACCTGTGTTTGAATGAACCGGTGTTACGAACAAAACACGTTAACACGAATACGATTGCGATCACTTTTTGACAGTTCGGTCTACTAAATAAACGCGTATCCGTGACATGAAATGCTACTGGGGCAAAAACACACTTAGCACCTGAGATACCCAGAGGGAGTTGGAGGCAAAAATCACAGGCAATATTTTGGTTAGGCAGGCAGAATCAAGAAACACTCAGAGACAGGAGGGCAAAAGTCAAAGGGCCGGAGTCAGGATCGGAAGACACCGGGGCCTGTTGCCGAAGATCACACAGACAGTTCACGATTCAACGTAGCCAAAAGTACTTCGATATTGTCAATGTTCAGAAGCAAAAGTTATAAGAAGGAGGGAAGACAAGGGCAAGCCTTGGGAAGGAAGAAAAGCGATTCACCCAGTTTGGAACAGTACCTTGTTCCAATGGTGCAGCAGGTGCCCGGGCAGTTGTTCCTGTTGGTTTCCCGCAGACCCGCGATTCCTGGAGCTTCATTGTGAAGGTGAACATCTGAAGGGGGTCTGCACCACACAGGGATGAAGCCGGCAGCAGCGACGAGGAAGAAAAGGTGTGCTCCTTAAAAACAGAAGAGGCTCTTCAGGTGGCTATCCGGACCACTACAGAAGCGTGCAGCGATTTCAACCAAGGAAGAGGATCCTCTGGCTGAAGAAGGTGAGCTGGTTATCCGTACTGGATCTTCTCTAAGTCGTTGAAGGGAAGATAGCCCAGGACTGCAGCAGGGCTTCACCAGGACGGGGTAGTTGCAGCAGCCATCATTCTCTCCGCTTCTCTTCGGTTCCTTGTAGTTCCAGTGGCGACTCTCTGACTTCTAGTCAAAGAGACCTGCCTTTTATGCAAAAAAAAAACATTCACACAGCCTGGCTGTCAATCACCCAACAGGGGTGTTGTCCAGCCGGACAACTACCCTAGCCAATCATGACAAAGTGCGACTTGGGTTTCCTAGGATGCCCTGTGCAGGGGGTGACTACATCCCTCCCTCACATTCAGCCCACCTAGCCACCCAGGTGCCTTGAGGTGGGCTTCTGAGCAGAAGCCCGCCCAAAGACAGTGAACAAAGAAGGCAAACCTAGTTTCCCGCGCAAAGTAAAACACAAGAAGGACTTTAACAATAAGAAATGGCGAATAAACCCAACTGGAGCCAAAAGAAAGATGATTTGGTCAAGCGGGTTTATGTTTGAAGCTAATATAATAGCCAAGGACAGTACCACGTTTATCTAATATAATCGCGGTAGAAAAGTTAGGGTAGATACCACTGCCACCAGCCAAGTCTAAATGTTAAAAGAACAAAACAATGCTCTAGGAGGTACAGATAAAAAGGGATTACAAATTAACCCTTTCCAGTACTCCATGGAAGATGGGGTGTACTGGATCTGTGGTAGATTGACTAAGTAAAGTTAATGGTAACTTTACCCTTTTCCGGGGGATGGTAGTCGCCTCAGAAATGGAGTCGAGGGAAGTCTCAAAGACAACCCTGTGCCACGGCACTGAAGGTGCTGTGTGACACACAAAAAGAAGAGGGCTGCTGAAGTGGTGTACTTCAGAGTCCAAAATCACAAAAACAGGTAGAAACACATAGCAAAAACAGAAGTAGGAGTGGGGAAAAGCTCTCACTCTTACCAGGTGGAAGAAAATAAACTCCAGAAGTCCAGCAAAGCTGCTGGGGGACTCACTAGGTGACCTCATACCTCTAGTCGGTTACAGACATCCCAGAGAGACCATCAGCATTTTGGTGGTGACTTCCTGCACTGTGCTCAATGGAAAAATCAAAGCCTTGCAGGCAGATTGATCATCTGCGTAATTTTGAGTTTTCCCCTTTCATTTCAATCAGCCATCTCAAGGCTTGGTGGTCAGTCTGAATGATGAAGGTAGATCCATACAAGTATGGTCTAAACCTATTCAATGCCCACACAATAGCAAAGCATTCTCTTTCTATTGTTGCCCACCTTGTCTCAGGATCCTTTAACTTCCTGCTGATGAAACAAATGGGGTGTTTCCTACCTTTCTCATCCAGTTGAATAAGGACTGCACCTATACCTACATTAGAAGCATCAGTCTGTACAATGAAGGGTTGGTGATAGTTAGGCGCTCTTAGGACTGGAGCTTGACAAAGGGCTTTCTTTAGACCTTCAAAGGCTTGATTGCACGCCTCATTCCATCTGACCTTTTTAGGAAATTCGGGAGAGGAGATGACATACAAGGGAGAAGCTATGGTCCCATAGTTCTCTATGAAGTTCCTGTAATACCCAGTGAGACCTAGGAAGGCTCTCACTTGGGTTTGAGTAGTAGGGGTGGCCCAGTTTTGTACAACTTGTACTTTGCTAGGCAATGACCTTATTTCACCTCCTCCTACCTCATGTCCAAGGTAGACCACTGAACTCTGACCAATTTGACATTTGCTTGCCTTGATGGTCGGATGGGCCTTTTCAAGAGCCTGCAGTGCATAACCTCGGAGTTCAACATGTTCTTTCCATGTAGGGCTGAACTCTGCAATGTCATCCAAGTATGCCATGCAGAAGTCCTCCATCCCTTTCAGAACTTGATTGACCATCCTCTGAAATGTAGCAGGTGCATTCTTTAATCCAAAAGGCATTACCCCTCCCTCTGATCTCCCTTCTTCTCTTCCCCCTCCCCCTTCCTGCTTGTCCATCTTCTCTCCCGTCTTCCCATCTGAAGTTTCCACCCTCTTATCCAAAGCCCACCCAACGTCTGCCCCCACTGACCCTCTCCCTTCCCTTCTCATCCCTAAGATTTACCCTCTTCTTATCCCCTACCTCACTTCCTTCTTCAACATCTGTCTCTCTTCAGCTACCTTTCCCACTGCCTTTAAACATGCCACTATCATCCCCATTCTAAAGAAACCTTCTGCTGACCCTCGTCTCACCTCCAATTTCAGACCTATCTCTCTTCTCCCATTCCTCTCCAAACTTCTCGCACGCCTTGCCTACTCTCAACTTTCATCCTTTGTCACTAATTCCTCTCCCTTACCACCCTTCCAATCAGGATTTCGTCCTAAACACTCAACTGAAACTGCTCTCACTTCTATTCTTAACTCCCTTATTACTGCTTGCCATGCCAAACAATCCTCTAGTCTGGTTATCCTCCTAACTATCTTTCCACTCCTTCACTGCCTCCTGGGGTGGCCGGTCCTCTCCCAACTATCCTCTTGAATATGGTGTGCCCCAAGGCTCTGTACTAGGCCCTTTCCTCTTCTCTCTCTACACCTCCCTAATTGCTCCTATTATCTCCTTGTTTGGCATCTCCCACCACTTCTACGGTGATGACACTCAACTCTTCCTCTCTTTCTCTTCCTTCTCTACTGACCTCCACCTACAACTCTCTTCCTGCCTTACTGCCATTAAGAACTGGATGTCTTCTCGCTTTCTCTCTCTCAATACAGACAAGACAGAAGTGCTATTCTTTCCCTCTAACTCTCTTTCCCCTTCCTCTCCTCCCCCTTTCATTCACTTCCCTCCCTCAAACCTTCCTCTCTCTCTTCAAGCTCGTAACTTAGGCGTACTCTTCGACTCCTCTCTCTCATTCTCCCAGCACATATCCCTCACTTCTCGCACCTGTCATTTCCACCTCTTCAACTCGCAAAAAAATCCGTCCCTCTCTCACTTTCCACGACACTAAACTCTTAATCTCCTCCCTCATCTTCTCCCGCCTCTTCTACTGCTCTTCCTTGCTCTTCGGACTTCGTACTTCTCACCTCACCCCTCTTAAATCCATCTACCACTCTGCTGTTCGCACCCTCTGTCTCCTCACCTCCCGTGACTCCATCTCTACCTCTCTCTCCTACCTTGGCTGGCTTCCCTTCTACTCCCAACTTAAATTCCAATTTCTCTGCCTTGTCTTCAAATCTCTCCATGGTCTTGCCCCCCCTTATCTCTCCTCCCTTCTCGCCTTCTTCTCCCCCTCCCATTCCCTTCAATCCGCTGACCATTTCCTCAATCACTTCACCCCCACCCCCCTGTGCCTCCTCCCATTTTCGCTCCTTCAAACTCTTAGCATCTCTACACTGGAACTCCCTTCCTCTTGTTATCTGTTCTTCTCCCACCTTTAATTCATTCCGCACTTCCCTTAAATCTCTCCTTCTCCATTCTCCGCCTTGAAACCCCTTCCCCCTTTTACTTCACCCCCCTTCCACACTCTTTCCCCAACTTTCTCCCATCCCTTCTCCTACCTTCCCTCCTCCACCCTCCCCCTTCCTCCTCCTTCCCTCTTCTTCCACTCCCCGTTCCCTGTCCCTTTCCCGGTCCTCTCTATCCCTCTCAGTTAATTGCTCTTCTCACTGTTTCATTGTTTGATTGATTCATATTGTAATTGCTTCACTGTTATTTCGTTCATGTTTTATGTATTGTTGTTCCATGTACAGCGCTTTGGCGTGAGGCGCTTTATAAATAAATAACTACAAATACAAATACAAATTACCTTGAATTGGTAGAGGCCAGCTGGGGTGGAGAATGCAGTTTTCTCCTTGGCATGGTCTGTCAGGGCTATTTGCCAATAGCCTGACGTTAGGTCAAATGTGCTGAGGTACTTGGCTGCACCAAGTTTGTCCACCAGCTCATCTAACCTAGGCAAAGGATGGGCATGAGTCGTGGTGACTGCATTTAGAGCTCCATAGTCAATGCAGAATCTCAACTCCTTGGATCCTGCCTTTGGTACAAGCACACACAACTGGGCTAGACCATGGACTAGTAGAGCGTTCTATTACCCCGAGTTCAAGCATCTTGTTGACCTCATTCCTTATGTGGGATCTGACATTGTCTGACATTCTGTACCCCATGCTTTTGACAGGCAAACAGTCACCAGTGTGTATGTCATGCTGGCCCCAAGGGGTCAATCCTGGTGAAAGTGAGAACAGGGAGGCAAACTGATTTAACAGTAACTTGCACTCATCCTGCTGGACAGATGTGAGACTGGAAGAGAGATTAACTCCTTCCACTTGCTCATCCAAAGGTACGCCTCTGAGGAGGTCAGGCAGAGGTTAACTCTCCTCCTCCTCCTGAGCTGAAGCTAGAAGCAAAGCTTGTATGTCGGGTCTGGAGACATAAGCCTTTAAACGGTTGGTGTGAAAGACTCTGGGAGCCTCATTAGGCTTGCCTAAGTCCACCAGATAGTTCACCTCTCCAAGTTTACCCACAACCTTGAAGGGTCCTATCCATTTGTCCTGCAAGGCCCTCTGCCTTGTGGGGACCATAACAAGAACAAGCTGGTCTTGAGTAAACTCAACCATGTTAGCCTTCTGGGCATGCCAATGTTTGACCAGAGCTTGACCAGCCCTCAAGTTATCACTTGCCTCTGCCATCATGTGTGACATTCTCCTCTGGAGACTTATCACATAGTCAGTCACTCTGACTGGCTTGGGGGAAGGAGCACTCTCCAACTCTTCCTTAATCAGGGCCAATGGACCTCTGACTGGATGGCCATAGGGAAGTTCAAAGGGACTGAATCCTACTCCCTACTGAGGGACTTCTCTATATGCAAAGAGAAGGCATGGGAATAGAAGGTCCCACTTCCTTCTAAGGGGTTCTTCTAAAGCACCTATCATGCTCTTCATAGTTCTGTTAAACCTCTCTACCAGTCCATTGGTTTGGGGTGGTAGGCAGTTGAGAACTTGTAGGTGACTCCACAGGTTTTCCACATCGTTTGCATGTAGTGGGACATAAAATATGATCCCCTGTCAGATATCACCTCCTTAGGAAAACCTACTCTGGTAAAAATACCAAGTAGGGCCTTCGCCACAGCCGGAGCCGTAACAGTCCCCATAGGTATAGCTTCAGGAAATCTAGTGGCATGGTCAACTACAACCAGGATAAACCTGTTGCCTGAAGTTGTGGGAGGATCAAGAGGACCAACAATGTCAATCCCAACCCTCTCAAAAGGAATTCCCACTACTGGCAGAGGCACTAAGTGTGCCACATTCTTGGATCCACTCTTGCCAGAGGTTTGGCAAGTTTGGCAGCTTCTGCAGAATTTGTCTACTTCTGTACCCATTTTAGGCCAGTAGAAGTGCAGAGATAGCCTTTCTTTGGTCTTCTTAAAACTTAAGTGACCAGCAAAAGGTACCTCATGGGCTACCTGCAGAAACTGGAGTCGGTTCACTAGAGGTACTACAAGTCTTTTGTAGTCTCAATGGGTTGACTCAGTTGGTTCACTGTAGAAGAGGCCATCTTCCCAGAGCAACCTGTACTCCCCAGGCTCAAGCCCATTGAGCTGAGAATTTGCCTGTTGGCGAAGACCTTTCAAGGTAGGATACTCTCTTTGTCCCTTACTGAAATCTTCTCTGTTGGGTCCACCTTCTGCCAGTAAAGACTGCAGCTCAGGATGGTCAACAGGGTCAAGATCTCCTACCAAGGTAAGATCCTCTTCTAGATCTGATTCCTCAGTATCTAGTTTGACCATTCAGGGTTGAACCTCACACTCAGCCTCAGCTGGTGTGGGAGTCACAGGTGTGACTTTGGACAGTCTCGGAGATGTCCTTCTGGGCACAGGAGTGCTTGCTGTTTTCTTGCTGGCAGACCTAGGTTTCCCCTTTGTCTTTTCATGCCCTTTAATGGCAGTAAGTAAGTCCTGTGGACTTGGGGTGATAGCTTCCTCGACATGTCCCCAGGAGCACCTCTTAAGGTTCTCTCCCTTGCAGACCTTGTGAGCTCCTGCTTCCTTCTGCTGGGGGGCCTGGGGGTGCTGGACACAACTCTAAGAGTGTTAAGGTCATTACCCAACAGGACCATTCCAGGTACGTTATTTTGCACACTTACAGGTATTCTGACAGTCATGTCATTACACTGGATGAAAGCTGGTAACTGGGGAACCATTTGCACAGGGCCTCCAGCTAACTTGGTTAAGTGTTTGGGTGCCTTAGCAACATCCTCCACTTTGAAAAAACATTTATCAACCACAGTTATGCTGGCTGAAGTGTCTATGATGGCAGGGGTATCCTGACCATTCACAAGAACACTATCTTTATAATACTCTTTAGTATTACCTGGGATTGAGTTATAGACATCTAAGTTATGTTGTTCCCAAAGACCCAAGGACACTAAAGAAAAACTAGCTGAGACTCTCATGGGCTCATCAGCTAGCAGCTGAAAGTTTCCACTGTTCATAGGTACTTCATCCACCTGAGAGAAGGCTAAGGAGACAGCGTTGATCCCTGAAGGTTTACCCTTACACTTGGGGTCTCCTTTCACATGGCCAGGCAACCCACAAACAAAGCATTTCCCAAATGCTCTCTGGAATGGGGGTTTGCCCTGGCCTCCACCTGGTGTGGAACCAGGTGGTACACTAGCCTGATTCGGTTTACCTTGTGGCTTACCTTGGTTATGTTTGGGGCCCTCTTTTGGATTGGAATTACTGGAATTCTCTTTGTTGTCTTTCTTTGGCTGCTTATCCTCATCCTTCTTCTGAGTAGCCCCAGAATCCTTGTGAGTGGCCCTGTTGGCAACCCACAAGTCAGCAGCCTTAGCTAGCTTCTTGGGATCTATCTCCTTTGAACCAACCAAGTGCTATGTAAGCTCAGGAGAGCAGACATCAAAAATAGACTCCAACATTACAAGAGTCCTCAAACCTTCATAAGTGTTCACTTTGTAACCCTTAACCCAACCATCTAAGTTTTTCAAACATTCACACACCCAGGTAGCCCAAGGGGTAACATCATGCTTCTTGAGGGTTTTAAACCTCTTAAGATACTGGGAATGGGTCTTCCGAAACCTAGCTATTAATGCTAGTTTCACACATTCATAATACTGTTTATCCTCCTCCCCCAACTCAATTACAGCATCACTTGCAACAGGGGGGAGCCTAGAGAAAAGCCAAGGAATCAACTGATTCCCTGAGATACTTTGAATCCCATGATTGTACTCAATCATTGCTAACCAATCCAAAATATCAAGTTTAGTCTCATACATACCAATCATTTCCTAGAATACCTAGAAGACTCTGGGAGAGAAGCATTTTCCAGAGACAATTTCTTCATTTCTAGTTCATGGTTCCGCTCCATTTCTCTGAGCCTTAACTCTTGATGTTTCATGGCAGTTTGTGTATCAATATGTTTCACTTCCAATTCAAGTCTCATTTTCTTAAGTGCAATACATTCAGGTGTAAGTGTAGGACCTGTGGGGGAACTTCGATATTGTCAATGTTCGGAAGCAAAAGCTATCAGAAGGAGGGAAGACAAGGGAAAGCCTTGGGATGGAAGAAAAGGGATTCACCCAGTTTCCTCAAATAGAACACAGTACCTTGTTCCAATGGTGCAGCTGGTGCACTGGCAGTTGTTCCTGTTGGCTTCCCACAGACCCACGATTCCTGGAGCTTCGGTGTGAAGGAGGACGTCTAAAGGGGGTCTGCACCACACAGGGATGAAGCCGGCAGCAGCGACGAGGAAGGAAAGGTGTGCTCCTTAAAAACAGGAGAGGCTCTTCAGGTGGCTATCCGGACCACTACAGCAGTGTGCAGCGATTTCGACCAAGGAAGAGGATCCTCTGGCTGTAGAAGGTGAGATGGTTATCCCCAACAAGCTCAAGGGAAGAAGACTCCGGACTGGATCTTCTCTAACTCTTTGAAGGGAAGATAGCTCAGGACTGCAGCAGGGCTTCACCGAGACGGGGTAGTTGCAGCATCCATTGTTCTCTCCACTTCGCTTCGGTTCCTTGTAGTTCCAGTGGCGACTCTCTGATTCTAGCCCAAGAGACCTGCCTTTTATGCGAAAAACCCCCATTCACACAGCCTGGCTGTCAATCACCCAGCAGGGGGGTTGTCCAGCCCGGACAACTACCCTGGCCAATCATGACAAAGTGTGACTTGGGTTTCCTAAGATACCCTGTGCAGGGGGTGACTACACCCCTCCCTCACACTCAGCCCACCTAGACACCCAGGCACTTTGAGGAGGGCTTCTGAGCTGAAGCCCGCCAAAAGACAGTGAACAAAGAAGGCAAACCTAGTTTGCTGTGCAAAGTAAAACACAAGAAGGACTTTAACAAAAAGAAATGGCGAATAAACCCAACTGGAGCCAAAAGAAAGACAATTTGGTCAAGCGGGTTTATATTCGAGGCTAATATAATAGGCAAGGACAGTACCACGTTTATCTAATATAATCGCGGTAGAAAAGTTAGGGTAGATACCACTGCCACCAGCCAAGAGCAAAACAATGCCCTAGGAGGTACAGATAAAAAGGGATATGAATTTACCCTTTCCAGTACTCCATGGAAGATGGGCTGTACTGGATCTGTGGTAGATTGACTAAGTAAAGTTAATGGTAACTTTACCCTTTTCTGGGGGACGGTAGTCACCTCCGAAATGGAGTCGAGGGAATTCTCAAAGACAACCCTGTGCCACGGCACTGAAGGTGCTGTGTGACACACAAAAAGAAGAGGGCTACTGAAGTGGTGTACTTCAGAGTCCACAATCACAAAAACAGGTAGAAACATGTAGCAAAAACATAGGTAAGAGTGGGGAAAATCTCTCACGCTTACCAGGTGGAAAAAAATAAACTCCAGAAGTCCAGCAAAGCTGCTGGGGGACTCACTAGGTGAGGAAAATCAGCCATAGATGAGAATTCTCCCTAACAGTGTGCAGCCATTTCAGATGGATTCTCACTCGATTGCTCTGGATGTGATCGAATAATGCACACAATAAAATGTGCTACGGCATAACAAACAGGCATCAGCATCAGGGTTTCCAACCTGGTTAAGCGCGAGGCCAAAAGCACAGTGGGGGATGACTGGTGTATAGATGGTTGCTCAGGGCGTTGTTGGATGCTCCTGCAGTATCGGGTCATCGGGAGAAGGGTAGAGGGCTCCTGCCCTCTCCGAGTGTATAGCGGCTGTATAGACCGGAGGGGGGGTCTGCCCTTCCGCTCTCTATATGGTAGAGGGGAGGCACAGAGACCCCTCCCAAAATTCTCTATTATGGTAACGTAGTCGAGCAATGAAGGCCTAGCTTCTCGGGAGGTGATGCAAGCTGGTTCTTAAGTACAGTGTAGTACCAAGCACCCATGAAGGAATATCCACACACTTGTTGTCGGTTAAAACAGTCTTTATATAATTAATATTCAAAGTCATATACACAATCATGATAACTCACTTTGTGCTCTGAAAATCAACAATGGTAAATATGTACAGTTCTAAAGTGGTACCACTTCCGTTACTCGATCTTATTAAAGTGCATACGGTCAGAATGACACACAGATCAAAATAAAGAGGAAACCAGCAGTAGATAGAGGAAGGAAAGCAGGATGGTTGAGCAATAGGCAGAGTACTGGTAACTACCGTTAAACACAGCTCTGTGTGGATATCCCCCCACCTGGGCAACCTGTAGAAGAAATATACAAGCCCAGTCCATATATTGTTCACCCTTAGACTTCCCAATAGTTCTGCAACCCCAAATTACCTTGGTGTTGTAGCGTTCGGCGTCAGGGAAATCGACAAACCCTCTTGAGTGTCCTCCCTTTCAGGCAGGAGTCACTGGTCATTGAACGTCTGACGGAGAACAGGTCGAGCTACGACGGTGAAGTGGCCGCATCGTTCCTAGCGGTGCTCGTTGATGGGGAAGCGTAAACGTCCTGCAAGGAAGAGGCGTGCGGGGCACCTCAGTGTCGATAGTTCTGGACCACAAAGAGTTGAAGAATTGTGGCCCAGCAAGGGCGTTGAGTCATCAGCGTTTCTGTGGTCTTTGGGTGGTGGGAAACCCACTGGTGGATGCTCCTCGGCACATCGACGGTCAGGCCTTCTCCAGCAGGATACAGCAGCGACGATGCGGACAAGAGCGTCCTTGGATCAATGAAGTTCTTAGGCAACGTGAGCACGGTGGCTCCGGTCGGCAACAGCGGTCGGCAACAGTGGCGGACAACAGTCCGGGTGCTTTTCCTTGGAGTTCCGCAGCAGTCCCCATATTGGGTCGGCAGCCTGTCGAACGTCTGTCTACTAGGGAGCTTAGGCAAAGATCAGCTGTGCACGATGGCCCCTCATAGCTCGGGAAGAGGGCGCCTTACCAGGTCCTCTCTGGGTCAGTTCTTGAAGCACAGCAGCTTTCAGATTGCGAAGGTGAGCAACAGCAATTCTTCTCGTCTAGCATGGCTCAAGGTTAAGCTTCACTCCAGTTACTCGTCGTAGTGGACTTCAGCTTCTGACCACGATTCCTAGCAGTGAGAGGTCCCCAGATATACTGTTGATCTCCCATTCATTCCGCTGGGTCGCACTCAAGCATCCAATCACGACTACGGGAATTCATGCAGGCAGGCAACCAATCAGGTACACAAGGGATGCAGGCCATTCACTTCTCTCCAGACACTCACAACAAGTTATGTGTATTGGGACAAGTACCGAGCCATTCAATGCTCCAAACTGTATTCATACCGGTTTTGGGCAGGGCTGTCTCAACCATTGTGTGAAACACCAGATATTAGGCAGTCACAACATAGAATGTATATTCGTCACACACTCCATTCACCCAGATCCCACCCACAGGCGTACCCACAACATACGGTCGTTGAGAAGGCTCCAGCCAGTCTGGTCGGCACTTCCCCACACTACCATATACAGAACTTCCATCCAACAGCCAATCAGGGGGAAGGGACAGAGGCAGGGCTTCCCAGAACTTCAGGAAGATCAGGGTAACAGGTGATGGAAGGCAAGAGGTCATGGGGGCCATTTTGTCTCCATCAGGAATCTACCAATCCAATGACAAGGCCTGGGCATCTCAAAACGGAGGACACTCAGGGCACCAGTCATTTCAGCATGGAGCTGCCACCAGCCCATACCCTGCTCTGTGGGTTACACACAGGTGCCCAAAAAGATACACTAGGGGCACAGGGTTGTGCCCCTACCCATGGGTGCCATAAGGGTATCCCACGGGTCCGTTCACCAAGCCAAAAGGAGAGAGAGCTTCACCACCAGGAGTCCCACATGAACTCCTGCGCGGAAAACACGACAGAACACACGATAAGAGCAGTAAAGGACAAGGATACGGAGGCCCTGTCCCTCCGCTGCATTTCCGGCATCACAGTCGCCCCCCCCAGACTGAGGTGGAGGGTGCCTAATCTCCCACGGGATAGACACCCTCATCCAGATGGTCAACATACCTTCTGGAAAGGCCATCTGCATTATCGTGACTCTTCCCTGGTCTGTGCTCAATGGTAAAGTCTAGTCCTTGTAGACTAATGGACCCCCTGAGCAGTTTTGGGTTTTCACCCTTCATCTGCATAAGCCACTTCAGGGGCTTATGATCGGTTTGGACCTTGAAGGTAGACCCAGTAAGGTAGGGTCTAAAACGCCTAAGGCTCCAAACAATACTAAAACATTCCTTTTCAACAGTAGCCCACCTAAGTTCCCTACCCTTAAATTGTCTACTGATGAATATGATCGTATGTTCTCTTATTTTGTCATCTAACTGGGACAAAGTGTTAGGGAGAATTCTCTGTTTAGGCTGAATTTCCTAACCTAGTGAGTCCCCCAGCAGCTTTGATGGATTTCTGGAGTTTGTTTTTTTTTCATCCTGCCCAGAGTGAGACTCTTTTCCTCCCACTCTTGGACATGATTGTGGTTGATTTCTTTGAATGTCAATGTGTTCTATGGGCTATGGGGTCTTTTACTCCATAGGGCCTCATGTGTTTTGCTATGTGTGTTACACCGCACCCTCCGTGCCGTAACACTGGGGTGTCCTAGAGGATCCCCACCATAGACTCCATACCCTGTGACTGACTACTGTCTCCCAGGGCATGTAAAGTCACCATTGGCTTTACTAGACCTAAATTTACTAACAGAACTAGAACAAACCATCCTATTGTGGACGTACTGGTAGGGGTAATTTGATTACCCCTGGGTCTGTTGTTCGAGGGGGCTCTGTCTCGTCCCCCTCGTCGAGTTTTGGCTGGTGGCAGTGGATACACTTTTTATATTCTACCGCAAATATATTCCTATGGGATTCTTCCCATTGTTCGAGGCTAATACTTTTTCACATTAGTCTCTAACATACCACCGGTTTATTTGTCTTAAATAAATCCACCGGTCGGTATTTTCTGCCAGAACTCGGTTTTTAAAATGGCGTATGTGTTCGCCTCTGTAACTCCGAACCAAAGGTTGAATCCTTTGTTCCACTTTTGGCGGGCTTCTGCACAGAAGCCCTCCAGAGTGGTGCCATTCTGTCTGGGTACCACAGGGGGTGTGGGAAGGGGTTTAGGCACCCTGGACTGAGTTGCCTTGCCAACTCAAGTCGCACTCTGGTGTGATTGGCCCGAGTGGTGAGCCGCCCCGCTCACCACTTAGCATGTTTGATTGACAGCTAGGCTGAATGAATGGGGGTTTTCTGCACAAAAACAAGGCTTTTGGGACTGGAACTTCAGAAGTCGCCACAGGACCTAAGAATCCGACGAGGGTAAAGCTGAGCCAACCTGCAACGACGACACCTCCGGTGGAGCCCTGCTGAACCAACTCACCACTTCCCAACGACAGAGGAGATCTCCCTGCTGGAGAGTCTTCTTCCCCTGACTGGTGGGAACAACCAGTCCCTTGCTTTTTCTTCACTTCCAGGACGTCTAGTGGTCGAATTGCCCATGCTGAGCACCCCGGCAACTGGATAGCCACTAACCACTGTACCATAACCAAAAGGTGGTGCCTTGTGATTGAGCACTCCGCGGCTGGTCTCTTCCCTGGTGGTGCAACGATCTTCAACTATCCTCGATGACGAGATCATCTCATCTTCTGGCAAAGCCCTGACTTGCATCCACCACCAGGAACAACTGCCCCCGCCGGAGCTGCTTCTTCACTCTCAAGGTACTGTGTCCGCCTGGCTTCCCTTGAAACGGTTAGCGTGAGGTGTCTTAAATCCTTACCTTTCCATTGGGTCACCTCCAGACCTTCTTAAACTTTTGTTCTAAACTGGTCCAACCTTTCTGTGACATTTTGCTACAAAGACTTGAAGTGCATTTCCACTGTGGTACTTTTGGGACATACCACCTTGCCTCTCTCCGAGTGGGCCTGGCCTCTGAACTTTGTGATTTACAGTAGACCCTGCCTTGCTTGCCTTGCATTTGTTTCATAAAAGTGTTGGTACTGAGTTGGTTTCATAACCTGCCTTTTTCTCTCCCTTTCTAATGAATACTAGAGTGCCATCTAGGTTAAAGCATTCACCTCTGTCTGCAAATAAGTGGTGCCGTTGAACCTAGACTTGTCGAAATATTGTTATGGGATTGATACATACTTATAGTAACTGTGATTGAAGTTTGTTTGCCATATTAGTGCCAGTGTGTTTGCCATAGATGTGTTTTTAAATAAATAATTATATATCTTTACACCCAAGCTCTGATCAGTGTCTGTTTGTTCTACTGTGTAAATTGCCCTATCCTGTATACTCCAAATATGGCCTAACTCGTCTTGAGAGAAGTCTGACTGCTCAGCCACAGCTATCAGGTAAATCTGGGTGGTGCGGACTGCTACCAATTGGGTTTACTGCTAACTCCTGTAGACTTAAACTTTTTGCAGTGATCCCAGAGGGAACTGCACAGGTTTCTGCCTAACACAAGACAGCTCCAATTCCGGTGTCGCAGGTGTCAGCTTGAACGATAAAGGGCTTGCTGTAATCCGGCGCACACAGCACGGGTGCCCGACACAGACTTCCTTTCAAGCCATCAAAGGCCCTCTGACAGTCTTCAGTCCAATTAACCTTCCTAGGTTGCTTGGGCGAAGTCAACGCTGACAGGGGTGCAGCTATGGTTCCATAGTCTGCCATTAAATTGCGATAATACCCAGTGAGGCCCAGAAAGGCTCTCACCTGGGTTTGAGTGGTGGGAGTATCCCAGTCATGTACATCCTGTATTTTACTGGGGAGAGGTTGGATTTGACCCCCTCCTACCTCATGACCAAGATAGGTGACTTTCCCCTGAGCTAATTGGCACTTGGTGGCCTTGATAGTGAGGTTAGCCCTTTTTAACTCCTGCAACACTTTATCCAGATGAGTCAAATGCTCTTCCCAGGTGAAACTCTAGACGGCAATGTCGTCTAAGTGAGCCACACAAAAGGCTTCCATCCCACTGAGCGCATGGTTGACTAATCTCTGGAAAGTGGCAGGGGCGTTCTTCAGCCCGAAAGGCATGACTCTAAACTGGTAGAGTCCCTCTGGTGTTGAGAATGCCGTCTTTTCCTTGGCATGGTCCGTCAGAGCTATTTGCCAATAGCCTGAGGTAAGGTCGAAGGTGCGCACTAATTTGGCAGCACCTATGGTGTCCACGAGCTCATCAGCCTGGGGCAAAGAGTATGCATCAGTTTTGGTGACGGCATTTGCTCCTCGGCAGTCCACACAGAACCTCCAATCCTTGGTACCTGCCTGGGAACTTGCCTTGGGGACAAGGACCACGGTACTGGACCAGGACTGGTTGAGGGTTCAATAACACCCAGATCCAACATCTTGGCGACCTCAGCCTGTATGTGGTTCTTGACGGTATCTGCCATACGGTAGCACCTGCTTTTGACAGGCACACTGTCACCAGTGTCAATCCCGTGCCTACACCCCGGTGTAAGGCCTGGTGTCAGTGAGAACAGAGAGGCGTACTGCCGGAGCAAAGCCCGGCAGGCCTTCTGCTGCTCTCTCTTGAGATCGGGAGAGAGATGCACTCCCTCCACTGAGCCATCCTGAGGGTTGCTATGCAGCAAATCAGGAAGGGGCTCACTCTCATCCTCTTCTTGCCCGGAAGCTAGCAAGAGACATGAGACTTCGGCCCACCTATGGAAAGGCTTGAGCCTGTTAACATGGAATATCTGAGGGGCTACCCCAGCGGCTCCCATGTCAACCAGATAATTGACCTCGCCCATCTTGGAGATTATCCTGAAGGGTCCAGTCCATTTATCCGCCAAAGCCCGAGGCTTGGTAAGCTCCATCACGAGGACCTCTTGTCCCGGAGTCCAATCCACTTGCGATGCTTTAAGGTCATGCCAGTACTTGTTCAATTCCTGGCTGGCCTTGAAATTCGCTGTTGCCTGACCCATCATCAGTGTCATCCTCTGTCTGAGGCCTAACACATAGTCCCCCACTTGCTTGGCGGGACCTGGAGGGGTTCCCTCCCAACCTTCTCGGATCAAGGCGAGGGGCCCCCTCAAGGGATGTCCAAAGAGTAACTCAAAGGGGCTGAAACCAACACCCTCTTGAGGTACCTCTCTGTAAGCAAACAGCAGGAATGGCAGGAGAAGATCCCACCTCTTCCTGAGGGGCTCTTCCAAAGCGCCTAACATGCCTTTAAGAGTTTTGTTAAATCTCTCATCCAAACCGTTGGTCTGGTGGTGGTAAGAGGTGGAGAACTTGTAAGTTACCCCGCATTCTTTCCACATGGTTTTCATGTAACTCGACATGAAGTTGGATCTTCTATCAGAGACAACCTCCTTAGGGAATCCAACACGGGTGAAAATGCCCAGGTGAGCCCTGGCAACCACCTTGGCTGTAACCGTCCGAAGGGGTATAGCCTCAGGGTACCTGGTGGCATGATCTACCAAAACTAGGATGAACCGAGGTCCACCCGATGTGGGAGGGTCCAGGGGACTGACGATGTCGATGCCAACCCTCTCAAATGGTGTTCCGACCACTGGCAACGGTTGCAGTGGGGCGATGACTCTGCCTCCAGTCTTGCCAGACAACTGACAAGTTGGGCAGGTCCTGCAGTGGGACTCCACTTCTACTTCTATCCGGGGCCAGTAGAAATGGACAGAGAGCCTCTGCTTAGTCTTCTTGGTACCAAGATGACCAACAAGGGCACCTCATGCGCCAACTGCAGCAGGAAGGGCCAGAAAACCTGCGGTACCACCAACCTCTTGAGGGCACCAGGTTCAGGCTTAGTGGGCTCACTAACAAGGAGCTCACTCTCCCAATAAATTTGAATGTCCTAGGCACTTCTCCCTGTGCCTGGGACAGGGCCTGTGTACTCAGACCCTCGAAAGAGTGGCACTCTCTCTGTCCCTTAGAGAAGCCAACCCGGGAGGGTCCCCCTTAAGCCAACAAGCATTGAAGGTCGGGGTGATCCTCCGGGTTTAGAGCCTCTCCCACAGGAAAGTCTTCTGGCTCGTCTCCCACAGGAGTTGAGATGGGATTTACCACTGGACCCAGCCCGTCCAGAGCATGGATCCCAATGGGTGCTGTCGGAACAGCAGGAGGAGTAGGAGCTCCCTCCACAGAGGAGGCCTTCTTACTCCTCCGTTTCTTTCGTGCCTTGGGTTTCCCCGTTGGTAAGGGTACCGGGCTCGCAGCTGGACCCTGTGTGAACTGCAATCGGGTGACTGCCACAGCAGCCATGGGTAGACCATCCGTGATCATCCCCAATTCGACCAAATCGTTTCCCAACAAAGTATTTGCAGGCACATTGTCCTGAACCAGGACCGGAAGCTTTGCTGTCTTGTCTCCAATCGTAATGTTGACTAAGGCTACAGGCGATAATTTGGGAGGCCCACCAGCTAACCTGGTGGTTCTCAGAGGAGCACCTACATAGTCCTCTGGCTTGAGCAGGGTCCTGTCCACCACTGAAATGCTTGCTGCAGTGTCTCTCAAACCAGTAGGAGGCTGGCCATTCAAGAGGACACTTCTCAAAAACCTACAAGTGTTTTGCGGGATAGTTCCCAGTACTTCTGCGTTCTGGTCCCAAGCCCAAGGGATACTAAAGAAATCTCTACAGGAGCACCGAAGGTTATCCCAGTAGAGGAGGGGAGGACGGTGGCCTCCACCTCAGGTACGGAGTTGGGATAGGTCAGGCTGACAGCCTGGACTCCAAGTGCCTTACCCTTACACTTGGGGTCACCCCTTCAGTGATCCAGAGCCCCAAAAACCCAGCATGTGCCGGGCGTTTGGGGTACGGTACTGGAACCACTGGGACCCTGCTTTGCAGCAGGCGGACCACTCCCACCCACAACAGACTTATCCCCACTAGGTTTTTAGGTCTTCGGAGAGGAAGGTTTTGGTTTACCCGACTCTGATTGCTTTTGGGACTCCTCAGCTTTCTGAGAGGCCCCCTTTTCTTTGTCCTTGTCCTTCCCACTGGCATCCTTAGGGGACACCCAGTGAGAGACCCACTTGTCAGCCAACCAAGCCAGCTTAAAGGGGTCCAAAATGTTCTGGTCAGCAACATCCTGACGCAGATCTGGTGAACAGGCTTCCGAAAAATCCTCAAAAAACAAGAGGTGAGACAATTCAACAAACGTTTTCACTTTGTAACCATCAATCCACACCATCATGTTCATGTGCGCAGCACTCACCCAGTCAACCCAAGACACATTCTCTTGTTTCTTAAAATCTCTGAACCGCTTAAGATATTGGGTAGGCATTTTGCCAAACTTGGCGATTAAGGCAGACTTCATGCACTCATACTGACCCCTTTCTTCCACATTCAGTTTCAGAATACAGTCATGTCTAGTTTGAGGCACTCTGCTTAACAAACACTTAGCCTAATCTCTCTTATCAACATTGTGAATTGCACAAACCATTTCAAACGCTTCAATCCATTGGAGGATATCAGAAACCTCCGCATACACACCAAACAAATCTTTCATAAACTTGGTTGCTGGGGACCTGACACTCTCAACTGGTTTCGCTGAAGTCTCCACTCAAGCTTTCTCTAGCTGGATTCGCTGACATTCAGTGTCCTTGTCTTTGAGTTCAAGATTCCTATTCTTGAGTTCCACTTGCCGTGCCAACTCCTCTTTCTTAAGCTCAGCATCTAGTTCCAACTTGCGATATTCAAAGGCTAACTTCATCCTCAATAACTCAAGCTCTAAAGAACTGCTGGGGTTCAGAACAAAGGCAGCAGGAACGTTGACATTCCCAGAATCAGTTTCGGCGACAACCTCCGGGGTAGAGTCCTCATTGGTTGCATCCCCCCTTCAAGAATTTCACAATCTATCTGGTAGTCCACCAGGGAAGCTATCAGCTCCGCCATAGACTTATCCACAAAGTCTAATTCCCTGGCTTCACAAGCACTCTGGAGAGCCTCTAAGCTCATCCGAGTCAATTTACCATTCGCAATAGATTCCATTGCTTGTAATGAAGTTATCTCATACACGACTAAACCTTAATTTAACAAAGCGCAGATATCCTTCGTAAGTGGAACGGTTATACACTGAGTCTTAAAACCATAAGCATCCCACCGATGCCACCAGCTGTAAAGACCAGAGGGGGGTCTGCCCTTCCGCTCTCTATATGGTAGAGGGGAGGCACAGAGACCCCTGCCAAGATTCTCTATTATGGTAACGTAGTCGAGCAATCAAGGCCTAGCTTCTCGGGAGGTGATGCAAGCTGGTTCTTAAGTACAGCGTAGTCTCAAGCACCCATGAAGAAATGTCCACACACTGTATCGGTTAAAACACAGTCTTTATATAATTAATATTCAAAGTCATATACACGATCATGATAACTCACTTTATACTCCGAAAATCAACAATGGTAAATATGTACAGTTCTAAAGTGGTACCACTAACGTTACTCGATCTTATTAAAGTGCATATGGTCAGAATGACAAACAGATCAAAATAAAGAGGAAACCAGCAGTAGAGAGAGGAAGGAAAGCAGGATGGTTGAGCAATAGGCAGAGTACTGGTAACTACCATTAAACACAGCTCTGTGTGGAGATGCCCCCACATGGGCAACCTGTAAAAGAAAGATACAAGCCCAGTCCATTTATTGTTCACCCTTAGACTTCCCAAAAGTTCTGCAACCCCAAATTACCTTGGTGTTGTAGCATTCCGCGTCGGGGAAATCGACAACCCCTCTTGAGTGTCCTCCCTTTCAGGCAGGAGTCAAGGGTCATCGAACGTCCGACGGAGGACAGGTCGAGCTACGACGGTGAAGTGGCTGCTTCATTCCTAGACGTGCTCGTTGATGGGGAAGCGTAAATGTCCTGCATGGAAGAGGCGTGCGGGGCATCTCCGTGTCGATAGTTCTGGACCGCAAAGAGTTGAAGAACTGTGTCCCAGCAAGGGCGTCGAGTCGTCGGAATCTCTGTGGTCTTTGGGTGGCAGGAAACCCACCGGTGGATGCTCCTCGGCGCGTCGACGTTCAGGCCTTCTCCAGCAGGATACAGCGGCGACGATGCGGACGAGAGTGTCCTTGGATCAATGAAGTTCTTAGGCAACTGGAGCACGGCGGCTCCGGTCGGCGACGGCGGTCGGCGACAGTGGCAGAAAAAAGTCGGGGCACTTCTCCTTGGAGTTCTGCAGCAGTCCCCATATCGGGTCAGCAGCCTGTCGAAGGTCTGTCTACCAGGGAGCTTAGGCAAAGATCAGCTGTGCACGATGGTCCCGCGTAGCTTGGGAAGAGGTTGCCTTACCAGGTCCTCTCTGGGTCAGTTCTCGAAGCACAGCAGCTTTCAGATTGCGAAGGAGAGCAACAGCAATTCTTCTCGTCCAGCAGGGCTCAAGGTTAGGCTTCACTCCAGTTACTTGTCATAGTGGACTTCAGCTTTTGAACACGATTCCTAGCAGTGAGAGGTCCCCAAATATACTGTTGATCTCCCATTCATTCCGCTGGGTCGCACTCAAGCATCCAATCACGACTACGGGCATTCATGCAGGCAGGTAACCAATCAGGTACACAAGATATTCAGGCCATTCACTTCCCTCCAGACACTCACAACAAGTTATGTGTATTGAGACAAGTACCGAACCATTCAACACTCCAAACTGCATTCATACCGGTTTCGGGCAGGGCTGTCTCAACCATTGTGTCAAACACCAGATACTAGACAATCACAACATAGAATGTATATTCGTCACACACTCCATTCACCCAGGTCCCACCCACAGGCGTACCTACAACATACGGTAGTTGAGAAGGCTCCAGCCAGTCTGGTCGGCACTTCCCCACACTACCATATACGGAACTTCCACCCAACAGCCAGTCAGGGGGAAGGGACAGAGGCAGGGCTTCCCGGGACTTCAGGAAGATCAGGGTAACAGGTGATGGAAGGCAAGAGGCCATGGGGGCCATTTTGTCTCCATCAGGAATCTACTAATTCCAATGACAGACAGCCTGAGCATCCCAAAATGGAGGACGCTCAAGGCACCAGTCATTTCAGCATGGAGCTGCCACCAGTCCGCACCCTGCTCTGTGGGTCACACACAGGTGCCCAAAAACATACACTAGGGGCACAGGGTGTACCCCTACCCATGGGTGCCATAAGGGTATCCCACGGGTCCGTTCACCAAACCAAAAGGAGAGAGAGCTGCACCGCCAGGAGTCCCACATGAACTCCTGCATGGAAAATACGACAGAACACACGATAAGAGCAGTAAAGGACAAGGATACGGAGGCCCTGTCCCTCTGATGCATTTCCAGCATCACAGCAGCAATGGAAGATTCAGGCGCAAAACTGGGCCCTTAGCCGCGGCCCTTTGCCAGAAGGGCTGCAGCCGGCTCTTTCTGCCTGCCGGCGGAAACTGACACTAAAATACACAAACGTTGCTTGGCAATGTAGATCGTAACTCAGAATGAGTTGTGGGTGGCCATTTCAGATGAATTCTCACTCGATTGCTCTCGATGTGATTGAATAATGCACACAATAAAACGTGCTATGGCTTAACAAACAGGTATCAGCATCAGGGTATCCAACCTGCTTGAGCGTGAGGCCAAAAGCGCTGCTGGGGATGACTGGCATCTAGATGGCTGCTCAGGGCATTATTGGCTGCTCCTTCAGCGTCGAGTCATCAGGAGAAGGGGAGAAGGTCTCCTGCCCACTCCGATGGTAGAGCAGCAATGGAAGATTCAGGGGCAAAACAGGGCCCTTAGCCGCGGCCCTTTGCCAGAAGGGTTACGACGTGTCTTTGCAAATTCAGTGTGACAATGGCTCACACTTTAAATGCAAGTTGATTGTAATTGTAATTATATTGTAATTGTTAAATTGTAGCACGCTTATACACAAGTGAAGTGCTTCAAAGTGCTTCAAGGAAGGAAGTGTACAAGGGAAAATAGTAATCATTCTTAGGCCTTGAAGTTTCCGAATTATCTAACAAAAATGAACTACTATACTAGGCCAGAGGTATTTCTACTAGTGCAAGTGCATGACAGGAGGGAAGGAAAGAGTGAGGGGGAGAAGGGAAGTTCAAACCATCATGCTCCTATGAACAAGTGTTTCAGGTGCGACCAAGCTAGGGAGGGAAGAGAAAGGGAGGATAGGACAAAACAAACTTGCTAGGCCTAGCGCATTCAAGGTCGTACAAGTGCTCAGATAGGAAGTGCAAGGGAACGGGAGGATGGACAAGTGCATCCAGTCCATCAGGGCCTGGGTTAAGTGCAGAATAGGGTGTCTCTTACATGGAATGTATTCCGAGTGCAGAAGTGCGAGGCATAGTGCAGAGGCCTGGAGGCACATATAGAACTGGCGGGGGAGCCTGGGCCTATGTGGCTCTGGAGGTGCATCAGGTGACCAGTCAGCAAACTGAGCAGAGGTGGGGAGGAAAACAAAATAGAGGAGATAAGGGGTTTAGCAGGGGAGAGGGAGGGAGAAAGAGGAAGAGAAGAGGAAGTTCTTGAGGAGTTTCAGGAACTTGAGGATATCTGGCTCAAAACAGAGAGAGGCAGGGAGTCTGTTCCAGAGAGGGGCACCTGCAGAAGATAAAGTTCTACCCCCAAATCTTTGTTTGTAGATACGGCTCACATACAGAGAGTTGGAAGGCTGAGTGGAGGGCTCTGGAAGGGCAGGATGTAGGAAGAGAGCATTCAAGTTATTGCAGGCCTTGGCCCCAGAAAGCCTTGTGGACTATTCAGAGGGATTTGAATTTGATCCTTGCAGCCACTGGGAACTAGCGGAGAGATTGCAGTGCCAGCAAGAAGCGGTCCGTGGGCTTGAGGCTAAGGATAAGTCTCACGATTCTGTTCTGGATAAGTTGCAGAGGTCAGAGAGTAGAAGTAGGACGGTTGGGAAAGAGACTATTACAGTAGTCCATCTAGAGAGAACCAGGGCTCTTGAGACGGTGAGACTCTGGGGAAGGTGAGAACAGGTAGAATACCTCTGAGGAGGTGAAGCTGGTAGTGGGACTTTTCAGATTCAGGAATATTGTCAGGACAAGAATATTGAGTGGCTCTATCATGTACCATATCACCCTGAAACATTGTGTTTTATTGCAAGAATGAAAGGTTTGCTGAAAGAACAGTTGTGCAAATCAGGCAATGGTAGGCTGACAGGTTGCTGTGATCGTGTTTTTGATGCTATACACATTTGAAACAACAGACCATTGACTGAAAATGAAACACCCTTACCAATGGTAACACCTGCATTACAGATGCCACCTCATTCAGCGGTAGAGACTATATTATACTGGGATATAATGCCAGCTGCTTTAGTGCCATACCACGCAACCCCAGAATCTGCAGGGGTAGACTTGCATTCTCACCAAGAGATCATATTAGAACCCAGAGGTATAATAGTAAATGAAACTGGGGTTGGAGTACAGATTCCACCAGAACCCATTTGATTGATTGCCTCTAGGTCTGGTTTAGCATTGAAGGGCATCCAAGTACTGGGAAGAGTGATAGATGATGATTATCGAGGAGAAATTAAAGTCATTTTAATGAACATTGGAGACCAAATACTGACTATCTACATAAGAGACAGGATAGCCCAGCTGATTGTCATGCCTGTAAAATTGTCCATACTCAGAAAGGGGGAGCTCCCTGCAGTGTTAACTACTCATGAGGACTCTGGTTTTGGCTCATCAGACCTCATGGTAGTGGGTGGCAAGGTGTCGGTAGAGAAAATGAGTGGCCCACTCATACCCTCACATGTCATAGAGTCCAGCAGCACCAAGTAGTTTTGGTGATTTAGCCTGTCCAAAAGAAATGGAATTATGTGCCAGCAGAAAAATGTTATTTAAGAGAGTGATTATCAACACTGATATGTCTTTTTTCGGAAATATATTTTTGTAGAATCTGTGCCTGGCGTGTGTAATTATGATAGTAAATGGACTCCATTTGGAAGGGTCAAAGGACACACTGAAACAAACACAAGATGCTGTGTTTGCGTAGCCAAGCACTGTGAGTCCGTTGAGAAATAATGTTTGGAGGTCAACTGATGTTGACGTCGACATACCAGTCCTAGCAGACATGGAGAACCGGATTCGTAAAGCATTGAGAATACTGGAAAATAGAGCTCAAGATACCCTGATGCTAGCTAAACAAGAAGCAACATGGCAAAGGTATTCACCAATGATGCCCCACACCGAGAACATGTGGGCATATCTCATACAGTGTTTCAAACATCTCACATTTTTGTTTGACGTGCACAATGCAGGAGACTTGCTGACCACATGTCTCGTAACGGTGCCAATGCCTGCTGAACTTTTGAGAGAGATCTTTGGAATTGTGCACACTGATTCTTTTGTGGAGTGTTCTGATGCGCAACAATTATTCTCTGTTAATGAATATTGCAGATTCTGCCAAGAAACAAACCAAAAATGGAGAATCTTAATGCAGATAGTGACTTACAATATCACCTAAGGGGATATCTGTTACATAATGACCTGCAACCTTAAAGAAGTTAGTAAAAGTCAACAATTGAACATTGCCAAACAGGAAAACCAAACTCTGTTTGAAAAGCATTTGTGTTCATGTACTTCAAGCACATGCACCAACATAAACAATAGCATGCCATGTGATCATACAGTTTTAGCTGCTGGTCATTTAAATCATGTGTAACTACCAATAGGATGGCTTTTTTGTGTGGTAACACTACTTACTCATACATTCCAACAAACATTTCTGGAGGACCATGTGCTTTAACATGACTGGGTTTAATGATGTTTCCTTTGTAGCCAGCAATACATAGAATCAAAAGATCATTTTTTGAATCTATAGGGATTTCATCAGACTGTTATTGAAATGTTCACCTGTTTTCATAAACTGAAGTCTTAGCTCTTGCATAATCATTGGTGGGAGTTTGGAGATAAGCAGCTGGGGAATATACATTTTTGATTAAGTTAGCATGTTTAGTAGTGATAGGGTTAAATCATACCCTTCAAGCCTTATAATAATTGATTCTAGATAGCCAAGCTCTGAGAAAAGCAGCCTTGCAGAATAGAGCTGCTATTGATTGTTTGTTATTAAAACATCATTTGGGTTACAACAAATTTGAGGGAATTTGTTGTTTTAACTTGAGTGACCTTTCCCAGTCTGTGCAAAACCACATTGAAAATGTGAAGGCTTGACAAAGCAAGTAACACATTATCACAATGGTATTGACAGCTTTGGTTATTTTCTTGGATTGCCAATGTTGGAGGAACTCTGCGTTATGCCTTTGCTTGCATTTGTGTGATTGTCATGATTATAATCTGTTGTTATTATTGTTGTTGTTGTATTCAATGTATTCCTAACTTATTTATAATGTTTAATCTGTTTTGGAAGCTGACTTCAATGCCACTGTGTTATGGAAATCAAATGTCCAAGGGTCGATGGTAATGATTTTGACTAAAACATAGCACCTATGTGTGATTTTTACTAAAATATAGTACTTGTGTGCAGAAAAAGCTTTGCTGTTAAATGGATGTGTCGTGCCAGTCCTGTTGATATCACAATATCTCTGCCTGCCTGTCGGGTAGCTTTCCAGTGCATTTTTTCTGGCGAGATGAAGGCATCCTTTAACGCTTTATCTATGGTGATACATTTTTTCTAGACTACTTTTATTACTTCTTATTCTTGTTGTTTTTATGCATTTATGTATGCTTTTGGTGAATAGATAGGCCATGTAAAATAGCCATTGTATAATCTATCTGAGTGTTTGTCTGTGTGAATAATTGTCTCCCAGCATCCAAAATTGTTTTTCAGTTAGTGCACTAGGACAAAAATAAACAATACATCCATGCACTTTTTGGAACGCAAAACAACACCTTGGAATGATGACCACAATCAGCTGATTTTACCTATGTTTTGTCTAGTGTCACCCGTTGCAATATGCAAGTTATACATGTCTTGTGGGATATTTTGACCCATTTCAATGTGCCCCACTGCATCACTTTACAAATGGTGAAAGGAACAGCCCAAAATGGATGTGCTGACTCCTGTGCACGCCAAAATCTGCAAAACTGTGTTTGGGTCACAACCAAGTAAAAGCTACACACCCTGCCACACACATTCGGGGGGGGGGTGTGAAAACAGAGTTATCACTGCAGCAGAATGCCAGTGGGCGCTGCCACCTTCAACATGGAGCAAAACAGCAGAATTGTGCTGAAAACCGAAATTGCCTTTAAAATGTTAGCTTTGCAACCTTAAAAAGTGCTGTTTTTGGCACTAGAGCGATTTATTTCCAGTGAATCATTGAGATTAAAAGGGTACTGAAATGCCGGGATCATCCAATGTGGTTCAGAGGAACCAGGCCTCATGGACTGACAGCAGTTATGAAATGCATCTACGGAAAAGGCAGCACAGGAACATTTGTTTTCAGTTCCACTGGAAAAATGCGGCTAAAATGTCAACATGTAACAGAAGCAGCTGTGCAAAAAGAAACTTTAAACAAAGGCTGGATACAGGTATCCACCCAGACTGCAAACAATCCAAGCACTCAAAGGAAGAAATAATGCTGAATCAAATGTGTATGTGCTGCATAGGAAAGTTGGATTTAAAAGAACTTTAATGTGTTTTTCCATGAAGAAAGTCCAAAATCGCCTTTTTTGAAAGCATGTTTTTGTTTTTGTTTAAAGGTTTAATTCTTTAAAGCATGCCAACGGATTACTAATGTAAAAATCCACCTGTAAACTGTGTTCATTTTATATGTTTAAATGAAAGATGTAGGAGAAACTTAAAATTAAACCCAGTTTTGAGTTAAGTAACTAGAAAAAAAACAATTCTGCTTTACCAGTCTGTGGCCATTCTGGGAAAGGTTGACACTTCACTGCTGGCAGGAAAGGCTAATTGCAGCTGGGAGGCCTCACATACTCATAACAAAAGACCTCATTAGACATTTGTCTTTCAGACAAAGACAATGGCAGGATGCTCTACACTCCAGGACAAGGCTTCTCATTGAACTTCAAAGGACTGACCATTTGCTCACACTTGGGAAGCAAGAAAAAAAAATGGACCTGTGATTTTTGGAGTTAATTTGCTTATTTTGCCACAGAACTTCATGACATTTGACTTGATACCAAGAATAGGTAAACAAGTGAAAAGTACATACATACAAATTGCTAGCCATTTGAAGACTTGGAAGGATTTCTCACTGTGTAAGGAGCAGAATGTATGCAAAAAGACTAATTGCGCAGAAACTGTTAATGTTGCAAATATAATATGATGTACCCAGGTACTAGGGGTGATTGCACATACATGTACCAAACTAGGAATCATTAGGCCAAACCTTTTTGATTGAAACTGCCAAATTTCCACAGAAAGGCAACACCAAGTCCCACCGACTGGGGATTGGATGTAAATGTGACCCACAAAATATGTAATTTATGTATCCGATTTTCGTAGAGGACATAAGTACATATATATGTATTTGTGGGAAAGTTAGATTTATGTCCAAATAACTGTCAGAGGTTTCCAGATCAGATCACAAAATATGACAACCTTTATGTCACCCAACCAGCAAAGAGCAAGGCGGGCACTGTGCCTTTGAGCAATCATAGCCTTGTGGGTGTGTGCTGTAAATCTGCCCCTACCATAAACTGAGTGATGTCATTTGGCGGGATAAGTAAGGGAACCTCACAACACACAGGACACACACTGATTCCTGACTCCATCCTGATTTCTGTGTGGCGCTCTGTTCCAGAATTCTCCATCTAGTTCCTGATTCATATTTCTTTACAAAGCCAAGGCCTCAGCATTTGCTGAACTCTTTTTCAGCTACGCCCAAATTCTAAAACCTTCCCAAAACTTATGGGAAATAATTATGATCCAGTCTGGCTTGCTACCATTAATGCTTGCCTACTGAAACTCACCATCCCGCTGAGCTACAGTGTCCAGTAACGAGAAAGGCCAATCCAATCCAGTCCAGTCTGAGGTGCCGGTCCAATTGACCACAACCGCCCAGCTGACCTATCCCACCAGAAGAGCCCTGCCGTCTGCAGACCCGATCCGGGTGACCAGAACCTTGATGGTCCAATCTTAAATTACAGTGGACTGTAAGTATAAATAGGAATCATAGAAAACCATAGTATATTGCCTTACCTTGTCCTATCCCCATCTCTCAACCATCCCATCTTTAACTTAAGAACCTATAATATTGTCAGAACCATTCTTGCAACTCTGTCCATGATTCTTAGTGTTACCGCTGATTATCTTCCTTTTATTTTATTAGACCATAAGCCATTAGTGATTTGGATTAAATAAAGTAATTCCCATAAAGAAATTGGGATATCCACCAGTGAAGGGTTACGGTGGCCAAGTACTGTGGAGAGTCACGGGTGGAATTCTTCGTTTTCTTCTCCATTAATCTAGTTTAAGTCAACCTATCATTGTAAAACCCATTTTCGGCTTTTCTATGTTCTATTTTTTCTCAAAACACCTCTCATTCAAACTTGCATAACTTCCTCAATCTTATAGCTAGAAACTTAATTACAACTCTGACTGAAACCTAATACCCATAGCTACAACCCGACCCTCTTTGACTCGTTTTTCTTAAAAATCGCATAGGGAAAATTAGGCAGGAATTAGGCAGGAATTCACATTTTTGCAAAAGTTTTACACATGTGATTTCCAATTCAAAGTATTTCCAAACTTCCATTCTGATCCAAAGTGTGTTGCTTATATTATAGTTTATGTTTGTTAGGCTCTTTTTCATGTTGCTCCCGTAGAGATTTATATCAATTTAAGGATTTTTGCACACTTTTCATTGTTTTGCTCAGGCATTTCCAATGTCATTTTAAAAGTGCACAATTTACAAAAGGTTTTTCTCTCTTGTTTGGGGAGGGAAGATTGCATTTTAATCCTATACACTGTTATTTATTCCTAAATGCCTGCTGCTTACTTACGCCTGTGTAGAATTGCTTCTTTGTGAGTTGAGAAATTTGCAGGGGGAAATCTTAGCTTAAGCGCTATCTTTTCAACAAGCCTAAACTGTCTTTTCCCTGTGTTTTATATTCTGTGTTGCTAAAAAGGGAATTGAACTGCCTTACCTACTCTCTTATTTGTATTGTCACCACATTGGTGATTGCTGACCCATATATTAAAGCATATGTTTGATTTGAATTTTAAATAAATAAATAAATATTGCCTTTTCCAACTAGCCTGATTCCTGGTCCATTGTGACCTCAGATATTTTGAAAAGAGGTGTGATATGAGTGGTATATCACTCAGAATATTGAACCTATAGACACAATAAATAAGTATTTCATTTGTTCATTGCATGCTAGGCTGAGACCTGGTTGTGTTGCCTGATTCAAATCCTTAACAGTCTAATACACAGGGCAGTGATCTTTGGGCACTCATAACCCGGCAGGCTGGGCACACAACAGTATGTCATTACAGGCAGCTTGGAAATGCATTCTTACAAGGTGTTATATAAGTGCAGGTGTCAGTACAAACATGCACCTTAGCAGCAATTGATGTGTGTGGACAATAAATATCACATTTAAATGATGTACAATTCAAGGAGACAGGCCCTTTGAGTGTAGAAATGATTGATTCATGTGAATTAGGTATTTTATGGCGTGACACAGAGGTGTGCCTTGTGGGTGATGTGTACCTTTCCGGGGGAACATCATGGATCTTGCAATGTGCGCATATTTTGGACATGCAGGTAGTGGAACAGCTGTGAAGCCCTGTACACAGTAATGTGTTCTGTCAAACAAACATGTGCCACACATGGGAAACACACAGTAATCTCAAAGAATGTAGACTAAGGATGGCTGACTACTAAAGTCAACTGCACCACTACACATAAATGGGTTGGACAACCATGATTGTAAACTCATACAATGCACACAAATGCCACTCACCAGGTGTCTCCACATAGGTCTCCAGGCCTCCCAAGCCTTGCACCTGCTCATTGCTGATGTGTACTTGCAGCCTCTTCAATTGGGGTCAGCTGCTCCTCCTCTGTTGGCCCACCTCTGTGGCCTGTGCAGAGGCCAGGCTGTCACTGGACTTCTTCTTGGTCCTTCAAATGAGATCATTCACCTGCTTCTGGACCTGTTCATCAGTGTGGCACTCCATATCACATGTGTTGATGAGTCCTGTGAAATGCTGCCAATGCGCCATTTGTTGTGAGGGATTATGGGTGCTGCGCACAAACTAATGCAACCCATGACGGTGACCCGTCACATAGTTTACGAGGATCTGAGGCTCCTCATCAATGAAGCACCTCTTCCTCTGTGGACCCTTAGCCTGTGCTGTGTCTTGGGGTGGAGTCTCTTCCTGCTCTGCAGGGCATAAACTGCACGCACATGCAGAGGCAAGCCCCAAAATGAGAAATGTGGTATGCATTACTTGAAGGAAATGGCTTTCATAGCACCCTAAATGCATGTCTGCGAAACTCATCCATCTTTGTGCCTTGTTGCGAACAAACAGTGATGAGTGTCACACCCCTTAAACAGCCCTGTCAATGCTGTATACTGTGTAGGTGTGCTGCATGTAGCACGTAGCATGTAATGTATGCGCTAAGGGCCTTTACTCTGTATTCAGCTGCCTCAGATGCAAGGCACAATGACACCCCTTCCCCTGCCTCCAGTGCCATTTCTAGTGCCTCCTCCTGCCCTCTACTTCCTCCCACCTTGCCATCTGCTGCTCCCTGATGAGAGTGAGTGCCTGCTGCCCACCTGCATTGCGTTGGAGTGCCTGCTGATCCACCATCACCTGTGCTCCTGTGCCTGGCTCTGTGACCACCTCATCTGCTGTCTTGGACGCCCACCTCTCGATTACACCACCACTGCTCCACAGCCCTTTTCCGCCTCGTGGGTTGCAATGTCTGGTCCATCCTCCTCATCACTGAGTGGCATCCCCATGGCAGCGAGGCAGGGGGATGCCAACGTCACCTCCAATGAAGTTGGCATTGGATGGGGTCCTGGAGAATGTTGATGCCCTCTTTAGCCCAGCAATGCAGCTGGGAAAGGAAGGATGTAAACAGATCTGGGAGACCATCACAGCTGCCATCAACAAGTAGGGGGTGCGAGACCATTCCCTGAAGACCATGCATAAGTGATGGGAGGACCTCAAGACCCGGACCCACTCCAAGGATCTAGCAGCTTTCGAGGTTGGTGCCACCGTGGGTGTGCACCATGTGGGCTGCTTCAAGTTTTTATCAACCAATATTCGGCTCCTGGAGAGGTTCTACCCAGAGCTACATCCCCAGATCTGTGAATGGCAACGACATCTGGATGCTGCTGGTGTGTAGCTATGTGGTGCACTGCTCTACAGTGCATGTGTTGTGCATGTACATGAATGATTGCAGTTATTCCCTTTTGTATGCAGCATGTGTGTTTCAGTGATCCACAGCAGCATGAAGCCCCCAGACAATGCTTGCCATGTGTGATGTCAGATATCTGTTGATTGGACATGTGCTGGTATCTGCAGTGTTCATAGTTGGTGACTTGCACCACTCGTGCACATGAAATATTAGTTGATGGTTACATGTGCTTGGACAGGAAGGATGCCAGATTACAATGTTGTGCCCATGTGAGGGGCATGCATGAAGGACTAATGATTGTGTTGTTAATGTCAAAGTATAGCCATCTACCCTCAACATCTGGAGTTGGCACATGTGTATGGATATTGGTAATTGCCATTTTGGTGCATTGACCTTTCAGGGACGTTGATGTGAACTGTCTTCCCTCTTCATGTGAATTCTGAGTTGACGTATGATCATGCTATGTGTATGGGCTTGGGGCTATAGCATACTGGCTTGTACCTCTGCAATTTGTGCATGTACTTGTTGCATGCTCACAGGTTAGGCTGACAGGGAGGCATTTTGCTTCATGTAATTGTGTGGACAGATGCCAAAGCAGGTGTTAGCATGCCAATGCTGTACGTATTACAACCATGAGTGTCTACTGAGATCCAGCATTCAGCTGGGTGTCTGGCCATCAATGTGTTCTCCATACCATCTGTGCTTCCAGGCATTTCAAGGTTTGGCAACCTAGCAGTTGACTCCCTGCCCACCCCTATGCCCTTGTGCCATGACTCCCGTGACAGCACACTAGGTTACAGTTGGGTCACTTTGGCATTGCTATTGTGACATGTCATGTTCCTTGTTATCTGTTTGTGGACTGCCGTCCATGTGCAGTGTTGACATGCACTTGTGTGTCAGTTTTCATGGGAATTGCAAGGGTGTGTGTGGCTGATGATGGTTATATATATATATATATATATATATATATATATATATATATATATATATATATATATATATATATTTTTTTTTTTTTAAAAAACAACTGCAGTGTTGAAGGACACTACCCTTGAAACAACAGAGACGAGAGCAACACGCCCAAAGGGGAGCACTCTCAAATCAACTGTAGAGAAAACAAAAGGCGCTAGCGACAACAAAATTAAAATATAGATCCAGGGCAACGCAGCAGTGGACGTGTAATTCAGCCTGCAAGTTCAGGCATTGGCCCAGAGCACCCAGACATCATGAGTATGTCAGAATATGAATGGAGCAAGGAGGTGCAGGCTCAAGACCAATCTTACAGCTTCAGAGAGGTGCTAGCAAGGTCGTTGGTGGATGCAGTGGCAGAAGGGGTGAAGCCCTTGCAAGAGAGGCTGGCTACATTGGAATCAATCCTAAGACAGAGGCATAAGGGCACTGAGGCAAAGCAGAGAACATCAACAATGAGCTCAGAAAGATGCTTTATGGGCAGTTCAGAGATAGGTAAGAGGAAATCCTCTAATGACCCTCGGTCATAGTTACACGGTGAAGAACCATGCCTCAGAGGCTGTTTGTGCGTTTGGAAAGTTAAGGAAGCATTTCCCACTTCCTACATAGATCATCAGTGCAAAGCCTCAAGCCTCCCTCCCCAGGGGACGATAATATGGGAAATACAGATGTAGACTCTGAAGGAGAGTCACTGGAAGCCCCATTGTCTTCACAAGTCAGAGGAAGATTGGGCGAGACCATCCGGAGGCAAAAGAGCCAAGAAATAGAAACACCAGGAGAGTGAATGCAAAGAGATATCAGACATGTGGAAACCTGAGAACATTAGAAACCCCAGGTCGTCAGACTGGCATCCATCCCCCCGTGTGTCTAAACACATGACACAGTGGCTCAGGAAGGCGCTAGACAAAGACACGAGACAGCGCATGAGAGCAGAGTGTCCCTGGCCGGAACTGCCAGGGAAAGTGGCAGAGCACCCGAATTAGACCCCAAGATGTTGGCATTTGTCACCAAGACAGATAAAGACCCGTGCAAAGGCATGGACGGGTCTTGGCAGAGCTGCCAAGAGAAGTTTCTAGACCTCGCAGGTCACTGGCAAATATCATGGACCTGGCAGAGTGAGCCAAAGACACTGGAGAAGTAGATGCGACACACTAGCAAATTAGACACAAAGAGCAGTATGCCTGCTTGGGAACGAGAACTGCACAATATCTTTAGAGAGGAAAAGAGGTCCCCTGCTGGAGATAGATGCAAAAATAAGTGACATAACAACTTATGAGGTGGGGAGGCAGTGCAGGGCCTCAGTTTTGTAGCAACCTTTGGCAAGGAGAGGGGGAGGTTAATGGGAACCAACACCTCCCTCAAAAAGCACAAGCCTCAATCAAACATATTTTCCAGAGCAGTTTTTGGCGATATAAGCCGTTACAGAGGTCATGTAGTCGGTCGCTATCAGGGAGAGAGTAGACCTTAAAACAACTGGGCCCACTACTTGGAGAACAAACATCATGACTCCTTCTTCCCCACCAGAGGTTGGTTCCCCAAAGGCCGCAGAAGCAGAGGATCAGGAAGGGGCAAGGCCCTGCCACATATGAGACCCTTTATGTAATTACCCACAGGGGGGAGGAAAATTAAATTCTGGCACAACTGGCACACACTTTCCAGCGATGTTTGTGTACTGCAGACAGCTAGAGGGTTGCGATTAGATTTGGTGCAAGAGCCAATCCAAGAGCACATCCCACACATGATACATATGGCACAGGCAGAGAAGGAGAGCCTACACTATGAGCTAAAACAGCTTGAGTAGAGAGGGCCACCGAGCAAAGCGCAGTGGCTCCAAAATTCATAAGCAATATGTTCCTGGTGCACAGGAAGGAGAAAGTGAGTCCAGTCATAAACTTCAAAGAATTGAACAGCTGGGTGATATACTGCCTCTTCAATATGGAGGGTATTCACCAGCTGAGGGACTCCTTAAGAGAAGGGGGCTGGTTGCGCAGGATCGACCTGAAAGCAAGCAAGTGATACACTTGTGTATAGGAGCGTTATAAATGCCATATCATATCATCTCAAATCTCTGAGGCTCTGGTGAGAGTAGTAGGACTACTAGCGTTATCTATCTAAGCCATATTCCCAGGGCGCTTACATTACCAGGCACTGCAGAGGCTGAAAATCAGACATCAGCAGCAGGCGCTGATATATCATGAGTCGATTCCTCTAGACTGCAAGTCTATCCCAGAATTGGAGTGGTGGTTGAAGAATATGGATGCTTGGAATGGGCATGCCATCTTCGGGGATTGTCCCGACCTAGTGATAAAGTCAGATGACAGCAGAGTAGGCTCAGGAGCACGGTACGGCTCACTAGAGACAGGGGGAAAATGGAGAGCAGAAGAATTGCAGCTACACATAAATTGTTTAGAGGTTCTAGCTGGGTCTTTGCGATCAAAGCATTTATGAAAGGGAGAGTAAACTCATGCATTCTGCTAAAGATGAACAATATTTCAGCAGTCAAGTACATCAATCACATAAGAGGAATGAAGTCCAGGCTCCTGGCGGAACTGGCAAAAGACTTTTGGCATTACTGCCTACAGTCAGGTACCACAGTCACGGCAGAATATCTACCAGGCACACTCAGTGTAGTGGCAGACTGGAACTCTCAGTGTCTGACGGGTTGCAGTGACTGGAAGCTGAACCAAGAGGTATTCTAGCAGCTGGAACAGCTATGGGGCACAGTGCACACAGATTTTTTTACGTCCCAGCTGATCGCGCAGAAGAGCAGCTATTTCAGCTGGAGCCTAGACCCAACAGCTCAAGGAGCAGACGTGTTTCTGCAAGACTGGAGAGGGGAACTGCGCTATGCATTCCCCCGTTTCAGGATGTTGCGCAGAGTGCTGGCGAAGGAGTGCCGAGAAGAAGTTAACTCCTTTTGGCCTGAATGACGATTACCTTTCTATTGCTCCACAGGGGATGACCAGCAGACTAACTGAACAAGAGAGAGGAATGAGCTGCCTTGAAGCAAAGAGGAAGTGAAGAAACACAGCAAGCTAGAGGCAGACGCAAGACAGCTGGAAGCCAGAGTTTTCATTGGAACTTTAGTTTGGTTCAAGGTGGTCATTATGGATCAGACGCAAGACAGCTGGAAGCCAGAGTTTTATTGGAGCATTCGTTTAGTTCAAGGTTGTCATTATGGATCAGTTCCGAGCATCCAAGGAAGAGGAGCAGTGACATATAGGCAGAGAAGGGATGGCTAAAGACTACGTATCGTGCAGCAATGAGAAACATGTATTTCACCTTCAGAAAAAAGCTGTTTTTCACAATATAAGTCCTCAGGTATTGCTTAGTGGAGTATGACCCCATTCAATGGGTCCCGATTCATGGAATCGAGCACAGAAATGGCACAAGTGCCGCGTGCCGAGAAGGACCCTGCACAAGCCGTGGTGCAGGAAAGTAATTTAGCTCCCCGCGTATTCATGGATTCAAAGGCGCATTACTAGCCGTTGCACAAGTAAACCCACAACACACCCCCATGCACACCAAAAGGTGCGCTAAAGGCCAAACCAGGCGCAAGCCTCGGCGTCCACCCATGAAACACCATCCAGTACCCCTGTGAGAAGGTGCACCCTCCCCCTCAAGCCCAGGCTGCACCCAGTGAAATCGCACGCCTCACCCCGCAAACCCAGGCTGCACCCCAGCAAAAATGCAGGCCCTTCCCTCACTAAGCCAGACTGCATCCCAGCGAAATTGTGTGCCTCACCTCACAAGCCCAGGCTGTACCCCAGCGAAAATTCAGGCCCTCCCTCGCAAGGCCAGACTGCACCTCTGCGAAATCGCGTGCCTCACTTCGCATGCCCAGGCTGCACCCCAGCGAAAACATGGGCCCTCGCTCACAAGTCCAGGCTGCACCCCTGCAAAATTGCAAGCCTCACCTCACAAGCCCAGGCTGCACCTCAGGAAAACGCAGGCCCTCCCTCGCAAATCCAGACTGCACCCCAGCGTAATCGTGTGCCTCACCTCGCAAGCCCTGGCTGCACCCCAGCGAAAATGCAGACCCTCCCTTGCAAGCCCAGGCTGCACCACTGCAAAAATGCAGGCCCTCCCTCCCAAGCCCAGGCTCCACTGACCACACTGGATACCACCACCCAACCCCCCTCACCTATCACAATCTCCCAGACATCCCCCTCCACACTGGGCACCAGCCCCCAACCCCCCTCACCTTTGACACCCCCCAGGCAGCCCTCTCCAAACTGGACACTCCCCCAACCCCTCTCACTGTTGACAACCCGCAGGCAGGCCTTCCAGACTGGACACCGCCATCAGCCCCCCACACCTGTGGCACCCACCAGGCAGCCCCAATCCACACTGGAAACCACCCTCCCAGCCCCCCTTACCTGTGAGATCCAACCAGGCAGCCCCTTCCACATTGGACACCACCCCCCACACCCCCTCACCTGTGACACCACCCCCAGCCACCTCCAGACTGGATACCACCCCCCATCCTCCCTCACCTGTGACACCACCCAGGCAGCCCCCTTCAGACTGGACACAACCCCCAAGCCCCCCTCACCTGTGACACCCCAGAGGCAGCCCCCTCAAGTCTGGACCCCCCAGGCATCCCCCTGACAGTCTCTCACAATACCAGTGCAATGCACATCTGCAGCTTACCTGAACCTCTGTGGTCTGCCAGCACAATGAAGTGGAACACCATTATGTCCACTGAAAACACAAAGCACCTGAGATCCATCCCGGACTGGAGCATCGCTGACACACCCCTCAAGACCTTAACAAGCCACCCCATACACATGTGACAAATGAATGCAATGCCAAGTGGCATGTGCATGTAGGCCATGGCACATTGCCAAGGCATCAAAGCACACTAACTGAATGCGTGACCACGACAGAAATAAACCTAGTAATAGATATGAAATATACACAAACAATGGCCATGCATGATGTCTGATCATCAGTGACCTAGGTGGAAGGGGTGTCAAATTACCAGACAGGGGACAATAATATGACAATAATATGACAGGGCCATGCATGGGTGATGGGAGGGCAGTCAGAGGGTGCATGAGTCACAGAGACCGAAGAATTGTTCTGCCACTCAGAAAGAGCCAACATGGCTCACTATTGCATTCAAGTGTCCAAGGTGAAGCAACACATGAGTGACGGCAGTGTGTGACTGCACATGCTGGTGGGCGTGTCTGCATGACATGATTTTAACAAAGCAATGACAAACAAAAGTGCCATTAACGGGACCATGGAACACCTCCATAGTGAGCCCACCTCCCTCCACCCCAACCACACTGATGGCAAACACACAGTGATGCTGTACAGCTAAAAGAAAATGAAAACATACAGTGCAGACCCGGCCGTTTTATGGACCCACCCCCACATGTCAGGCACATGTGCATCCTTCCAGCCACAACCATTACAGCTACAACAACACACATACATGAACACCACAAGACACATGACTTGCAATGGAGAGATGCATTGGCAGTAAAGTGAACTATCAAAGTTGCCAACACATAAATGAACTGCACAAAGCGTGGGATGTAACAAAATCAAATATATATTGCATATAAAAATGTACAATTTAAATGGGTAATGAAAGTCAAAGTAGTCCAGGGGAAAATAAGTAAAGAAATAAAAACCCTACACCTAACTAACTATATACATGTCAAAATGGGAAGGACCTTCTGCCAAGTTTGGGGAAAATAATAAATAAATGAAAAAGGAAACCTACATCTAAATATCTATTTACAAAGGCAGTGGGCTAGTCCTCCTCAGCAATCTCAATCAACCTTTCTCCCAGGGCTGGGTACCACGCCATGTTTACCTCCTCTCAGGTGGGCCTCCGTACTTCCCTTGAGGGCATGCAGGTTGCCCAGCATCCGTGTCTCTATCACTTGTGCTTCCCTGCAAGGGACCTCCAGGATAGTAGCCTGCCTCTTTGCACGATGCAGCGCAATCCCAGCCCTGGCCATCACTAGTCCTGTTTCCTGTGCCCGCTGCCTCTCTGCCACGATCTGCCCTTCATAACGCTTGAACACAGAAGACAATCTGTGCCACATGTCCACGTGTGACCCCCACTCTCTGCCTCTCTCTTCCAACTGCCTCCTTTGGGTGATCTACCAAAATCACCTCCTCCTCATTGACACTTGCTGGCCCAGTGCCCGTTGCCTGCTATGTTGGTATGCCCTCCGAGCTGAGGACGATCCCCGGGGGCGTACGGAACCTGCACAGCTCATAAGTGCCTGCTGTTCCTCCATTGCCTATGCTCCTGTCAGTGCCTGGGTAAGGAAGGTGGCCACCTCAGCTGATGTGCCTTGGACTCCAACGTGGGCAGGGATGTGAGCTCCACCAGATGGGGTGTTGTGGGTGGGACTAGTGCACAGGGGGCCCTTCTGGTATCTAGGCTAGGGGACACCCTGGAGGATGAATGGCGTGCAGAGGAGGAAGACAAGGAAGTGGTTGCTGCAGTCAACATCCCATGGAGAACACCAAGGAACAGGCATACTGCAAGCCAGGTCACGAGACGGTATAGCTCAAGATGATGCTGTGCAAACAGACTATGAATAGTCTGCACTTCATCACGAATGACACATGTCCACCTCACCTACCCGACCAGAAGGGGCGGTACATACTCCCGGATGTACACATCAGATGGCAAGTGGGTGTTGGTCTGGGTGGACACACTAGCCGACAACGGAGGATGGGTCTGGGTGGAGGCATCACAGCAGGAGCATATTGCTGCATTTGATGGCCGAGGGACCAGATTTTGCACAGGCACCTCCACGGTGGCCTGCACAGCCTCATGCCCCTATGACAGGACTACACTATGCATTCCCACCTCAATACCCCACCTGACCCCATGGGCTGTGCTGCAACGGCCACCTGCTCCACCTCCGCCTCCGTCAAAAGGATGGCTCCAGGGTGTATTCCGCCATGGATGGCCCCTTTGTGTCAGCACCTGGCCCAAGCACTGCTGAGGAGTCCACTCCCACCTTCACTTTCTTGGACTTACTCCCAACAGTCATGCCCCATGTCAACAGCACTGCCACAGCCACATCGCTCCCCGAAGATGAGCTGCCACAGGTACGTGGCTTTGACCTGCACCTCTGACTGGTTGAGGCATGCCTGTAACCCTGCTCCACAGCATTGCTTCCTGCCCCTTCATCAGATGCAACTGTGGAAAAGGAGACACTGAGCAGCAACATAAGTGTACGGCACCAAAGCAGCGAGGCATCACCAACATTCACAGGGACATGACTTGTCAAGGGAACAACCATAAGCCTCCACACCCACAAACATAGACATGCATTCCACATCCATGCAGACAACTGCCTGGCCATCACTCCACATGATCACATCAAACTACATGCCACTGTCACAACCAATCTATTGCGTATGTATACAAACATGCATCAATTGCACATGCACATGTTAGTATGCCATAGCAAAAACCACATCCAAATGTCACACACACACACATAAAAACAGAGGGCCCAAGCAGTGCCATGACCAATCACATCAGAGTCCCATGAACTGCAATGCCTGAACGTGACTAAGCCAGACATCCAAATGCCTGCATTGCATCCAGGCGTGAGTGATGCACATTCACAAATTTCCATTTGGGCACATAAACATGAGCATCATACATGCACATGACATGGGCAACATTACCTCAACTGGCACACTTGCCATCCTGGAATGTCACAGACACAAGAAACATTTCATGTGCATGGTCTACAAGAAAGCACTAAAACACAAGTGAGAGCACATTTAAAATCCAAAGATATCTCAGTGCAGACATGGAGAGCAATGTCTGGGGCATGCATGCAGACATCCGTCTCAGAAGCATACTCGCTGCAAGGCTAAGGGGTCATTGTCAACATGCTGGTACATGCTCAACACACGTGCACCGTAGAGCAGTACACCACATGGCTACTCACCAGTGAACCCCAGACGTTGGTGTAATTTGCAGACCTGGGTTTGCAACACCAGGTAAAACCTCTCCAGGACCTGCATTGTTGTTCCCCGACATCTGGCACCTGCATGCACAGTGGTCCTCTGCGGGAGCAGCGGCCTGGATGAATCACATGCCTTTTCCGTGGGTCCTCGATTTAAGATCCTCCCAATGCGTGTGCATGGTCTTGAAGGAGTGGACTGCAAATCCCCTCCGCATTGATGGCATCCATGATCCTGACTCAGTTCTGATGACATCCTTCCTTGCTACGTTGCATCACAGGGATGAAGAGGGCATCATAATGCTCCAGGTTCTTCGCCACCAGGATGTCAACCTCCCTGACACTGAAGTTGACTGCCCTCTTCCTCACTGCCAGGAAGGAGTGGGTGGGCAAGGAGATCCTGGAGCTAGGCTGTGGAGCAGTGGTGGTGAAATGGCACAGTGGGAGTGCAATGAAGCAGCTGCTTTGGTCACAGGGCAGAGACAGGAGCATAGGCAATGACTGGACAGCGGGTATTCCAAACGCAGCAGCAGATGGCAAAGTTGTAGGCAGCATGGGGCAGCTGGGGGCAGGTAAAATAGCATTGAGGCAGGAGCATTGGTCTTTCATGTCTCACAATGATGGAAGCCGTGAACAGAGTGAAGGGACTTTGCACGTAAAAAATGAGAAAAGCATGTGAACTCAGAGGAAAGACCCTCAGCGCGTAACTTACGTGACACATGCTACGTGCAGGCGTTGAGCATGACATATTCGGGGATACATAAGTACATGTAGAATCAACTCCAAACATGTGTGCGAAGGTTAGGAAATGGACGAGTGGAGTACTGCATATTTTTTGGGGTGCCACGCAATTCGTTCACTTCAGGGACCCTACAAACTTCTTATTTTGGTGGGGATTTGCCTCTGCACACCTACCTTTGATTTCTGTGAGGCTAACCATGAGTCTGGGTGCCTTTGTGTATTGCGTACCATTATTCCTACCTTTCTGGTAGCTTTCTGGGGTTCCTGTATGCTTTTTTAGTGTTGCTGGGTGTCACTGCATATCACAGACCACTTTTCTTTTCTTTTCGGAAGCTATCCAGGTATCACATAAGCATTATACATTTTTTGGGGTGCCTGTGCATTACGCATACCGTAAAATATCCACACCTGTGGTACATTTCAGCCTTGCTGAACCATAGAACTGTGTCGCAAATCACGTAGACTGTCCCCTCACTCATATTGCCCAGGACAATTACTCTGTGTGCCTTCCATATTTCTGTTACACCTGGAACATGAGTTTATAGGCCCCAAGAGGGAAAGAGGGCAGACAGGGCCGGGGTCAGGGACGTGCTGTGGAAACAGCTGTCCCAGCCTCAATGGTTCCTGGACATGCTGTGGAAGCAGCTGTCCCATGCCAAAAAGGAAAGGGACATGCTGTGGAAGCAGTTGCCCCAGCCTGAAAGGGTAAGGGACATGCTGTGGAAGCAGCTGCTCCAGCCCCAGAGGTTCATGCCATGCCCCGGGCCACTTGTGGTCTGACTTCAGGACCCCAAAGTGGTCCCAGCCACACAGGGATGGCACCAACACCTTGTGGCAAGAAGGCAAAGCCTGCACTGCAGGAACAGGCTCAACCCCATGACACGGCACAGCAGGAATAGGCTCAAGCCAATGACACAGCACAGGATGCTGATACGTTGAGGAAGAAGAATTTCCATGATGAAGAACTCAAGATTCTCATAGACTACGTGACCATTCACCACCATGACATGTGGCAACATCTGTGGAGCACACATACAACTGCTCAGCATATGGTGCATTGGCATCATGTAATGGATGAGATAAATGCCTTAGGGTTTGAGAAGCACACTGCTGGACGGGTAGTGAAGTGCTGGAATTATCTCACCTGTTGCACCAAGTCCAAGCTGGGTGCCAACCTGGCCTCTGATCTACCAACTGGAGGGGGGTCCCCAGAGGATGAGGAGCTGACAAAGCATGAAGAGGCTATCAGCTAATTCATTCTACTGGAACAAGTGCAAGGCGTGGGAGGCCAGGAAAATTACGAGGAAACATCCGGTGAGTGATCAACACTGTGCATCCTGAGTACACGAAGTTATGCATCACCAAGATGTATAATTGTGGTGCACATCTGGCTGCATTGGAATGACTGCCCCAGGTGAACTATGTCATGTGGTGTACTGACTCTTGTCCAGTGTACACAAGAGTGGATACAAACCATGTGCTGTACATCAGTTGAACATGTCCGTGTGACAGTATTCATCCCCCACTAGTATATCCCCCCAACATCTGTAACATTATATCACAACATGCACAGTTGTTTGATGCATCCTTGATGTGAATGACTCTGCTATGCTAGACATATGCATGTGTCCGAAATCCTAGTTACACTTCATGCCATGTAGGGTATTGAATCTATTTTCACACATGTATGTATGTGCTGCCATGCCACATAGAACACCCAAGATGACATCCAACACGTCGTGAGGCGTGCCCTGTGTGAGTGTGCATGTGTCCAGACTGTGCACATGCCTGCTGCCCCAAAGGCAGTGACTCCTGAGGCAAATCAATGTGAGGCTTGCTCCCTGCTACCCTCCCACTCTCAGCCCACACACCATGGGTCCATGCCCCGCTCCCTCTTGTGGGTCAGTGTACCTTGTTCCTATCTACAAGTCCATTGACTTACTCTCTCCACTTCACTGACCTTGCCTAGGTGGTACTCTTACTGCCATACATCCCGGGGACTAGTTCCTTTTCCCCAGACTTAAGGCATATTCCCATTGTGTACAGTCCCTGTACCAAGACAACGCTGGTGTGGCAATTGATGAATGAAGACTTGGATGTGTACATGTTTGTCTTCCTGTTGCCATGTGATGAAATTGCACATCACAGAGGCACATGTCCATGCCCATTTCTATGGTATTAGTCAACCATTTGCATTACCATGGGCCATAATGTGCTTCTTAACGTCCTGTTGTTTGGCAATGTGTCCATTGGCAGCATGGACCTGAGAAGGGAATTAATTTTGTTGCCAGTCTGTATATGCCATGCTTAGATAGCTTGTTGTCCATAGTGCGTGGATGATGTATTTCTTATGGTGACATGCCCTGCATTTTGTTGTGTGACAGCAATGTGATACACATGTTTACTGTTGACATGTTGCACATGACTCCACATGTCTTTTTCTGTCCATGTGCAGGTGAGGATTCACCAGATGCAGAGGAGCAGAGAAGGAGGATGAGAAGGAAGAAGAGTCTTTGCTACTTCAGACGACCAGTGGAGGGCGTGGTTTGGCAGGCCGTGAGAACCCACTGGTGCTACAGACCATCCTGAGCCATGCTGCAGACACCTCTGACTCTTTGGACTCAACTGGCTCTGATGCTGAACCTTGTGTGCAGTCATCAATGCTGGTGGAGGTGAGTGCACCAATGGGTGGAACAGGTGAGGCCTGTGAGTCTGCAGGGGGTCAGGTGCCTTCACAAGGCCAGTCAATGGTAGCACGCCTGTCTGTGGTGGTTATGGCTGCAAGGCCACACACACACCCATGTATTGGTGTCTGGTCCTGGGACAGATGTCCAAGGGAGTATTTCAGTCCTGCAGCCAAGGACAGAGGCATCACAGCAAGGGCCATGCATCAGGTAGTCGTAGGCCCCTCACACGTGAGGGACATGTGCATGCTGGGCAAAAAGAGTGGGAGCAGCAGATGTTGCATTCCGCACACCAACAGGGTGCTGTGTTTGTGAGTTTGGGTGAGGGCATGGATAGGATGGCCACTTCCATGATCCCCCCAGCAACACATGTGGAGCAACAGATGCAGGTAATGCCTCTCCCACAGGCTGTGCATGGAGGCCAACATCAGGGGCCAACGGGCAAATGTGCAGTGTCTGTATGCATCCCTGCTTGTACAAGGATGCCCTGAGGCATGAGTTGTTGGCCCACAAGGCTGCAATCTGTGATGAACATGCAGCAAGCAGAGGACCAAGAGGTGTTAGCATTGAGGCAGACAATCTCGGAAGAACTCTGTGCAACATGTGAGGTTGTGCATAGTGACCTCCAAGCCCCCAGTCTGCTGGTGGATTCATCAGTGTCATGCATTGCGGCTGCCACTGAGGTCCAGGCAAGGGCACTGCATGGTCAGCCTCCAGCACCACTTCCATATGCAGAGCCAACGCAGGATGGGGATGCCAGAAGAGACATGCCTCCCGGTCCAATGTAGCCATGCATTACATGAGCCCATGGAGGGGAATTCTGTTTTGTTTTTTGGACGTCTACCCATGTGGATGTTGACATACACCCGGCCCCTCTCCTCTCCTTCGTGGACCCCCCACCCCATGTCCATGATGGACATTTTTGGTTTTTTTCCCCTTTTGTAGGCCCCAGGCCCAGATGTTGGCATGTTATTTTTGAGATGCCCTTTACAGGTTTTTTAAAAAAATGTATTTTTTATTTTTTACTTGAGTTGTGCAGTTGCTCTCTCAAGGCCATGGTGTTTGCAGTGGTGGACATGCAGGCTTGCAGAGTGAGATCAACTTGCATGTTTGCATGGTGGTGCTCAGGATGGCATGTGCAGGTAACTTTGGGTTCAGTGTATCATCACACATGTGTGCTGTGTGAATGGTACTTAACTATGCCTGTTGTAATGTCTTGTCTGTTGTTTCAGTATTCCTTAATGAGGTGGTGATTGCTGTCCAGGGGGAGACACCATGCCCCCTTTGACACCATGTTCCCCATGCCCTCTGCCAGGTACTGGCCCTTGTGTCACTCAAACAGAGGCACAGTTACCGGTGAAGGTGAGATGGTGAAAGGGGCCCCTAGGTGACCCTGACGTCTATGGAAACAAGGAAAGTCACCACACACGATAGAGACGCCAGACACAAGGTTGTATTCCCAAAGCTAGGGTTTTATGGCAAAGCAAAAGTCTCAGTTGGCCAACTCGGTCTCACGCCCCGTGACGTGTATCTCTAAACCTCGAGGGACGCAAGAGAGTGAATTACGTACATCAGTTACATATATACAAAATGCATATCAAACAATCAGCTATGACATGTTTAACACCCCCCCTTTATTGGGTTTCTTTGAACTTGGTGTGATGATGGACATCTCTGACCACTATGACACCTTCAAACATCTATTCTAGTAACAATTTGCAATTTGTGAGTGTGAAGGCATCTTTCGGTTATTGAATAGAACGCGGTGCTTCTGTTCTTGGAAGCGAACTACATACGGGGGGGAGTTGCATTCCGGACCTTGCTATCTATCAGGTGCTATTCGCGTCCTGGGAGCCGACATGCTCTAGCAGGCTCAGCAAAGGGTGGCCGTAAGAAAAGCATAATTCAAGCCTTAAGCGGTATTATTCTAACATATTCTACCATATAACGAGACTGGCTGGCAGCTGTGAAATGATTAAATGCCCTGCAGCTCCGCTTCAAGGCTACATTCGGGAGGGAGCTGGGCATTCTTCCCGGCGCTGCCTATGTTTGTGTTTCAGCGAACTCTTGTTATCCTCACGGCCCTGCGGCCTTGTCCTTTTCACATACAGACATCAATGTTCCACAGTCGAGCAGTGTAAGCGGAAAATATACTGCGAAGCAATAGGAACAGAAAGCAATGAGCAATGGTTAGAAAACAAAATGGCGATTATTGTTACATCAAAATGGCCGTTCATTGGCAAACTCGAAAACCTATATTTTGTCATATCGTGCATGAGACGGTTGGCCCACGGCCACCAAAATGCATTTGCGGTCTCAAACTAGAGGTATCCGTATTTCCTGACTGACAATGGGATTCACACCATGCCGGCTAAGTCAGTTGATAAGCATGAGCACTGTCTTGTGTGTTCAACATGCATCATTGTTCCCGTGTTTGCTTCATGTGGACGTTTCCTATGTTACCTGGTGGCAACCAGACGTGGACTCCCTGCTCACTGTGCTCAGAGAGACACAGCTTCACCTCACTGATGAGGCCCAACAAGGCTGAAACACGTGTATGGGGTTGCTGTTGGTACTCTTGTTCAGAGAGGAATTGCCATAGCATTTCGGTGCTGGACTGCCCATGTGGGCGGGACAAAGACTGATATGCAAATGGATATTTCCCATCTGTGAAAGGTACACTGGGCAAAAAGCGTGTGCAGCAAACTCTCATCTCAGAACAGGTTATCATGCCATATTCTTTCTGGAGAGGAGCGCCTGCTACCTTTTTAAAAATATTTTTAAGGAGCTTGGGGTTGGTCACTCTAAATTACCTGAGGAAAACCAGATGTGGACTCCCTGCTCACTCTGCTCAGAGAGGCACAGCTTCACCTCACTGATGAGGCCCAACAAGGCTGAAACACGTGCATGGGGTTGCTGTTGGTACTCTTGTTCACCGAGGAATTGCCATAGAATTTCGGTGCTGAAATGCCCATGTGGGCGGGACAAAGACTGATATGCAAATGGATATTTCCCATCTGTGAAAGGTTCAGTGAGCAAAAAGCGTGTGCAGCAAACTCTCATCTCAGAACAGGTTATCATGCCATGTTCTTTCTGGAGCGAAGCGCCTGCTACCTTTTTTGAAATATTTATAAGGAACTTGGGGTTGGTCACCATAAGTTACCTGGGGGCAACCAGACCTGGACTCCCTGCTCACTGAGCTCAGAGAGGCACAGCTTTACCTCACTGATGAGGCCCAACAAGGCTGCAACATGTGTATGGGTTTGCTGTTCGTACTCTTGTTCAGAGAGGAATTGCCATAGCATTTTGGTGCTGGACTGCCCATGTGGGCGGGACAAAGACTGATATGCAAATGGGTTTATTCCCATCTGTGAAAGGTACAGTGAGCAAAAAGCGTGTGCAGCAAACTCTCATCTCATAACAGGTCATCATGCCATGTTCTTTCTGGAGAGGAGTGCCTGCTACCTTTTTTGAAATATTTGTAAGGAACTTGGGTTTGGTCACCCTAAGTTACCTGGGGGCAACCAGACGTGGACTCCCTGCTCACTGTGCTCAGAGAGGCACAGCTTCACCTCACTGATGAGGCCCAACAAGGCTGAAACACGTGTATGGGGTTGCTGTTGGTACTCTTGTTCACCAAGGAATTGCCATAGCATTTCGGTGCTGAAATTCCCATGTGGGTGGGACAAAGACTGATATGCAAATGGATATTTCCCATCTGTGAAAGGTACAGTGAGCAAAAAGCGTGTGCAGCAAACTCTCATTTCAGAACAGGTTATCATGCCATGTTCTTTCTGGAGCGAAACGCCTGCTACCTTTTTTGAAATATTTATAAGGATCTTGGGGTTGGTCACCCTAAATTACCTGGGGGCAACCAGACGTGGACTCCATGCTCACTGAGCTCAGAGAGGCACAGCTGTACCTCACTGATGAGGCCCAACAAGGCTGAAACATGTGTATGGGGTTGATGTTGGTTCTCTTGTTCAGAGAGCAATTGCCATAGCATTTCGGTGCTGGACTGCCCATGTGGGCGGGACAAAGATTGATATGCAAATGGCTAATTTCCCATCTGTGAAAGATACAGTGAGCAAAAAGTGTGTGCATCAAACTCTCATCTCAGAACAGGTTATCATGCCATGTTCTTTCTGGAGAGGAGCGCCTGCTACCTTTTTTGAAATGTTTCCTATGTAAGTGCTTTGCATGCTAGCATGCCAGAATTTTGTTTAAGTGGTACTCATGTCACTATCTTTATTCCTCGATCAACTGAGCTATGCCTGCAAACTGAGCTATGCCTGCACCTATTGTGGTATAATGCATGTCATTGGCCATCTCCTATCCAGGCTGTGAACTTCTACATGTGGTTTTCACTTGGCCTTCCGTCTCACTGTCACACTCTCTCTCTCTGTTATGCTACACTGCACTCATGGGAAGATCACAATCTATGTCCTGTCATCCTCTTACACCCTGTGGTCCTTCTGTAGTGGGTGGCCTCAGCATATTTCCATGCTCCATTCATGTGTAGTCACGTATGTGCATGTTCTTTCTGTTGTTACTATGCATGTCATTGCATGTATGGTATGTATCTCCTGATGGGTTGCATCGTATGCAAGCAGGTGGGTACCCTGTGCAGGTAAGAGAAGGACATTTGCAGACACTGGTGTGGTGTTTGGCTGGGAGTCTTGCACTGTGTGTGATCACTTGGGATTCACATGTCTTATGGGGCACAGGTACTACTTCATGCGTGCATGCTTCACATGGTGTGGTTCTGGTCATAGGTCTGCACATGGTGTTGTTTCTATGGATTGGTGGTGCCACAGGATTCAGATTCACAATTGTGGGAGTTCCAACTATGTGGTCTTTTCTTGGGTGATTGGGAGTGGGTGTCAGGCCAGCTGTTTGTGGCCTGTGACAGGTGTTGATGGCTGTGCGGGTGTGTGTCTCATTGAACTTTGCACATGTGTACTGAGTGACACTTCACATCCCATGCAATGTTTGGGGGTAATGGTCCAAAGGCACATTTGGCCTCTTTTGGTCAGGGTTCCCCAATTATGGTATGCAGCCCCAGTTACGATCCACAACCAGGGAACCATTGATGCACATTTTTGAGATGCTATGTTGTGAACGGGCACATAACGTTGTGTGGTGTTGGTGTTTTCACATGCATGCCACATGCAAGCTACACCATGGTGTTTGCAGCTTCAAGTTGACTGCAGCTGGGTGCATGGTACAGATGCATTGAATTCAATGCACAATGTGACCAAGTGTATGATGTCACAATGAAGTCTACATGAAACTTGCACCTTTCCAGTGCATCCTACAGTTTGCATGCATTTAACCTTGCTTGCAGTATCACATTGCTTTGCCATGTCTGCTTGTGTCTTCCATGGCAGTTGCCTCTGTGCCCAGCCTTCCAGTCTGACATTGGCCTCTGTGAAATGCTTCCTCAAAAATGGTCCTGCCTGGAGTGAAAGAGGTGAGTATTTGTGTACTGGCCTTCTTGTGCTTTGCATCATGGGCTCCCAAGTTCAATGCACTGTCCCAATGCTACGCTGGCGGTGGCATGCATTGTCATGTCATTGCTTGTCTTCCAGGGGTGTCACTGCTTTTTTGGGGGTTCATTTATGTGCATATCTGATGTCTTCTCATTTTCATTCAGCATGTTGACTGATGTGTGTGTTATGTATGTGCCATCAGCCTGGGAATGGGGGTATGTGACATGCACATTTGATGCATGTCATTCAGTGGGTCAGTCAGTATGGGGGTTGTTGTTGTTTCTCAGTATGTGTGTTTTCTGTGTTTGAATTGCATGCAGTGTGCAGGTATTGCTTCATGTGTTCTGGGACACATGATGCTGGTTGTCTTGTGAGTTGGTGTTTACACGTGTTGTGGTATGCAGTGATAAAATCACGGCACAAATGTCACCTGTGCAAAGAATCGCGGCAAAATATTGTGGTCTGACCCGGAAATGGTGTACCCCATTATATCATTTAAGGAGAGCGGGGGTTGCGGAGGTGTCCCCTGCTTCCCTTAAATGGTATAATGGGTCTGGGGGTTGGGGGGTGTGCGCCGTCTCCTTTAGATGGATTGTGGCACAAAACCACTGCCTTTTTGCCACAATATTTTGCATACACACCCATTTTTTCCTCGATTTTAACACATGAAACCCGTGTTGTATGTCACTGAGGGGGGCACGTTGGTCTTGAGTTTTTGGGTGAATGGATGTGCTGGCTGCACCCTGTTTCATTTTGTTCATTGTCTGCAGATCCTTCCAACAGGGAATGATGGCTATTTCCTTGGATGAATTTTGACTGTTGACTGCATTCCCAGAGGACAGGTAAGATGTGCATTTATCTTGATCCTTATGCAATGGCTACATTTATGTCTTGATGTGGCCATTCTGGTATGTCGCCCTCTTTGTTACAATTGTCAATTAGATCTTTGTCATTTGTTATTTTGGGATTGGATGTATTGTGTTCATGTTGCCAGATTCTGTCACATGTGGATTGCTACTGCACTGCCTTTCAACACCCGACAATAGTGACATGATTCTGCGCATCATGCACATTCTAGGACATGTGTGCACAGTTAGTCATTGTATGTCTTGTATTTTGTGCACATGTTACTTTTGTAGGCCATGTATGGCTTGCAGCTCCGGCATGATGTTTGAATTTTTTCTGTATTTATCGCTGCTTACACATTTGACAGATATGTTTGTCATATGGGTTGGTTTTGGTGCCATAGGGGTGATTTCCTTAAATGTTTTGCATGGTGGTAGTGGTGTACTCCCTCTTCAAACACAAATTGGAATGCCTTTTTAGTTCTAAGGGATGCACACACATTTGCATTTGCACTTCCAAGTGCCCTTTCTCAGGGTGGTTTTGTGGGCACAGTAGATTGGCCGATTGTCATCATTGAATGGCACCTGGGATTTTGCGGGATTGTGTGCACTCCACAGGGGAAGGATTTTAGGTGAAAAAAGATTGCAAAAGCTGGGTACGTGCAGCCTCTCCACGAGCCCTTTGCCCAGCCATATGCAAGCAGTGTGCCTGTGGGTGTGGATGTTGTGCCACCGCCATATCCACCAGGACTCCACGCAGTGTTGTAAGATTTTGCAGGATACATGCTGTCGCAATGATCCTGCAGACTACTGGTGGCGCATATAGCAACACACCACCAAAGTGGTCAAGGGAGCGGAAACATGACTTGAGCGCTCCGAATCTGCACTCCACTATGCCCCTAGTCGAAATATGGGCCATTTTTTTACCTTACCTCGGCAGGTGTGTTGGTGTTGCGCATGGGTGTCATCCTGTATGTGCTCAGAATGGAGGCACTGTCACCTGTTTGTGTGAGAATTGTTGTCATTGTTATTTGTTGACAGTGTCTGTTGGTCTGTGAGCAACATGCTTGCATGTGCATGGCCATTCATACTCACCAATGAGCCATGTGTTGACATGCTTGCCAACTTCCAGGGCCTGATGTAGTGGGGACATCCTGAAGATGTAAGTATCATGGGTGCTACCAGGATAGTTGGTATACACTTCATTAATGATGCCCTTGGCATCACACACAACCTGAATATTGATGGAGTGCCAATGTTTCTGTGTGCGGTAGATGTGCTCTGCTGCTCTAGGTGGACGTAGAACAACATGGGTGCAATCAATAGCATCCAACACTTTTGGAAAGTGTGGCACCCCATAATAATCCTGGGCCACTGCTTGCCTTTCTGCCGCTGTTGTGGGCAAGTAGATATGCCAGCAGACAGAAGGACGTGCAGTTGTGATTGCCAACACCTGGTGTAAGCAGTGAGACTGCGTGGCCTGGGAGATGCCACCTACTATGGCAGTGGTCCACTGGAATGACCCAGTGGCCAAAAAATGAACAGCAGTGAGCACCTTTTGCAAAGGGCTCAGGGCTTGGGAGCACATGGTGGATGATGTGAGGTCATCTTCCCACTCCCATACCAGGTCTAGGATGTTATGTGGTGGGAACCTACACCTGCCATAGACTTGTCATCAGGCATCCCAAAAAAGCTGGTTCATGGGTGGAAGATCGGGGTCCTGGTCATACTCCTCCTACTGAGGTGTTCCTGGATGATTGCTGCAACAAATGGTGCATTAATTGTGGCCTTATCCATGCGTTTGTTGTGCATACATGCTTTTAATGCATTTGTTAGTGTGCATGTTGACGTTTATGCCTGCTATTGAATGGCTTAGGTGTTTCGTGATTTGCGCATGCTTTTTCGTGAAGCAGTGTTCCCTGTCCAATTCCATGAATACGTTAGATTTGCATGTGTATGGGGGGTGCAAACGCTTGACAGTGGAACGTCCCTTGTAATGCCCAAATTTTTGCTTGTTCTTCCTCATTTCGCATGTTCTGCCCCATTTTTAGGTGGCTGCGCAAGCCTGGGCCACCCTTCCCTTGGAGTCTCACGCAAGGCGTTCGTCGAGTCGCAGTGACGTGGTAGACCGGCACGGATTCCTCGCAAGGCCCGGGGAAGCCCTGTGCATTGTTTTTCATGAATTGAAGAACTGGGACTTGTGAATTTGCACGAAAGTACCCTATTTTCAGTGCAGATTATTCCATGAATCAGGCCCAACGAATCTGTGCTAGGAAGGCATGGCGCTCAGAAAGAATCTGTCAACACTGTCATACTCAATTAATTATTATATTCCCCTAGACAGTGGCATAACGTGATGCAATGAATGATTTTGAGTTTGATTCGGAGCAAAACAGAATCTGATAGTACATTTTTTGTGTGATTCATTGTTTATCATATAACGATAAGAGGTTTACCAAATGCTATTCTTTGGTCACTTTTTAAGAAGCCGTTGAGTGAACAGAGCTTGCTTATCTCAGCAAATAAATGTTGAACTCTGCTAGAAAGGAGGTCTAAGTGTCTTCCAATTTAAATGTATATATGAACCTGGGAATCTTCATATGCAGCACCATGATGTGCCAGGTGAGAGTCATGATCTGCAGGAACTTTCACTGAAGAGGAACCCAACATTTTTGTCGAGGACATGTGTGTTTTACTTGTGTGATGTGTTGTGCATGACTGCCACTACATGTCATGTGTACATGGTTCTCATGTGCAAGGCATGCAATGCTTCACTGATGCATGGGTGTTCTGCAGGATGGTGGACATGTGGAGCAGATGGGGACTGTCTGCATCACCAGTATTGCACCCTACTCACATGCTGGTCACCAGGATGCCCCTCCGGTCCATGTTCCAGCCCACTGGACCTTCTGCATGTAGCCTGGGGTGACTTTGCTCTCAGCCCTGGGACTATGTCATAGCATGACTGACATGCATGTGTCCTCTGCCTGCATGCGGGTACTCCACGTAGGCATGCTCCCTTGCCCCTCGACCCCCCCTCTGTACACCAATTTCACCTTTGTACTGGTCTGCTTCAATTTTGTCATTGAGTACTTGCCTGTTCATGCGTCCTGTGTACATGCTAACTTCCACCAGCCAATCTGCCAGACAGATGCTGTGCGGTACATCCTTTGTACTTGATGCAGGGTGTCTCACTTGGACTGTGCAGAGGTCAGATGCCCCACAGGGACATGAGTGCCCATTCATGCTCCATGTGGATTCCATGCATGCCCCTATGTGTCCTTGGTTGGATGATCATTGTAGTACGTGTCCATGGTGACCTACATTGCATGGCATTTCATCAGCCTTCCCATGGCCACTGTGGCTCAGTCCTGCGTCGCACACATGTTTAGGGTGTGACAGTCTGTGTGGGTCCCAGGCCTCAGCCTGTTTCATGGCCAATGACTCTGTCCAACTGGTGTAGTTTCTTCTTCACACGTGGGTGTACTCTGGAGGTTTCATCATGTGTCCTGCTCACTGTCCCATCATCATCTGCTGTGATGTCACTTGACTCACATGATGTAATTGATGCTAGTCAACACTGTCTGTCAATACACAGGTCTATGGTCATCCTTTTGATACCATGCAAGGCATCCCTGCATGTGTACTTCGGGGGAGGGATGGTTTGCTTGTAGCCATGCTACCCGTCGCACATTGCACATGATGGCTGAAGTTGACCTTGCACTGCCTTCACATTTTCTGATGCACATCATGAAGTACTTGTACATGTGGATAGTGAGTAACATACAAATGTGCTGCACTGCATCAACCCACTTCAGAGCGATATGACACCCTTCTACATGCCTAATCACAGAAGCAATGTCAAGTTGACCCAGCATGCATGGCAGGTTCTCTTTTGTGTGTGACATGTCTGCTTCATGTGTTTGGTGTCTGTGTGATGTCTATGTGTGTGTGTGTGGGCGTTGTGTGTTTCTAACATGTGTAGTGACCTTTTTTCTCTCTACTTTTCAGATGATGACGCATTGGAGCCAGAGGATGGTGTTGTCATGCCAGGCACAGGGTTCTTATCACTACAGCAACCCGGCACAAGTGGGGTTTGTGGGGTGGTAGGCCACGAAAACCCACATGTGCTACAGTCCATCTTGTCTTTGGCTGGCAATGAGTCTAGCCTGATGACCACTCTGACGTCCATGTCGAGTTGGATGTGCATCAGGTCCATATGTCAGGGGTGAGTGATTCTGATGTGGGCACTCCTCTGTCCGTGACACCTGCACTGAGGGGTCAGACAGTCTTGGAACCTCTGCATGTGGTAGATCAGGATGCAGGGTCCCCCTCCACACCAGTCACTGATGTGCCTGGGCCATCATGTCGACATGGGCATGTAGTCGTGCAGCCGCGGACGGTGCCAACACAATGAGGACACCCGGTCCTTGGGTCCCGCAGGTGTCAAGCCCAGCAATGCGGTCGCCGCGCGCAACCGCTGTATACTGAGTGCACACAATGTGGCACTTCCATGGCAACATTCTCAGGGTGGTAAGGTTGTGACAGTTGACTGTCTCTTTGTCATCATCGATTGTCACCTGGTATGTGCCAGGCCTGCGTGCACTCCGCAGGGGTGGGAGTTTAGGTGAAAAATGTGGCCACAAGCTGGGTCAGGGTGCCTCACCACTTGCCCTATCTCCTCCCATGGGCAGCGCCTGTGCCTGTGGTTGGGGATGTGGGGGCACCACCATGTCCACCGGTACTCCCTGCCGTGTTGCAAAATTGTGCAGGACACATGCTGCCACAATGATCCTGCACACTACTGGGGGTGCATAGAGTAGCTGGCCACCAGAGCGGTCAAGGGAGCGGAAGCTTGACTTGAGCACTCAGAATGTGTGCTCCACTATGGCCCTGGTTGCAATATGGGTAGCATTGTATCTTACCTGGGCTGGTGTGGTGGGGTTCCGGATTGGCATCATCATGTGGTTGCTCAGAGGGTAGGCACTGTCCCCTGGAGAGGTGATAATGGTTGTGATTATTGGGGTTTGTGTATTTGTCTGTGTGTGACATGCAAGCATGTGCACGGTCATTTGTACTCACCTAGGAGCCATGTGTCGCCATACTGCCCAGCTTCCAGGGCCCGGCTCAGGGCGGACATTCTGTATATGAAACTGTCATGGGTGGAGCCAGGGTAGTTTGCATAGACAGAGGTGATGATTCCCTTGGCATCGCATACCGCCTGCAGGTTGATGGAATGCCAGTGCTTGCGGTTTCGGTAGATGTGCTCAGTGGCCCTAGGTGGACGTAGGGCCACATGGGTGCAATCTATGGCACCAAGCACTTTGGGGAAGTGTGCCACCCTGTAAAAGTCCTGGACGACGGCCTGCCTTTCTGCGGGTGTTCTGGGCATGTATATGTGCCTGCGGACTGAGGAGCGCACAGTCATGATTGCCAATACCTGGTGTAGGCAGCGTGACTGTGTGGCCTGTGAGACCCCCCCCACTATGTCAATAGTCCGCTGAAATGACCCAGTGGCCAAAGAATGCAGGACATTGAACACCTTCTCCAAGGGGCTCAATGCTTGGGAGCAGAGGGTGGGTGATGTAAGGTCATCTTCCCACTCCCTGACCAGGTCTAGGATGATACGAGGTGGAAACCTATACCTGCCGTAGACCTGGTCGTCAGGCATCCCAAAAAGGCTTGTCCAGGGGGGTAAAAATGCAGGCCCTGGCTATTCTCCTCCTCCTGCAGTGTCCCACGATCAGTGCTGCGACAAATGGGGCATTCATCGTAGCGGTATGTACGTGTTTGTTGTTTGTGCGCGCTTTTATACTGTGCGCGGGGATGCTTACGCCTGCCTTCCTGTGGCGCACGTGTTGACGCCTGTGCGCGTCTGTTAGCATGCACTTGTTTCCCGTATTCAAATCCATGAATACGAGTTGTTCGCGTGCGTGTGGGCGCTCTGTGTATTTCCCTGCAGTACTTCCCCAGTTACGCCTTCTTTTCATGAGTTATTTCCCATTCCGTGAGTTACGCCCCGTGTCCCGCCCCCTTTTTGGTATGTGCGCAGACGTTGCGTGCTTTCCCTGTGCGCGTTGCACACGGCGTTCGGGATGTTGCAATGACGTGTGCGCCCGTGTGCGTCACGCATGGGTTTGGCGCACATCCCGAGAAAAACACGCGCAGGGACTTCCATGAATCGCACGTGTCTGCGTGTGCTTCCTTTTTCACGCTTGCACCTGCTTGCTTGCGCCGCTTTTTTTGGCGCACATTTGTTCCATGAATCGGCCCCTAAGGGTTCAATGTTACAATAGACTACACTGAGGAGGCTTCTAGTTATGTGATCAGGGTCTGTCACTCAGTTGCTCTTCCCACCCCCAGTTTTCTCACCTTCCAGGTAGCTTCTTAAGGATTCCAGGTCAGGCCCAAGAAGACAGAAACAGCCTGGCTCCAAATCTCCACCCTTCGTGAAATCAAACTCTTCATCCCGCCACAGGACATCCTGACTGTAGTGAATTCCCTTGTGGTCTTGCACATCGAAGGGGGAAATGCCTTCCTGATAGGGCTCCCGCCTGCTCACTTGGCAGTCCACCATGTTGCAGTGTGTGGAACTTTGACCAAATCACCTCAGTCCTATGCAAACTACACTGGCTTCCTCTCCAGGCCAGGAATCAGGATACTGTACAAGATTGCATGTATCATTCAGAATACAGGGACACTGGCATAACAGCACTCCAGGTAAGAATAAGTCCCTAATTCTGACAGTTTTTTTCTTTTTACTGTTTTTTAATCTCTTTTTCTTTTTCACATACAAATGACACACACACACACTAACACACGCACACACTTATGGATATCCCAACTAACCACCACTTTGTCTTTTGTTTTCTCCTCAGGACCACGAGGCAACAGTGGCATTGGCAGGGCAAGGGATGGAGATAGGGCCCTGCCAGAAGACAAAGAAGCTGGCAGAGCAGCATTCCAGGAAAGGATAAGTACCTAGGGCCTCATTATGACCCAGGCGCTAAGTGTTTAACGGCGCCGTAAGAGGCTGCGGCGCCATTAAACACCTAGCGTCTAATTATGAGGTCCCTTTGCGGGACCTGACCTTAACGGCTGGTTTTACTAGCCGTTAAAGTAGGGTACCTCAAAAGGACCTTGGTGCTAATTACGGTACCGTAATTTGCGGTACCGTAATTAGCGCCTGCCCCATTCCCATTGAGCCCCATGGGGCAAAAATGGGAATGGGAAAGGGCCATTGCAGCATGGGGAATTACCGACCCACCAACCTCGGAATGGGGTGCTAATTCCCCATTCCTCCATGGCGGACTCCGGCATGGACCAAATAGCACCATGGTTTAGCGCCGGAGTCCTAATGAGTCCCCTAGTCTTCTTGACTGCTTTTTGACTCTTTGGCCCTCATTACGACCCTGGCGGAAAGTGACTGACCGGACCGCCACAGCGTAACTAGCGTTTCCGCCATTGCACGAAGGAGCAAAGTGCGTCCCATTCCGACCCATCGGGCACGAGCACCACGGCATGGCGGAAGTGCAAAGTCCGCGATGGCGGAAATGACCCCAAAACGGCCCACACCGCCGCCGTACGGCGCCCTAGGTGCAATACCGCCACCCATCTCAGCGGACACCGCAGTGTGCGCCTACCGGAAAGTACGGTGACCGGAAATATACGGAAACGGAAGTTAAAACATGGGCCCGGAACGGGAAACATCCCGCCGTACACCCATAAAACCACGAAATCCACACAACCACTATAAACACTACCCTGAGACGCACCCCAACCCGTCATCCACCCTAGCGAAACCAAGAAAAATGGGAAAAGTAGCGAAGAAAGCGTGCGACCGCAAGCGGCAGGTCCACTTCTCCCGTGAGGAACTCACCGTGCTAACAGAGACCCTCCAGGAGAATGCCGCCTCCGTCTTCTCCACGCAAATGACCAGGACGGCACTTGCGAACAAGAAGGCCATATGGGCTCTGGTGGCACAGCGGGTAAGTGCGGTGGGGACCGCACCCCGCACCCCACAGCAATGCCGTAAGCGATGGGACGACCTGCGGATACGCGTCCGCAGCATACTCTCTGCCAACCGCAACATTGCCACAGCCACCGGGGGAGGTCCTGAATCACCCATCAAGTTGACCCCCTGGGAAGAAATCTGTGCCTCCACCATCGGAATGGAGAGCATAGAGGGAGTCGGAGGGATGGAGAAAGGAGTGCAGACATCCGAAGATTCAGGTAGGTGGCCCTAACAAAACAATGCCAAATCCACAATGTCCAATCATGTGAAGTACCATGCGTCCACATAGTGCAACAGAAACACATGTCCAGGAGAACGTCCACACACATCGGCCTGATAGCGCACGTTAAAACCCACAATAAATACATAAATAATTAAAAACCCCTAATACACGCACTACACGTGCAGCAGGCACACCCTAACTGCAGGCTGCCACACAACTGCACCCTCACTCCACACACAAATGAAACCACCTCCAAGGCCCCGACCCAAATCACCCTCAGGTACCACCCCAATGCATGTGACACAATGCCATTCCAATTCCCACAGACCCATCAATAACCCTCGTCCTCCTTTACTCCACCACAGGGTCCGATCCAAACGACGAGCTCCAGGACACCCCTACCAGCACACCTGCAAAGAGGGCCAAGACCAACGGCCAAAGACCCTCCACCTCAGCTGCACGCATCAAGACACGGCAGCAGCACAAATCAGGTGGCAGCACACAGGAGGGAACATCAACAGGCACCCCAGCAGCCAGCATGCCCACACCACCACCACCACAGGTCCCCCCAACGGATGCCACAGAAGGCACTGGCTCCGGTGGCAGCAGCACCATAGGTGACACCCCATTGATGGCAGCATGCTCCGACACAGAAGACGGGGATGCCGAAGTCAGATCCATCCATGACCTCTCCCAATCCCCCTGTCTGTCCGATCCCGTACAACCTGAGGATACCACGCAGGGGCACCCACAAGACGACGACCGGCCATCCCCCACAAGCCCTGTGGCAAGGCTACATGAGGACAACAGCCCCTCTGTGACACCCCCGCAAATGGCCATGGCCCAGCAGAGGCAACAGTCCCTCGACCAGTTAATCGTGCAACAGCAGCAACTGGCCACGCTCCTCAAGGACCATGCCGATGAATGTGGGGGCACTAAGGCAGACATAGAAACATCAACTGAGACACTTAGGGCAGAAATGGAGAGAGGTACAGAGACACTAAGGGCACAAATGGAGAGTAGCACCGAGAGCCTGAGAGTCCAATTGGAGAGAAGCACCGAGAGCCTGAGGGGGGAACTGCATGCGACGTCCAAAGACGTATGTGCCGAACTAGCCGCAGTGCGCCGTGTGCTCACTGAGCTCTCACAAACCCTTAGGGACATGCATGGACGTGAGCAGGCAGAGACATCATCCGTTGCAAGTTCCGTCCAGGGCAGCCCCCAACGTAGATCTGGGAGGAACCTGCGCTCCACAGGCAGGGGTGCCCCTGATACCCGCAGAGGGGGCTTGCAATAGCGACTGCCCACTGACAATGAGCATCTTTGGACACTGGTGTTCGGGGGGGAGGTAGGAGGGTGGAGGGGGGTGTTGGGCTCACTTGGGTGGCGGGTCGATAGGGTGTTCAACATGATATCACATATGCCATAAACAGTGCACGATCAACCAATGAGATGTGTGGACATTGATATTTGTGTACTAGGCCATCATAGGCGTACAGTCCATATTGTGCATGTCCCAGACACACACAGTGCCACGAGTCCCGTGTCCATGTATCAGCCACCAGGCGTGAGTGCTAGAAGCATACATCAATGAGATGCTGACGAATTTCACGGGCCTCCTGTGCCTCGCCGACTCCTTGAGGTGCTGCCACATCCCCACCCTCATCCTGACCATCTTCAGGTGCATGCAGTTCTGCGTCAGGGGGCATGGGCACATTTCTACGTACGCACATGTTGTGTAGCATGACACATGCCATGACCATCTTTGCAACCTTCTCATGGCGGTACAGGAGTGCCCCGCCAGACCTGCTGAGGCAGCGGAAACGACCCTTCAGTAGGCCGAATGCCTGTTCAATGACTACACGGGTACGTGAGTGGGCATGGTTGTAGTCCTCCTCATGCTGGTCCCGTGGGTTCCGGACTGGTGTGAGGAGCCATCTCTTCAGTGGATATCCAGCATCACCTGTATGTGGATGAGAAACGTATGATGTGGAATGCCATTGCTACGTACGCACACCCCCCCTCCCCCCCCTTCCTGCCAGGTCATTGCCGAATCACATAGCCCACATTATCATGCATGTAATGAGACTCACCGAGTAGCCAGGATCTGTTCCCTGCGTGTCGCTCCATGTAGCGTGGTATTGTAGAGTTCCTCAAGACCATAGAATCATGGGTTGATCCAGGGAATCGGGCACAACAATGTGTAATGATCCTGTTGGTGTCACACACCATTTGTACATTCAGGGAATGAAATTGTTTTCGGTTGCGGTACTGGGCCTCCATGGCATGTGGGACGACCAATTCCACATGGGTGCAGTCGATGGCACCAATGCAACCCGGTATGCTGGCAAGTGCATGGAATCCCACTTTTGTGTTCGTAATTTCCTGCTCCGAGCGTGGTAGGGAGATGTAGTCGTCTGCGTGCTGCAGGAGGGCATCGAGCACTTGCAATAGTGTCCGTGAGAACAGTGGCTGAGAAATGCCATGCAACTGTCCGACTGTGTGCTGGTAGGTGCCTGTGGCCAGGAAGTGTAGTACAGACACCACCTTCAGTAGGGGTGGGATGGCGGTTGGGCTATCTATCATGCTGACAAGGTCAGCCTGTGTCATGTCCACAATGGCGGCTATGGTGTCCCGGTCCAGACGGTAGAGGGTGTGGATCTGCTCATCAGTGAGGTTGAACGGATGTGCTCGGAGGCGTGGGATTGCGGGCTGCCTGCGTGGTGGTAGTGGCTGTGCTGGCGGCCCTTGCTGGCCCTGCCTTGGCCTCCTCCTCCTCCTCCTGCGTCTCCACCGTGCGGCCGGTTGTAGTTGGTGTTCGTCTTCTTCTTGGAGTTGGAGTACTTGCAGTGCTATCAGGTCCCCCAGGGCCAACATCGCGAGTCCTGCCGGTAGCATTTCGGTGTGGTTGTGGGAGGAGACTGGGTGTGCAATTTATGTGTTTTAAGGCTGTATGGCCTCCACCTGTGGTGATTCATTCCACCTGTGCAAACTGCTCTCCCCTTTGGCCGAGCACGTCCCGCGCACAACGCTGCAAATCGGGGAATGGCATCTTGCTATTGCAATCATGTATTTGTACCCGATGGCCGTGTAACATTGGTTGACATGTTCATTCTGCTGTGGTCCCATTGTTTCACATACTATCTGTGCAGTCGCGAACAGACTTGTGAAGGGTCAGTGGAACGTAGTACTCGAGTAACGGTGGGCCCTCATGCATCACTGTACCGAGTTGCAACGACGGGCGGGGCGTCCCATTTGTGGGTGAAGGCAGTTGCCATTTCCACACACAGCCGCACTCAATGGATTAATTAGTGATTTCAAGCGGCCACAGATGCCTTTTCGCCGTGATGTTGCAAATGAGGAATTCGAAGGGCGGCGCTTTCGGTTATCAGCTAGCGGCGAGGAGATGCCCACAGGTCTGACTGCAAATATAACGTTCTATTGTTCAATGTCCTTGAGACAGGGGCCATGGCGAGGATGCAATGATTGATATGAATAGTTTGGGATGCGCAATAGCGACGTGGGCGATGAGGCCGGCCGTTCCCAAATACATGTTACTTCACAACACTGGAATTATGGGCTGGGGCACTGTGGATTTTGCAGGCTGCATAACGCACAGACTCAATGGATGTTTCTAATGTTATGTGAGTAATTATTCAGGCGTTTTGATTCCGGGATGAGGGAATGATGAATGGATGCATGGGCAGGTGATTTGATACAGAGTTTGCCATGTACAGGGCTTCTTGGGATCTATCCGCCTCCCCTACGCTATGTGATGCAGGGCTGCCATAGTGGGACCATCGTCTATCTGGCCTTGTTGAGCCCTCCCTGTCTCGACGCGCCCTCAGACACTTGTGTCCATGCACGTCAACATTCCCATCTGATGGATTATGTTTTGACAGACGCATGCACAGGTACACTCGTTTGTGATGGTGTTTGCACCTCGATATAGATGGTAATGAGTCGCTAGTGGTTTTGGGGTGATGATGATCCTTTGGAGTGGGCTAGCATGCATATGGCTGTGGATTTAGTGTGATCATTGAAGTGAGTTGTTGGAATGTGGTTCTGATGGCCATTCTGTTCTTTTTCTTTTCTTTTGGTTGACAGGTATCTCCTCCCCTTTTGCCACTGCCATCTGTATGCCACTCCTGCAGATGGGTTTTACTCCCGACACCTGCTGCTTCGTGTTAATCAGTGGAGCAGCATTACGATCTTATGGGACGATCGCCAATGGGCCACATGCCCTTACGCAGTACTGGTGGCTCGGAGCAACATTTCGGCCTTTCAGCTGGACTAGTGCCTCCTCATTGGGACGGCCCTGCGGTTCTGTGCGCTTCCATGTTGCCTTTTCGTACGTGAATGTGGCTCTGTGTACCATGAGGGAACAGGGCGTCACACAAGTAGTGGCTGGTCATTTCTTGCGGATGCAGCCCACAATGGTGAAAAGTGTTTTGGAGTTCATGGCCTGATGGCTGTATGGGCTTGTTGATTTTGATGTGCATTAAATTTCTATTCTGATTTGGCCCGTGTAGCGTTCTTCTTTGCAAGTGATGTGGCATATGCCTATTTGGGGGCCGATGTATTGTGAGGATATCTGCATTGGGTTCCAGCTTCGGAGTTTAGTTGCGTGGTACTGTACTGGGCGCGTTTGCCTACGAAGCCCGTGAGGTCAGGGATGGGGGCTGCCAATATGACAGTTTGAATGTTGTCATGCTCAGGGGCGGGGGATTGGGTTTTGTGTAACAGATGCCGGTCAGCCAGGTGGACTGGTGGAATGATGTGATTCTCGGAATATTGCTGGTCACAGGTGCCTGTGTTTGCGTGCGTTTCTGGGGGGGGGACTGTGGTCATGTCCATTGGAATGGCTTCTGTATTCGTGCCATCTGTGCCCTGCAGCTCCCATTGGCCCCTCTTGTGTTTCTTTTGTTCGTTGCCATGCATGGGTGACTTGTACATTTCAATGGTTGCATTGTGACTTCATTGCACCTACGGGGAGTTGTACTTTGTGGGCAGGGAGCGGTGTACAGGCACTCAGTGGGGCCGTTTACGGTTGGTTCGCGATGCCGTACTTCTCACCATGGCGGTATGGTACATTCCGCCATGCTTGATGGCGTTAGGTACATGTCCGCTAGGGTCGGAATTGGCGTACCCTTGCACCATGGTGGTTTTTGCGGTTTGGCATGGCGCGCGAGCGCGTACTTGGTGCAGTTAGCGTTGGCGTTCACTACGGTGTCGCTAATGGCTTCGTACTTTGCGGTGACGGGTCATAATCGCACCGAGCGCTAATCGATGGCGGTCTTGCATTTCCGCCATCGTTTTTCGATTTCCGCCAGGGTCGTAATGAGGGCCTTTGTCTTTTTCACAAACACATACACACACCCGTACACACACCTAGATACACACACACGCTATCCCACCTAACCACCACTATGTCTTTTGTTTTCTCCTCAGGACCGTGAGGCAGCGGCAGCATTCAAGGAGCATGGGGAGGCAATGGAGCCCCTCCAGAGGACAAGGAAGCTGGACGAGCAGCACTCCAGAAAAGGATTAGTACCTAGTCTTGACTGTTTATTTTAGTGTTTTTTGACTCTCTCTCTTTGTCTTTTTCAAATACACATACACACACACACTATCCCATCTAACCACCATTTTGTCTTTTGTTTTCTCCTCGGGACCATGAGGGAGTGGTGGCTTTGGCAGGACAAGGGTTGGATACGGGGCCCCTCCAAAAGACAAGGAAGCTGGCAGAGCAGCAATCAAGGAAAGAATAAATACCTAGGGCCTCATTACACGTTGTCCGGTAAAAATCGGAATTTAACGGCATGGCGCTATCATAGTGTCCGCCCTCACAAGAGGCCGCTAATAGTGTCCCATCACGAGTACGCGGACACGAGCATAGCGCCATGCCGTAAATGACCGTACCGCCCTGCCGCTAAATTCCCCAAAACGCCCCTTACCGTCGTCGTCCAAACCGTCGATAGCGCCTCCGCCCTTTCGCCACCTGTAAATAGCGGTCACCGCTATTACCGGTCACTGTTAAAAAGCGGAACCAGAAATTACGCCATCGCACAGGAACGGGAAAGAGCACGGCGGCCATCTTTAAAAACACAATCCATTGCCATCCTCTGCATCCAGGACATATATCCAGGGAACTCCGACCAGGAACCATACCGGATAGCCCGAAGATGCCGAAGGCCCTAAAAAAAACAGCTGATCACCAGCGCAAAGAAAAATTCTCCAATGAGGAGCTTGTGATGCTGACCACCACACTTGCTGCCAATGCAGAAGTAGTGTTTGTGAATGACATGCGGAGGGAGGCCCTCCTTAAGAAAAAGGCCATCTGGGCCGAAGTCGCACAAAAGTCAGTGCGGTGGGCACTACCACCCGGAGTGTCAAGGACTGCCGCAAGAGGTGGGACGACCTCCGGGTCCATGTGCGGAATATATTATCAGTGAACCGCAACATGGCAATGGGCACAGGAAGTGGCGCAGAGTCCCCATTGAAGTTGAAGTAGTGGGAGGAGATATGTGCCTCCACGATTGGAGTCGAATCTATCGAAGGGGTCGGAGATATGGTGCTTGGCGTCGCCATTTCATCCGATGGAGGTCAGTGTATACACCAAACAATGCGCAGTGAAGGGTGAGGGGTCCCCCAATCATGGGTCCATATGAATGCCGTGGATCCAGCCACAAACAGACATGCATGCATCACCACATACCCGTCCAAAACAGGGCCAATCATGCATGAGCCAGCCAACATCCCCATTACCTGCCTCCACACTGAAGAGCCCCAAATGCATTGGACGGCATGACGTCTGCATCCTGCATAAGGCAGGTCGACCCATAGATGATGATTTACCCCTTTTCTCACCCCTGCAGGATCACACACGGAAACTGAGAAGCCACACACTTCAACACCTGCTCCCGCACCCAGGAAAAAAGCCAGGAGGGATGCCACGGGGGACACCGCCACATCCTCTAGGGGACCCAGGAGGAGTGACCATGGTCACAGGGACAAAGGCAGCAGGAGCAGCGGTTCCACGCAGCCAGAGGCCATGCCTGCTGCCGTCGTGGCACCCACTGGAGTGTGTCTCCCAGCAAGTGAAGGCAGCATTGAGGGAGTGCACTCTGCTGCCACCAGCTCAACGGGTGAGGCAGCAGCCACTGCCCCACTTTCGGATGCGGAGGTAGCACCTGGCATTGGGGATCTGAGTCAGAGCCCCATACCGACATGCCCCTTACTGTCAAGCCCAATGTTCTCACCAGGTCCGTTTAGCCAAGGTGGATCACCCACCCACAACCAAGATGTGTCATGGAGCCCCCAGGTATCCTCACCTGATGCCAGTGCAATGGGTCCAGGCGCATCAACCATCCCACCGGCAGCCACCATGCAACATGACCTCCCAGCCATCTTTCAGAGGCAGACCGAAATCACTGGTCTAGAAGGGCAACATGTGGCTGAGACAGGGCGCCTGATGGAGGACATCGGTGCATTTGCACAGCAGACAAGGGAGTGCATGGAGGCATGCACCAACCGGATCTGCGATGAAATGGCCCAACTAAGGCAGGCCATGAACCGCATTGCAGATGCAATTGAGCGCAGATGCCCACTCCCAACCCAGTATGAACTGGGCCCTGCCTCCTAAGGGAGTTCACAGCAAACTAGCCCCCTATGCTGGTCTATGCGCAACCTGAGGCACACCACATCACAACTACCCGAAGACGGAGCAGGCACTGACAAATAGGGCCATCAAGGACTATCTGCCACATGCGGAGAGGGACACGTTCGCGCCTTGAGGCTCACGTGGGAGTGTTGTGGGGGAGGGGAGTAAGGGTGTATTCGGGGGTGTTGTGGGGGAGGGGGGTAAGGGCATTTGCACAGTTGGGGTCATGCACTTTCTGTTCACATTATGTTCGAAATACACTGTTCTGAGGTTGAAACACAGGCATGGTCTCCATCATTGTGTATGTGTGATTTTCTTTGGGACAGGGGCCTTTGTGGGCCTCAAAATGGGCACAAGGGCAACAATGCACATCTCTCCATCCATGATATTCCACCTTTGTACATGATGCTATTCCTGATTCAGATGCTGACACAGATCCTGTCCCACCGTGCCATCTCCTCTTGCATGTCCTGGCGGAGCATTTCACCCATACTCATCCACATCCACATCATGCTCATCTGGTGGTTGCAAAGTGGCATGGGCACATTCTATCAGATGCACATTTAGTTGTGCCTTACACATGCCATGGTCATCTTCACCTTGAATCCGGGGGTTTGTTGGCTGCCCTTGTGGTATTTCTGGGTGCCCTGGTGGTGTTTGCTGCGCCAGTCTTGCTCTCCACCTCCTCCTCCTCCTTCGTCTCATCTGTGCTGCCTGTTGTTATTGGTGCTGCACTGCAATCATGTACCCAGGCCCATGTCATGCTGCTGGTATTGGGACCATCTTGCTGTGGGAAGGGGTGTGGGAAGGGGTGTGGTGTGCTCTTTAGTGCTGTCTGTCTCCATTGCCTCCACCTGTGCTAATTGTGTCCACCTGTGGCAGATGGGAACACTGCTCAGGTCTGTTAACGTGTGGTTTTCATTGCTGTTATTAGCGCCATGCCGGTACCTGCTTTTTGGGTCTTTGGGATGCCGGTATTGCCATGTACGCATGGGTTGTGATTGCGTGCTATTAGCGCCATGGCGCTATTTATGGTGTGGGGGTCGCGCGCACGCGGCCCCGCCGCTATTAGTGGCACCATACTTTACGGGTCCACTAATAGCAGTGGTCGGGGTCGTGATCGGCTTGGGAGAATTACGTTGCCGGTATTTTGTTACCGGTAACGGTATTCCCTTACCGGACAACGTGTAATGAGGCCCTTAGTCTTGACTTTTTCTTGAGTGTTTTTTGACTCTCTCTCTTTGTCTTTTTAAAATACACATGCACATACATGGTATCCCAACTAACCATCAATTTGTCTTTTGTTTTCTCCTCAGGACCGCGAGGGAGTGGTGGTTTTGGCAGGGCAAGGGTTGGATACGGGGCCCCTCCAAAATACAAGGAAGCTGGCAGAGCAGCACTCAAGGAAAGAATACATACGTAGTCTTGACTTTTTCTTGAGTGTTTTTTGACTCTCTCTCTTTGTCTTATTAAAATACACATGCACATACACGCTATCCCAATTAACCACTACTTTGGCTTTTGTTTTCTCCTTAGGACATTGAAGGAGTTGTGACGTTGGTGGGGCAAGGGGTAGAGTATGGATCTCCACCTGAAAAGAAGGAAGCTGGCAGAGAAGCACTCCAGGAAATTATACATACCTAGACTTCTTGACTGTTATTTACCTCTCTCTTTTTGTCTTTTCACATGCACATACACACACACACACTTACAAACACACACGCTATCCCAGCTAACAGCCACTTTATCTTTTTTTTGTTTTCTCCTCAGGAGCGTGAGGGAGCAGTGGTGTGGTGCAGCAAGGGTTGGCGATGGGGCTTCGCCAGAATACAAGGAATCTGGCTGAGCAGTACCCCAGCAAAGGATGGTTCCTAGTCTTCACTGTTTTTTGACTCTCTCTCTGTCTATTTTCACAAACACAAACACACACATGAACACACACACATACACATGCACACACGCTATCCAAACTACCACTGTGTCTTATTATTTGTTGTTAGAGTGCAAAAACACAGGTATGTGACTAGAAATAAACACTACCACACAAAGACTGCCACTTCAAACATTACTTTTTAACAGAAGACTGTAGTTTTCTATTGAAGTGAAGAAGGGAATTCAAAACAGTATTCACAGCCATGTAATTCACCACTACATCCCATCTTCTACCAACATGAGTGATCGTGCATGAGCTAACCGGCCTCCAGGGCCTGTGTGAACCGACAGGGCAGTTCAGACTCACACTACCAGGATCCAGTTCTTGGCGGGCTGATATATCTGTCATGGTGTCAAACGAGGATGTGAGCTTATCATGCTCAGTTTGGGCTTGTAGGTTCATGGAGGCCTTGGCAGCAAGTGGGCGTCATGTAGGGTGAATGTGAGTCCTATTTCGGTGGAATGTGGCTCTTCAATGATACAAGTCAGATTACACCCAAGAACGCTTTGCAGTTGGCCAGGCCAAGTCTGGTTTTTATCTGCTGTGAGAGGTTGGCGAGAGATGCTCCAAGTTAGATTTAGTGTGTAAGGGTCATTGAAGTGGTGATCTTGGGTGTGTTGATGTGGCATCAATGAAAAGGCAGTTAAAGGGCTAACTTGGATGAGCCATCCTTGTAACCCCTGGTTAGTGTCTGTGAATTACTCGCCTGCAATTTGGTTTGTGTTCTGGAGTTCAGCAGTCACTTCGGGATTAGCAGGAGATGTGCTTTGCTACTAGGAGGACACACACAATACAGTGTCTTGCTGGTTTATATTCCTGCAGTAGGTTGGTTGGTTTTGCGGAACGTATACACCAGTACCAGCACTTTTCCTCTTCAAGATGTTGGGAACACGGGGCCAACGGTTCAGTGCAGTAGAATAGGGAGCTTTGGCTAGTCAGGCACTCCGGTTGTTCTGAGGCCTTCACAAAGGACATGAGGGCAGATGCTCCAGTACAGGGTCTGCTCTTCTAGCTTAGAAAGTCCACTGTAGAGTGGTTGTTCCTAGTACCGACAGGTAAGTAACTATAAATGCACACTACTACATATAGACACTTAAAACACTTTATTTTTCAATAGACTGTAGTTTTCCATTGAAGTGAAGAAGGGAATTAAAAATGGAATACACATGCATAATAATCACCGTTCCACCCCATCTTCTCAATCACTGCTTGCATGTCCATCTAGAAGGGGGGTTGGTGAAAGAAACAAGGTTTTGTGTATGTGTGTCTTGTTCGTTTTCTGAAATGTCAGTCTCTGAACACTGAATGTAGTCAAGCATGTCCTTTTGTCTGTAACTATCCCCCCAGCAGCACTGGAAATATGCTCTGAATTGACACTTGCTCATGGGACCCCAAAGAGTTCAGCAGCCACTCATGGCAATTCGATCCACGCATCATTCTTTCCTTCCTAGTACTTTAAGGGTTCATCTGGGGACGTAGATTTATCTAGCACATATTCTGCTACAGTGTCTGCTGCCCTGGCCCCTGGGCTGACCTCCTAGACATTAAACAAATAAAAAAGAGCTCATACTCGATAGGTGGCATTAGCATGAAAGATTGCTGCATCCACCCCCACAAGGAGACATTCCATCACCCTCGACTTCCACGGTGGGACCACTGCCTCTGCTGTGGAAGACTTCCTTCAGTTTGTCCTGCAGTGTTTTTCTACACCTGACAATTATGGGACCAGGCTGCTATTCAGGGAAAAGAACAGACAAACGCTTGTGACACTGTGGGTCCAAAAACATAGCAGTTAAGTAATTTCTTCAAACCAAATAGCAAGTATACATGGGTCTGTCCGCAAGCACGTCCCTGTTTTCCCGCCCTCTGTATTCTCTTGCACTGTGCACCCAGGCAGGATGTTCTGCAGACTCCTTTCATGAAGAACTATGAGTGCCAAGATTTCATGCAGGGCCGCTTTCTGGTGACTCACCCTCACAGTCGCTTCCTCAAACAGCCGAAGTAGCTTGCAATCAATTGCCAGTGGCTTGCTGACAGAGTGTACCACCCAGTGCCTTGGGTTGCCGGTGTACCATGCAAACCCGGTGTACCATGCAAAAGTCAATCGCTGCAAGGCATTGTTCTAGTATGCGTTCCAACATATAATCGAATTCCAGTATGTGACAACTTCCAAATTGATCTGGTGGTGTGGAAGATGGTGTGTGTCCTGGAAGCATGCCAATGCATTGCATGCTGTATAGGAGTGGCAGAAATGTGAACATATCTTGCCAGCACACAGCAGTATTTCGGCACGGGTGGTGTCTTTTAAGAACCCTGTGACAATAAGGTTAACCACATGTGCAAAACATGGGATGTGGGGTATCTCAGCTTGTCTGATGCCTTGTGTGACATCTGAAAAAAGCTCTGCAAGCAGAGCGTTGCATGTTGGTGGTGATTGTTTGAAGCAGCGCATGGCATGCGTGGGGACCCATCTGTGCTGCTTGATTGTGTTTGACCAAATGAGACCCAGTGTGCCACCAGGCCCCCACTCATGTCTCCCACCAGTGTTCTGAGAACTAGTACACATGTCAGTGGTCAGGTGAACCTTCTTCACCTGCGACCCATGCAGTGCCTTTGAGTTATTCCACCAACGTTTTATAAAGAGAGGGAACAGTAACCCTGGAGAAATAATGCCGACTGGGGATCTTCCACCTTGGTACAAAGTATGCCTTCAGTTATTTGAAACCCTGGATTTCTACAAAGAAGCATGGCAGCATATCAATAGCAATTGTCTTTCATGTGTGAACCTCTAGTTGTGTGCAATCAGATGTTTGCAGACGTAAGACATTGGATTCTCCAAAGACTCTGAAAACGTCAGCTGGCACATGTTGCTTGCAGTGTGTGTGCTTGATGTGGCACTGCATATTGGTTGCTCCTGCAGCAGTAGGGGCCCATCGCTGTTATTGCTCCTCTTCTGTCCCGCTTTGCTCCATACCCAGATTTCGTGGTTCTTTTGAGCGCTATATGGCCTGAAGTGCCTAGATGTTTCCCTGCCCTGCTCCTGTTACCTCCATTATGCATAAGGAACAAACTGCAATTTGACGTCTTGATTTGTCGGTAGTGAAGTAAAACCATGCTGCAGACTTTCTGTGGAAATGGGTACTGCTACATGCAGTTTGTGGCTATGTGATTGCTTCCTGCAATGTGGGAGTGTGGGCTTGCTGATGCTGAGTGCTGTTGGCAGACTCTATGCAAATGATATTGTCATTTTCTTCAATGTCAGACATTTCTACAAGAGGTGAGTCATCAAATCCCTTCTAATCCAGATATAGTACAATTGCTGATCCGGTTTTTGCTTTTTTGCTTTGCATTTTCCTTATTTATTTGTTTATTTATGTATTTATTTATTTATTGAGCCTTTGTATGTCACCGATACAGCAGCAGAATGTTTTTCCAGGCGCCAGAAGGCTAATGGGGCGGGGTGGGGGTTGGTTCAGAGGAGGATATAACAATAACGGTCCTACTAGGAAGGGGAAAAAAGGAAGGTCTTGGGGAGCTTCTGGTACTTAAGTCAGAGATGGGCAGGAAGTTTGTTCCAGAAGGCAGCTCCTGCCAAAGAAATAGATCAACCCCCACTTGTTGCTTAGAGAAGCATCTGACCTGCAGAGAGTTTGAGCTTGAAGACTGGAGTACTCTAGCATGGAGGTATTTAGGGAGAGAGAGTTAGATGTAGTGGGGTCCCAGGCCCCAGAAAGCCTTGTGGATGATGCAGCGGGTCTTGAATTTGACTGTTGTAACCACCAGGAGCAAGTAGAGAGATTTGATGACTGGAGAGATGCAGCCACTGGGCTTGAGGGTCAAGACTAAGGGCCTCATCACGAGTCTGGTGGTAACCCTTAAATGCGGCGGTAGCGCTATTATCTGAGCTGAGGGGAAATCCGCTGCAAAATTGCTGATTTTCGGCGCTATTACCGCTGGCGGAAAATCCACTGGCGGTAATAGTGCAAATTTTCCTCATTGGGCCCAATGGGGAAAGAGGAATTCCAGAATGGGCCCAATGGGGAATGGGCAATAACCCTTCCGCCAAACCCGTGATCCGGCGTTAATAGCGCCGGGGGGTTTGGCGGTAGGGCTATTAGCGCCAGCGCTAATTGCGCTGGCGTTACCGCCCAACTCGTGATGAGGCCCTAGGTCTTGCAGCCCTATTCTGGAATAAATTAAGAGGTTGGAAGGAGAAGAGGGGAAGATTAAGGAAAAGGTTGTTGCAGTAGTCCAGCCTGGAGAGGACCAGAGTTCTGGAGATGTTGAGTTTGTGTGGGAAGGTTAGGAAAAGGAGAATGTCTCTTAGGAGGTGAAGCTGATAGTGGGTCTACTTGGCAAGGTCAGAGATATGAGGTAGGAAGGACAGAGAGAGGTGTTGAAAGAGGCACCCAGGAGGGGGCCAAAGAGTAGAAGTGACAAAATGGTCAGGGGTCCCAATCAGAAGGATCTCGGTCTTACTGGCATGAAGGAAGAGATCATTAAAGGAACACCATGCCTGAATTGCAGTCAGACAATTGGGAATGAGAGAGGAAGAGGAGGAGGAGGGCCTGAGAAGGAAGAGGAGAGGTGGAGACTGCGGAAGGATTGGCAAGTTCTTTGCATATTTTGAAAAGTTCAGCTGTGTTGTTTGTGGCCCCAGAGATGCGAGCTTGGATATGGGTGCATTTCTTGGAGCAGAAGGAGAATCTTTGTTGCCTTTGGAGAAGGTGACAGCTCAGTTTGTTAGAACATGTGCTAGAAGCCAGCCACTTCCATTCCTGCAGCTTTGCACTTGCGTTTCAGTGAGGCGAAGATTGAATCATACCAGTTTTTGCACATGGAGGCAGCCTTCAGGTGGATCCTCATGGCGGGGGAAAGGATGTCAAGGGTATTACTGATGGATAGATGAAGATTAGCAAGGGTTGAAGCAGTGTCAGAGTCAGCAGCAGGAGTGGGGGGTGAAGGAGGAAGAAAAAGCAGCTACTGACACTTGCTTCATCAGTTGAAAGAAGGAGGAGACTGGCAGAGCATAGAGGTTTAGTCAGGGAGCTCAGGAGCTACAGATGGCAGGAGAGGAGAGAATGGTCAGACCAGGTGAGAGGAGTAGTGAGAGGGGTAGAGAGGGAGATAACAGCTGAGATGAGTGCATTCAAGGTGTGCCCGGCTGATTGAGTTTGACCAGAGGGACGAATGGTGAGGGAGAGAGAGTCACTGAGGTTGCAGAAGGGTAAAGAGGCTGCATCAGGAGAGTTGAGATGAATGTTGAAATCTCAGAGGAGGAGAAGATTAGAGGTAGAGGCCTGAAGAGAAGAGGTGAGATTGTCCCAGGGGGGCTGTAGATGGTAGTGAGAGTGAGCAAGAGGGTAGGAGAGATGCCACACTTGCAGACAAGGCATTCAAAGGAAGAGTAGGATTGAGTGTATTTGAGGAAGGCAGGGGCCTAATCAGGGAAGACAAGATCCACTCTACCTCCAGACTGGTTTGGCCTGGGCTTGGAGAGGTTCTTATAACTGACAGAAAGTAGAGTGTCAAAAGCAGTGACAGAGCTGGTATTGAACCAAGTCTTGTGAAAGCAAGAACATCTGTCAGAGGAGTGGTTGACAGCAGAGCGAGATCTGAGGGTAGCTAAGTGGTGAACAACCTCACTGCTGGTTCATGGTGCCACTACCAGTGACTGTGTTGAACCCCAGGAATGTAGAGGAGCATCATAATCCATATTGAATATGTCAGCAAAAGCAACCGTGGTGGACATACTGTGCATGGAGTTGAACATGTTATTTTACTTGCTCTACTCCTGTGAAAAAGCAAGACACACACCATCTTAGCACCTGAACCACCTGTAGTGATACACAAAATTGCAACCTTGCCAATCAGGGCTTTAGATGACAGCATTAGCCGCTGAAAGCCAATAGTGTATTCAAAGTATGTGCCAAAATGCTGACAGTAGTCTGTTGTAGCACTTCCATTATGCAGTAGTGAGCTACAAGGAATATGCAGGCCTAGTATGAGTGATAGGTCACATTATGCATTGTTGATAGACAGGCAGGGAGAGGGCCCTAGCTCTGTAAGCTAATAGACAATATTGGAGTGTTTGGAACATTATGGCACCTATATAGCGCTTAGATAGCCAGACTTAAGCGCTATGAACACTACGCTATGAGTGCATGCCTTTTAGAGCTTGCAGATGGGGTTAATACATCCCTGCTTCCCTTAGAATATTCTGCCTCACTAACGGTAGCCCTGCATGGCCCCAAGCTAATCTCCTTTTCTCTGGGAAGGCACTGATAAGACATTCCTGAGCTTTCGCGCAGATGGGAGCCAGGGAGGGGCTCAGAAGAAGGAGCAGTGGAAATTAACAGAGTTGGGTTTTTTCCATGAGCCAGCCTATATTTTGCACAGGGAAAGTTCTGGAACTGTGCGTCATGGACGGGCAGCACGAGATTATAAAATATGCATGCTCACATGACTCGGGTGGGCGATCGTCCTGTGGACTTGGTTCGAGCAAGATCAAGTGCCCGGAATTGGAGCTCTGACGGCACTCAGCAGCGCTGTCCTCTGAGCGGGGCTTGTTACAGCTAGCTTATGAGGGCCAGGGTCTCCCAGTGCTGATTGAAGGGGCGTAAGACTGTGTTTCTCTATGTTTCTCTATGTTTATCTAAGTTCTATGTTTCTCTATATTTTGCATTTCTCTAAGTTTTGTGCTTTGTAATCTTCTCTAACTTGAATCCCAAATGTATATGAAATTCACTGTTTAGAATAAATACTAAAACTTATTGAAGGTGTCATTTGTCACTAGCATGAGATCACTGCTCAGCACAATAGAACCTGTATTTTGGGCTGAATTGGGTATTTTTTGCTCTCAAAGGGCTGGCCCCGAGGAAGATTTTGCCCATATCAAGACATTTGGTGGCAGCAGTGGGATTTGTGAAGAGCAGTGCCTTGCTGTGAAATGACAAATTGTGTGAGAGAACACAGTGTAGAGTGAGGAGCAGGCTGTCGCATTTCCTTGGTGGTCTCACTGCAGCTCTGAGACTTCAAAAGACAGCAGCGTTGTGTCGGCTTGCCGTGGCCGATAGCTTGTGTGGTTAAGACTCCCTTCAGTAAATCAGTCGTGACTGACTTATTGCTTGGGAATGGAGCCAGGGAGTACAAGGCGATAAACAAGCGGGAAATGGCTTTGTTTAAAGCGCTCTGATGAATGGTCAAGAAAGATGTATGTTCAATTAGGAAAGAATTTTATCATGCGGTTTCCCCAGTTTAAAGTTGTAATTTGAAATGCAAAGTGAGACGGAGTTCTCATCTCTATTCTGTCATGAGGGCAGGAAAAATAGTTGCAAGGATTTGACATGCAAATTGTGAATAGTAATTTAACCATTGACTCAGCCCCAGTGTGCTAGTGAGTGGGGGGCTGTAATTTTCGGAGGCGAAGGTTCGCTTTTTTAATGTATGCTTTTGAAGTGTTGACATTCCTGAAGATAACATGGGGAATGAGCCGTGCTTAGGAGAAAGAGTAACATCCGTGCTGAGAGCCTAAAGGGTTTGTTTTTCTTTTGGCAACTGTAAATTCCATGTGCTGGTGGCGAATTCTGTTTAAAGGAAACACACTAAAATGGTTATATTGCATTTTAAGCTGTGCCATGTTTATAATGGGTGAGAGACTCACTTAAAAAAGAAAGTGAGTGAATGTTATTTGGATTTTCGATTTTTGTGTATTGATTTGAAATTGCAGAATCGGTTTGCAATGGTTTGGGGGGAAAAACAATTTATATTTTTCTAAATTGCCTCTAAATTGCCCCTGGAGTATTTTTTGACTGTTCCCATGCTATGCCATGGATTTGTACTGTTGCCTTATAAGTGATGTATGTTTTTTGGAAATAGTGACCTGTTGACTGTGATACATGGTGAAAAATGTTGTTGACACAATAACAGCCCACAAGCAATATAGAGTGTGGGTTGCTCTTGCAGGGAAACCGTGCAGGGAGCTGCACTAAACATGGCATTTTTTTAAATGCACTGAAATAAGTGGTTATATTCTGGCAATGGTACAACAGAATGAAAAATCTGTGTGTGATAAGATAGCACAAAGATTTAGTGGGTTGCGGGTTCTTTTGAAAGATCGCACATTGCATTGGAGTGAGTTCGTGAAGCCAAACTACAAGGTTACGAGGAAGAAGAAGAAAAAAAAATGTATGCTTTTAAATGGGACATTAATCTGTCCAAAACAGGCTAAAAAGACGCTTTGACATTTTGCAAAATTACATGGAGTAGAATCTGATGACAAGAAAAGTGCCTCTTTTGAAAATAAGAGTCTTATGAAAATAAGAGTCTTGCTGTGTGTGCAGAGCTTGTGCCTTGAAGCTGTCTTGGGCGAGGTGCGCAAAGAAAAAAAAACTGTTGGAGGAAGGCAAACAAAAGCAGAATACTGCACTCCTGTTTAATGAAATGGTGCTTCAGATATGAGAGCTTTTCTGAGTTGCTGGAACAGTGCAAGAAAGAGTTAATCTGGATGAACTGTCTGAAACGAGTGCCTTCCATTGAAGCCGCCACAGTTTAAGAGTTATAGGCAAAGAGATAAGCTTGCTGCGCGAAAGATAAACATTGACATTCCTGCATTCCATCCCCTGTGAGAGACACCGGTCAGTGTGAGCAAAAAACTGAGGAGAGGGGGTGCAAAGACAGAAATGCTGATCAGAAGTAAAGAATTTGCCCAGTAACACTGGAAGGAAAACAAAGGCTGCATGCAGGATGGCAGATGGGCACATCACATCTGAACATTTGGGGAACCTGTGCATCTGTGAATGGGCCAAGAAAAGACAGCTGCCCATTTCAAGAGACTCCGTGCAAACTGCATTCCCATGCACCATGTGATGTGATGTGAAGTGAAGCGACATTGCTGTGCAAGCTGCATTCCAGTGCTCCATGTGATGCGAACTGAAGTAAAGCGCTGTGCACTGGAGAAGAAACCTCTAGGCGCTTTGAGAAGTGAAAATACACAGCTGGCAAAATGCAAGCTACATTGCCAGGGCTGGAGTAACTGACAAAGACATTATGGCATTCCAGATGGAAGCAAAACTGAAGTAAAGCGCTTAGCCGTTTTGCAAGAGACAACATGCAGAGCGGGGCTTTGGAGTACAACATGAACACTGCACATTAGCCATGATCCAGAAGCCTCACGGCTTAGTGCAAGAATGAATGATTTGTTGAAGCAACAAAAGAAACTGACTTAGACTATCGCGCTCAAAGGGGTGGGCCAAGAAATCAGCAAACACCCTTTGAGAAAAATGATAAGTGAAAAGACCAGAGGCTTGAAAGACACTAGCTGTATGGAGAAAAATAAACAAAGCTGCTTGTGCAACTGCAGGCGGTATTGGACTGAAAGACTTTACCTTTGAAAAATGGAGTGATGCCAGCAGGGCAAACTAAATCAAGATCATGAGACACTGGAAGCAAGTTGGCGCCTGGCATTCGTGATCACTTTGGTGAAAAAGAAAAGCAATGTGCGACCTGGGTACTTATTATATGGCTTTTGTAAAAGCACAGATCAGTCTGAGGTACCATTGACCAACTATGATCGCATTGCACAAATGAGTTTGTGATTAGGCAGTTACACCCCGTATGGTTGAGTGTAAATAAGCCCCCAGAAACATACAGAAGGGTGACAAATAATTGCAGTAGCAATGATAAAGTGTGTAGTTACGTGGTGAGACTTCTGAAGATGGGGGTGGTGTTCAGGGAAGGGGTGGATAACGCTGATATTGAAGTTTTGATGACATCCTAATGTGAAGAATAATGACATTGTACTTTTTATGAAATCCTAACATTTCTGTTTGTATTTTGCCTAGGCAAAAAAGCAAAATGCATTTCACCATTTACAGAAGTAGATGTGTGCAATTTGTGGGTGACACTGATCAGTCAAGCAAACTGTGCTCAGAGAAAGCGAGTCAACTTTAAACGTGTCCTGCACCGCACTCAATGCTGCTAGCATGCATGACGTATGAGGACATTTGTTCTGCAACCTGCGAAAGGTGTCCAACAGAGTAATAACTTTTGCTGAACTGGCACGGTGCAGACTTGGCTAATTATCAAATATTTGATGCTACACATTCAAATGATTCAGTTGCTGGAAATAACTTAATTGACATGTCTTGCCTTTCTTGTTTAAAGGACTGTGGACAATGAGTTGTGGACTGTAAGATCATGCACCACAATAAGCTGTGCGACACAGCACTTGAATGCTAACACATTGAAAAATGGTTTTTAAATGCACTTTTTGAGATGAATCTGAAAAAACAAAATGGTTTGGCTCTTCCAACTGAATTGCTTTAACCAGAGATGCTTTGCTTTTTTGAAAAAAAAAAAAAAACTTCTACGTTGCACGTAGGCAGGAAAATGATTTATGAATTGTTGGGGCAGCAGGATTATGCAAGCAAGAGCGTAATTAATTTTTAGATAAGATGAGTGCGCACATCAAAGTCACCTGTGCGTAGGTTAAGATCCTTAATTGAAGTAATGCTGCCAAGTGTGTGAGCTCTAATTTGAGATGGTAACCTTCGAAACACTGGATACTTTTACAGCCAGCTTTAAGGCGGGTAAATGAAACCATGACTGACTAGTTATTTGATTTTATGACACAGAGTGTGACACGGTTTTTGTTAAACCAACCAGTTTCATGTTTTTGTGGGGACAGCTGTCTCCAGCACACTAATGCAAAGAGTCACCTTTTGATTGTAGACATTTGGAATAATTCTTTGGAAAAGCGCTACAAATGAGTATCCACATGGAATTGCTAGCGTACTGGCCTGGCACATTGTCAGACATCTTTTGTCACTGAATAGATACAACGATTTGTTTAATTTGTTTAATGTGATGTTTTTCTGACCAAGAACTGCAGCGAGTGTTCTCGCCAAGATTTTATGGACTATAACTTGACTATATATGCATTTCACACAATGGTGTGATGAAACAGCCACTGCCGGATGGTAGTATGGTGTTTGTAGCTAAAACTAATATTGTATATGGTAGATATCCCACTTGAAGAAGGGTATTCTCCAAGTCACAATAGGTAGACACTGTGAACATGTTAGATTTTCCAGTAGTAAGGCAACATGTAAATTGTAGGCTGGTAATGCACACCTCTATTATTACAGTGATACACTTAGACATAGATTTATCATGAGGCAATGTTTCCTTAGTACTACCAAGCTGCTACAAATGGAGTCCATTTCTATGGCCCATCACTAGAGTGCGCGTAGCTAGGGAGCTAGATTCATTAATTGCCGGAGCTTTATATGCTTGTGACATAGAAACTGTGCACAATAAGCTAGCCACTATGGGTTCTGATGCCAGCTCTGCTATAGAAAGTCTAGCCTAGTGGGGCCCATTGATACGCCCAACACTGCTACAAGTATTGGCAACCACTGAAGATGGCAGAATTTTAGGTATGAAGACATTTTTTCTGCCATAGGGCAGATCAACAAGACTGCTAAATACACACGATGCATTGTATGGCAAACATTGTTTAATCAGCAGGTGTTGGCTTTTTACTGTGTGGGGGTGACCATCCTCCACACACTGGCACGCAGAGCTACAGTTACCAGCATACATATGGATTAAATTGCTTGCTTTTGATTGCATGAATAACACATGCCATGCTTGATGTAAATTAGTAGAATTGTTTTTATTTAGATAACCTGGTGCCCATGGGTTCACCTTGTTCACGAAATTAGATGGTTTCTGGTTGGGTCCCACATACATGGGGGAAGTGTCTAATCACACAGCCCATAGTCACGTTTGAATGCCCTGGGATCAGGGGGGAGGGTAGGCCCTTAGAGTGAAAGGATGCCAGGTTTTAGAATTGGTAACCATACATAAATGCAATAGTGCATTGTAGATTAGACTACACTGGATTGCCTTGACATTCTAACTGCATGCTGCTTTTTAACTGACAATCAGTTATACAATAATTATTTAGGTATTGTTGTGTAGGCCAGGTTTTGGCTAGAGTAAATGTCCATGTTCACTTTGTGTAGGTATTTTTGTGTAGGCCAGGTTTTGGCAAGGGTATATGTCACTGTTCACTTTGTGTACATTTTTGTTTAGGTAGTGTTTTACCTTGCATGCCACGCTAACTAACCGCTAGAAGATAGTTTGCTTAAACCTCTTGCAAAGCCCCAAGGTCTTTATCACTGCACTAAATACTATATTGATGGGTATTAGTCAGCATTGTCGCACACACGTTGAATAGGGGTGGAATGTAGTGATACACAAAATTGCAACCTTGCCAATCAGGGCTTTAGATGACAGCATTAGCCGCTGAAAGCCAATAGTGTATTCAAAGTATGTGCCAAAATGCTGACAGTAGTCTGTTGTAGCACTTCCATTATGCAGTAGTGAGCTACAAGGAATATGCAAGCCTAGTATGAGTGATAGGTCACATTATGCATTGTTGATAGACAGGCAGGGAGAGGGCCCTAGCTCTGTAAGCTAATAGACAATATTGGAGTGTTTGGAACATTATGGCACCTATATAGCGCTTAGATAGCCAGTCTTAAGCGCTATGAACACTAAGCTATGAGTGCATGCCTTTTAGAGCTTGCAGATGGGGTTAATACATCCCTGCTTCCCTTAGAATATTCTGCCTCACTAACGGTAGCCCTGCATGGCCCCAAGCTAATCTCCTTTTCTCTGGGAAGGCACTGATAAGACATTCCTGAGCTTTCGCGCAGATGGGAGCCAGGGAGGGGCTCAGAAGAAGGAGCAGTGGAAATTAACAGAGTTGGGTTTTTTCCATGAGCCAGCCTATATTTTGCACAGGGAAAGTTCTGGAACTGTGCGTCATGGACGGGCAGCACGAGATTATAAAATATGCATGCTCACATGACTCGGGTGGGAGATCGTCCTGTGGACTTGGTTCGAGCAAGATCAAGTGCCCGGAATTGGAGCTCTGACGGCACTCAGCAGCGCTGTCCTCTGAGCGGGGCTTGTTACAGCTAGCTTATGAGGGCCATGGTCTCCCAGTGCTGATTGAAGGGGCGTAAGACTGTGTTTCTCTATGTTTCTCTATGTTTATCTAAGTTCTATGTTTCTCTATATTTTGCATTTCTCTAAGTTTTGTGCTCTGTAATCTTCTCTAACTTGAATCCCAAATGTATATGAAATTCACTGTTTAGAATAAATACTAAAACTTATTGAAGGTGTCATTTGTCACTAGCATGAGATCACTGCTCAGCACAATAGAACCTGTATTTTGGGCTGAATTGGGTATTTTTTGCTCTCAAAGGGCTGGCCCCGAGGAAGATTTTGCCCATATCAAGACACCACCCTACACATGTCCCTAGTGCAAGTGGGGGTAAATGGGTATGTGAAAGCATGATACAACACAACTAGAGTACAAGCCCTCAGCAAAGCAAGAGTGACACACAAGTTGCCCCCACACCTACCCCAATGCATGGGAGACATACAACTCAAGTTTACCCTGCCATGCTTACTTACCAATGCAATGAGTTGGATCAGCAGCACACTAGAAGTTCAACGTGTGTCACCCTGGTAGTGGTGAGTACTACTGATTCCAAAGCCAGGCACGTAGTCATCACTCGTCAGTGGCAGAGGAAGCCTACTGCTATTGATGAGAAGATGAACACATAAGAAAAAAACACACTTATTTAGAATAGGCTGGGTGAGTCTGTTAAATAGGTACCTGAATTCCCTTCCCCCCAAATGCATGGGCAACACACAACTCAAGTGTACCCCACCATGCATCCTCATCAATTCAACAAGGCAGATCAGCAGCAGACTAGAAGTTCAGAGTGGCTGCCCCGGTCACCCTGGTATTACTGGAGATCTACCGATTCCGAAGCAGCCACTTAGTCATTGTCACTTGACAGAGGAAGCCTACTACTACTTATGAGAAGATGAACACACAAGAAAAAAACACACTTAAGTAGAATAGGCTGGGCAACTCTGTTACCTAGGTGCCTTAAGCCCCTCCCCCCAAATGTATAGGCAACACACAGAGTTTACCCCACCATGCTTACTCACCAATGCAACGAGGTGATCCAGCAGCACACTAGAAGTTCAGCATGGTCCCCCTGGTAGTGGTTAAGGTCTACCGATTCCGAAGCCAGTCATTGAGTCATCATCAGTAGCAGAGAAAGCCTACTGCAAGAAGATGTACACATGAGAAAAAAAACTGTCTTAATTAGTATAGGCTGGGTGAGTCTGATACCTAGGTGCCGGAAGCCCCGCCCCCCTCATGCATGGGAAACACTCAACTCAAGTTTACCCCACCATGCTTACTCAACAATACAACAAGGTGGATCAGTAGCGCACTAGAAGTTCTGCATGGTCAGCCCAGTCAACCTGGTAGTGGTGGAGGTCTGCTGAATCTGAAGCCAGCCACATAGTCGCCATCAGTGGTAGAGGAAACCTACTGCTACTGAGGAGAAGATGTACACATGAGAAAAAACGCAAACTTAATTAGAATAGGATGGCCGTGAATGTTACCTAGGTACCTGAATCCCCTCCCCCAAACGCATAAGGAATACCCAAGTTTACCCTGCCATGACCAATGTATTTAGGTATAACAGTTGTACAAGTGCAGTGTGTTCATTGTTTGGGACCCCTGGTTACCTTGATCGTCTTGGTCACCCAGGTCGTCGTGTATCCAAGCAAGCCACTTACATATCAGACACAGAGGAAGCCAATTGCAACTATGCTCATTCCAGAAAAAGTAAACATTGAAAGAAGCCTGGGCAAGGCTGTTTGTAGTAGCACATTATTGATTGAAGCCCCACACAGAGCTTGTGTAATACACAAGCAGACTCATTCACCACCCTACAGACGTCCCTTAATTCAAGGGGGATAAGAGGGACAAGTGGAAGCTTGAGGAGACAACACAGCTGAAGTACAAGCCCCCACCCCGCCACAATGCATGAGGAATACACACGTGGACCAGCCACCACACTACACACATCCCTAATGAAAGTTAGGATAAGGGAGACATGTTGAAGCACGAGGAGACATCTCAACTCAAGTGCAAACCCCCACTGTGCCACAGTACACACATCCCTAATGAAAGTGGATGTAAGAGGGGCATTAGGGTGCATGAGGGGACAAACAACGTAAGTAAAAGCCCCCACTGCCACAAAGCATGACAATACACAATTGCATCCCCACCACACTACACCTGTCCCTAATGAAAGTGGGGGCAAGAAGGACATTTGGAAGCATGGGAGACAACACAACTCAAGTACAAGCCACCACCCCATCATAATGCATGATCAATACACAAGTGCCCCCCACCACACTACACAACCCCCTAATAAGGGGATGCATGAGGAGATAGCACAACTGAAGAACACACCCCTACAATGCACTAGCAGTACACAAGTGGACCCTGCAACATTGCACATGTCCCTAATGACAGTGGGGGTGAAAGGGGACATGTGGAAGCATGAGGAGATAACACAAACTAAGTACAATGTGTCAGCAAAGCACAAGTTGGGCCTCCCCACCACACTACACACATCCTAATGAAAGTGGGTGTGAGGGGGGCATGTGGATGCATGAGGAGACAATGCAATTCAATTACAAGCCCCATTATGCATGAGCAATTCACATGTCCTAATGAAAGAGTGTGTAACAGACACCACAACTTAAGTACAAGCCACCACCACAATTCATGAGAAATACAACTCAAGTACAAGCCCTGCCACAATGCATGAACAATGCACACATGGACACCTGCCACACTACACATGTCCCTAATGAAAGTGGGGGAAGTGGGACATGCAGAAGCATGATGACCCAACACAACTCATGTACAAGCCCCCACCCCTTCACAATTCATGCACAAAACACAAGTGGACCCATGCCAAACTACACACATTCCTAATGAAAGTGGGAGTGAGGGGGACATGTGGAAGCATGAGGAGACAATACAACTCAAGTACAAGCCCCCACAACAATGCATGAGCTATACGTAAGTTGACCCCAGCCACACTACACATATCTCTAATGAACGTGGGGGTAAAGGGGACATGTGGAAGCATGAGGAAACAACACAACTCATGTATAAGAACATGAGCAATTCACAAGTGGACCCCCGACCACACTACACATGTCCCTAATGAAAGTAAGTGTAAGATGGGCATGTGGATAAGAACATGAGCAATTCACAAGTGGACCCCCGACCACACTACACATGTCCCTAATGAAAGTAAGTGTAAGATGGGCATGTGGATACATGAGGAGACAACATAACTCATGTTCAAGCCCCCACAATGCATGGGCAATGCACAAGTGGACACCCCGACCACAGCACACATACCCCTAATGAAAGTGGCAGTAAGGGGGACAAGTGGAAGCATGATGATCCAACACTACTCAAGTACAATTCCCCAAAATGCATGAGTAATACACAAGTGGACCCCACCACACACGCCCCTAATGAAAGTGGGGATACGGGGGACATGTGGATGCATGAGGCGATATCACACAACTCAAGTACAAGCCCCCACAATGCATTAGAAATACACAAGTTGAACGTCTCACTACCCTACAGATACTCCCAATGAAAGTGAGGGTAAGAGGGGCATGTGGACGCATGAGACATACCAATTTAAGTACAAGATTAACAATGCCTGCGCGTTACATAAATTGACCCCACGACCCAAATGCGAGAGCAATACATGAGTTTAAATTGCCATGCTTAGTTATTTACCCAATGGCACGAAGTGGAAAGAAGCACAGCATAGTCGGTTGGCCTGATCACCTTATACTCAAGCCAGCAAAGCAGATATCACTCAGTTACAGAGGAAGCCAAGTGATTAACACACCAGAAAAAGCATCATTATTTATACTAGCCTGGGCATGGCTATCAACTATTGGCCATTCCCTAATGGTTGCTGCTATTTCTAGGGCCAAAAGAGACCTGCAAACTGAAGATTTCAACGAAGTTTCCCATTTCGCCACACAAAATCAAGCATGAATCGAAAGATTCATGCAAAATTTCTCGTTCTGCAACATGAAACCACCACGAACCGGAGGAACCACACACAATGTTTCTTGTTTTGGGATGCAAAACAAGCACGGGTTGAAAAAAAAGACGCACACATTTTCTTGTTTCATTGTACAGAACCATAACCGGTCGTAAAACCTGTGCATTGTTTCTCGTAATGCTGCATGAAATTAACTCGGTCCAGAACAAGAACTGCGAGAAGTTTCACATACCGTTGTATGGCACGGATCGAAAAACGTCCTCAAAGCTTCGCATTTTGCTATGCAAAATTAACGTGGGAATGAAATAACGGACAGTTTGGAAACTTGAAAGCAAATCCTGACCTAGCTTGTTGTTTCGTTACACATGCACCGCAGTTGGTCACGAAATATGTCGGTGTGGGCATTAACTGGTTTGCTCAAGCAGAATCGGTCATGAATGGGTGAAAGTCCCCAAACTACAAGCAAAACAGCAAAAGAGCCAACAGAAATATTTCGGTTGTAGCACACATCCATGTGGTAACATTTCAGTTACAGCGAAACCGTAACGCTGATTTTGGGGAATGGGCGGATCCCCGGAGACTGAATCCAGTGCAAATTTCACACGTTTAAGCACCCAAGAGGAAATTGCACCCACCCCTAGTCAGCACTGATTTAAATTTGGTTGTTAAAGAAGACTGGCTGCTTGCAAATTCCCATACCTGGGAAGGAGCCTGATGACACAGGCGGAGAACGTTTTAATGGATTTTTGTGAAGTGGTCATTTAGGGGTTCAAATCTGCCATGCTGTCTCCCTGTCATTCTTTTGCTCTGCAGATCTCCAGAAAACGGATCTGCAGCATTTAAACCCCACTCTCCCATTGCTTCATCTACAGCTACATAATGAAAAACAAGGTGTGTCTTATGCATGCAAAAACATGTCTAAGGAGGCAGCAGTGTTCACAAACCAAAGGCTGCATTACTTTAAATGTGCATTTGCTGGCAGAAGATTGTGGGTAGCCACCACTTCCCCATAGCCCCTCGTTGCATGCAGCAACACTGTTTCTTTCCTAGCATTGAAGGTTCCTTACTCGCACCCACAGCACACCTTTGTACACGCAGCATAATTGCACTAGGCAATTTAGTGGATTTTGGTATATACGCTCTAACCAAATTAATGAAGACATTTGCATATAAAGAGCTCCAAATGTTTGTAATGCGTAGTCAAAGGGTGTGTTTCTGAGAACATATCTCAATCTAACCATGAGCTTGGTTGCCGTTAAGGTCAAAATATTGGCAAATAAAAACAATAATAATAACATGCCCTTAATGGAGCAGATCAATTGCTTGTTTGGACTCATTTTAAACGTGTGATGCGTGCATGCAACAGGAGACCGTGTGGTGTGATTAGGTCCAGTGTGATGTAGTGGTATTTGCAGTCCTTTGCTGACACATGCTGCCAAATTAAGGACATGTATTACCAAAGCTGGGACAGCTTCAGGAGGGCTTGCAGAAGAGAAATGACGCCATCCAAGTCGGAAAGGACGAGGGGTTGGATGAGGGATATGAAGTTACTTGCTGAGAGAAAGGGCATGCTTTTCTTCAGGATGGATAGTTAACACCATTCCGTGTTTTTTCTTCTTTTTATCTATGTGTGTCTTGAAGGAGAGGTGTTTGTTGTTATATGTTCCAAGGGGTTTGGCAGAGGGTGCGTGATTATGGATTCCCCCTTATATTTAGAGACAGTAAGAATAATACCACTAACCCTTCTTGCTTTATCAAAGATGCCCAATACAAAATCGTGTGCATCAGTAAGAAATGGCTAGACTGGTAGCATAAAAAATGCCAGTCTTGCTTCATAGTAACACTTATCATGCTTACTTTATCAACCATATGAAGTAAAATATGCAATGCCTGCTCCATGGTGTGCCAGTGCCTTGCAGTCAGACATAATCACAATAATGATGAATGTGATTATGTGTGATTGCGAGGCACTGGGGGGCACTGGGGTGAGGCATGTTTTTCCGCCGAACATACAAAAAAAAAAATTCATAGGTGCCCAATAAAAACATGGCATGCCTGCCCCCTGGGTCCCAAACTCCTCATGCACACAATCAATGGGGTTGTGTGTGTATGCCAGGCACTGGGGGACCAGGAGGCTGGGGTGGTATTTTTCACTGGACATCTATCATATTTCTAGCAAACAAATACCATGCCTGTCCCCTGGGCCTCACAGCGGCAAACACACACAAACAATCAAAGCGATGATGTGTGTATGCAAGGCGCTGGGGAGCAGGTATGACCTTTTTTACAATAATTCTATTATAGATGTCCAGTAAAAAAATACCATGCTTGTCCCCTGGACCTCACAGTGCCAAACATGGGCATACACACACACGCAGGCACACAATCAAAGGAATTATGTGTGTATGCAAGGTGCTGGGGGACAGGGTGGCAGGTATGGTATTTTTTACTGGACATCTACGATAAATGTCCAGTAAAATAATACCATCCCTGTCCCCTGGGCCCAACAACACCTCAGACCGAGAGCTAATTTTGGCAGGTGGTGAGGGGGTTTGTGCAACAAAGGCATTTTTTAAATGCCTTTATGGTACAAACCTACTACCCCATCTCGCCAAAACCATCTCTGACCAGAACAAACACACACACACTTACACAACATATACACATAAAGTACTTGCTGTCTTATTCACAGTCATGAGCACTCATCATGCACTCACTCATAACACAAGCATACATGCATCCATACACATATTTAATTAATAAATAAACAAAAAAACACACACATTTACACAACATACACACACAACCTACACACAGCAAGCACTCTTTCATTCACATGAACATCCTTCATGCACTCACTACTCAAAACACAAGCATGCACGCTTCCATACACATCTATATATATATAAAAATGTAAATGTTTGTTTGTTGAAAATCGGGTTTTTATATACCCACTATACATAGATGTCACACAATGTGACAGGTAAAACATGATATTTTCTGAAAAACAGCGCCAACTTTTGGATGTAAAAACAACACATGCAATACTAAACATTTTACTGCTAAACAGCGCCATCTGTTGGACGTAAAAGTAACCCACGCTATACTAAATATTTTACGATTACATTTCAATGTTTCCGATTTAGAATGGCTCAAATACCTGCCGAGGAAGCACGTGCAGCCAGACTACAGAATGCACGGTTGCGAGCACAGCGATCATATTCTGCAGCTTCAGATCTGCTTTGTTCTCAACAGAATAAACGTGACAGGCTGAGAGTGGCTGAAAAACGTCAATGATAAACAGCAGATCAGCGTCAAACACGACTTTCTGCTCAACAATCATGCGATTACAATCGCCTTGCATTCTACTACAACCCAGCTGATGATAATAGTTTGAGCCAGCATGTTCTCATCGGCACCATGACTGAAGTGTGTCCTTATTGCAAGGCTCTGAAATTTAATGAAGAAACAAAAGGAATCTGTTGAGCCGCCAGGAAAATTAAGCTTCCTCAACTTGGAGAACCACCAGAGCCATTAAAAACTACTCACAAGCATTGTGAAATTAAACATATTAGAAACGTGCACTCTCTCTTTTCTTTCTTTTACATTTAACCAGACTGAGCCACAGCAACACATGGCCGGGGACGGCTAGTATTTACATAATAAACAAACACACACACACATTTACACAACATACACACAACAAGCATTCTCTGTTTCATTCACATGAAAATCCATCATGCACTCACTCAAAACACAAGCATACACGTATCGATAGACATGTTTAAATAAATAAATGAACATACAAACACACGCATTTAGACAACATATGCACTGCAAGCACTCTGCCATTCACACGAGCAACCATTATGCACTCTCATAACAAAAGCATACACACATCCATACACATACTTAAATAATAAATAAATGAGCATAAGAACACACAACACATATGCAGCAAACACTGTTTCATTCATACCAACATCCATCATGCACTCACTCATAACACCAACTTACACACATTCATTAATATATATAAATACTAAATAAACAAGCATACAAACACACACATTTACACAACATACATACAGAAAGGACTCTCTCATTCACATCAGCATCCATCATCATGTATTCACCTAACAACACAAGCATGCACGCATCCATACACATAATTTAAATTAAAAAAATAACATAAACAAATATACTTACTGCCGCGGGTCCGGGGGCTCCAGGGCACCAGCCCCTGAAAGCATGAACAGGAATCAGGAAGTGCCTGGGTGTGGGGCCAGAGATGCCCCACTCCAGCCAGATCTGTCTGTAAGTGCAAGGAGCCACAGGAGGATGTTTTCTATGTATGATGTGACCTTGAAGGAAGCTAATGTAGCAGTCAGGTCTTCCATGGTGAGTGTTTTGAATGCATCCCAGGATGTTCAGACTTCATCTGATGGGCTGTATGACATGTTAATTGTTTTTATTGAAATTGGCTTTTTTGGTGGAGTGTGGTAGGGTTTGGATGAGTAGAGTGTTGATACAGTGCCTGATGAACTTAACGGGTGATTTGCCTTCATTACTGGCTTTCACTGTGATGTTTCACTGTGATGGCCTTGGTTCTGATGATCAGTCATCTATAGAGCAGAGCTCCATAAGTAGTGAAAGTTCAGTTGCACTGTGGGATTGGTCTGGTCTTTTCTTGTTTTCTGATGATTCTTTTGTTGATTTTTAATTCTTGAAAGTACCAGGGTTTGATATTTCACTGGGGCGAGGTGGTTGATGTTGGAGATTAGAGCGCTGAGAAGTGTCTCACTCTCTGGGTTAATTTGTTGTTCTTGAACATGGGTGCAGTGGAGGTTATTAAGGTCTTCCATGAGGACTATCAATTGAAACTTTGTAAATAATATGAAGGCTAATTGGCTTGGCATCTGTTGAGAGCTTGACAGTGGTGGTGTGCAAAATGTCTATGGGTATTGCTACATGGTCTAATCTAGTGCGAGTGAAGTTTTGTATCATAGAGTTAGTTGGCAGGGCAGTGATGACGCAGTCAAAGATGTTACCTTTCTTGTGTGTTGGATTTTTTGTGGGTTGTACAACGATCAGGGTGTCAAGAAGGCATTAGAAATCTTCCCCATAGTTTTTGTAACCAGGTTGCAAGAGAGGTTGAAGTTGCCAAGGGTGATGTTGTTGGCTAATTTCAGAGACATAGTGATGACCAGGCACGTGATGTCATCGATGAAGGAGGTGTTTAGGTTTGGTGGCCTGAAGATAAGGATGAATGTGACTGAGTTGTTGAAGAGAGTGAAAGATGGAAAGAGGAGTCTTTGAAGGAGCAAAATGTGGCAGTATCCAGCAAGGTGCAGGGCAATGAGGTTTTGTGGATTATTGCAAGGCCACCACCTTCCTTGTTTTCTCAGTCTCTGCATAGTATGCTTTCACCATTGGGGATGAAGATGTCTAAGATGTGGGTCGTGGTGGGTGTCATTGTAGTCTTGATTATGAAAAAGGCATCCAAGTTCTGAACAGTGATGTGGTCCGCGATAGCTGCAGAATGACTGTTTGCAGGGTGGATCTTGGTAAGCATCCGTTTTCATGATGTGGTGAGTGATGAAGTGCTGATGGGTCCATAGGGGATATAGGTGAGTTTGCTGCTGTGCGATGTCCATGATGATGGTAGTGGACAGTGTGGCTGGTGTTGTCCGGTGGTGGCATATTGGGAGCAGTAAATTGCGATTGCATTTTGTGGTTGGCTGGGGGAGAAATACAGGTAAGCTGGGGTACTTAGATGAATAGCAGGATGTCGCTTTGTCTACATTTTGCAAAATGTCACTGCGTATGTTGTGCAAGTACAAGTAATTTTAGCTGGAAGGGTTCACGGCGTATGGAGGATGATTGGTAACAAGGGACGCTACGGCTGGATAGGGGACGCTTCTAAATGGCGGTAGGATGGCCAGCTCCACTGTGTGGCATAACAGTTTGTGAAAATCTTTAAGATTGTTTTTCCTTTAATGGATCAAATTTGGTTGCATAGTTACAATTGACATGAATTGATATGTTGTAGTGACTTTACAAAAAAGGGGTGTGATTGATGTTATCCACTTTACCTGCGGGCTTGGGGGTAGGTAGCTTGGCCTTGCTGGATACCATTCTCCCAGATGCCTGTACACATTAGGGAGTTCGGTGCTATGGTCAGGGCGAGGCAAAGGAAGGCAGGATGTGGTTACAAATTAAAGAAATCTATAATCTGATAACTTTGCGGATAACAGAAATAAACACGCACACCTCCAGCACGTAGCTGGATTATGATTGTATGGCAGAGGGGTGTGGTCTGGAAAGGCCGCAGTGCCAATAGAGTTTGTAGGATAGGATCAAACATGTCAATACCAGTTTGCAGCTTGGCTGGTGGTGCGGTGGTTGCAAGCAGTGAGAGTGCTGAGATCTAGCAAGGTAATAACATGGGTGGGGAATTGGGCATTAACTTGAACCTGACACACAAGTACCCATAGTGCAAACGAAAACCGGAAAGCAATGGGGAATTTTTTAATTGGTATTTGAGTTTTTGGGCGGTGAGGGGGATTTGGGGGGAATTCTGAGAACGTTAAAAATGTAGTCGTTTTTAAATATAAATATATGCACAGAGTAGGAATTGCATGGAGGTGTAGAAGGACAAATGCTACTGCAAAATGTAGTGTGATATATAGAACGAATTTGAGACACAGGGTCATAAATAAACCATTAATTATGTATTACGGAGTTTGCTGGGGTGTTTATGTGAGAACTCGGTGATAAAACAAGGAAAAAATGCAATACACTAGATAGTCTGGGGAAATGAATTAGGCTTGGTGGTTATAGTCTCCTATACAATTAGGTCGTGGCCTAGGGCATATGGAGGGGACAATTTGACTTAATTTAGGCTATTTTTTAGTGAGTTTTCATGCAAAGGAGGGCTCATAATCCAGGAGGGTGCAGTAGGTAAGGGGAAACAGTAGCAAAAATGCCCGCTGACTCTGCAGGCTGAAATTAACCGCACCCACGCTTTCATGGAAAGCATAGGGTATTATCGGGTTATGGTCTGGTAGGATAGGACATGCCTGCTTCCAGGAAGGAATGGGAAATGTCACTATAGGGGCGAGGGGCTATAGGAGGCATACATCACCATTTAAAAGCAGGGAGGGATATGTTAAGAGATTACCTTCCCAACCACCCGCGATTCTTTACCTCTCTGCAAAATATATCAACAGTTGATTATTTGTTTTATCTGCTACATAACAGTCACATCAGAGTTGCAGGGTCAATCCAATGAAAAGAATACGAAAGAAGAGCTATGAAAGGAAAGGAAAAGAAAAGAAAAGAAAGGAAAATAAAACATTTACACAACACAGTGTTCATGGATGCAAGACTTCTGGTGGTCCATGGAATGTATGGGGGACCAGAGTACCAGAGTGGCCTGGGACTCCTTACAGCCCCCAAATAGTGGATGGTGAAGTAGTGTGTAAACGGCAAGAAAATAGACATCCACCAGACGTCTTCTTCGTTCAAGAGGTTTGAATTTATCAGAGGACTCAAATATGCTCTTCTCCATTTTTCAGTTTTGGGGCAGTGCATCAAAAGGTGTTTTATCGATTCCGGCTCTGAGTCGGTTTCACAGAGACGGCAAAAGTTGGTTTGTGATTGCCCTCTAATGGCCCTGATTTCGTTTGTTGGAAGCAGATTCAGGCGACGTCTCAAGAAGATTGATCTTAAACCCTTGTCCGGGAATCTTTTCAGGACTTCCGAAGTAGAGTGTAGTTTTTTGAGGTGAAAGTTGAAATGGGTGAGGAGTTTGTTATTGCCTGCCAATGTGAGAGTCTCTATCCAATCCAGCAGCGCCATTTTCGGTTTAACTTTCATGGGATTTTGCATCAAGTCATCTTCAGAACATCCACTGATGACCAGGTGAGTGCGCTGTTTGTTCGCCCAGGAAGAAAGAAGTTTGCTCTTACCTTCCATCATTTCTTCATTGATTATCTTGTAAACAGATGGAGAGTCTTGCATTATTATTTTCCTGAAAAGGGCCATTTCGCCTGCCTCGATGACCGCTTTCAAGGAGAGAGTTCCCAATTCTCTTCTGATAATCGAGATTGGAGTCGAATTTGGGAGCAGGAGAACTTTCCGCCAGAAGTAGGCTTCCAGTTTTGGCCAGATAGCAGAAGGGATCGCAGGCATTGCCTCAGAACCGTATGCCAAACTCGGGACTACTTTGCTCTTGTAAAATTTTATGGCCGGTAGGAGCGAGAATCGTCCATATTTTCGGTCAATTATTTTAGTCTGAGTGGTCAATTTGTGGATTTTGTCCCATAGATAGTTTTGCATCGCGGTTTCTGATTTTGAATTGTCCATCATCGTCCCCAGATATTTGAAGGACTTCTCCACTTCAATTGTTGAGTCTTCAATTCGCCATCTGAAGTTTTTTGAGTTCTTTTTCTGCAGCTTTCCAAAGATCAGGATTTTGGTTTTCTCCTTGTTTATCTCGAGATTGTTACTTGAGATGTATTTTGCTAGGTTGTCAAGCTGCCTCTGAAGGCCAATTGGGGTCTGGTCGACGAGGATGATGTCATCAGCATATAATAACCTAGTTACCGAAGACTTGCCAACTTTCAGAGGGAATGATCTTAACTTGCTGGAATTGTCTTTTAGGTCTCCAAGGAAAGAGATGAACAGGGCCGGAGCCAGAGGGCAGCCCTGCTTCAACCCTCTAAGCGTCTGGATTTCTTCAGACAAGTTTCCAGCTTGGTCCAGTTTGATCCTGATTGATGTCTTATCATGGAAAGCCTTGATTGGATCAAGGATTTTATTAGGGCAATTCCATTTTTCTAACTTGGACCACAGCAAAGATCTGTCTATTTGGTCAAAAGCTTGACTCAAATCGATAAATGCCAGATATACTTTCCCGGGCTTAGATGAGAATGCAGCCTTTATGACACTAAGCAGCATAATGTTGGCGGTGGTCCCTGAGTTTTTCATGAACCCTTTTTGAAAGGGGTCTTGGCACGGAGCTGATTTGGCCCAGGTTTGGAAACTTTTTAGGAGAAATGATCCATAGATTTTTCCAATGGTGTCCAAAAGTGCAATAGGACGATAATTTCCAGGCTCGGTTTTGTCTCCTTTTTTATAGATAGGTGCAATCACTGCTGTGCGCCATGAATACAGAATCGATATTGTGATGCTACATTTCTTGAATACTTGCCCAATGAAATTTGCCCACTCCACCGGGTGATTCTTTAAATCTATGTTTGTGATTCCATCCGGGCCCGGTGCCCTAGAAGATTTAAGGCGCCAGATGGCCAAAACTATGTCTTTCTCGTTTGAGAAGTCTTCCCAAGTGGCTGATATTAAATCCTGCGCCGCGGCCGGTGCTTGGTTCCTTGGGGGTTGGAAAATTGTGAAAAAATGTAATGTTCATGCTTCTTCGGAGACGTTATTTGATCCTTTTACACTTGCTCCCTCTTCTGTGCTCTTTATTAGCTGCCAGAAAGCACCAGAGTTCTTAGAGGTGCATTTCTTCAGAATCTGGTACAGAAGGATTCTTTGTTGTCTGAGCCAGGATTTGTATGACTTGTGTTCTTTTAAGTAGAGGTCTCTTGGACCCGCTAACTCAGAAATTGCCACCTGCTTTATCAGCTTTCGCAAGGTACGCCGTTTCAGGACCAACTCAGTGTCATAGATGTGTAAAGGTTTTTGAGTTGCTTTGTGATTGAGTTTCCTTGGTATCTGGTACGGAACCAAAAGAGGCTGGTAATCAGTGGAGTTTAATTTCTCCCTGTTTCCCCGAGAGCAATACGTTGAGTAGTTATTGGACAGTTCCTTGATTCTCTCTGATGTTAGACTAAGATGGTTTCCTTGATTGGTTGATTCAATTTTCTCCATCATTTGGGTTCTTTTTCTAACTGTTGTCAGCCAAGAGATTTTCAGAATATTATGATCACTTGCTTCCGTCCTTACAACCTCAAATGAATTAATTCGATTTAGCATCTCCTCTGATACAAATATGTAATCAATCATTCCTTCTTGCGAACCTCTTTCCCAAGTTGGAATGGGAACAGCCTGGGGGAGAGAGTGTGTGATGTTAAAGACATTTCTAGAATCCATAAGCGATTGCCATTGTTTTCCCCGTGACTCAACCTGGGTTGCTTGGCGCTGCTCAAGACCTCTTGGTTGACCCGTAGGGCATTTAGCATTAAGGTTGCCACTTAAAATTATAAGTGGATTTTCCTGGGTGGTCATGATCCCATCAATCTCTTTTTCGATAGTCGCTAAGAACATTTTATCTGAAATAAGGTAATAGTATGTCTATATGTGCCTAAGGTTGTAGCCATAAGGGTCCTGAGGGGGCTGTCAGTGCTATGCACTTAATTCCTCTTCTGTTATACCACGTCTGCCTCCACTGCAGCATGCATGCTCTAAAAGGACAGGATATCGGTTTGCCCCAATCCACACTCCCTTTTATATACCCCAAACAAGCAGATAGCATGCAACCAGCATTGGGCACACTGCGGAAAAGCCCAGGACAGCATACAATAACCACATACCGTTCAGGATGGAGAAAGATGAGAGTGCAGTAGCTGAGGGACAGTGGGTGACACGGGATGAGTGGAACCAGAGCAGGGAGCGACGGGGGGACATGGCAGGATGTCCGCATTGGAACCGGGACATGAGATGGCTGACAACACTGGTCACAAGAAGGCAAGCAGTGTGGGTGGAACCAAATTGTGAATAATAATCATATATAACAACTATTGTGTTGGGCATGTGCTGTATACAGTAAAGGCCATGCAACACTTGCAGATCATGTGATGCCAATATGTTGTGTTTCTTAATGGTAGGTAAACTTGACAGTACATCGGGTTGTCAGTAACGGTAAATCCAGTATATATTGCACTAGCTGGGGTACCCGCTGTTGCCCGTGTCCTGATCCGGTGGTGTATCATGTGTCCTGGATGATGTTGCTCTTGTCCTCTTGTCAGCATGTCTTGCTTCAGTTTGCTCTGGTGTCTCATGTGCCCTGGAGGATGTTGTTCGTGTCCTCATGTCAGCAAGTCTTGCTTCAGTTTGCTGTGGCATCTCATTTTCCCTAGAGAAAGTTGTTCTTGTCCACTGGTCGGAAAGTCGTGTTGCTGTTTGTTGTTGTGTTTCAGAAGCTCTTGATATTGATTTTCGCTTTGAATCAGATGGAGTTTTTCCAAGTGATGTTCGTTTGGAATGTCCAAGAAAGATTGATTTGTTGTGCTCGCTTCTCCTGAATGAACGTAAGTAAACTGTAACCTTGCCATTTCACATATTTGGAATTGCGTGATAAAAATATATACATATATTTTTTTAGTTCCCCTTAAAAATGCTTTAATAAACAGTTTCAAACTGTATACAGTAGTAATACATTTTAAAGGAATAACCGACATATCGAACATTTAGCTTCAGGCACTTTTTCCAAATTTTGCCTCCTTCTAGTACCCATTGTAGTGAATCGGGGCGAGCATCAGTAAATGAAGGTGTCTACTGAGTACATTTTTCTTTCCATCCAATGAAATTCTTAACTCTAGCCTGTGTCAAATCTAGGTAGAAATGTGAAGGTTGTCATGTGCCACACTTAGATGGAATTCTTAACTTTAGCCTGCATCACATCTAGATAGAAATGTGAAGGTTACCATGTGCCACACTTAGATGGTATCCTTAAGTTTAGCCTGCTTCACATCTAGATTGAAATGTGAATGCTGGCATGTGCCACTCTTAGATGGAATTCTTAACTTTAGCCTGTGTTGCATCCAGATAGCATCGTGAATGTTAGCATGCGCCATGCCTAAATAAACTGTGAATGTTAACTAGTGCCACACTAAGATGTAAGAGTGATCACTAGCCTGCTCGCAGCTAGATAGGATATTGAGGGTTAGCAGATGCCACACTCAGATGAAATAGTGAATGATAGCAGGCATCACACCTAGACATAATTGCAACGACAGCAATGCCAATTAACCAATCCACTAACAATTTCACCCCTCTGCATACACCTCTCAAACTCTAACCAAACACAACCACAAGCCTAAAACACAACAATCCGCACAAACTTCACTACACTGCAACAACAAAACAAACCACACATAGACTGCGCACAAGAGCACACGACGACTATCGACCATAAAACACCCCAAGCCCAGCCAACAGACCCACCGGGCTGAGGCTGCCATCAGCACATCACTGCAAAATTTGGTAGCAGTGGGTTCAACTGTGTGGATTTGTATAGCCGGACAAACATACACACACACACACACACATACATACATTCAACTTCATACATAAAGATTGAACATATTGTATATGGTGGAGTGAGGAGTATCAACTCCTTGTGTTGGGTGTATGTGCTGATCACTTAGGGTTTACTTTCTGTTCTTTTGGCATGCTAACATGTTTCAAACTTAAACACAATAGTTTTTTTCTTATCTTTCTCATTTCCTGCTGTCTTTTACTACTTCTTCTCTTTCTTTCCTTGTTTACCCTGTGAATGCAGTTGCCATGATTAGTAGGGTGTGTTGTTCAATTCTGTGCAGGAGGATTGAGTCCCTCACACAGCTCCAGGCCTGCAGCCACATACTGACAGAGCTTTGAACAAAACTGTGAATATTTCAGAATGCTGAGGGTGCTCCAATATGCCTGCACACATAGACAAAGGCGTGATTCCTGGAAATATTTGCATGGAAAATCAGGGATTTGCATGCCTGCCAATCTCTGTGCGAATCCCCGTTCGGTGAATCATTTAACCAAATGTGCAGCACTTTTCTGGAAGGTGTGTTGATTACGTGCAGGATCACCACGTCTCTGCGAGTGGACAAGCACTTTGCGTGAGACTCCAAGCAGAGTGTGTTGGCCGGGCTTACACATTGGGGTGGAACATGCATAATGAGAAAGAACAAGCAAAGGTCTGGGCTGTTGAAGAATGGTCCACGACCAAGCAATCACACACCGATTGCAACACAAATACAACCATATTCATGGATTTGAAATTGGAACGTAGCATCGCAACAAATCACACACAAACCCCAGGATCCATATGCCACATGATATCAGGCGTAAAGTCCAAAGGCCCATAGGAAACACTGATCATAGGGTGATGGTACGTACAATCGCTGGGGTGAATGCCAGTTAAAAGCACTCATAACTTGCATGCCCTCTGAAAGTTACGATCAGCACCACTGAATCGATCAGCATCACTGAACATATGATCAGCACCACTAAATGTACGATCAGCAACACCCATCTTTCGTGCCCTATGTAAATAACGATCAGCACCTCATAACCTGGGTTCACGCAAGTTGAATGGTTATGACCGTAATTTATAGAGGGCATTCAAGTTGAGTGATGTGGATTGTAAGTGGAGTGGGCTGATTGTAACTTACAGAGGGCATGCAAGTTGAGTGATGCTGATCGTAAGTTGACTGGTGCTGATCCTAACTTGCAGAGGGCATGCAAGTTGAGTGATGCTGATCGTAAGTTGCGTGATGTTGATCCTAAGTTGAGTGGTACTGATCGCAACTTGGGTCCATGCAAATTAATGGGTGATCACACGCAGTTCTCAAGTGTGCTGGGTGGTCGGGCAAAGGTAGGCACAAAGGTTGTTCTGTGCTTTGCTTGTGGGCATATTGTGGACGTCCGGCCGCAACTTGTATATACAGTTACTTTACGTGAACAATTCCATGAATATGCAAAGCACACAGATAAACCTCTGCGCGCATGCTCACAGACAGTTGTTCTCAGCACGCAGGTTCTGCCAGATTAATGTGCCCTTTTCCATGAATCAGGCCCAAACTGTTTCACAAGCCTCTATCAAGAGTTACATAGAACATCACAGATATTGCCTTGTGTTCGATTGTAATGGGCAGAGCAGGAAAAACACTGACAACAGAACAGTCAAGTTCATTGCACTCTTTGGGCCTGATTTACAGAATTTCCTTTGGGCTGAACAGTGACTTTGCACACTAATCAGTGCACAGAACGCCTTACGTCGATTCAAGGAACAGACTGCATGCTTTTACGGGACCTTGCAGTGAATCATCACCTCTTTGCACGAGACTCCACGCGAAGTGTGGGACGGGCCTAGGCAGAGAAATCAATAGGGGGCACGACATGCATGTACCACATTTTCCTGGCAAAATGAGGAAGAACATGGGCTTCTTATGGTATGGGCCATGCAGTGTAATTGCACGCCCAGTCAAGCGCAAACCAAACCGAATTCATGGAACCCAATGCACAACCCCACATTGGGAAAAGTTACCCGCAAACATCGTGGATTCACTGCCTCATTATAGGAGGCGCAGATTACTGTGTGCATAGGATCCAACTTGCAGATATAGGGTTCACGGTGCAATTTAGGGGTGTCTGCATGTAGTTGAATTGCCCAGTTAGGGGTGTGCAAATGCAGATTAGCGGGGTGCAGCCGCCCTTAACAGAGGTTTGCACGCATATTCACTGTGGGCTGACTTGAGTTACTTGGCAAGTAACTCATTCTTTCGGGGTGCCTTGATTGCGGGAGGATGGCCCGCAGTATTAACTGGGTGCCTGTTGGAGGGATGTGGACTGCGGATAGGTTTCTATATGTGGCTGAATCTGCTTTGCGTGGGGGCATGTTGTGAGTATTTCTGGCCACTAGTTGCACCTTGGGTCGCTTTGCGGTTGAAATTCCATGAATACGTGGAATGCGCATACCATGCTTTTGAAGGCAGGTACTCGCAAAAGGGTGTTACGCACAGTAGTTTGCAGGATCTATGCGTCTTTTCTATGAATCAGGCAAAATTGTTATTATACCTTTTATTTGCTGCTGGTTCTGCAAAATACATTTTGGGCACACAATCATTCATCTCAAATCATCGGCTTATATGCAAAATAAACATTTCTCCATGTGAAACTACGTCTGTGTGGTCAAACGTGCACCTTATGTAGTTTGCAAAACAATTGCCATACATGATTAAAACATGTATTTTTTACAAGCCTGCACTTGCTTTGATCAATTTGCTAATCTCAAATTAGGAACAACAGAATATTGCATTTATCACTCACGTTTGATAGCTTTTACTGCAGAATACCTGTGTCCAAGAAAACATTCTACAAATTAACTTTGATAAATGTGCATCTTTGCAAAATCTTTCAGAATCGTTCTATATTTCATGGGAAATAGCCAGTGGAAATAAATGAGGGATTTAGCGACCTCCAACACATATGACAGTATTGTAAACAAACACTGAAACAGCTGGTCTTACTCATTCATGGTGATTTAACGTCCTCTCGTTTCTGAATAAGCTCATTGTACAATACCCAACCCCAGCCTTCTCTGCCTCTTGGTAATCGGTTTACTCCAAGGGGTCTGCGCTATAAGTCAGCGCTAGCAACTGTTTGACCCATTCCCCTTTCTTCCCCCTCGCTTTCTGTTTAACGTGCATTCCTGCCCCCGCCGTCTTTCATCTAATAACCCCTTTCCTGTGAAACTCATTAGATCCAATTTATAATCAATTCGGTTTGCAATCTATACTTTAGTTTCCCCTTTGGCAAGTATGATTTATTAATGTCTCCTCTATATTATAAACACAAATGTATGGCTATTAGGTCACCCTTAGACAATGGCACTGCACAAGTGGGCACCATAAATATTAGAGATGGAAGATAAGTGTTTAGACTTTTTTGTTTTTGTTTTATACGATGAAAATAAATATGCTGCATGTGTTCACATGGTTGTTGTGTTAGGGTAGCATGGCTTGTAGTACCACACTAATTATACTGCAAGCATTGCTAGTATAATAACAGTAATGATATTAATTACGAATTATATCTACAATGCACGCCTCAAAATGATTCGACTTGTGCTTCAATGTATGAGCATTTGCATTGGATTTATGGATGTACAAGGTACTTGGCACAAATGATGAACAATGTAATAAATCGATACAAACATATGAACATAGAAAGGGAATTAATAAAGGTATAACGAGATAATGAGCAAAGAAAATGAGTTTTGCGATCAGAACGTAAAAGGAAGCGAGTAGGAGCAGAACTAGTTAAAGGAGTTAAGGTTAGGAGTGTGTAGGTCACATCAAGGAAAAAGTGCAGTGGGGAGATTTAGCACCAGTAGGTTTGGGAACAAGAAGATGAAACAGATTTTGAGAACACAGCATCCAAGAACTGAAAGAGGGGCAATGTAGAAGCTATGTAGGGAGGAGAAAACAAAAACAATTATGCACTGAAAAACGAGGCATATGAAAAAGGAGAGGATACTCAAAAGGAAACCAGTATTTGGAAAGAAGAGAAGAGCCTGATGTACGATAGAGAAACTGGAAACGAGTGTGAATAGTGGTGCTGAAAATCCAACCAAGTGGGAGGAGCTGAACTGAAGGGCAGAGCAGTGATTTAGTAGATCAAGAATGAGAGAAGGGATAAACAGGTTAGCAAAATGAGAGGAGAGGAAGGACTTCGATTTGTAAATATTTAAAATTTGAAAATGACAAGAATGAGGAAGGTTGTCCTCATTGGACTCCCTGTTGGAGGTTTGATTGAGAAAGTGAGAGAAGGGCAAAACATGATTCAAAGATTGCCGGCATTGAGGACAGAGAGATCAGAGCAGGAGGAGAAAGCTGGAGGGAACCATGGTCACAGGAAATAGAAGAACATTGCTTTTGGAGGTGGTAAAATGCAGAAAGTGAGAATGTATCTGGGACTGAACAGGGGGAAGACAGGCAGTTAGAGTAACATTTGGAGCATTGGTAAATGTAGGAAACAAAATAAAGACTTGGGAGTCCTCAGCATAAAAGTGACTGCAGCAAAAAAGGAAAACATAATAAAGGAAAAAGGAATAGTATAGAGCGAAGACAGAAGAGGATCAAGAACAGAGGCCTGTAGCCCCACATAATGGGCCTCATAACAAGTTTGCTGGTACAGTAACAACGGTAACGGCAAGCTTGCTGGTATCATTGTTACCGTACTGGCAAACTACAAGGTCTGCTCGCGTGTGCCTTTTCGCCCGCCAGGTCAAGATCGGCACCAGTGAGCAGACCATGTCGGATGCACCGGAACCATTCTGAATGGTGCCAGTGCATCCGGCCTCCCCACGGGGCTCAATGGGAATTGGGAGCATTTTATTCCGGCGCCCGGGAATGGGCAATTACTGGGTCCGGCGGCGGCATGATGTCCCGGTAATTGGCCATTCTCGGGCGCTGGTAAATAAAACAACTGCAGCGGCAGCATGCCGGTTTTACTGGCACAGCTATCGCCAAAGTCTTAATGAGGCCCAATGAGTAGTGAAGGTGGTGGACCGTTCACCATTCCAAGAAATAGAGAAAGGGCAATCTGATAAATAAGATCAGAATCACTGTAGGGCAGAACTAGAGAATCGGAGTGGGGACAGAGAAATACAGTAGGGTGATCTACAGTATCCAAGGAAGCCGACATCTCTAAAAGAATAACAACAGAGGACAGCTCAGAGTGTCGAGCAGAGAGTAGGGAGTTAGTGACACAGAGAAGTGTGGTTTCAGTAGAGTGTGCTGCGGCAAAACCAGTTTGAAATAGAGGTAGAAGAGAGTGGTGGCAATAGTAGGTAGCCCACACGCCCGGGGACCTGGTAAAGCAGGGGAAGGAGGAACATTGGAATGTAGTGTGTGCTAAGGGAAAGGTCAAGGAAAAACTTCTTAAGAATGGGTAAAATGGTAGCAGCATTGCGAGAGAAGCATTTTTTGTAAAAGATTGTTATCACTAAAAGTGTCCTAAAATGAATAAATAAAACTTACACACTTCTTAAAAACGATACGATATGTAAAATAGTAAATGGTAACATCTTCAAGTGACACTAAATGAAATGCAAATATTTAATATTATCATTTGAAGAATACATCCCCACAATTATCTAACACATTTCTAATCTGTGTTCAATATGCATTCATAATTTCAGAACTGCCCATATTGATATTTGGCAACCTGCATGGGAACCGTAACAGAATTGATCAGAGTTTATCATGCAATGTTTAACCATATCTTCCCAAAAAATATATTTGTATGCCATATTGATCATTACTTTGTTATAACAATGGGTGAGTAGTTGCCTCCAAGGTGTGGACTCCGCAACAACTACAAAATGTCCTCGAAACAATTTCCAATCGAGGTCCGATTATTGCAACTGAGAGAAGTAAAATTAATCGAAACAATAAAAGCAAACTGCATTTAAGGAGAAGGAAATGTAAGTTCATGAGGCTAGGGTTTTAAAGGTAAGAAAACATTAGTCACAACATAATTCTGAACATTAAGATTGGTTTAAGAATAGGTTATTACACATGTCACATTTTCGATCTTTTGTCACAAGTTGTATCTTGAGAATCTCTAAATCCATATTCAATTCACTTGACAGTTACATTTGTAAAAAAAAAAAAAACTTCAGTCCATTTTGTGAATTGTTTCAAGACAATGCTCTTGCCTCCTTGTTGTGTTTTTTTTCTCCAGTAAACTAAGTAACGCGGTATCATTAGATAAATACTTTCTCAAAAATGGTGTACCTCTCATTACTGTGGCAGTAGTGCTCAAAGAAATCAGTCCCAATTGCAACTGAATACACTAGATCACGGTGATTTATGCAATCCCATCATTGATTACACTAATTTAGCCTCCAGTCAGTCCAACCAAACAGTATCAAATGACAGGTAAGCTTTAATTCCATATGTTATTGATGGAACACTGCTTTTGTTTTATACAATAGCCAAGCCCTTAAGACTACAACTACCTATTTATTTATTTATTTGCATTTATAAAGCTCGCAGAAGTTGCCCTGAGGCATTGTGGCGCTGTTACAGCAGGCTTAATCTTAGACATAGGAATACAGTAGAAGTTAGTTGCAATAGTACATTCAAAGGTGGAACAGAGATAGGGTGTGGATTAATGACACTGAAGAAGTATATATTGACTCTGTGACACCACAAAGTAGACCCAGAAACATATGGCCGCGATACAAGCAATATCTGGCTGATCTCAGTGAACCGGAGAACCTGAATACAGAAGGCTATTGAATTGTATATGTAGTATGTCTGTATTATCAAAAAAAGTTGCTAATGTATGTGCATAACCTGTGTGCAAATATAAAGTTGTTAAAAAAAAAAAAGGTTGTACGATACCAAGAGGGTCAGCGAGTTATGCTTTGCTGTGGTTACGGCGCAGGCATAACTGTGCATGTTTAAACATTAGAGGAATAGAAAGGTTTTTAGGTTTTTGCGAAAGGTGGTATATGATTTTTCATTCCTTAGTGAAGTTGGCAAGGCATTCCAGTTTTTGGGTGCGAGGTGTTGGAAGCTAGATCCTCCAGCTCTGGATCTTTTGAACGTGGGGACATAGATCTGGTTGGCACGGTGGGCTCTGGTGGGTGTGTTAGAGGCGTTGAGGATGATTCTTTCTGTGAGATCCTGGGCATCTAGTGTAAGGGATATGTGTGATGGCCATGGCTTTAAAGAGTATTCGTTCCTTTACCGGTAGCCAGTGGGCTTCTTTCCTTGCTTGAGGGATGTGTTCCCTTTTGGGGATGGTCAGTGCTGCCCGTTGTTTTGCATGATTTGGAGTTTTTTAAAGTTGTTGACAGAGGTGCCTAGGAAAAGGGCATTACAATAGTCAAGTTTGGTACCTATTGTAGCGCTGGCGATGGATAGGCAGTTTTTGGTGGTGAGAAAAGGCTTGACTGCGTTGATCACCTTAGTGGTGAGTGCTGAGGATGAGGCTATGGCGTTGACCTGGCGGGACATGGATAGTGAGGCATCTAGGTGAACACCTAGGGTTTTGGCAGATTTGAAGACTGTGATGATGGAGTTGTCGATGTTGAAGGATTTGTATTGTGGGGTGAGTTTATTGAAAGTGTTGCTGGTCCCTACTATGAGGATCTCAGTTTTATCCCCATTTAGGCAGAGGCTGTTGGCAGCCATCCAGGTTTGGATGGCTGTGTACATTTTGGTTAGGGCTGTTACATGTTCCTCATAGGTCCCAGTTAGTGGGAGTAGTACCTGAGTATCGTCTGCGTAGTTGGTGTACGCTATGTTGCGACAGTCAAGATCGTTGAAGAGTGGAAGGGTAAATATATTGTAGAGAGTAGGGGCGGTACAGGAGCCCTGGGGGATGCCGCAGTGGATGATAGTAGGGATTGCCGAGGCAGTGTCTGAGAACACCTTCATGAGTCTCCCATTTAGAAACAAGGCCACCCATGCGATAGCTTCTGGGGAGAGGTGCGCTTCATTTTTTAGGTGCATGCCTAGGATATCATGGTTAACAAGGTCAAAGGCAGCGGACAGATCCAGTAGGAGAAGGAGTGCCGGTTTGCCTTTGTCGATGATGTCTCCAAGTTGTATTTTTAAATCGAGTAGGGCTGACTTTGTCCCGTGACCTGGTCAGAAACCTGACTGTCTTTTGCCTAGGATATGGTTGGTTTCAAGATATTCCTGGATTTGCATGTAGGCAACTTTATCCAGGATCTTGAGCAGCAAAGGCACAGTGGTGATGGGCCTGTAATTATTAGTCACTTCTGGGTCAAGAGTAGGTTTTTTTAGAAGAGGGCAAAGCCAGGCTTCTTTGAGGCTGTCTGGAACTATGTTTGCATTGAAGAAGGCATTAATGAAGGATTTGAGGAAGGGGGCCAGTGTTTCAGTGCAGTCTTTGATCAGACTCGCTGGGCATGGGTCTCCTAGATGGTTTAATCTTGTTCATTATCTCAATAACGTAGTGGAGGTAGATTTGAGGTGCTGAGAGGTTTTTGTGGTGCTCCTTTATTTTTTCTTGTAGGCGTTGGATTTTTTAAATAATTTTGATAATATTTTCCAATGAAGCATTTATCATGACCATTTTTAAGAGACCTTATCATTCATTATTTCCTCATGCTTATTTTTAATTCTAAGATTACTAAATAGAACTCCCAAGTTTATGTACCCCCACCTGGATTACTGCAACAGTTTGATAGCAGGAATTCCCCAAAAAACAAATGGCCAGACTTCAAAGAGCTCAGAACGCGGCAGTCAGGAAATGGAACAATGTATCATCAATGTGCAGATCCACCCCACTGGATAATGGAGGAGGACAAAATCAAATTCAAAATGACCTGTTTCGTTTTTAAATGCCTGAAAGGGCTTGAACCTGATTACTTGGCTAATAAATTATGTTATACCATCCAAGAAGGAATCTGCGTTCAGAAGACAAATTCCTGACCTGTATTCCACGGACCAAATGTGTTTCGAGAGGAGATAGAAGCTTTGGAGTTTTCGGCCCAAAGTCTGGAATCAACTCCCATTGGAGATTAGAATGTAGATCCCTTTAGGGAGAGACTGAAAATGTTCTTATTTAAATAAAAAATGAAAGTGTAACATAACTAAAACTCCTGCTGCTTCCCTTTCTGGATTCATGTTTAGTGGTCATCTACGCCCGTATACGGTTTACTCTGTCTGGAGTGTGTAATAAATTAATCAAATATCAAATGCAATTTTCTGCTTGCTCTGCATCTCTACATAAAGGTCAGCCATAGGCCATATGATATGTAAGGAAACTTTGCTCCAAAGTACATAAAGGTATGTTTTAGCAATATTAATTTTGAAGATGATTTTCCTGAGACTAGTTTACAAAGGCTTTCAGAGACCTTCTAAGAACAACGGGTAGTTCAATCTCACAGAGTGATGTTATTAGCATATCCCATCCACAGTATATGTATATTTCCAAGTTTTGGTTGGTAGTTGTCAATTTCTTCTAGCTTAGCAGACATGTCGGCAATATAGAAGTCAAAATGACAAGGTGTTAGTACGCTTCCCTGCTAATCCAGTGTTGGGTTGAATCTATGTGATAACTGACCCATACCTTTCGCAGTATTTTAATGCAAGAATCTCTATACATGTGATTTATGTTCAGAAGAACAGGTGGAATCTGCCACCTTTATAATGTGTGCCATAGAAGTTCTCTGGCTGTATTGTCAACAGTTGCACTATACTCTATAAACCCCAGGTATAGGGGAAGCCAGTGCTCATCTTGGCTCTGCATGTTAGACATTTTACGGTGAGTATGTTATGTGTTGCTGAGCAGCCTCTACATGATTTAGTCAAAAAAGGGATATGTTATTTCTTTTCCTCTATCCATCTAATCTGGTTCGATGTGGAGTATAGAGGACATCACTTTAATGGAAGAATCAATAATTGCCAGAAATCTCTAATTAGATGTATTTAATATGAATCCTTTTATTAATGGAAGGGAATTATAAGAGGCTGTTTCCAAGAGGAAGGAAATTGATTATGTTTTGTTATAAAATTATACAATATTTGAGCCCGGCTTCAAACATTTGATTGAAGGATGATGTTAGCTTCCTCATTAGAGCCATAGCATGTGAGTATTTCAAGGTCATGATGATATGGAATACATCTTACTTAGTAAAGGGGCTCAAATCAAAATGAACTGCCCTTGTTGCCAAGGCCACGTGGTATTTATTATTTTACCGAATGTGTCTACGATATGTATGCAGTACTGTTGTCCATAATGGAATTCATGTGGCCCTCAGTATTTATATCTTTATATCTTTATACTTATTCATACAATGTTTGTGTCATTGTGGCTAGTGTTCTGTACATTAACTTCCATTTTGTGTTAGAGATAGAGAACCTGAAGGACTTCAACCAGTACCAATATTTAATTTTCATTGTTCATGCTAATTCTCTAGTTTCAGTTTATTAGTTGATCTTTCCTATACCTGTGTATGGTCTGTCTCAGCACACGTTTTTGTTTAGCTATGTTCACATCTTACATCTCTCCCTGGTCTTTCCTATTGCTACAGTATACATTCCTTGATCCGTCCAGTGCATTTATGGCAATAAAGCTATATAATAATTGTTTTAACTTCTCAGATTATTTGTCTCTTACTCAAATACTTTTTAGTGCCATAACACTTCATAATGTGAATATTTATTGTGTATATATTAGATTCAGACCATGTTATGTGACTAATCTCTTCATTGGTATCAGTTGCACCAACCATGAGAATTAAAGATTCCCTTAAGTGTAAATTCAATTTTAGATCTAAAAGGGAGGGACATACATTTTTATTAATTTTAATATGGGTAGTTTGAACTTTGTGAAAATCCTTACTGCTAACAAAAAACGAATGAATGATAGCCATTTGTGTCTCCATGTTACAGGTGACTTTACCAGGAATGCCCCATTGATTCTTCCATTTGACATGATCGGGCCTGATTTACAATGTGTTTTTCAAAGTGACATCCCCATTGAAAAACACATTTGTAATTCAGACTCGATCATTTCATTTTCAAAAATAAATGAAAGCCACCTATTACCCTGTCTATTAGCACAAGGAATGCCAAGATTATCTGTGGGAATAGCAGTTTGTAGCACACATTTAGCTAATTTGGTATCATCCGCTAGATCATCATAAGTATTTAAATCCCCAATTTGCATTAAATATATTCCTACTATCCTGCTGACATTGTGATATTGCTTACTCAATTGAAAACATTATCTCAGATGAGTAAGGACCACCTAGGGGAATCATAAACCTAGGTGGCATTTGCTCATCTGTGATAATGTGAAACCTATCCATAGGAAAAGCAAAGATTCTATGGTTAATAACTTTTGAGATGTTGAACGGATCAGCACAGCTCGGGCTCCCTACGATTGGAAAGTTTTGTTCACATCTGTATCCTGCTTCAATAGATATCAGGGGTTAAAAAGGGTGTATTTTTGACCTTTTCATTAATTTCCAATTTTTGCTCATGGGAACAGGGCAAACCGATAAATGGATTTGCACCAAATAAGCAAGAAGTCGTGGATGAAGCAATCAAAGGAAATCCTATATGTTTTGACACAAATCTGTCCAGTGGTGTTTGGCAATCCTGTATCCAAAAAGTTATTCATATTTCCCATGATGCATTGCTGTTTCCAAGCTTTTTCAGTTCTGAAAGGTGGCCATTACTTGAATTTCAAATCAAGTTCAGAATTTACATTGCAAAGTGTCCTATAATTATAAGAAGGGTGGAAATCAAGGAGTTTTGAGGATGTGGAGCATGTGGGCCAGTTAAGGAAGGATGAATGCTGAAGGTTTGGGGCTCACGGATAGCGTACTATTTTTCTGAGTGTTTTGTCGAGATGGAGAAGAGGCATGAACAGGAAAAAGAAAGAGTAAAGTGGGCATCTGAGATATGTCCATGGTGGAGCTGTGGTTACACTGGGCCTCATCAAGAACTGCGGCGGTAACGGTAACGCTATTAGCGCGGGCGGTATTAGCCCTACCGCCGAACTCCCCGGCGCTAATAGCACCGGATCACGAGTTGGGCGGTAATGTCAATCCCAATTCCCCATTGAGCCCATTCGGGAATGCCCCATTCCCCATTGGGCTCAATGGGGAAATTTCACGCTAATACCGCTGGCTGATTTCCAACTGGCGGTAATAGCGCGAATTTTCGGCGGATTTCCCCCCAGCTCAGAGCTGGGGAGAAATCCGCCGAAGTCCTGCTTTGGCGGACCCTTAAATCTGGCGGTTACCGCCGAAGTCATGATGAGGCCCATTGTGTTTTGTTTTGATTGGATGAGGTTTTCACATAATCTGAATGAACGCTTCCAGATTCTGTTTTTTTCCCGGTTCAGTTCTCAAAGTCAGGCTTTGTACAGTGGTTTGAAAAGTTGCTTTTAGGATTGGTTAATGTTTGATAATTTTGAAGGGTCGATGAGGGGTATAAAGGAGGTAGAGCAGTGGAGGTAGTAGTAGTTGTTAGGTTTGGGAGAGAGGCAGTGGGCACAATTTTCATGATTTCTCAATTTGTTTGACATGACTAAGGAAGAGTATAAAGTGTAAAGAAGTTGTTTCTTGATTCAATGTTCTCTACGGAGCAGTTCTCGAAGTTGGGATATGTACAGAATTTTGAAAAGGTTATTTGAGGTTTGTTTAATATTTGATTTGTTTGAAGGGTGAATGTGAGGGGTATAATGGATGTAAAGTAGTGTTTTAGTTTTGGAAAAAAGCAGTGGACACAGAGAAAAATTCATCCGATTTTGCATGATTTCTCGATTTCTCGATTTGTAAGATATGATTTACGAAGAGTATACAATGTAAAAATTGTGAATTTTCTATTCCGAAAGTAAAAGATTTAGGAGTATTGGTTCCAGAACTGTGATTCTTGATTCAAATTGTATATTTGTACTTTAGAAGTTGATTGGTTTGTGTTAACTCTGTTATGTTTATATGAAAAAGAGCGACAGTGGATTGGGCACTGGTGTAGCATAAGCTAAAGGTAAGTTCTGCTTTTTTTCATTACGATATTGGAAGTGGGTCCTAGACAATCAGGTTGCTCGGAACGTGGGCTGTATTCTCTGGAATAATCCTTTGGTTATAAGCAGCCTGAGTGCTGCTCGGTAAGGGGCTTTAAGAGTGTTTAATAAAAAAATATGCTGTTGTGGTGTGAAACTGTGCCATGGCATACATTTGGAAGTTTGTATTTCTGTTGATGATGTCACGGTCATTAAAAGAGAAAACAGATTTCAGTAATGAGGCAGTGGCGACGAGTTGTACCGCAAGGTTATTGTGTTTTTTTTGTCAATTAAACACACTGAGCACCTGCATAGGAAACTTTGTGGTTGTTAAGAATTGAGGGAGGGGTGAGAAGGAGAAGGATGCACAGGGGATGTGGCCACTCGCCAACAGCAGAAAAGAGAGAGCAGTTTATCATTGTTTTTTTAGGATTCACATTCTCCCTTTACATAAAATAAAGTTAATGGACTGTTAAGGTGCAGCTTTTCTTTCATTAGGTGTATACGTGGATCATGATCTGCATTGTTGCTCAATGTACTCTTCCTCGTCTCAGTATTGTCTGAATAATTTGTAACATTATGACTTCTCGATTCACATACTGTCTTCACATCTTTCATTTTTTGTTAATTTTCAATCTCAGTACTCAAAAACACATACATTGTAGATCAATCTAGAGCTTATATGAGAATGTCCCTCTTCTTCATCCCAGTACTTTAGTAGATCTCTATCTGAGTATTATTTTTGAAAAAATAATGTTCAGATTTATAGGTAGTCCATAATAGGAGTTCTGTGTTTATAATGTGTAAGGTATATACCAACTCAGTCTTCATTGTCTCAGCACCCACTAACGCCACCTTACTTTTCCTCATCACAGTAGACACAAAAAAGAAGACATACTCGATAAACCTGATATTGTCTAGATCAAGAATAGATATTGATAGCAAATGATATTGTATCAGGTATGTTATCAGAAATAAAAGACAGAATTATAGGTGATTGGAGGTATAGCATAACAAAACCCTAGAAAATCAGTGAAAAAAACTTTAGTTAAATGTCAGTTAAAGGGAATAAGTTCAGTACAACGAAACCCTAGAAATTCAGTGAAAAAAGCTTTAGCTGAGGTAAGGTTAACACAACAATCTAATGCAATGAAATCCTAAAAATCTGTGAAAAAATTGTTTATCGACGTCTCCTTAAGGTGCTGATTTAACACAAAAACACTCCTGAATTGTGGCTGGTGCTGAAGCTGCACTACCTTAACTATGATGCTGGCCTTGTGTGGCCCCTAGGCACACGGACGACATCACAGATGATATCACATATGGCCTCATGCATGACATCACTGGTACAGAAGATCACATGTGAAGGAAAGATAGATGGGACATTTAAAAATCATGTTTATGCATGTATGGGTGGATTCAGCTTGGGTGGAGTTTGCATCTAAAAATGTTGTTGCTTTGATATGGCAAAGTAAGCTGCCTGCACATGTGCATTTCCCAGTATGTTGCACATGTGCATTGACATTGCCTGCCATCACTTGACTTTCACTGATAGACCATACTTTCATGCACAAGAACCCTGACATTTACATGTATGTTGACTTCAACAAAGTACTGAATGTAGGCCAAGGTGTGTCCACACTTGACAATGCTTGTAACATGTACAGGCCTTCCACTTAACCGTACACTCTAATCACTTAGGACATGACAGATGCCATCGGTGATGGCATCATTTGTGAATTCAAGAATGACATCACCTGTAACCTCCTCAATTAATTCACGGTTAAGTACTCACCATGGGGAACCATTTTGGACTATATTTGAAAATAGAGCTCAGATGCAATATACCCTGTCATTTATGAACATCTGAAATCATTTATCAAGCACTTGGGGAGCAGCAGAAAGTTGGTTTTGCACACAACACTTGACAATTTAGAAGCAATAACGGAAAGATTTGAAAACTTTGGATCTGCAGAGAATTTACATTACAACTTTACCAAGTTCACAGCATAGGCACTGGGAAGTATGAATGGGAGTCAATGGCCCTCATTCCTATTAGGGCGGTAAGGGATACCAGGCACCAGTAAGGAGACCGGTGCCGGTAATCCCTTTCCGCCCTACTACGAGGTCCCTTAGCGGGTCCCTTCCTTACCGCCTGGTCTGACCATGTGTTAAGGACGGGACCCAGTTAAGGGACCTGGGTGCAAATAACGGGCTTGGCATACGCCGGCCCGTTATTTGTGCCCTCTCCATTCCCATTGATCCCTATAGAGGCTCAATGGAAATGGGGAATGGTTTGGTGAATGGGGACTTACTGGTCCCGCCAAGGTCGGACTGGACTGGTAAGTCCCCATTTCACCAATCCAGACACGGTACCGTTATCGGTGGTAGTCATGGCGCAAATAGCGCCATGACTACCACCAACCTCGGAATGAGGGCCAATGTCATAGTCCAAAATGTTAAGTGGAATGCCGGCTTCAAAGCCTAGCATGAAAAAAGGCCAACTTTGGTCCATCCAGTACATTAGCCACTGCAGTCCTGATTACTCACAACAAGAAAGTGTTTTTTAACATTGTGGACCCTTTCAGGCTACCTTCCATTGCCTTTACTATTTGACATGGTCAAGGCGAACCATTTTATTTTTAATAACGACAGTAAATTGTCTGTCATATGTTGTTATATTGACTTCAAATACTGCCCCTTGTCATGTTTGTTGTATTCTTCGGCAGACAGATATAATGTCATCATTGGAGTACTCAAGTATCTCATCATAGCGAATGTTCAATCGATATAGAGTAACTCCAATGTGTAAGAATACCATGGTGTAAATTAACAGTATTTTAAAATGCAAACTCCAAAAAAGCTAAATCCATATTTATACGCAGAAACACACTTTTTGAATGGATCATCTCTCTTTCTTGCACGTGCGATCTGTTGTATCAGTGATGTCACTCAAGATGACATAAGTGATGTTATATGTGATCATTCTCATCATACTCATGAGTTGTGGAGGCATTTATCAATGTCTGCTCTTGGGTTCCATAGAGCAGATGCTGGGGTAGCACCATCCTTCGTCCAGTCATCAGCTCAAATGGAGACAATCTAGTTGCAAAAGAAGGGATAGATCTGATGGCCATCAGGACAAGAGGTAATCGAATATCCCAACTTGGCCCAGAGTCTGTCACAAACTTTTTAAATATCCTCACAATTGTTTTATTATACCTCTCAACTCAACCATTAGAGGACTGCGGTATGCAAAGTGTAGTTTCCTTTTTGCCCCAAGTATCTCCCACATCTTTGTCATCACCTTGCTGGTGAAGTGACTACCTCGGTCTGACTCAATCCTTTGGGGTAGTCAAAACGTGAGAAGATGTGATTGATCATCAGGGCAGCTGCTGTTTCTGCCTTGCAATTTTGGGCCGGGAGACATTCCACCCACTTAGTAAACAAGCATGTTACGGTTAATATGTAATTGTTCCCCCTAGAGGTACGAATCACAGGCCCGATGAAGTCTACTTGTAAATCTGACCAAGGCAGTGTCATCCCCTTCTTTTGGAGGGGAGCACGGTGTGTGAGTGATGTTGGCTGAAATTGTACACATACGAGACACCCCTTCAAGTATTGGTTGAGGTCCTGCCCCATTTATGGCCAGTATGCAACCTCTCGTAAGATTTATAATGTAGTATGAAAACTTCGATGACCGGCTGTGGCCGCATCATGGGTCTGACTTAGAATCAGGCTTCGGAATGAGGTAGGGACCACCCACTGGTCACAGCCAGATATGGATCTCCTCAACCACAAACCATTTGGATTGAGAACATTTTTGGACACTCTGCGGTCCTCCTTCCCAATGCAATCAGTATCCGTCAGGGGAAAGTTCTCAGGGTCCTCAATGTATTGATAACACTTACCAATGATTGGATCCCCTTTTTTAGCCCTGATTAAATCAGCATCTGGGGTCTCCTTACTCCACTGGGCAGGAGAGAGTTCATTGTGAGCATTTGTCTGGTACCTAGTGATAGTAGTGACCTGTATTTCCCTCAACAGGGACTCGATCTCAAGTAGATCCCCTTGGATAACTTTGGTTTTGGCCAGCTGAACAGCTAAGTCATTTCCAGTTTTGTCTGGTCTCTCTACTTTAGAATGACCTTTGATCTTTTTCCAGTAGATGGTCATCCCACTAAAGGTGACCAGATCCTCAATATCTTGAATTAGTTTTCCATGTTTTAGTGGTTTGTTGTTATCATATAGCATGCCTCTGGTTTTCCAACTAACCAGGTTCTCCACTAACCCGTTCCGGACATTATCCAAATCAGTGATTATGACCAGTTCATGGAGTGGGTGTTGGACAGCAGTAAGGATGCCTTGATGAACTGCCATCAACTCTACCAACTGATTTTGTACCCAACGGAGGGTCCTGGGGCATCATTCCCCAGTTATTCCCCACGCCAGCCACTAGTTCCTTTTCCCTGTTGTTGTCAACATGGTAGGAGCACTCATCCACATAGATAGTGGGCATTCCCTCACACTTGTCTTCTTCAGAGACCTTGTGTGGGAATTGAGGTTTGCCTCCATGTTGTCCTGGATTGTAAGACTTTCGCCCTCGAGACAGTTTTCTCTGGAACCATCATGCAAGTCAGCCAGACCTGGCATGAGGAGACTCTTCCTGTTATGGCCATATCTGACCGCCACAGGAAAGCCTTGCATTGACAGAATCCAGGAAGTAATTTGGGAATTACTCACATTTCCGGCCCAGATTCTGTCACTTTGAAGATATTGCAGAGGCTGGTGTGGAGTCTCCACTATGATGTGTTCCCCCTGGCTGAAGGGGCAGTGATTCTTCAATGTCCACACCTTTGCCAGGCGTGCCTTCTCACAATCGTTGAATTTTTCCTCCACAGAGGATAAAGTCTTACTGGCATAGGATATGACTTTATTGACCTGCTTTTGGTATAATACTGCGGTCAAGCATGTATCTGAGAACCCTGTCTCCAAGAAGAACTCCTTCTTTTTGACAGGGTAAGCTAGACAAGGCGCTTGTGAGAGGCTTCTTTTGAGTTGCTTTACTGCCTTGGCTTGTCCTGGTCCCCACTCCCACTTGACCCCCCCTTCAACAGATGGATCAGGGGTCTTGTGATCTCTGCGTAATCCTCAATGAACTTTGTATGGTAGTTATTCAGTCCAAGGAGGCTCCTTAGCTCACGGAGAGTTGTGGGGTCTTTCAGTTTCAGGAGTGCTTCCACTTTCTTTTCCTGGGGACAGAGACCCTCAGGAGTTATCTCATGCCCCAAGAAATTGACTCAGGTCCTGCACCACTGTGCCTTTTCGAAAGATAGTTTTGCTCCAGGATCCCTCAACTGTGTCAGAACATAATGGATCTCTGCTATGTGTTCCTCCACAATTCGGCTTTTAATCAGAACATCATCTAGATAGGCCAGGTTACCCCTTTTCACCCAAGTTCAGCATGGCCTTGTGTAAGAACATATTAATTTAATTGCCGGAGTTGATTTATCCGAAGAGAAAGGCCAGCTTGTATTGGTCCTCCCTACTGACAGGTACCGTCCAGTACCCATTGGTCAGGTCAATGGCAGTGTATACGTTTGACCCCTGGATCTGGACCAGCCCTTGGTCAATGTAGGGAAGAGGCCATCGGGACATGTGGACCAATTTGTTTAGCTCCCTTAGGTCAGCTCAGAGTCTCCACTGGTCGTTCGGTTTTAAAATCCCCAGCACTGGATTATTAAAGGTGCTGTGGACTTGATGAATTATCCCACTGTACTCAAGGGTTTTATATATTTCTGTGAGGGACTCTATGGATGCGAGAGGCAAGCGATATTGCTTCACAAACACTGGAGTCATACCAGGGTCCGTGGGAATTGTTGTAGTATGGATTTCGGTGCATCCACAGTCATATCAGTCCACAACAAAGAGATCCTGAAAATCTAAGAAAACTTGTTTCAACTATTGATTTTGCTCCAGAGTCTCATGGGCATCAGCAAGGTTGACTCTCTCTTCAACCATCTGCCTGAAGCCCGGAAAGACTCCTGGTTTCACGGTCTCAGTGGCCTCCTCCAGCTGGGTAGAGCAGTCCCTGGTTAAAGTATTGATCTGGACTGATGGCTCCAGGCAGGGGAGGCAGTCCTGGTGGACTTGAAAGATCACCTCATCCCTCCTAAAGTCACAGGTCACTGCTTCCTTACCAAAAGGGCAGGAAGAGTACACCAGGAAATTCCCCCGGGTGAAGTTCCTGCCTGGTGTTCTGTCATTGTCGCTTTCACTGTCAAAACAGTCATTGGGGATCGATCCTATTAGTTCATTACCTAAATCTATGGAAAAATGTCTGTCATCAACTCCCATTCCAAAAATGGTGCCTGCGCCCAGAGTGATACTCCTAAGGTCGCTGTTATCCACCACTATTGGAATGGTGTTGTGTTCTATATTCACTAATGGTGTTGGGTTTAACCCCAACCCTTGCTGTTGGAGATGGGCGTTGAGATGAACATATGCGTCAGGATTTTGCAGTTTCTGTCCTCTTTTAATTTTTACTTTAAGTGGGGCTAGTGGTGTCCATTCTGGGATGGTGACTTCCTCTCCAATTTGAACTTAAACTGCATACAGCAGCAATTTGGCTGACCAAAATGCTTTTTCTGGATTATCAAAGTCCATGGGATTACCGCCTAATCAGGACCAGGCTTTGAAGTTTATCAAGTCCAAACTAATGGCAAAGCGATTGAGGATGTCACTGCCTAAATACAATGCAGCAGGGACATCTTGCACGACCCAACAGTTATGTAATATGCTTTTGTTGCCCATCAAAACTTTGAGCATACATCTGCTAGGCAGGAGATGTTTGGAATTGGGAGTTTCCAGGTCCATTTCCCATTTGTCTATCAATTTAAATGTTGGAATGGCTGGATCTTTTGTGAGTTTTTGGAACATGGCTTCGATGATGAAGCTCTTACCGTTGTTCACGCACACTCGGGCGAGAACAGAGTCCTTCCCCTCATTTAACTGAATAGGGATAAACAACTGTTCTCTAATCTTCTGAATGTCAGCTAAACCTTGAGCTGGTTTCCCATCATTTTGGACTATGGAAGAGGGATGTTCTGATTGTGAATTAGTATAGAATTTCAGGGTATTTCCGTCCAGTGTGTAATGCCACTTGAAACTGGAAGGAAGGTTGATTTTCAAAAATAGAGAGGAATTCCCATCACCAGTTTGTTGTCCTACTGCAATTACTGTCACGTCAGGGATTTGGTTGTTTTGAGAATAGAACTCAATATGAGCCTGGTTTTGTTCATCCATGTGCCATTTAAATTAACATGCTTGACACTATGTTTTAATTTTATTGGTCGGTTAGTCTGGGTCCAGAAGACCTTGTTTACACAGTCTATTAGGGGAGACAATCTACGCAGGATGTCATTCCCCAGTAAACATGGTGTGCCCTCCGGAGTCACGAGTATGACCGGGTGTTTCACCTTGTGTCACCCAATTTTTATTTCCAAATCTGCATTCCCTGCGACAGGAATTTCATTCCCATCGAAGTTCTGAAGGTGTCCAGGAAGAGGGGTGAGAGGGATCTGGTATCTCTCCCCCTTTCCTGAATTCAGCTGATCAAAGGCTCTCTTTGACAGAAGAGTGGCTTGGGATCCAGTGTCCACCAGTGCCAAAAATTTACAATGCCCTTGTACTTGGACCGGGGCATACAATCTTCCCTCCTTCTCCTCAAGGGGGCAAAGATAATCTGCATTTTGGGCCAGTTGGTGGATTAGTTTCTTGATTCTTGATTCCGACACTGGGGTAGTTTGGGAAGGATTATGTGTGGGAGCTTTGGGATCTGTAAGAAAAATATGGAAGTTGGATATTGGGGGAGTTTTGGGCTCCCCTTGTTCTGATTCTGGGCCGCTCCCCCTTTTTGGAGGCAGTCACCAGAATAGGTTTGGGCAAGTTGGTTTTCTAAGCACTCCTTCTGGGGTTCAATGGTGGACGATTTTGGCTGAGTCCCCACATACACCCAGTCTTCATGAAGATCTCTCGGGACCCATTTTTCTTTGGGAGGAGTTCCCCCATCCCTGAAGGAGAATATTGTTTCCCCAGAGTCTTCTGAGGACCTCTCTCCGTCAAATGGGAGGGCACTAACCTCCTCCACAAAATGGGTCTTTTATGTCCTTTATTTCTCCTACCCGCCCTCTGTTCCTTAGGTTGCAGACTTTCGGGGGCAGATCCTGAAAATCTAAGAAAACTTGTTTCAACTATTGATTTTGCTCCAGAGTCTCATGGGCATCAGCAAGGTTGACTCTCTCTTCAACCATCTGCCTGAAGCCCGGAAAGACTCCTGGTTTCACGGTCTCAGTGGCCTCCTCCAGCTGGGTAGAGCAGTCCCTGGTTAAAGTATTGATCTGGACTGATGGCTCCAGGCAGGGGAGGCAGTCCTGGTGGACTTGAAAGATCACCTCATCCCTCCTAAAGTCACAGGTCACTGCTTCCTTACCAAAAGGGCAGGAAGAGTACACCAGGAAATTCCCCCGGGTGAAGTTCCTGCCTGGTGTTCTGTCATTGTCGCTTTCACTGTCAAAACAGTCATTGGGGATCGATCCTATTAGTTCATTACCTAAATCTATGGAAAAATGTCTGTCATCAACTCCCATTCCAAAAATGGTGCCTGCGCCCAGAGTGATACTCCTAAGGTCGCTGTTATCCACCACTATTGGAATGGTGTTGTGTTCTATATTCACTAATGGTGTTGGGTTTAACCCCAACCCTTGCTGTTGGAGATGGGCGTTGAGATGAACATATGCGTCAGGATTTTGCAGTTTCTGTCCTCTTTTAATTTTTACTTTAAGTGGGGCTAGTCGTGTCCATTCTGGGATGGTGACTTCCTCTCCAATTTGAACTTAAACTGCATACAGCAGCAATTTGGCTGACCAAAATGCTTTTTCTGGATTATCAAAGTCCATGGGATTACCGCCTAATCAGGACCAGGCTTTGAAATTTATCAAGTCCAAACTAATGGCAAAGCGATTGAGGATGTCACTGCCTAAATACAATGCAGCAGGGACATCTTGCACGACCCAACAGTTATGTAATATGCTTTTGTTGCCCATCAAAACTTTGAGCATACATCTGCTAGGCAGGAGATGTTTGGAATTGGGAGTTTCCAGGTCCATTTCCCATTTGTCTATCAATTTAAATGTTGGAATGGCTGGATCTTTTGTGAGTTTTTGGAACATGGCTTCGATGATGAAGCTCTTACCGTTGTTCACGCACACTCGGGCGAGAACAGAGTCCTTCCCCTCATTTAACTGAATAGGGATAAACAACTGTTCTCTAATCTTCTGAATGTCAGCTAAACCTTGAGCTGGTTTCCCATCATTTTGGACTATGGAAGAGGGATGTTCTGATTGTGAATTAGTATAGAATTTCAGGGTATTTCCGTCCAGTGTGTAATGCCACTTGAAACTGGATGGAAGGTTGATTTTCAAAAATAGAGAGGAATTCCCATCACCAGTTTGTTGTCCTACTGCAATTACTGTCACGTCAGGGATTTGGTTGTTTTGAGAATAGAACTCAATATGAGCCTGGTTTTGTTCATCCATGTGCCATTTAAATTAACATGCTTGACACTATGTTTTAATTTTATTGGTCGGTTAGTCTGGGTCCAGAAGACCTTGTTTACACAGTCTATTAGGGGAGACAATCTACGCAGGATGTCATTCCCCAGTAAACATGGTGTGCCCTCCGGAGTCACGAGTATGACCGGGTGTTTCACCTTGTGTCACCCAATTTTTATTTCCAAATCTGCATTCCCTGCGACAGGAATTTCATTCCCATCGAAGTTCTGAAGGTGTCCAGGAAGAGGGGTGAGAGGGATCTGGTATCTCTCCCCCTTTCCTGAATTCAGCTGATCAAAGGCTCTCTTTGACAGAAGAGTGGCTTGGGATCCAGTGTCCACCAGTGCCAAAAATTTACAATGCCCTTGTACTTGGACCGGGGCATACAATCTTCCCTCCTTCTCCTCAAGGGGGCAAAGATAATCTGCATTTTGGGCCAGTTGGTGGATTAGTTTCTTGATTCTTGATTCCGACACTGGGGTAGTTTGGGAAGGATTATGTGTGGGAGCTTTGGGATCTGTAAGAAAAATATGGAAGTTGGATATTGGGGGAGTTTTGGGCTCCCCTTGTTCTGATTCTGGGCCGCTCCCCCTTTTTGGAGGCAGTCACCAGAATAGGTTTGGGCAAGTTGGTTTTCTAAGCACTCCTTCTGGGGTTCAATGGTGGGCGATTTTGGCTGAGTCCCCACATACACCCAGTCTTCATGAAGATCTCTCGGGACCCATTTTTCTTTGGGAGGAGTTCCCCCATCCCTGAAGGAGAATATTGTTTCCCCAGAGTCTTCTGAGGACCTCTCTCCTTCAAATGGGAGGGCACTAACCTCCTCCACAAAATGGGTCTTTTATGTCCTTTATTTCTCCTACCCGCCCTCTGTTCCTTAGGTTGCAGACTTTCGGGGGCAGAAGATTTTGGTTCCGGTTCCTGGGTTTCCAGGGGATTTTCACAAGTGGAGAAGGAATCTTCGTCTAAGGCTTTAGCCCCCCTTTCCCCTGTGCCTCCTCCTTTGGAACTGGTGGATTGTTGGTGTTCACTCCCCGTCATTGCTCTGGAGTACCAGACCCTTGGTTAGTGGAGTTCTGAGCTGCCATGTTAATCTGAGGGTTCTGCTGAGCTCTCAACATGCAACCCAGATCCTAGGATAAGTTCTGGACCTGGCGCTCCCGTTGGGACACCCGCTCTGGCTGGTACGGGGTCTCTGGTCCATCCTAGGTGGATCACGGGAAGGGTAACTGTCCCTTCTCCCACAATACCCTGGGTTTGGATAGTTTAGGTAACCCTCCACCCTTGGCCTCCCCTCTCCCGGAATAGGCTGTCTGGGCTCAGGAACGTGGGGAAAGAAAGGAGGGATGCTTTTTGGGTTGAAGTTTTGAGGGTACCTGGAAAGAAAGTCAACCCGGCATTTGGAGTATTACTGCCTTCCTGGGGAAAGTTATGAGGGAAGTTTCCTGGGTTGGTAACTACCTGGTTGTAACCCCCCTTAGGCTGGGGAGTCCATACATACCCCAAGATGGGTTTGTTGCCCTTGTATCAGGGGCTAATATAATCAGGGGAGTTAGGGGTCCCATTTGTGGGATTACCTCCCTGACTGCCTGTTTGGGATTGGCCTGGGGGCCTTCTGGTTCCTTGATTGGATGGGTTCCGTGCAGGCATATTTTTAGGCCCCCCATCTCCAGATCTAAAATGGGGGCAACCTTTACCTCCGCCACCTTAGCAGCAGCAGCGGTGTTGGCTGGTTTGTGGTTTTTATTGGTGTTTTTTTCTCTATAGGTTTCTGCACCTCATAAATACGGATCATCTGTTCTATGACCCAGTCCAGTGATCTCTTCTCATGAAAGTCCCTCACCAGCTGAGTCATGATGTATTTGGGGAGTGCATGGAAAAAGTTGTTAATGAGCTCCCTACTATCTGTGCGCACCTTCCTGGTGGTCTGCACAAAGGCACGTTTAAGTTCCTGCACAAATTCTTGTGGGGCCTGGTTTTCCCCACACTGCAGATTGTAGGCTGCGTTTCGGGCCTCTTGGGGATTTCTATGGGCAGAGAAGTGTTTTAAGATGGCCTCCCTGTAGGTGGACCATCTTGAGTGGTTCTGATCCTCCAGCCCCGCAAAGAAGCTGGAGTACTCAGGGGAGAATGTCCATTTTACATATTGGATGCAACTCTGACTATCTTTCAGATGAAAAGTATCGATCATCCGTTTGTATAATTCAAGGTGTTCCCAGACTGAATACTTAAGCATTTTTGTGATAGGGAGTTATAACACTCCTAATGGCCTTGATCTGCATCAGGGGATCTTTTTGTATAGCCTTCTTGATTTTGTTGGACTTTTTGGTCTTAGTCACCTGCATCCACTCATCCTCTGACTCAGAGGGACTACTACAGGAGGTGGCTATTTGCTCCTGTAGGTGCTGCCTGATTCTGCGAGCTTGAGAAGGGCTTGCAGGATGTGGGGGTCTAGTTTCCTGATGCCTGTGGCGCTCAGAAGAGTCTTCTGACTCTCCCCTAATCCCAGGATTGACGGAGTAGCCCCCCATTGCCTTACCTGGGAAGAGGTCTTTGGGATACTATTTTTGGGTTTTAGTTCCAGGATTCCCCACCAAATTTAACAAACTGATCTTTTGGTAGGCAGTATTTTTGAAGATCCAATTCCCTGACTCTCCCCTCATCTGAGTCCTCCTGGTCAGAGATATTAGCCCTAACATTTGGGGATCTGTACAGAGACGCCTGTCCATCAATCGCTGGGAGGCACTGACCTGTCAGTCCCATCTTACCCATTTTGTTGAAATCTACCATCCCCATGGCCCCTGGTTCATATGCGCCAGTGGACATGAAGGTGGCATAGTTCATGGTACTGAAGGAGTCAGATGTTGTCATGATGTACAGGGGTCATGATGTTGTGCTGAGGGGTTTCTCTGTCCATCCCTTCCTCTTCTCTTTCAGCCCATATTCCCAAGTGATATGCCAAAATCTGAATCTTTTGTTCCTCTATCAGGGCCTTACTGGTCTCAATAATTTGCTCTTTCATGGCTATCTGTTTGTGGAGCACATCATTCTTTTCACAGAAAGCCTCATTGTCTCTCTGCGCTTCCTGCCTGGTTTGGAAACACTGCGCCAATTTCTGCTGCAGGAGATTTACCTCCTGAGTTTTAGCATCATTGGTCTGGTTGTTCTTTTCCAGAGCATCCTCCACCCACCTGGTGTGCTCTAGTCGCTTCTCATATTCTGTTTTAACTTCCTTGAGCTCCTGGAGGGCCAGCTTACTTTCCTCTAGCTTGGTTTTAAATTGGCTTACATCCTGGCCTAAGGCGTCCCACTCCTGACTTAGGATGCCCCTCTGTTCAGCCAGGTTGTCCCTTTGTTTCTTGAATGCACTAGATTTCTGATGCTCCTGAACAAATTCCTCCTAAGAGTGGAGGTCTTTAATAATTAATTTATTGTTTTCCTCTTTTAATTTGTCTATCTTGTCTTGTAAAATAACCACCTGTTCTCTGCAGACTCTATTAAAAGTTAATTGTTGCTCCAGTTCCGGTTGCAGAGAGTCCACCCTTTCCTGGCACTCCTCTGTTAGTGCCTGTAATTGGGTGTCTTGCTCTGCCTTCTCTTGCTGTAGGAGAGCCAGATCGTCTTTTAGTTTGGTCAGATATAGCACAGCCTCTGTTTCTGATTCTTGGCTCTTCTGTAGCCTTTGCTGTGCAGAGTCCAGATCAGTCTGGATTATTTCGAGTGTTTCCACTTGATTCTTTGCCAAAACTATGTGTTCTGCATGCTTTTCCTGCATTACTCCTATGTAGAGGTACAGGTAGGCCGCTATTTTGGCAATTTTGCGCTGTTCCTCTTTAGCTTTTGGGGCCATGTAGAGTTCACTAAGAGCTTGGTGTAATGGGCCCTTGTCCTGCCATATATCCAGGTCCATTGGAGTGACCTGTTCTTTGATTTCCTGCATCCAAACCTGTTCATTCTGTTCTGGCCACTCACCCTTGACAAACAGTTTGTGCATGAGTTGTTCCCTAGCCATAGTAATTTCTACTGGGATCGCCATTTTGGAAAAATCACTTTCCTTATGACTTATTTTAGGGTGAATTTACTTTTACAAACAGGCCTGATTTTGGAGTATTTATTTTGCGAGGGGCTTGTACAGTGTAGCACAGTACACCAACCCAGCAAGGTGTCTGTACCCTGCAGGCTAGGTCTGCTGGGCTAGACTGTCACCGGTGGTAACTCAAACTCAAAATCACGGCACAAGCCCCCAAATCTGTTACGGATTTCAAACAGGCAATACACCCAGGTCTCAGCCTAGCATGTAATGCACATATTAAATACGTATTTATTGTGTCTATAGGTTCAATACTCTGAGTGATATACCACTCATATCACCCCCTTCTCAAAATACCTGCCAGGTCACACTGGACCAGGAATCAGGCTGGTTGGTAAAGGTAAATATTAATTTATTTATTTAAGATTAAAATCAAACACAACATTTAATATATATATATATGGGGCTGCAATCACCAATATGGTGACAAAACAATTCAGAAAATGAGTAAGGCAATCAGATTCACTTATAGCAATACAAAAGATAAAACACAGGGAGAAGAACAGTTTGGCTTGTGAAAAGATAGCGCTTAAGTTAAGATTTCTCCCTGCAAAGTTCTTAATTCACAATTGAGCAGTTCTACACAGATGTCAGTAAGCAGCAGGTATTCAGGAATGCAAGAACAGTATACAGTGTTTGAATATAATCTTCCCTCCCCAAACAAGAGAGAAAAACTAAATGACAGTGTAAAATGGCTTGGAAAAACAATGAAAAGTATGCAAAAATCCTTAAATTGATATACATTCTTATGAGAGCAACACTGAGCAGGTTCTAACAAACATAAGATACAATATGAGCAACAGTATACACTTTAAATCAGGATGGGAGTTGGGAAAAACTTTGAATGGGAAAGCAATGTGGAAAACTTTTGCAAAATTGCAAATCCGCGCCTAAATTTCACTATGCGAATTTTAATAATAACGGGTGAAAAACACTGTTTCGGATGTAGCTACAGGTCTTAGGCTTAACTTAGAGTTGAAATTAAGTCTATAGCTATATAATTGAGGAAGTTATGCAAGTTTGAATGAGAGGCGTTTTTGAAAAAAATGAACAGAGAAAACAGAAAATCGGCTTTAAAGATGACAGGTTGGTTTTACTTAAACTATATTAATGTTAAGAAAAAGAAGAATGTCACCCGTGAATCCCACTTGTAACCCTTCGCGTGGCAGATACTACGTTTCCTTTATGGGAATTACTTTATTTAATCCAAATCACTAATGGCTTATGTTCAAGAGAAACAAATGAGAGAAAAGCAGCACTAACACTAAGGATTTAAAAACAGGGTTGCAAGAATGGTTCTGACACTATAGAGGTTCTTAGGTTAAATATGGGATAGGTTGAGAGATGGGGATAGGACAAGGTAAGACAAGATATGCTTTGGTTGACTATGATTCCTATTTATACTTACAGTCCACTGTAATTTAAGATTGGACTGTCAGGTTCTGGTCATCACGGATTGGGTCTTCAGACAGCAGAGCACTTCTGTCGGGATGGTCAACTGGGCGGTTCTGGTCAATTGGACTGGCACCTCAGACTGTATTCGATTGGATTGGCCCTTCTGGTCACTGGACACTGTAGATCAGCGGGGTGGCGAGTTTCAGCAGGCAAGCAAGACTGGATCAGAATGATATCCCTTAAGGTTGGGATGGTTCAGGATTTGGGCCTAGCTGCAAAGAGTTCAGCAAATGCTGAGGCCTGGGTTTTGCAAAGTAGTCTGGAATCAGGACAAAATGAAAATTTGTGGAACAGGATGAAAAAGTCAGGAACAGAGCATCACGTGGAAATCAGGATGTAGTCAGGAATCAGTCTGTCTGTGTGTTGTGAGGTTCCCTTATTTATTATGCCAAGTGATATCACTCAGTTTATGGTAGGGGCAGACATACAACCCACACCCAAAATGCTGTGATAGGTCAAAGGCACTTGCCTTTTTCTGGTTGGAAGACTCCAATGACTTCCAGTGCATAATCCTAGTGCTCAGGGAGAATCAACTGCAGCCCCTGTAAGCCTGTTAAACCCTAGCACTGAGCAGAGCCTTCCAGGGTGCCCCATACTCACCAGGCCACAGACTGACCTACCTTCCAAAGTAAAATCCCAGCAAGGACTGAGGAGGAAACACTGCAAACCTGGAACCCCAAAGCACAGCAGTGGGGTCAGAAGCAAGAGCCAGAGTAAGAACTTCTGGAAGTAAGAGCATCTAACCTGGCCATAAGCCTAGACACTCTCAGAGCAGAACCCAGCACTCTCAGGTCTGCGGCTGCCCTCCCCTCCTAAAGTCCACACTCAGCAGGGACTGAAGGGACCATCACAAACAGAATGTTCCCCTCATTTAACAATTCCATTCACCATTGCCTCTCTGTTTGTCTTACGGTCCTCCAATCTTGGATGGCGTCACTGTTTCTTTGTTTAACCCCTCCCAAATAAAATCTATTTTTTCAAGCTTCTTCTTCTATGTTGCCCTCTTTAACTATCTCTTTTCTCCCGTTACAGCTTTCTGTGAATTTTCAAACCTCCACTTTTTCTCTTTTGACACAAATTGCTTCTATGGTTCAATCTTGCTGGTTATATGTTTCTCTCTTCAGACTCAGACACCAGCACCACAGACCCTTACACAAGACCAAGCAATAACAATCCAGACTTAGGCAGATCTCAAACACACCAACAGAATGCAACAGACAAACAAACAGAATGACAAAATAGACCCACAGGTGATATTTTAGACAAAGACACAAAGAAATAAAGAACCATGAGAGACCAGAGGAAACACCAGCACGCAGAGGGTTCAAAACAAATAATCGTCAAGGAGAACTTAGTAATTAATCTTTCCAAAAGAACATTAAGCCCAGCATAGAAACGTTTTGCAAAATGGATTGAACTTTGTTCCCACATACAACACTCATCTATTTAACACCAAGATCGAACTGTTTAGTTTCATTCAAAAAATGAAACTCAAAAGCTTTGAACTCCAGAACAGCAGATTCAAGATAATATTGGCATGGAATTTTTAGTACCCGGGTGTAAAAGCAACTTCATGTCTCTGTTTCCACATTCCACTATAGATGTGGTCCATGAAACCAACATTAAGGATCTCAAAAAGATCACGTACAAAGTGCTTAAATATCACAACTTCACCAACGATGAGTTGGCCATTATCAGAAACATGTACGCGGATGACATTATAGTGATCCTCCCTTCCTGACAAAGGAGGGGCATTAGTTATCATGGACATGGTAGATTATGAAGAATAATGCACAAGACAACTGAGTCACAACCATGCATACTCTTTATTGGATCACAATACCACACAAGAGATTTCAGAAAACCTCAGAATTCTGTTGCAAAAAGCTTATGACCTAGAATGGCTCAATGATAAAACATGAACATTTCTGCACAAGACATAGCCTAAGGTACTGTGCTTTTACCTTTCACAGAAAATTCACAATTCTGTACAGAAACCACTGGGAAGACCAATTTCTCTCAGCCACTGAAGGAATTCTACAACCATTAGGGAATCTACATTGACACCATTTTACAACCACTTATTGTCAGGATCAAGACCGACTTTGGTAACACCAGTCTCATGTCACAACTGGGGTCTCCTTTCACAGGGAGACTTTCCCCCAGAGAGCGCAGCCTCCAGAGGATGGATGGAACTTGTCAGGCTAGGGGCTCAGGTGAAAAGGTGGGAGCAACAAGCAGAGCTAAAAAAGGAACAAACAAATATAACAGATCAGTATCCCATCTAATCCTGAAATGGTACAGACCACACCTCCCTCAGACAACATCCAACTCTGAGCTGTTGTGATGTAGACAGAGGTGATACACCTACTTACAACCTCCAGCCAAAGTATTCCACAGAGTCCAGGATACCCACAGAGAAATGATAGCCCATGAAAAGTCCACCAAAGTCTTCTTCGTGAAGGAAACCTGACCAGAAAGGCACAATCTAGGGGCAGAACAGACAATGACTTACATAATGCATGAGTTCCATAGATCTGAAGTACACAAAGTACCCAAAGCAAACAGATATTTTAATCCAAAAGAATCCAAGTTCAGTTCCAGTGAACAAGTCAAAAAAAAAAGGAAACAATCCATGGGTGTAGAATACAAAAATCCACAGAAGAAAACAGTAAGAGACTCCAAGGTAAGAATCAGAATAATCAGAAGCCATAGGGAATACAAAGGAACAATTCAAGAAACACAGGAGCCAAGTTCAGGGGAAGCCGGGATATCAATCTGAGGGAGCGAGCATCAGAAGCAGTAAGGGGCAAGGCAAATAGAGTCCAGGAAATGTGAGCCAAAAGGTCAAAAAGCTGAATTAGAAACCAGGAGAACTGGGAACAAGAAGCTGCTTGCTGGGCGAAGAGCAGCGGTTAAGGAGTGCTGCCCAGCAGATTCCCTTTGCTTAAATGCAGCCTCTTCTGGGTAGCATGGTAGGAGAAAGCACATGATACATCTTGTGGGTGTCAAATGCCGGGCTTGCTGGGGACTCTAGTCCACATTCAACACAGGAGCTTTTGCTGCCCCAAACTCCACGGCAGACACCACAGACCTTGCTGCCTGGCTCTTAAGGAGCGAGAATCCCTCAAGAGGGGGCGGGACATGACACGTTTACAGAAGCACACTACTTAAATAAAAGATACCAACAATATTTTAAGCTTTCTCAATTATTTGGCTCTTAAAACACATGACATCCTAGTTACAATAGATGTTAAGAAATTGCATATGCCCATACCCCACCCCGTGGGCTTGTAGGCTGTTAAATCCAATTTATTAAAGGGAGACTGGGTAGGTGTGGCAAAGGAATGTGTCATCTATCTTCTGGAATTCATATAACAGAATTCATATTTCAACCACAAATACAACTATATTTACACATTAATGGTATCTTTATGGGTACCACAATGGCACCCTCCTATGCCAATAGCTTTATGCTTAAATTTGAGGAAGATTACATAACACATAATCCGGTCTGGCATACATACATCAGGTACTGGGGAAGATACATTGATAACATGTTTTTGATCTGGAAAGGCATGATTGACATTTTGAATAACTTCTTGAATACCTGAATGCAAGATGCAAGAATTCAATGTAGACATGAAATAGGTAACCCAAATATAGACTTCCTTGATGTGAAGATTGGACCTAATGCATCAGTTTTCTGCTACATCATTTAAATAGTTAACATTAACCTGCCACACTCAGAAGTCTGCCATAAAGCCAATTGCTCAGGGTAAAAAGAATAATCAATAATGAATAGGAATGCAAACAAGAATTCACCAGAATGACAAACAAATGTCTAGGGAGAGGCTACTCCACCAAAGAGCTTGAGGAAGCGCAGACCAAGGTAAACTCCAAAACTCGTGTCTCACTACTAAATAATGAAAAAGACACCATACAATCCTCATTACTAGTGTTTTTTATCAAGTGCTGTACTCTTTCTCCAAGCATACTAAAACCTTGGACGATGTTCAAATGTGACAATAAATGGTGTGATCTTTTTAGTGATAAACTGGTGTTTGCCTTTCAAAGAAGCAACAAACTGAGGAATCTCTTAGTCAACATTCAACCAGCCCAAACCGCTAGAGTAAAAACCACAAGAACAGGAACCTTTCCATGTTTGTGTTGCTGTCATTGCAACAACATCAGAAAAGGTAACATTTTACTACACCCCAGGACAGGAGAAATAAATTACATTACAACATTATGCAACCTGAGACTCAACAAACGCAGTATATGCAATACAATGTCCTTGCAGACTATATTATGTAAGACAAACATTGAGTAAGGCAAAGATTATAAGGAATAAACATGGGTCCAAAATCAGATTGCATAGCGCCAACTCTGTAGTAGCCAGACATTTTTACTAACATAGATACAAGATTGCACAAATCTGTTTTCAGATACTTGAGGTTGTAGACACAAACCTGGACATTAGCATCAGCAAGAAACTTGAACAGAGAGAGGTATTTTGGATAGACAGACTTGATTGTATCTTTCCTATAGGGTTGCATGAAAAACTATGCTTGCATTGAATTTTATGAACACCAAATGCAACAAACACTGCAATAGGAATTTGCTATTTGAAAACGGTACTACATGTATGTTTTGCATGTACATTTAACCACATATGCGTTAGACGTTAGATGGATATAGTAATAGAATATTGAATACTGTCACCATCAGTAACATTCAGTGTTCATATGTAAATTTATTTGACATGGACCACATGTATATGTCTCCCTTGTTATTTCAAAGGTGATGATTTTATGTGTCAACAGCAACATTTAATGTTATTATGTTATCATGTAAATATATTTGTTACAGACCTCCCTTGTGCATTCCTCCCTGGTTCTTTAACAGGTGATGAATTTATGTGTCAAGAACTGATGGGTTTTCTGTTTATTGTCATGGTCAAACAATGTATATACACTGTTTAATGTTCTCCTTACTGTTTCCAATATCTGGCAACCCTATTGGCAAAGAAGTGATCATTGTTCATTCCCGATTGCTGGAGATTTACTTTCTTGAGTTCAGTAATCGTGAGTAGAATGGATTTGTTTTTGTTTCTATCCGCAATACATATGCACTCATAATAAGTACATATTATATTTCTAAATATTGATATTAACTGTATGCTTCTGAAAGATAGGATCACAATGAATACATTTTGTTCAAACATTGATTGTTTGACACACACTGGAGTATGAGCAGTAATAGGAGGTAGCTGTTTACAGCATTGCTGGTTTAGCAGTGTTGCGGTACCAGAACTGCGCAGTCACATCATCACTGTGTTCTGCTGAAAGATAGGAACACAATGGATATATTTTGTTCAAACATTGATTGTTTGACACACACTGGAGTATGAGCAGTAATAGGAGGTAGCTGTTTACAGCATTGCTGGTTTAGCAGTGTTGCGGTACCAGAACTGCGCAGTCACATCATCACTGTGTTCTGCTGAAGGATAGGAACACAATGGATATATTTTGTTAAAGCATTGATTGCCTTACTTACACTGGACTATGAGCAACAGTAGGATTTACCTGTCTATAATATTGCCAGTTTTGTCATGCCGAGGTAAACCGGAATAGCGAGATGACATCATCACGGCATTGCGATGTCACATGGATGGCTGTTTTACCCGTTTGCACGAACTGTCTTCTCCTGCAGTAGGCGAGCCCATGCAATTTTCCCACAGTAGGTTTAATTTGAGTGTTCTCTAATTGAGCATCCACATACGTTATTTCACTTATAATTGGGTACTTTCTTTTTCAGATCATCTAAAAACGCAATACTGAAGTTCTTTTTTTAGTTAATTTCTCGTGGATGTTTTTTGTATTAAGATTGTTTGCATATAGTGCCATTCATAGAAGAAACAAGGGGATTACTGTGATTGTTCTGTGATAGGTGGTATCCACCAGATGTGCCTCAACAGACAGGTATGGATAGCTTCATACATATGGATGTGTAAAATATGGCTCTTTACACAAAGGAGCATTATAAACATGTATCTTTGTACGTTTTTACTGTTTATACATTTAGACCTGATGATGGACGAGAAATCTGAAATGAATTGGCTTCTGATTCCACCGCTCAAATTGTAAAGAAGGCACAGCATGCGTCATTAAAGTATGTCATGAGGAAAATGAGAAAACACTGTTTCAATTTATGACTATATTTTGTTAAAATTCAGCAGTGTTCAGTACAAGAGGTGTTGCCGGATCTGATGATGAGTATCAACAATTTGTTTCCACAGTGCCACTGTCGTTACCATTGAGGTTAGAGGTGTGAAATAAATAATACAGAGAGAAAATAGAGAAGCTGATGTGGTAGTGTTAGCTGGAGGAATCTAGTTCTCAGATAATGAACATGCAGGTATATCAGTAGGGACGTGTGTAGTCAGAACACTGAAGAATCAGACGCAGTGCGTGTGAATAACATGGGTTGCTACTACCCACGCAATGGCAAACCTCATATTAACTTTGACGGATAAAAGGCTGAGTTTGCCCTGTCACAATTCTAAGCACTGCTGCGCAGGTCAAACTCATATATCTGCACTAGGTGTTCGACCCACTTTGATGCAAAATAAGGTAGAATTAAAGGATATTTTTAGAGTGTTTTTTTATTTATTTATTCTCAGACACAACTTGTGTGGCTTTGAAGCTTTCACGTGTTTCTTGTTTGTTCAAGTTGGGCACATTTGGAAATGTCTGTGGATGCAAAAAGCCTTTCAAGCTCAATTATAATTTCCTTTCACACAGGCCCCTGTGTAGCGATCACATCTTTGCATGTGAATAAAATAGCTATTACCTTTTGTTACTGTGCGTGTTAAATTTGGCTTTTCCCATGCTTTTGTACTACATTGGAGATTTTCTACAACAGATGTGAGTCACTCTTTCAAAGAGCTTCAAGAGAGTGTACGAACATAACTTATAACAATAGGGTTATTCAAAAAGAAAGAAACAACTTTGGCACACCTTGCTTAGTTTCTTCTAGTCATTACCTTTTCATGCAACGTCTTTTAGCCCAGGGGGTGAAGACAAAATGAGCTATTCAATAGAAAGACGTTCATATAATTAAAACAAACCACCATCACAAATCTTTTCACATAGCGCATCTGCAGTTATTGCTTCATTTTAGATGACGGCTTTGAAATAAAAAATAAACCAAAAACTGTTGATAATTTTCCAATTATTTATTTTCCTTGCATTTGAAAGTAAACAAGAACATGCTCTTAGATACATAGAGGCCGATTCATACAGTTATATCCAGGTGTACATTTGAGTAATTGCCATCTGGCAAGGGTGTGGTAGCCCTGACTTTTTTGGTTTGTATCAAGCAATACAATGATGCTGGTAACACTTTAGGTAGCGACATCTGCTGATCCGATTTCCCTTTCATAAGCTCTATGCTAAAAGCATAGTGTACACATTTGCCCTGTGGAATCAGCACCCTGGCCTGCAGCGGCTGCTGTTCAGTGGCACAGAACAGTTTCAGGGGTCATAGGTGCCCTCTTGCAAGCTGCAGTGACAGCCAAGTCTCTGCAGCACAAGGGCTGTATTTAAGATATGCACCTCTGTTCCAAAAAAAAACTATGTAACCATGAGAATGCTATCCTGATGGTATGTTAAACTGTAAATATAAGTGATAAATGAGTGGTTGGCACCTCTCACAGTTATCCAAGCCACATCAATTTGATATCACACGCATCAGCCATGTGAGCCGAGTTCAGCTGTGAAACGGCTTTGTGTATTCCCCCAGCCAGATTGCATCTGATGTGCCCAGCAGGACAATAGCCCTTGGCATTTGCTCTAATTATTCCTTTGTGAGGGCCGGTAACACCCTCCCTAGTGAAACAGCCACTCCACAAGAAGCTGTTCTGGTAACAGGAATCAAAGGGTACACCATTCACCAACATACTAGCCTCACACAAGGGAGCTTCATACCAAAAGGGCCTTTGATGCTATTGCCAAGGAAAGAGGGCAGGACTAGTGTAGACAGAGGGAGTTCAGATAAGCTAGGGTAAGGTTTCACCATTTTGTTTTCTCTCTTTATATTTCTTCCTTCCTGTCTCCTTCACACTTCCTTTAATACATAACACTTTGGGTGTGATGGCAGAAGGCAAAGTCTATTTGTTCCAAGACCAGGATTTAGACTCTTAAAGTAGGGTTGCTTCCATGCAATCACATGTAGACTTGTGCCTATAATAGAAGAGGTGTACTGCTCCTTTTTGAATCATCGCTGGACTTCAACACTTGAAGAAGATGTTGTTGGATCCTGTTGGGAGAGCAATCATTTCCAAAGTCCTCCAGTTGTGAGGTGAAGACAGGTAGTCCAGGTCAGAGGCACGCCCTGCATCCTAAACATCCCCAGGGAATATTGGGGGTGACCTGCTGCTGGACCAATACCTACACAGATGTTAGACACACTCCTGAAACACCCCTGAAGGTCTGCCCAGCTGCCAATATGTTTGAGAGCCTGAGATGAAGGACTACTCTTGCCCCTGATATGCTGGAGTGCGACTCGCAGCACATGAGAGACAAGACAACCTAGATTCCTGCAGTAGTCTTGTGAAACTGCTGCAAACCCTGATTCAAGCCTGTTCAACCATCATAAAAACCAACAGGACCCTCCAGAAGCTGCATTTGGCAATCGCAGACCTTTGAACCACAGTCCTGCATGTTTGAACCAGTTTGCCGCCGCACTGCACCATTTAAAATGCATTGTTGCCTCTGATCGACCAAAGAAGCTTTGCTACAGATACCTCCACTTAAACCACTATTCAATATTGCAGGCTCTTCGTCAGTGATCGTGTTGATGATCGAACAGACTCTGGTGTTCTTCCCGAACTGTATCCTTCAAGAACTGCATCAAACTGAGCCCGTCCACAGTTCTGCCTCGAACATCAAACTAAAAATGTTGGTCTTCATGATCCCATCCTTCATTTTGACCCTGTCTGGACATCTGCTCACCACTGGAGTACTGTGACTTCAGCATTTTGAACCAAATTGAACCACTGAACAGCATTGAAAAGCCTGGTACACTGTTGTAGAACTTCTAAGACACTGCAAATATATTATTGCCTGATACCTGCTCCTCTTGTCAATCTTGGGCCCTAAAGACTGGCTAGGTCACAGGAATTCCTTTTTGCAACTCAAAGACATATCCTTTTTGAACATTGTGGTTTTTATTACCTTTTCTTGCCCTGTCTCATTACCTACAGTGCTGCAGCTTGATGTCTTGCATATTCTGTATCCGATCTACAGGGGTGAGCTTTTGTAGTGTTTTCTATTGAATTATTATAGCATATAGTGTGTTTAATTGAAATATACAAATATATATATGTTTATTAACGAAAATTAAGCCCAAAAGAGGGCGAAACTTGCGGAATGCACTCCCAAGGGCAGCCAAGTCCAGAGAATCCAGTCCTTAGCAAATGAAGGGCTTCATGGCAAAAGTCAGGCAGCACCAAATGTTCTTTATTAGTAAAAGTGCATATCAAAGGAGAACCTGAAAGTTACAACGACGCGTTTCGCGATCAACTGACCGCTTGTTCACGATAGATATATATATATTACATGGACGCGTTAGCGTCCATGTAGTTATGGTTAAGTTGGTGTTTCCATAGGAAGAGCATTTTTTGGGTGGCTTATAACTTCGCTCCCTCTGGACGAATCCTCACCAAACTTTGCAGAAAAAGTATATGGCCCACTCTGAATTGTTTAGCAAAGATTTGGAGAGGTTTGGTCCAGGGGGGGGCAAAGTTATAGGGGGGTCCCAAAACTTTTGTTTTTTCCCCATAGATACAATGGGAAAAAACTTTGCGCACGCCTACAGCCCAAACTGCTGGACGGATTTACACCAAATTTGTGGCAGGAGCGGGGGCTTGGTCCCGAAAGCGTGCTTTTGAAAATTTGGTGTAAATCCGTCCAGTCGTTTTTTTTTAAAATGACCAAAATGTAAGGCAACAAAAATTAGTGATATCTCCGTTCGCTTTGCGGACGGACTTCCCTGTTCGCTCCGTGGACAGTGCCCTGATTGGCCGAGCGGCTTGCGCGATGTCCGCAGACATCCAACGTGTTTGCTGATTGGACGGCGTGGGGCGTGGAGCGCGTCAGATTTTTGGTGGCGCCCGCCATCTTGCATTCGCGGACGACCGCGGACAGCGAGGTGAAACTTGGTTTAAAAATTGTATTTAGTGGAGTGTGTTGGTGTGTAAGAGTGTTTGGGGAGGGTGGGGGAGTATGAGATAGGTGCAATGTTGTATTTTTTCTATGTGCTAGGTGCTTTTGTTTTGTTCGATTTGTCTGCGGACAACAGGGCTGTTCTGAAATGTTCGTAAATAAACAGAATGGATTCGGTGTCAAGTTGAAAGTGTTCTAAGAAGACGCGTAGGGTCCTGGAATGTTCGCAGGGGGTGTCCTGAAGACGTTGTCTGTATTGTTCGTTGTCAAGCTGAAAGTGTTCTAAGAACACTCGCGGTGTCCTCAAATGTTCGTACATAAAGAAAATGGGGGTGTCCTGATGACGCTGTCCGTGTTGTCCTCTGGCAAGTTGAATGTGTTCTAGGAACTTCCTTGTGTCCGCGGACATTAAAATGGTTGAAATGGTTTAATCTATGGGTGTGATATGCTGCGGTGGTTGTGGCCAGGGTATAGAATGTTGGGTGCATGGCCTTTTGGCCATGCACCCAAGACTCTATGCCCTGGCACAACCACCGCAGCATATCACACTCATAGTGGCTTATAACTTTGGGTAAAAAACAAATTTATAAGGAACAATGTTATAAGCCAGTATGGGTGTGATATGCTGCGATGGTTATATTTATCATGTTATACTTACTATTTGGTTTAGTAACAGAAGTCCATGTTTTTCTTGTTCATTTCTGTGATAAAAGAAAAAAGCATGTTAGTATTAGTATTTTATAAAGACTTATTACATTGTACAATCACAATTTTTTCTTTTTTTTTACCCTCATATTTAGTAGATGACAAACCAGAGTACTGTGCAATTTGCTCAGTTTCTGTGTTTGTTGCTAAAATCATTGGGTCTGTGGGAGAAAAAAAAATCCATGTTGGATTAAAAAAAAACTTTTTCTGTTATGCTACAGTTTATTTGTTTGTTTGTTTGTTTCAGTGTTTACTTGTTGTTTCTGGCTAATGCTTTATACATTGGATTGTTCCAGTTTTTGGGAGCACTAAGATATTAGGTATTTATTTGGATATTGTAAAATTTAGGAGCAGTTAGATACCAGTAGGCGTATTCTAACTGTTTATTTTTTTATATCATTTTGTGGTATTGCTTTATCTATTTGGATATTTCTAAATTTTGGGACAGTTAGATACCAATTGGCGTATTCGAACTGTCTATTTTTTGCTCTTATTTGGATATTTCTAAAGTTTGGGACAGTTAGATACCAATTGGCGTATTCTAACTGTATATGTTTTGCTCTATTTGAGTGGTATTAATTTATCTGATTAGTTGTTGTAGCATCTTTGGGCAGTTAGATAGCTTTTGGAATATTGTGACAGTTTATATTTTTTTACTACAAGTGTACTTAAGTACTGGAGTACTAAGTACAGTTTAGTTATCAAATTTTGGTTTCAAGAACATTAAATAAGCGTTTGTAAGATTTGCTGGTAATCTCTGCTTTAGAGTAACGGTACTATCATTACATTCAAACCATCCATATTTCTTTTTTATATATGCAGTGTAGTGCCCTGAGTTGGTTGTGGCTCCTGCGTGGTAGATTATACCTATTGTTGTGAAGGTTTTCCTACCAAGTGATATTTGACCATGTGTGTATCCAGTCAGCTTGCAGTTCTTTTTGGTACCATCTGCATTGTAACGTAGAAGCATTAGTATTACGTATTTACTATGTGTTTGTATTACTAACGTGGAGCGATTATCTGAATTGCAGGTCGAACATAATCTACGGTGGTTTGCATTTTGTACAAGTTGCTGAAATGGAATGGATTCACAATTAGGTATTGATATATAAACAAAGCGCTCATTGGGGATTTGTTCTTGTGTCACATTGTTGCAGAGAGTGCATGCATGTTTCCACATGTATGAAATCTGGAAGATTTCATTTATAGGTATGTTTTTGTTTTCCAGTACTAATAGTAAGTACATTAGAAATTCTTGTGGATCTTCCTGTGAGTTTATAGTGAATTTCACCATTCCAGCACAGTAGTCCAATTGTTGTCTTATTCCATAAACACTATACGTGTTGTCAGGATTGTTTGCTGCATTTCTGTGAAGTACTAACATTTGCAAACAAAATGGGTCTGTACTGTGTAAGTAAATGTTGTCAACAATTGGCGGTAATTGAAATAGAATATTCATTGCTAGATTTGCGTAGCAATTTACACCAACTATATTTGAGAGTTTAAATGGACCAGGAAGTTCTGTATCTGACTGCTTTTTTTGGAGTGTGTCTTCCTTCTTTGAAGAAGTACCTGGTTTACTTTCCCTAATTGATTCTTTTTTGCTTGTGGAACTTGATGAAGTATTACTTTCTTTTACTCTCTTTGGAGGATTTGCAATGACATCCTGTTGCTTTTCTGTTTGATTTATTTTTCTTTTATAATGTTTTACTTTTTGTGGAACAGAATATGTGTTTAGATGGGGAGTGTATAGTGAACAAAGTCTATTGTATTCTAAAATGCAAGGAATATCAGCGTTTATTTTACTTGCATCAAAGTTGCTTAGAAATAGACCCTCAAGTGTACGTAAGCGTGATAGTGCTACGTAGCTCTTGCTTTCTTTAAAGACTATGTTACCAATGTCTATCACTGCTTTGTCTAGGGTAAGACCTTGTTATTTATGAATGCTGACTGCGTATGCAAGAGTTAGAGAAAATTGTTCTCTGCGTACCTACATGTCTTTGAAGAGAAGGAATCGAGCTGTTGAGAGTCCTATTCTTTTTACATCTGAAAGTTTGTCAAAGAGAATATTGACAAACTGAATTTGGTTGTCACGTGGGTATGTTTGAAAGACAACAACTGTACCCAGTGCTCCATTAACTAGTCCTTGGTCCACGTCAAGGTTACGTTTAAACATTACTCTGCAATTTAAGGATAATTTTAATATCTTTTCCAAGCCTGCTGTGTTTGAGATTGATTTTTCTAAACTATTTAGTCTTGTTGTGGCTTGGTCACACATGGGTAGTGTCATTCCATGTACATCTAGTTTGTCTGTGGCACTAATTTCCATTATTGGTTGCATTTCTTTACTTAAAATGATTTAATTGAATTTGAAACAGCTTGCAAGAGTTGGCATTAAGGCCATACAATTGACATTTTTGTGGGCTAATTGTTCCATAACATGTGTAGCACATGCATTATCACCATAAAGTGCATGAATGTGCCAGGTTTTCAATATTGCTTCTGCTTCTTTAGAAAGTATACCAACTCTGATACTTTTTAAGATGTTGGCATAAGTGAGATCTGCAGATTGGCGCATGTTTTCTGTTAATTCTCTGTATTGGAAATGTTGCCAAAGGTTGACATTTCCAATGCTGCCAATTGTTTTACGGCAGAGTTTGTGTCCTAATGTTTTAAAAATAGGCTCACCTTTTACTGGTGTCAATTGAAGAAGATCTCCGAAAACAATAATGTGTTTTCCTGCAAAGAGCTCTTCATAGTTTGTTTTAAGTACTTCTTGCAATCTGAGGTGAATCAAAGCCAACATTAGGTTGGACACCATGCTTACTTCATCTATTAGTAGCATTTTCATTTGTTTCAATACTCTGCGTAGTTCCATTGCAGCTTCTGCAGAAAGTTTGTAATAATCTAATTTGTTTCGGTGTTCTACTGGCAGGAGTAGTAATCAGTGTAAAGTGACACCACCTATGTTGTAGGCAGCTAAACCTGTCGGGGCAGTGACAACAGCTGACAGTTTGTTGTTTGTCAATTGTTGAAGGAACTTACTGATGATTTTGATTAGGAATGTTTTGCCAGAACCAGCTTCACTACTGACATACAATAATATAGGTTTGTAATTTTGACTGGTGCATTCTTTGTTTTCATGTTGTACACCATGTGCAATTTCTTTTGTTACTTCTTGAAAAATGCTACGTTGCTCATTGTTTAGCTTTGATTGTAGCATAGTTAAGTCTTCTTTTTCTTCATACTGACACATGGGGGCCGATTCATGGAACAAACGTGCGCCGCAAATCCCAGCGCAAGCGGGCACAAGGTGGTGCAAGCGTGAGAAAGCAAGCGCACGCGCACGCGTGCGATTCAAGGAAGGCGCTGCGCTTGTTTCCCACTGGTTGTGCGCCAAATCGGTGCATGTCGCACGTGGGCACACACGTCATCAAACAGCGTGCGCTACGCGCACAGCAAATGCACACATAGCGCAGTGCACACAACAAAAGTAGGCGGAACAGTGGGCATAACACGCAGAATGGGGAATAACGCATGGAAAAGAAGGTGTAACTGGGGAAGTACTGCAGGGAACTACACAGAACGCCCACACGCACGCAAACAACCCGTATTCATGGATACGAATACGGGAAACCCGCGCACGGCAAAAGACGCACACAGGCGTGAATGCGTTTGCCACATGAAGGCAGGCGGAAACGTCCCCTCGCACAGTATAAAAGTACGCGCAAACAACAAACACATATATACAGCTACGATGAATGCCCCACTTGTCGCAGCACTGATCGTGGGACACCGCAGGAGGAGGAGAATAGCCAGGGCATGCATTTTTTCACCACGGACAAGCCTTTTTGGGATGCCTGACGACCAGGTCTATGGCAGGTATAGGTTTCCACCTCGTATCATCCTAGACCTGGTCAGGGAGTGGGAAGATGTCTTTACATCCCCCACCCTTTGCTCCCAAGCATTGAGCCCCTTGGAGAAGGTGCTCAATGTCCTGCATTTTTTGGCCACTGGGTCATTTCAGCAGACTACTGCCATAGTGGGGGGGGGGTCTCACAGGCCACGCAGTCACGCTGCCTACACCTGGTGTTGGCAATCATGACTGCACGCCCCTCAGTCTGCAGGCACATATACATGCCCAGAACACCTGCAGAAAGGCAGGCCATTGTCCAGGACTTTTACAGGGTGGCACACTTCCCCAAAGTGCTTGGTGCCATATATTGCACCCATGTGGCCCTACGTCCACCTAGGGCCACTGAGCACATCTACCGAAACCGCAAGCACTGGCATTCCATCAATGTACAGGTGGTATGCGATGCAAAGGGAATCATCACCTCTGTCTATGCAAACTACCCTGGCTCCACCCATGACAGTTTCATATACAGAATGTCTGCCCTGAGCCGGGCCCTGGAAGCTGGGCAGCATGGCGAAACATGGCTCCTAGGTGAGTACAAATGCCCTTGCACATGCATGCATGTCACACACACACACACAAATACACAAACCCCAATAATAACAACCATTATCACCTCTCCAGGGGACAGTGCCTACCCTCTGAGCAACCACATGATGACGCCAATCCGGAACCCCACCACACCACCCCAGGTAAGATACAACGCAGCCCATATTGCAACCAGGGCCATAGTGGAGTGCACATTTGGAGTGCTCAAGTCACGCTTCCGCTCCTTTGACCGCTCTGATGGGCAGCTACTCTATGCACCCCCAGTAGTGTGCAGGATCATTGTGGCAGCATGTGTCCTGCACAATGTTGCAACACGGCAGGGCGTACTGGTGGACATGGTGGTGCCCCCACATCCCCAACCACAGGCACAAGCGCTGCCCATGGGTGGGGATAGGGCACGTGGCGAGGATGCTCGGACCCAGCTTGTGGACACATTTTTCACCTAAACTCCCATCCCTGCGGCGTGCACACAGGCCTGGCACATACCAGGTGACAATCGATGATGACAAAGAGACAGTCAACTGTCACAACCTTACCACCCTGAGATTGTTGCCATGGAAGTGTCACATTGTGTGCATCCCTAGCTACTTAAACACAAGCAATCCTGTGTGATCAAAAGGAACACATGCAAGGTGTGAATCACACAAACCTGCAAAACAGGCCATGACTATCACTGGTATGTCACTGAAACCCTCCCAAAGCACAACATGACATGGCAAGCAATAGCCATACACCAACACAGTACCAATAGGGTACACATTGCCATGTGAAAAATGTAAATTGGCATCACACAATGATGCCTGACATGGAATCAGATGAAATGACTGACCAACAACCTCCCACCCAAAAGAAGTCATAGCCAAATGCATTCCAAAAGTCAAAGTTTAAACATAACAATGAATGCCTGTCTACATGCACATTGTGCATTGAAAAATCAACACTGCAGCTTCTGTGTGCCGTGTCCACCTCCTGCAACACACTGCTCAGTGCACAGCACAGTTAACAGCCATTGCGTGTGATGCACACCCTGAGCATCACATCTAAGCGACAAACCACATCAAAAAAGCAAATTAGGCATGTACAGGATCCCCAATTGGTCATAGGACATGTGCTGCAGGGACACAGTGGGCAACAGAAGGAAAACAGAGTGTACACGTGGACATGGAAGGGTGGTTGTACATGTAGTGCATTATAGTGTGAGTGTGTGGGTCAGTAGGGACATGCACTCAACATATGCATGTGCAATCAAGTGACCATCAGTGTCCTCTACACATCACATGTGAACATTCACCATGTGTACACCCCAGCATGTCAAACCACAGCTATCCCCTCACACCTGAAAGGTAAACACAACACATGAACAGGCACTGATCAGCAGAACACATCATGTACATAGGATACCACAATTGCAATGTCAGGGTGCCCATCACACTGCAGGGCAAGGCACCTATCACCAACCAAGCACCACCCCTCCCTCACAAATCACCATGACCCACTGAACAACTGCACGGGGGTTATGGAGCCTACATCCTTGAATTTCACCTGGCCACAGGATCACCCTTCCCCTTTGTCACCATCTCCCACCTTGTGTGTGAGAAGTTGCCTGCACCCTCAGAGTCCACCTTGATTTGCAAAAACACTACATCCAAGAGAACTCAAAGCAGGCAAACACAGAAGCCAAGCAAAAAGCTTGCAGGCAGAAAAACTAACCAGAACAGCCTCCAGTAGATGACTTGAAGTAGCAGTACCTCACAAAGGCCAAGTACTACCACAATGATGTAACAACCAAGGTAGCACAGTAAAACAATGTCACAACAGGATGTGTACCATGTGTGGTACATAACATAGAATGAGGCACCACAAACGGATGTGTACTGTCACTGCTCCCGTGTACAGGTGCAGGAGTGGCAAGAACCAACCACCCCCACCGTGGTCTGGGTGGCTGCAAGGTCAAACTCACACAGGCCTCTGAGACCCTGGTGGGGAAGGAGGGTCAGGTATATGGAGTCGGGACAGGCGTTGGCATACTGGATAACCGGAATGAGGGGCAGGAGAGGGGACAAGGATTGACACAGGAAAGTAGGGAATGGCCAAGAAGGTAGTACTCACATTAACACATACACAATCATACCAAACTTGTTCATCATAAACATAGCAGCAATTCACTGAAATGGAAGTCAAAGAGAAACTTATCTCTCAGGTTAGTGTTGGCCTCCTGCTTGCGCGCTCTCATGTCTGGTAACAGGAGCACCTCAATGCTGCAAAGAGAGCCACAGTTAAAAATCTGTGCGTACCCATAACACACAAACACACCACCAAATATGCCCCAAAATAACACACTACTCTACAAACAGACAATCTGGTGTGGATGATTCGTACCCATACGTAACATTACCCCTGTGATGGTTCATACACAGTCAATGCAGTAAGTCAGGCGCCGGTGGGTGCGTGGCAAATGGAACACCAATGTGTCACGAATCACACAACATGCAATGTTCCCTGGGTAAGCAGACAGACGCATACAGCAAGGTACGACTTCCAAACAAGTCATTTTCCACCATGACCCAAATAAGGTAGGCAGTGCATGTTTCAAATTCTACATGGAAATGAAATGCACTGCACCCGAGTCTGTCCCTTGCCGTCTGTCCCTGTCAGCTGCTTCTTTCCATGTCTCGGAACGCTACTTGGGTGATACAAGTGCCTCAATGGACCATGGTGGACCGGAGGGAATGTGCCACTGCCCCTGCAGGTGCCCCAGACAACCTTACAATCAACTAGCCATGAGTCCACGAACACATCTGAGCTGTATTGTGCTTTTCAACACCAATATTCGTCCAAGCTCACCCTCAGTGCTGCTACTAAGCATGCATGTGCAACTGGCCTGGTGGAAGGTTTGCTGTGTTGTGGCCCCACTGTGCTGCTCACCTTGCCTGGAGTCCCTTGAAACATGTCAGCAGTTTTCGGATGTATGATTGCAATCCCTGTGCCTCTGCTTGCGCACACATGTGCATGTGGGCACCACCAAACGTGTCCAGATTCCAGACGTCCAATGGCCCATGTCTGCTGGCAAAGGTGGTCTGGAGGCTCATCCCCCTGCAGAAAGGGCATGAAACACATGATTAATGCATTAGATTCATCTGTGTGTTTCTCTTCAGGCATCACATCACTGGACCATGTCAGAGATGTACATCAGAAATCACACCACAGTCCGTCTTTCACAGTCAAAGGGCCTCATTACACGGATGCGGTGGACCAAGGTGCTATTAGCACCTTGGTCCATGCCGGTAAAATACTGGCACCGCCTTGATGGAAAGGGGAATTACCGCCCTATTCCAAGGTTGGTGGGGCGGTTATTCCCCCTTCCCCCATTGCCCTTCCCCATTCCCATTTTTGCCCCATAGGGCATAATGGGAATGGGGAAGGTGCTAATTACGGCACCGCAAATTGCGGTACCGTAATTAGCTTCCTGGTCCCTTTGCGGGTTGGTTTTTATGCCTGCAAAAAGCAGGCGTTAAATTCCCCAACCCGCAAAGGGACCTCGTAGTAAGGCGGTAAGGGTTTACGGTACCGGTAAACCCTTACCGCCTACCATGTAATGAGGCCCAAAGTGTGGAACACACTATCTACGGCATGAATTGCAACAAGCACATGTACACTTAAGATAAGAAACATACTACACAATGCATGGCAATGAATGTACACATGAATCATGAAACACCCCATCTAGCAAAAGCAGAAAAGTGGTCAATAACACCCCAATCATCCCCACTAAGGGTGTTAACACAAGTTCCACAGCATCAGACATGCCACAGATATGACAGTCCAAATCCCTTGTGTAATAGGCTTTTACACCGAACCATCCTTGCGAGCCCATGGATAAGGGAAGCAGGAGTGGCATATGTGAGTCAAGGACCCCAAGCAGCAAACACATACACAAGACAAGCCTGAAGGGCCCAGCTGGAACAGACAGTGGATGCTTTCAAAAGCCACAAAGCACCACACTGTCACATGAAAGCACAATAGACAAGCAATTTTAAACTATATTAACTAATTATACTAACTACGAAAACCTACTTTACCTAATTAAACTAACTATGAAACAGAAACTTAACTAACTAAACTAAAAGAAAAATCAAAAATGGCCACATATGACCCAGGGGTGGGGGGGGCACCCAGGAGGGGGGAGGTACAGGGTGCTGCTCAACACCCACATGCGATGATGCTGAGCCAAAAAAAAAACCTCCATGGGCTCAACGCCTGCACAGCCCGACCTATGTGGGAGATAGATGGTCGTCTGAGTCTGGCTCATCCTGGAAAGGAGGACGTGGCACAGTTGCCTGGCTATGCCTAGCCCCAGCTTGCCCTCGTCGGCAGCAAGTCTGGTTCTGTGTGGTGATGACACGTAGGTCTGCATGCAGAACCTCCCGTGATACACCTGCTTCCTCTTGCAAGGTAGCACATGTAACACGGAGTTCCTCCTGCAAGGCCTGGCTTGACAACCGCTGCACCTCCCGGCAAGCCTGTAGCTCAGCCGAGATGGTACGCTCAAGCTGTGCAAACCTCTCCTCTGACCGCTCCCTCTGGGACATCAGAAGGACACCCAGAGTGGATCTGAGGGAAGCATACTCCTCCCTCAGGGCCTCTATGTGTGCCTCTGCGTGAGCAGCAATTGCTTGATGCAGAGACGACATTTCAGTCTGGCGTGCCCTGTCTGAGGCCGCTATACCCAGCCTGAGCGAGCGGGCCGTTGACCGTGCCGCCTGCTGCTGGAGAAGCACCTGCCTAGCAGGGGTGAGCACGGATCGGGCCACACGCTCCATGCTCTCAGCGATGTTCTCCATTGCTGCCCCCTGCCGTTCTGAATTGGCAGTCATGTCTTGCTCCCACTCAGTATACAGTGGTTGCGCGCGGCGACCGCGTTGCTGGGCTTGACCCCTGCGGGACCCAAGGACAGGTTGTCCTTGTCGTGTTGGCACCGCCCGCCGCTGCACGACTACATGCCCCCGTCGACGTGATGTCCCAGGCACATCAGTGACTGGTGTGGAGGGTGACCCTGCGTCCCGATCCACCACAGGCAGAGGTTCCAAGACTGTCTGACCCCTCAGTGCAGGTGTCGTGGAAGAGGAGTGTCCACATCAGAATCACTCACCCCTGACACATGGACCTGATGCTTATCCAACTCGACATGGACGTCAGAGTCGTCATCAGGGCTGGACTCATAGGCAGCCAGAGACAAGATGGCCTGTAGCACTTGGGGGTTTTCGTGGCCTGCCACCCCACGACCCCCACTTGTGCCTTGTTGATGTAGTGATACCAACCCTGTGCCTGGCATGACAACACTATCCTCCGGCTCCATTGCGTCATCATCTGAAAAATATAGAGAAAAAAGGTCACTACACATGTCAGAAGCACACAACACACACACACAAACCGACAACATCAGGCAGACATGTGACACACAAAATAGAACCTGGCATGCATGCTGGGTCAACTTGGAATTGCTTCTGTGATCAGACCGGTTGAAAGGTGGCAGTCTGCATTGAAGTGGGTCTATGCAGTGCAGCAAATATGTATGTTACTCACTACCCTTTTCTCAAACGGCAAAAACCATGTTTTGGGGGATCATACTCTTCTTACCACACGAATAAGCTATATATTCTACAAAAAGAAGGTATGCTAACATGTGTCTGCAACCTGACAAATTACTATGACAAATGGTATATCTTTTCTAAACCCCCTTGGGTTTAGAAAAGAATAACAAGATTACTGCAAAAAAGGAAAAACAACTCCAATGTGTAATATCACATGGCGTTGATTTAGTGATCAAGAGATATAACCCACATTATGTGTACTTTCTTGTGTTTCTGTGTAATATTTGTTTTACATGTTTTTTATGGAGTTTTATGTAATGTGATCATTTTATGAGTACCAACATTTATATGTTTAATAAAAAAACGTTTTAACGTTCATGAGTGAATTTTGGGGTAACAGATATACCCTTTGTCATAGTAATTTGTCGGGTTGCGGACACATGTTACTCACCACCTACATGTACAAGGACTCCATGGTGTGTGTCAGAAAATGTGAAGGCAGTGCACGGTCAACTTCAGGCATCACGTGCAATGTGCATTCAATGGGTCGCATATCTACAAGCAAAGCACCACTCCACCCAAGTGCAAAAGCAGGGATGCCTAGCATGGTATCAAAAGGCTGACCATAGACCTGTGTATTGACAGACAGTGTTGACTAGCATCAACAGCTTCATGTGAGTCAAGTGACAACACTGCAAATGATGATGGGACAGTAAGCAGGACACATGATGAAACGTCTGGAGGCCACCATCGTGTGAAGAGGACACTACACCAATTAAATAGAGTCATTGGCCATTAAACAAGCTGAGGCCTGTAACCCACCCAGATTGTCAGACCCTAAACATGTGTGCAACGCAGTACTGAGCCACAGTAGACATGGGAAGGCTGATGAAATGCCAAGCAATGTATGTCACCCAGGACTTGTATTACAGTGATCATCCAGTCAAGGACACATAGGGGCATGCGTGCAATGCACATGGAGCATGAATGGGCACTCATGTCCCTGCGGGGCATCTGACCTCTGCACAGTACAAGTGAGATACCCTGCATCAAGAACTAAGGCTATACCACACAGCATATGTCTGGCAGATTGGTTGCGGGAAGTTAGCATGTACACAGGAAGCATTAACAGGGAAGAACCCAACAGCAATATTGAAGCAGACCAGTGCAAAGGTGGAATTGGGGTGCAGAGCGGGGGGTGGAGGGCAAGGGAGCATGCCTACATGGAGTACCCGCATGCAGGCAGAGGACACATGCACATCAGTCATGCTATGACATTGTGCCTGGGCTGAGAGGAAGGTCACCCCACGCTACATGCAGAAGGGCCAGTGAGCTGGGACATGGACCGGAGGGGCATCCTGGTAACAAGCATGTGAGTAGGATGCAATAGTGTTGATGCCGACAGTCTCCGTCTGCTCCACATGTCCACCATCCAGCAGAGCAGACATGCATCACGGAAGCATTGCATTACTTGCAAATCCGAACCATGTACACCTCACATGTAGTGGCAATCATGCACAACACATCCCACAATTAAAACACACACATCCTCAACAAACACGCATCAACACTCACTGAACTGGGCATCAAAGTCCGGCATCTCTCCCACTCCTTCGACCGATTCAGATGGTATGAACTCTGCTCCGCAACAAGTGACTAATGAGGAGTGAGGACTTCCTACTCTGGTGCAGGCCCACCTCCAGTCACCAGAGTCAAGTTGTAATTAGAGGCACGCTTAGCCTTAGCGCTGCGTTTGATGTCATTCCAACGCTTTTTGCACTCTTGCGCCGTGCGCACCACATGGCCGAATGCACTGACATTTTCCGCAACATGCTTCCAGTGGGTATCACATTGGGCAGCCGTAGTCTGACTATTGGCACCCACTAGCATGTCACGGCTGTGGCCCCGCACGTAGCCCACGAGGAAGTCCAGTTCCTGGTTGCAGAAAGGCTTCTTCCTCAACTTGCAGGAGGTCGTGGCTGTGTGTGAGGTCCCAGCCTGTGCTGCAGGTGCATGCTTCCTCCTCTTGGAATATGGCTCAGACCCTGGCAGGCTAATGCTGCCTTGACCAGTATGGCCAGTGGGTTCGGTGAATTGAGCCAAGGGAGTGGCAGGTGGAGGGACGACCAAAGTCCTGACTTCTGTCAGTGGCAGCTGGGTGCCCTCTAATGGACCCTGCGCAGCAACATCCGCTGTGGCAGGGTCATTGACCGCAACTGTCCTGGTTGGCAGACTCACAACCGGGGTGTTTTTGGGTGCAGCTGCCCCTGCACTTGCCAACATCCGGCTGTTTGGGGCAGCAGATGACATAACTGCCCCAGGGACACGTGTCTTGGTCAGGGCAGCCCTGCGTGCCCCTACGGTTTCCGCTGGCAGACCCTGAGCCTGGGTGGTGGTCCACAGCTGCACCCACAGCTACCACTACCCTTGGGCCCGTGGCAGTCGATGGAACGGACTGCCGGGTCACACGGGCGCCAGTGCCAGATGCAGAAGCTGCATCTCCCGGAACCACAGGGGGTGGTGGCATGACTGCACCGACACATGGCACGACATTGTGTTCAAGTGGTGCACCCCTGCCTCGTCCCCATCTGCGGCTGTCCTGGACACCCTGGAGTCCCCCTACTCCCTGGTCACTCCGGCCACGTACCTGACCATGCCCGCCACGAGGAGTATGCCCAGCTGAGGCACCCCTCACCTTTGGTGGCCTCCCAACCATGGCACAGATGTAGTAGTGCCGGCACAGATGGAGTTGTGCCAATGGGAGGTGTACACCACAATTGACCTGGGCAATTGGTGTGAAGGGGTGGCAAGCAAGATGTTAACAGCCCCTCTGCACCTGTAAGGCTGTATGTGACCCCAGTAATGTAGGGACGGGTCACGCAACGCTCAAGCACCCCAAAACAGCTAGAAAACCGTGCACACAACCCTGCAGCCTACATGCGTGGAATCAACCTCCCACAGTACGCGGTGGCATCCAGTAACACGAAAACCGCGTACGCGTGGGACACGCAGGCTACTATGACATAAAAAACGGTGTGATACACAGGGGCACCTGCAGTGGGAAAAATAGCGTGCGCGACTTACCGTTTGACTAGCGCGATGCAGAAAAACACGCGTAGCCAAACCCCCGCCAAAAGAAGAGATACGTCCTTGATAGCTGTGAAGTTGTGATGGCGCGCGAAACAACAGGAAGCAGCAACACACGTCGGTCTCCACGAAAGGCAAGTACAGCGAACTGCTGGCCCCGCTCACCTTCAACCCATGCTGAGGGAAACGCCTGCGCGTGTCACGTCACTTACATGCATAGGCCCTTTCCTCAGATTACACGCATTCACACGGGGACGTGCATTCTTTTCACGTGCGCGCTAATCCACTATGCCCACGTCACGGGGGAAACGACCATGCACGCACTAAGGGTCTTTCCTCAAATTACACGCTGATGTGCAAGATTTTCACGTGCCAAATCACTCCGTATCAAGCTGGCCACGCGAAAACACACGGAAGACCACGCTCCTGCCCAGAAAGCCGAATTACTGCCCCCCCAGAGCCCCGAGCACGCTCCCACCTGCCATCTGCTGCTGCCTGCTGCCCACGTGCCCTGCCATTTGCTGCCTGCACATCAGCCAGGGGTGCTGTTGCTGTGACCACCCCTGGTGGAACCGAAGACTCCTGACTGGGATTCCATCGCTCCACAGCCCAGCCCCAGGACCCAGTTGCCCATCCACTCCTGCCTCTGGGGTTGCCATGTCCAGCACTACACCATCTGGAGGCACTGGCAACCCCCAGCCAGAGAGGCAGAGGGCCACCAGCTTCACTGCCACCGAAGTTGGTGTCCTGGGGGAGCAAGTCCTGGGGCAGTATGATGCCCTCTTCGGAAGGTCGCGCGCCGACAAGGAAGGATGGACCAGGATCTGGACGGACATCGTGACTGCCATCTACGCGGAGGGGGTGGCAGTCCGCCAATTCCATCATGTCAAGAAGCGCTGGGAGGACTTCAGGTCCAGGACCCTCAGGCCACCTGTCGGAAGACCAAATGAGGGTCCTGGAACGCGTATGCCCAGCGCTCCACATCCAGGTCCTTGAGAGTCAGACCAGTCTGGAGTCGAGCGGTAAGTGTATATGCATACTGATTGGAAGCTGTGCGTGTGGTGGTGTGCCAGTAGTGTGCAGGTTGCACATGTGGTTTTGTAGGGTCATGTATGGATGTGTATTTACAGGGCCGTGAGGCTGACACATGCGAGTCCTTTCATGTGTGAGACACATGGATGGTGTATTTGTGGGTAAGCATGCAGGCCAAATGCAGATGTGTGAGCACACATGTTTGAATGACTGTGTATGTCAGTTGTCAAGGTTGTGGTGTCACACATGGATGTTGGTTCCAGCTGCATGTCTCTGCACTGTGTAAATGTGCATGTATGTGTATCTGACAAGTGTGCAACTGTCATGCAACATGGATGCATGTGAGACTGATATGTAGAAGACTGATTGTCAGATGTGACATGGATGCCGATCTCATCACTGCGACACTTGGTGGAGGTGTACACATGCATGTAAGTGTGGTGGTGTGTGTGCATGTCTAGTGCACTCCCTGTGTCTCATGTGATGTCTGGCTCACCTTTGCCTGCTCATGGTGTTGTATGTGTATGGATGGTGCTGCTTGTTGCGATATGGCTGTGGAATGGCTCATGTGTGTGATTTGAAATGACATGTGTGTTGGGGATTGTGATGCCATGTCTGAAGCTTGACAATGACACTCGTGTGCAACTGTCATGTATGTATGAGTCCATTGTACAGTGCCCTGATGCCTGTGTCCTATCTCTCCCTGTCTGCAGCGTCGACTGATGAAGAGGGCGGAGAGGGTGCTTTGGAGCACAGCGGCAGGGATCGCACCGCCAGCCCGAGACGCAAGGCCCGGCTCCCCTCCCAGGTTGTCATCTCATTGGGGAGTGAGGAGTCCGGTGCCGCGTCCCAGGTCGCAGCTGCCGAGGGGAGGTCCAAGAGGCAGAGGTTGGAGTTGGACTCCTCGGCAGCCGAAGGGGCAGCTGAGACCCCACAGGGCCCAACAGAGGAAGATGGCACAGAGTCATCCAGGTTGGTGGGGGGTTTGGTGGAGGAGGAGGCCGTGCAAGGGACGGAGATGGGGTCTGGAGGTGGGGATTCCACTGGTGCTAGTGGTGCAGTGCAGGGGCAGGGACAGGAGGCAGCACAGGCCGCTGCGGAGGTGCCTGTGTGTCATCCTGTCCCCGATCCTGTGACTGCATCATCTTGCACCAGCAGGGATACCTACGTCCAGACCCGTTAACAGGGGGGGATCGGCTTACACCAACTGGCCTTCCTCTCCCTGCGGATGTGGCTATACGGCACCAGGTTGAGCCTGTCCTGGGTGGGGTGGCGTTGCGTCAACGTGCCATGCGAGCTGGCCTGCAGTCTTTTCATAAGGAGACTGCACGTCTTCTCGCATGGCTCATTGACCGTGTTGACCCACTGTGACAGCTCACCAGGGCCGGAACCCTCAGTTTTCTGGACCTTCTCAACTGAACCCCCTATGCGCCAGTCGTCCTCCGTGCCATCTTCCCACCATGTGTCACCTGGATGCCCTGTGGAGCTGCCTCTGACCCTGCGGCCAGGCTGGTGGAGGAAATATCCCTGCCACAGTCGGGAGTCGGACGTCCAGCAGGAGTGGCCACATCAACAACTGCACCCCAGCCGGAGGAGGATGTGCAGGTAGCAGGAGCCAGGCAACAGGCAGAGGCACAGCAGCAGCAGCAACAAGGTGGGAGCCATGATGGCTCGGGGCCTTCAACATCGGAGGGGCAGGCATCGGCCAGAGGGCAGGAGGACCCAGGACGGGAAGTGTCTTCCGTGTTGCAGCGGTTGGGCCATGATATAGATGCGGAGCGGCAGCGGGTGGAAGAGGCACGGCTCACGATGGTCAGGGCGGAGAACTCCATGCATAGGGCCCTGAGGCGGACCGAGTGCCTCGAGGCCATTCGCAGGGACCTGGAGTTCCAGATGTCATTGTCCCTGCGAACCCTCGGGCCATGGAAGAGGAACGCCTCCGGGACATCGAGCAGGAGTTCGTTGATGCCCTGGCCCGGGAAATCAGAAAGTGAGCCGTTGGACTAGCCCGCTGCCATTGTAAATAGTTATATAGTGTTAGGGTTCCTTTTGTTTTTCTTTTCATTTGGGGCGCTTGGACAATGCCCCACATTTTTGTATATAGTTGTTCATTATGTAGGGTTTTTGTAGGTTTCCATTCAATGGTTGCGCTCATGGACCCTGGATTTGTACTTTGTATATAGTTCCACAATGGATTTCACTTCATTTGTCATTTTTTTTAACCATGGATCAATGGATTTTTCTTTTTATTCATTTTGGATTTGATTTGACGGACAGACTCTTTGCACCCATTTGCTTTTGGATTGATTTTTATTCTGGTTTTACACATCTTCTTTTTCACATTTTGGACATGCAGCTTTTTATTTATTATTTACATTATTGTGTGATTTCATTTCATTCACTTGCGTTTGTGTCTAATACATTTTTATTTGATACTTCATTGTGTGGTATGCTTTCCTTGGTTTCCTGCATGTCACAATGCATGTTTTCTCATTCACTTGCACCCATTGTGTGTGTGTGATGGACATGTATTGATGTGCATATTTGCCATTTGGGATGTTTCATGTGATGGGATTTCAATGTGGGGTGTATGTAATACTTGGTTGTGTGTTTCGAATGGGGTGGCGTGGATTGGGATTTGGGTGGCCATTAGGCCCATGATTGTGGATCGTGATGACATGTTGTGGGGGACATGAGTGGGGGACAGCTGGCAGGTGCCCTGCACTGCTGGGGGGTGGGGGTGCAGGGGGACATGAGTGGGACATGAGTGGGGGCCTGCTGGCAGGTGCCCTGTACTGCTGGGGGTTGGGGGTGCAAAGGGACAGGAGTTGGCACCTGCTGGCAGGTGCCCCTCACTGCTGGGGGGTGGGGGTGCAGGGGGACATGAGTGGGGGCCTGCTGGCAGGTGCCCCGCACTGCTGGGGGTTGGGGGTGCAAGGGGACATGAGTGGGCACTTCCGCTTAGGCCCTTTTCTCGGATTACACGCATTCACACGGGGACGTGCATTTTTTTCGCGCATGCTAATCCACTATGCCCACGTCATGGGGGAAACGCACGCGCACATGCCCCCGCGCCTCACGTCACAGAAGCACTTACACGCGAAGGGCCTTTGGTCCAATGAAATCGCTGACAGGCTCATGCGCTAAGGGTCTTTCCTCGAATTACACGCTGAAGTGCAAGATTTTCACGTGCCAAATCACTCCGTATCAAGCTGGCCAGGCAAAAACACACGGAAGACCACGCTCCTGCCCAGAAGGCCGAATTACTGCCCCGCCCAGAGACCCGAGCACGCTCCCACCTGCCATCTGCTGCTGCCTGCTGCCCACGTGCCCTGCCATTTGCTGCCTGCACATCAGCCAGGGGTGCTGTTGCTGTGACCACCCATGCTGGAACCGAAGACTCCCGACTGGGATTCCATCGAACCACAGCCCAGCCCCAGGACCCAGTTGCCCACCCACTCCTTACTCTGGGGTTGCCATGTCCTGCGCTACACCATCTGGCGGCACTGACAACCCCCAGCCAGAGAGGCAGAGGGCCACCAGCTTCACTGCCACCGAAGTTGGTGTCCTGGTGGAGCAAGTCCTGGGGCAGTATGATGCCCTCTTCAGAAGGTCGCGCGCCGACAAGGAAGGACGGACCAGGATCTGGACAGACATCGTGACTGCCATCAATGCGGAGGGGGTGGCAGTCCGCCAATTCCATCATGTCTAGAAGCGCTGGGAGGACTTCAGGTCCAGGACCCTCAACAAGGCCTGGCGCCTCTTGAAGGCAGCGGATGCTAAGGGGCGCCAGGGCCACCTGTCGGAAGACCAAATGAGGGTCCTGGAATGCGCAGCCCAGCGCTCCACGTCCAGGTCCTTGAGAGGCAGACCCGTCTGGAGTCGAGCGGTAAGTGTACATGCATACTGATTGGAAGCTGTGCGTGTGGTGGTGTGCCAGTAGTGTGCAGGTTGCACATGTGGTTTTGTAGGGTCATGTATGGATGTGTATTTACAGGGCCGTGAGGCTGACAAATGCGAGTCCTTTCATGTGTGAGACACATGGATGGTGTATTTGTGGGTAAGCATGCAGGCCAAATGCAGATGTGTGAGCACACATGTTTGAATGACTGTGTATGTCAGTTGTCAAGGTTGTGGTGTCACACATGGATGTTGGTTCCAGCTGCATGTATCTGCACTGTGTACATGTGCATGTATGTGTATCTGACAAGTGTGCAACTGTCATGCAACATGGATGCATGTGAGACTGATATGTAGAAGACTGATTGCCAGATGTGACATGGATGCCGATCTCATCACTGCAACACTTGGTGGAGGTATACACATGCATGTAAGTGTGGTGGCGTGTGTGCATGTCTAGTGCACTCCCTGTGTCTCATGTGATGTCTGGCTCACCTTTGCCTGCTCATGCTGTTGTATGTGTATGGATGGTGCTGGCTGTTGCGATATGGCTGTGGAATGGCTCATGTGTGTGATTTGAAATGACATGTGTGTTGGGGATTGTGATGCCATGTCTGAAGTTTGACAATGACACTCGTGTGCAACTGTCATGTGTGTATGAGTCCATTGTACAGTGCCCTGATGCCTGTGTCCTGTCTCTCCCTGTCTGCAGCATCGACTGATGAAGAGGGCGGAGAGGGTGCTGTGGAGCACAGTGGCAGGGATCGCACCGCCAGCCGGAGACGCAAGGCCCGGCTCCCCTCCCAGGTTGTCATCTCGTCGGGGAGTGAGGAGTCCGGTGCCACGTCCCAGGTCGCAGCTGCCGAGGGGAGGTCCAAGAGGCAGAGGTTGGAGTTGGACTCCTCAGCAGCCGAAGGGGCAGCTGAGACCCCACAGGGCCTGACGGAGGAAGATGGCACAGAGTCATCCAGGTTGGTGGGGGGTTTGGTGGAGGAGGAGGCCGTGCAAGGGACGGAGATGGGGTCTGGAGATGGGGATTCCACTGGTGCTAGTGGTGCAGTGCAGGGGCAGGGACAGGAGGCAGCACAGGCTGCCGCTGAGGTGCCTGTGTGTAATCCTGTCCCCGATCCTGTGACTGCATCATCTTGCACCAGCAGGGATACCTACGTCCAGACCCGTTCTCAGGGAGGGGATTGGCTTACACCAACTGGCCTTCCTCTCCCTGCAGATGTGGCTATCCGGCACCAGGTTGAGCCTGTCCTGGGTGGGGTGGCGTTGCGTCAACGTGCCATGCGAGCTGACCTGCAGTCTTTTCATGAGGAGACTGCATGTCTTCTCGCATGGCTCGTTGACCGCGTTGACCCACTGCGACAGCTCACCAGGGCCGGATTCCTCAGTTTTCTGGACCTTCTCAACTGAACCCCCTATGCGCCAGTCGTCCTCCGTGCCATCTTCCCACCATGTTTCACCTGGATGCCCTGTGGAGCTGCCTCTGACCCTGCGTCCAGGCTGGTGGAGGGCACATCCCTGCCACAGTCGGGAGTCGGACGTCCAGCAGGGGTGGCCACATCAACAACTGCACCCCAGCCGGAGGAGGATGTGCAGGTAGCAGGAGCCAGGCAACAGGCAGAGGCACAGCAGCAGCAGCAACAAGGTGGGAGCCATGATGGCTCGGGGCCTTCAACATCGGAGGGGCAGGCATCGGCCAGAGGGCAGGAGGACCCAGGACGGGAAGTGTCTTCCGTGTGGCAGCGGGATGGCCATGATATAGATGCGGAGCGGCAGCGGGTGGAAGAGGCACGGCTCACGATGGTCAGGGCAGAGAACTCCATGCATAGGGCCCTGAGGCGGACCGAGTACCTCGAGGCCATTCGCAGGGACCTGGAGTTCCAGATGTCATTGTCCCTGCGAACCCTCGGGGCCATGGAAGAGGAACGCCTCCGGGACATCGAGCAGGAGTTCGATGATGCCCTGGCCTGGGAAATCAGAAAGTGAGCCGTTGGACTAGCCCGCTGCCATTGTAAATAGTTATATAGTGTTAGGGTTCCTTTTGTTTTTCTTTTCATTTGGGGCGCTTGGACAATGCCCCACATTTTTGTATATAGTTGTTCATTATGTAGGGTTTTTGTAGGTTTCCATTCAATGGTTGGGCTCATGGACCCTGGATTTGTACTTTGTATATAGTTCCACAATGGATTTCACTTCATTTGTCATTTTTTTTAACCATGGATCAATGGATTTTTCTTTTTATTCATTTTGGATTTGATTTGACGGACAGACTCTTTGCACCCATTTGCTTTTGGATTGATTTTTATTCTGGTTTTACACATCTTCTTTTTCACATTTTGGACATGCAGCTTTTTATTTATTATTTACATTATTGTGTGATTTCATTTCATTCACTTGCATTTGTGTCTAATACATTTTTATTTGATACTTCATTGTGTGGTATGCTTTCCTTGGTTTCCTGCATGTCACAATGCATGTTTTCTCATTCACTTGCACCCATTGTGTGTGTGTGATGGACATGTATTGATGTGCATACTTGCCATTTGGGATGTTTCATGTGATGGGATTTCAATGTGGGGTGTATGTAATACTTGGTTGTGTGTTTTGAATGGGGTGGCGTGGGTTGGGATTTGGGTGGCCATTAGGCCCATGATTGTGGATTGTGATGACATGTTTTGGGGGACATGAGTGGGGGACAGCTGGCAGGTGCCCTGCACTGCTGGGGGGTGGGGGTGCAGGGGGACATGAGTGGGACATGAGTGGGGGCCTGCTGGCAGGTGCCCTGCACTGCTGGGGGGTGGGGGTGCAAGGGGACAGGAGTTGGGGCCTGCTGGCAGGTGCCCCTCACTGCTGGGGGGTCGGGGTCCAGGGGGACATGAGTGGGGGCCTGCTGGCAGGTGCCCCGCACTGCTGGGGGTTGGGGGTGCAAGGGGACATGAGTGGGCACTTCCGCGTAGGCCCTTTCCTCGGATTACACGCATTCACACGGGGACGTGCATTTTTTTCGCGCATGCTAATCCACTATGCCCACGTCATGGGGGAAACGCCCGCGCACATGCCCCCGCGCCTCAGGTCACAGAAGCGCTTACACGCGAAGGGCCTTTGGTCCAATGAAATCGGTGACGTGCTCACGCGCTAAGGGTCTTTCCTCGAATTACACGCTGACGTGCAAGATTTTCACGTGCCAAATCACTCCGTATCAAGCTGGCCAGGCAAAAACACATGGAAGACCACGCTCCTGCCCAGAAGGCCGAATTACTGCCCCGCCCAGAGACCCGAGCACGCTCCCACCTGCCATCTGCTGCTGCCTGCTGCCCACGTGCCCTGCCATTTGCTGCCTGCACATCAGCCAGGGGTGCTGTTGCTGTGACCACCCATGCTGGAACCGAAGACTCCCGACTGGGATTCCATCGAACCACAGCCCAGCCCCAGGACCCAGTTGCCCACCCACTCCTTACTCTGGGGTTGCCATGTCCTGCACTACACCATCTGGCGGCACTGACAACCCCCAGCCAGAGAGGCAGAGGGCCACCAGCTTCACTGCCACCGAAGTTGGTGTCCTGGTGGAGCAAGTCCTGGGGCAGTATGATGCCCTCTTCAGAAGGACGCGCGCCGACAAGGAAGGACAGACCAGGATCTGGACAGACATCGTGACTGCCATCAACGCAGAGGGGGTGGCAGTCCGCCAATTCCATCATATCAAGAAGCGCTGGGAGGACTTCAGGTCCAGGACCCTCAACAAGGCCTGGCGCCTCTTGAAGGCAGCGGATGCTAAGGGGCGCCAGGGCCACCTGTCGGAAGACCAAATGAGGGTCCTGGAATGCGCAGCCCAGCGCTCCACGTCCAGGTCCTTGAGAGGCAGACCCGTCTGGAGTCGAGCGGTAAGTGTACATGCCTACTGATTGGAAGCTGTGCGTGTGGTGGTGTGCCAGTAGTGTGCAGGTTGCACATGTGGTTTTGTAGGGTCATGTATGGATGTGTATTTACAGGGCCGTGAGGCTGACACATGCGAGTCCTTTCATGTGTGAGACACATGGATGGTGTATTTGTGGGTAAGCATGCAGGCCAAATGCAGATGTGTGAGCACACATGTTTGAATGACTGTGTATGTCAGTTGTCAAGGTTGTGGTGTCACACATGGATGTTGGTTCCAGCTGCATGTATCTGCACTGTGTACATGTGCATGTATGTGTATCTGACAAGTGTGCAACTGTCATGCAACATGGATGCATGTGAGACTGATATGTAGAAGACTGATTGCCAGATGTGACATGGATGCCGATCTCATCACTGCAACACTTGGTGGAGGTATACACATGCATGTAAGTGTGGTGGCGTGTGTGCATGTCTAGTGCACTCCCTGTGTCTCATGTGATGTCTGGCTCAAGTTTGCCTGCTCATGCTGTTGTATGTGTATGGATGGTGCTGGCTGTTGCGATATGGCTGTGGAATGGCTCATGTGTGTGATTTGAAATGACATGTGTGTTGGGGATTGTGATGCCATGTCTGAAGTTTGACAATGACACTCGTGTGCAACTGTCATGTGTGTATGAGTCCATTGTACAGTGCCCTGATGCCTGTGTCCTATCTCTCCCTGTCTGCAGCATCGACTGATGAAGAGGGCGGAGAGGGTGCTGTGGAGCACAGTGGCAGGGATCGCACCGCCAGCCGGAGACGCAAGGCCCGGCTCCCCTCCCAGGTTGTCATCTCGTCGGGGAGTGAGGAGTCCGGTGCCACGTCCCAGGTCGCAGCTGCCGAGGGGAGGTCCAAGAGGCAGAGGTTGGAGTTGGACTCCTCAGCAGCCGAAGGGGCAGCTGAGACCCCACAGGGCCCGATGGAGGAAGATGGCACGGAGTCATCCAGGTTGGTGGGGGTTTGTTGGAGGAGGAGGCCGTGCAAGGGACAGAGACGGGGTCTGGAGATGGGGATTCCACTGGTGCTAGTGGTGCAGTGCAGGGGCAGGGACAGGAGGCAGCACAGGCTGCCGCGGAGGTGCCTGTGTGTAATCCTGTCCCCGATCCTGTGACGGCATCATCTAGCACCAGCAGGGATACCTATGTCCAGACCCGTTCTCAGGGAGGGGATTGGCTTACACCAACTGGCCTTCCTCTCCCTGCAGATGTGGCTATCCGGCACCAGGTTGAGCCTGTCCTGGGTGGGGTGGCGTTGCGTCAACGTGCCATGCGAGCTGACCTGCAGTCTTTTCATGAGGAGACTGCATGTCTTCTCGCATGGCTGGTTGACCGCGTTGACCCACTGCGACAGCTCACCAGGGCCGGATTCCTCCGTTTTCTGGACCTTCTCAACTGAACCCCCTATGCGCCAGTCGTCCTCCATGCCATCTTCCTACCCATGTGTCACCTGGGTGCCCTGTGGAGCTGCCTCTGACCCTGCGGCCAGGATGGTGGAGGACACATCCCTGCCACAGTCGGGAGTCGGACTTCCAGCAGGGGTGGCCACATCAACAACTGCACCCCAGCCGGAGGAGGATGTGCAGGCAGCAGGAGCCAGGGCACAGGCAGAGGCACAGCAGCAGCAGCAACAAGGTGGGAGCCATGATTGCTCGGGGCCTTCAACATCGGAGGGGCAGGCATCGGCCAGAGGGCAGGAGGACCCAGGATGGGAAGTGTCTTCCGTGTGGCAGCGGGTGGGCCATGCTATAGATGCGGAGTGGCTCACGATGGTCAGGGCAGAGAACTCTATGCATAGGGCCCTGAGGCGGACCGAGTGCCTCGAGGCCATTCGCAGGGACCTGGAGGTCCAGATGTCATTGTCCCTGCGAACCCTCGGGGCCATGGAAGAGGAACGCCTCCGGGACATCGAGCAGGAGTTCGATGATGCCCTGGCCCAGGAAATCAGAAAGTAAGCCGTTGGACTAGCCCGCTGCCATTGTAAATAGTTATATAGTGTTAGGTTTACTTTTGTTTTTCTTTTCATTTGGGGCCCTTGGACAATGCCCCACATTTTTGTATATAGTTGTTCATTATGTAGGGGGTGGGGGTGCAGGGGGACATGAGTGGGACATGAGTGGGGGCCGGCTGGCAGGTGCCCTGCACTGCTGGGGGTGGGGGTGCAAGGGGACATGAGTGGGGGCCTGCTGGCAGGTGCCCCGCACTGCTGGGGGGTGGGGGTGCAGGGGGACATGAGTGGGACATGAGTGGGGGCCTGATGGCAGGTGCCCCGCACTGCTGGGGGTTGGGGGTGCAAGGGTACATGAGTGGGGGCCTGCTGGCAGGTGCCCAGCACTGCTGGGGGTGGGGGTGCAGGGGGACATGAGTGGGACATGAGTGGAGGCCTGCTGGCAGGTGCCCTGCACTGCTGGGGGGTAGGGGTGCAAGGGGATATGAGTGGGGGCCTGCTGGCAGTTGCCCTGCGCTGCTGGGTGGTAGGGGTGCAAGGGGACATGAGTTGGTGATCAGTAGTGCAAGGAGACATGTGGCTTTGCTGGGGGGCATGCCCATGTGGGGTGGGCTGCCTGCGGGACATGACCAGGGGTGCAGGATAGTCCCCTGTGGTGTGGGCTGCCTGCAGGGGCTGTGGAGGGTGTACAGGGAACACCTGGGAGGACCAACACTGCCAAATCATGTGTCGGACTCCCCGGCACCCCCGAAATACATGTACCCTGCTGAAATCGCGTGTGAAACTTCGCTCGAACACCGTAATACATGTACCATGCTCCAATCGCGTGTGAAACTTCACGCGAACCCCAGTTATACACGTACCCTGCTGAGATCGCGGGTAAAACTTCCCGCGAGCCCCAGTTATACACGTACCCCACGCGCACAGGGCCTATCGCGTGTGAAACTTCCTGCGCACCCCTGAAATACACGTACCCTGCTGAAATCGCGTGTAACATTTCACGCGCACCCCTGAAATACACGTACCCAGGCCAATTGCATGTTAAACTTCCCACGCGCCCCTGTAATACATGTACACTGCTGCAATCGCATGTAAAACTTCACGCGCACCCCTGAAAAACATGTACCCAGGCCAATCGCGTGTAAAAATTCCCGCGCACCCCAGAAATACACGTACCCTGCTGAAATTGCATGTGAAACTTCCTGCGCACCCCTGAAATACCTGTACCCTGCTGAAATTGCGTGTGTAACTTCCCGCGCACCCCTGAAATGCACGTACCCTGCTCGCACAGGGCCAATCGCGTGTGAAACTTCCTGCAAACCCCAGTAATACACGTACCCCGCTTGCCGTGCTGGTACAGGGTTAGCGCAGCCCTTTGTGCTGGGTTGGGGATTTTGATGGCTTTTCCCCGCGCGAGGAGCGTTCTTGGGGGCGTAATTGGCGCTGCTGCAGGGTCCCTGCGCCACTGTGCGCCACGGCTGGTTTTGGTAGCTGAAATCCATCAATACGCTGTACGCGGAAATGGATTTTAGCGCACGCGGCTGGCGCAGAGATTCACACGCGCACACTGTGCGCCAGCCGCGTGCGCCACTTGCGCGCTAAATTCTATGAATAACCCCCATGGGGTTTTCTACTTCTATCATAGCTATTTCTGCCTCATTTGTTATTAGTGGATCTCCCAGTGGTTCTTGGCTTCCTGTGATAGAAGGTTGACTGCTGTCAGGAGTGTCCTTATCTAGTTGGGCCTGGAGTTCTTCTTCGTGTTGCTGTTCATTGTGCAACATTGTTTTGTACTGTGCAAAGTTTACATCAGTTATACTGCTTTCATTTGCTTTGAAAGCGTCTTCATATGAGTTATAGTTATCTAGTATTTCTTCGTCTTTTCTCCATGGTGTAAAGAGTTGTAGCAGGGACATGTAATATACTTCTTTATGTTGAGGAGTCTTTAATGACAATTTGATATGATTAATTAAATTTGGTTTGGTGAGTTTTACTAAGCTGCCTTCACAGTTTGTCACTTTGTATTTACGGTTTTGTTCATCAGGTTTTATATTATTTTTGAATGTGTTGTTTTGCGCTATGTGGTATAGGCTCATGGTTTCCAAAGTGTTACTCCTGTTTGGGTAGTATGTGTCCAATAAATTGTTTTTTAAAATGTCTTGGCTGTTGGGATCTTGTTTGGCTATTGTTTCTATATCTTCGTATGATTTTAGAACTCTTTTTCTAGATTTAGCTGGACCAAGACTTAGTCATACTATATTTGCAGATTTACCATACAATGCAGTACCAGTTAATCAATCAGCTGCTTCATAGGATCCACATTCTCTATGGCACAGCATTTTTATGCCCAAGCTGTATAATTTCTGAGACACTGTTTCATATGATGACAGGTCATTCCAGAGGTCTTGGAGCTCTGTCTTTTCTGATTTGGTTAAGTATGCTGTGACATATCGTGCAACTGCAGTAGAATTGTCTGCAACGTACTGCACGTCTATGTTTGCATTCCATTAGTGGGCGATGATTGCATTGTGATTGCATTGTAATCATTGATATATTTTTCTTCTTCTTTTCTTTTTATGCAATATGTATTTTTAGGTGACTTACCTTTAACACTATGTCTAACTAAAAACATGAGGTTATTCACTTGACCTGTATTTGTAACTGGTCTAGGGAAACCAAATCGGCATTTGGTGTAGTATTTCCCTTTGTTTTTGTATGTTAGACGACAATATTTGCCACATTTGTGTCTTTGGAATTGTACATTTTTTGCATGAAGATCACTATTTGCGGATTCTGATGAAATTTCACAAGTGACATATTTTTCAACAAACTGTAAAACAGTAGCATCACTGTCTTGACTAAATTTAGGGGCATCTTTAATCCATAAAAGCATGTGGACATGTGGTGCTCCTCTGGCTTGGTATTCTTTTCACCAAAAGAAGTGTTGCACTTCTCCAGGGGGAGGAACAGTTTTGTTACAAATAAAATGTAGCATAGCAATGAAGCGATGGTGAAAATATCTTGAAACATTAACAGGATCCTGTGAACAAAGTTCTCCAGGTGTTAGTATATCTATGTTTGTTTTGTTTTTGTTTGATATGCGTAGGAAAGTATGTAAATATTCCCATGCATATTCTGCACAAATTAATGTAACAAACCAAGTGGGTAGGCCAAGGTTTCTGATCATACAACGTACATCTCCATGACGTCAAAACCAGTACTCTTTAGTACCACGCATATTTGCTAATAGATTTGTAAGATTTGCTTGTAAAACCTCATCTTTTTGTTGAACTTTTTGTAATAATTGTGTAGCTGTCATATTTTGAAAGTGTGATCCTGATTTTAATATGTGTTCAACTCCGTAACATAAAGTTGCTAGTTCACTTTCAAAGAGTAGGTGGAATATGTATTCCACATTTTGTCGAAATCTGGGATCTTCAGAGTCCATTCGTAATGAGCAATATTCTGATGCTGATATTTGAATAGGTCTATCATTGTATCTTCCTCCTTTGCCAGTCGGAAAGAGTAGAGGAAAAGCACGTGCATCTATACTTTTGTCCCATATGCTGATTGGTGATTCTTTTGTTTGACGCATTTGGTACGTTTCCAGTGCATCTTCTATGGTGTCATTAGAGTGCAATGGATGAATTGTATAATGGTCTAAAGTGTTTGATATTGTTGCAGGATCTAGGAGCTCAAATTGACCAGCTTCTTGTGTCTCTTGAATTATTTCAGTTGTATCTTTCAAGTTTTCGTCAATATTAATTTCTTTGTAATATTCATTATTCTATTTAAGATATTGCAGCGCTTCTCTAACTTTATGTAAATCTACCAGTTGTTGCCAATTTTTTTTGTCTTTTGCAGGTACTCCATTTACCAAGATAATTAAAGATTGCTGCGTTGGACGTTGCACTCCTAGAGTGTGCACATTTTCTTTTAGATCTAATGGTAAATACACTACTTTTCCACAAATACCTTTTACTAATTCAGAGGGAGGTAATTTTGCAGTTTTTGGTTGAAGGCGTATTATTGCTTGAAATGGGTGCACTGTTTGATTATGATGCTCTCATATAAATTAAGTTGTTGAAGGGGTTTTGGTAGTGGATATAATTCCAAGTTATTTGTGATAACACGTGAAGGAGTTTGGTTGTTGTCAAGTTTTGTAGTCCAGTAACTGCAAAGTATTATGGGGTCAGTTCTTTCGTATTTGTTTTCTGCTATAAGGTAGAGAGCTAATTCTTACCATTTAGAATCTTCATTGTCTTCTATTTTGTATGATAGGTCTACAGGTTACAAAAAGCAGGCGTTAAAGCACCAACCCGCTAAGGGACCTCGTAGTAAGGCGGTAGGGATTTACCGGTACCGGTATTTACTAGTCGATTTCTTCTAGTAGGCCTTTTGCTGTACCATGTAGAAGAATGTTATTTAAATTTGCTAGTGCTAAAGCAGGACTTTTAGCATAGTACAGTTTATAAACTACATTTCTTATACTTGCATGATGTGTTGATATCCTTTTGATATCATGGAAGGGTGTTTTGCAAGTAGGTCCTGTAATGCAGGCCAATGAATGTCCTTGTAGTCCTGTGTACGTGCGTACTGGACAAGCATCCATATTTTGCAGTAGTTTAATTTTGATTTTGTCTTTGCTTTTCACATATTGATTGAGGAATTGGCGTAAAGACTTGAAAATTTTTTTGGGAATGTTGCACATTGACGTGCAGGGCCATTTGTACACTAGATGTTCTGATTCAGTTGAATGGAGGGGTAAATCTATGTTTTCAGGGCATATTTTTGTAAGGAGTACTTCTTGTTCCATTATGGTATTATTAACTTTTTCATAACCTCGACCACTGCTAAGTATTTCAATTGTATTTGTTTGCTTTTGTTTGTAGGCTTCTTCATTAAAGTATGGTTCTGTGCTTGTAGTGTGACTCCATTCACCTCCACAGATATTTAAGAAGTTATTTCTGTTGACATTTCGTTTATTGAGAAGTCTTTTTTGTAATTTAGTTATTAGTTTTGTTAGTGGTTTCATTCTGTTTAACACTAAAATAAATAACTTTCTTTTGAGAAGAAGTGCACTGTCTATCAAGGCTTCTAAGATTACTTTCCTACGATAGGTATGAAGTGTTGAACCTGGTTTCTATCCTGTTTTTATAGGACTTTGTGATGGAACATTTTGGCTAAAATACATTTCTTGGTATGCTTACTTTGTACTATATCAAGATTTATAAAAGAAGTTTTATTTGTAGTGATAATTGATTTTCTGTTAATTGTTTTTTGGGTTGTTTTATTTTCTGATAGAGGAGGCAAAGTTTTTGTACTAGAAACTTCTTCTGTTTCACTACATGACTGTATTAGCTGTTGTATTTCAACTTTTTTTTACAAATTCTGCTGTGGATGGATGTTTATGTTGGAGAATTTTCTTTTCATTTGCTCTACTTCTGCGTTCCTTTCTACGTAGTTGCTTTTTGGTAGGCATACTTTAGGGTCTGTTGAAAAAAATACAGACGGTATGGGTTGGGGTGTTCTGCAATGCATGTGTGTTGTGTGCATGAGTGTTTGAGTGACATGATAAAGATGTATGTAATGGTGTGTGATTGTGCATTTGGAAGTACAACTACTAGGGATGGGTATTCTTGAATTAATGTGTTAATAAACTGGGGTTCAGATGACAGAAAAAAGTAAGCCAGTGTTGTGGAGACGTATAAATAGGATTTCTAAAGCTATACAATTAAAACAGTTGTTTCTTCTACAACATCTAAATTCTAGTGGCTGGGTTGGGTAATTTGTGTGGCGAAAAATAGGAATTTGTGGGCCATTCTGCAAGTAAATCACTGTTTAAGACGGGAGGATGTTTGGTCAGAATGGTGCAGAATCTCTATTTTTAGGCACAGAAGTAGCATGAATTAACATTAGAGTGTGTTTGAGTAATAATTCAAATATTATGGTAACAATCTACTTACTTTTTTTTCTAAAATGAGCAGTTTGCTTCTTAGTTGTTCTTTGTAATTCAAATTTGGCTGTTTATTTTCAGTAGAATGGTCTTCACTGCAATTGTAAAATAAAGAAATGAGTAATTCGGTTTATATATAGCACTATTATTAATTTAGACATAGATTTTTTAAATTGAAATGCTCAGCACCTTCCTCAAAACCATTAAAACTATCTTATGACTAACTGTAGGAAAGAAAATATCTTTACTATGGTTTGTCAAAATCATAATGTACTACTGTATACCACTATTCCTGTAACTAAGCTTTTCCACGTAATAGTGAGTCCATGTGATAGCCTTTTTTTCCACGTAAGAGGGAGTCAATGTCATAGCCTGCTTGTCCTATGTAAATGTAAGTAATTATATAAACTAAAAAAATGCAAACCAAGTATGTGTTTGTACAAATATTATTCTTTGAGGTTTGATGATAGAGTGTGCATGTAATTTTGTTTGATCATATGTAGTCTATATATTTTATTTCAAAAATGTTAGTTTAACATTATTTGTGTGTGTGTGTGTGTGTGTGTACGAAGAAATTAAACGGTATAAAGGTTTGTAAGTCACAGTTCATTTTAGGAGAATGAAAAAATGATCGTAGATATTATACAAGGTAAAAGTCAGTTAGAAAATGTGTTCATGTACTGTATAGAAAATATGCATACCTGTAGTTTGTGTTCATGCATATGGATATGGACGAGGCTGCAAGTAGAAATCTTGGAGACTTGTCTAGTATTTCTCGTAGATGGTGCTTGCCAATGGTATGAGACTTGTAGTCCGAGAGATTCACCGTACATTTGCAGTACTGATCTATGATGATGCATTTACATGTAGAGGTTTTGGATTTGATTGGTGGATGGTCATGTAATTTCTTAGCTACATCCAATTAGGGAATGGCACAGAGAGTGAAGTGGAAATGGTAGAAGGGCTGTCCATGTTACGATATGTTCGCGGACATGGCGGTAGTTCTAGGACACCGCGTATTACATCCAGGGGATTTGGGGTGGGGAGGCATGCAAATGAGATTGAATGTAGCAAGGGATTGGTCAGTAAAGTTAAGGGAGTGTGTTGTGCTAGGAGAGGTTTTCTCAGATATTCTTTTTGCTGAGAGAAGAACAGATTGCTATGGCTGAGTGTTTTAAAAAAACAGATTGTGTGGATTTTGGGAGTATCGTGGATACATTGGTTGAAGATGCATGCAGAAAGCTGTGGAGTATCTATAGATCTTGGATTCCCACATGTGGAAGTGCACTGGCATGGAGTCCGTGGAATGAAGTGGCTGGACTTGCTACCTCTCTGTGCAACTTTGAAGATAGAGGAACATCCAGACATAATTGTAATTCATTGTGGAGGGAACAGTTTAGGACATGTGTCTGGAATTTCTTTGAATTTTGCAATGAAAGAAGGACTTCAGAAGATCATGGACATGTTTCTAAACTCCAAAGTAATTTTTTCACGGATTGCGCAGAGACAAATGTGGCTTCGTTCTTTCTCATGTGGTCCGCAAATGGAGAAAGCAAGGCATAATGTCAATAAGGCTGTTTGTGCCTTCCTAAGAGATTTTGGCATGTCCTCTTTTCACAATGAAAATATTATGTTTCGTAGTACATACATTTTTCGCAGAGATGGTATCCATCTTACCTATGCTGGCAATCAGATTTTTCTGAGGAATGTACAAAATGCATTGTGACCTTTTTTCGAAATGCAGCATGCATTTCAAAGTAGGTGTTAAGTATTTATAATTTTTGACATACAAACACCTCCAAAAGACTCTTTTCAGAGCCACCACTTCCTCCCAGAGAAAAATGCAATGGTTACAATAGGGTAGCATCCCAATTTTTTTTATGTTTGCGAAATGTCCGCAGACTTTCAAGAAATAGAAAGGGCCCTGCGTTATTTATTTTTACTTCTGTTTTTTAACCGTGAAAGGCGGCTCTGTTTTATTTTGTATTTTTTTTTTGTTTTTTGCACACGACACACTAGGAGAGGAGGGGAAAGGAGGGTAAAGTAGACATTTGTGATGTCATCTTTGATGTCCTGGGTGTTAGTCTTAGCAGTGCACTGTGGTGGCGCAAGTTATGGTTACTTAGCTTACCATAACTGGAAAATTTCAGGGGTTTTTCGGCTTTACTTTGAACCATAACGTCCCTTTAACAAAGTTTGTTCACTGAATAGACATATATATCTGAGACATCAATACCACAAAAGGCAACAGAGGTATATCTTTTAACTGTGTCACTATTATCTTTATTGTTCATTTCATTCTTGGTTTGTACAAGTGTGAGGACTGAGTAAGCACTTTTTCCTCTACTCACCCTTGTGCTATTGCAGTGCAGAAGTCAATTTGTCACAGTACATCCGACCGATACCTGCAATCTTAAATCAGAGGAATTCATGCTTCATTCATGTAGGTTATGATAGGCATGTTTCCAAGAGAACAGTACAACAATCATACATATTGACCCAAAGAAACTGCCTATCAGGAGGTGTTAGATGGAGAAAAGCCCAGGGGGAGTTGTTGGATCAAGAGACTTATGGCAATATTTTAATTGTTGGGGATTTTAATGGTAAACTAAGGCCGTCTGTTGACAAGGATGTAGACACCCGCCTTCTCTAAGAACAGTGTGGGATTCCTCCCAGGCAACAAATAGACAAATCATGTGACGGAAGGGGGCGGGAGCTGGCTCAATTTATGAAAGAATTCCACTTGGTGGAATTACATGAGGGATGTGTTTGGGACTGCCTGTCTAGGAAATCTTTCCATCGGGATAAGAGGTCATCTATAATTGATTACTGCTGAGTTGACAGTTATTTATTTCCCCCAGATAATTAACTTTGAGGCGGGCACCAGAATGGACAGTGATCACTTCCCTATCGTTTTAATATGTGAGTACCCCAGCCATCCCCAAGTACAGGCATCAGCAGGCACTGAGGCGGTCTAGGGGTCTTTTCCCAAATTAACTCAGGAGCAGTGGTCCAACGTCTTGCACTCAGCTAGATTTGAGGAACACCTGGCCGCATTTGGTAACCAGTCAGAGGGTGGCATTGATGTAATTAGCTGGTATGAAGATTTAGTTGCGGCTTTAACCTCTGAAAGTAAGAGCTTCAAGCATTTCCATAGACAGACAGCTAGGCCAGGAGCCATGGGTGTGGCTTGGTATTATCTGAAATGCAATACACTGAAAGCTGTATGCCATTAAGTCTGATTATAAGAAACTGTTGAAACACAAGAGGAGGGAATATGCATTGAGGCAATGGGCCCAATTGGATTTAGCTGTCGCATTTAAATAATGCAAGCTCTTCTGGAGTTTAGTAGCCAGGGGCTTTGATTGCCCAAAGTAAAATAGAAGTTTTTGATGGTGGCACAGTGGATGCATCTACCAGGGTAGAGGGTAGTGGGGCCGTTATTGTCTTCACTAAGGAGGAGATTTTGACATGTGTCAAGGCTCTCATGCCAGGGAAGCAAGCAGGCGCGGATGACATGCAGTTAGACTATTTAAAGTGGAGCCATGATTGGTGGACAAACATTTTGGTAAAACATGTTAACAAAATGTCTAGTTCTGGTGTCTTACCACTGTCCTGGTAAAAGACCATACTCATTCTGATTTTTAAGAATGGATCCATTCAGGATCCCCAGTGCTACCAACCCATTTAATTCCTAGACATTTCTAGCAAAATGTTTAATAAATGACTAAAAAGCAGACTGGACGAGTGGGTTAGTACTATTAATGTCATGTACCCCACCCAAGCATGATTCAGGATTCGTTTTTCAACAATTGACCATTGTTTAATTTTAAATGTTTTAATTGAGAATTATTACTGCTCGTTGAGGTGGGGGGGGGGGCAGGATATATGAAGCCTTCTTGGACCTGGATCTTTTATATTTGATTTTAAAGAGCCACACAAATACTGCTGCAGCAGTCCGGTGGAGTCACAGGGGCCAGTTTAAGAAGGAGTTTCCCTCAAATCAAGGTGTAAAACAGCTTTGTTCTTTGGCCCTGATTTTATTTATTTTATTTTATTCCAAATTTGAACCCTTACATTTAGGGTCCAAAGTTATCCCAACAATTTTGGGGAACATGCCTTTCGCAACCCTGTTATATGCACATTATACTGCTCTTAACGGTCAAATAACAGTGGGGTTGCAGCACAGCCTCAATTATGCCACCAATTACTTTAAGACTAATACATTCAAATAGAATATGAAAAAAAGAAAAACATTTTTTTTTGTCAAATGCAGATAAAATGGTAACTACCCCTGCTCTCTAAATGGTGAAAAAATCAAGGTGGTGTACTCATTTTTCTATTTGGTTTCAGTTTTCGAAAGCATTGGGAAGTGGGTGGAACATCTCTAGCTGGTTAGTACTTAAGCAAGGATGGGGCTGGGAGGCTTAATAAGATTCTACCATAACCATGGTGGGCATATGCTGGATAAATGCTTAGAGGTGTACATGAGCAAGGTGGCGTGTGTGAAATTGTATGGCAGCAAATTATGGGGACATTCTAAGTGCGATAATTTGGAGGTCATTCAAAATGGAACTCTGAGGAGGCTGACTGGCCTCCCACAGGGAGCACCTAATTGCGCTCTCTGTTTAGAACTGGGGGGGGTGCACAGGCTAAAATTAGGTTTGGCTCCTTTTTTCTGAAAATGTTTCAGGCTGAAACTAAGAATCCAAACATGTCCTGGAGTAACTGGTAAGATCCAAACCATGCCCGAAGCTCTGGCGGTTTCACAAAGGTTTCAATCTACTGAGGAAATGCGGGATTGAATCAACAAATATGTTGAAATGTGCAAGTCTGTGAAATCCTCATTCAAAAGGATTGAATTTAGTGAAGATAAGGTGGAGGATCAGAGAGGAGCCTATTCCGTGGGTTCTGTTAGCTTGTTCTCCTCCTTCAGATGTAGCATTGAGGGGGGTGGGGGGTGAGCACAATCCCATTGGCAAACTGTCGGCGCATGATTTTGATGATTCACCCAAATATGCCCCCCTGAAGGCTCACTCGACTAAGATAGAGGATTACCCAGTACAATTATGCTCTTGTGTGTTTGCAGTAAATGAGTATTGGTGCCATTTTGTATTGATCTGTAAATGGTATTTGGTCTTGCGGAGGGTTCTCCCAAAGCACTTTTTTTATAAAAAAACAATGTTCGGGACTGTGAGGGGCTTTGTGCTTCATCCTGAACTGCACGAATATGGATTTTATCTATACATTGTGTAATTATGTGAGTCTGGCTCTGACCAGGCAGATGAAACATTTGCTATTTTAGCAGCTTTTTTTGCTGGGTTAAGGGTGCCCCTGGTCTTGGTTCTGTGGGATGGGCTGTTTATTTTTAGTTTTGGTTTTGTTTTGTCTTTTAATCAAATGGGATTATGATGTTTTTGTATCTGTTTCTATGCTTGATATTTTGGTATTAAATTGTGTATTTGTTAATGGAGAAATCTGAGTCAATAAAGTATACATTAATTCTTATATATTTCTGCAAGGTCCACTAGGTTGCACATTTTGTTCAATTGCTTCTCACCTGGAAAGGGTGATTAACAAGGTGTAACCTTTACTTTTTAGATGTGTGTCAATGTAATTAAAGTAAGGTTTAAGTTACTCAGTATTCACTAGAAATTACTCCTTTGACTTGAATGATGCGTGGCTTATACCATGCAGTTCATTTTGTAAGTGTGGCATTTGAAGTGTGCTTTAGTCCAATCACCTGTGGGTGTTTGCCTTTAAAAGAGGGGTGTCTCATAACACTTCTTTGAATCATCTTTTGGACTTCAAACATTGGAAAAGGTTGTGTTGGATCCTGCTGGGAGAGTAGTCATTTCTAAAGTCCTCAGTTGTAAGGTGGAGGCAGGTGTTCCAAGGCAGAGGCAAATTCTGTCCCCTAAGCATCCGCAGGGACCATTTTGGTGAACACTGATGCTTAATCAACAACTGCTTTTCTTCCAGCCACACTGTTGCCTTGGCCTTCAATGTGTTACAGGACACCTGAGGTGTGTGCCAGTGTCCCCATGTTTGGAAGCCCGTGCAAATAACTAATCTTGGTTTTTAAGACCTTGTAGTGGTACTTACAGCTCATGAAAGCCAGAACAGCTGAGATCCCTGTCTTTTTGATGTCAACCCGGTGAGACCAGTGATTCGAGTGTGTTCTACACTGAGTAAATTAAAAGGATCCTCCAGATGTGCCTTTGGTATATATCTTCTTTCGAACTGTAATTTGCCTGTTTGACTCCATTTGCCACTGCACCCGCTGAAGCGTGCAATTGCTGTGGCTTGAACCAAAAAAGTACTGCTGCCTTGTATTGCTCAGAGTAACATTCAAACTGTCATCTTCTTCATTGCCACTCCTATAAATCAATCAAACCAACCCTGGTTTTTCCCTGAACAGTGACCTCCAAACCACTTCATCAAACTGACTCGCTGTGCATCCTGGTACCAGTATGCCGCTGCCATCCCTCTATTGCCGAAACAAACCTGGTGACTGCATATGTATTTACAAAATAACTGTTTCGTCCTATATTTTTATTTAAAAGCACACAAAAAAACATTTAAATGTCAAATCACGCAGCCACAAAATCTGGTAGTTGCCAAACTGAATTAATATCACAGAAAATGCATTCTTGTAATTGAGAGATTTGTATGCCTTGTGTGAGGCATTCAGTACAGCTCACATGTGCAGGTATATTTCCAATATCTAAGGTACATTCTGAATCACCAGAACCTTAAGGGGGTAATTCATAGAATTCAGCGCACAAGTGGCGCACGCGGCTGGCGCACAGTGTGTGCGTGCGAATCCCTGCGCCAGCCGCGTGCGCTAAAATCCATTTCCGCGCACAGCGTATTCATGGATTCCAGCCACCAAAACCAGCCTTGGCGCACAGTGGCGCAGCGACCCTGCAGCAGCGCCAGTTACGCCCCCAAGAACGCCTCTCGCGCAGGGAAAAGCCATCAAAATCCCCAATCCAGCGCAAAGGGCTGCGCTAACCCTGTACCAGCACGGCAAGCGGGCTACGTGTATCACTGGGGTGTGCGGGAAGTTCCACACGCGATTGGCCCCGTGCGAGCAGGGTACGCGTATTTCAGGGGTGCGCGGGAAGTTCCACACGCGATTTCCACAGGGTACGTGTATTTCAGGGGTGCGCAGGAAGTTCCACACGCAATTTCAGCAGGGTATGTGTATTTCAGGGGTGCGCGGGAAGTTCCACACGCGATTTCAGCAGGGTACGTGTATTTCAGGGGTGCGCGGGAAGTTCCACACGCGATTGGCCCCATGCGAGCAGGGTACGCGTATTTCAGGAGTGCGCGGGAAGTTCCACACGCGATTTCCGCAGGGTACGTGTATTTCAGGGTGCAGAGGAACTTTCACACGCGACATCAGCAGGGTACGTGTATTCCAGGGGTGCGCGGGAAGTTCCACACGCGATTTCCACAGGGTATGTGTATTTCAGGGGTGTGCGGGAAGTTCCACACGCGATTTCAGCAGGGTAAGTTTATTTCAGGGGTGCGCGGGAAGTTCCACACGCGATTTCATCAGGATACGTGTATTTCGGGGTGCGGGGGAAGTTTCACACGCGACATCAGCAGGGTACGTGCATTTCAGGGGTGCGCGGGAAGTTCCACACGCGATTTCAGCAGGGTACGTGTATTTCATGGGGTGCGTGGGAAGTTCCACATGCGATTTCATCAGGGTACGTGTATTTCAGGGTGCGGGGGAAGTTTCACACGCGACATCAGCAGGGTACGTGTATTCCAGGGGTGCGCAGGAAGTTCCACACGCGATTCCATCAGGGTACGTGTATTACAGGGGTGCGCGGGAAGTTCCACACGCGATTTCATCAGGGTACATGTATTTCAGGGTGCGGTGGAAGTTTCACATGCAACATCAGCAGGGTACGTGTATTCCAGGGGTGCGCGGGAAGTTCCACACGCAATTCCATCAGGGTACGTGTATTACAGGGGTGCGCGGGGAGCACCACAAGTGAATTGCACGTGTGGGTCCTCCCAGGTGTTCCCTCTACACCCTCCACGGCCCCTGCAGGTGGCTCACACCACAGGGGCCTACCCTGCACATGTCCTGCAGGCACCCCATCCACCATGGCCATGCCCCCCAGCCAACCCACATGTCAACTTGCACTACTGCCCACCAACGCATGTCCCCCTGCACCCCCAGCCCCCAGCACTGTGGGGCACCTGCCAGCAGGCCCCAACCCATGTCCAACTCATGTTCCCATCCACCCCCACCCCACCGCAGTGCAGGGTCACCCTACCCAAGGCCCCCGCCCATATCTCCCACCCCCCCATCCCCCTGCACTGTGGGGCACCTGCCAGCAGGCCCCCACCCATGTCTCCCACCACCCCCACCCCCCAGCAGTGCAGGGTCACCCTCCACCAGGCCCCCACCCATGTCTCCCACCACCCCCACCCCCCAGCAGTGCAGGGTCACCCTCCACCAGGCCCCCACCCATGTCTCCCACCACCCCCACCCCCCAGCACTGTGGGGCACCTGCCAGCAGGCCCCCACCCATGTCTCCCACCACCCCCACCCCCCAGCAGTGCAGGGTCACCCTCCACCAGGCCCCCACCCATGTCTCCCACCACCCCCACCCCCCAGCAGTGCAGGGTCACCCTCCACCAGGCCCTCACCCATGTCTCCCACCACCCCCACACCCCAGCAGTGCAGGGTCACCCTCCACCAGGCCCCCACCCATGTCTCCCACCACCCCCACCCCCCAGCACTGTGGGGCACCTGCCAGCAGGCCCCCACCCATGTCTCCCACCACCCCCACCTCCCAGCAGTGCAGGGTCACCCTCCACCAGGCCCCCACCCATGTCTCCCACCACCCCTACCCCCCAGCACTGTGGGGCACCTGCCAGCAGGCCCCTGCCCATGTCCAACTCATGTTCCCCACCACCCCCACACCCCAGCACTGTGGGCACCTGCCAGCAGGCCCCCACCCCTGTCTCCCAACACCCCCACCCCCCAGCACTGTGGGGCACCTGCCAGCAGGCCCCCACCCATGTCTCCCACCCCCCCACCCCCCAGCACTGTGGGGCACCTGCAGCAGGCCCCCACCCATGTCCAACTCATGTTCCCCACCACCCCCACCCCCCAGCAGTGCAGGGTCACCCTCCACCAGGCCCCCACCCATGTCTCCCACCACCCCCACCCCCCAGCACTGTGGGGCACCTGCCAGCAGGCCCCCACCCATGTCCAACTCATGTTCCCCAGCCAACATGTCATCACAATCTAGATCCCTGGTCCCTATGGTCAGCCTACAAATGCAAAACACCCACCCGAGTATTGCATCCACCCACTCATAATTGGCAATTACATGACAGAACACCAATTGCAAGTTCCGAAACAAACACATTTCCCTCACATACACCCAATGGGTGTCAGTGAATCTCAAAACCCATATCATGATATGCATGAAACCAATGAGATACTACACATTGAAGTTCGATAAAAAAATATGTATTAAAGGAAACATAAATAAATAAATCATAATCCAAAGTAATGGTGTCCAAAGTCACTGTCCACAAAACAAAATCCAATGGGAAATAAAATTGAAAGCCATTGCTCCATGGTTAAAATGTGAAACAAAAATACAATCCAACAGTGAACTATGTACATACGAACAAGCCAGGGTCCATTATCCCAACAAAAGAAATGAAACCTATCTAACTACACTAACTAATAAAATAAACTATATACAAAAATGTGGCCAATGTCCAAAAGGTCCAAAATAAATCCAAAAAAAAGGAAACCTAACACTACCTACATAACTGTGTACAAGGGCAGCGGGCTAGTTTGACGGCTAACTTTTGGATGTCCCGGGCCAGGGCATCATCGAACTCCTGCTCAATGTCCCGGAGGCGATCCTCCTCCATGGCCCGAGGGTCCGCAGGGCCGTCGACGTGTCCACCTCCAAACCCCTGCGGATTGCCTCAAGGCACTCGGCCCGCCTCAGGGCCCTCCGCATGGAGTTCTCCGCCCTGACCATTGTGAGCCGTGCCTCTTCCGCCCGCTGCCGCTCCGCATCTATGGCGTGGCCCAACCGCTGCCACACGGAAGACACTCTCTGTCCTGGGTCCTCCTGCCCTCCGATGTTGAAGGCCCGAGCCTTCATGGCTCCCACCACGTTAGTGCTGCTGCTGTGCCTCTGCCCATGCACTGCCTCCTGCTGCCTGCACATCCTCCGCCGGCTGGGGTGCAGTCATTGATGTGGCCACCCTTGCTGGACGTCCGACTCCAGACTGTGGCAGGGATGCCTCCTCCACCAGCATGGCCGCACTGTCAGAGGCAGCTCCACAGGGCACCCAGGTGACTGATGGGTGGGAAGATGGCACGGAGGACGACTGGTGCGTAGGGGGTTCAGTTGAGGAGGGGGTCGTAGCAAGCCCCATCATACGGAGGAATCCGGCCTGGGTGACCTGTCCCAGCAGGCTGACGTGGTCAACGAGCCATTCGAGATGACGTGCAGTCTCCTCATGAAAAGACTGCAGGTCACTTCGCATGGCCGGTTGACGCAACGCCACACCAGTCAGAACAGGCTCAACCCGGACCCGGATAGCCACGTCCGCAGGCAGAGGAAGGCCAGTTGTCGTTTGCTCATCCCCTGCCTGAAAACGGGTCTGGATGTAGGCATCCCTGCTGGTGCAAGATGATGCAGGGACAGTATCAGGGACAGGATTGCACACAGGCAACTCTGCGGCGGCCTGTGCTGCCTCCTGTCTCTGGTCCTGCACTGCACCACTAGCACCAGTGGGACCCACCTCCAGACCCCGTCTCTGTTGCTTGCACGGCCTCCTCCTCCACCAAACCCCCCACCAACCTGGATGACTCCGTGCCATCTTCCCCCGTTGGGCCCTGTGGGGTCCCAGCTGCCCCTTCTGCTGCCGAGGAGTCCAACTCCAACCTCTGTCTCTTGGACCTCCCCCCGGCAGCTGCGGCCTGGGACGTGGCACCGGACTCCTCACTCCCCGACGAGATGACACCATGGGAGGGAAGCCGGGCCTCCACAGCACCTTCTCCGCCCTCTTCATCAGTTGACGCTGCAGACAGGGAGAAATAAAACACAGGCATCAGGGCACTGTACAATGGACACATACACACATGACAGTTGCACATGAGTGGCATTGGCAAACCTCAGAAATGCCATCACAATCCCCAACACACATGTCATTTCAACTCGCACACATGAGCCATACCACAGCCATATCGCAACTGCCAGCACCATCCATACACATACAACAGCATGAGCAGGCAAAGGTGAGCCAGACATCACATGCAACACAGGAAGTGCACCACACATGTACACACACCACCACACTTGCATGCATGTGTACACCTCTGCCAAGTGTCGCAGTGTTCAGATGGGCATCCATGTCACATCTGCCAATCAGGCTTCCAAATACCGCTGTCACATGCATCCATGTTGCATCACTGTTGCACCCTTGTCAAATACACACAGATGCACATGTACACAGTGCTGATACATGCAGCTGAAAACAACATACATGCGTGACATCACGGACATGTCTACTTACATACACATTCATTCAAATGTGTATGTAAGTAAATGCCCACACAACTGCATTTGGCATGCAAGCCTACACACACAAGCACCATCCATGTCTCACACATTCCAGCCCTTGCATGTGTTAGCCCCACGGCCCTGTACACTGTACACCCCCACCCATACTCGACCCCATACAAACAGATGTGCAACCTGCACACTACTGAAAAATCACCACACGCACAGCTCACAATCAGGATGCATGTACACTTACCGTTCGACTCCAGACGGGTCTGCCTCTCAAGGACCTGGACGTGGAGCACTGGGGATATGCGTTCCAGGACCCTCATCTGTTCTTCCGACAAGTGGCCCCGGCGCCCCTTGGCATCCGCTGCCTTCAAGAGGCGCCGGGCCTTGTTCAGGGTCCTGGACCTGAAGTCCTCCCAGCGCTTCTTGACATGTTGGAAGTCACGGATTGCCACCCCCTCCGCGTTGATGGCAGTCACAATGTCAGTCCAGATCCGAGTCCGTCCTTCCTTGTCGGCGTGGGAACTTCCGAAGAGGGCATCATACTGCCCCAGGACTTGCTCCACCAGGACACCAACTTCGGTGGCACTGAAGCTGGTGCCCCTCTCCCTCTCTTGCCGGGGGGTTGTCAGTGGTCTCAGATGGTGTTTGCCCCGACATGACAACCCCAGAGGCAGGAGTGGGTGGGCAACTGGGTCCTGGGGCTGGGCTGTGGAGCAATGGAATCCCAGTCGGGAGTCTTCGGTTCCAGCAGGGGTGGTCACAGCAACAGCACCCCTGGCTGATGTGCAGGCAGCAAATGGCAGGGCACGTGGGCAGCAGGCAGTCAGGCAGCAGCAGATGGCAGGTGGGAGCGTGCTCGGGGCTCTGGGGGGCAGTAGTTTGGCCTTCTGGGCAGGAGCGTGGTCTTCCGTGTGCTTACGCGTGGCCAGCTTGATAGGGAGTGATTTGGCACGTGAAAAATCGGCACGTCAGCGTGTAATTTGAGGAAAGGCCCTTAGCGCGTAAGCGCGTATGCACGCACACGCAATTTCATTGGACAGAAAGCCCCTGAAGCGCAAGCCCCCCTGTGACGTGACGCGCACAGGCGTGCATGGGCATTTCAGCGTGCGTGAAAAACTGCACGTCCGCGTGTAATACGAGGAAAGGGCCCATGCGCATAAGTGACATGACGCGCGCGTCCGTTTACCTCAGCACGGGTTAAAGGTGAGCGGGCCCAGCAGTTCGCTGTTCGTGCCTTTTTCGTGGAGACCGACGTGTGTTGCTGCTTCATGTTGTTTTGCGCGCCATCACAACTTCACAGCTATCAAGGACGTATCTCTTCTTTTGGTGGGGTTATTGGCTACGTGTGTTTTTCTGCATCGCGCTAGTCAGACGGTTAGTCGCACACGCTCTTTTTCCCACTGCGGGTGCCCCTGTGTATCGCACTCATTTTCGATGTCATAGTAGCCTGCGTGTCCCACGCGTACGCGCTTTTCGTGTTACTGGGTGCCATCGCGTACTGCGGGAGGTTGAATCCACGCACGTAGGCTGCAGGGTTGCGTGCACGAATTTACTGCAGTTTTGGGGTGCTTGAGCGTTGCGTGACACGTCACCACATCACCGGGATCACATACAGCCTTACAGGTGCAGGGGGGCTGTTAACATCTTGCTTCCCACCCCCTTCACCCCAATTGCCCAGGTCAATTGTGGTGTACACCTCCCATTGGCACCACTCCATCTGTGCCAGCACTACTACATCAGTGCCATGGTTGGGAGGCCACCAAAGGTGAGGGGCGCCTCAGCTGGGCGTATTCCTCGTGGCGGGCGTGATCGGGGACGTGGCCGTGGTGACCAGGGAGTAGGGGGAATCCAGGGTGTCCACGGCGGCCACAGAGGGGGAAGAGGCAGGGGTGCGCCACTTGAGCACAATGTTGTGCCATGTGTCGGTGCAGTCATGCCACCACCCCCTGTGGTTCCGTGGGATGCTGCTCCTGCATCTGGCACTGGCACCCGTTTGACCCGGCAGTCCGTTCCATCGACTGCCACGGGCCCAAGGGTAGTGGTAGCTGCAGGTGCAGCTGTGGACACCGCCACCGAGGCTCAGGGTCTGCCAGCACAGGCTGCGTTGGCACTTGAAGAGCCCTTGGTAGATCTCCAACAGGCCAGGGGAGAAACCATAGGGGCAGGCCGGGCTGCTCAGACCAAGACACGTGTCCCTGGGGCAGTCATGTCATCTGCTGCTCCGAACAGCTGGGTGTTGGCAAGTGCAGGGGCAGATGCACCCAACAGCACCCCGGTTGTGAGTCTGCCAACCAGGACCGTTGCGGTCAATGACCCTGCCACAGCTGATGTTGCTGCGCAGGGTCCATTAGTGGGCACCCAGCTGCCACTGACACAAGTCAGGCCTTTGGTCATCCCTCCACCTGCCACTCCCTTGCTCAATCAACCGAACCCACTGGCCATACTGGTCAGGGCGGCATTAGCCAGCCAGGGTCTGCGCCACAGTCCAAGAGGACGAAGGTTGCACCTGCAGCACAGGCTGGGACCCCACACACAGCCACGACCTCCTGCACGTCGAGGAAGAAGCCTTTCTGTAAGCAGGAACTGGACTTCCTCGTGGACTACGTGTGGGGCCACAGCCGTGACATGCTAGTGGGTGCCAATAGTCAGACTACGGCTGCCCAACGTGACACCCACTGGAAGCATGTTGCGGAACATGTCAGTTCATTCGGCCATGAGGTGCGCACGGCGCAAGAGTGCAAAAAGCGTTGGAATGACATCAAGCGCAGCACTAAGGCTAAGCGTGCCTCTAATTACAACTTGACTCTGGCGACTGGCAGTGGGCCTGCACCAGAGGAGGAAGAGCTCACTCCGCATGAGGCTCTCGTTGCGGAGTTCATACCACCTGAAATGGTCGAAGGAGTGGGAGAGATGCTGGACTTTGATGCGCAGTCCAGTGAGTGTTGATGCGTGTTTGTTGAGGACGTGTGTGTTTACCTTGTGGGATGTGTTGTGCATGATTGCCGCTACATGTGACGTGTACATGGTTCTGATGTGTAAGTAAAGCAATGCTTTCGTCATGCATGTCTCCTCTGCCTGCATGCGGGACTCCAGGTAGGCATGCTCCCTTGCCCCTCCTCCGCTACTCTGCACCCCAGTTCCACCTTTGCACTGGTCTGCTTCAATCTTGCCAATCTGTACTTTCTTGTTCATGTGTCCTGTGTAGATGCTAACTTCCAGCGTAGAATCTGCCAGACATATGCCGGTGGTACAGCCTTAGTACTCGATGCAGGGTATCTCACTTGTACTGTGCATGGGTCAGATGTCCCGCAGGGACATGAGTGCCCATTCATGCTCCATGTGCATTGCACGCATGCCCCTATGTGTCCTTGACTGGATGATCACTGTAATACAAGTCCTTGGTTACATACATTGCCTGCCATCTCATCAGCCTTCCCATGTCAACTGTGGCTCAGTCCTGCGTTGCACACATGTTTAGGCTCTGACAATCTGTGTGGCTCACAGGCCTCAGCCTGTTCAATGGCCAATGACTCTGTCCAACTCTTGTTGTGTCTTCTTCACACGTGGGCGGCCTCCAGAGTTTTCATCATGTGTCCTGCCTACTGTCCCAGCATCATTTGCAGTGTTGTCACTTGAATCACATTAAGCTGTTGATGCCAGTCAACACTGCCTGTCAATACACAGGTCTATGGTCAGCCTTTTGATACCATGCTAGGCATCCCTGCTTTGGTACTGGGGTGGAGGGGTGCTTGGCTTCTAGATATGGTACACATTGAATGCACAATGCACGTGATGTCTGAATTTGACATTGCACTGCCTTCACATTTCCTGGCACACACCATGGAGTCCTTGTACATGTAGGTAGTGAGTGGCGTACACATTTTCTGCACTGCATAGACCCACTTCCATGGAAACTGCCACCTTTCAACAGGTCTGATCACAGAAGCTATTCAAAGTTTACCCAGCATGCATGCCAGGTTATATGTTGTGTGTCACATGTCTTCCGGATGCGTTTGCTGTCGGTGTGTGTGTGTGTTGTGTTCTTCTGCATGTGTAGTGACCTTTTTTCTCTCTATTTTTCAGGTAATGACGCAATGGATGCGGAGGATGGTGTTGTCATGCCAGACACAGGGTTGGTACCACCACATCAACCCGGCACTAGTGGGGGTCGTGAGGTGGTAGGCCACGAAAACCCCCAAGTGCTGCAGTCCATCTTGTCTCTGGCTGCCTATGAGTCCAGCCTTGATGACGACTCTGACGTCCATGTTGAGTTGGATGAGCATCAAGTCCATGTGTCAGGGGTGAGTGATTCTGATGTGGACACTCCTCTGTCTCCGACCCCTGCACTAAGGGATCAGACAGTCTTGGTTCCTCTGCCCGTGGTGGATCGGGACGCAGGGTCACCCTCCACACCAGTCACTGATGTGCCTGGGACATCACGTCGATGGGGGCATGTAGTCATGCAGCCGCGGGCGGTGCCAACACAGCGAGGACCCCCGGTCCTTGGGTCCCGCAGGGGTCAAGCCCGGCAACGCGGTCGCCGCGCGCAACCGCAGTATACTGAGTGGGAGCAAGACATGACTGCCAATTCCGAACGGCAGGGGGCAGCAATGGAGAACATCACTGAGAGCATGGAGCGTGTGGCCCGATCTGTGCTCCCCCCTGCTAGACAGGTGCTTCTCCAGCAGCAGGCGACACGGTCCGCTCGCTCAGGCTGGACATGGCGGCCTCAGACAGGGCACGCCAGGCTGAAATGTTGTCTCTGCGTCAAGCAATTGCTGCTCACGCAGAGGCGCACATGGATGCCCTGAGGGAGGAGTATGCTTCCCTCAGATCCACTCTGGGTGTCCTTATGATGTCCCAGAGGCAGCAGGCAGAGGAGAGGTTTGCACAGCTTGAGCGTACCATCTCGGCTGAGCTACAGGCTTGCCGGGAGGTGCAGCGGTTGTCCAGCCAGGCCTTGCAGGAGGAACTCCGTGTTACACGTGCTACCTTGCAAGAGGAAGCACGTGTATCACGTGAGGTTCTGCATGCAGACCTACGTCACATCGCCACACAGAACCAGGCTCACCCGTCCGGCAGACTTGCTGCCCACGAGGGGCAAGCTGCGGCTAGGCGTGGCCAGGCTACTGTGCCACGTCCTCCTTTACAGGATGAGACAGACTCGGACGACCATCTATCTCCCACATAGGTCGGGCTGTGCAGGCATTGAGCCTATGGAGGTTTTTTTTTTGGCTCAGCATCATCGCATGTGGATGTTGAGCAGCACCCTGTACCTCCCCCTCCTGGGTGCCTCCCCTCCCCCCCGGGTCGTATGTGGCCATTTTTGATTTTTCTTTTAGTTTAGTTAGTTAAGTTTCTGTTTGATAGTTAGTTTAATTAGGTAATGTAGGTTTTCCATTGTTAGTGTAATTAGTTAATAGTTGATTTAGTTTAAAATTGCTAGTCTATTGTTCTTTCATGTGACGGTGCAGTGCTTTGTGGCTTTTGAAGGCATCCACTGTCTGTTCCAGCTGGGCCCTTCAGGCTTGTCTTGTGTATGTGTTTGCTGCTTGGGGTCCTTGACTCACATATGCCACTCCTGCCTCCCTTATCCATGGGCTCGCAAGGATGGTTCGGTGTTACAGAATTTTACACAAGGGCTTTGGACTGTCATATCTGTGGCATGTCTGGTGCTGTGTGACTTGTGTTGACACCCCTAGTGGGGATGATTTTGGTGTTATTGTCCACTGTTCAGCTTTTGCTAGATTGGGTGTGTCATGATTAATGTGTACATTAATTGCTATGCATTGTGTAGTATGTTTCATATCTTTACTGTACACGTGCTTGTTGCAATTCATGCTGTAGATAGTGTTCCACACTTTGGATGTGAAAGATGGACTGATGGTGTGATTTGTGATGTGACTCTCTGACATGGTCAAGTAATGAGATGCCTGATGAGACACACACAGATGACTTTGAAGCATTAATCATGTGTTTCATGCTCTTTCTGCAGGGGGATGAGCCTCCAGAGCACCTTTGCCAGCAGACATGGCCCATTGGATGACGGAATTCTGGACACGTTTGTTGGTGCCCACATGCACATGTGTGCACAAACAGAGGCACAGGGGTTGCAGACCCACATCCTAGAACTGCTGACATGTTCCAAGGAACTCCAGGCAAGGTGAGCAGCACAGGGGGGCCATGACACAGCAAAGCTTGCACCAGGCGAGTTGCACATGCTGGCTTAGTCACAGCACTGAGGGTGAGCTTAGACGAATATTGGTGTTGAAGCAAACAATGCAGCTCAGATGTGTTGGTGGACTGATGGCTGTTGATTGTAAGGTTGTCTGGGACACATGCAGGGGCAGTGGCACATACCCTCCGGTACACTAAGGTCCATTGAGGCACTTGTATCAACCATGTAGCCTTCCGAGACATGGAAAGGGGCAGCTCACAGGGACATACAGCAAGGGACATACTCGGGTGCAGTGCATGTCTTTTCCATGTACTTTATGATAAATGCACTGCCAACTTTGTTTCGGTCATGGTGGTACGCAACTTGCTCAGAAGTCATGGCTTGCTACATGGGTCTGTCTGCTTACCCAGGGAACATTGCATGTTGTGTGAATTGTGACACATTGGTGTTCCATTTGTCACACACCCACCAGCGGCTGACTTACTGCATTGACTGTGTATGACCCGTCACAGGGGTGATGTTATATATGGGTACGAAGCATCTACACCAGATTGTCTGTTTGTAGAGTAGTTTGTTGCTATGGGGCATGTTTGGTGTTGTGTTTTTGTGTAATTGGCACGTACAGGTTGTTGACTGTGGCTCTCTTTGCAGCATTGCAGTGCTCCTGTATCCGGACCTGAGAGTGCGCAGGCAGCAGGCCAGCACTCAAAACCAGAGCTAAGTGTCTTGTTGTTTTTCTTTCAAACTGCTCTGCATAGGCTTGCTGCTGGGGAGTGTACTAATGCATGGATGTATGTGTGGTTCAATTTGGTATGTTTTTTCCCCCTAATCACCTGTAATCCTATGCAATTTTTAACCCTGTACCCTCTACCCGGTGTTCCTGCTTCTCGTACCTATCCAAGCAACGTTCGCTGACCCTCTTTCCCCGCTGGGGTTGCGGATGCCTGTGTAAGCCCCGAACTTGCAGGCGCCAAAACCCTAGAGGGGGTGGTTGGTTCATACCACTCCTGAGCCTGGACTACAGAAGGCCATGACAATGATGTCCATATTTGTTTGGATTGTGTATGTGTTCATGCAGGTATTTTCGTGCATTCCCTAGTTTCATGTGTCATTCCTCCTCCCCTCTCCTGCCACTCATTCCAGTCATCCAGTGTGTCAACACCTGTCCCGACTGCATATCCCTGAACCTCCTTCCCCACCAGGGTCTAAGGGGCCTGTGTGAGTTTGACCTTGCAGGCACCCGGGACATGGTGGGGTGGTTGTTTCGTGACACTCCCGCGCCTGTACAGGGGACCTGTGACAGTACACATCCGTTCATGGTGCATCATCCTATGTCATGTACCACACATGTTTCACATCCTGTTGTGACATTGTTTTACTGTGCTACCTTGGTTGTTGCATCATTGTGGTAGTACTTGGCCTTTGTGAAGTACTGCTACGTCAAGTCATCTACTGGAGGGTGTTCTGGTCCGTTTTTCTGGCTTGGATTTTGTGATTTTGGATATGAGTGTGGATTATGAGGGTGCAGGCACCTTTTTACACACAAGGTGGGAGATGGTGACGAAGGGTAAAGGTGATCCTGTGGCCAGGTGGAATTGAGGTTTGAAGGCTCCATGACCCAGGTGCAGTTGTTCAGTGGGTCATGGTCATTTGTGAGGGAGGGGGGGGGTTGCTGTTGATAGTTGCCTTGCCCTGCAGTGTGATGGGAACTCTGACATTCTAATGGTGGTATCCTATGTACATGTTGTGTTCTGCTGATCAATGCCTGTTCATGTGTTGTGTTTACCTTTCAGGTGCGAGGGGTAAGTTGTGGTTTGACATGCTGGGGTGTACACATGGTGAATGTTCACATGTGATGTGTAGAGAACACTAATGGTCACTTGAATGCACATGCATATGTGGAGTGCATGTCCTTGCAGAACCACACACTTGCACTCTGATGCACTACATGTACTCCCACCCTTGCATATCCATGTGTACACTGTTTGCTTTCTGGTGCCCACTGTGTCCCTGCAGCACATGTTCTGTGACCAATTATGGATCCTGTACATGCCTAATTTGCTGTTTGATGTGGTCTGTCACTTAGAGGTGATGCTCAGGGTGTGCATCACACACAATGGCTGTTCACTGTGCTGTGCGCTGAGCAGTGTGTTGCAGGAGTAGGACACAACACACATGAGCTGCAGTGTTGATTTTGCAATGCAGAATGTGCATGTAGACAAGCATTCATTGTTATGTTACGTCTACAACTCTTGTAATGCATTTGGAAATGACTTATTTTGGGTGGGAGATTTTGTTGGTCTGTCATTTCATCTGATTCCGGGTCAGGCATCATTGTCTGATGCCACTGTAGATTTAGGACATGGCAATGTGTACCTTATCGTTACTGTGTTGGTGTATGGGTATTGCTTGCCATGTCATGTTGTGGTTTGGGAGGGTTTGAGTGACATGTCAGTAATGGCCATGGCCTGTTTTGCAGGTGTGTGTGATGCACACCTTGCATGTCAGGGTCATCTGCTTCTCAGAGCAACTAGCTGGGGGTAGATCTCGCTCCGCGGCAGGGCCTTCCCTCTGGAACAGCCTTACTGCCTCACTTGAACTTGAGGGGAACCATCTCCAGTTCTGGAAGCACCTCAAGACCTTCCTCTTTGCTTCTGCTTTCTCTCTGCCTCTCCCTTGCGGAATTCTTCACTGGAACTGCACTGGAGCTGCAACTGGGCCACTCTCACTGACCTCGGTCCATGGCCCAGCCACTCTCCACTTGCACTGCCTCCCTGGCAACCCCTGCACTGCGGTACTGTCTCTCTATCCCTACAGCCCACCCTTCCCAGCACTTGTCTGCACTTACCTTTGCAGTTGCCACCAGCCGACCTATGTATTTGTTTTTTGGTCTACTTCCCCTGTACTGCACCCCCCCCTTCCCCTTGCACTTTTCCCTTCCCCCTACCCCTGCACTTGCACAATCTAAATGACACCTGGCCTAGTAGTACCGTTGTCTGTTTTACCTTGTTCCCCCCTCCCTGCCTCATCGCACCTTGAAATACTTGTGTATAGGCCATATCATGTCATATTTCATATGTGTGCCTTTTGGTCACACGGGATAGCTTGTGTTTAAGTAGCTAGGGATGCAGACGATGTGGCACTTCCATGGCAACTATCTCAGGGTGGAAGGGTTGTGACAGTTGACTGTCTCTTTGTCATCATCGATTGTCACCTGGTATGTGCCAGGCCTGTGTGCACTCCACAGGGGTGGGAGTTTAGGTGAAAAATGTGGCCACAAGCTGGGTCTGGGCTTCCTCACCACATGCCATGTCCCCTCCCATGGGCAGTGCCTGTGCCTGTGGTTGGGGATGTGGGGGCACCACCATGTCCACCGGGACGCCCTGCCGTGTTGCAACATTGTGCAGGACACATGCTGCCACAATGATCCTGCACACTACTGGTGGTGCATAGAGTAGTTGCCCGCCAGAGCGGTCAAGGGAGCGGAAACGTGACTTGAGCACTCCGAATGTGCACTCCACTATGGCCCTGGTTGCAATATGGGCGGCGTTGTATCTTACCTGGGGTGGTGTGGTGGGGTTCCGGATTGGCGTCATCATGTGGTTGCTCAGAGGGTAGGCACTGTCCCCTGGGGAGGTGATAATAGTTGAGATTATTAGGGTTTGGGTATTTTTCTGTGTGTGACTTGCATGCATGTGCAAGGGCATTTGTACTGACCTAGGAGCCAAGTGTTGCCATGCTGACCAGCTTCCAGGGCCCAGCTCAGGGCGGACATTCTGTATATTAAACTGTCATGGGTGGAGCCAGGGTAGTTTGCATAGACAGAGGTGATGATTCCCTTTGCATCGCATACCACCTGTACATTGATGGAATGCCAGTGCTTGCGGTTTCGGTAGATGTGCTCAGTGGCCCTAGGTGGACGTAGGGCCACATGGGTGCAATCTATGGCACCAAGCACTTTTGGGAAGTGTGCCACCCTGAAAAAATCCAGGACAACGGCCTGCCTTTCTGCGGGTGTTCTGGGCATGTATATGTGCCTGCGGACTGAGGGGGGCGCTGTCATGATTGCCAGTACCTGGTGTAGGCAGCGTGACTGCGTGGCCTGTGAGACCCCCCCACTATGGCAGTAGTCCGCTGAAATGACCCAGTGGCCAAAAAATGCAGGACATTGAGCAGCTTCTCCAAGGGGCTCAATGCTTGGGAGCAAAGGGTGGGGGATATAAGGTCATCTTCCCACTCCCTGACCAGGTCTAGGATGATATGGGGTGGAAACCTATACCTGCCATAGACCTGGTCGTCAGGCATCCCAAAAAGGCTTGTCCGTGGTGCGAAAATGCGTGCCCTGGCTATTCTCCTCCTCCCACGATCAGTGCTGCGACAAATGGGGCATTCATCGTAGCTATATATACGCGTTTGTTGTTTGCGCGCACTTTTATACTGTGCGCGGGGACGCTTACGCCTGCCTTCATGTGACGGACGCGTTGACGCCTGTGCGCGTCTTTTGCCGTGCGCGGGTTTCCCGTATTCGGATCCATGAATACGGGTTGTTCGCATGTGTGTGGGCGTACCGTGTAGTTCCCTGCAGCACTTCCCCAGTTACGCCTTCCTTTTCACGCGTTGTTCCCCATTCCACGTGTTACGCCCACTGTTCCGCCCACTTTGGTTGTGTGCGCCGCGCTTTTGCTGTGCCCGTAGCGCACGCCGTGTATGCCTGCGTGCGCCATGGTTGGATTGGGCGCACGGACAGCGGGAAACACGCGCAGCGTCTTCCTTGAATCGCACGCGTGCGCGTGCGCTGCGTTTCTCACGCTTGCGCTCCCTTGCGCCTGCTTGCGCATGGATTTTCGGCGCACTTTTGTTCCATGAATCGGCCCCTAAAGCAGTCAGTCACCCTATGGCAGCTTTTCACATCCTGGGGCTTTGTCCAGCCTGCAAATAGATGCATTTTGTTTTTTTTTATGGGAGACTGGCTTCACGCGTATTGTGCAAGCCCAATATCAATCTGATTTGGTATACAACACTCCTAAATGAACACTTCTGTTACATTATACAGCTAATACTCCTGTGGTCCTACATTCACATAGGAGTGTTGCAGTCACCTTGGAAAAACTCCCAATCATAACTATCAGTAACCCTAGTAAAGAAGAATCTCTTACTAATACAACTAGTCAGAAATGATTGGTTGATGATTTCTCATACTAAAAACGGTGCATTCTTTTTTATTCAAGCCAAAACAAAATTACCTTCACCTAAAATCATACTATGGGGCTCATTACGAGTTCCCTGGTCTTGTAAAATGCCTGAAGAAATGCCATAATTCTGCCACTGGCATTTTTTCCGGACCAGGGAAACACAAGTTTGCTGGTGGGAGTAGTGAACTACCGACAGGCCTGACCAGCTGGGAGTTCAAGCCACTACTGGCAAATAAATCTAATTGTACGATCCGACCGAAAAAAAAGGTCAGACTGTACAAAAAGTCTGAAAAATGCTTCCACCAAAGGTTCGAACACCAAAAGTTCGAACCTTTGGTGGTAGCATTTAGGTAAGTATAAAAAAAATGAAAAAAATGAAAAACTGCAGCGGTGTCCCCCGCAACACCCCGCTCACTATACTGTGTGGTATAGTGAGTGGGGGTTGTGGGAGAAACCCCAGCATCTCCCGGAATAAAAAAGGAAGAAAAGGACCCTGGAGCGCTGGTTCCCGATCACGGAAGTGAAAGGGAACTGGCACTGCAGGCACGCAGCATGAAGAGAAGATAAGTAGGGTATGTTTATGTTGGGGGTGTGGGTGTGGGTGGGGGTGTGTTGAGGGTGTGGGTGCCGGGTGTGTCGTGGGTGTGTTTTGGGTGTGGATGGGGGTGTGGGTATGTAGGGGTTTTGAACGTGTGTTTGCATTAGAAATGTACAAACCTTTTGTGGTTCGTACATTTCTCATGCAAACATTCCGGCCGTGGCAAAATCAGCAATTCTAATTCATGTTATCTATTAAATATAAAAAACATTTTTTTTTAAAGAAGAAAACAAACTTTTTTAAAAAAAAAATGTACGTGAAATGTTTCCATGCTTGGAATCATGAATCATATAACTATGGGTGGATTGGATTGGGTGGAAAGGTCCCCTGAATTAAAGGTTGCCCAATAAAAAACATCCTACATTGTTCACACAAGGTGAAGAACACTGCCACCTTGAAGAAACAACCAGGTCTGATGCAATAGTCATCATGTATCTAAGCCAAGCAAAGCTTCATAACAACCCAATATAGTGTAGGGAACACTTACCAAGGTGTAGTAACACTTATTTTTATGTGGGCAAATCTCAACTATAGAAATGTTAAGACAAGTGTGTCAGCCATTTAATTCTCTAGTTCAACTAGCATCTTTATTGATTTTGTTTATGACAGGAAGTTACAGGTGTCCAGAGAACTGACAAATCATCAAAATTAAACAGTAAGGTATGTTGATGGCACATTGATTAATTTGGTATTCAAATCTTAGCAACTTTTCCTTTTCAAATTACATGTTCATGGTCAGTAAATCATCTTTTGATCTAAGACCTTCCCTGAGTTTGGTATAATTCTGGGACTGTTAACCTATGGTCCTACATACACACATGTATGAACAGCATTGCACTCTCCCTGGAAAAACTCACAATCATTTCCATCAGTATACACAATAAGAAATAAGGTTATCTTACTAATGACCTTAGTCAATAATTATGCTTTTTTAATTATGATTTTTTAGGACGATAAACATTTGGTCATATGTTATTCAACCACTAGGAAAATTAACTAGATCACCCTAATTCTTTCTGCCAATAAATCATGTTCATGGTTATTGGCAAATCAAAAGTAAGCTAAAGTATAACATAATCTGCCAATTAATAAAATGAAGATAAGTAAAAAAGGTATATGAACATGTCATATTTACATCACCTAATGAATATAAAAAGGAGTGGTTTCAAAGAAACAATAGGCTTTATTATTAAGAACTGTGGATTTTATCCAAGGTCGGTACCCTGTAATAACTAGACATGTTTCAGTTATTATGAAACTGTTCATCAGGTCAACACGAGATCCACTTTTCTATCAATTTATGAAATAAGATGCTATATAAGAATTACTAACTAATTAAATTAAATCAATTTCCATAATCATATGTTCAAAAAGAGAAACTTGTTTCCCATTAGTAAATCCATATTTTCTCCAAGTGGTTACCACTTTTAATTTCATTATGGCGCCTTCAGTTCTCACAAAATGTGGTTCCACATGTTTATTACGATATTGATGCATCAACACATTGTCCAGTTAAGTTATGGCATTCTTGTATAAGTTTTGCTACTATTTACAACACCATACCTTTAAAAGAGCAATAACTGTCACTCCATATAAATATCATTTGGAGCGGATACTGTGTTTTAATCGTGACAGTTTTCGTTGCAGCTATTTTCACCATAGGGTTTTCACCCCAGCATTTTTTGGTGAGTTTTCAAAAAAGAAGTATATGTGTAGTGTGATTGTGTAGGGATTTTGGGTGTGGGCGGTGAGGTGGTGTTGGTGGGTTAAAGTTGGGGTTACAAAAGAAATGCCCACTCTTGCGGGCAGATTTTGCAGGTGCTGCAGTCTATGAATGAGACCCTTAGGTTGGGCTAAGTATAAAGATTTACAATAGTCCAATCGGGGTAGTATTAGGGCTGCTACTACCGGAGGACGGAGATGCTCAGAGATTGAAGGGAGCACCTTTTTAAGGACTTTCAGCTGAAAGTGTCCAGTTTGACAAACGGCAGCAAACTGGCTCTCCATGGAGAGAGAAGAGGATAGCGTTACACCCAGATCTTTCACCTTCCCTGTGGGGGTGGGAAGGTCAATAAAGATATAGGCCAGAAAGAAGACACCCAAAGTGAGGGATCAGGAGGACACCCCACCACCAAAACCTCAGTCTTGTCTCCATTCAATTTGAGCCAGTTATAGTTTATTTACTTGCCAACGGCCATCATGCATTTTCTCAGGCACAACACCATCTCAGTCTGATCTAGATCTAAATGTATCAGAATCTGAGTGTCGTCAGCATGAGGATAACACCTGACGCCGAAGGAGCAGATGAGACAGACAAGTGCCCAAATGTAGATGTTAAAGAGAATCAGAGACAAGGAGGAACCCTGCGGAACTCTACAGCTAAGGGGCCACAGAGTCGATAAAAAAGATGCCATAGAGAGTGTTGGTATGGTCCACCAGGAATGAGTTGAACCATGCCAGTACTTGGCCAGATATACCCATCTAGGCAAGACAGGACAACGGGATGGGGTGGTCGACAGTGTTGAAAGCTGCTGACAGGTCAGTAGAATCAGGATACTCCCCCCACCCCGAGTCCACCAGCCTGGCCATGTCATCCTGGACGGAGACCAGAACACTCTCTTTGCCTCTGCCAGGTCTAAAGCTGAATTGTGCAGGGTCAAGGAGAGAAGATGATTCCAAGTATGAAGAGAGTAAAAGAAAACCAGGAGCTCGAACAGTTTAGCGAGAAAGGGGCAAAGAGAAATGGGGTGAAATTTATCAAGAACAGAGGGGTCAAGTGCGGGCTTCTTAAAGAGAGGGATCACTCTTGCAGATTTCAGCTCTGGCAGAATTGTCCCAGAGTGACAATAGTTGTTATTGGCTGCAGTAATTTCTCTTAAAAGATCAGTGGAGATAGTTTTCATAATAGCTATCGGAATAGCATCAGAAAGGGAGCATGATTTAATCTTGTGAATAGCTGCCAAAACTGCTACTTCCATAATTATAGGGAAAGCCGACCACTTGGGAGATCTAGAGGACGATGTCATCTGGTTGAGTCCATCATCATTACTAGAATAGGTAGGAATGGTCTTCGCAATGTTGTGACGAATATCGCTAATTTTGGTTATAAAGAAATGCGACCGATCATCACACAGTTTTTGTGTAGGTCTCACACTAAAAGTTAGTTTGTCAGAAGATGAGAAAGACTTCACAGAAGTGAATAGGGCTTTGGGTTGGCAAAGAGCAGTTTCGATTTGCTCAGAAATTTATCAGGTTTTAGCTGCCTTAACAGCAGCAGAATAGGCTGCTAACTGTTGCCTGAAAAGTGCTTTGAAATGAGGATCGTAAACTTTATGCTAAATGTGCTCAGTCTGTCTAAGTTTTAGTCTTTGTTCTTTAAGAGCATCAGAAAACCAAGGCTCCGATGTCAGCCTGTGAGGTTGTACACGTCTGAGTGTGGCAATCTTATCTGAAGCCTCATGGATAGATTGGGCCAGAGTAGACAGATAGATAAAAGGAGCCATAATACATGTAGCTGCAGCAGAAGAGACCAAGCCTTGTGTATCGGAACACCATGAGCGCAGCCAGATTTTAGGTACTGGAATCCTGGCACATGGTGTCAGTCGGTTAATATTACATGTTATCAGAAAATGGTCTGACCATACTATTGGCTCGACTGACTGCAGGGTGTTAGTAGCAAAAACCAGGTCAATTATGTTCCCTAACTTGTGTGTGGGAGTGGGTACAATTTGATGTAAGTCGAGATCAAGCATACTGTCAAAGAAGAAATTCAGGGCAGCGGGCCTAGGTAAATTAAATTTTAAATTGAGGTCTCCCAATACTACTAGGTGAGTATGTCTCATCTGTAGATCAGCCAATAGGTCCGTCAAAAGTTCCCCACATTTCCCAAGAGGGCCAGGAGGGTGGTATATAAGCAAAAAATGGCAGGAGCATACCGGCATTAGAATGCATCTAACCAGACAAGCTTCCATTTGCAGACCATGTTGGAAATGTAATTGGGTAACAGTGAACTCTGATTTATAAATAATTGCAATACCGCCACCATGGCGTATAGAAGGACGGTCAAGGTGTACGATGCAGTAATTAGGTGGAATGGCTTGCACCAAAGCAGGAACTGAGCTAGGAACCAGCCATGTTTTGGTCAGACATAACAAAGCCGACTGGGATCCGAAATCAGAGGGTGTATTTCGGTAGCATCTGCTGGTAGAGAGTGGGTATTTAATAGCAATACAGAATGAGATGGAATGACTGTGCCCACAGCAGGGGCCATGCCATCTCTGCGGTATAGTGGTATTGGGTGGAGGGAACACCATCAACTGAATATTTGAATAGAATTGGTGCCTCTCCCACCCAGCCTTAGCATGGACAGGCACAGACATGCTTGCTTTAAGGGCTCCTTCGGTGCACTGACGGCATGCCCACTGTGCCCGTCCGCTGTGCATGTGGTTTACACGGCACATAAATGCCGGTGCCGGCAGGGGAATGAGGTGGAGGCCCCGCCGACTGAAAAACAGAAAGAGGACTCGCCTTTGATCTGATCTAAATGAGTAAAATAAACAAAGAAAGGCCAGTCACAGAAGCCCCGCTGCAGCAACCTTTATGCAGATTGCACAGTCAAAATAAAATGGAGATTCCAATCAAATGGTTAAAATGAAACATGCACACATAAAATCAAACGAGTGGCTTTATAGTGGCCTTCCTCATGGCAGCAGTCTCACCTCTTGTACGTGGGCGGTTTACATGGCACATAAATGCTGGCAGGGGGAATGAGGCGGAGGCCCCGCCTACTGAAAACAGAAAAAGTACTCGCCACGTGAAACCTTTTGGAAAAATAAAGTCTTCATAGCCCTACCTAAGAACTGGATCAACTTCGAAGACCAGTCGATGATGCCTGTAGGATTCATTAATTGAGCGACACCCGTCCACTCCAAATAAGAACCCACAATTATCAATTTTGTCTCTTTTTATGAACCTGAGATGCCCTAACTAAATTGTGTTAACATGCAACAAGATCACTCCCACATCATTCTTGGACAGGAAACAAGCTGGTTTGAAATATAAATTGATTTTATTTAAAATATTTCCAGCAATTAAATAGTAAGACAGAAGACTGCCATGTATTATTGAGTCACACATAACTATGCTGGTTATCCTGCTCACTTCTGCACAGCTGTATGGAAACACAATTGTTTCTAACTTTGCTGCCTCCTGTCCTATTTTACTTATTGGTTGAAAGCCTGCATTTTCTGTCAACAGTCTTCTTTTGATGAATGCCCCATTCGGGAGCCATCTTAGAAAACCCTGCACAACCCTTTTTCTAACTGCTAATCAGCAATCCTCTTTCACAGACTACATCACAGGAGAGCAATCTTGGAAATCTCATCTCTAGCAGTGCCTAATTAAAAAGTGCACATGACCATATCTTAAACCAGTTTATATCTTAAATGGTTTGCCATTTTAAAAAATAACTCCTGAAAATGTCTTACAATCTCCCTAAACTATATAGTAACTTGATTGGACAAGGCGTGGAAGACATAGGGCCTGATTCATGGAATTATTAGCTTGGTGCAAAGTGACTTTACAATGGTGCATGCCATGAACCAGCCCCTCAATGTCTTCATAATAGTGCAGAATCACAAGTGGTTATAACTAACGGCCTTTTCTTTATTGGAATAAGGTTGGTCCAGTTTTAAAAAAGGCAATTATGGAGATTGGTGTCATGTAACTTCTTAGTACTTGCTGTACACTATATCTTATTTTATGGATAGAGCAGTGAGTTTCCTGTTCTCCTGATGTAAGTTTAAATAACGCCAACATCTATATTGGGTTGTTATGAAGCTTTGCTTGGCTTAGATACATGATGACTATTGCATCAGACCTGGTTGTTTCTTCAAGGTGGCAGTGTTCTTCACCTTGTGTGAACAATGTAGGATGTTTTTTATTGGGCAACCTTTAATTCAGGGGACCTTTCCACCCAATCCAAACCAGGTGCGCCCACTTTGCTTTATTTGATAAAGTTATTATTATGAATGAGGGTCAGTATTGATTCCTTAAAGCATGGTTGTCCAAATCCATGTCTTGAGGGCCATAGTCCTGATGGGCTTTCAGGATATTTTGCATTAATATTCAGGAGATACATTTGTATAAAATCATTCTAAATGTATGCAGGTTTGTTTCTCATATATATTAATATGGGATATCCTGAAAATCTGTCAGGATTCCAGCTCTCAATGGCCTGGAGTTCGACAAACCTGCCTTCATCTCTCCCTCCCCTTTCTGGGTGAGAAACACACAATTGCACTGAAGGTCTATTTATCAACAAAATAGAAAGAATGTATAATGTATCAATGAAATTCCAATGCCAATGATGAAAACATCAAACCACTAGTCACCTCAGTTTTCAGTGCTACAGATCTAGAAATAGAGATTCTTGCAGCACACACATCGCCATATGTACCTATATATTTAAATCACACTAAGCGAGCATGAAAAATAAATGATAGTCCACAATGAATCTTTCCTTTGTTAACAGAAGAATTAACACAAACCATCCCTGTCTACCTAAATCTCTCCACTTCCCATTTTTTTTTAAAAAGAGATACATCTCCCCACCCCCTTACTCAACAGACATGTTGGAATTTCAGCAGCATTATAGAACATTCAATTGAAACAAGATACTGAACGCTCCTGCATTTACATTTCTTGTGGAAAGGAAAAGGTATTTTCAACCTGTATGCCACTAAATTCCCTTCAGTTGTGTGTTTATTTAATTTACATGTAAAAGTATACCTCTCTCACTTTCAGTGGGCAATTTAAAAAGCAGGAAATGGGTAGCAAATAATCACCCTTTCTGTTTTGTCTTTAGCGACTCAGCATTAATTACAGTATTCTGCTTGATCACGTTACCAAGAAGTTACTTACATTACTTTAATTGCCTAGGTTTGGACACAGTGAGATGTCTATGCTCTTCTGTGCTTACTTATTTCTCCAGATATACCCTCAATGTATACACCCTTTCCCCTCAGTATGTACATATACAAGGGGACAGTGTTTAATATTAATCCCATTATAGTATTACTTTCTTTTTGGATTACTTACCATTTAGATATACTCAAATATACATTTCTTTTAGCTGTCTCACCAACAGTTCGGCTCATCATAAGGATTGATTCAATTAACCCCTTGTAGGAACAGGTGGGCATTCCTCAGCAAATTGGGAACAACTTTCATGAAAAGCCTGTATGCGGTCTCTTTCACTGAATACGCCTCAGACTTTAACATGGTAGGCCTCCCTTACAGTCTCTGCTGATAATCCATAAATTCGTTCCCAAGCAGAGTAAACTATTCCATCCCCTTCCTGTTGTTATCAATGTTCCTTTCTCTCCTTCTGCCTCTCCATCATTGAATGAGTTAGTGAGTGATTCTCCCTAGAATCTAGTTTGGTCTTTTAAAGAGAAGACACTACTCCCGTTTTAGATCTGTATAATTTCTTCAATGTAATTCGTTGATTATAATTATAATTGTTCTTTTATAATGCGCTTAATGCCAGAGATTGGTTTCTAAGCACAGAGTCAGGATTTAAACTTGTGTTGTTCTGATTTGTCTTGCTTACAAGACAAACGTGTTGCCCCAGAGCTATCCCCCTTACCATTTGATGGTATGCCATATTAGAGAATTCTTGAATGAAACATTGTACGGCCTGAAATAGTGCATTCCACACATGCAACCATGCTACCAATAGAAACACAAGATTTCCCTCTCTAGCTTGAATGAAATTACATTTTCATCCTGATATTACTCATGATTAATGACTTACACATTTTTTTCATTCAACTCACTTATACCTTTAAGCACACAATGGGCCTCATTCCGAGGTTGGTGGTAGTCATGGCGCTATTTGCGTGCATCAGAGCATCATGTATTTTATACCTCAACTACTGATAGAATATTACTCTTCTTTTCTGCTCGTGCAATTCTGTGTAAATATGACATGAATTGCACTTTTGGTGATTTCGACCTCCTGCCCCGAAGGAGAGTAACTATTATTTAAGACCAAGATTCTGAAATCTGTATTAAAGCCAAAAGAACTCTCTATGTTTCAGTTTGTCTGCTTGACTTGTCTGGGAGCTCTGCTCAGAGAAAAGCTCAGAGAAAAGCCAGAGCCAGTCAAAATGTAAAATGTAGTACTATTCATCTGTCAATACAAAATGGAAAGCCTGGCATGATTCTATGCGTTTTCTCTGTCTCTTCTTCCTGTTCTATACATTTCATACTATGATTTTTCTTTTGGGCTTTCCCTTTAATGCTAGGAGGAAAAGGGTCTGTCTCAGGATTTCCGCATGTGCATATTATTGACAGCAAACATATCCATTTGAGCTCAGACACTGCTCTTTGTTTCGTTTCAAATGAGTTGCAATAATTACAAAGAATAAAAGGAATTTATGAAAATCCCCACTGTTCTGAAAACCAGCTTAAACAACATAAAGCAACATTTATCTCAGGTTGATTCACCTTATAACAAAAGATATCCACCTTTCATGAAATCCTTCTTTGCAATACACATTCTATAATATGGTTTTCAATTGTATCTCATTATTTCAAAACATTTCTTTTTGCTTGCATTGGAAATACATAAAATGCAGTGTTGCACATACATTTGCTGTCATGTGTTGTTTCCACACTTAACCATTAGATCTAACTTGAATCATGCTTAGTACATTGGTGTCAATCAAAAATGAAATGCAAGTCTATCTTGCTGTGCCTCCAAAGTAAGTATTGGGACTTTAAGCTAACATGCTTATAATTGCTCCTTCTATGCCTATACTTAGTGTATTGCATAATCAGTTATAGAGTTTCTCAAAATGCTCCCTTTTCTCTCACTAGGAAAGTCTCAATGCTACTTTGTCTTTTGACTAGAGCTCTTTCAATGTTCTCAGGATGACTTGATTCTATTAAAGACACAGAGGTGAGCTTTATGCTTAGCATCTTTAATTACTGCTTCCAACAGCTCTTCAAAAATTGTTCAAACTTCTCATATTTTTTTATATTTTGTTTTACATCAGCCAAATGTGTGTATAAACAAGCTAAAAGAAACTACAAATCCCCATGAACCTCTCCTGTATGGCAGTCCTGAGCCTCAGTCTCACTCCTGCAATCAGGGCTCATCAATAGCTACATATCCCTGTTTCCACAGGTCCTTTCCTCTTCTTTTTGGATGCATCCCCCTGAACATCTGGTTTATAGTCTAGGAATAAAAATCAGGTAACTTCTTCGGTGTCTTCTGAAACCACTCCTGTGCTCGAGTAACTTTTGTTGTCAGACGACTGATTATCCTCCCTGCTACCCCTGCGGGTGGCTATTCTCGAATGCTCTTCTGGTCATTTCCGGAATTAATAGAGAGACATACTTGTAGGGAGGGGAATACGCTACTTCTAACATCATAGAAAACATACTGCACAATACTGCACAATGAACCAACATAGTTTATCTGCTGGGTGGGATTACGCTCACCTCTGCTTTATTAGAATCAAGACTTCCTGCACTGTGCTCTTCAGTAATCTTCATTATATATCAAGACCAGAGGTGTGCATTGTGCTTGTTCAAAGCTCTCTACCACAGCTGTGGCAATATTGAAAACCTGCTTAAAATAGAAAGTTCTGAACACAGAGTCACTAGACCAATCTGCCGCTTTCATGATCTCCTGCAGTGGAACCGCCACTGCAAAAGCATTGGAAGCCTTTTCTCCTCTAGCTGAATGAGCCCTGAATAAATAAATATCAGCCCCTGCTAAGGCCATGATTTATTTCACCTATCTTGTTATGGTAACTTCTGCTATTGCATGACACGGTTTCCAGCACGCTTTCAATAATTGATTTACGCTGTCTGGTCTTACTGCTGCTGTCGCCCTTTCGTAACTCTTAATACACTGGGCTACGCATAAATTGCTAGTGTTAGGAAAATATGGGTAGGAGATTAAAGAGGAGCCAGTCTTTGTGCGCTGCACCATATTAAATGCTACCCCTTCTGGATAAAAGTATTTTCAGTCAATCTCTAAAGCCGTTGCATCCAAATCTCTTCTGCAGGTTACTATGCAAAGTAAATTGGACAACTTTCCTGATAACTGTTTTTCCAACAGGAGGTCATTACTCGGCAATTGTTCCAACAAACTTAGAACCCTGTTCATTTATTTTATTTACTTATTTATTGCATTTATTTACAGCACACATAACCCGTAGGTATCTAGGCGCTAATTTCTTTATGAAAGGATAGGTTATTTATAATGTGCACATTTTTTTCGGTTTTTTTCCAAGCGCAGGTCCGCGGTTCAAACCTGTGTTTGTTCAGCGTGGTCTTGCTTCCAAGACCCGCACTTTGCCACAGAGCTATCCTCCCGTCCCACAAGGAAGAATGTTAACATCCTACAAGAAAGAATATTTTGGCTGAGGTGATCTGCTCACTTTCACTCCTTTCATCAATCTGGCTATGGCTGGATGTTCTCCTACTGGTGCTCCGTCTACTAGCTCATGCCTGACTAAGATGACTGATCTATGAACACCTACTGTTCTGAATGTCCTTCCCTGACTGGGCAGGGTTGCTAGAAAGTTTATTAGTTGCACTATAGCGGCTGAAACAGGTGAAATACTCATACCCCTGCACCACAATTCCCAGATTTGCCAAGTGGAATTATAGCTCTGAATGGTGGAAGGAGCCAATGACCTAAGTAGCTTCCCCTGAAAGTCCTGGCAAACACCATCTGCACCTGAAACTCTGAATGCTATAAATGTTAGCGTTTGTCCCTACACTAGAGGGTGCTGAGTTCCCGAAGGATCTGTTAGGAGATCAACGCTCTGTAGAATCATCGGGGGGAAATCCGAAGAAAGTTCCATCAGAACTTGAAACCGGGCTTGTGATTTCCATTCTGGTGTCACTATCACTAACTCTGCTTTGTCCCTGCGTACCTTTGCTAGTGCACTCACCAGCATCGCAAATGGGGGAAACGCATAATCGACTTGCTCCTCCCAACTGTGTAGGAAGGCATCTGTCCCCAGGGCCTCAGTATCTAGTCTCCAACTGAAGTATTTTGGCAGCTGAGCATTGAATCTTGAGGTGAAGAGATCTGTATGGAACTCACCACACATCTGCTGTACTTCTCGGAAATGGGTCTGTGTAGTTTCCAGTCACTCGAGTCTTGGGTGTAGCAGGTGTTCCAGTCTGCTACTGTGTTCTGAACTCCCGACAGATACTCTGCTGTAACTGAGATCTTTTTCTACATACAGAAATGCCAGAAGTCTTTTGCTACCTTTGCTAGCATTTGGGATGTTGTCCCCTCTAGCCTGTTTGTATATCTCACTGCTGATATGTTGTCCATCCGCAGAAGTATACAACACTACGCTTTGTCCTTGACAAATGCTTTCACTGCAAAAGAGCCTGCCAGAAGCTCCAGGCAATTAATATGTAGATCGAGTTCTTCTTGGGACCATTTCCCTCCTGTTTCTGTCTGGCCACCCATGGCACCCCAACCTGATCTGCTGGCATCAAACTCTATGATGATTTCTGGTATGTCTCCAAAGATGGCTCTGCTGTTCCACACTTCCATATTGTGAAGCCACCAAAGGAGTTCTGCCTTCATGTCCTCGTCTTGAGGCTCTAACTGATGGTATTGCATACCTGCTGAAGATATTTAGGGGGTAATTCATAGAATTTAGCACACAAGTGGCGCACGCGGCTGGTGCACAGAGTGCGCGTGCGACAGTCTGTGCCAGCCGCATGCGCCAAAACCCATTTCAGCGCATAGCGTATTCATGGATACTTACATCCATATCCAGCTGTGGGGCAGAGTGGTGCAGCGCCAGTTATGCCCCCAATCCCGACACGTGCGCCAAAAACATTGCCCAAATCCAGTACATGGCGCAAAAGCCAGCGGACCAGCATACAGCACCCCAACCACGAAAACACGTGGAAAACTCCCTGCACACCCCTCGGAATACGCGTACCCCGCTCGCGCCAGAAAAATCACCTGTAAAACTCCACGTGCACCCCAGAATACAAGTACCCCGCTCACACCCGTGAAACTGCATGTAAAACTCCACATGCACCCCTAGAATACACGTACCCGCTCGCGCCAGCGAAATTGTGTGTTAACCTCCATGCGCACCCCCGGAATACAAACATGCAGCCCATCCACCCGCCCCATGGCCCCCAGACATCCCATCCAACCCGGGCATGCCCGCAGGCAGCCCACACCACAGGGGCACTTTCCCCACGCGATTTTGCTGGTGCGAGCGGGGTACGTGTATTCCGGGTGTGCGCATGGAGTTTTACATGTGATTTTGCTGGCGCGAGAGGGGTACATGTATTCCGGTATTCCGGGGGTGCGTGTGTCATGACAGATCCCAAACAAGCAGTATGGCCATGGATACATGTCCGTCAGACCCACACAATGGTGACACATGACTGAGAAAACCCACATTGTGACATGCACGAAACCAATGAGAGAAGACCGCACAAATGAATTAAAAAATAAAAATGTATTCTTTACCAAACAGAATAATGAATGAAATCACACAGAAAAAAAAAAAAAGTCTGGATGTCCAAAATAAAGGCAAAAAAATGAATGCTGAAAGCGATTAAATCCAAAGTAAAATGGCTGCAAAGCGTCCGTCCATAAACCAAAATCCCAAAAAAAGCAAACCATTCCTCCATGGTAAAAATAATACAGTAAAATCTGGTCCATAACTATGTACAAATAAAAAATCAAGGGTCCACGAGCCTGGCACTCCTAAGGAAACCTAATAAAAAGACCTACCTAATAAACAAATATTTACAAAATTGAGGGGCATAGTCCATGCGCCCCAAAGTAAAATAAGAAAGAAAGGAAACCTACACCTACAAAACTATTTACAAAGGCGGCGGGCCAGTCACACGGCTCATTTAGTGATGTTCCGAGCCAGGGCATCATCGAACTCCACATCGATGTTCCGTAGGTGGGGCTGTTCCCTGGCCTCAAGGTCTCGCAGGATGAAGCCATGGAATCCCTCAACTCCCTGCAAGTTTCCTCGAGGCCCTCCGCCCACCTCAAAGCCCGGTGCATGTAGTTCTCCGCCCTGACCATCCTGAGCCATGCCCTCTACGCCCACCGCCTCTCTGCATCTATTTGCCAGCCTAACTGCTGCCACATAGAAGACACTCCCAGTCTGGGGTCCTCCTGCCCCTCGGCCGATGCCTGCCCCCGGGGTGTTGATGGCACCGAACCATGATGTCTACCATGCTGAGCCTGCTGCTGCCTCTGACGCAACTGCCTCTGCCACCATGAAGACATCTGGGTTGATGGAATCCCCCGGCGCTGTCGTGCACGTGCCCTGCCCTGCCTGATGATGCCGGCACATCCTCCATCCGCTGGGATCCAGCTGGTGGGGTTGCCACCACTGCTGTATTCTGGACCTCCGACTCCCGACTGTTGCAGGGATGTGATCTCCACCAGGCTGGCTCCGATGGTTGGGGCAGGTCCACAGGGGTCCCAGGTTGCATCTGGGCCGGAAGACGGCATGGAGAACGACTGGGAATAGTGTGCACAGAAGAGGAGAGGGCCGCAAGAGTGGCCGACACATGGAGGAAACCCCTGACCACGGTCCCTCCCAACTGGGCCACGTTGGCACACAGCTCTTCGTGATGACATGCGTGGTCCCCCCAGGAAGCACGCATGTCATCACGAATGTCACGTGTGCGCAACACAACACCAATCAGGATGGACTCAATCCAGTCATGGGTCGCCTCGTCCGCAGGTAGAGGAGTGCCAGAGGACGTGGACCTCCCCCCTACCTGAGGACGGGCCTGGGACGGGGCATCCCTGCTGGTGCATGGTGATGCAGTCACAGTGTCAGGGACAGTGACATGCACAGGCCCCTCCGCGTCGACCTGTGCTGCCTCCTGCCCCTGCCCCTGGACTGCACCACTTGCATCAGTAGTACCCCCTCCACCAGGCCCCATGTGTGGCTCTGTAGCGGCCTCCTCCTCCTCTGTACACACCACCAACCTGGGTGGTTTTGCACCGTCTTCTGCCATCGCAGGCCCCTGTGGGGGCTCACCCACCCCTTCCGCTGCAGCCATAGTGGCAGACGCGGCACCAGTCCCCTCACTCCCAGATGATGGAATTTCCTGGGAGGGTGACTGGGGCTTGCGTCGCCGGCCAGTGGAGGCATCCATGCCACTTTCCTCCACAGCGCCGTCTCCGCCCTCTTCTTCACTCACCACTCTGTAAAGGGAGACATTGAACACAAGCATCAGGGTAAGGTACAATAGTCCCCTAGACAGAACGCAATAGCACACGAGTGGCACCGTCAAACGTCACTTTCATCATGTCTCCCAACAACACATGGGTCAGTGCAGGCAACACACATGCAGGAACCGGCATGGCACATGCAACAAACATTTGCATCCATGTCCCCGGCACCGTAGACACATCCAATGGTGGGCTGAAACTCACATGCATCATGGTACATGCTGATCACATGCACACGCATCACCGGAGGGTCATGCATCTGGCCCAGTATACCCACAGACACAGTGGATACAAGGATGACTAGGCTGTATCAGTGAATCAACACATTGGCACGGACATGTGTCATGCATCCATAGCACACAAACTACTCAGACACACGGACATGTGCATCATGCATATCCATGACAGCAGCACACATCTCTCACACACCAAACCTGTCAAAGTACAGACACAGGCATGAAAACATGTGTGCATTCCACATGCTGCTCCGCATGATGCATTTTAACACAGACACCATCCATGTGGGTCACGCCTGACTGGACTCACATGCAGCACCATCATGTCTCTGCACACACACATCCAAACATGACCCATGTCACACATGCAGCCAAGTAGCTAACTACCAGCACACTGCAACATGCACTGTTTTCAACTTGAATGCATGGCCACTTACAGCTCGACTCCAGACGGGCCTACATCCTGAGGATCTAGTGGTGAGGCACTGGGCGAATGCACACCAGGACCCTCATCTGCTGGGTGGTAAGCTGGACCCGGTGCCCCACTGCATCCGCTGTGTCCAAAAGGTGCCGGGCCTTCTTGAGGGTCCTGGAATTGTAGTCCTCCCAGTGCTTCTAGACGTGTTTGATGTCACAGGGTGCCACCCCCTCCACGTTGATGGCACCCACTATGTCCTTCCGGATCCTCTTCCGTCCTTCCTTGTCAGCACGCAATGGTGTGAAGAGGACATCATAATGCCACAGAACTTGCTCCACCAGGATACCAACTTCCTTTTCACTGAAGCTGGTAGGCCTCTGCCTCTCTGCTGGGGGGTTGCCACTGGTGCCGGATGGTGTTGTGTCGGACATGGCAACCCCTGAGGCAGGTGTGGGTGGGCAACTGGGTCCTGGGGCTGGGCTGTGGAGTGATGGAACACCAGTCGGGAGTCTTCTGTTCCAGCAGGGGTGGTCACAGCAACTGGACCCCTGCAGATGGCAGATGTGCAGGCACCAAATGGTAGGGCACGGTGGCAGCAGGCAGGCAGCAGCAGATGGCTCATGGGAGGCTGCTCGGTGCTCTGTGGGGCAGTAATTTCACCTTCTGGGCAGGAGCATGGTCTTCCGTGTGTTGTTGCGTGGCCAGCTTGATACGGAGTGATTTGGCATGTGAAAAACAGCACGCTTGCGTGAATTCCAAGGAAAGGCCCTTGGCGCATAAGCACGTAGGTGACGTAACATACACGTGGGTGTTTCCTTCAGCATGGGTTGAAGGTCCCACGTGGGTTTCCATCGCTCTGTAGGTGATTTTCGTGGAAAGACACTCATGTCTTCAGTTTCTAACATCTGGCATCCTTTTCTTGGGTGTTTCAGCTTCCTTCAGATCTGCTCTCTTCACATCATCTTTCTTTAGATCATCTGGGCATCTCCTCTCTGCTCTGCTTGCATGGCTGGCTGTGGGGCAGCACCTTATAATTCGTCTTAGTTTCTTCTGAGGCTCCTCTTAACCTATTATTGTGCCCCCTTCACATACTGTTTTTGGAGTTCATAACATGTAATTTCCCGTGCCAATTTCTGATTCTTACATTAACTCATCTGTTTAGGGAACAATTAAATATAATCACAATTGCCAAATGATGAGTCTTGTATTTCTTCTCTGGGCATTAAGCTAGTTGGCATATTGTGTTTATTTTATTGATCTTTGTTGTTTATTAAAAATATCCCTACATAATTGGGTCGAAATTGGGTCTTATATTACCTCACTGGGCACTTGACATTATCCAGGTGTTCTGTCTCCTCTTAGTTGTTTTATTTTACAAAAGAAATGTCCCTACATACATTGGAAGCATCTCCATCCATTATCTATATAGATCCTCATCATATATTCCATCTTGTTTGGCCAATTTTGTCCATGGGATTAGAAATAGGACTCTTCAAATTTGGCATTTCCTGACTGAGCATCAGCAAAAATGCAAAATAACCGTTTGATCTTTCAATGAAATAAATTTAAAAAATATGACTATTATTTGCCTATTAGTCTTTTTCTCCAAGAATCAAACCATAATATGGTATTGGTCAAGGTCTTAGTACTCAAACAGACTCTTTCACTCATAATCCTGTGACTATCGCATCCCTTCAACTTTATCCTTGCTTTGGTAGTGCTATGAAATGGTTCTTTCCTGTGCTGTATAAAAACTGATGCAGACACAAAAATGATAAATACAAAAACACTCCAGAAGGTGTCAATAATGAGTTTTATTACATGCAACTATGGCTGGCAGTGTCAGTCATTTAGTAGAACTGAAAAGAGAAACTACTCTCGGCATGTCTGTTCTAAATTTAATCTTTTATAGATGAAAACAACATATTAGCATGAGCAAAATATATCAGACACAACATAATTACACATTCCCCATTAGCTAACACATATACAAAAATCTAAACATCCACTGTAGTTCATTCCCCATTGGTTGTTCATATCTACATGCAACCCCTTACAAGATGACATAATTATGTCGTCAGCTGAAAACACTGTAACTTGATTGCTTTATTTTACTCAGGTAAATCAAAACAATAATATATTCTTCTTATTTGTCAAGACAACGTTGGACAACTTGCAATGTGCATTTGCACGAGAGGACCCAATATGGGAATTAGTGCGAACAATGAGATCAAACCCACCCAGTGATAAAATTGCTTCTTCGTGAGACCAGACAGTTTGGCACTCCCGAATGGCTTATTTGACCTCCAGCTATACTCTTTGCAACTCCCATCTGAGAACACAATACACCGCTAACAAGGCTCTCCTGGGGACCAGGTGCTTCTAGAAAACACAGTTGAGGCACCACTCTTAGGAATGCTTCATATTTGTTTGTTCTACTTCATAAAAACATCCGCAGTTTAAATGGTTCAGTCGCTTTTCAATAAGGGAACTAGTGCTCCAAATGTAGCTTGACCACATGGCAGTCCCTGATACTTGTCTCCGTTCTCATGAAACGTGTCCTTCACAGCTGCAGCAGTAATTTAATTGTCTAATATGAACATTCCATTCCAAGCTTCAATACGCTGTGCTATCTGTGTTGTACGTCTCCATTTCTTCCCCAACCTTGGCTGTCTGCTAGCTCACTGGGGAAGGACATACTAATTAAATGAACAAAGCAAAAACTCCAACGAAAGGCCTAATTATCTAACTAGTGTTCGTTACAAGGCGAATCCAAAATGGCTGAGCCCTTGCTGCCGGAGTGCACAGTCCTCATGTTACTACAACACTTCCCTTTACCCTATCACGCTCTTGGACAAAAGTTATTATATATCCCTAATAAAACCAAACACTATATGGTCACTACTACTAGCAAAACCTATCATGTACGCCTTTGCTCTAACTTCTGCCTATTCAAATTGTTGCTCCTTTTTTATCGTATAAGCCTCTATGATGCTTTCTAAAGTGTGCCCAAGCTTAACTACAAACAACACGCGTTCAGAACTGCCAATCCAAATGGCAAAATACTGGCACTAAATCACCAACTCTCTTTGTTAATACAATATGCGCAGTCTAAACTTTCCACATCACCTGCATCCCAACATAAACTAAGAAATACATAATTGCACATTGGTTTCAATAACTTGCTGCTGCTGTTCAAGTACAAAGCATGCTATTTTTGGCGCCTCAATAAGCATTATGCATCTCAGTATGTTTTACAAACTATCAAATCCATCATGTTGTACCATTCAAAACATTTTATAATTAATCTTTGTTAGTTTCTATAAAACTTTGATAGACTTCCCAATCAGGGTTGTCCCAAGTTCCTAAGAGAAACTATTGCAAGAGTTTTCCTTAGTGAGCAAGTTTTTAAACAACTTTTAGTTTACTGCAAGTCCATAGTGTACAGGGTTAACTAGTTTGATCAAAAATACACTACTTCTTAGAATACATTTGCCTCTGGTCTCTGGAATTAATAATGCAGGATTGGAAGCAGCTGAGTATATGATGTTGAATGCAGTTATGATATTGTCTTTATGAACCTATTGTATGTACACAAACATTCATAACTGCAATAATTGGTTGTTAACATCTTCATGTTGTACGAACAGCTATATCCTGCTCCTTCCTCCACCAACTCCTTCTCTTCTCTGATCATTCCATTCCAGAATGGAATCTTCAGAGTGATCCCAGTCCACAAGATCACAACACGTCTTCTCCCTTTACATTGTACACGCAAGCCTGTATATTTTGCGACCCTACTCAAATTCCATCGACCCCCACCAGTCACCTTAGCTTCCCTAATGAGAGCACCATACTTAGAGTCACGTTTATGCACTCCATGCAGCAACCTTACTCGAAACATATCACGCACCTGCTCACCAACGTACCCAACTCTTTTCCTCCAATTATATTGCTCCTTCAATGTAATTGTAATTGTAATTGTTTATTTATACAGCGCTTATACACAGGTGAAGTGCTTCAAAGTGCTTCAAGGCGGGAAGGCAACAAGGGAATACAGTAATCATTCTTAGGCCTTGAAATTTCTGAATGATGCACACACCTGCCCCTCATCAACTCAAATGGTGATCTATTAATGGCTTAATATTTGGTTACTCTATACACATATAGCATATGACAAATCTCCTCTTCCAGTGTCAATCTCAACATTATGCTCAATGAAACAGTTTCTTTGATTATGCAATTAAACCGTTCCACCAATCCATTTGCCTGTGGGTGGACCACTCTCCCTCAATAAAGTGGTCATTTTCTCTGTCACAAATTGCATCCCATTATCTGTGACTATCCATGGTCCCTGCTAAAAATGCCCTCCAAAAATGTTATCACTATCTCTGTACACATTTTCTGACAATTGCACCTCAGGCCAATGTGTGTTATAATCAATCAATACTAATGCATGCTTCTTCTTGATTTAACTTTGAAAGGGTGCTTTAAAACACAATTTACTTGATGTATAAGCACCTTACAAATGCACAATAAATAAATACAATAATTCTATGAAATGGACCTATAATATCCATGGTCACCCTATTTCATGGCTCAGATGGAATTTATCCCACTATTTACGGTGGGGTCTGGTGATCAATATCTTGTCACTCATCATAAACTGCGCACACTCGCTAACACATTTGTCAATTTCCGTATCCATTTGTGGTCAACAACAGATTTCTCTGACCAGTCCTTTCTTTTTGTCTTGCTGGAGTGGCCACTATGTGCAGTTGCTATTATTTGAACTGTAAGATCCTTGAGAGGTATCACTCCCCACCCCTTTTCAGTATTCCTCTTTCTAATGACAATTCTTCCACCACTATGCCAAAAGGTTTTATGTTTGCTGGCTGATTCTTGAGTAACGGCCACCTATCTATGACATATTTACGCACCTCCTTCATCTCCTTGCTTACATTTTGTGCTGTCATCAGTCTCTTGGATATGGAACTACCCGCTAACACACATACTTCTGCCATTGGCAATTCACCATTTTCCACCATGTCACTCTCATTCCTTTGCTTCTTCAAAATTGGTATCCTAGATAATAGTCTTGATACTTTATTATACTGCACTTGCTTAGATTCTTGTGTTCTATTTATCTTGATGTTATCCTGAATAACCTTGGTGATGCTTTCTCCGCCCCTGTAACACTCACCAGGTGAAGTAAAGGCCTATGGTTGGTTCTTAAAGTGAACGGTTCACCCCACACAAGTTTCCCCACCACATGCTAATGCCTCTCTCTCAATCATCAAGTATGCATGCCCAGCTCTCAATTGTGTTCTGGATGCAAAACAAATTGTTACTTCTCCCACCTTCTCATGCTCCTGTGTAGGTACCACCACCAAATCTCTGTTGCTTGTATCAATTACTTCTCTTTTCTGATAATCCCTAGAATGGAATGATCAAAGTGATCCAGCCTATCCAAGTGCACAAGATTACAACAGATCCTTATCTTCCATCTGTCTGCATGGTCATGCCCTGGTTCTGCAGGTGGCAATGCGGCTTTGTAGATGGCACTGCTGCTCTGTGGTTGGTTATTTCCCTACAGGTGGACCTGCTGCTCGGTGTTACCATGGCAACTGTTTGCTCTTGTGGATCTTTAATCAAAGTCAATGAAAAAAAGTAGGGACAACATTTATAGGAGTCCAAAGTTTTAGTACCACTCAGAAATCATAAGAGAGAAAAGAGGGTACTGCCCAGGTTTATGGGCATTTTGGGTTGCACTTAATCTACACATTCTCCATCCCAGTTGGGCCCGGGGCATCAAGTAGCACCCATAACCTGCTGCTGGGCAATTGCTTTTTTTAATTTTCTTTTTTTTTGCATTTATATAGCGCTACGATCCCAGAGGCATGTGAGCGCTGCTTATTATTACCCACAGTGTGTTGTGCTCATTTATCGACCTAGGAAGGATGAAAGGTGGAGTTTGGCCCTTCTGGGTTTCCAGCCTGCGTTGGCAGGTTCTGCACAGATGTCAAAGCCAGCACTCTACTCGCTGTGCTATCAGACCAGTTATGTTACTTATGGCTTAGCACGCCTAACAGGGTGTTCCGAATGTTTTACTTTAAAGAGGGAAAATACTAGGTTCAAAGATAACAATGTATACCAGCAGCTTTCCGGACTGGCCAACTCCAAGTCTGCCGATAGGGGCTCTGATTTACCAGCAGGCTCAACCTGCCTATAGATCAGGCCCCTACCGGCAGATAAATGCCTGAATCACCTTCACCGGTACTAACAGTTCTGTTGATTCAGGCAACCCCATACTATGGAGTCCTTTAGAGCTCAATGCAATGGGGATTTACCGGCATCTCCACCACCTGTAATATGCTAGTAATACCAGTATATCGGGCAGATGAGACAGTACTAACCCAGTGTCCCAACGCGAGCCTGGGGAACTCATAATGATCCTCAATGTGTAAAATAAGGGCATGGAGTTGCTTAGCAGTAGGAGAGTATATGTAGTGACTGTAACTGAGTGTGCAGCACATATGCCACGTTCATGTGGCTAGAGAAGAGAAGTGACAATTTTGAGAAAATGTGCCAGGGAGTGAGGAAGGAATTTGAATATGAGTGTGGTCAATTGGAATCCTCAGTTTCTCATTAAGCAGCAGCACATTTGTAGTTGTCCACGACTAACATAATGCCCTGTGATGTCATGGTATAAGCTTGGGTGATATGGTCACCCAGATCTCAGACACTATGCAATCAGTTCCATAAGGCTTATCTGAACCAGTGTTGCCCACTCTGACATCCTTTCCTTTTACACCTCCTCCTTCCCTCCCCTTCTTTTCCTTCTTGTGGCAGTGGACATTTGTCATTGCTGCATCCCCTCCTCTTGAGAAATCTGGACATTACTCTCCCACCTTACTACTGGCAAGACAACCTACCACCACAAGCACGCGTGGTCTACCATTATGTGAATGAGTAAATACCACCCTTATCCACTGATATCTACATTCTCTTCTCTTCCTCTCTCTCTGGCAACAATGCCTATGCCTATTTCATGATTTCAAATTCCTTGCTACAGCAACAATGAATGACTGTGCCATACAATGGATTCACATGCTTTTCACACAAATAATTATAAAGAGTACTTGGACAAAGAAACGAAGGTGACTGGAGCATAGGAAACATTTTGTGGCTTACAAACAATGTGAAGATTTTGTATTTGCACACAAATTGATTTACAAAAGGAACATATTTTTTTAAACATGCTTTGGGATAAAAGGGAAGATTAGGGGACAATTAGAAACATGTTGCATGTATAAAGAACATACTGGCTTGATACAAAGCAGGGTTAATCATTTTCTTTAAATGAAAGTGAAATAAGTAAATTGACCCATAAGGCATTTCAATGAACGAATATGATCTTGAAATATCCAGAAGAAATTTGGCAGACATTTGTGTATTCCTTTGAGTACACAGACTTGCCATCTTTATATATAAAGCTGAATTTATGTATGCGTATGCTTGTCCGGATATTCAAATCCACACCGTTGAACCCGTGTCTACCAAATTTTGCATGGATTCCTCTTTTGTCTGGGGCAAGATCGTAGTCTATGTGTGGATGCAAAAATCTTATATGTAAAAAACGTTTGAATGTATGTGTGTATGTTTGTCCGACTATACAAATCCACACCGTTGAACCCATTGCTAACACATTTTGCATGGATTCCACATTTGTCTGGGGCAAGATTGTAGTCTATGTTTGTCTATGTTTGGATGCAAAACTCTTGTATGCAAAATAATCTTTGTATGTGTGGCTGTATGATTGTCCAGCTATATTCATCCACACCATTGAACCCACTGCTACCAACTTTTCCATGGATTCCTCATTTGTCTGGGACAAGATTGTAGTCTGATGGAAAAAATGTACTCAATAGACACCCTCATTTACTGATGCTCACCCCGATTCACTACAGCAGGTACTAGAAGGAGGCAACATTTGGAAAAGTGCATGAAGCAAAAATTCCCATGTCTCCTCATTTGAATGTCCACACTCTATCTTCTCTGCTGTTTCTTCTGCATCTTCAATTTCATTTTTATTGATTTATCGTCCACCTGGTCCTGTTACATCCTTTTGTGAGGAGCTGATGCATTGCTGTCTTTTTTGCTTACTACTACCATTTCTCTTATAGTTCTTGGCGATTTCAATCTTCATCTCTTAGCCACTCATTCTGCTCTTCCATTTCTTTATATTGCTGACTCTCATTATCTTACTCCTCTTTCTACTCCTTCTTCTCATATTTCTGGTTCTTGTCTAGACTTTATATTTGCCTCTTCTCTTTGTACATCACCTGTGTCTTCTATTCTGGTCTATCTATCAGGCCATCATCTCCATTTGTTTTCGATTTCTCTTGTTCCTCCTTCTCACATTCTCCCTCGTGCAACTTCTCCCTCTTATTTACGTTGTGATCTATGCAAATTCTACACTACACTTTTTATCTCTACTAGTACTTTCAAATTGGTGTCTCGAGCCTCATTTATTTTCTACCCTGACAGCAGATGAATTTGCTATTGCTCTTTCCTCTTCACTTTCAACATCTCTTAACTCACTTTACCCTTCTTCTTCATTTCACCCCTCATGCAAAATCCCCCACCTTTGCTTTCTTGCCATTTTTGTGCAATGTGATGTGTCCCTCAGCACTTAGAAAGATGTTGTTTAAAATTGGAGACACCAGGGAACTACAGGTCGTATGTGTCTTATCATGCACTGTACAATAATGTCTCCTTTCAACTAAACAATGGTCTTGGGAGGATAGCTCAGCAGCAATGTGCTTGCCTTAGAAGAAAGACGATGCAGAGCCGCACAGGTTCGATCCCCGGTCCGTGCTTAGAAACCTCTGATTATTTAGCGTGTTAAAAATAACCTATCATATCTTATTTTTCTGATCTATTTCACTCAGAGTCTTCTCAACCTAAACGGCGTTTCCAAATTCTCTCCTGTCTGCTTTCATATATTATTCTGGATCCTTCAACTAATTCTACTCTTACTGCTACAGATCCAGCACTTTATTTTACTTCTAACGTCTCTTCATTTAGATCAGTTATTGAATCCACTCAGGTCAGTTCTTTGTCTCTTGCTTCCCCTCTGGTATATCCTAAAGAAATGTTTTCTGGATTTGTTCCCATTACTAATGAAGACACTCTTCGTCTCCTTGCCGTGCTCACCCTACTTCCTCCACACTGAATCCTATACCGTCTGCACTCATACCTAAAATCTATCCTTTTCTTTATCTTACAATTTTATTTAATTCTTGTTTATCGTCTTCAGATTTTCCTTCTTTATTTAAGCATGCTACTATTATTCCAATCATGAAAAATCCTTCTTCTGATGTATCTGCTGCTTCCAATTTCCATCCTATTTCACTCTTGCCATATCTTTCTATAATTCTCGAATGCATAGTTTATACTCAAGTTTCCACCTATATCTCTCGTTATTCTATTCTCCCCTGTTTTCAATCTGGGTTTCGGCCAGGGTCCTCTACTGAGACTGCTCTTCTTTCTGTAGTGGACTCTTTACATTCTGCATGTCACGGTAAACAGTCTTCTCTTCTCATACTTCTGGATCTTTCGGCCGCGTTTGCATTTGTTGATCACACACTCTTACTGTCTGGTCTTTCTTCCTTGGGTTTTCTGGTTCTACCTTAGCTTGGTTTGTATCACATCTATCCCAGAGAACCTTTTCGGTTTCCTGGTTGGGGGTCTCCTCTGAAACATACTCACTTGTGGTGTCCCTCAAGGCTCAGGCTTTGTTCTTTTATTTTCATATCATTCCCTCCAGCTCAGTTACCCATCTCCTCTGTGGCCTGTAACGTAGGTCTGTAATTAGATTCAAATCTTTCTTTCAGGCATCATATTTCATTATCTGCTTGTTCTTGTCAATTTCATTTGTATAACATTTGAAAAGCCCGTCTTTTTATGACGTTTGAAGCCACAAAGCTATCAGTGTTGTCTTTAATCTTTTCATGGCTCTTCTTTTGCTCTTCTACACTATTTGGACTTCCCATATCTCATTTAGCTACATTTAAATCTGTATTTAATGCTTCTATTCAATGTTTTTTTTTGCTTGCTCCTCGTGATTCTATTTCTTCCTCCTTGGCTAATCTAGTATAGCTCTCTTTTCATCACTGTTTAAAATGTAATTTTTTATGTTTAGTCTTCAAAGCTCTTCATGGTCTTGCTCTCCCCTATCTTTCTACCGACCCTCTCGCTCACTTCGTTCTGCTTCTCATCATCTCCTTGTAGTTCCCCGTCCCCCCTGTGCTCCATCCCATTTTGGGTCTTTATCTCTCTTATTACCCTTAAATTGGAATATACTTTCACTTTCTCTCTGCTCTATCACTGTCCATTCAACATTTTTGGGTCTCTCTACGATCCTACCATCTTTCGTCTGGTCAATGAGGTTTTCAGCAATTGCCTAAATATTCTGTGTATTTCAATGTTAATTTCAGTATCTGTTCTGTTTTTGTTCTTATGTTCAGCGCTTTGGAGTAAGGCACTATATAAAACTAAATAAAATACAAATACAAAATAAAAGGCTTCAGCTATCAGGAGGTGATGCGGGCTGGTTCTTAAGTACAATGTAGTCCCCAACACCCCACATAGGAATGTCCGCACACTATGTTATGTGCTAAAACAGTTCTTTATATAAAAATAAGGTTCAAGATATATACATCAATTAATAACACACGTTGTACTCTGGTAATTCTAATGTGGCAAATATATACAATGGGCCCCATTACGACCCTGGCGCTAAGGGATTACCGGTACCGGTAAGGGTACCTGTACCGGTAATCCCTTAGTGCCTGATTACGAGGTCCCTTTGGGGGTTGGAGACTTTAACGCCTGCTTTTTGCAGGCGTTAAAAACCAACCCGCAAAGGGACCTTGGTGCTAAGTACGGTGCCGCAATTTGCGGCACCGTAGTTAGCACCTTCACCATTTCCATTGAGCCCTATGAGGCAAACATGGGAATGGGGAAGGGCCATGGCGGCATGGGGAATTACCGCCCCGCCAACCTCGGAATGGGGAGGTAATTCCCCATTCCGCCATGGAAAAGTCGGTAAGTTACCGGCATGGACCATAGTGCTATTAGCACCATGGTCCAACGCCAGGGTCGTAATGAGGCACAATGTCTATATGGTACCACACTTAGCTAATGATTCCTTTAAAATGCATCCACTGCTGACAGTTATAATGGCATAGAAATCATGTGGCAATGTGCAAAAAGCATAGATCACAGGAAGGTAGGCAAGTTAGGTAATTCAATGGCAAAAGGCTGTCCCACTCTACCCAGAGGCAGTTCTGAGTGAGGATCTCCCCAACTTCGCAACCTGTAATATAGAATATTAACAAGTCCAGTACATTAATGTTTAAATAGTTTTGTTTCCTGATTAAATTGTTCAACTACACCAATGCACCTGAGATAGAAGAAGAGTTTCTTCAATGGTTCATCCAAGTAGCCCTCGAGAGTGGACTCCCTTTAAATCAGGAGTCACAGGGCATCGAGATTCCTCAAAGAAATGTGAACACTTGCATTGAGACTGCAGCTTTCACCTTTGCGGTGATCTTTGACAATCGATCATGGGAGTCATGTGAAGATGAGGCATGCTGCCCACCACAGTGCAAAGAGTTTGGTGCTGCAAAGAAGACTTGGTGATGGATATTGCCCCAGCAGTGGACGTCTGGTGTCGGGATAGCTTTGTCAATCGGCACTACACTATGGGCTGGACTTCAGATCTTCACGTTGTCAGTGTCCTTGGGACATCTTAGTCGGCTTCTGGTGGCAGGAAACTCAGCAGCGGACTTTCATCGGTAGCCGACCCCGTCGACTTTCTCCGGTGGGACAAAGCGGTTGACGGTGATGGCAACGGAGCCCTTTGTTCAATGTACTTAGGCAAAGGTGGAGCGTTGTGGCTCCGGTCATTGAGCAGCACAGCGTCAAGCTGTCCCAGCTTCTGGTCAAGATGACTCGACTGGCTTAGAGCGGTTAAGGAAATCCTCGGAACCCTAATCAACTGCAATGGACTTTGATGGCCTCGACGTCCTGGTGCTTTACATCAAGATTCTCGGTGGACCCTTTCTCTGGTAGACAGCCTTTCGGTACTGGCTTCCAGGGTACCTCGATGAAGATCAGCTTTTGCACGATGTTCCCTCGTAGCTCAGGTAGAGGTCTCCTAGCCAGGTCCTCTCTTGGATCAGTCCTCTACAGACTCAACAGCTTTTAGATTTCATTGAAAGAAAGCAGCAGCAGTTCTTCTACTTCCAGCTGCACTTCAAGGATAAGTAGCTTCAAGTTTCAACTTCAGCTTCTGAACAACTTGGTAAGTGAGAGGTCCCCAGATATACACATCTGTCCCTCATTCACTCTGGCTGAGCCAGGTTCAGTCAGCTAATAACACAGAAGGGCCTTCATACAGGCAGTCAGCCAATCAGGTTCACAGACATTCAGGCTATTCACTGCCACCCTGATACCCATAATAAGGAATGTGGATTGGGGCAAATACCCAGCCATTCAGCACACCACAATGTATTCATGTCGGTTTCAGGAAGGGCTGTCTCATTCATTGTGTAGCACACACAGAAACCAGACACCCATAATGTATATTGGTCACATACTCTATTCACCCAGGTCCCACTAAAAGGGTACACCCACAATATACAGTCACTGGGAAGGCTCCAGTCAGTCTGGCCTGGACCTCTGCACAATATTATATATGGTTCTTCCACCCAACAGACAGTCAGGGGAAGGAGCAGAGTCAGGGCTTCCCAGGAGTTTGTGAAAGCCAGGTAACATTCAATAGAATGCAGGAGGCTCCAGGGGCCATCTTGTCTCCTATCAGGAATCCACTGATTCCTATGACAGGGCCTGGGTATCCCGAAATGGAGGATACTCAGAGCACCTGTCAAATTCAGCATGGACCTACCACCAGCCCATACCCTGCTCTGTGGGTCACACATAAGTCCCCAAAAAAATAGATTAGGGGTACATTGTTGTACCCCCACCCATGGGTGCCATGAGGGTATCCCAAGAGTCTCTGTTCAACACAACCAAAAAGAGGAAGAACGACACTTCCTGGAGTCCAACTGAACTCCTCTGCAGAAAACAACACAGAACACACATGATAAGGGAGTACAGGACAAGAACATAGAGGCCCTGTCCCTCCAATGCATTTCCAACATTACAGACAGGTATTGTGGGTAATACATTCTTCGGCGAATTGCACAAGTCAAACCTCTTTGTATTTCCACGTGGGTCTTGTTTTCAGAAATGCAATGGGGTTTGCTGTTTTCCTTGGTGACTGCGACACCCCAAGCGAAAATCTGTGGATTGTCCACAAAGCCAAATCCAGTCTTCCCCAGGGAAGATGATGTACCAGTGGTTTAGCCTTTTCCCTTTGCGCTCATTTCAGTGCACCCAAACATGTGAGGGAGCATTTTCATCGGGACACCAGTGGAAATGTGGGAAGTTAGGACATGTGTTGTTGCCACTATGTTTCGAAGGTTTCCCCGTGGCAAATGTCTTAAATATTTTTTTCCTACATTTTGGACTTTGCCAAGCCTTGTGGGTAATACATTCTAGGGTGATTTGTGAAAGTCAGACCTCATTGGACTCCCACACCTGTCTTCTTTTTCAGAAATACATGGGTTCCCTGTTTTCCTTGGTGGCTGCGACACCCCAGGCCCAAATCTGTGGGTTGTCCAAAAAGCCAAATCCATGTTTGATGTACAAGTGGTTTAGCCTTTTCCCTTTGTGCCCAGGTCAGTGCACCCACAAGTATGAGGTAGCGCCTTGGTCAGGACACCTGTGGGAACGTGGGAAGGTAGGACGTGTCTTGTTGCCTGCGTGTTTGGATTTTTCCTATCCTTGGGGGTAACACATTCTAGGATGATTAGCGCAAATCAGTCTTTTTTGGATTCCCACAGGTTTCTAGTTTTCAGAAATGCATGGGGTTCGCTGTTTTCCTTGGTGGCTGCAATGAACCAGGTCCAAATCTGTGGGCTATCCACAAGACCAAATACAGTAAAAATGTGGTCTCTGTGTTGTTGTTGTCGGTGTGTTTTGGTGGTTTAATGGTGGGAAATTACTGAAAATTGTTTTTATTTTCCCTACATTTTGGACTTTGCTGGGACTTATGGGTATTAAATTCTAGGGCGATTTGCGCAAATTAGACCTCTTTGAATTCCCATGGGTGTCTTTTTTTCATAAATGCCTGGGGTGCCCTGTTTATCTTGGTGGCTGCGACACCGGAACCCTAAATATGTGGGTTATCCACAGAGCCAAATCCAGTTTTACCCAGGGCATTTGATGTATCAGTAGTTTAGCCTTTTCCCTTTGCGCCCAGGTCAATGCACCCACACAAATGAGGTACCATTTTGGTCAGGACACCTTTGGGAACATGGGAAGGCAGGACATGTGTTGTTTCCTATGTGTTTCAGTGGTTTGCTGGTGGCAAATGTCTGAGAATTGTGTTTTTTCACCTACATTTTGCAATCTGACGGGGCTTGTGGGTAATACATTCTTGGGTGATTTGCCCACGTCAGACCTCTTTGGATTCCAACAGGTGTCTTCTTTCAGAAATTCATGGGGTTTCCTGTTTTCATTGGTGGCTGGGACACCCCAGGCCCAAATCTATGGGTTGCCCACAAAGCTAAATCCAGTCTTCCTCGGGGAGTTTTATGTACCAGTGGTTGAGCCTTTTCCCTTTGCAACGAGGGCAGTGCACGCACATATGCGAGGTACCATTTTTATCAGGACACCTGCGGGAATGTGAGAAGGTAGGATATTTGTAGTTTTCTTTTGGTTTTGATAAAGTTTTCATATATTTCCTAATGCACTTTGTTACACAACCCTTTAATTTTCTGTTGCTGCTTTATGCACTGTATGCTTTTGTAACCTGCACAAGTCACCTATATTTCTAAAGGTCTGTCTGTGCACTTACCAAAAATGTATGCTTGCCATTGTTAACCACATTAGTTTTCCTTATTTACAAATGCTAATTGTGTCTTTTTAGGCCATAAGCATAACAATTCTGTGTACCATGGCTCTGTATTTGGCTTATGGGTTTGCTTGTTTTGAGAAACATTATACAAAATGTGTGGTTTCCTAATTAGAGTCAGGGGAATGTAGCATTCTTATAGAACAGGCCAACTGATGTGACAACCTCCATTGTATATGCTATTTCTGTATTTTTCATCCGTGTTTGATACGGTTGACAGAATCAAGCTCTGGGTAAAATTGGAACGGATGGGTATGCCAGCACACCTCCTTTATGCCTACAAGATTATCTATGAAGATAACACTTCTAGGGTTAAGCCGAACAACTTAGGTCTCATGTATGGTTTGATTGCAGTCAGGATGGGTGTCAGGCAGGGATGTGCACTGTCTCTTATGTTGTTCAATTTGGGGATATATTCATTGAAAAATGTAATGCTTTCCCAAAAATCAGAACCAACAAAGTAGGGTGGATCGGCTATGCCGACGATTTGATTATATTTGACAACACCTAGATTGGTATCTTCCATAGTGCCAAGGCTATCTGTGCCTATGCTGAACGTAATGGTTTGAAAATAAACCTCGACAAAACCCAATTTATGACTGTTGACCGAAAACGTTGTATGAAGACTATTATATCTTGCCCCTTGGTCATCATTGAAAGGGTGCATTTATACAAGTACTTGGGCTATGAGGAAATCTCAGGAAAAGCAAGAGGGAATGAGCTTTGACAGCAAAAAAAGAGAGAAAAGGTTATGACCTTCTCTAAGCAGACTACAGGGTATACGCTTTATGGTATTCTTAATATTTACAATCAGAAATTATCTGCAGCATTTGTTTTTGCTTTAGAGACATTTTATTTAGATTGGTCCCCCTGGGCCGATCGGATTGAAGGGCTCATTTGGAGAAGAATACTAGGACTAACAAACTATACACCTATTGAGGAAGTGAGACTTGAGACTGATCTCCTTGTCTGCTTGTATTCAATTTAATAGAACTAAGCTGTTTATAAAGATCAAATATGCAGGTCCTAATTCCCTCCTGTCCTGTCCCTTCTTCAATCCACATTGGATGGTTTAAGGGGCTCAGTTATGCGTAGATTTAAGGAAACTAATAAGCAATTATTTGGAAAACATAGCTGGTCACTGTGCTGAGAGCATGATGAAGGTGCCATGCTTAAGTCATTAAAAAACTGCGTGGAGAAATAGGATTGGGTGAAGAGCCATGAGAAGGTTGCTAGTATGAGCTCTTTTAAAACCTTTTCTAGGATGTTCTTTAAGTACAAACAGCCTCAAATATAACTAAAGCTTTTACCTTCATAAATCACACATGGAATATTCCTAAATATGCAATTAAATTGCTTAAATGTCCTTGAAATCAGGGGTGCCGGATGGGTATTCCAGAGAAACAAAGGACATGTAGAATTTGTCTCGAAAGGCATGAAGTGGAGTCCGCTAAACATGTCCTGACAAGCTGTCCTACTATGAGACTGACGTATGAATGCTATTTTTCCAAATATGTTGAAGAACTTGAATATATAACTTGTGAATCGTTCTGGCTGAGAGGTCTGTCAGGATATAGTATGGGTCTTACAAATGCTGTTATTCAGGTGTGGAAGAGTGCTAATAACTATTTGAGAAAATTTGAAGATGAAATAAAACTGATAGTAGATCTTTAATCTGTTGTACCTAAATTGTGCTGTTGTAGACATTGGCTTTGTTATACCTGATAAGACTAGGTGGGAGCCCTATTTGCCTCATTTTTTAGTTCCTATTTTGAGTTGTGTGGAAGTTTATACTTTATTGTGTGTTTTAGGTGAAGCCACCAAGAGTTTTTTTTGTAGGTATTGTTTTTTTTCTTATTATTATATATGATATGGAACTGATTCTAATTGATGTGCGGCTATTTTCATGGATTATTATTTTATTGGGTTCTCTATGTGTTCTCTGTATGTTTGATTCTCTTGGTTTGTGTATATGAAATGACTGTATAATCTTGGTATATGTATATGTGTAGTTATGATATATAGTGTCTAATGTGTTTGCTATATTTGTTTGAATGTTTTATAACTATATACACAATAAATATAAAATATTTCCATTTTCTGAAAAAGTCAACATTTGGTAACTTTTCTGCTACTTTCTCACACCCCCCATAAGCAAATGCCTAATTCTTTGTGGCGGTATGAACATGAATATGTGGGAAGGAAAGGGTTCACATTTGGCCGGGACTTGTAACAAAAAAGTTACATGGGGTTGAATGCGAGATACCGAAATGTCAAAAAAATAGCCCAACACTGAAAGTGAAAACCCTCAGTAAAGGGGTTAAATTCCATTGTGCTCTAAGAAACACTCATATTTTATATTGGTAAATATTGGACCATTGTCACTAACCAGACTCACTGAGAGGCCCTATCTAAGCAAACATGAGCAACATCCACTTACCAATCAGTGCATGGACCATTGTTCTATCCACCCACTTTGATTAGAGATGCAACAGTCTGATTATAAGGCTTTGCTGGCCTCTAACCATGCATACCAGATACCAGATAGCAGATATAAAATGGCTAAAGCTAAATCCTGCACTGTTGCAATGAAAGAACTATTAGCATCACTTGATGCACCCTGGATACCTCCTGTCCAAATCCTCATAATCTATGCATCCCTTAAACTGCTGCTCAAATTATTTTTTAAAGCTCAGCCACAAATAATCAGTGAGCAGTCGTTGCTTTGTTTGCAGCACACCTATGTGGTCTTGCTGGCTGATACTGAACCGACCCGGCACAATCACTGTGCCTTTGAGAAAGAGACAACCTGCTCACATTATGAGTTTATCCCTCACACCCCGGAATGTGCGCTGATTCTCACTTATCATGGACTTGCTTGGCAACCCCTGCTGAACACACATCATAACACCTAGGGCCTGATTCATGGAACAAACACACTGTTTCATGGAACAGTGCCAAGTATATGTTTGCCATGCAAGTATCAACTTAACTTTAAAGCATTCTGTGCCTTACTCCTATTTACCTATGATTCCCTTGCACATTATGATACCCTGAGCATTCTAGGGAACCTACTTGTCCTGTTGGGCATGAAAGTGAGCATCCCCCAAAAAGGTATAATAAACTCCCCAGTGAGAGTCAATGATGGACACATGACAGATGGGAAAGAGACCAAGACAAAGTGTGGGTGAAGTCAAAAAGTAAAAGTTTATCTACATCAATATAGGGCAAGCAGAGAACTCTGCGAACCTCGAGAGCGTTCTGCCAAACATCAGCATACATTCCCATTTATTACAAAGTTGCATCATAAATGATGTAAGCTATAGGGGGCACATAAGTTGTGGGGATTGGGTGGTGAAGACTGGACAGTATGTAATCCTTAGGCCCGGTGCTCCATGATTGGCGGAGGTCCACTTGGTGCCAGCGTGATGCTTGCAGGTCAGCTGAACTCATCAGGGTGGAGCTTTGGTCAGCTGATGGTTGATTGACACATCTTGACTATGCTAACATTTGCCCTAGTGACCTCACACACGCATTCTTTGTTAATTGTAATTCATGATGCCATGTAAATCTTACAAACCGTTATTCTAACATCACAGGAGACATTCATTATTCTAAAGAATATTATACAAGGAGTGAGCAATAGGTGAGCAGCTTTCATGGGTTTAGGAGGCTTATCAGGGGGCACAGGCAGGGATACATCTATCATTCCTCCTTGTTAGATCTGTTGAGGGACACCTTTGTAGTATGTTAGTACAAGAGAAAATATATGGCCTTTATGGTCAGTCGGGTTTAGGGTGAACTGGGATACTACCAGGTCAGAGGGCATTCAGCCGGTACCTCAGGAGGAGGTGGGATAGGAGGCTTGTCAACCATATTTCTTTCAATCCAAGTCTGGGGGCTTTGGAGAGTGCTCGCTGGGTGCGGGCACAAGGGAAGGGCGAGGAGTTACAATTGTAGCATCACTTCATTTACAGGGCCAGGGCTTCACATCTCAGGCAGGCCAGAGGGGGAGAGAAGATGGGGGCTGTGCATGCGGTGGTACATGAGCGGGAAAAAGGCCCCATAGAGTGTTGGGCCATATATTATTTATGTTGTGGGGGCACACATAGAGCATGAATTCAAATGAGGTAGAAATAGGTTAGTGTGTGCATTGGCACATTAAAAGGTGTGCAACGTTCTGCCTACAATTTGAAGGGCATGGGAGGTTACTCGTATGCTGATTGCTACTCTATCATACAGTCGGCTCACATCATATTGAACCATACATATCGCAATACTTATGTGAATACATTTGAAATCGTACATCTTTAGAAAATCTTTAGAAAATCATTGAGTATATATTGATATCATACATTGCTTCGTGTATTCAGTGACAACCAATAATCCTTGCTTAGTGATGAAATGCTTAAACATACACTCCATGGTATTGTGTGCAATCTGGGATGGGTGCGGGTCATCTTATTTCAATATATATGTATATATATATTACATGGCCCACGGTAATCCCATAGGAAGAGCACTTTTTGGGCGGCTTTTAACTTCACTCCCAGTGGACGAATCCACACCAAACTTTGCAAAAAAAGTATATAGGCCACTCTGATTTTTTGCAAAGTTTGGTGAGGTTTGGTCCAGGGGGAGCAAAGTTATACGGAGGGTCCCAACATTTCTTTTTTTCCCATATAGTGAATGGGGAAAAAACTTTGCTCACGCCTACAGCCCAAACCGTTGGACGGATTTTCACCAAATGTGCGGCAGGAGCAGCGGCTTGGTCCCGAAAGCGTGCTTTTGTAAATTTGGTGGAAATCCATCCAATAGTTTCTTTTAAAACAACCAAAAAGTAGGTGTCAAAAAATTAATGATATGTATGTCTGCTCCGCGGACACATTTCACTATTCACTCCGCGGACAGGACACCGATTGGATAATCGGCTTGTGTCATGTCTGCAGATATACGACGTGTTCGCTGATTGGCTGGTATGAAGCGTGAGGTCCGTCATATTGTTTTGATGCGTCCGCCATCTTGGATCATTTGATAGCGCGGCGAGAAATGGGGGAAAAATTCAACTTTTGGGAGTGTGTTAGTGTGTAAGAGTGCTTGGGGAGGGTCGGGGAGTAAGAAATGGGTCAAATGCTGTATTTGTTTAGGTGGCAGGCGCCCCTGATGTGTTCGTCATGTCTGCGGTCACCGCGGCTCTCTGTGGACATATAAAAATGCCCATATAGCACAGTTAAAATGTTTGATTCTATGGGTGTGTTATGCTGCGGTGATTGTGGTCAGGACCTAGAGTCTTGGGTGCATGGCCGAAGACTCTAGGCCCTGGCCACAAACACCGCAGCATAACACACCCATAGAATCAAACATCCATCAAATATCCACAAACCTACAGTTTCTGTACTGGTTGATTTGTATAGTTTTTATGTTATGTTTTGGCTATGTCATGTAATTAAGATTGTAGAGTTTGGTAACAAGCAATGCAATATAACTACAATATAACATATCCATGGAAGTAAACATTTTGAATTGTGGTGTATGGTTAGATGTTTCCTTCAATGGTTGTGTTATGGAGCAGTATTTATGAGTTGAATTATAATATACTTACAGGCTAATTCATAGAATCCAGCGCACAAGTAGCGCACGCGGCTGGCGCACAGCGTGCGCCTGCGATAGTCTGCGCCAGGCACGTGCGCTAAAACAGATTTCCGCGCACAGCGTATTCATGGATTTCAAGCTCCCAAACCAGCCGTGGCGCAGAGAATCGCAGCGAGCCTGCAGCAGCGCCAGTAACGCCCCCAAGAACGCCCTCGCGCAAGGAAAAGCCATCAAAATCGCTAAATCATCGCTAAGGGCTGCGCTAACCCTGGACCACTTCACAGGGCAGGCAAACAAGGAAAGAAAAGCGGGCAATCATCAAATCAGGAGTACGCGGGAAGTACTACACGCGACTAGGCAGGGAACGTGAATTACAGGGGTAGCGGGAAGTTCAACACGCGATTGGCCAGGGTACGTGTATTACAGGGGTACGCGTGAAGTAGAACACGCGATAGGCCAGGGAACGTGTATTACAGGGGTACGCGGGAATTATCACACGCGAACAGCCAGGGTGCGTGAATTACAGGGGTAGCGGGAAGTTCAACACGCGATTGGCCAGGGAACGTGTATTACAGGGGGACGCGTGAAGTAGAACACGCGATAGGCCAGGGAACGTGTATTACAGGGGTACGCGGGAATTATCACACGCGAACAGCCAGGGTGCGTGTATTACAGGGGTAGCGGGAAGTTCAACACGCGATTGGCCAGGGAACGTGTATTACAGGGGGACGCGTGAAGTAGAACACGCGATAGGCCAGGGAACGTGTATCACAGGGGTACGCGGCAATTATCACACGCGAACAGCCAGGGTGCGTGTATTACAGGGGTAGCGGGAAGTTCAACACGCGATTGGCCAGGGTACGTGTATCACAGGGGTGCGTGGGAATTATCACATGCGAATAGGCTGGGTGGGCCCTCACAGGTGTACCCTGTACACCCTCCACGGCCCCTGCAGGCAGCCCACAAAACAGTGGACTACCCTGCACACCTGATCATGTCCCCCTGCACCCCCATCCACCAGGGGCACCCTCCACCAGGCCCCCACCCATGTCTCCCACCACCCCCACCCCCCAGCAGTGCAGGGGCACCTGCCATCAGGCCCCCATCCATGTCTCCCACCACCCCCACCCCCCATCCACCAGGGGCACCCTCCACCAGGCCCCCACCCATGTCTCCCACCACCCCCACCCACCAGCACTGTGGGACACGTGGCCAGCAGGCAGTCAGGCATCAGCCGATGGCAGGTGGGAGCGTGCTCAGGGCTCTGGGGGACTTAAATTTGGCCTCCTGGCCAGGAGCGTGGTCTTTCGTGTTTGAACGCGTGGACAGCCTGATAGGGAGTGATTTTGCACGTGAAAACCCCACACTCAGCGAATCGCGCGAAAAGCCGTCACCAGCATATGTGCGTCAATAGTTACCTGCACGTGCAGTGTCAAAGCGTGTGATTGGTGAACATGGATCTACACGCAGGAGTGACAAAGCGTGTGATTGGTGAAAAGTGAGCTACACGCAGGAGTGTCAAAGCGTGTGATTGGTGAAAAAGGATCCACACGCAGGAGTGACAAAGCGTGTGATTGGTGAAAAGTGAGCTACACGCAGGAGTGGCAAAGCGTGTGATTGGTGAACATGGGCCAAGCACGTACACGCCGTAAGTGACGCTGTACGTGTGGGCCTGTATAAAAGGTAGTGTTGAACACCATTTCCTTGTACGTGCTTTTCGTGGAGAGCGAGTGGGTGAATTCTGTACTTCTTGTCGTTTCACACGCGATTTACTTCACGGCGTTTCCAGTTCGTACTCCCTGTTACCTCTGACAGCTTTTTCTCTTTTTCCTCTTGTACTGGTTTACCTGGGCCTGTTCCCTCAAACAGTGTCCCCTTCTACTGTTGTCCTGTCTCCTCAGACAGCGTACACATTTTCTTTTGGCGGGGGTGTTGCCAACCAAAAGCGCACATTTTTCACGCTCTTTTACCTGGCAGACGGTGAGTCACGCACGTATCTAACATCTGTGCTTGCCCCGTGTGTAGCCTACCCCTTCAGAGGTCAATCTAGGCTGCGTGTGACACGCATACGTTCATTGTGTTACTGGATGCCACAGCGTAGTGCAGGGTTTTCCATCAGCACACGTGGTCTAGGAGGGGTATTTTGCACGTTCCTTAACTTTTTTGGGGTGCCTGTGCGTTGCGTGACCCGTCATCTTTCCCCAGGGGTGTCATATAGCCTTGCCACTGCACTAGGGTACGAATACCATCTGGTACCCAACCCCTTTGACACCCAATTGCCCAGGACAATTGTGCACACCGACTCCCATACGCACAATACCATCAGTGCCATGGTTGGGAGGCGTGCAAGCCGTAAGGGTGGCAAAGGTGGCCGAGCCACACGTGGTGGCCGTGGAGGATCCACTAGGGGACGTGGTTGTGACTTGCAGGGTGCCCCTGTCCCCCCCAGTCTGGAGGAACAGTCAGGGACACCCATGCCCCCCCCCCCCCCAGTTGAGAGTCATGTGGCTGATACCAACCCTGATCAGCCCTTGTTGGACCAGGCCATTGTGGCACCAGACCTGTCTGAGGGTGATCCCATCGCTGACATCCAGGTCAGCAGGTCCACTGCACGTGCACCGGTGCACATTGGTGTCATCAGGGCACGCGCATCTATGCCAGATAGGTCATCTGCTGGCCCCCGTAGCCAGGGTGTGGCTCCATCCACCCCACCTCTCATACACCCTGCCAAGACTGTGTCGGTCCTAGTTCATGCACCTCAGATCAGGCCTGACCCCATCCCACTACCCCCAATGCCTGCACCTACTCCCATGCTGAGTGGGCATCCCACACACCCAGTACTGAGTCCACCACGACTCCTGCCCCTAGTGTCCACAGCGGCGTAGGACACTCTGGATCCCCACCCCCTTCCAAGCGCAAGAGGAAGAGTGCACGTCCGGCACAAGCTGATGCCCCAGGCACGGCTGCACAGTCCGGCCCATCAAGGAAGCCAAGCTTCACAGACGCCGAACTGAATGCACTTGTTCAGTATGTGTCAGATCATGATAGGGAAATGGTCATCGTTGCAGGGTCCAAGACCACACATGCCAGACGCCAGGCACACTGGCAGACCATTGCTGACAGAATAAGTGCCCTTGGAGTAGTGAGGCGCACAGCTAGTGATTGCCAGAAGCGCTGGAATGACCTTAAGCGCAGGGCAAAGGATAAGCTGGCCTCAAGTCATGCCGCAACCTTGGTGACTGGAGGTGGGTCCCCAGCACAGGAAATAGAACTCACACCACACGAGTCCGTAGCTGGATCCTACGTCACCGAGGGACAACTCCAAGGTGTGGGAGACCTCCCTGATTACGAGGCATCATCCGGTGAGTGCACATGCATGTGTGTATTATCCATGTGCATGGTGTGTGTGTGAAGCATTCATGTTGGGTACCTGTCAAGGGGGTGTGTGGCAGAGTTGATAGTGGCACCCATGTGCCTCATCCAGTATGTTCAGTGCAACACCATCTGGCCACAGCACTATCCCTACTGGCAACAGTGCACATATGGGCCGACACCATGGAAGTTGCCCTTGAATTGTCATTTTGTCACTACATTGTTGCTCATACTCCCCTGTCTATTCATCTGATGTCTTACATACCATTCCTATCCTTTCCCCCAGCCATTCAAGTTTCATCTTCACATGCCTGACATGCAATGATACCACATGCTAATGCGTCCTCTGTATATAAATGCCAACCACCATGCTGTCATACTGTGGATGTTGCATTGACATCCACCTCCTACCTGTGGGCTTTGGTACCGTCTGGTTACGAGCCCCATTCCCTCACACTCCATGCTGCTCTTCATGGTCTATCTTCCATGACTTCTACAGTTCAGACCATCGTGCCCTACTCACGACACCTGCTTGCCAAAAGTCAAATGAGGGCACCCTGCCCTCCAATGCGACCCACCCTATTGCTGACCAGTGCATCTGAGCCTACTCTTAGCTAACTCTCACTGACATCTGCTCATACATGCCTTTGCCTGTCCCATAGACCCTTCACATGGTCCCTGTCCTCTCTCCTTGCTCCTCTTCCACCATCATTGGTGGGACCCGTTGGGGTGTACTCCTGGCCTCCTTCCAATCCTCAGAGGCCACTATTGATGTGCATGGTAATGGGAGCGTCTCAGTCCAAGGCCCTTAGGCCAACCTCAATCTCCTTGAGAAATGCTACCCACATCTCATCAACTTCCTTACCTCTCCTGCTGTCCCCCCTCCTCTCTCCTCATCAATCCTGCACTGCCTCCCTGCACCCTCCCATGAACCTTCTCCGCCTCCCACTCCAACTCCTACACATGCTGCACCTCTGATCTCTAGCACTCCCCGTAAGTCCTACAAGGCTGTCAACCTCCTCCACAATTACACTCCTTTCACTGCGGCTGCATCAGGCATTCCTCCGATATCTGTCACTTACATGAGGTTATGCACCTTGACATCCTTGGTCTCATGGAAACATGTCTGACGGCCAGCTCTGTCTGCATCCTTGACCCTCTCCTTGGCCCGCCACTACTGTGCAGGGGGGGTGTGCCCTTGGCTTCCCTGAGGGTATTCCTGCCACTGTCACTCCTACTTAGACCTACTCCACTCTGGAATGGCTTGTGTGAGGTCTCTCTCCACCACACCTTGACATTCTCAAACAGTGCGTACTGTGTCTGGGAAAACTGGTCAAATGTACTACTTCCTTTCTGAGTGTCCTCACCTCTCCTCCTCACTCATGTCCCCAGACACAGAAATCCTCATCCTTGGTGCTGTACGCATCCACCTGCATGCTTGTTGACGCCCCCACGTGACCTTTCTGTGACCTCAGCAACTCCCTCTCACCCTCTAGACTCCCGTCTGTCCCTACTCATTCTGCAGGGCACACTCTTGATGCTCTGATCTCATCTGACTTTCCCCTCTCCGTCCATCTCTGCACTCCTCTCTCCTGGAGTGATCACATTCTCCTCTCCTCCCAGCTCACCCTCACCACCCCACAGGCAAAGCCACCCTCACCACTGTCACACACCTTCTTGGTATTCCGACCCATGAAGTGTGTGTCAGTCGAGGCTCATGCTGCCAAAATCTCCCCCCCATCCAGCTCCCCCTTAGGCTCACTCCCATCCTGACAGGGCCCACTCCATGCTCCACTCCATGTCAGGTACACTGGATGTCTTTGCCACGGTCATGACCACCTGTCTGAAGCCCCATGCCAATGCAGAGTCCTGGCATGACTCGGATCTTGTGAACCCAAACCACAGGTGCCGGGTGGCAGAGAGGGAATGTCCTGCATCATGGCCATCCTCTGGCAAACTGGCCTGCCACATGCTCCAAAGGCAATAGCGCCTCACCCTTTTCACCAAGATGAGATCCCCAATCCAAGGGCACATATCTGCGGCATGTGACAACTCTGCAGGACACATAGAAATCTGAAAGGACCTTGCCGAGCCAGAAGCAGTGTGTACCTCCCCTGTCCCCTCCGAGCCCACAGCACTGCATGAATGTCTCTGTACCCCTATAGGCCACCCCCCCAGCACTTGTCTGCGCCTAACACCATCTGCCCTTGACGTCAAGTCCTACTTACCTTGTACAGCACTTCCAGCCGCCACTTCCCCTTGCACTTCATTGTGCCACCCACCCCTGCACTTGCGTGACATGAATGACACCAGCACCAGTAGGATTGTTGACTGGCATCCCCTTCTGCCCCACCACCCCTCAGTGCTCCGCTGTACCTTCATACATTACTTGACCGGTGCTTCACGAATGCAATATGAATCCTTTACAGGTGATGGGGAGGTGGAATCACATTGTTTACTGCATTTTGTTGATGTAGACAAGGCACTGTGCATCGTTGCCAATTTGGACTAGCAGATCCATGTACAACATGTATACTTATTGATGTGACGATGCAATGTCAGGACCAGAGTGGTTGAAATCCAAAAAAGTAGCCCTCCTCTCCCTCTTCACTTGGTGGCTATGTCACATGCCATGTGTGTGATGGCATGTGCCTTTGACATGGCAATCAACGGCCAATGTGTGATGGCAGTGCTAGGCAGCAAGGTGAGCAGGCGTTGCTCTCCAATCTGTACATTGTATGCCCTGAGCCTCCCCTACAGACCCAGTGATGGTGAATGCATAGGAGGTCTCCCAGTCATGTTGGACATGTGTCGTAGAACTACTGCCTCTGTTGTTCATCAGCCCTTGTTGCATGCCATGGTGCTAATGCCTGTTTCCATTTTTCTCTTTCATGTCTTTGCAGGGGACGAAGCACTTGTTGATGCTGGGGATGTGGTGGTGGAGCCGTCCCAGGAGGGCAACCCGGGCCGACCTACCACAAGTGAGGGACGTGGTGTGTTTGTGGGTGAAAACCCACAAGTGCTGCAGGCCGTGCTGTCGAGGGGTGTCTCTGGGGGTTCCTCCCCCGAGCAGTATTCAGGTGTAGACTCGGAGGATGACACCTATGTGCAGTCGCAGGTGAGTGTTCTTGGGAGAGAATCTCCTCTGTCCGACCCACCTGCAGCCGGGCCATTGCCCTCAATGGGGATGTCAGTGTCGGCAGATCAGCCTCCGGTGGTTACGGATGCAGGGCCACACCACCCAATCTCTGTTCCTGTTCCTGGGGCTGCAGATCAGAGAGGGAATGCAGTCCTGCAGCCTGAGGCCTTGCCGGCACAGCAAGGCGCAGTCCGCCTTGCCCCAGGCAGGTGTGGTGCCCGTCAACGTGGTGGCCGTATGCCACCTGGCAATACCGTTTGGGAGCAATCCATCTACGGTATGGCCACCCAACAGGCAGCATCATCCGAGATGATTGCACAGGCCATGGATAGGGTGGCCACTTCCATTGTCCCCCCAGAAAGGCTGATGGAGCGACTGGAGCAGGCTACAGAGTCCATCTGCCAGGCACACAGGGAGGATATGTTGGCGTCCAACATGGACAGGCGGGCGGCACTGGCGACTCTGCGGGAATCACTTTCCATGGAGTCCCAGCGCCACAGGGAAGGCCTGAGGGAAGAACTCCGTCACCTCAGGTCGACCCTGTTAGAGCTTGAGGCTTCATCCCATAGAAGGACAGAGGAGCAGCTGGAGCGTCTGACACGGACGCTCTCGGCCGAGATGCAGGCAACTCGTGCGGAGGTCAGGTCATCCCGGGAGTTACTGCATGGGGACCTCCGCATGATTATAACCCAGAACCAGAACTACCAGACCCGCCTGCTTGCAGCCATGGAGGAGCAAACTCGTGCTTTGCGTGGGCTGCCTCCCATTGTCACACCATCTTCTGAGGCAGCTCCCCCACCTCCAGAGTCAGCTGCAGGGTCTGGCCAGAGCCATAGCGACTCATCTCCCACAACAGAGTAGCCGTGTGGGCCACGAGCCTATGGGGTGTTTTCCTTTCCCATGATCCACACAGGTGGATTGTGGCGTGCATCCTGTCCTCGGACCTCATAGGTGGCCCCCCCCCCCCGCCGGCCCTTTCATGGCCATTTTTTCTCATTTTTATTTTTATTTTGCAAGAGTGTTGCCTTGTGTGGGTACCTGGGCATACACTGTATTGTGGCTGGGCACATGCAGGCTTGTCCTGAGTTTGGTTTCGATGCTTGGGTAGCAGACATCCACACCCCTCCTGCTTCCGTTTCCATGGGCTTGCAAAGGGTGTGCCCAAGTGACAGCAAATTACACGGTGACATTGGACTCCCATGAGCTGTTGGCCAGTCCATAGTCAATACTGTGTAGACATTCATAGTGTTCATTGTTGTTGCACCTAACTATGCATGATGGTTTGATATGTGCCTCTACTTACATATGTTGCTCATGTTTTGCAGGTATGTCACACAGATCTTCACAAGGGCATACTCTCTGGAGTCAGACTACATGTTGGTAGATGTGCACTGACACATTTGCATGGCGCCATCACTGTACATCTGGACGGTGAGGACATACCAGCAGAATCAGGTAATGACACTACCATTGATTACATGCAATGTGTCTTGTTTGGGTGGGCTTCAGGGTGGGTTGGTGTGTAATTTGATTGAAAATACTCTTACACAGGTGTGTAGTAGTGGCTCCAGGGCGGTTAGCTGCTCAAGTGCGGCTATGTTCCATTTGGGGCACTGCTATTTGTGACACTGGTGTCATGTTGTGATGGCCAGTTTGTTTGCTGTCACATACCATGACATGGTGTCCTCAGTGGCGGGACTGTGAAGGGAATGGGTGACATGGCAATGTTGTCATGTAGTGAATCGCCTGTGGCAATGCATATTAGATTGATGGAGTTGTGTCTTTGCGTTGTGATGCATTGCTGGTGTATGTGTAGCTAGGGGTGCACACATATTGACACTTCCATGTTAACAATCTCAGGCTGATGTGTATCTGACTGTTTATTGTCAAGTAATTTTCAGACATTGTCAGGTAGTGTCATCATTGATTGTCAGATGGTATGTGCCAGAGCAGTGTGCACTAGCCAGCACTGTGATTCCTAGGTGAAGAAGTTGGCCACCAGTTGCGTACGGGCTGCCTCCCCCCGTGCCCTTTCCCCTCCCATGCGCAGCGGGCGTGCATGTGGTTGTGGATGTGGGGGCACCACCATGTCCACGGGCAGGCCCCGGCGTGTTGCAACGTTGTGCAGGACACATGCTGCCACTATGATCCTGCACACTATTCGGGGAGCATATAACAGCTGCCCGCCAGAACGGTCAAGGGAGCGAAAGCGTGACTTGAGCACTCCGAATGTGCGCTCCACTATGCCCCGTGTTGCAATGTGGGCTGTGTTGTACCTTACCTGGGGTGGCGTGGTGGGGTTCCGGATTGGGGTCATCATGTGGGGGCTGATAGGGTAGGCACTGTCCCCTGCGGAGGTGGTGATGGGTATCATTAGTGGTGTTGTGTCATGACCCAGTATCTGACATGCATGCATGTGCAGTGGCATTCATGCTCACCAAGCAGCCATGTATCTCCATGCTGGCCAGCCTCTAGGTCCCGGCATAGGGTAGACATTCTGTAGATGAAGCTGTCGTGGGTGGACCCTGGATAGTTGGCATATACTGATGTGATTATTCCCTTGGCATTGCATACAACTTGCACGTTGATGGAATGCCAGTGCTTGCGGTTTCTATAGATGTGCTCTGTTGCCCTGGGTGGACATAGAGCCACATGTGTGCAGTCAATTGCACCAAGCACTTTGGGGAATTGAGCCACACCATAGAATTCCTGGATGCACGTCCGCCTTTCTGCATGAGTCCTGGGGAGATATATGTGCCTGCGGACTGATGGCCGTGCAGTGATGATGTTCAAGACCTGGTGTAGGCAGCGTGACTGCGTGGCCTGTGACACACCACCCACTATGGCACTTGTCCGCTGAAAGGATCCAGTGGCCAAGAAGTGCAGTACATTCAGGACCTTCTGCAGGGGGCTGAGTGCTTGGGAGCACAGGGTGGGTGATGTGAGGTCATCCTCCCACTCACTGACCAGGTCCAGTATGATGTGTGCTGGAAACCTGTACCTCCCATACACCTGGTCATCAGGCATCCCGAATAGGCTGGTTCTGGGTGTGAATATTCTGGCCCTGACTCCCCTCCTCCTCCTCCTTTGGTAGCCCACTGCCACTGCTGCTAGGAACGGTATGTTCATCCTGGCATCTGGCTTGTTTATTGAAAAGTGCGCAAATTAATGCCTTGCGCGTGTTGTAGGCGAGCGTGTGAGCCTCGCACCCCTGGAATCGAGTTCCCACTCCAATCGCGTGTGGAAATTCCCACGCAGCAGGCATACAGGTGCGCTGACGTACTTGCTTGTGTAAGTGGCCGCGCGCCCCTTAAATACACGTACTTAGGCCAATGGCGCGTACGCGCACTTTTGGCCAATTACACGCGATGAAATACACGTACATAGGCCAATGGCGTGTACGCGCACTTTTGGCCAATTACACGCGATGAAATACACGTACATAGGCCAATGGCGTGTACGCGCACTTTTGGCCAATTACACGCGATGAAATACACGTACATAGGCCAATGGCGTGTACGCGCACTTTTGGCCAATTACACGCGATGAAATACACGTACATAGGCCAATGGCGTGTACGCGCACTTTTGGCCAATTACACGCGATGACACTCTGACGTGCTGTATTTCCACGTGTGCTCCGTCTTCACGTGCTGAGTGGGGAACGCCCGTGCGGATCACGTCAGACGCGCTTACGCGATGAGGGACTCTGGTCCAATAGAATCGCGTATGCGTGCTGACGCACTTACGCGCTAAGGGCCTTTCCTCGGATTTCACGCTGACGTGCAGGAATTTCACGTGCCAAATCACTCCGTATCAGGCTGGCCACCCGAAAACACACGGAACACCACGCTCCTGCCCCGAAGGCCGAGTTACTGCCCCCCCAGTGCCCTGAGCAGCCTCCCACGTGCTATCTGCTGCTGCCTGCCTGCCTGCCTGCCTGCTGCCACCGTGCCCTGCCATTTGGTGCCTGCACATCAGCCATCTGCAGGGGTCCACTTGCTGTGTCCACCCCTGCTGGAACTGAAGACTCCCAACTGGGATTACATCGCTCCACAGCCCAGCCCCAGGACCCAGTTGCCCACCCACACCTGCCTCTGGGGTTGCCATGTCGGGCACTTCTACATCTGGCACCAGTGGCAACCCCAGGCCAGAGGGGCAGAGGGGCACCAGCTTCACTGCCACCGAAGTTGGTGTCCTGGTGGAGCATGTCCTGGGGCAGTATGATGCCCTCTTTGGATCGTCCCGCGCCAGCAAGGAAGGACGGGAGAGGATCTGGGCCGACTGTGTGGTTGCCATCAACGCGGAGGGGGTGGCAACCCGCAACGTCTTGAAGATCAAGAAGCGCTGGGAGGACTTGAGGTCCAGGACCCTTGTGAAGGCCCGGCGCCTCGTGGAGGGGGGCCGGGGCCACATGAGTTCCATCCAGAAGAGGGTCCTGGAACGCGTACGCCCAGCGCTCCACGCCCAGATCCTTGAGAGGGAGACCCGTCTGGAGTTGAGCGGTAAGTGTCCAAGCATCACTGTGTGAGACAGGGCATGTTGCGGTGTGCTGGTTCTATGATACTTGCCTGTATGTGTGCCATGGGCCATGTATGCATGTATGTGTGCAGGGACATCATGGTAATGCATGTGCGACCAGTGATGTGTGACCCACATGGTTGTTGCATGTGTTGAAATGCGGCATGGGGAGCACTATGCAGATTTGGGACATGAGAGCATGCCAGTCTCTGTACCTGGACATGGATGGGGGTGAAGGATGGGTGCTGATGCCAGGTACATATATGGTAGCCATGTCTGTGTGCCTGACCTGCATGTCTGTGACTTGTGCATGCCATGGATGCATGACTCATGTGTGTGACAATGCACAGATTCAGTGACGCACCCAACTTACCCTTGTTTTGCCTGTGTTCGGTGTGATTGTGGCCAGATGGATGTGACTGAGGTGAAGTGTGTGCATGTGATATGCATGAGCCATGATGCATGTGAGTTACTTATCATTGAATGTTTCAAGAGTCAATTGTACATGCATGGAAATGTGCATGGCATGCACCATGCCTGTTACTGTGTGTGTTTTGCCTGGACTGACCCATGTGTTGTGGAGGGACATGATGGAAGTGTACTTTGACAGGGGTGCTCATCTGCTATTGCTTCCTGTCTAGGGGACCATTGTACAGTAGCCTGATGCTTGTGTCCTTTGTCTCCCTCTACGCAGCGGCTAGTGAAGAAGAGGGCGGAGACGGCGCTGTGGAGCAAGGCGGCGGGGATGCCCCCACGGCTGCAGCGGAAGGGGTGGGTGAGCCCCCACAGGGGCCTGCTACGGCGGGAGACGGTGAGGAGCCATCCAGGTTGGTGGTTTGCACAGAGGAGGAGGAGGCCGACACTGGTGCACACATGGGGCCTGGTGGGAGCATCCCTGCTGGTGCAAGTGGTGCAGTCCAGGGCCAGGGGCAGGAGGCAGCACAGGTCACCGTGGAGGTGCCTGTGCATGTCGCTGTCCCTGACCCTGTGAGTGCACCACCATGCACCAGCAGGGATGCCCCGTCCCAGGCCCGTCCGCAGGTAGAGGGGATGTCCATGTCAACTGACTCCCCTCCACCTGCGGCCGTGGGAACCCCTGGCCGCGTGGAGCAGGTCCTGATTGGGGTCGCGATGCGCACGGCTGTGATTCGTGATGCCGTGCGTGCTTCCCGGGAGGAGCACGCACGTCATCATGAAGTGCACCGTGCCGACGTGGCCCAATTGGGATCGGCCATGTTTGGGGGGTTCCTGCATGTGTTGGCCAATCTGACGGCCCTCTCCTCCTCTGTGCAGGCTATCCACCGGTCGTTCTCCTTGCCGTCTTCCGGCCCAGATGCCACCATGGCCCCCTGTGGACCTGCCCCGACCAATGCAGCGAGCTCGGTGGGGATCCCATCCCTGCCGCAGTTGGGAGTCGGAGGTCCAGCAGGGGTGGACGACACAGCAAGTGGACCCCAGCAGATGGAAGATGTGCCGGCATCATCGGGCAGGGCACGTGCACGACGGCGTCGGTGGTTACCATCAGCCTGGATGCCGTCGTGCTGGCAGAGGCAGTGGCGTCGGAGGCAGCAGCGGGCTCGACGTGGGAGGCATCATGGCTCAGGGCCATCAAGATCGGAGGGGCAGGCATCGGCCGGAGGGCAGGGCAACCCTGGCATGGCAGTGTGTTCCGTGTGGGAGGAGTTTGGCCAGCGGATAGGTGCGGAGCGGCAGCGGGTGGAAGAGGAGCGGCTCGCCATGGCCAGGGCGGAGATCTCCATGCATCAGGCATTGAGGCGGGCTGAGTGCCTCGAGGAGGCTCGCAGGGAATTTGGTGAGCACATGGGGTTGTCCCTGCGAGACCTCGGGGCCAGGACTGAGTCCCGCCTCCAGGACATTGACATGGAGTTCAAGGATGCCCTGGCCAGCATCACCAAGTGAGCCGCAGGACTAGCCCGCTGCCTTTGTATATAGTTTTTTAGTTAGTTAGTGCTAGGTTTCCTTTATTTCTTTTCATTATTTTGGACCGCTTGGACAATCGCCACTTCTTTGTACATATTTTTTTAATTAGTTAGTATTAGGTTTCATTAGTGGTGTTGGGCTCATGGACCCTTGAACATTCCTGTATATATAGTTATTTTTTGGGAGGTACATTTTTTTACTTTCATATTGTTTACACCATGTCGTAATGGTTTTTCTTTCATTTCATACTACATGTGTTTACTTTGGACAAAATCTGTTGATTTTTCTATCCTTTGTTTTTTGGTTTCTCATTTTTGTTCCCGGACATGGACCTTTTATTTGCTTTGCCAGATAGTTGTATTAGTTTACTTGATTTTTTTTAAAATAGATTTTTATATTATCTTACACTTGTGTCATTTTTTCTTTGGTTTCTTACATGTCATGATATGGGTTTTGACATTCACTTGCACCCATTGTGTATGTGTGTGTGGCGGACATGTGTTCTTTTGCATACTTGCCTTTGGGGTTGTGTCATGTGATTGCATTCACTATGTGGGTGCATGCAATCCTTGCCTGGGTGTTTGTGCTGGGTATGCTGACCATTACTGCCATTATTGTGTATCGTCAGGACCAGGGGCCAGGGGGACATGGGTGGGGGCCTGGTGGAGGGTGTCCCTGGTGGATGGGGGGTGGGGGGGGTGGGAGACATGGGTGGGGGCCTGGTGGAGGGTGTCCCTGGTGGATGGGGGGTTGGGGGTGGTGGGAGACATGGGTTGGACATGGGTGGGGGCCTGGTGGAGGGTGTCCCTGGTGGATGGGGGGTGGGGGGGGGGGTGGGAGACATGGGTGGGGGCCTGGTGGAGGGTGCCCCTGGTGGATGGGGGGTTGGGGGTGGTGGGAGACATGGGTTGGACATGGGTGGGGGCCTGCTGGCAGGTTCCCCACAGTGCTGGGGGTGGGGGTGGTGGGAGACATGGGTGGGGGCCTGGTGGAGGGTGCCCCTGGTGGATGGGGGGTTGGGGGTGGTGGGAGACATGGGTTGGACATGGGTGGGGGCCTGCTGGCAGGTTCCCCACAGTGCTGGGGGTGGGGGTGGTGGGAGACATGGGTGGGGGCCTGGTGGAGGGTGTCCCTGGTGGATGGGGGTTGGGGGTGGTGGGAGACATGGGTTGGACATGGGTGGGGGCCTGGTGGAGGGTGTCCCTGGTGGATGGGGGGTGGGGGGTGGTGGGAGACATGGGTGGGGGCCTGGTGGAGGGTGTCCCTGGTGGATGGGGGTTGGGGGTGGTGGGAGACATGGGTTGGACATGGGTGGGGGCCTGCTGGCAGGTTCCCCACAGTGCTGGGGGTGGGGGTGGTGGGAGACATGGGTGGGGGCCTGGTGGAGGGTGCCCCTGGTGGATGGGGGGTTGGGGGTGGTGGGAGACATGGGTTGGACATGGGTGGGGGCCTGCTGGCAGGTTCCCCACAGTGCTGGGGGTGGGGGTGGTGGGAGACATGGGTGGGGGCCTGGTGGAGGGTGCCCCTGGTGGATGGGGGGTTGGGGGTGGTGGGAGACATGGGTTGGACACATGGGTGGGGGCCTGCTGGCAGGTTCCCCACAGTGCTGGGGGTGGGGGTGGTGGGAGACATGGGTGGGGGCCTGGTGGAGGGTGTCCCTGGTGGATGGGGGTTGGGGGTGGTGGGAGACATGGGTTGGACATGGGTGGGGGCCTGGTGGAGGGTGTCCCTGGTGGATGGGGGGTGGGGGGTGGTGGGAGACATGGGTGGGGGCCTGGTGGAGGGTGTCCCTGGTGGATGGGGGTTGGGGGTGGTGGGAGACATGGGTTGGACATGGGTGGGGGCCTGCTGGCAGGTTCCTCACAGTGCTGGGGGTGGGGGTGGTGGGAGACATGGGTGGGGGCCTGGTGGAGGGTGCCCCTGGTGGATGGGGGGTTGGGGGTGGTGGGAGACATGGGTTGGACATGGGTGGGGGCCTGCTGGCAGGTTCCCCACAGTGCTGGGGGTGGGGGTGGTGGGAGACATGGGTGGGGGCCTGGTGGAGGGTGCCCCTGGTGGATGGGGGGTTGGGGGTGGTGGGAGACATGGGTTGGACATGGGTGGGGGCCTGCTGGCAGGTTCCCCACAGTGCTGGGGGTGGGGGTGGTGGGAGACATGGGTGGGGGCCTGGTGGAGGGTGTCCCTGGTGGATGGGGGTTGGGGGTGGTGGGAGACATGGGTTGGACATGGGTGGGGGCCTGGTGGAGGGTGTCCCTGGTGGATGGGGGGTGGGGGGTGGTGGGAGACATGGGTGGGGGCCTGGTGGAGGGTGTCCCTGGTGGATGGGGGTTGGGGGTGGTGGGAGACATGGGTTGGACATGGGTGGGGGCCTGCTGGCAGGTTCCCCACAGTGCTGGGGGTGGGGGTGGTGGGAGACATGGGTGGGGGCCTGGTGGAGGGTGCCCCTGGTGGATGGGGGGTTGGGGGTGGTGGGAGACATGGGTTGGACATGGGTGGGGGCCTGCTGGCAGGTTCCCCACAGTGCTGGGGGTGGGGGTGGTGGGAGACATGGGTGGGGGCCTGGTGGAGGGTGCCCCTGGTGGATGGGGGGTTGGGGGTGGTGGGAGACATGGGTTGGACATGGGTGGGGGCCTGCTGGCAGGTTCCCCACAGTGCTGGGGGTGGGGGTGGTGGGAGACATGGGTGGGGGCCTGGTGGAGGGTGTCCCTGGTGGATGGGGGTTGGGGGTGGTGGGAGACATGGGTTGGACATGGGTGGGGGCCTGGTGGAGGGTGTCCCTGGTGGATGGGGGGTGGGGGGTGGTGGGAGACATGGGTGGGGGCCTGGTGGAGGGTGTCCCTGGTGGATGGGGGTTGGGGGTGGTGGGAGACATGGGTTGGACATGGGTGGGGGCCTGCTGGCAGGTTCCCCACAGTGCTGGGGGTGGGGGTGGTGGGAGACATGGGTGGGGGCCTGGTGGAGGGTGTCCCTGGTGGATGGGGGGTGGGGGTGGTGGGAGACATGAGCAGGTGTGCAGGGTAGTTCCCTGTGGTGTGTGCTGCCTGCAGGGGCCGTGGAGGGTGTACAGGTAATGCCTGGGAGCACACAGCCAATTCGCGTGTGGAACTTCCCGCGCACCCCTGCAATCCACGTACCCGGCCATATCGCGTGTGGAACTTCCCGCGCACCCCTGGAATCCACGTACCCGGCCATATCGCGTGTGGAACTTCCCGCGCACCCCTGGAATCCACGTACCCTGCCATGTCGCGTGTGGAACTTCCCGCGCACCCCTGGAATCCACGTAGCCGGCCATGTCGCGTGTGGAACTTCCCGCGCACCCCTGGAATCCACGTACCCGGCCATATCGCGTGTGGAACTTCCCGCGCACCCCTGGAATCCACGTAGCCGGCCATATCGCGTGTGGAACTTCCCGCGCACCCCTGCAATCCACGTACCCGGCCATATCGCGTGTGGAACTTCCCGCGCACCCCTGGAATCCACGTACCCGGCCATATCGCGTGTGGAACTTCCCGCGCACCCCTGCAATCCACGTACCCGGCCATATCGCGTGTGGAACTTCCCGCGCACCCCTGGAATCCACGTAGCCGGCCATATCGCGTGTGGAACTTCCCGCGCACCCCTGCAATCCACGTACCCGGCCATATCGCGTGTGGAACTTCCCGCGCACCCCTGGAATCCACGTAGCCGGCCATATCGCGTGTGGAACTTCACGCGCACCCCTGGAATCCACGTAGCCGGCCATATCGCGTGTGGAACTTCCCGCGCACCCCTGGAATCCACGTAGCCGGCCATATCGCGTGTGGAACTTCCCGCGCACCCCTGGAATCCACGTACCCGGCCATATCGCGTGTGGAACTTCCCGCGCACCCCTGCAATCCACGTACCCGGCCATATCGCGTGTGGAACTTCCCGCGCACCCCTGGAATCCACGTAGCCGGCCATATCGCGTGTGGAACTTCACGCGCACCCCTGGAATCCACGTAGCCGGCCATATCGCGTGTGGAACTTCCCGCGCACCCCTGGAATCCACGTAGCCGGCCATGTCGCGTGTGGAACTTCCCGCGCACCCCTGGAATCCACGTAGCCGGCCATATCGCGTGTGCAACTTCCCGCGCACCCCGGTATGCACGCACACGTTTATTTTTTCTCTCTGCGCGTGTCTGTGTTTGTGGGTACCCCTTTGTACGTCTTTTGTCCTGGAGGGCCACAGTATTGGACATTGATCATGTCTGTATATAGGTGCTATTTGTTGGCGCACCTTTTAGCGCACATTTCTTGCAGGCGCAGAGACGCTACCGCCTGCTTTCTTGTGGCGGTCGTGTTTGTGCCTGTTTGTGCCTGTGCGCTGCTTTGAGCGTGCGCTTTTTTGCCCTATTCTATTCCATGAATACGTGTTGTATGCGAGCGTGTGGGCGTTCCGCGCACTTGCCTCCTGAACTTTCCCCGTGCCGCCCACATTCTTCCCCATTCCGAGTGTTGTGCCCCATTTTATTCCCCATTCCGAGTATCCCGCCCTGTGTCCCGCCTACTTTAGAGCTGTGCGCTGCGCTCGGAGTGATGGCGCAGTGGCCGTGGCGCACGACGTTGGTTGACCTGTGCGCCGGCCTGCGCCGCGCGTTTTTTCCGCGCACGTCCTCTGCTTTTCTTGCGCAGGGACTTCCATGAATCGACGTGCGCTGGTTTCCCTGCGCTTTGCGCTGATTTTCGGCGCAGCGCACGTATTGGCCCCTCTGCGCCGGGATTTTCGGCGCACATTTATTCCATGAATCGGCCTGTTACTGTTTGATTTTTTGTGATTAGATATATTTTTTCATGACTTGGGTAACTGGAGCAGATATTCTTTTTCAATTTCTTTGATAAAAGAAAAGATCATGTTAGGTAGTTTATTATGAGTTATTGCGTTGCATAATATACATTTCTGCATTATTTCGACCCTCATATTTAGTAGTTTACAAACCAGTGTACTGTGCCATTTGCTCAGTTTCTGTGTTTGTTTCTTAAATCATTGGGTCTGTGGGAAAAAAAATCCATGCTGGATTAAATTATGTTAGATACCTGTTGACGTATTCTAACTGGTTACAGTTTTTTATTTATAGTTTCAAGTTGCTCATTTATCTGTTGGGTTGTTGAAGATTTGGGGGGCAGTTAGATACCTGTTGGCGTAATCTAACTGTGTATTTCTTCTTGATTTATCTGTTTGGTTGTTGCAGAATCTTGGGGCAGTTAGATATCTGTTGGCGTATTCTAACAGGTTATAGTTTTTTATTTATATTTTCAAGATACTCATCTATCTGTTGGGTTGTTTTAGATTTTTTGGGTAGTTAGATACCTGTTGGCATATTCTAACTGTTTATTTCTTCTTATAATTTAGTGCTATTGATTTACCTGTTTGGTTGTTGTAAAATTTTGGGTCAGTTAGATACCTGTTGGCGTATTCTAACTGTTTATAGTCTTCTAATTGAATTTTCATTATTGTTTATGTACAGATTAGTTATTTCAATTTTGGTTTTAAGAATATTAAATAAGCGTTTATAAAATGTGCTGGTAATGTCTGCTTTAGAGTAATGATATTATCATTACATTCGAACCATCCACAATTCTTTTTTATGTATGCAGTGAAGTGACCTGCATTGGTTGTGGCTCCTGTGTGGTAGATTATAACTATTGTTGTGAAGGTTTTCTTACCAAGTGATACTTGACCATGTGTGAATCCAGTAAGCTTGCAGTTGTATTTGGTACCATCTGCATTGTAACATAAAATCATTAGTATTACGTATTTGCTAGGTGTTTGTATTTGTAAGGTGGAGCGATTATCTGAATTGCAGGTAGTACATAATCTGCCATAGTTTGCATTTTGTACAAGATGCTAAAATGGAACGGATTCACAGTTAGGTATGGATACATACACAAAGTGTTCATTAGGGATTTGTTCCTGTGCCATATTGTTGCAGAGAGTGCATTTATGTTTCCACATGTATGAAATCTGGAAGATTTTATTATAGGTATGGTTTTGTTTTCTAGTACTTGTATTAAGTACATTAGACATTCTTGTGGATCTTCTTGTGAGTTTATAGTGAATTTCACCATTCCAGCACAGTAGTCCAATTCTTGTCTTATTCCATGAACACTGTATGCGTTGTCAGGATTGTTGCTTGTATTTCTATGAAGGACTAACATTTGCAAACACAATTGGTCTGTATTGTGTAAGTAAATGTTGTCAAAAATTGGTGGCAATTAGAATAGAATATTTATTGCTACATTTGCGTAGCAATTTACACCACATATATTTGAAAATTTGAATGGACCAGATAGTTCTGTGTCCAAGTTATTTCTTCGGAGTGTGTGTTGCTTCTTTGAAGAAGTACCTGAGTTTCTTTGAGTAGTAGATTCTTCTTTGGTTGTAGTAATTGATGAAGTATTATCTTATTTTATTCTCTTTAGAGGATTTGCAGTGTGATCCTTTTGCAAATCTGTTTGAAGTAGTTTTCTTTTACAACGTTTTGCTTTTTGTGGAACAGGATAGATTTTTAGATGGGGTGTATAGTGAACGTAGTCTATTGTATTCTAAAATGCAAGGAATATCAGCGTTTACTTGCATCAAAGTTGATTAGAAAATTACCGTCAAGGGTACGTAAGCGTGATAGTGCTATGTAGCTCATGCCTTCTTTAAAGACTGTCTTACCAATATCTATCAATGCTTTATCTAGGGTAAGACCTTCTGATTTGTGAATGGTGACTGCGTATGCTAGAGTTAGAGAAAATTGTTCTCTGTGTACATACATGTCTTTGAAAAGAAGGAATCGAGCTGTTGAGCATCCTATCCTTTTTACTTCTGATAGTTTGTCAAAGAGATATTGACAAACTGAATGTTGTTGTCACGTGGGTATGTTTGAAAGCCTACAACTGTCAAGTTTACGTTTAAGCATTACTCTACAGTTTAAAGATCATTTTAATATTTTCTCCAAACCAGCGTGGTGATGGAGATTGAGTTAGTCTTTTTGTGGCTGGTTGACACATGGCTAGTATCATACCATGTACATCCAGTTTTTCCAGAGCAAATTTCAATTATTGTTTGCATTTCTTTTTTCAACATTGTTTCATTGAATTTGGAACAGCTTGCAAGAGATGGCATCAAGGACATACAATTGACATTTTTGTGTGCTAATTGTTCCATGACATCAGTAGCACATGAGTTATAGCCATAGAGTGCATGGAAGTGCCGGGTTTTTAATATTGCTTGTGCTTCTTGAGATAGTACACCAACTCTTATACTTTTTAAAATGTTGGCGTATGTTTGTTTGTTTGTTTGTTTGTTTTATTTCTAATGCGCTCCAAACCCGTAGGTAGCAGGGTGCAGCTATAGGATAATGCAAAGCTTACAATGTTGCAGATTATACAGGTTACAATAATGTACAGGAATCTCAGAATAACAGGGTAAATTACACGAAAATGGTGCAGATAACATGTTATAATTCAACAAGGAGAATAGGAGCAGTATCAGGTGTCAGGACCTGGAGATAGGGTGGGCATGGGCAAATAGGGTGACTAGTGGTCATTGGAAGTGACGTGTTGGATGGCGTTCCTTCTAAATAGTGGGTATGGTTGATCTGCTCTCAGGTTGTTTGGTAGTAAGTTCCAAGATTTAGCAGCCTTCACTGGGAAGCTATTGCCACCAATAGTGGTTAACTTGAATCTGGGTACGACTAGGCAGTTGACGTTGGCAGCTCTGGTTGGTCTGATAGAGGTTTTTTATGTATTTTGTTCATGAGGTAGCTAGGGGCGGCATTGTTTAAAGCTTTGTGCGTCATAGAGATCATTTTTAACTGTATTTTATTTTTTGTGGATAGCCATTTATGTTGGCATCTGATGGTGGAGATGTGTACTCTTTTATTTATGCCAAGCGCTGCTCGCAAGGCGTTATCTTGTAGTGTTTGTAGTTTCTGGATGGTGGTTTTATGAGCACTCCTGTAGAGGGCATTGCAGTAGTCGATCATGGAGGGAATTAATGCTCTGGACAGGATCATGCAACTGTTGTTGGAAAGGAATGGTTTGCCAGCCTTTATCAACTTGCAAGTGTAGGCAGTGGTGGAGGTCAGTGATTTTACCTGTTTGTCAAATGACAGAGTGGAGTCCAAGTAGAAACCAAGGGTTTTTACTTCCTTAGAGACCCTGATAATGTTTCCATTTATATTGAAGGAGGAGAATTCCTGGCCTAGTTTGTTAATGTTTGCATTTGAGCCCAAGATTATTAGCTCTGTCTTGTCGTCATTCAAGCACAAGCCATGGGTGGCCATCCATGCTTGAACTATAAGATATACTCTATTCACCAACTCTGAGTCCTTACTATCATCCCCAGAAAGTGGGAGGAGAATCTGTGTATCATCTGCATAGTTAGTGTAGGTGATACCCAGAAGGTCCAGATCGCCGAACAAAGGTTTGGTGAAGATGATGTATAAAGTTGGTGAGACGCAAGAGCCTTGGGGAACGGCCCACAGGATGGGGGTAGGGTCTACTGCAGCCGATGGGGAAAATACTTTCATTGTTCTCTCACTGAGGAATGATTCCAACCATCTGATGGCCTCAGGAGAGAAATGAGCAGCAGGGTCCAGGTGTCTGCAGAGGACCTTGTGGTCAACCAAATCAAATGCAGTTGAGAGGTCCAGTAGAAGCAAGAGTGCTGTCCTTCCAGTATCTCTCAGTTCATCAATTTGCGTCTTTAAGTAAATTAGGGTGGTTTCTGTTCCGTGTAGTGGGTGGAAGCCAGATTGTCTAGCTCCTAGGGGGTTATGCAGATCAAGGTGTTTTTGTATCTGGATGTAGGCGGCTTTGTCCAATATTTTGAGGAGGAATGGTACCGTGGTGATAGGGCGGCAATTGGTCAGGATGAGCAGATCTAAGGTCTGTTTTCTGAGGAGCTGGGATAGTGCCTAATACAAAGGAGGCATTAATCAATTTTGAAATTAATGGTGAGAGGTCTCTGGGCAGATAGCGCCTTTACATTTAGATGGTTTGAGCGAGAGTATGATTTTTTTCTAACTCTAAAGGAGAAGTTTTGGAAAAGTGACATTTATTATTGTGCGCCTCGAGGGAGTCACTAGATGACGAGGTATTGGGGATGTGCTGTAGGTTCAGCATATCTTTTTTTTGCTGTATTTTGTTTTGGAGCGTGTTGATTTTGTTTGCTAGCGCATGTTGGATAGCTGCGCACCAAGACTTGTCCTTGGTAACTAGATCAGGTGTGGCTATTGGTGACTCTAATTCTTTCAGTATGGAGAAGAGTTCCCTCATGCTAGAGTTAGAGTTGGAGATACGTTCATCATAAGAATTCCTTTTAGCAAGGCATATTTCATTTTCAAAGCGTGAGGAAATGGAGGATACTTTGGCTTTGTTTTCGGCTGAGGGGCATAGTCTCCAAGAGTTTTCACTTTTTCTTTTTAAAAGTCGTACATCTCTTAATTGAGGCATAAACCATTTGTTAAGGTGAGCTTTGGGTTTCATTTTTCTAAGCTTGAGGGGCAATTTTGTCCAATGTGTTGAGCATGATGTTATTATATTCCTGGACTAGAGTGCTAGGGTCTAGATTGTCAGGCAGAGCGTTTAGTGTGGGTAGGATGGCAGGGATAACTTTGTCCACTGTGATACTTTTTTTATTTCTGATTCAGCAGTGTGTCGCTGGCAATGAGACTATAGGAGTAGGTCTAACTGTTGATAAATTAAAGGCTAAAGTGAGTGATCTGTCCATGGTTGAGGAGAGATGGAGGAAATAGAGGCTGTGCAGTTATAGTCCATTATCCAGTCCAGTGTTCCCCCTTTTGAGTGAGTAGGTTTATTGACTTTTTGGAACAGGCCTGATGCGTTGATGATATTGGCTATGTCTAGGGCTTGTTTATCCATGGGATCATTAAAGCCTAATTTGAAGTCTCCTAGTTAGAGAAGCTGAGAGGTTGGTTTAAGGTTGTTGGTAATTATACTGTGCAGATCCTCCTCAAAGGTTTCGAGGGGACCTGGGGGTCTGTATATTAAATAGATTGTAAGGGATTGTGTGTTATTTATTTGGAATTTAGCAGAGAGGTTTTCACAGGATTGCAAGGTTTGAGATGGGGCTGATCTGAGGGAAAGGCTTGGTCTTGTCTTGTTATGATATAACCTTCTGGGATGGCATTAGTGATGGGCCTGCTGCATTATGTAACCAAGTCTCGGTTACCGTCAGGAAATCTAGATTATTTTCTGTGATTAAGTCGGCTATTTCAAGGGCATGGGCAACAAGGGATCTCTTTAAGTGGCAATGCCTCATTAGATGTGATGCCCGGGCTAGGACTGGCTAAGTTAGTGTCGGCAAACGTGTACTTATATTTTTTAGTTTGAGTGGCGTTTGTAATATCAATCTGTTTCGACTTGTGTGGGTATTTAGTTTTCAGGTTGGTTGACGGTATGGTTCTTCTCAGTGGTTCGTATAATTTGTCTTGCACGATTTCAATATTTAACAAAACAAATTGCAAATGGTGTACAACATGAAAAAAAAGAATATACCTGCCAAAATTGCAAACCTATACTAATATAGTGGTCAAGCTGTTTCAGGCAAACCATTCTTAATCAAAATCATCAGCAAGTTCCTTCAACAATTGACAAACAACAAATTGTCATGTGTTGTAACTGCCCCCCAGGTTTAGCTGCCTACAACATAGGTGGTGTCACGTTACACCGATTAATACTCCTTTCAGTAGAACACCAAAACAAATTAGAATATTACAAACTTTCTACAGAAGCTGCAATGGAACTACGCAGAGTGTTAAAACAAATCAAAATGCTACTAATAGATGAAGTGAGCATGGTCTCCAACCTAATGTTGGCTTTGATTCACCTCAGATAACAAGAAGTATTTAAAACAAACTATGAAGAGCTCTTTGGAGGAAAACACATTATTGTTTTCGGAGATCTTCTTCAATTGACACCAGTGAAAGGTGAACCTATTTTTAAAACCTTAGGACACAAACTCTGCCGTAAAACTGTTGGCAGCATAGGAAATGTCAACCCTTGGCAACATTTCCAATACAGAGAATTAACAGAAAACATGCGTCAGTCTGCAGACCGCATATGATACGCCAGCGGCCAAATAGTTATACAAAGTGCGGTACCGTTATTACCTCTAAAGTCCCTTTGTGGGTCCCGTCCTTAACGGCTGGTTTTACCAGCTGTTAAGGGAGGACCTGCAAAGGGACCTCAGAATAGGGCGGTAAGGGATTACCGGCACCGGTGCCCTTACCGGTACCGGTAATCCCTTACCGCCCAGGTCATAATGAGGACCATGGTGTTTTCTACTTCTGTCATAGCTAATTCTGCCTCATTTGCTATTATTGGCGGTTCCAGTGGTTCTTGGCTTCCTGTTACAGAAGGTTGACTACTGTCGGGAGTGTCCTTATCTAGTTGGGCCTGGAGTTCTTCTTCGTGTTGCTGTTCATTGTGCAACATTGTTTTGTACTGTGTAAAGTTTACATCGGTTATAGTGCTTTCATTTGCTTTGAAAGCATCTTCATAGGAGTCATAGATATCAAGTAACTCTTCTACTTTTCTCCATGGTTTAAAAAGTTGTAGCAGGGACATGTAATATAGTTCTTTATGTTGAGGTGTTTTTAATGACAATTTGATATGATTAATTAAGCTTTGTTTGGTAAGTTTCAGTAAGCTGCCTTCACAATTTGTCACTCTGTATCTACCTTTGTTTTCATCTAGTTATATAATTTTGTATGTGAAGTTTTGGGCTATGTGGTATAGACACATGGTTTCCAAAGTGGTACTCCTGTTTGGGTAGTATGTGTCTAGTAAATTGTTTCTCAAAATGTCTTGGCTGTAGCGATCATTTTTGGCTATTGTTTCTATGTCGTTGAGAACTCTTTTTCTAAATTTAGCAGGACCAAGACTTAGCCATACTATATTTTCAGATTTTCCATACAAAGCAGTACCGGTTAAACAGTCTGCAGCTTCATAGGAGCCACATTCCCTATGAGAGAGCATTTTTATGCCTAAACTGTACAATTTCTGAGATAGTGTTTTGTCTGATAATAGGCCATCTCAGAGGTCTTGAAGCTCTGTTCTTTCTGCTTTGGTTAAGTAGGCTGTAACATATCGTGCAACTGCAGTGGAATTGTCTGCAATGTACTGCACATCTATGTTTGCATTCCATAAGAAGGCAAAGATTGCATTGTAATCATTGATATATTTTGCTTCTTCTGTTCTTTTTATGTAAAATGTTCCTAGGTGATTTACCTTTAACACTATGGGCCTCATTACACGGAAGGCGGTAAACCAAGGTGCTATTAGCACCTTGGTCCATGCCGGTAAATTACCGGCACCGCCTTGGAGGAAAGGGGAATTTCCGCCCTATTCCAAGGTAGGCGGGGCGGTAATTCCCCCTTCCACCATTGCCCTTCCCCATTCCCATTTTTGCCCCATAGGGCATAATGGGAATGGGGAAGGTGCTAATTACGTTACCGCAAATTTGCTGTGCCGTAATTAGCACCAAGGTCCCTTTGCGGGTCGGTTTTTAACGCCTGCAAAAAGCAGGCGTTAAAGTACCAACCCGCAAAGGGACCTTGTAGTAAGGCGGCAAGGGTTAACGGTCACCGGTACCATTACCGGTGACCGTTAACCCTTACCGCCTTCCGTGTAATGAGGCCCTATGTCTAACTGAAGAGATGAAGTTGTTTACTTGACCTGTTGCTGTAACTGGTGTAGGGAAACCAAAGCAGCATTTGGTGTAGTATTTCCCTTTGTTTTTGTATTTGCGACGACAATATTTCCCACATTTGTGTCTTTGAAATTGTAACATTTGTGCATGAAAATCACTATTTGTTGCTTCTGAAGGAATTTCACAAGTGACATATTTTTCGATAAACTGTAAAACAGTGGCATGACTAGCTTGACCAAATTTAGGAGCATCTTTAATCCATAAGAGTATGAGGATATGTGGTGCTCCTCTGGCTTGGTATTCTTTTCTCCAAAAGAAGTGTTGCACTTCTCTGAGGGGAGGAACAGTTTTATTACAAATAAAGTGTAGCATAGCAATGAAGCGGTGATGGAAATATCTTGAAACATTAACAGGATTTAGACAGCAAAGTTCTCCAGTTGTTAGTATATCTATGTTTGTTTTGTTTTTGTTTGATATTCGTAGGAAATCATGTAAACCTTCCCATGCATATTCTGCACAACATAATGTAACAAACAAGTGGGTGGACCAAGGTTTCTTATCATACAATGTGCATCTCTGTGACATCGGAACCAGTACTCTTTAGTACCACTCATGTTTGCTAACAGATTATAATGCTTGATTGTAAAACCTCATCTTTTTCTTGCACTTTTTGTAGTAATTCCGTAGCTGACATATTTTGAAAATGGGTACCTGATTTCAATGTGTGTGCAACTCCGTAGCATAGAGTTGCTAGTTCACTTTCAAAGAGTAGGTGGAATATGTATTCCACATTTTGTCTAAATTTGGGATCTTCAGAATACATTTGTAATGAGCTGTATTCTGATGCTGATATCTGCGTAGGTCTATCATCGTACCTTCCTCCTAGAGTGTGTACATTTTCTTTCAGATCTAATGGTAAATAAACTACTTTGCCACAAATGCCTTTCACTAATTCTGAGGGAGGTAATGTTGCTGTTTTTGGTTGAAGGCGTATTATTGCTTGGAGTGGATGCACTGTTTGAATTATGGTGCTCTCATATAAATTGAGTTGTTGCAAGGGTTTTGTTAGAAGGAATAATAAAGTTATTTGTGATAGCACGTGAAGGGGTTTGGTTGTTGTCAAGTTTTGCAGTGCAGTAACTGCAAAGTATTAAGGGGTCATTTATTTCGTATTTGTTTTCTGCTATAAGGTAGAGAGCTAATTCAAACCACTTGGAATCTTCATTGTCTTCTATTGTGTATGTTATGTTTGCAGTTTTTGTGCTACTTTTATAAAAAGTTCTGCAGCAACATACACACACATGGTTTGTTACTTCAGCGGATGTACTTTTAAGTTTTAGTATTTCTTTTTTGTATGTGTGTAGTAAAGGTTGCCACTTGTAGTATTGTTCCTAGGCTGTTGTAAAGTTATTGAATTTTGCAAGTGGCTTTCATTTGCAAAATATTTTTTATGGATATGCTCTATTTCTTCGAGTAGGTCTTTGGCTATACCATGTAGAACATTGTTATTTAAATTGCCTAATGCTAAAGCTGGACTTTTAACATAGTACAGTTTATGGACTAGATATCTTATAGCTGAATTATGTGTTGATATCATTTTGAAATGATGGAAGGTGCTTTTGCAATTAGGTCCTGAAATGCAGACTAATGAATGTGCTTGTAGTCCTGTGTGTTTGCGCACTGGACAGGTATCCATATTTTGTATAAATTTCATTTTGAATTTGTCTTTGCCTTTTACATATTGTTTGAGGAACTGGCGTAACGTTTTGAAATATTTTTTGGTCATGTTAGACAGTGACTGCACGGCCATTTGTACACTGGACGTTTTGGTTCATTCAGATGGAGAGGTGATACTAAGTTTTCTGGGGATATTTTTGTAAGCAGCATTTCTTGTTCCATTATGGTATTATTTAGTTTTTCATACCCTCGTCCACTGGTATGTATGGCAATTCTGTTTGTTTGGTTTTGTTTGTATGCTTCTTCATTGAAATATGGTTCTGTGCTCATGGTACGACTCCGTTCACCTCCACAGATATTTAAGAAGTTATTTTTGTTGATATTCTGTTTATTGAAAAGTCTTTTTTGTAATTTAGTAGTTAGTTTTGTTAGTGGTTTCATTCTGTTTAACACTAAAATAAATAACTTCCTTTTGAGAAGGATGGCACTGTCTATGAGAGCTTCTAAGGTACATTTTCTACAGTAGGTTTTAAGGGTTGTGCATGATTTCTCTCCTGTTTTTATAAGATTCTGAAGGACTCTGTGGCGGAATTGTTTTTGTAAAATACTTTTTTTAGTATGCTTACTTGCCACTACATCAAGATTTATAGGGGCATTGTTAGTAGTAGCGGTGGCTGAATTCTTGTTAATCACTTTTTGTTTTGTTTTACATTTTGAAAGAGGAGGCAAAGTTGTTGTACTAGAAGCTTGTTTTTTTTCGCTTAATGACTCTATTAGATCTTTTGTTTGAACTTTTTGTACAAATTCCGCTAGAGATGGATGCTTATCTTGGACACTTTTATTTTCATTTGCTCTACTTCTGCGTTGCTTTCTACAGACTTGCTTTTTGGTAGGCATTCTTTGGGGTCTGTTGGAAAAAAAAGAAAGTTTGGGTTGGGCTGTTCTGCAATGTATGTGTGCTGTGTGCATGAGTTTCTGAGTATGATGCTAAGGATGTATGTGGAGGTGTGTGATTGTGCAACGGGCAGCTACAACTAGTTTTGAAGGCTATTCGTGTATTTGTGTGTTACTATACTGGGGTTAATAGGAAAATACAAAGTAAGCTAGTAGTGAGGAGAAACAGTAACACTAACAGGCCGATACATGGAATCGACGTGCGCCGAAAAAACGGCGCACGCATGCGAAAATGTGCGATTCGCAGAGAAACAGCGAAAATCGCAGTGCAAGTGCGATTATCACACAGAAAACATTGCACATCAATTCATGGAAGTCCGTGCACGCACGAAATGTGGGATGTGCGCTGAGAAAGTGCACGGCGCACACTGGCGCACGCTGGCGCACAGGTCATCGAGCGCCGTGCGATAAGGCCACAGCGAATTCGCACATAGCGCAGCGCACATAACAAAAGTAGGCGTAACACTGGGCGTCACACGCAGAATGGGGAACAACTCGTGAAAATGTGGGCGTCACGGGGGAAGTACAGTAGGCAAGTGTGCAGAACGCCCACACGCTCGCCTACAACACGTATTCATGGAATCGAATAGGGAAAAACAGCGCATGGCCAAAGACGCGCACAGGCCCATACATGTCCACCACACGAAAGCAGGCGGTAGCGTCCCTGCGCAGGAAACAAATGTGCACCAAAGTCCTACACGTGCGAGAAGGCCCACACGCGTTCGGGCCTGGGGGAGCATGTGCGTGTATTTCAGGGGTGCGCAAGAAGTTTCTCACACGTGATTGGGCTGCGTGCGGGCATTTCAGGGGTGCGCGTGGAGTTTCACACGCGATTGGGCTGCGTGCGGGTATTTCAGGGGTGCGTGTGAAGTTTTACACGCGATCTGGCCTGGGGGAGCGTGTGCATGTATTACAGGGGTGCGCGTGAAGTTCCACACGCGATTGGCCTGGGCGCGTGCATTTCAGGGGTGCGTGAGAAGTTTCTCACACGCGATTGGCTTGGGCGCGTGTATTTCAGGGGTGTGCGTGAAGTTTTACATGCGATCTGGCCTGGGGGAGCGTGTGCGTGTATTTCAGGGGTGCGCGTGAAGTTCCACACGCGATTGGCCTGGGCGCGTGTATTTCAGGGGCTCACGGGTGTTTGCACACGCGATCGGGCCTGGGGGAGCGTGTGCGTGTATTTCAGAGGTGCGCGAGAAGTTCCACACGCGATTGGGCTGCGTGCAGGCATTTCAGGGGTGCGCGTGAAGTTTCACACGCGATTGGGCTGCGTGCGGGTATTTCAGGGGTGCGCGTGAAGTTCCACACGCGATTGGCCTGGGCGCGTGTATTTCAGGGGCTCACGGGTGTTTGCACACGCGATCGGGCCTGGGGGAGCGTGTGCGTGTATTTCAGAGGTGCGCGAGAAGTTCCACACGCGATTGGGCTGCGTGCACGCATTTCATAGGTGCGCGAGAAGTTCCACACGCGATTGGGCTGCGTGCGGGCATTTCAGGGGTGCGCGTGAAGTTTCACACGCGATTGGGCTGCGTGCAGGTATTTCAGAGGTGCGCACAAAGTTTTACACGCGATCTGGCCTGGGGGAGCATGTGCGTGTATTTCAGGGGCTCGTGGGTGTTTTCACAAGCGATCGGGCCTGGGGGAGCGGGGTACGTGTATTCCAGGGGCTCGCGGGTGTTTTCACACGCGATCGGGCCTGGGGGAGCGTGCTACGTGTATTCCAGGGGTTCGCGTGAAGTTTTTCACGCGATCGGGCCTGGGGGGGAGCGGGGTACCACTCACCGTCTGCCTTGCGTGTCGAAGAACGCGTAGCCAACACCCGCTGTGAAGTAATAGCGCGTGAACCCCAACGGATGGAAAACACACGCACCGCATGAAAAGCACGTACAGAGCAGTGTAAAGGCACGCAGGATCTCCAAGCCCTGCCAGGGCAAAGCCCGTGCGCGAAACGCCACAGACGCGCTTATGCTGTAAGGGCCTTTGGTCCAATGAAATCGCGTACGCGTGCTGACACGCTTACGCGCTAAGGCCCTTTCCTCAAATTTCACGCTGACGTGCAGGATTTTCACGTGCAAAATCACTCCGTATCAAGCTGGCCACGCGGAAACACACGGAAGACCACGCTCCTGCCCAGAAGGCCGAATTACTGCCCCTCAGTGCCACGAGCAGCCTCCCACGTGCCATCTGCTGCTGCCTGCCTGCCTGCCTGCTGCCACCGTGCCCTGCCATTTGGTGCCTGCACATCAGCCATCTGCAGGGGTCCAGTTGTTGTGTCCACCCCTGTTGGAACAGAAGACTCCCGACTCGGATAACATTGCTCCACAGCCCAGCCCCAGGACCCAGTTGCCCACCCACTCCTGCCCCTGGGGTTGCCATGTCGGGCACATCAACATCTGGCACCAGTGGCAACCCCTGGCCAGAGGGGCAGAGGGGAACCAGCTTCACTGCCACCGAAGTTGGTGTCCTGGTGGAGCAAGTCCTGGGGCAGTATGATGCCCTCTTCGGATCGTCCCGCGCCACCAAGGAAGGACGGGAGATGATCTGGGCCGACTGTGTGGTTGCCATCAACGCGGAGGGGGTGGCAACCCGCACCATCCAGAAGGTCAAGAAGCGCTCGGAGGACTTGAGGTCCAGGACCCTCATAAAGGCCCGGCGCCTCGTGGAGGGGGGGCGGGGCCCCATGAGTTCCATCCAGATGAGGGTCCTGGAATGCGTACACCCAGTGCTCCACGCCCAGGTCCTTGAGAGGGAGACCCATCTGGAGTTGAGCGGTAAGTGGCCAAGCATTGCTGTGTGAGACACGGCATGTTGCAGTGTGCTGGTTGTCTGATACCTGCCTGTATGTGTGACATAGGCCATGTACGCATGTATGTGTGCAGGGACATCATGGTAATGCATGTGCGACCAGTAATGTGTGAACCGCACGGTTGTTGCATGTGTCTAAATGCGACATGGGGAGCCCTATGCAGATTGCACACATGAGAGCATGGCAGTCTCTGTTCCTGGACATGGGTGGGGGTGAGGGATGGGTGCTGATGCCAGCTACATATATGGTATCCATGTCTGTGTGCCTGACCTGCGTGTCTGTGACTTGTGAATGCCATGGATGCATGACACATGTCTGTGACAATTTACAGATTCACTGATGCAGCCTAGTCATCCTTGTATCCACTGTGATTGGGGTGTACGGGGCCAGATGGATGTGACTGAGGTGAAGTGTGTGCATGTGATAGGCATGACCCATGATGCATGTGAGTACCATTACATTGTATGTTTCGAGAGTCCATAGGACATGTATGGAAATGTCCATGGCATGCACCATGACTGTCACTGTGTGTGTATTGCCTGGACTGACACATGTGTTGTAGAGGGACATGATGGAAGTGTACTTTGACAGTGGCACTCATCTGCTATTGCTTCCTGTCTAGGGGACCATTGTACAGTACCCTGATGCTTGTGTTCTATGTCTCCCTCTACGCAGCGGCTAGTGAAGAAGAGGGCGGAGACGGCGCTGTGGAGCAAGGCGGCGGGGAGGCCCCCACGGCTGCAGCGGAAGGGGTGGGTGAGCCCCCACAGGGGCCTGCTACGGCGGAAGACAGTGAGGAGCCATCCAGGTTGGTGGTTCCTACAGAGGAGGAGGAGGCCGCCACTGAGGCGCACATGGGGCCTGGTGGGGGCATCCCTGCTGGTGCAAGTGGTGCAGTCCAGGGGCAGGAGGCAGCACAGGTCACCGTGGAGGGGCCTGTGCATGTCGCTGTCCCTGACCCTGTGGGTGCACCACCGTGCACCAGCAGGGATGCCCCGTCCCAGGCCCGTCCGCAGGTAGAGGGGATGTCCATGTCATCTGACTCCCCTCCACCTGCGGACGAGGGGACCCCTGGCTGTATTGACAAGGTCCTGATTGGGGTCGCGATGCGCACGGCTGTGATTCGTGATGCTGTGCGTGCTTCCCAGGAGGAGCACGCACGTCATCACGAAGAGCAACGTGCCGACATGGCCCAATTGGGATCGTCCATGTTCGGGGGTTTCCTGCATGTGTCGGCCAATCTGGCGGCCCTCTCCTCCTCTGTGGAGACTATACGCCAGTCGTTCTCCTTGCCGTCTTCCGGCCCAGATGCCACCAGGGCCCCCTGTGGACCTGCCCTGACCAATGCAGCCAGCTCGGTGGGGATCCCATCCCTGCCACAGTCGGGAGTCAGAGGTCCAGCAGGGGTGGACACCACAGCAACTGTACCCCAGCAGATGGAGGATGTGCTGGCATCATCAGGCAGGGCACGTGCACGACGGCGTCGGTGGATTCCATCAGCCTGGATGCCATCGTGCTGGCACAGGCAGTGGCGTCGGAGGCAGCAGCGGCGTCAAAGTGGGAGGCATCATGGCTCGGGGCCATCAACATCGGAGGGGCAGGCATCGGCCGGAGGGCAGGAGGACCCAGGACGGGAAGTGTCTTCCGTGTGGCAGCGGTTGGGCCAGCATATAGGTGCGGAGCGGCGGCGGGCGGAGGAGGCGCGGCTCACAATGGTCAGGGCGGAGAACTCCATGCGGAGGGCCCTGAGGCGGGCCGAGTGCCTCGAGGCAATCCGCAGGGGGTTGGAGGAGGAGACGGCGTCGTCCCTGCGGACCCTCGGGGCCATGGAACAGGACCGCCTCCGGGACATCGAACAGGAGTTCGATGATGCCCTGGCCCGGAACACCACGGAGTGAGCCGCTGGACTTGCCCGCCGCCTTTGTATATAGTTATATAGTTAGTGTTAGGTTTCCTTACATTTTTTTTTTATTTGGTAGCGATTGGAAAATGCGCCACATTTTTGTATATAGTTCAGTTTTTAGTTAGTTGTCATAGTTAGGTTTCATTTGGTTGGGCTCATGGACCCGGGATTATCTTGTAAATAGTTCTTCAATGGATTCTTTTATTTTTTGTTTTTTTTTCATCGCCATGGAGCAATGGTGTTTGTTTATCATTTACACTTGGATTACTTTTCTGACTGTGACTTTGGATACCATTCATTTTGATTGTGCTGTGTGTTTTTGATTTTTTTCATGGACATTCATCTTCTTTTGGTTGTTTTGCTTTGTGGTTTTTCTGATTTCATTTCCATTCAAGTTGATTTTCAATACATTTTTATTTTCATCCTTCAATGTGTCGTATCATCTCATTGTTTCATGCATGTCATGTTGGGTGTTTTAACATTCACTTGCAGCCATTGTGTGTGACAGACATGTGTTCATTTGCATTATTTACATTGGGTGTGTAACATGTAATTGCCTTTGATATGTGGGTGGGTGTGATAGTTGATTGGGCCTTTTGGCAGGGGAGGATGGCCATTACGGACATGATTGGGGATTGTTGGGACCCAGGTGCAGGGGGGCATGGATGGGACATGGGAACATGAGTTGGACATGGGTGGGGGCCTGCTGGCAGGTGCCCCGCAGTGCTGGGGGGTGGGGGGGTGGTCGACATGGGTGGGGGCCTGCTGGCAGGTGCCCCGCAGTGCTGGGGGGTGGGGGGGTGGGAGTCATGGGTGGCGGCCTGATGGCGGGTACCCCTGGTGGCTGGGGGTGCAGGGGGACATGCGTTGGTGGGCAGTAGTGCAAGTTGACATGTGGGTTGGCTGGGGGGCATGGCCATGGTGGATGGGGTGCCTGCAGGACATGTGCAGGGTAGGCCCCTGTGGTGTGAGCCACCTGCAGGGGCCGTGGAGGGTGTAGAGGGAACACCTGGGAGGACCCACACGTGCAATTCACGTGTGGTGCTCCCCGCGCACCCCTGTAATACACGTACCCTGATGAAATCCTGTGTGAAACTTCCCGCGCACCAATGAAATACACGCACGCAGCCCAATCGCGTGTGAAACTTCCCGCGCACCCCTGAAATACACGCACGCAGCCCAATCGCGTGTGAAACCACCCGCGAGCCTCTGAAATACACGCGCCCAGGCAATCGCGTGTGGAACTTCTCGCGCACCCCTGAATTACACGCACAAGCTCCCCCAGGCCCGATCGCATGTGAAACCACCCGCGAGTCCCTGAAATACACGCACGCAGCCCAATCGCATGTGAAACTTCCCGCACAGCCCTGAAATACACGCACGCAGCCCAATCGCGTGTGAAACCACCCGCAAGCCCCTGAAATACACGCGCCCAGGCAATCGTGTGTGGAACTTCTCGCGCACCCCTGAATTACACGCACACGCTCCCCCAGGCCCGATCGCGTGTGAAACCACCCGCGAGCCCCTGAAACACACGCGCCCAGGCAATCGCGTGTGGAACTTCTCGCGCACCCCTGAATTACACGCACACGCTCCCCCAGGCCCGATCGCGTGTAAAAACACCCGCGAGCCCCTGAAATACACGCGCCCAGGCCAATCGCGTGTGGAACTTCTCGCGCACCCCTGAAATACACGCACCCATGCCATTTGCGTATAATACTTCTCGCGCACCCCTGAAATACACGCGCACGCTCCCCCAGGCCAGGTCGCGTGTGAAACTTCTTGCGCACGCGTGTTCCGACACCCGTATTACGCGTTCCCCGCTTTGCGTTTGCTGTTTGCCAGTCCGGTAAACTGATACAGGGTTGGCGCAGCCCTTTGCGATGGTTTTGCGATCTTGATGGCTTTTCCTTGCACGAGGGCGTTCTTGGGGGCGTAACTGGCGCTGCTGCAGGGTCGCTGCGCCACTCTGCGCCACGTCTGCTTTTGGAGGTGGGAATCCATGAATACGCTGTGCGCAGAAATTGATTTTATCGCACGCGGCTGGCGCAGACATTCGCACGGGCACGCTGTGCGCCAGCCGCGTGCGACCCTTTTGAGTGGAATTACATGAATCGGCCTGTTAATTTAATGGTATAGAATTAAAACAGTTCTTTGTTTTGCAATACTAATATTCTAGGGGCTGATTTATGGAATTTGTGCACCGAAAAACAGGGATTTGTGTGCCATTCTGCCTGCAAATCCCTGTTTCACACATGGGGAGTTGTGGGCAGAATGGTGCACAAATCCAGTTTTTTGGCGCACAAATTCCATGAATCAACTATGCAGTGTGTTTCAGTAACAGTTAGAACATTATAGTAGTATTGTTCTTACTTTTTTTGTTTGGAATGAGCAGGTTTCTTCTGAGTTGTTGTTTGTCCTCCAGATGCTGCTGCTTTTCAGGAGAGTGGTCTTCACTACAATTGTAAAAGTAAGAAGTAAGTCATTTTGTGTGTTTATAGCACTGTTGTTAATTTAGATGTTGATTTTTATGTTTTTGTAGTAGTATTGTTGTTTGATAACTGAATATAGTGTGTGCATGTAGTTTCCTGTGACTATGTGCAGCTTTATAATTTACTTACAATCTGTTAGTTCAACATGCTTTGCAAATGAGTATAATACTAAGCGTATGAAACTCATTTGGTATCTTGAGGCTGTTTTATTGGATGTTAGGAGATAGAAGAAATAATCATATACTTATTTTCTATTTTTATAGGGTAAAAGGCGCAGAAACTGTATAGAAAAGCATTAAATGTATGCATTTGTTAAGGTGTGTGTAATAAAGCAGAAGGAGTTGGTATGCAGGCAGTGGGGTTATTTCAGCTGGGAACTTTTTAATGATAGTGTCTATCTGTGTGAGTGTATAAAGATGCATGAACCTATCCTGGCTGTGTGTAATTTTATAGTACACTAGATGTGTTTTTCTACAATTATACTATTATTTCTCCCATCTTTTAATATTATAATTTGTAGATAGCTGTATGTGTAAAAAAATAAATAATTTAGATAGCAGGTTTGGAAGTGACAGTTGATTATAGCAGATGGGAAAAATAATACTAAGTTCATTTTTTAGGTTATATAGGCTAAGTGTCAGTTATTCTGTTTATATGTATTTATAAGACTTGTACATGTACTCCGCATAAAATATACATACCTGTAGTTTGTATTCATGCATGTGGATATGCATGCAGCTGCAAGTAGAAATCTTGGAGACTTGTACAGTAGTTTTTGAGGTAGGTGCTTTCCAATGATATGAGGCTTGTATTCAGAGTGATCAACAGTACATTTGAAGTGCTGAACTCTGATGAAGCAGTTAGATGTAGAGGTCTTGGATGTGATTGGTGGATGGTTGTGTGACTACTTAGCTGAATCCAATGAAGGAATGGCACAGAGAGTGAAGTGGAAAGGGTAGAAGGGCTGTCTAAGAGTTACGCAGTCCACGGACATCGCGGCTGTCTGCGGACAGGGCGTGCTACATCTGGGGTTTTCCAGCAACTCCAGCATAGAAAGGGGACTGTAGGGATTAGACAATCAGGTGTTCAGGTTGTGCATTTGTGTTGAAAAGGTGTGTAGTGAAGATGGCAGAGGTGGAAAAAGTCAGGGTGTTGGTGGTTGGAAATATGTTTGTGCATGGTTTACAGCAGTATGCTCAATGCAGGCATGTGGCAAACAATCTTGACGTTAAAGGAATGGAGGTGGTGTGGAGCATTGTGCCTGATTGCAATGTACATGGAATTGTACATGTTTGTGAAGATATGGGCAGGATAAACAGTCCCCATGTGTCAGTTTTTCACTGTGGTGCTTTCCATTTGGGCTATGTCAGTGCCCCTACTTTGTTGGCAGATTTGAAACACTTGGTTCAAGCAGTAATTAACATACTTCCAAATGCCAAAGTAATTCTTTCTGGATTAGTACCTAGGGCAATATGGGACAATAGTTCTGTTTTTGTCCTCAGCAAAACATTGCTAGGTGTGCGAACAACCGAGGCATGTGTGCTTTCATGCTTAGAGCTAGTATGTTCTTCTGTAATAATGAGAATATTGATTCCAGTAATGCTGTTTATTTTAAAGAAAATGGTATTTTTTTCCATCTTTTATGGGGAATGCCATGCTGTTTTGGAATGTAAGGGTTGCTTTGGAGAAGGTTATGTGAAGATTGTAGGAGTAAAGTAAGAAAAGAAAATACAAAATAACAGGTGTCTGTCAAGCATCTGCAAAAACCCCCCAAAAAATGGCTCTTTTCAGAGCCAACTTCAAATGGGAAATGGGGCGCACTATTTAAATTTAAATTCACCACACTCAGATTTTTGATATGTCCGCGGACATGGCGGTAGTCCACGGACACCACATATTGCATACAGGGATTTTGGGGTGGAGAGGCATGCAAATAAGAAAGAGTAGAGCAAGGGATTGGTCAATAAAGTTTACTGGGTGTGTTGTGTAAGGAGAGAGTCTCTTTCCTGAGAGAAGAACAGATAGCTATGGCTGTGTGTTTTAGAAAACAGATCATCTGGATTTTGGGAGACTCATGGATACATTGGTTGGAGGTGCATGCAGAATGCTGTGGAGTAGCTGCAGATCTTGGATTCGCTCATTTGGAAGTGCACTGGCATGGAGTGCGTGGAATGAAGTGGCTGGACTCGGTACCCCTCTGTGCTACTTTGGAGATACAGCATCATCCAGACATAATTATAATTCATTGTGGAGGGAACAGTTTAAAACATGTTTCTGGAATTTCTTTGCAATTTGCAATGAAAGATGGACTTGTGAAGGTGTTGGACATGTTTCCAAATTCCCAAGTAATTTTTTCTCGTATTGCGCAAAGACAAATGTGCCTGCGTTCTTCTTCATTTGGTCCACAAATGGAGAAAACGAGGCACACTGTCAATAAGGCTGTTTGTGCCTTTTTAAGGCTTGTTGGCATGTCCTTGTTTCACAATGAAAATATTATGTTTAGTAGCACATACATTTTTCGCAGCGATGGAGTCCATCTTACTTATGCTGGCAATGAGAATTTTCTGTGAAATATTCAAAATGCATTGCAACCTTTTTTGTAATTACATTAATACATTTTGTAGTAGGTGTTAATCATTGAAGTTTTTGAAATACAAAAAACACCACCAAAACGCTCTTTCCAGAGCCACCACTTCCTCCCATAGAAAAGTGCAATGGTTATGATACGGCAGCGCCCACACACAAAAAATGTCAGCAGACTGTCCGCGTACTTCTAAAAAATGCACAGGTCCCTGCACTATTTATTTGTCACTTCTATTTTTAAACTGTGAAAGGCGGCTCTGAAAGAGCCTTTTTTTTATTTTATTTTTTTTATTTTTTTTTGTTTTGACACACAAGGAAAGGAGGAGAAATTAGGGTAAGGAAGGGACACCAACCACAGGGATAAGAAAAGGCAGGTGGATAGAGGAAGATGTAGGGTAGGCCTTATTCAGGTAGTGGACAGACCTTCTTGTGCTCCTTGACCGCAGTCTCGAAAGCACTCAGAAGATTCTCCCCCCTGCAGAGTACTGCATCGCATTACATACACAATATTGTGACCCTCGAAAGGTTAGGGTCAACAGCATCATGAATGGCCTGTGAGGCAGCTGGAGGGATGCACTGTCCCACAGGAGTGTCTCTTGTGGTGACAGGAGCGGAAATGGAGTATGTTGTAGAGGAACTCAACCTACTATGTTTATCACAAGGTACAACCTTGAGAATAGCCCCACCGTGGAATGACCTTAGGTGTTGCTTCATTGATGTTGTACCAAAGCTGTATGAACCAGACCTCCCACGACTCAGCACCATGGGGCACTGATTGCAGTGACCTTATTCGCACATGCTTTTGGCACTACACCAAGAGTGGTAAACAACCAGCACACCCAAGACTCACTGCGAGTGCTGGTAGGTAGGGACTTCCACTACCTCATTCTCTTCATCCTCTTCCTCTACATCCCCATGCCTGTTCCCCTCTGCAGGCCCTTGGGGAGGGTGTGGTGGTATCGGGGGTGGGAGTGGTGCTGAGGCAGAAGTAGCACCAGCTGGAACAACAGCGCCATGGATGCCATCAGGTTTGATGATGCAATAGCAAAGGCAGCAAAATCAGGTCAATATTCAATAGTAGAATGACAGAATAAAGATGAGCTCTTGGGTGTGCCTTTTATAGGGGTGCTGGTACGCGCTTTGCGGACTGTCGCGCTCCCCGCAGACAGATCAAACACCCAAAAAAGCCTCAAAAAGTACCCAAAAGTATGTAGAACACCAGGAACATTGTCTGGGACATGTGCAATGGTGAAATTCTACTGTAAAACACTTTGGGTTGTCCAAAAAAAGTACTTTTAAAATTTTCAGGGACCCGGGGACCCAGACAGTGTCTGCAAATCAGGACACATGCTCAGCGTGGGTGCGGGCACATGATGATGTCGCAAACACGTCTGCGAATCGGAAGGGTATCCACAGAACACCAAATGCACAGGAACGGTTGTGCACATGCGCGCGCGTGTTCTACGGACAGTGTTCAGGTCCTCAAACTAATTAAATGTGTGACACACATGATACAGTCAGTTACGGACAGGCGCAATATTCGTTCGTAGGGCCTATAGGTGTCGTGCGCATTTGCGTAGATGTTCTACGGACAGAACGGACAGATATATTGTCCTTAGGAAACATCTATTTTGGTTAATTGCGGACATTCCGGACACCGAGTGTGTTCTAAGAACAGTTTTGTTTTGCTTGCAGACAGTACGGACAGGTATAGTGTTCTTAGGACACCTTCATTTTGGTTCATTGCGGACACCAAGTGTGTTCTAAGAACAGTTCCATTTTGCTTGCGGACAGTACGGACGGGGATAGTGTCCTTAGGACACTCCTATTTGGTTAATTGCGGACATAACGGACACCTGCGCTGTCTATGGACATCTTAACTGCCTTTTTTTAAAAAAAGGACACAAAGGACTAAGTTAAAACACACATAATATTTTTTTATTATATACAGATATAAAATTTATGAAAGAGAGGAGGAAGCAGAAACTGACACAAATGCAGGGGAATTAGGGGTTTGGAGAGGATGGATGGGAGGGGATGAAGGGATGGAAGTCTCATCATAACATTTTTCTAGGTACTGAGGGTTTGGGGATAGTTGACTGGGACATGGAGAGGGGGAACAGGTGCATATGGGACAATGGTATTTAATTTTTTCTTTTATTTGGTCCTCCACAAAATGTTTTAAAAGATTGAAATTTTCCATAAGGATATCATTTTTTTGTTGCATACGCTGCAGAGTATTTTCTAATGTCTCTTTTGCTATATTATTTTCAATGTTTGTATGTTCTGTTAAAAAAAAACATGTTAAGTACACAAACTAATGATTATTAATTGGCTTATATAGAGAAGTGTCTACCATTAGTATCACTGTCTTCAGTCATTTCCTCACGTGGGACATTTTCTTCAAGCCATTCCAAAGTACTGGACATTTCTGTGAAAAAGAAAATATATTACTTTTAGTGTACCTAATACAGAAAGTTTTGAAATATATAAAAATGAAGTTTACTTACTAGTTTCTGGTACGTTTTGTTGTTACTGTTGTGTAGGTCTGCTTTTGCTTCTTGCTGTCTACTTTCAGTGAGGTAATTATGTTGGAGGCATATCTTTTTTGTTTCGGTATATTCCATTTTACTACATACGCTATTTAAATGGACTGTTGATGTGTTACATATATAGGTTCCACTTCTTATTTATTATTACATATAATGTGTTTATGTGCTGATTTTTGAACTTGTTCAGTGTTTATATGGTATGTTAGAACAATTTAAGATACCCACTGAGTTTTTGGTAGTGTTGATGTTGTCCGCATCCGTCTGCGGACATACGCACAGTCCGCGGACATCAAAATCACTAGCAGGGGATTCAGTATATTCTATGTTACATGTATATAAAGTAAGGGAATCCTAGTAAACATCTATCAAATTCACACTAGGAATATGTATATTCAGTAAAAAAACTTTGATAAAGCGAGGTTATGGTTAAGTTTCGCTATTAAAAACCTATGAAATTCAGTAAACAAACGTTTTTAAATGGACGTTATGGTTAAGTTGTGCTACTAAAAACCTATGAAATTCAGTAAAACAACTTTGTTAAAGGGATGTTAAGGTTAAATTGCACTACTAAAAACCTATGAAATTCAGTAAAAAAACCTTGTTAAAGGGACGTTATGGTTCCAAGCAAAACCAAAAAAACCCTGAAACTCACTAGTTATGGTAAGCGAAGCAACCATAACTAACGCCACCACCGTTCATTGCTAAGACTAACACCCAGGACATCTAAGATGACATCACAAATGTCATTGATGACGTCACATGCGCATGTACTTTTCATGAAAAGTCTGTACAGGGGATTCTAATTATAATGTTGACAAAAAAGTGTCAAGGATCATTGGAATAGATGTCATGAGCTATGTAATGCATTAAGCAATGCATTGATATATGTAGCATTCTATTATGAAGTTCTTTACAGTATAATAATCTACTCATGTATACACATAAGCATTGTGTGCAGCATACATGATGGAAGTGCAATATTCATAATCTTCCCATGTTAATCTTCCTATATATATATATATATATATATATATATATATATATATATATATATATATTCACTGCAAAAAAACTTTGTTAAGGGGACGTTATGGTTAAATTGTACTACTAAAACATGTGAAATTCACTAAAAAACAACTTTATAAATGTATTAAAGTAAAATCGAAAAACCCCTGGAATTTGACAGTTATGGTACGCTAAGCAACCATAACTTCCAGCACCACTGTGCACTGCTAACACTAACATCCAGGACATCAACAATGACATCACCAATGTCTTTGATGACATCACTGATGACATCACATGTGTAGGCCCTTCGTTTTTGTTCACTGCCATATCTAGGCCAGGTGGGTTTATTTACTGACAGTCAGAAACTTAACTTTCAAAAGGTATTACATTTATAAATGTTGCTATTCTCACCTGTTCTTACACTACTCTCCTTTGAATTTAATCACATTGTTTGATGTACATATATAGTGGAAGAAGCAGGCCTGAAACACAGTAATCATTTTTGTGCGTGAATCCAATCATGTAGATTATACACAATTGCTAATGATACTGCCTCTTGTAGGCTTACTTTACTCTCCACATATAAGCCCCATCTTTGCATGCAAGGTAGTCTATTTATGTTTTGTGTGTATTACTAGAAATATGTAGTAAGTGATGCATTATTAGCAACTTAGTACATGTTTCATAGACCACAAAAGTGTGATACAGAAACATTCACCTTTTTATTATACAACTTTGGAAAGTACAAACTTAGCACCTCTGTGGTGTATGCTGCAGCCAATAACTACATTTCTGTATGAGTAGGTTCCTGTACTAGAAAGAACACTGCAATGGAATTTTCTTTAGAACACTACATTGCGTGATGAAGTATGTACTTTATTACACATGTCCCGATAATCCCTGATATTCTTTTGCTAAAATTAACTTCACAACCCCTCCTCTGAAAAGTAAATGCACATGTGATGTCATCAGTGATGTCATCAATGACATTTGTGATGTCATCTTTGATGTCCTGGGTGTTAGTCTTAGCAGTGCACAGTGGTGCTGGCAGTTATGGTTGCTTAGCCTACCATAAGTGTCAAATTTCAGGGGTTTTCGATTTTACTTTGAACCATAATGTCACGTTTATAAAGTTTTTTTTAGTGAATTTCACAGGTTTTTAGTAGTGCAACTTAATCATAATGTCCCCTTAACAAAGTTTTTTGTAGGGAATTTTATATGTTTTTAGTAGGGCAACGTAACCATAACGTCCCTTTAATAAAGTTTTTTTCACTGAATTGCATAGGTTTTTAGTAGTGTAATTGAATGATAACATTACATTAGCAACATTGCATTTATGAGGGTTCTAATAGTAACAAATAATTTGAATTAACTGCCCACCTTCTGAAGAATGCTACATTATCATGTGCTGGAGCACAGCATGGGGGCGTGTTCGAAAACTCATACACACTTCACAATAACATGTGTGCCTGGTTCATAGTGCGGAAGTACATTGTATATTCTTGTAGGAACTTGTAACTGCAAAATTTCCGGCGCAGAACTCCACAGGGCAAGTTTGCAGTACAACAGAAGCAATAGTGCATAGCGACGTCTCTGGATCATTAACTTCCATTCCTCCCCAAAAAATGGGGGATGAATGCCATTAGCAATCGAGAATTTACAGCAGTACCCCTTGGTACCGAAAAAGAGGATTTTTTTCTTCAACCTGAACGCCTCTGGCATTCCCGGCTGAAGAAAACAAATCCTTTTCCAAGATGCCCACCATAAAAATGGAAGAAGGATGTTGGATAGAAACCCTTCTTCGCTTTCCATTACAGCCTGCAGAAAGGAGAGTAAACACTTGAATTTGTGTGAAAAAATATGTAGGAAGTACCATCAGATCATTGAAAATTAGACTTCAAGAATATTTGAGAGCCATCAAAAATAATGATACAAGATATCCAATGGCAACACACTATAATCAAGAACACCAACTAACTGAAATCAAAAGAATTTAATTTCTTGGCCTAGAAAGAGTTGACACACCAGAGAGAGGAGGCAACAGAGAACTCCTGTTAAGAAAGAAAGAAGCAAAATGGTTATGTACTCTGGACACGTGCCACTGTGGCTTGAACTCAGAACATGCAATGGCCTATTGGTTAGAAAAATGAGGTCCCTATTCAACTGTTACAGAAATAAATTGATGACAAAATTGACAAATATAAGAATGTCACCCGGAGCTGTAAGAAAATTAATGCAAATGAGAACATTTAAGTTTGGACTTGCATGAAAACCAATGCACTAAAGATAGTAACTGCCAATTGTTCCACATTGTACATTTACAGGGTCTATTATTAGAGTGATACAGTCAGTATATGAATGCTGTAAAAGACCGTATTATATGAATTATCATTTACACTGTTGGTCCAAATCATTTTACTATTATTTCGGCTATTTAAGCCCACTCAATTGATCCTGTGATTTATTGATCCTTCTTTTTCACTCTATCATCCCCACAATCTTATAATCTTTCCTACGTTAAACTATCTTTCTTCTGAAAATAATTCTTCTCCTTCGTCATAAACCACTCAGGTAGACTATTATAGTTTAACAATCACTGATCCTTTTATTTTCCCAAAAAGTTTTTGGTATAATACTTATGAGGTATCAATAGTAATAAGAGTTCTTAATCAGTACGCAATCTAAAATGGCTGCTTGCCGTCTTTGCGTGACACGTGACGTGATCACGCTACATTGCGCAGTGATGTCATGCGACCGCAGGCTTTAAAAACAAAAGAAGCCAGACAACTCATCAGCGCGGATCCTGGCATCGTAGAGGCAATCGCACTGAGGGAAAACACAGAAACTTAAGGTAATTGAATTTAGGAAAAGTTAGGAAATGCTTTCCTCAGAACTCTTTTACACTTGCTAAAAAGGCAGTACAAATAGGAGATACTAGAAATCCTGGTATCTTTGGAAAAAAAGAAGTGGTAGCCTCTGAGTAAGAATGGTATTTTTTTGACAAGTATGTTTTTTTAGAGTCTATGCATACCATAAATTCTAAGTATAGTCTTACATTTTGGTTTTACATTATTTTCAGATAAATGTATTCTGAATATCTATGAAAACAAGAAAAATTGAATGAAAATTATCAAAGTTACATAAGAATCCAGTGAGACCTACATTCACAACAAAAAATAATTTAAATTTAGGTGAGTGTATAAATCAGGCCACCTCACCGAATACGCTTATTCTCCCACCCCTCCACAATTTTTCACTTAATTTTGACTTAAATTATAGAACACTACTTGATTTCTTTTTTCATACTTTTTTCTTAGTATCTCTCCTGAAGAACCACGGGCACAATCCGTGGGGAAACACGTGTTGAGAGTAACAAATGTGAACATATGTAACTTAATATATTTGAAAAAAATGATGAAAAAATTGACAAACATAAGAATGTCACCCAGAGTTGCATGAAAATTAATGCAAATGAGAAAATTTAAGTTTGGACTTCCATGAAAGCCAATGCACTAAAGATAGTAACTGCCAATTGTGTAATGAAAATATAAGTAAGAACATACAAAAGAAAAAATAAAATGTATGAAAATTAACCAACTTGTTATCTATATTGTTTTTACCGGAAGCGCAACCCACTAAAGTTTTTTGTTAAAAAAAAAATGCTTCTGGGGGATAGACTAGCATCTTTGGAGTGTTGAGAAGGTCCTGCTGCTGCATTTAGAGCTTCTTGTAGACAGTTTGTCAAGTTTTCCTGGAGATCCAGGTGGAGGATGTAACCTGAAAAGTACATGTGCAATGACTACCATTGTTCAGCGCAGAAAGTTTAGATATGGCATTTACCAGGGGGCTGACCATGAAGAATAAAGGGTTTTTGACTGTTGGAGTTGTAGCTCAACTAACCCCGGGAAATAACATAATGTTCCACTTCCTCCGTTTGCGTTCATAAATTATGAAAAGAATATATGGAACAAAACGGTTTAGCACGATTCTCAACCACTCCTCTTCGGTTGTGTCACCTGAAAACCACGAACCAGAGTGGTTTAATGAACATGTTGTAGACAAGAGAAACTATTAGAGGGCTGCAAAGCTGAGCAAGATATAAAGAAAAAAAATATCAACTAAGCATTTTCTGTAAAGAGTACTGTGAATGTCAATCCAACTTGAATCCTCAAGAAAGAACACCACATGTGTTATACTCCAAGGGTTAAAAAAAAGTGCATTAGAAATATTGAGAAAATGTGGAATCTTGCAACATAGTCGTGTAACAATTGCCGTGGTTGGATCAAAGATCAACACCACGCTGGAAAACATCCATGCAAGCGACCTTCAAATCAAAGGAAAGCAAGCACTACTCTGCTGATTTAAATTAAGGTGACTCTACGGAAAAAATGGAAATAACTTTGGTCCTTAAATATATGTACATATTGAAACTTAGGAAGTTGCTAATTTGAGTAAGATGAGAGTTGTAGGAAAACGAAAATGCACGAATGCGTTGGCAAAGACCTTTATTTAATTGTCGAACTTAGCTTCCATGAAATCTGACTTACATTTGCCAAACATGCCTGAATCCGTAAATTATTGCAAGGGTTTACCAAAAAAATCCAGGTAGAAGAGACCAGGATGATGGGGGTTAATTGACTGGTGCAATCACTCGTGTGCCCTTGGACCAAATGTGAATAGCAGTCGTGTTATGTTATGTTATGAAAGGGGACATTTGAGAATACTCACAGTTTATATAAATATAAATCCAAGCAGAGGCCGCATGCAGTAAGAAACTGCAGCAATGTTATTTTAGGAACAGCGTTACTGAGAAAGGAAGGCAACTCTCGCAAAACTTTAAACGAAGCACACAGCACACTAATTTTCTGAAACCATGGCTGCACTAAATACTAACCATCGCACCCGCTTCCGAACATCACCATCATAGACAAAAACAATGCTCGAATGAAAGGGAGAAAACGAACAATAAAATATAGCCTCTCTTAAAAGAATGGGACAAATCCCAAAGAGTCGATCTTTAAATAGAATACTTTCAAGATTGTAGAGAAGTAATGGCACACATATAGAGCCTGATTTACAAAGATTTTTTTTTTAATGGGATTGTGCCATTGAAAAAGACTTTTGTAAAGCAGGCCCACATTGTTCCATGATGAGAGCAATTGAAACCGCGAAGCAGGAAAAAACCTGAATTCCATTATTGTGCATGATATTTCAAATGGACATATTATAGGGCGCCACCCTATAGTTAAGGTGAGTCAGAGACACATAGGAACCCCTCAAAATAATATCGTTAATAACTTTTGATTCGAGTAACGGTGTTGGCCGAAATATCGTAAGTGATTAAACACCCACAGGCCCCACCAAACTGCACATTTACATAAAGATGTGTTAATAATACAATAGATTTTAAGCGTACATTTAAAGAGTGTGGCCTACTTCTCATTCATTTTCCGATAGCCAAGCAAGCACAATATTTGCCCAAGCGCACAGCCCAAACCACTCGACCGATTTGGACCAGGTCCAAAACAACTTGGTCATGAAATGTTGACTTGCGATCCCTGCATGGTTTGGTGTTATTCTGTGCAGTAGTTTTTAAAATATTTGAAGGAGAAGGGGGTGCCCCCTTCCTAAAAATAGATGGTGATATTTAGGGGATTTACCCGGAACCATTTTTTTTTAAATGAAACAACGAGCATCTGATTTTTCTCTCAATGCAAGCAATATTCACCACTACAGCCGAGGATATGGAAAAATGAGACGCAGGAAAAAAGCTATTCGGAGGTAAAACATGATCAGGCTAGAGGTGAGGAGGACGGTAGAGAACAATAAGTGAAATTGTGTAGTTGGAAGGGGTCTAGGGACTGAGTTTGCAGCACAAAGCTTTTGGTAGCCTGGGCTATAGCCACGAATAGCCGCCATTTGAAAGCAAACAGCATCACAGAAACAACGTGTGTTGTGGGGGATACAGAGCGGGCAGTGGAGGTGAGGAATTCACCTGGGGAGAGGTGTGAGCTGGCACAGATGAGAGCGGCACTTGGTGAGGTGGTGGGGGGCAAAAAAGGATTTTCTTCCCTGCATTTTTGCTGATATTCATGGCTATATCTGGGGCTGCAAAAGACTGCAGAATACCGTGGGAACAAGTAGTTCTGTCCCCGCAGCTATATATTTTGGGGTGTCCGTTTTTCATTTCTTTTTTGAAGTTATTTCTATAGGTGTAGTGATGCTGGCGGTGAAAAATCACTGACCATGGCTGACTGATGTGGAAGGTATTTGGGACTCTTTTTTTTATTTTGGCTGTGTGTTTTCAGGCTTTGGAGAAAAAGAGAAGAAATTAGCTTAACTTAATTAATATAAAAAGGATGAATTGTATTCTATTTTTAGATGCCCCATACAATGATTTTTAGGTTATATGTTCTGACTTATGGCATTATGTTCTGTTGCTGTGGAATGTTTGTTTACACAGTGTACTGTTATATATTATTCTCACCGTGCTTTAATTTCTGCTAGTTTATATGAGTACAAGTACATGAGTAGTGTACATGAGTAGTGTTGTACTGTCTAGATTTTTTAAGTTGTATTGTATTATAAAGCCTGACGTGAGGCCCCCTTTTTATCCAATGTATGTAACCGTGGTTATGATGAAAGTCAATGAAATGTACCCTTGAGCATAATATAAAACATGTTTTTCTCTTTTTTATTGTATTTGTGTATTTATTTTCTTCATCAGTTAGGTTTCCTGAGATATATTTATGAAAATTGGCCATGTGGACTGTCTTCGTGGCTACTCAGTAGCTATCTAGTGCATGACATTGCTATTCACGGGTAGACGTGGACGTGGTACCCCTTGCAGTTGCAGCTATTTTACGGCAATGGAACGTCATGTGTTTGTGGACGTGTGGTAGCCGCGGTTATGCAACATTTTGGTTGGAGTAGCATCATATGTGTATTGAATGTTTTGGGGAAGTGGGAGAGATCAGGGTAGTGGAGGAGGATCATGGGGAGCGGAAGGGGGCTGATGTGTGTGCTAGGGACACGTGTTTGGAGTTTGGGGGAGGGGAAGTACATTTTTTAATTCATATTTTTTGTGAATAGCCGCGGGTAGCAGCAAACATCCATGTATGGGTCATATATAAACATGTGTGTAAAATGTACATGCATAGGCATGTCAATCCTTTTTGTCTTTTCATTGGTTGACTGTAGGCATTGTTATATTTATAGCCGCACATATAAATATACATTTCTGTGCAATAATCAAATGTAGATAATAAAACACAGAATTGTATCTGTGTGTGTTATTTTGTGTTTCTAAGTGTTTTCTTGTCTTTTTTTAAAGATTTAAGGTTGGCTTGCTTTGGATTTTAGCCTGTAGAAAATGTACATGCACCTGTGGATATAAGTAAGGTTTGTTATTGGCAGCTACTAGTGATGCTGGGCAGGGTTTTCGGCCTCATTACAGGTCTGACCTGACGGGTTTAACACCGCCCGCCTGCAGGCGGACGTGGAAACACCAGCACCATCACTAATACGAGTCTGGCGGTAACCAGTTGGTTTTACCACCTTGGTTACCGCCAGACTTGTAATGAGGCCCTTTGTATGTGTTTCGGTGTTTCTAATTGGCTGGTGTTCATGTTGAAAAATGTGTACTTCATTATGATAGGTGTCAGTGAATATGTCGGCCATTTTATTAGTTTTCTTACAGTATAGTCCTATTTTTATGGTTTTGATTTTAGAAAGTATGAAACTCCCCATTCTGTCTACTCATCTCATTTTGAATGCAGAACTTGCACTGTGCAGTTCATGTTACCTATGACAAAATATGATTGGCATTAATCAATTATTTGTCATTGTTTAGTTAAACGTATATGTTAACAATGAAGTGCCCCTGCTGTATATGTAGCAAATGAGTGGGAATAATTATTCAAAGTTGTTTATTAGTAAAGAAATTGAATTTTAGTGAGGTACATGATATAGAATCATGAAGTCCCGGTAGGATAGCTCAGGGGCAACGTGCTTGCCTTGGAAGCAAGATGACACGGAGCAACACAGGTTCGATCCCTTGGTTCACACTTAGAAACCTCTGGGTATTAAGTGAGTTATAAATAACCAATCGTATCATATCATATCATACTTTTATGTGTTCAAAATAAAGAATGATCACAGAGCAGTAGAAATGTGATTTTATCTTCAATGCTTTTTTAATCACTTATTGGGCCTCATTACGACCCCAGCGCTAAACCATGGTGCTATTAGCACCATGGTCCATGTCTGGGTCCGCCATGGTGAATGGCGGAATTCCCGCCCCATTCCAAGGTTGGGGGGTGATAATTCCCCATTCACCATGGGCCCTTCCCCATTCCCATTTTTGCCCCATAGGGCTCAATGGGAAAGGGGAAGGCGCTAAGTACGGTGCCGCAAATTGCGGCACCGTACTTAGCACCAAGGTCCCTTTGCGGCACCCTACTTTAACGGCTGGTAAAACCAGTCGTTAAGGTCGGGTCCCGCAAAGGGACCTCGTAATTAGGCGCTAAGTGTTTAACGGCGCCGCAGCCTTTTACGGCGCCGTTAAACACTTAGCGCCTGGGTCGTAATGAGGCCCATTGTGTGTGTTAAAGTGACTTTTGGGGTGATATTTGCTGGTGTGGTGTAATTTGAAAATGTGTGTTTTAAAAAAGATTTGGTTTGCTGAAGAGTGTTACTATGTGGTTATATATAAGAGAAAATACATGAGGCCTGATTCACAAAAAGCTTTCCTATGGGAGTGTGCCATTGTAAAATGCTTCTGTGAATCAGGCCAATTGTGTTTATTTGTTTGTTGCTTTGTGAAACCTTGGGCCTCATTACACGGTAGGCGGTGGACCAAGGTGCTACTAGCACCTTGGTCCATGCCGGTAAAATACTGGCACCGCCTTGGAGGAAAGGGGAATTACCGCCCTATTCCAAGGTTGGCGGGGCGGTAATTCCCCCTTCCCACATTGCCCTTCCCCATTCCCATTTTTGCCCCATAGGGCATAATGAGAATGGGGAAGGTACTAATTACGGTACCGCAAATTGCGGTACCGTAATTAGCACCCTGGTCCCTTTGCGGGTTGGTTTTTAACACCTGCTAAAAAGTAGGCTAAAGTACCAACCCGCAAAGGGACCTCGTAGTAAGGCGGTAAGGGTTAACGGTCACCGGTACCATTACCGGTGACCGTTAATCCTTACCACCTTCCGTGTAATAAGGCCCCTTGTGTTTAATTTCATGAAAAATATGTTTAATTGGTTTTATTTTTAAATATATATTATGAAGAATATAAGAATGGTATTAGCTGCGCAAACTGCTGTTATGTAAAAATAAAATGGAATGGATTTTTCGGTACAAATTGCCTGAATAAATGCAGGCACAGTATGTGTTCGGCAATGCTATTTTAGTACACTGATGACAGGTTGTAAGATTTAGGGATGGTTTATTGGAAGTTTAGATGTGTGCCAGTTTAAAATAGGAACACACACTGATGTGTATTTAATGTTCTTGTTACTGTAGTGCTAATTGATACTGTTAGTTGTCAGGGGCAGTTTACTGGGCATACTGGTTCTTACATGTATTTAAGGGGAATATTAAGCGTGTCCATAGTTTCAGGTACAACTAATATGAGGGCTTTAATACTATTGCTATTAGGATTGTGTTCCATTAGACTGGAGTAGTAATACTATCTTTATTTGCTCAGAAGACAGACTGCAATATTGCAACTGAGAAAAATTTCGGCCATGGAATGGGATAGAAAGTCTGTTCACTCGTTCAATGGTTGCTATTTAATACAATGTTTGTTTATTTTATTTTTACATTGATTTCAATGGTTGCTATTGAAAAGTTGGGCATTTTTGTTTGCTTTTTTTTAAACGAGAAATGGTCGCTGTGCCTTTTGTCAACATGTCTATTCAAGAGATTAGCAGCAGCGATGATAATACCATCTGTGTCCCCAGTCCATCAACACCAGTAGAAAGTCATACGAATAAAAATATGTGTAGACAGTTGGAGATATTTATGGTGAATGAATAGTGCTTTAAAATGGAGTAAGAGGATGCCCAGTGTGCATTGTGGCCCTTCTAATGTTCTGTTTGAAAGCCTGGGAACATCAATCATGATAGTTTATCTGGTGCAAGTTTCCTGGGATGACGTGGATGATGCGTAATAGAAATTGAATGAGCATCACAAAATAAAAATGCTTGGGGCTCATGTGTAATGTGCATAGAAATTGGCAGCATGTCGAGTAGGTGATTTCACCAGTGTGATGCCTCCCTTGACTTTGATAGTAGTGTCAACTCCACATGTTCCAGTTTGACCATCTGCCAATGTCTAAGGGCCTCATTAAACAGAAGGTGGTAAGGGTTAACGGTCACCGGTAATGGTACCAGTGACCGTTAACCCTTACCGCCTTACTACGAGGTCCCTTAGCGGGTTGGTACTTTAACGTCTGCTTTTAGCAGGCGTTAAAAACCAACCCGCACTAATTACGGCACTGCAAATTTGCGGTACCGTAATTAGCACCTCCCCCATTCCCATTATGCCCTATGGGGCAAAAATGGGAATGGGGAAGGGCAATGGTGGAAGGGGGAATTACCGCCCCACCAACCTTGGAATAGGGTGGTAATTCCCCTTTCCACCAAGGCGGTGCCGGTATTTTACCAGCATGGACCAAGGTGCTATTAGCACCTTGGTCCACTGCCTACCGTGTAATGAGTTCTTAAATCCTCTCTTTCTAAAATTGGCTGCATGTTTAAAATATCTAATCGAAGAATAAATGTACCATAAAAATAGCATGTTCTCCTAAAACTACACATCACTCTCATGTAATACATATGTACTATGTAGAAAAAGTGTTAATAATAATTATTTATTGTGATTTACTTCAATCTAGAACTTTACACAAAATAGAGAATCAAAGAATCAAAATACAAGTGCAAATAAACAATCGATAAATAATCAATAATTAAATCATACGTAAAACAATTTGCACATAAAATTCACACATATAACATAAAACAGTTCATACAACGGCACCCCAACTTGCTTCAAGTTCATCAAAATTTAAAATAAATGTGGATCCAATTATCATATTGAACTACGAAGTTCATAAAAGTTCATACATTCGTAAAATTCATAGGATCCATCTATAAATCAATACAATCTATTAAACCTGTAGAGGCCTAAAGCATCAAACATCTTTATTCCTAGTGTTGGGATATAGAACCCCGCCTAACAGGTCTTCTTTCTTAATTCTGTTGCCCTTACGATATGACAATTCCAACCCAAAGACAGTGAGAAGTAAAAGATGCCTAAGTGCCAAAAAAAAAAGTGCCACAGAAGAATGTTCCACCAATACAGCAGCTGGTACAAACCAGTCTCTGTTGTCCCAATGCCCACATAGACAATAGTACTTGAGAGTGAAGCCCCTCATTTGGTCAACAGTGGTTTGACATGCAACCATACGCAATATAAGGCAATTTGTGCAGAAGTAGTATCAGCATTTAAGCCGTAATCCCAAAAGGAATCTGCTATAATTCCTTCATAGCTATGTACCAAACCACCCAGATTACACATACACAGAGGCCCGAGTTTAATACACTCTGTGACCACATGTCTGGCGGATGCCAGTTTTTCTTTTAATACGCATATACGGCAGTACCTGTTCTCAGCAGCTAGGCTCAATCGAGGTCCCGTAACAGACCGAAACGACAATTGTCTTGTGCGTAGCCTCAGCAAGAAATGTCTTATAGCTGGCATAAAAGCAGGTAAGGTTGAGTTTTCCTATAATGATGTACCACATGCAACACTGCTTCATGCCCCTTTCATTTTGAGAGATGGTTGTAATTCCGCACCAGTCCCACTTGTTAAACTTTCTCTCTAACGATTTTTTCAAATGAATGTAGGGTGTATTTTTACTAAAGTCAGGAGTCCAATTTAACTCTCTGAATAGTGTCTCATTTATTTTATTTATTTATTTTATTTATTTCGTTTGGTTGTATGCCCAAACCCTTGGGTATCACAGCATAGGTTACAAGAATACTTTGTGCTTAGTTGGTACAGGATTACTTGGTACTTAGTTGGTACAGATAAACATATAGTAAGGTAACAGTTTTGTTTCATTTAGCAAATTACAGTTCATTTACATGATGGTCCATAGTTAAGCAGGGTTTAGTTGTAAGGGTAAAGTGAATACAGGTTGGTAAATTTGTTAGCATACTTTTGAGCATACAGTTTTCTTTCTTTAGCGAGTTGTACAATACATGTTCTTAGTGTTACAGGGCCTCATTACGATCCTGGCGTTAAGGGTTTAACAGTGCCATAAAAGGTGTCGCCGCCGTTAAACCCTTAACGCCTGATTATGAGGTCCCTTTGCAGGACCTGTCCTTAACGGCTGGTTTTTCCAGCCGTTAAAGTAGGGACCCGCAAAGGGACTTTAGTGCTAAGAACGGTACCGCAATTTGCGGTACCGTTATTAGCGCCTTCCCCATTCCCATTGAGCCCTATGGGGCAAAAATGGGAATGGGGAAGGGCCATGGCGGCATGGGGGAATTACCGCTCCACCCATATCGGAATGGGGTGGTAATTCCCCATTCCGCCATGGCAGACACCGGCATGGACCATGGTGCTAATAGCACCATGGTCCTCCGCCTGGGTCGTAATGAGGCCCACAGAGTCATGTCGGGCTTAGCTGTAGTGGTACAATGGTATATGTTTCCATTCTTAAAATAGTCTATACATTCAGCTTTGGTTATTATACCTTTAGAATTTGTTAAATAACCAGGTTTTAAGGGATTTCTTGAATTTGGGGAGGGACGGTTTATTGGAGATGGCCACCAGAAGTGAATTCGAAATTCTGGGGGCTGCTACTGGAATGCTGGAATTCCCTGTTCTCACATTTTTGAATCGGGGGATGCAAAGAAGTGTGTTGGTGTTGGATCTCAATGTTCTGGAGGAGGTTTTGCAGGTTAGGTATTTTTTGAGCTAGCTTGGTGCTGATCCTGTTACGCATTTGTGTGCCATGGTGAGCGTTTTGTGTATGATCCTAGCTTGTATGGGTAGCAAGTGGGCTTCCCTCCTGTGTTGGGAAATATGGTCTCTCTATGTTATACCTAGGCAGCTAAGAGGGCTTTGTTCTTAATTAGTTGCATTTTGTTCAGGTTTATTTTTTAATCCCTAGTAGGATTATGTTGCAATAGTCAATTCTTGCCAGTACGATGGCTCTGGCAAGGGTGGTATCATTTTGCGATGTGAGAAAGGGTATGCTTAGAGAGATGAGTTTGGCCGTTTAGGCTGTGGAGGATGACAGCACACTTATGTGTTTACACATGGTGAGACTAGAATCTAAATAGACCCCTAGGGTCTTGACCTGTTTGGAAATCTTTATAGGTGTGCCATTGATGAATATGGCTGTGTAAAGTGGATGTAGTTTACTTAGTCGGCTTGAGGATCCTACTATCAGAATCTCAATTCTTTCTCCATTAAGGCAGAGGCTATTTTTTGCCATCCAATTCTGGATGATGGAGTATATTTTGTTTATAACGTTGGTGTCCTGTTCGAGATTGCCAAAGTTGGGGATGAGTATTTGTGTGTCATCCGTGAAATTAGTATATATTACTCATTATAGAGTGTCGGGAGAGGCAGGCGCCTTAAGGGATTCCCAGTGGGACTGTGATTGGGTCTGCAGCAACATCACCTATTGCAACTCTTGATGTGTGGTCAGCGAGGAATGACTTGATCCAGGCAGTGGCCTCTTTAGAGAAGTGGAAGTTATTGGCAAGCCTGAGACAAAGTTTATTGTGGTCTACTAAGTCGAATGCCGTGGATAGATCTATTAATAGTAGGATGCATAGTTTACCTGAATCCCTGATGGCATCCATCTGTTTTTTTAGGTCTAGTAAAGCAGTCTCTGTGCTATGATCAGGGCAAAATCCTGATTGTCTTTCCCCTAGTAGCTGGTTGCTTTCGAGGTGGGCTTGGATTTGTGCATATGGAATTGTATCTATTATTTTGAGGAGGAAGGGCACTGTGGTGATGGGTCTATAGTGGGTGGGGGTGGTAGGGTCCAATGTTGTTTTATTGAGAAGTGGGGTGACCCAAGCTTCTTTGATGTTGGCTGGGATGGTGTTGGATTCAAAAGAGGCATTAAGTAAGTTAGTGATGATGGGTGCTAATGTGGGTGCACATTCCTTAACTAGTTTGGCCGCGATGCTATCGCCTTTGCTATTGGATGGTTTGAGTGAGGCTATGGTTTTGAGTACGGATTCAGTGTTTACTGGACTAAAGTGAAATTCAGGGAAGTTGGTGGTAGTGCGTGTCAGTGTAGGTAGGATAGGTTCAGCGGTGGGAGCTAAGCGTTTTCTATGTGACTCTATTTTATTTTGGAGAGTGTTTATCTTGGATGCTAGTGCATCCTGGATAGTACTGCACCATTACTTGTTCACTTTAACTGGACAGGGCGGGGTGATTGGGGTATCTAATTCTCTAATGATAGAGAATAGCTCTTTGCTGTTGGAAGTGGCATTAGAGATGCGTAGGTTGAGGGAGTTGGCTTCCTGCATAAATACTGCCTCTTTATATGTTTTAGATATATGCTCAAATTGTATTTTGGATTAATTAGTGGGATTATTCCAGTGAAGATGTTAAAGTGCTCTTTTTTTCAACTAATTTCTATGAGGTTTTCATTGAACCACGTATTACTACGTTTAAGTTTGGGGTGTTTAAGTTTGAGAGGTGCTAATTCATCTATGGCTGTTTTGAGGCAGTATTGATAGTGTAGCGGGATGTCGTCTGGGTTGGTGTCATTAATGGGGTGAGCATAGAGTAGATTGTCTAGCGCAGGAGATAGGTTGTCACTTGTGAGAGTCTTAGTGTTATGTGCTAATATGGGAGCAGATGGTGTATTAGGAGATGAGAGTTCTTTGGATAATACAAAATTAAATCTGATAAGGACATGATCTGCCCATGAGATCTCTAGAGTTTCTTCTAATAGGATTGTGGTATTGGGAGTAAGGATCCAGTCAAGTGTTCGTCCTTTTGAGTGGGTTGGAGTATTGACGGAGTATTGACGATTTGGGAAAATTGCATTTCTAGGAATCCGTAGTGGAATGCACTGGCCTTGAGGTCAGAGGTGTCATTAAGGTCTCCTAGGAGAATAAATTTAGTATTGGGCTTGAGGGAGGGGCAGATGAGGAGTGGTAGCTCTGTGTCTGGAATGTTGGTAGAGCTGAAGGCTCTATAGACTACTAGGAAGTTGATGGTGGTTTTAGGTTCAGTTGCTAGTTTGAGAGCTAGGAGTTCATACCCTGGTGAGGTTTCGATATTGCAGTCTCTGAACTGGAGTGCAGATTTTATGATGATGGCTACTCCGCCACCTGTGGCATCTTGCTGATCAGCTCTGTGTATTGTGTAGTCTGGTAGTATGGCGATGGTGAGTAGTCGGCCTGATGCTGAGTGAAACTAGGTTTCTGTTAAGACTAGGAAGTCAAACTTGTGTTCTAGGATGAGATCATAAATGTTGATGGCATGTGCTCCTAGCAATCTTACATTGATCAGAGCACCTTTTAGTGTATGTGTGTTGAAGTTGGTACTGTTTTTTTGTGTTATGAGTGCTGGTGGGGTGTGCTGGTGGTGTGCGCGCAGTAGGGTTGTGACTACCATGTTGTTTGCGATTAGCCTTTACGGGCCTTGGTATGCTAGAGTTCATGCTTGAGGGTGTTGGTCTTATGTTGGGTGCTTATACTGTTGGGGTAGTGTGAGGTGTTATATTTAATCATAGTACGGGTGGAGAGTCTTGTTTTGCTCAGTGTGCCTAATACAGGCTTTGTGCATGTAAGGGAGCTGTGTGTCCTGGTGGATACCTGATTTGGCGTTGTGAACCTATGATGGGTGAGGTAGTGGGTGTAGTGGGTATGCTGGTGGGCAGAGTTATGAAGGCTGGTGTGTAAGGTAAGAATGGGGTTTGACATGGTAGGGGGTAGTGTCTAGGACAGTATATGCGTGCAAGACCAGCGCTTAATTGGATGAAGTTGCCTCTAGCGCATAAGGTGGAATCTGCGGTATGGGTGGGCATTATCATGGAGGTGGTGGTTGGGCATGCGGCTGAGGCTGTAGTGAGTTTGCTGGCAAGGTGCGATTTTTGTTGGGGAATCTTTATAGATAGTATCACTATTATCAGCAAGCCAGGTGAGGTGGCTACTAGCTTACACAGTCTAAGATCCATTTGTCAGTTATTGTCTTTTGAGCGTTGCTAACCACTCTAGTGGAGGGTCAATCCTGACTAATGGAGGCTAGGCTTGGGGAGTTATGAATGATGGTGAATATCATATCCTAAGCTAATTTAATTATGGCAGAGTAAATAACATTCATACTAGGAGAGTGGATTCTAGGCAATGTATTGTGGGCTAAGTCTAACATATTCAATACAATTGTTAAAGGTAAAAACAATATATCTACGGTGTAGCAAACATATGACAGTTATCATTTTTTTATCAATATAACACTGGTGTAGCAAACATATGGCAGACATATGGCAATGTTCGGTTTATCTATCTGAAGTCAGATGACTAATCAGTGCACAGTACTAGTATAGTAAGCATAACAGTAATGTAGCCATGCAGATTACCAACAATCTAACATATATATATATAGGGTGCTGGACCAGTCAAGAATAACAACAATGACAGTTAAGTGGGTTTTTCAGCAGTGCAGCCGTTCTACAATCACAGACGATGCTCTTTGCAATTGCCTTTAGGTCAGTTTTTGCATTGAAGAAAGTACTTAAGTGTTTATAGGATTGTCAGAGTGCCGCAGTGGGCCTTAAGTGCTAATGCAAATTGTTCGTTTCCAGGTACCTTTGATGCTAAGTTCCCGTATTGGCACCTGTGATGCATGCATAGAGTTAGTTGAGATTTAGGGTCTTAAAGTTGTAATCCCTGATTACCCTTTTTGCATCTAAGTTCTGTCCCAAGGCTGCTAGTAGTTTACAGATGGCACCAGATTGAGATTTTAGGTAAACACACCCCCAGTCCCAGAGTGCCATACCACTTAGAGAAGTTAAACTCAGTTCAAGGCACAGATATTCCATTGCATACGATGGTCCTACGCCCAATGTTGAGCGCCAGAAGTGTCCCTCCAAACTGTTTAGCCAAGAAAAGTCCTGCAAAGGAAATGCATCAAGGCCATACAGAATGGAGGGAACAAAACATTTCCTACACAGCAGGATAATACCAGATATTGAGAATTCTGCTTGACCTCTGGCAAACTTTAATGCCTGGAGAGTCAGATATTTTGCACTTCTAATTCTGTTGTTGATTAGGTGGCTATAATCAGCTTGTGCATTAGTCTCTAAGCACAAATAGGAGTAGGTTGGAGCATAGTCAATAATACCAATTAAAGTATCCATCCTGGTCCTATTAACTTTATTCCTAGTGACCAGCATTACCCTTGTTTACCTCCCAAATGTATCATTATGGGGTCAGAGACCCCCCCCCCCCTTGTCCAATCTTACTCTGGCATGGTTATTACTGTGCAGGAGAGTCAGTATGTGTACAAGCCAGACTGGGCACTTTAGATCCCTAAGCTTAGTCCAGAGCGTGCCTGTTTACCTGGTCAAAAGCACTTCTGAAGTCACAAAGGTGATGTACAATGTTCCGTCCCTGTTCCGTACTCTGAGTTGTCTGGATAAGCTGACCCAGAACTCTAATATTGTGGGAAGTTCCAGAGCCAGGCCGAAGACCAGTCTTTGCAAGATTGGGGACGTTATTACTAGATGCACACATTTGCAGTTCCTTCAGTACCAGTGATGCGAAAATGTTTCCGGTCACAACCAGCATAGACACCAGTTGGTAGTTGTTAATATTAGTCCAGTCCCTCTTTTTATGAACCGGAATAAGCACAGACTGCTGCCATGAGGCCAGTATCATACATTCTCTACAGACTTGAGAGAATAAGATCAACAAGACCTGGGACCAGTTGGTGGGATCCTTCTTCAACACTGTATTAGCCAAACCGTTCGGGCCTGATGCATTAGAAGACTTAAGCTTCAAGGTGACGTCTGTCAGAATCTTACAAGTCATGGCCACAGTCACGGTCCATAACAGTGGGCCATTGGGGTAGATGTCCATACCCCAATGGCCACTGTCCATAAGAGTGGGCCATTGGGTATATGTTTTGTTATAAAGAATTTAGCAGTGACATGTGCAATCCATTCAGCACCGGAAATGGTGTTTAAGATCTTGGTCAACCTGTCACCCCTGTAAGTCACCAAGATCTTCCATATTTCACTCTGTTCTGACAGACTATAATGTTTTAACCAGGTGCTGAATTTTCCCCTTACATATTTAACTGCCTGGTGCACCAGGGATGCAGAGCCCTGGCACTTGCTATACACCATAAGAGCTCTGATCTCCCTGCGTTCCCTGTGCTTATTATCTCGGATATTTATATCAAAGGGTGTATCACCCCTGCTTTTACCAGCCAAACTGGGTTTTCCACAGCACATACCAATGGAATGGGTTAGCCTATGGATCCAAGATTCGATGGCCTCTGCGTCTTTACCACTGAGGCTACTCCAATCAACAGATCCCAAGGGGAAAGCCGAGGCACACATCCTATTGATTTTATTCTGACTCCGACAAATCTGGTTCCCCAGTAATTAGGTATCACGTCCCCACACAAGCATGTCACTGTGGTATTGGCAGATGACTTAACAGCCTGCAAGAGAGTTGCATTGTCACTGTAGTCATTAGGGGTCACATTTAGACATGCTACACATTCCAGCAAACAGTTGTTGCCAGCAATGTAGTACAAGTTCTTAATAGAATCATATAATCTACATTTTTCTAGGCATATATAAACATCACTCAAAAAATACATTCTCTAATAGGTTCAACAATTCAACAGCATTTGACGTACTTAACATGCTATTGGCAGCTACCCATGACATAGACAATAAACAATGAATCAGAAAGTGAATATAAATATGTGATTATCTGTTCTCATGTACTGTTTTTCTATTTATAATTCCAATATTTGAAGTGACAAGCAGTATATCTATCTATCATACTAAAGCAGAAAACTACATGCAATGGCTGGAGGACAATTATCCTACAGAAGAAATAAATAAAATGACGTTGTTGAACAAAAATAAGCAAAGAAAATACACAACATGCAGCATTGTGTAAGTCCATTTTTTATGCATATGTAAAATGGGACTAACAATGATATTTTAAGGAAGACATATCACACACTAAACATTTATACTTTGTTTGCCTACTATATAAATTGTGTATACCACCAACACAATTATTTTTAAAGTGCATTATATCGTCAATTGTTTCAAAATATATGAAATATTTCAAAACAGTGGAAGAAGTTATTCAAGTATGACAAAGAATCTAGTCTGTCTGTATGTGTATTTTGAAATTTCAGAAAGGTGTCGAGGATAGACGAAAGTAACCTTGTGAGGTTAAAGAAGAGGAAAAGTTGTTAACTATCTTTTTATTCATTGTCGTCACCGACTGAACAGGCAGATTGAAATAAATTGAGAAGTAGAAGCTTTGAGCTGCGAGGGTGGTGAATGCTTATATTTGTTATTTTTCTGAAATGTATACTGTGTAAATCAATGGTAAGTATTGACAGTCAATTAAGACTTGTCACAATGGGGGATGTTACTCCACTGATGCACCTGTGCAAAACACTGCCAAAACATGTAACCAAGCTCAAACAGTATAGTGCAGAATTGGTAAAGGGTACAGCAGACAAAATGTTCATGCCATGGCCACAAGAGGGATTGCTGTCAAAGGCGGTTTTACAACACATGACCACATACTTGCATGCTGCGTACACAGGGAAGAAATTGGAGAAAAGGCTAGCTCTGGAAAATGTACAAGGAGGAACAGGAAGACCAGCCTCCTGAGGACTGGATGCTTAATCAGTGGAGGGAGGAAGGTGCTGAGCCGTCTGCTTCCCTTACTTTGCCCAAAGTAAATAGCAATAGTGAAATAGATGAAGGAGTGTTTCCATTGAGGGAATTAAAAGCGGTGACAGGATATAGTAATCCGATAAATGAACAACCTGCTTACAGCAGTGGCGATGGTTCATAAAAGACAGATACTTCTCAAGCTTAAAGGGAAAAGTATCGAGGAAGTTAGTCAAAGGGAAGATCATGACGAATAGGATAGAAAAGACAGGGAACGAGAGAAACAATTGAAAGAGGATGAATACAGGAGAAAGGATAGACAAAGGCGAGAACAAATATATCAAGAGGAGCAGCAAAAGAAAGAAGAAAGAGCAGAGGAGCAAAGGAATTATGACAACAGGCAGAGAACAATCGAAGAACTAGAAAAGAAGACAGAAGAGGAAGAAGCTCAGATATTACAGGATCAAAGAATGCAAAGACAAATGGAAGAAGTGCCTAGAGCCAATGAAAGAGGGGAAGAGAAAAGACAAGAGGAGGAAAGGATTAGACAGGAAGTGAGAAATCAAAGGGAATCAGATGAAGAAATGGAGCAAAAAAGGAGACAGAGGGAACACGATAATGATTGCATTCAGAAAGATTTAATGGAACCGAGTCGAGTGATATCATAGAGACATATAGAAACGTTCCTCCCATCGCAGGGAGCAACATCAGGGTCATCTAAAGTTACATTAGATGAGAATTTCGAGATAAGAAACATCGGAGATAGGATCGATAACGCCTATCAAGAGATGACGGCAAGAAGCGAATCAGGAAGGAGAGGGAAGGAAAGGAGATTAATCTATAGTCACCTAATCACAAGGCAAAGGAAGCCCATTTAGTCTCGAGCATAGAGCCGTGTCGTTAGATAGGCTGACCTTAACAGAGGTGACAGAGAGGAGAGCCATACTAGTTGGGGACTAGATATGTCTGACGAAGAAGGGGAAACCATCTGTGGGGAGGAGGGAGAAAGTGCATGTGGTCCCAAGGGATCTCTGCAGACAGACAAGGAAGTGAGATGGTCTGATCTAGAGCAACCTAAGGATAGGACACCAGTTCCCATGAGGTACCCACAAGGACGATTGCATAGTGAGAAGGGAGTGTTGACACCATATGTGAACAGGCTAAGGTCATTGCCAGGTAGAAGGCAATCAGGAACCATTGGCCCCACTATAGGAAGGCAGACAGAGAAAGGAGAGGCCAGACTGCAGTATATACCCTGGTGCCAAATGGACAAGGATAATTTAAGATGTAAACTCCATAGTTTAACATCGGGTGTAGGAAAATGGATTTATGAGCAAGAAAAGATGACAGAAAGAAATACTCTTGCCATAGGGGACATTAGGGGTCTCCTAGCAGCCATTCTTGGGGAAAGGGCTGATGACATTTGGACGAGAGCTGTTTACTCAAGTGTCAGAGCACAGAGCACCACTCATGATGGAGCACCATTTAATAATTGCAGAGCAGATGTTTGGAGAGAACTCAGGGTACAGTATCCTGATACGTCAGATATGGGTGCAATTATGGCATGTAAAATGGAAGATGACGAAGATCTGCTTGCTTATATTCAAGGTATTCAGGAACACTGGACTCTGGAAATGAGTGAGTCGTGAGGGAAATCAGTGACAGTATTTTACCACATTTTGTGTCAGGGATTACCTGGACAGGTACAGAGATTGCTGCAAACAGTGGGTATATCGCAGGCGAATTATCAACGTCCGATGGAACAAGGAGGGAATGGGTTCATGCCGAAAGGCAGCGGAATGGGCTATAGAGGAAGTGGTGGTTTCCAGAATAGTCAGAGTGGTTATCAAAATAACCAAAGCGGGTTTCAGCACACGCAGAATGGTAATCAAAATGTGCAAGGTGGTTTTAATCAAGGAGGGCTAGTTAGAAGAGCTCCTCCTATATGTTGGACATGTGGAATGACAGGGCACATTGGACATGTGGAATGACAGGGCACATTGAATATGTGGGAGCTAAGGGTTTGTACAGAATGGGAAATTCTTAAGAGAGGGGACAGCTTATCCTCCAGCATATAGCTCACAAAATAGGGATGGGTTTGCCCAAGATCAGACAGTATATCAAGCACAAGCACTGCAAATGCAACAGGCATTGCAACCACAGAAAGCCACATTGAATCTGTCGCAAGGGCAGTCACAGCATGCAGCCATGCAGATACAGCAGAATGCAAACACGGGACAGTTACTGTAGCGGGTGTCACTGTGGTGGGAGGAAATTATTTTACATGTATGGGGATAAGCATGTACCCACAATAGGACAGCTCACAGGGTGACTTGATGTGTTCAGTATTATCGGTGACACCGAATCCCCAAGAGGAACCAAGGGTTGATGTTACTATAGGAGGTAAATGTTTTTCTTTTTTAGTAGACATTGGGACAACCCGCTCATATATACGAGAGGGAAAATATCCGTTATCAGGAAATGCCATGAGCTACAAGCAGAGTTCCTTTCACTAATGAATTACCAGTCTCTATAGGAGAGTTTGATATGTCTGTTCCATTATTGTATTCAAGGCAGATTGCGGTTAATATTTTGGGACGAGATTTAATGATGAAGCTGTAAGAGGATTCAATTCAACACTACAGCTAAGTCAACGCCTAGTCTAGAATACTGAATGAAAACCCTTATTGATATATCCTTATGTCCAGTTCATGCGTTCTGGATGACTACCCCTATATAACACCCCTCTCTTGGAATCCCCCTGACCCTGCTGAGCCAAGAAGTAGTTCTGTTTTGCAAGTTTAAAAGGTTTATTTGATAATTTAAACAATAGATATATATATCACACTTTATAATAAATTAATAATTGAATATCACACTTAATCTGAGCAGTAATCAATAATGGATAGTCCGGCACTAGCACACTTCTTTATAATCAATGATGAGTGGTTATAGGATGGATAAGATAGCAACAATACTTTGATGGTTTCAAATGGATGCAATGTGGAATGAAATGCAGTACAGAAAATAACTTGATAGGATTTCAGCAAAAGACAATGTAATCACTTTCTTGGACAATTCACCCCCCCTTTTATGCAATGCAAGGAAATGGAAGGAAAGCACACAGTTCTCAGAAATGCAATCAAATGTAATTCAGTTCACCCCAGCAAGCTTAGACTACAGAAGTTTGAAACACAGGCCCAAAATGCTTTTATATGTGCTGGCAATGAAGTGAAAAATATGCTAAAATGCTTTTAATTCCCTCTAGAGGTTCAGGGTGAGTGGTATCAAGTTAATATTAGTCCAGGCTCACTCTAGCAATGATTCAGGGATGGTTCTTAAGAGGCAAACAAATTTTTAGCAAGGAAAGCAAGGAAGCTGCTGTTTTCCCACGTGGAGAAATGTGCAAATCGCGGCAAATTCGCGAGTGCGTTTTTCGCGATTGCGGCAAAAGTGTATGGAATAGGAATGCGGTTCTAGGTTTGTTGAAAAGCCAAGATTCCCAGTTTTCAGAGGAAAGTTACTGCAAGTCTCTAAGACAAACGGTCACGGAGATATGAGCGATATGGTAAAGGTCGTTTTTCAGATTTGATTGGTTCTGCACAGTTCTGCTAGGTACTCACAATATATTTTTGAAATAAATGGGCCTCGCCACGGATCTGGTCTACAGGTTTTCTTCACTCGCCACGGACGGTCTCTGCGCACAGCGTCGGGGTCAGCTCTACTCTGCTGGTCTGGTCTGGGTCTCTGGTTCTGATCAGGTCTGTGGGTCCGGATACAGCGGTCTCCGGTTCAGCTGGTCTCTCTCTGGATACAACACTGCTCTCTGGCAAATGGCAAGAGTTCTTGCAAAGAATTCAAACAGCTCGCCTGGCTGTGATAATGGCAATGATTTGAGGCCTGCTAAAGAGGGATTTAGCGTGTAGTTGACCTCTCTGCTACAAATTCTGAAGTAAAGTCTTGGTCTCTGAAGGTGGATAGATTGAAGTCTCTATGTTGGCTCTCTGGAGGTTGATGGAGGTAAAGTATGGATTTTCCCGGCAGAGCGTCCCGCAGCAGATGGAATAGAATGTCCCTATCTGTCCTGACTGTCTGCTTTTATGTGTTTTGAAAGTGGGTGGAAAGGCTAGCTTCCTAGGCCCTACCTATCTCCACTTGTCATTGGCCACTTCATCCTCTTCCCCTTGATTGGGGGAATGAAATGAAGTGTCATCATGATGAGGTCTGTTTATGATACAGAGAACCCACCCCTGTCAACTTTACACACAATCTATATTTGCTCGAAAAGACATATTTGCACAGGTACACATTTGTTTAAAATTACATGCACCCATCACATATCACAGGAGGTATCCCCTGTTCAAAATCTGCTCTTCCTGAGAACTTGCATTGAGAAATGGCAACATATTTCACTTTTTGGTCAAGTTACCAATATCAGATTCTTACTCAAATTTACCCAAATGTGTGCAAGGCATGCAGGCATTAATTGATGAAGTATCAGACTTTTCACATGCAGACATTTTAAGTAATACCCTCTTAACTGCTAGTTTGCCCCCAGATCATGCCACCGGTTCTAAAAACCTCTTAAAATGTGGGCAGAAAAATCACAAGAATTATGGTATCATTTAAATAATTACGACAAGTCCGTACTATGAGTTATTCATCTTTTTCTAAAACCATATTCTGGCTCCAAAGGGGTGTGGTTTCCCCCCAGCACAAGGTTGAATTTCTGGTTTTTCCAGTTCTGCCAAGCCAGCTTGCTCTCACAGGCAGTGCTCCTCCCCTTTCCTTCCAGGAGGAAGCCACTTTTACGGCCCCCATAATAAAACATTTGCTTGGGCCCTGGACGGCCCATTGTTCAAGAGGAAGCCATTTATGGCCACTTCAATAAACCCTCTGCCTGGGTCCTATGTTTAATCTCTAGCAGTCCCTTGGTAATTCAATCAGAGAAGTGTCATATCCCTTTTGGTGGGAACAGCAAAAGGCAGCTAGGCCTGGGAACACAGCAGTTGTGCAAGTCTCAACTCCTGTCGGGGGTAGCTGGTGGGCAGAATTCAGTTCCTTAAGCCAGGCTCCAGCTAATGTCACTTTTAGTTACCCAGTTTTCTGCATTCAAATAAAACTAACCATTTTTACATATGCAGCTAGAATGCTGATTCTAAGTTTAAAACTATGACATTTAAACAATTGCAACCTATGTGACACTCAAAAGTAGGTCACTCATTTCTTTTAAACATTTAGATTTTTAGTGTCTTTCAGTCCAAATTTACTTAAACTGCTGAAATTCACAGCTTAGCCAGTCTTGTTATAAACCTTCAAGTCACTTCAGAATATAACTTTACATTGTATCCACCTCTCAGTAAGTCTTTCTTTGGCCTGCTTTGGGTTCATTTATTCAGTTTTACACAAAAAAAAAAGTCTGATGGTTTTAAAACGCCGGCTTTCTGATAGTGGTGAGTACTGGTAATGCAACCATTTTTGGGATTTTTCTTGGATTAATGCATTCCAAACAGGAATGGTTCTTACATGGTAGTAAATCCTTGCTTAACATTGTTTTGATGGGGCTCCTTACAGTAAGATGGTTATGTGGAACCCCAAAAAAGGGTTGAATCTTTAAAGTGGTCCAATGAGTCACGATTTCAGCAACTTTTTGACATCAGTAACAGTGGATTTTGTTAACAAAGATCTTTCTTTACACTGGTGGGTGGCAAGTTAGGTAACCATTTTGGGTGTACGCACAAACTGCGTGGTTCTCCTGGATTCTGGCGCACTTGTGGGCTTTTTGGCCATCTTGGATTTTCTAAGCCCACAGCACCAAATGTTGCAGGATGATAGCTCAAACGTGGGTCAGGACACCCAACAAAGCTAAATATGATGATTTCCTTTACTGATGAAGGCATAGTGTGTTCCACTCCAGGGATACATTATCCAAACATGGGCAAATTTATAATGGCGTTTACAGGGCAAACGGCTCTGTGAGGAATGCCATTAGAGCCGAAAGTCTTTCTTTATGGGGTACACATTTTGTTGACATGGCTACCTAGCCGAGAGGGGAAGATTATGAGTATACCTGATGAGTTCTTGTTCAGGCCACAGATACCTATGGACGAAGGGGGGGACAGACTAGTCCCCTAGAGTTACATGCAGCCATAGTGTGAGGGGAATTGGCCATGCCCGAAGAAACCGATGATGAGGTCAGGTCATGGAGAACCGTAATTACCATTGGGGAAGGGTATAGATTGACTGACGTCACAGTCGAAGATATGTTTAGAGATGATCCATCAGATGATGAAGTAATATTTGAGTTGAGTATAACATATTGGATCAGAATAGAGAGAAGGGGAATTCCACAGCGAAGGGTGATAGTGCAGCAGTGTCCAGCATTTTTTGATGAGGACATGGAACAAGTGCCAACCTCTTTATGGACTACAGGCCCCTATTGCGCAGGCCTATTGAAGTGGGTAGGAGAGGTTAAGACTAAGCTGAAACCAGGAGCAATTTTACCTCAAGCAAGACAGTACCTGATGTCTCGAGAGGTGGATGAGGGTAATTTTAACACTGTATCAGCCATAATGGACCAAGGTGATGTCAGATTCACTGTGTAATACTGATGTGTATCCTGTGAAGAAATCGCAAGTGGGGTTGTGGAGACTAATTCAGGATATGAGGCCAATTAACCAGATTGTAGAGGCAGGGTTTCCTGTAGTGCCGAATCCTGCAACGATTTTTTGTAGTATCCCCACAAAGACCAATTTTACCGTGATTGACTTGAAAAATGCGTTTTTCTGAATCCTGTTGCATAAGGACTCCCAAGACCTTACATCATTTACGTTTCATCAGACTAAGCTGAAGAGCACTCATTTGCCCCAAGGGTACTGTGAATCCCCATCAATCTTTAATAGTGTCCTGCATATGGACCTAAGCAATATTGATTTGCAAAGTGTTGTTCTGCAGTACGTAGAGGACATTTTAGTTTGTAACATGACAGAGGATGAGTGCAGGCAAGATTCGATTCAGTTAATGACTATCCTAGCAGACAAAAGATATAAAGTGGACAAGGAGAAGTTGCAATATTGCCAGGAAGAGGTGTTGTATATAGGTCAGTTAATCTCACATGAGGGGAAGAAAGTCACACCTGAAAGAGCTGAGGTGATTATGAAAACAGCAAAACCGCACATGATAAAGCAAATGCAGCAGTTTCTGGGATTGTGCAACTATGTGAGAGCATTTGTATTTGGTTGTAGACCATATACACAAGACCCCTTCTGCAGGCTCTGAAGAAAGTCCAAGTGAGCAAGGAAAACATAGAATGGACTGAGGAAATGGAGGGAGGGTTTGAGGAATTGAAGAAAGCTATTTGTACATCTCCAGTTTTAGGTATTCCCAATTATTCTGAGGAGTTTTTCTTATATTCACACACAAATGGGACAGTTATGACAGTGGTGCTTACACAGAGGACTACACTAGGGTACAAACCTCTGACATACTAAAGTGGGATTTTAGATCCAGTTATGAGAGGACACTTTCATTGCGAACAATTTCTTGCAGGAGCCGCGTTCGCCATTGAGAAGTCTACAAGCATTGTGATGGGGTGTTCTGTGACGTTGTTTGTTGAGCATGCATTGTTTGCTGTTTTGGAAAAACTAAGGGTACATTGACATCTCAGAGGGCATCGGCATATGAGGTAGTTATATCAAATCCAGCAATCAAAATAGTCATGTGAAAAATAGTGAACCCTGCCACGTTTGTAGCCAAACCTGTGACAGAGGATGAGCAAGTGCATGATTTCTCAAACTACAAATCTACAATGATATTCCAAGGGTGAAGAAGAATGCTCTAGCGGGGGAGAGATTCTCTTTATTGACAAGTCTTCAAAAATTGATCAAGCTGATGGGGAAAGGCATTCAGGTTCAGCTGGGGTAAGGCACAGAGCCGATGGGGAATTTGACGTGGTTGCAAGTGCAAGGCTACCATCTCACTTGTCGGCAAAAGCTGCAGAATTGGTGGTGCTTATTGTCACGCTTGAGAAACATGCAGGGTGGGAAGTAATGTGTACAGTGACTCCGCCTAGTGATGTCAACCGTACACACAGGGATAACACGTTGCTACCTGTGAGCGGACACCACTGCAGTGCAGCACACAGCATTATTGGACAGGCTTATTAAGGTCCTACAACTCCCAGGAGCCATTGCAATAGGTAAATGCACAGCACATACTAAGATAACTGATTTTATTTCACACAGGAATGAAGCTACTGATGAAGAGGCCAAAAGGGTTGCATATTCACCAGATATTTCTAATTTTGTTACTCCAGATGTAAAGAAAAAAGTGGTCACGATTAGGATTGTAAATGAAGGGTTTAATCATTTGTCTAGAACACACTTAATAGAGGTTCAAGCCAATGTACCTCAGGAAGAGAAAGGAAGAGAAAGAGTTATGGACACAGAGGGGGGTGTTCTTTATCCCACTCTGAAGCATTGTGGCAACAGGACAACACTGGCAAACCAGTGATGCCTGTAGCCTTATTAAAGTTACTGCTTCAACAGCTGCACTACCCTGCACATGTAACTAGGGAAATCCTTGCAGCAGCTATTGCGGAGGACTAGTTTGTACTGAATCTGTTATAACATGTTGCCTTTTATGTAGTAAATTGCATTGTAGGTCAAAAGTTTACTGCTGGGCACACACTGCGAAAAATCAGGGGAGTAATTCCATGAGTGAATGGTCCTTTTAAGCATTTACATATTGACTATTTTGATATGCTGCAAGTATGTAGTGGATATAGGTATATGATAGTCGTGGTGTGCCATGTACACACCCTGATGCCATTTGACCTGCAAAGTTTTTAGTTTGAGAAGTCTTTCCTAGATGGGGAGTATGTGAGGTGCTGAGATCCGACAATGGGCCCCATTTTGTTAATGAAGTATTCGAACAGATCAGCCTATTGCTTAGTATAAAACACACATTTTCTTCTGCTTATCACCCGCAAGTGAACAGGATATGTGAGAGACACAACAGTCTTCTCAAGGAAAGAATTGCTAAACTGAAATGGACATTGAAGAAGGGCTGGCTGTATTGCCTGCCCCTTGCATTATATGCATTAAGAAATCATCCTGGGTCAGACCATCACCTCACACCCCATGGGTTAGTAACAGGGAGGTGAATGAGAACACCCCTGTCTCCTCCATCGAGGAGTATAAGTGATTACCAGATGACTGCAGAATTGTTAGGAAATGAGTTACGTGGATATTTGACATGTATGACCGCTAGTCATTTCAGATCAACTCAAGCTTAAGGGGTGTCAGGCTCAGGACAGATATGAAGACCATTCAACAACCGGATCTGAAAAATTACTATCTGTACCCAAGTTGTTTATTGGAGACCCCATTTTAGTGCGCAAATTCACAAGAAAGTGGAATGAGCCTCGTTTTAGCAGACCATTTATAGTTGAGAATGACATTCCCTCAGCAGTAAAGGTCCAAGAAAGTCGCGCTTAGATCCACTTGGGCGACATGTAACCGATGCACCCACACCCGTTGATTCAGAAGCAAGACAAGAAGAAGAAGTTCAGCATGTGCAGACTTAATCGATGACGAGGAAGAAGGACACTAAGATTACTGATTAAATAAATGCACATGTGCATTTGGACTGTGGCTTACCTCGGACACTCTTTATTAATATTTTAGCAGGAGTGAAAAAGCAAATGTTCTTGATCCACAGGAATCTTTTTAATTGGACTTTAGAAAGTCCTGATGTGCTAAAAAGAAATAATGCCAAATCTTGATTTCGAGTTTGATGACTGGAAAGGGGACCAGTTCCCTGATTCATTCTTCACCGAGTTTCTATGGGTTAAGACTCATGGTTCTCACATCGTACACTCTTTACAGATATTTTAGCAGGAGTAAAAAAGCAAATGTTCTTGAACCACAGGAATCTTTTTAATTGGACTTTAGAAAATCCTGATTTGCTAAAAAGAAAAAATGCCAAATCTTGATTTCGAGTATGATGACTGGAAAAGGGAGCAATTCCATGATTCTTTCCTCACTTAGTTTCTCTTGGGATAAGCCTCTTGGTTCTATCTAATGTTGATGCCCATAGACTACTTATTGCTATCTTTATATACTTACTTCGCATCCATCTTGTTCGGCATAGTACTGACATTTGTGTGTTTCTGTAAGATCCTAAGAATCGCCCTGCAATTTCTGGAGAGAATTGCACATATTCGGCAGCTACCTGAGCACTTAGGGAGGCTGCTTGATTATAAAGGTTTTTTCCTTCCTTAAATGTAGTACACTGGCACAAAGTGGACTGTTGAGAATAACGCAGTTCCAGAAAGTAAGCCGGCTCAACGACGTGTGGAGAGACACCAGTGGAGGGTTCTCATGTATTGGTGCATAATATATGCGTGCTCAGCATCTATTATTGTTTTTCTGTTTTTGCTAATCCACACTGCTTACTTTGTTGTTCCCAGAAAGGTAGGAGTCCCTTTAATTCTTCCCACTCCAGTGACCTATGCAGAATTAGCTGTTGCAAAGAGACCAAGGCAATATGTGATTATCCCTACACCAGTGACACATGTAAGGTCATTCATTTTTCTGACAAGTGTTCCTATGATTTTCCCTGTAGGAAGGATCGTTTTTTATATACTCCATGACCATTATGTACAAGCTCATTTGGAAACAGAGAGGCCCAAGAGAGGTGCAAGGGAAGATGATTATGATTTAAATAATTATCAAGATAGTGCAGCACATTTGGGAAACAACATGTGGTATCAATACATGAAACGGGTGCGAAAAATACCTTGCTATGTTTGTGCTCTCCTCCTATAGCAATAGAAATAGACGTCCAGACAGTTCATTGCCTAACTCACCTTGCACTCTGCCATACAAGAAGTCAGTTCCAAGGGTCGAACAGCATCCTTGGTATGGGTGACTGAATGGTCAGCTCTAGAAGAAGATGACTATGTTCAGGATTTGAAGACAAGAGCAAGAGCACACACCAGAGATCATATGATAAGATACAAACAGCATGGAAAGAGAGGGGGGCAGGAATCAGATGGGAAATAAATATGATGCTCAACTACCAAGGAACAACTGATGAAGAAATATAAAGATGCAAGGAGAGAGGCTCTCCAGATGACTGGGAAGAAGGCAAAGTTGTATGCAGAGCTGTGGCAGTAACAGGATATCACAAACCAATTATAGATCAGGAGGAAAAAGGATGCAAACCTCTCTGGCCGAAGCTTGCAAAGTTGTTGATATGGGTCGGGGACAAAGGAGGCCCGTTGTAGATAGTGCCTTTGACTAGTGCAGAGCTTCAGAAACAATGGCACAAGAAAGGTTGGAGAGAACCAATAGTGCAGTCGAATTTTCATGTTTCAGGAATCAAGGATGGAACAGTAATGATAATGGACCACTACTGGGCCTGTGGATCCAGGGCATATATAAAACTGCCCAGGTATTGGGGAGGACTATGTTCTATAGTAATTGTTCATGTTCCAGCAATGGTGATTCCGAAGAGTGACCTGAACATTGGAGAATTTCCAAAAGCAGATGCTCACCTGAGAAAAAGGAGGTCAGTTCGATTCCTCAATCAAACAAAGAGGGAGAACTGCTTCTCAGCTAAATCTAAAGAAGATTTTAATGACATTCCGTATGAACACAGGTTGTTCAGCCAGACGTTGGCGATGTTCATGACAATCTTCATGCCACGGATCCAGACAATGGCAAATGCCAGATAGTTACAGATAATGAGATGGGAGCTCCTGCAGACAATCAACACTACCATAAAGGGATTTAATGCTATCAAGGAAGATCTGAGAGCCATAAGACTGATGACTCTTCAGATCAGATATGTCATGGATATGATTACAGCCACGGCTGGAGGTGTTTGTGCCAAAATCGGAGAATCATGTTGCACATTCACACCTTCTCACAATGAAGAGAATGGGACCTTGACAGAGGCCATTACAATGCTGACAAACTTGTATGTCAAGATGGAAGATTAATTTGAAAGACATTGCATATGACAGCTAGTTTGTGTCAATCTTCTCATGGGTTCCACAATGTATGGCAAATATCTTCAAGTTTCTTGGAGCCTTGTTGGTGATGATCATGTTTGGAATCTATGTGATCAGAATAATAATCACACAGTGAAAGAAGACAGCAAACAAAGCAACTGGAATGGATCATGATTGATGTTGAGTCAGGGTTTGGACCCAAAGACCTGACAAATGAAGAAATAAGAGACTATGTAAAAGCCAGTATTCATGCACCTGAGGGAACACAATTCCTGTATCCGAGAAACCACAAGAAGTTTGTGGGAAGACAAATCTACTGCAGCCCGAATGGACAGTATAGTCTTATGACCTGGAGTGTTGATTAACATGTGAAATCATCAAGATCTCTGAAAGGAGTAATAAAGATATGGACTCTGAAGAAGCATTTCTTCAGACTACGATGTCTAGATTTGAAGACTGATGGGAGATTGGTTGATAAATCAACCAGAGGGGGGATTGTAGAGGAAGATGCAAGTACCTGTACCGGAAGTCCTGCCCAATTTGGCCTATATGTTGCAGCCAGAAATTGCGACATGCACAAAGCCAATAATGGTACCTATACCATGAAAATTCTTTGAGCAAGGTATCCATTGAGAAAAACCTAAATAATGTACCCTGAGAGAAAGGACAGTCTCCTGAAGGAAGAAGTGTGAAGATGAGCGAAAGAGAAGACTGATAACGTCACATGAAGCAGAAATTACACACCGAGAAGAGATGCCAATGAAGAAAGTATATAGACCTTATAGAATATGATGGCAAAATAGAGAAACGAGCAACATTTTGGGAGCAAAATGAAGATTGCATGTGCAGAGAAGCACTGAATAAAATGCAAAGCCATTTCACAAAAGTACAGATACAGTAACGCAAGTAGACAAAGTAATCATAAGACTGGCTATATGTAGTGAAAAGACTGCAGGCGGTGCCGCCAATATATAAATATATATATATGTATATATATATATATATATATATATATATATATATATATATATATATATATATATTACATGGACGCGGTAGCGTCCATGTAGTTATGGTTAAGTTGGTGTTTCCATAGGAAGAGCATTTTTTGGGTGGCTTATAACTTCGCTCCCTCTGGACGAATCCTCACCAAACTTTGCATAAAAAGTATATGGCCCACTCTGAATTTTTTTTTGCAAAGTTTGGTGAGGATTCGTCCAGGGGGGAAAAAGTTATAGGGGGGTCCCAAAACTTGTGTTTTTTTCCTATAGACATAATGGGAAAAAACTTTGCGCACGGCCACAGGCCAAACCGCTGGACGGATTTACACCAAATTTGCGGCAGGAGCAGGTGCTTGGTCCCGAAAGCGTGCCTTTGCAAATTTGGTGTAAATCAGTCCAGTAGTTTTTTATAAAATGACCAAAACGTAAGGCAAAAAAATTAGTGATATCTATGTTCGCTTCGCGGATGGACTTCCCTGTTCGCTCCGCGGACAGCACCCCGATTGGCCCATGGCCTTGCGTAATGTCCGCAGACATGCGACGTGTTCGCTGATTGGACGGCGAAGGGCGTGGAGCGCGTCAGATTTTCTGTGGCGCCTGCCATCTTGTATTCGCCGGCGACCGCGTACAGCGTGGTGAAACATTGATAAAAAATTGTATTCAGTGCCGTGTGTTGGTGTGTAAGAGTGTTTGGGGAGGGTGGGGGAGTAAGAGATAGGTTCAATGTTTTGTTTTCTTATGTGCTAGACGTTCTTGTTGCGTTCGATTTGTCCGTGGAGAACACGGCTGTTCTGACATTTTGTAAATAAACTAAATGGTGGGGTGTTTAGAGGACGGAGTATGTGTCATTTTTGTTCGCAAGGAAGGTAAAAATGAGCTATGAACACTAGCGGTGTTCTTAATTGTTCGTAAATGCACAAACTGGGGGTGTCCTCAGGACGCTGTCCGTATTGTAATCTATCTAGTTGAATGTGTTCTAAGAAAACTCGCGGTGTCCCGAAATGGTTGCAATTACACAAAATGGGGGTGTTCTGAGAACGTGTTTGTATTGTTCGTTGTCAGGGTGAAAGTGTTTTAAGACCACTCCTTTTGTCTGCTAATAGTACAATTTCCTATGGGCGTCAACTGACTTTTTGTCCACTAAAGAAACGATAAATCCGGCTGGTGTGCACCGACATTATGTGATAATCCTATGACTGGTGCTATTGACCTGGCTGACTTGCTTTTGCGACACTAAATCATATCTCCCGCCCCTAAGCCTGATATTATCAAAGCATTCATATTCCCCGCCTCTCTCCGTGACGTTACAGCGTGCGTCATCAAACGCGCCCAGTCCTCTGCAGTCCTAAGTGACTTTACACAGAACCCGGAAGACAACACATATTATGTCACAACACAGTGCGCCACAATTCGAAATATGAAACAGTGATTTAAAAGCAAACAGCAAGATTGTATATTTTGTAAAGTACATTTATTCGACATCAAATGTTTAGAGAATATTCAGCAATTTGCATTTGTCTTTGTTGTCGATCCACAAAAGTTCATGTTGAGGCACGCGATGTTCCTTTGCGGTACAGAGGGTGTTAGATCAGCTTACAACTCAGTGCGCCACAATTCGGAATATGAAACTGTGGTTTAAAAGTAAACAGCAGGATTGTACATTTGGTAAAGTACATTTATTTCACATGAAATGTTTAGTGAATATTCAGCGATTTGCTATTGTCTCTGCTGTCGAACAGCTAAACTTTATTTTGAGCCACGCGTTGTTCCTTTGTGGTAGATAGGCTGTTGGTTTATGATAAAAGCAGTAAATGGTCGCCCTGATAATCAGAAGGTTGCTCCAACAACGAGCCATTAGACCACCCTATTGGTTGGTATGTTGTTTGTAGCCGCTAGTACTGCGTAAGGGCATATTGGTCCTTGGCGATTGTCCCATAAAATGGTGAGGGTCATGAAGTTGAATATTTGGACCTGCACCTGGCAGTTGAAGACCGCATCGGCTGGAATCTGTAAATCGTGACATAGGCAAAATGGGGCCACATACCTGTTTTAAGAAACATAAATTAGTCTCACCAGCCGATCTTCATTAAAAATCATCATTTTATTTATTAGGGCGTGAAACTATTTGCTATCGAAGATAGTGCAACGGAGTATGTTAATAATAAAATAATAATATTTTCCCATTCATATAGCGCTAAGAACCGTGAGGTATCTAAGCGGTGCTTATTATTAACCACGGTGTGTGGTGCTCATTTATCGACCACGGAAGGATGAAAGGCTGAGTTTGGCCTTGCCGGGATTCGAACTTGCATTAGAAAGCTGTACACGGATGTGAAAGCGAGCGTTGTACTCGCTGTGCCACTTGACAGGCTACAGTGAAGTGGCACAGCGAGTAGAGCGCTTGACCGCCTATAGACCGGTTACATTATTTCTATTAACCCACCCTGTGTCGTCTGCCTTTTTCAGAGCCCTCTAAACGACAGGGGATCAATTCGGCGGTGATAGTGCGCAGTAGAAAACATTATGCCACTTTCAACGAACAAGTTCAACTTGAGCGGTCTTTAATGCTACGCTATTGTAATTATATTTGGTATAAAATAATCTAAAGGGTTACTTACAGTACAATTGCAATTTCCATTGTCTACGAGTAGTGCAGTCCCAAAATACGACTCCGCGTGTGCGAACGATCTTTCGCATAGTGATATAATATATAAAAGTTGTTTCGTTTCAGAAATTTCATCCTTATCTTCTCTTACGTTTTAGCAACACTCCTTCAAGAGAAGTCTTTCATCACAATCTCTGTCTGTCAAGGTCAAAACACAATACAACCTTATAGTCCGCTTCGTGAGCTTCTCCGGGGCCCGAGAAAAAAATGGAAGCAGCTGACCTTCACTGTGAACGAGCATAAATTCTTACTTTGCAACATTCTGTGTAAAGCCATCTGTGAGAAGTTGGCTTTTGCACGCCATGTTTGTATATTGTTTGCGTGAAAAAGTTTTTTTAAGGGACGTTATGGTTCTAAGTACAGCCAAAAGACCCCTGAAAATCGCAAGTTATGGTAAGCTATGAAAAATAACTCGCGCCACCACCGTGCACTGCTAAGACTAACACCCAGGACATCAAAGATGACATCGCAAATGTCATTGATGAAATCACTGATGACATCACATGTGTATGTACTTTTCATGGAATTTGTGTACTAGGGACTTTTATTATACCGTTATTAGTGCTTTGAACAATGCATTGATATAAATAGCATTGTATTATGGGATTCTATGTAGTATACTGAGCTACTAATGGAGAAACATAGCATTGTGTGCAGAGTACAAAATGAAAGTATAATATTTGTATTAAACATTATAAACGGTGCCTGTGCATCCGGCTTCCCCATTCCCATTTAGCCCTGTGGGGCTCAAATGGGAATGGGGAATATTTTTTTCCGGCGCCCAGATATGGGCAAATACCGGGTCCGCAAGGCCTTAAAAAATGAATACCGGTGGCAGCCGTGCCTGTTTTACAGGCACGGCTACCGCCAGCCTCGTAATGAGGCGCATTGTCATTTCATGTTGTTATTTTTATTGTTTTACATATTCCTCTCTGGTGGGACATTCCAACATGTCCAATAACGAGAGTACCAGTAGAGATGACGTTATAATTTGGTTTCTGAATTAATTGCATTAAGGAAGAAGGCGACTGGGATGAAAAGCCCTGCTGAGAGTTGGTGCTTCTTTAAAGTTAAAAAACACTGTTTCAGAAAAGAAGCAGAGGAGGTACTTTGCACATTCTGCAACAAAACTCTACGCCGTGGGACTTCCAATGTTCTGTCTGAAAGCTTGGGAACATCAATCATGATAAATCATCTAGTGTGAGTCCACTGGGATAACCTTGATAATGACTATCGGAAAGAACACAAATATAATACAAGTAAAATGCATGGGTCCCATTCTTTGCATAGACAGACAAAAGCACCAGCTACAGCACTTCCATTCACCGGTGCAACAATATTACAAACTGCAACTGAAGCCTCAACTGCTCAGACTCTTATTTTACCAACTCCCGATCTTTCCATGATACAATTCATGTGTAGACGATATCGTGAATAGGTAGTCAAGGGAGAGGCCACATTTGAGGAATGGTAGACGTTAATCGCTGAATACCAGATTACCTGTCATTCTTAGATTTTTTTAAGTGACACATTGTTTTACCCTCTTTTTTCATAAAGAAAAAATATAAATATATGTTGCTTTTTATTTTTATTCCCTTTGTTATATGTTTTATCCTTATGTGTTTTGCTTCGCTATTCTACCCCCTCTTTCCGTACCTCAAAACAACCCTTTTAAGTGCCACCTTTTAAGTTACAAATATAGATAAAATTGAACACAGACTGCATAAATATATTACCATATCTAATGTCATTTATTTGATGCAGTTTCAGTAATTAAAATCTCCCAATTGTTTGTTTGTAGCTGTGGTTACACTGTTAACAGGGGCAGTAGTTTAGCCACGAATAAAAGCACTCCAGTTGTTGCATGTGTTAGCCGCACACGTAAAATCCTGCAATTCATTGGATGATGCTATAGCTGCGCCTACAAATGATAATTTAAAATATATGCATCTCTGTGTCTGTACATATGTGCATTTCACATATACATATTGAAGGAAACAAACTTTAGCTGGAGGGATGTTAAGCTGAGCAATACATTGTAACAAAATCTTTGATAGGCACCTTAAGGTGAGAAGTTAAAGCAACAAAACCTCTGAAATTCAGCTAAAGCCACCTTAACTTTGCACCCCCTGTTGCGCATCATATGACCACAATGATGCCATCACAGATCCCATCATTGATGACATCACTAATTACATGTTGTATGAGAACACTGATGACATTTCACATCACTGTTGCCATCACTGGTGACAACACTAATTACGTTGTATATAACTAATTACATCAATAATGGAATTAGACATAACATCATTTCTAAGTTAGCTCATGAAAACGTTGATTACCTTAATAACAATTTAGGCTGTGGACTAAGCCATGACAAAGGCTGGGATCACTGGCAGCACCAAAGACCACAGCTAGTGGTTGGTAGTGTTAAAGAAATACCAATGTGTATGGTTAAAAGCCATGGCTAGTAGCCCATCACTATTTTAAATTATACAGTGGGCAACATTGAAAGCTATAATCAGTGGCCATGGCTAAAGCCATGGGTGGTGCCCCTTAATATGTTAGAATATACAGAATATACAGTTGACACAGCCAAGGTTCATGGCCACTGGCTAGTACTGTGTTGAAGACCATGATTAGTGGCTGATTAATGTATATAATATAGAAGGCCACAGCTAGGGACTGGCTAGCGTTGTGTAATACAGAGTGGGCACGGCCGAAGGCCATTGCTTATTGCATTTTATTATTTTAAAATATACAGTGGACATGGCCAAAAGATGTACAAATTACCTGAAGTTCATAGGCCATGGCTAGTGTCTCATTTATCTGCTAGAATAGCCAAATACTATGGCCACTGGCCAGTATTGTGCTAAAGTCCATGGCTAGTGCCTGACCAGTGCATACAATATACAGTGGACACAGTTGAACGCTGTATCCACTGGTAAAGGCCAACAAATACAGTTGGTAGCCTGTTGGTGTTTTAAAATATTCCGTGCACATGGGCGAAGGAGGTGACCACCGTCCATAATTTATGGCCATGACAAGTACCCATTCATGTGTTAAAAATATATTTGGCCATGCACACTGACCATGGCTGAAGTTCATGCTTAATGCCAATTACTGTTGTTATGTAATTAGAGATGTCATCAGTGATGTGATCTGTGATGTCATCATTGTGGTCATAAGATACACACCAGGTGGAGCGGACTTAAGGTGGCTGAAGCTGAATTTCAGTTGTTTTTTTTTTGCCATAAGTTGTCACCTTAACGTCCCTGCAACTAAAGTGTTTTCCTTGAATATTAAAATAGAAAGATTAAATGCTATTAGCAAGATTGAAAATAACATCATTTTGTAGTGATTGGGAGGCCTTGGTAAAGAACCTGAACAATGTTGCGAAAGGAACAACTTGTGAAATTCTAACCTAGAATCTCTTTTTTGCCATGGTTGGTGAGTTGCAATATAGCATTAGTACCTGGCGACTGACAGTCAGATAGTTTCAAACAGTCTGATTGGCTCTCGCTCACCACTGTGGCCCTGCAGTTCCTTCCGCGAGAAGCTGCAATTGAAAGGGAGAAGGGACTATGTGTAGTCACTTCTCTCCTTTCCATGACAGACATTTTTTTTAATTTCTTATCCAATGATTTTATTTATTCAATGGCTGCCATGGAAAAGGAGAAACGACTACATTGTAGGGGACACACTCCCAGTTAGGTTGGAGTGCTACTAGGAATACTCAGACCCACGGAAGGCCCAACACCTTCCCTCAAAAGGAACACAGACCCAGCCAGACAGCAAGTTCAAACTGTGGTTTATTACAGCCAAAACCAAGAGGGATCAGTACAAGGATCAAAGGAATCCAAGAACCTCTCAACGTCTCCTGGCTCGCAGGCCAGTTTTGTTTCTACATTGCATCACAATGACGTCACAACCTGGGCCACTCTCCAGAAAACCTATTACCATCTGGTTTGGGTGCTGAATGATAGTCCACCTATTGCAGACCCTATACATGTTAGTATACTGGCTCTCGTATGTCAGGTGGTTGGCCTGGTCCTTCAACAAATTACTACTTCTAAACAATGTTGCAGTGTGAGGGCCTTACCATTGGTTCTTGCCCATTGCTACGCACTCCTGGGATACTGAACTGTGGCTGACTAGAGCTGACGTCCCAAGGCCTGGGTCCCGAAATTATTCCCAGCTTTTGGTGTACCTTCTCAAGGTAAAAAGAACAACTATGTGTCTGCATTGTAACCTGTGTGTACCACCATAGTCTGTGAGAGTGCCTGTTCACATTGTGCAACACTTGTCTCTCGTTGTAACATCTTTGTTGCAAGCCTCTGTCTGGCGGTGTGAGATTGACTCTTTCCCAGCTCCTGCTTTCGATTCATCCTCCGAGTCGGCTGGGTCATGTGCTCAGAGACCAAGATTTGTGATTCTGCAGCTCTGAATTACTCTAAATTATGAGGAATTATTTTCATTTACTGCAGCTGGTGTTTCTGTTGTTCAGGGAATGTAATGTTGTTTGTATCTGGTGGCCTTGGCAGTGGGTCCTGCCTCACACGTTTGCTCTCCTGTTTAGTCTGAATTAGGTTCAGCTCAGCTCTTACTGAGAAGTCTGTGGCCTGCTGTGATTTCCCTAAACCACAATATGGCTTATACATAGTGGTGCTATCCTATATTTCCCATATGTTAGTAATGCGTGGTTCTGCCAAATCCCAAAGGTGCTCCTGCAGCTCCATAAGGTTATGTGTATACAAGCATCTGCAAGCTTTTACTTAAGATCTCTTGCTTCTTGCGGTTTCCGTTTTGCTGTGGTTAAGCTAATGACAAAATAATAAACACAAAGACAGTATGTATATGTATCTCTCCACTAACTCATAGAACTTTTACGATGTGTTCTTCATGTATTCGGGTGTGTGTTTGTGTCCCAATGTGTGAATGGCACATTTGCTTCCTGTCTAATGGTGCTATGTCGTGGTGTCTCATACGACATCAGTACATGGCTTCTTGGCGCTTTAATCAATACTGTCAATTGAAGTCTCTTTAGTTTCAGCCTGAGGTTCTTCATCTACTCTGTGCATGGGTTGTATGCTCCTAATCTGTAGGGCTGGCTGAGTGGGTAACTCTCAACATACTGATCGATCATTGGAGCACTAGGAATTGGTCTGAAATAATATGGGCGATCACGGTATCTCCTGTTCTTCTTCCGTGTCATGTACCATCCCTCTTCAACATGTAGTCCCTTCTCCCCGTTCATGGTGGCCATTTTTCTTTTTTTCTTTTTTTCATTTGCAAAACGCTGACAGTGTCTTGCAACAAAAGAAATTACTATTGGTACTCTGTTCTTACGGGCAGGAGCACTAATAGCAAGAAGCCCCTTGCAGGGGGGACATTTTTGTTGCACATTATTCCCTGGGCCTGTAACTATGGGCCCTGTGGCATTACCTGAAGTGGTAATGGCACCCTGGTTGGGGCTTATTGCTTAAATAGAACCCAAGGAAGGGGGACCTTGTTGGTTTAGTAATGCGCCTGGGGCAATACGTTGCCCCGGGGACATTACCCGAGCAGTATGCCCCCTCTCAGGATTCCATTGCCATTAGAACTACCAATGTTCCGGGTGTTCTAATAGCAATAGAAGCTCATGCTGAGATCCACTGTGTGTCGGCATCTGCGTTTGAACGCAGAGCTGACACGAAATGGCCACCAGCAGTCAGAATAGAATGTAAAGACTAGATTTCTCGTTCTATTCCTTGCTGAGATGGCTGGTGACCATATTGGATGCATTGGAGACCACTGAATAACATGCAAAGGTGGTCTCTGGGTTTTGAAATGACGGCGCACATAAAAAAGGAACGCTGTAGATAAAAAACGTTTTTGTTGTGCGAGTGGAGCACCGCGGCACACAGGTCTTTGGCCGTCAGGTAACGACCTGGCGAGAGCCAATAATGTCACAGCAAACACTAATGTGTCGACCTGTTTAGAGCAATGATCTAACATTTACCAATGTTGAGACCTACTTAGGAAATGTTTCGATACCTTCTAGACAAGTGTGATTATGCTGTCACTGTCACTAATCTCACAGACACTCTAACAATTCCCATTTTTCACTGGACATAAATTCTACATTGACGCTACATCAATTCAGAAGGGCTTTAAAAACCTTGCTTTTCTAAATTCTTTTGCTTGATTGCGGTTCTGCTCAGTCACATGCACCAGGTTGCATTATTGGCAGGGGAGTTGCTAGGTCTGGAAAAGACCCGGGGCTAAGCTGATGTCGGCACTGTTGGGACTGGGGGCTAGCTAGTCTTTTGGCTGTAGCTCCTGTGATTGTATACAGGGCTACAACCAAAAAATCAGGGGCTATAGCCCCCTTAGCCCCCCCCAGCAACGCCCCTGATTATTGGTGTCAGTTGCACTGTATTTGGTACAAAAAATGATAACATAACATAACAGATGCTCGAGACATCATGTTCGCCCCAAAATATGTGTGCTATGTTTTACACACTATCCCTACGGGTGTTTGAAAAAAACTGTTTTAAATTTGTTTTGTGTTTTACGTCTATGTTGTGCCAAAACCACACAACTGTACTGCAGTCCTCACCCCCCTCGGTGGAGCAAAAATGGGCAGGGTAGCCTGGGCTCAACCTCCTTGTTCTCATATCACCATTGGTGTACATCATCCACGTTAAAGACTGCTTTTGTGCTATCGAGGATTGGATGTCTTTGATTTCCTTGAAACCCAATCCCTTTAAAACACAGTTTCCATCTTTCTTCTTTTACTCTACCATCAGCTGTTCATCACTAGCTCACATCTCTTTATTTGGTATCACTGATGTGTTGGTTCTTTCTGCTTTTCTCTTGACTTTATATATGAATCTCTTAACTTTCCATCTCATTTCAGAGCAATCAGCAAACCCGATAGTTTCTAGTTTTAGCTTTCGAAGAAATGAAAAAGACGTCTTTATGTTTCTTATTGTTCAACTACCGTCTAATATTGGTTTTTGGTGAGGATAAAAAATGGTAATGCTATTTTGTCAGGTCTTGCCGATTCTTAACTTATGGCCAGATTCATGGAAGTGTTTTATAATGGCGCAATCCCATAGGAGAATGTTGCATGTATCAGGCCCTAAATCTTTTTAAAAGTATTCTTCAATCTCTGACTCTGCTAATCCCTGTTAATTTTAAATGTGTGTTCAAATCTCCCCATCCTATTAATTAAGCAATATGACCCGAGCGGCGAATGGCCCCGCTCCGAGTCTCTACACTGCTGGAGCCTGCCATCGTCCCCCAGCGGGGACGCAGGAGCAAGAAGGTACGTTGGGTGGGGAGGGCAGGTAGGAGGGAGGGAGGAGGGAGGGAAGAAAAAAAAATAAAGTAAAAGCTTACCCGAGTCCCCGGAGGGGGGCGAAGGCAGCCTCTCAGCCGTGGGGAGGCTCGGAGTGGGGATGGCCCCACTTTGAGCCTCCTCATTGGCTGAGGGGCTGGGAAGCCCCCTGCCGAGGACAAGGCGGCTGGAATCCCAGCCGAGAATTGTAGGATTCTCGGCCGGGTAAGGACCCGGCGAGAGCCAATCAGAATGCTTGTTGCATTCTGCTTGACTCTCGCCGGGTGCTAATGTACAATGGCTCCCTGGTACCATGGAACTCACATAAATCTCTGCTGCATTACGTTCAATGCACATCTGCTGAGGAAACCTTCCTACTTTGCTGAGAAAGTCAGAATCTAGAGTGTGTTTGTCGACAGGACATATCTTTGGGGAATGTGTACATTTCACTTGTTAGAGATTGTGTAAATCATGCTGCAGCTCTCCATGGAACTTTTTTCAATCCCAATTCGACATTCTCCTGATCTACATTTTTTCAGTGGGCCCTTAAATCCGAGCTTTTCAGAATAGCTTATGTTAATGCTGATCATTCATTGCCAAATTGCTGAAACATTTTCTCATTTTTAATACATTTTCTTTTCGTTCTACTTATATCTCCCTGCTCTCTCACGTCTCTCTTCCATTGAATGCTATTGTTGGAGTTGTATTCCATTCTGTTTTATTATTTCTGCTGATTTGGTGCACTGTCCCTTATGGGATTTTGGAATTGCGAATTCAGTAATGCTTTGAAAACCATTTCCCTGCGTTCATTCTATTCTTGATAATGGAGCATATAAATGATAGTCGAAATCAGATTGATCCTACATTCATCGGAGATATTATTGTGTCTGTACATGCCTTGTTAATAAGACCAAGTATTTTGAATATTCCGGGAGAACAGCCACTTAATTATATTTGGTCGAACAAGGATAGACAATATGCTTATGTTTATGTTTATTGGGTTTATATAGCGCTTTACACCAAAGCGCTTTACAATATAACAAAAACAATACATGAGAAAGAAGCATATTTACACACTTGAAAAAAGCCAGTGGTACAGTACATAGAACAAGTTACTCAAAGGGAGAACAATTTACTCAAAAGGAGGTGGGGGGGTGTTCCCAGGTGGTCATGACACTCACGGGTAGTTACAGCGGCCAATAAAAGGCTAATCCTATAATACAATAGCTAATCCAACAAACTAGCTGCAGATATATTTGGAGATGAATTTAAACAAATATATATTTGCCTTATTTAGAAAGTTGGTTATTTAATCCACATGCATAATAATGTGGCATATCACTACGATCATTTAAGTACCCTCATGGTTTTTAAAATGTAAAGCTTAGCTAATTATGGGGTTAATGTTCAGAGAAATGGTACCTCGGAATATTGTTGTCTCATAATGTTCGCTATTAGAAGAATAATGTGTATGGGTATCTATAATTGAATGTAGGCTCCAATTTATGTACTTGTTATGTCTGAAGTGTAGTATTTTATATCGTTTTGTGTTCTTTATTTCTGCAATATAAAACATTGTCATTTCAAGTTGAGGCATTATTTTAAAAAAATCTAATACAATAAAAGAGCGTACACTTTAGGGAAAATCTCTACAGCCAAGCAGCAAAAAGTGTAATTGAATTGATATAAATTGTATCCACCACCCAACGACCTGTACCTCTGTCATCAGGTGTTGACACGCATCGCATCTATGTCTTTTCTGTGTTCTGTGTTCGCCGTGGCATTTTCTTGATTTCAAAAGGCGACTTGTTTCTCAATGAGTCCTTGTAAAGACGTGTTCAGCATCCTTGACTGTGAATGAATTTCGTGAAACTTGTACTGACCTAAGAATGTTCTGTGCTCGAGTGGATATTGATTTATTTGCCGTGTGTCTAAATTGCCATTGTAAAAAGTTCTGGAAAAAGTGCATGGAGAATAAAACAATATTCCCTCTATCCACCAAAGAAGCTTCACGCACCACACATCTCGATGCATAGTTAAATCTGAAGGACACATCAATGTTGGCCTATTGTGAAATGTTAGTTGTCATGATGTGCAAGCTGTATTTTACCAGCTGTTTCGTGTGTTCATCACTTTGCCTCTCAGGAGTAAATGGCCCTTATTTACAGAGCGTTTCCAATGGGGGGTTGCCTTTATAAAACGCTTCTGTGAGTTAGGCCCAATGTGTGTGTCACTTCAGTGAAAGATGTTTCTCGGTTTTCAATGTCTCTCATCTCTGTCTGTAGAAATAACAACCTGCTTAGTTCTGTCCCTAGAGACCAAGGATATCCTACTGGCGAGCAAGAGTGTGACAACTGATTCTAATTGGACCCTATCTACAGCACTCTGCTCCCTTTGTATAATGTTCAGTTGTTTCCCAGCTTGGTTTGAGCTTTACAAATCCCATAGCTACATGCAACGCCAACTAATTGGCACAGGGCAGTTTTAATTCAAGGCATTACTAGGGAACCAGCAGCCATGAACTTCAAGGGGGCTGGTTGGTCCTAAAAACTGCAGGTCCGGCCACATTGTAAGGTAGCCTTAGACAACAATTAAACCTCTCCTGCACTGGCATTTAGCAATTGGCATACTTCTTGTAGTTGCTGTGCTTTGGCTGTACTCTGAAGATAGCCGAAGGACACACAGGGATAGAGTGAAGAAGGTCTTTCGAGTCTGAAGAGATGTTTGTACTGTTCAGATTCTGCATTATAACAATAAAAATGACAATTTAGTAGCTAGAAAATACAATACTCACAGCAGCTTGCATATGAATTGAGTGCACACATGTTTCTTCTTGGATCATGGCAGAGCCATGTCTTCAAGCATCCTATCTGCCATTTTGAAATCATGGACAAGAAAAAACATGCAAAAGCGTAGCTACAGGCAGGTCTCCTTATCCACGCTCTAAAGTTGTAGGACAGGTTGACAGTGTCCTCTAGCAAAAAAAATATTGACAAGAGAGGAAAGCAATGGGAAATTCAATCTAAAATAGGACACAATCCAAGTAAGTCTGGGTGAATCTCCCCATGACCACTCGCAAATTGGCTTCAGACTAAGGAGAAGTGTGGAATAAGCACTTCTATCCATTTGGGACGACCTAAAAATAAATGCAGACAATGGCACTTAATCAGCCCTCATGTTACTGGACATTTCAGCAGCTTTCAACACAAACAGCCACACAACACTAATAAAAAGGCTGGTGGAATGTGGCATAAAAGACTCTGCCTTAAAATGGCTAATCTCCTTCCTCACAAATTGAACCAAAAGACCTTACGTACAGTCTTTCACCTCTAACACCAAAAATATCTCCTGCAGAGTGCCATACAGATCCAGGCTCTTCCCCTCCTGTCTACACGTCCCCCTTGATGAAAATCTTTGGAACCCACGGAGTGACCGCCTACAACTACGCAGATGACACACAACTGATTATGAAGATAGCCACTACCCAAGGACAAAACAATACCCTCAACAAAAAACATCAAATTGAACAACAGCAATAACAATCTCACCTCCAAAGGGCAACGGAACCAACCCCAAATTGGACTGGCCACCAGGCATGGGAACCCAACCGAAAACGTCAAGTGTAATAAACAACCTAGGAATGCTCATAGACAACGCACTATCTCTGGAACCACAAGTCAACACTATCACAAATAAGTGCTTCTTTCTCCTGAGACTCCTCAGGGGGATGCTCCCTTACCTCTATTTTCCACAAAGAAACCTTACAATCATATCCCTGATATTGTCAAGAATAGACTATGCAGACAGCATCTACCTGGTAATGCATGGAAGGCTCACCAAAACACATCAGCACGTCCAGCTCATACAGCAACACTGCAGCAAGGATACTCCTGATATTAAACAGAAGAGACCACATAACAGTAGCTCTCAGAAGGCTACATTGGCTCTCAGCAAAAAAAACAGATTACATTCAAGGCCCTCTGCTTTGCCCACAAACCTCTACGCAGACAAGGAGCTGAGTTTCTCCAGGCCAAGATCAGCTGAGAAGAGACCTAAGATCAAGCAACAACCTCCAAATAGAGATGAAACAATGAGAAAAAACTAAATCTGGAGGAACTGTCTTCTCACGCCTAATTGCTAACCTATGGAACACAATGCCAAAGGAAATTAAAACCACCTTCAAGAAACAACTAAAAACATGGCTATTCAACTGCCAACGACAAACACAAAGGGACAATAGTAGCAAAACCAATGGGGATCGAAAGAAGTACCCCAATCCCTCCCCACTAGCCTTCTCCCAGTCATACATCACACCTAGATAGATTTGCAAAGAGTATCCATACCTCACATTAAACAGATCTAAGAAGACACTGCACACGCAACATCTAGACACATCTAGGAAGACCAGTCATGTACCTCTTTAGATTGAACTATGTAGATTAACCATTTGTCACTGTAGATAATTTGGGTAGGTCAGCAACACATCACTTCCTGATGGTCTGTGAAGATGAGCCATGCCTCACTTTAGCTACTAATCCTACAACACTCTGAAGTACAATTGTACCAAATAACTCTTGCTGAACAAATAGGGACCATTTGGGAGCAGCCAATGTTTTGCACTCAAATGAACCTTTGGGAGAAGGAAGTGCTATGAGCTTGGAGCAGTGGCGGGGGTGGCAAGCAGACAACAACCAGAAGACTTTGAAAGTACTAACTAGTTGCAAATGGATGAGCTCTGAGGACATACTTGGAGGAATTATCAAGAGTAACAAACGTACAAACTGATCCACCCTGCTCCTCCAACATAACTCACAATTACTATACATGCCTATGGGCTAGACAAACTACACATACACACACCGAAATGTAACTAACATTTGCACTCAACAAACATCCCAGACACTGGACCTGCCCTACAGATGAAACATACCAGTGCTTACAACCATAATAAAATACCAGGCAAACCACACACAAAACGCACTAAAGCACACACCAACATAACCTTCTCATTCATACAACAAACAACCACATCACTGGACTCCCCCTTCAGGATACAACAAACCAATTTGCACGATTATACTACCACCATAACCACATATGACTCACACAGCCAACATAAACACTAGTACATAAATGAGGCATTGAGTCTTACCCTTACGGTTACAACAAGCCAAGTTGCACAACTAACTCACACACATGACAACATACACAGATGCCAGTTTCTCTGCATTCTGACCCTACCCTACCATCCTATCCTCACTTAAACACCCCACCCTCTTTTCTTGTAGAGCCACATGAGTACCTGGAGACCACCCCTGTAGTCATAGTGTGAACATTGTAAGTCAACACACCATAACATAACTCATCGCAGGCTCAATTACCAGATTCACATGAGTCAAGGGGGGGACCGGTGAACAAACTGAGCATTCCATTCATCATATTGACATCAGATGTGGTTATTGTCACTCACATTTGGTTGAGTTACTTGGCAGAAATAGGATTGGGAGCCGATATGAAGAACCATCAACTTCCTGTTTCCTTTTGCGTGTTTTGTTTGGCTGTGAAAGCTGGGGCAGGCTGATCCACACCAGGTGTTGGAGAAAGAGAGAGGTTTTTGAGGGGTTTTGCTGGATTTATGTTTTCTTTGTGGACTGTGTGTGCTATTTTTCACTTGAACACGTTTTGTTTTATGCTGAGCCACCTTTTTCTTTTACTTTGAAATAATTATATTTCAGAAAAGTCATACATGGCAGTATATAATAACAGAGGATCTAATAAATTAAATAACAATTGTTACAAACTGATCCAAATTTTGGAGATGAGAATAAATCAAAGCCAGGTAAACGTGTAATTTGATACAAAAAACGCTTTTAAAAATGGGAGATGACAAGACATACACAAAACATAGAAGAAAAGGACAGACACATACATAAGGATGGGGGAGATAGAAGCAGGATATTAAAATCAAAAAGTATACATTATAAACCGGAAGTATTATTAGATGAAAAAGCTATGGAACACATTCAATTTCAATTCATGTTTATGAACAAGAGTAGGGGAGGAGGCAATACAACTCTCCAATTTATGAATATTACATACAGAGTTCCACCATATGTTATCATCAATCCAGTTGTGATTTTTCCAATCGGCAGAAATTGTTTGGATTGCAACTTCAATGAAGAGGTCAAACAGATGAAGGTCATTAATCTCCAACCTCCCTCGTAAATGTTTCTCAAAATTGATTAAACATGGTACCCCCTGAACAAATATCTGGTTAACATATTTAATCTCCACAGAACGACATGATCTCCAAAAGACATATTTGCCATTAACTCGCGCCAAAGTATTAAACCAGAGATATTGTGGGATGAACTGTGATGGATTGACAATAGACGAATGCAGATATATTCTAAGCTAAATAGCAGACATGGTACCACGTGAACATTTGATGAATCTATTGTTCCCTTTAATCGAATAGCAATCAGTGAGTGACAAAGGGATACCATAGATTTTTCTACAACTAACCAAACTTACACATTATTATGATCCTCAGGGGCAAACCACATCTGTGTTTGTCTCAACACAAATGTCATATTATATTTTGTAAAATCAAGGAACCCAACTCCACCATTAGAAAGAGATTTTTTTAAGCTTGCTTAGTGAAAATCTGTGCTGATTCTTCCCACACAGGAGATTGGTCAGACATGAATCAATAGCTTTTAATAGAGAAGAGGGAAAGGACAATGGTAGCATATAGAGAAGGTATAGAACAATCTGAGATATCATTATTTTAATGGTCTTAATACGACCCCACCAGGACAAATATAGTGGGGACCATGAGTTAGTAAATTATTGGATTTTGGATAATAAAATGTTTCTATTTCACTTGATGATATCTTTAGTAGATAAAGAAATATGAATACCTAAATATTGAATTCCACTAGGACACAATTTCATACCAAATGTTTGAATTTGATGTTTAGTACAATATATATATATCAAGGGGTAATATCACAGTCGTATCTGTGTTAAGCTTATAAACAGAGGCTAATGAAAATTGTGAGATGATATCCAAAAGGTGTTGCATACTGGTAGCTGGATTTTTAGGGAGCAGAAGCTGCTCATCAACATATGCTGCTACTTGTATTTGTACATTTTCTGCATCAATTCCTTTTATAGAGTTGTCAAGTCTAATTGTTTCTAGAAAAAGTCCCATTGCTAATATGAAAAGAAGGGGAGGAAAAGGGCAGTCTCAGCGCAGACCTCTAAATAGGGGAAAGTATGAGGACATTTGTCCATTAAATAAAATAGCAGTTGGGGGTCGGAATTTAACACATTAATCATAGAAAGAAAGGGACCACGAATACCATGCCATTTGATGGCCCTAGACGTATAATCCCATTCTACCCAATCAAAAACCTTTTCTGTATCAAGGGCAACAGCAACAGATGTATCATTGGATTTATGTACAATATTTAAAATATCTAGGAATTGTCTTATATTAGAAGAGGACAGTCTACCTTTAACATACCTCACCCTGCAAACTTTACTCAAATTTGGTAGGAAAGGAATACATCTATTAGCTAGAATCTTAGCACATATTTTACAGTCAGTATCTATGAGAGATATTGGTCTGTAACTTTGAGGAAGATTGGGATCTTTGTTAGGCATGGAAAACACAATTAGCATGGCTTCTGAGAAAGTTCCATGTGCTTTGCTCACAGTAATAAAATAGGAAAAGAGTTCATCAAGTTCGGGTACTAATAGATTATTAAAGTGTGCATACAAATCTGTAGAAAATCCATCTGGACCAGGAGCTTTGCTTTTTTTAAGATCTCTAATAGCTTTGAGAAAATGGGGTTATCTAATGAACTAAGATCCACATTAGGATAAGTAGAGTGGGAAACATGTGCAAGGACATATTGACAGTCAGGGTTATTTGGCTGTGACTACATAATGTTTTGTAGAATTTAGAGGTGTTCAAATATCTTTATCCAGAAATTATCTTGAATGACTGTGACTCTTGCTTGTTCCTTTTTAATTGTATGATACAAGGCACAAGATTTGCTTGTTCTATCGGAGAATTTATACATTTTAGCCTTTTAGGTTATTATATTAGTACACAAACATTCTGAGTCATGTTGTTGCACTGAAATCTCAATCAAATGATATCGTTGAGGATAGAAGGAATAGTATTATGAATGTATTGTGTTTCAAAAGATTTCAATTGTTCCAAAATTGCATTCATTTAGTCATGTTCTCTTTTTCCTAGCAACAAATGAGATAATTTTGCCTCTTAGTATTGCTTCATAGCTATCCCAGTTATTGACAATGGACATATCTTGTCTTTTGTTTTCAGAAAATAAAGCACTGTGGGCCTCATTAGAAGCATGCCGGTCCAAAAACACTGGTGCCTGTAAGCTTACCGGCAACGTTGATTCCAGACCGGCATGCTATGACTCTGCGAGTGGGTGCCGTTGGGATGGCACCCACCCACAGCGTTTTCACGGAAACACCGTTAACAGCGGTGCCGGTGCTTCCATGGTCCCCATTCACATAGAACCCCATTGGACTCTATAGGAATGGGGATTTACAAACATACCAGCGCCTGACTTCCTGCCCGCCAGGGTAGTAATCCCCTGGTGTTACCGGGAAGTCAGGTGCTGGTAATTCAATGTGGGTCCGGCGGCTACCTGCCAGTAGCACCGGCATGGTTACAGCCAGACCTGTAATGTGGCCCAATGTGTCTTAGTTATAAATGGCGTAAATAACATCCTTTAGCAAGTGTAAAATGTACTGAGGAATGATCCGTTAATTATATACAATCTATACTGGTATCGCAAAGGGAGTTTGACATGGATTTAGAAAGAATAATATCATCTATTTTGGAAATTGAATTTTGGGAGCCGGAGTAAAATTTGAAGTCAAGGTCAGAAGGATGAGTTATGCGCATTGCATCAATGAGTCTGAGTTCAGATATGAAATTCAAAAACTGCTTATGTTATCTAGTACTCTTAAAACACACATTTCATTTTCTATCAAGAAAAGGGTCAATAACCTCATTGCAGTCTCCACAAACAATTAGATTATGAGAGTTAGACTGAATCAGTTTCTTAATGACAAACAAAAAGAAGGATCTGCAGAGATAAGACCATAAACTTTGAGTATAGTATACCCAATTGATTCCATAAAAATAGTTACTAATATCCACCTTCCCAAAGCATCAGACTCTGTTTTAACGGCTTTTAAATTCAGGGTTTTACTAATAAGAGTGATCACCTACTTTGTCTTACCATATGCTGCATTTATGAAAACTTGCCAACCCAGAATCGCTTAAGTTTAGCTGCTTCAACCTCTGAAATATGATTGCCCTGAATGCATGGCATGGATGGTTTGGTTCTGTTTAGACATGAAATAACTTTATGTCTTTTAATAGGAGTATGTAGTCCTTGTACAAAGCATGAATTGATATTAAGTGGCATATTGTCAAACTTGTTGCAGATAAAAACCATGTTCCTTAATATTGAAAGTACACAGAATATTAATAGTAGCTATTTTGATGCTAGAAATGAAATTGTCATCTTACATGCATTTATAGTGTAACAATGGATAATCCTGCAGAAGTAATAAGATGCAGGGAAAGGTACACAAGGAGAGGGGAGATACAAACAGTGTGAACATGAAGTTAACTAAAAAATAATAGCAATTTTCAACTAGAAGTAACATTGTGGCTAACGGTAAACAGCAACATCAGATCATGTTGGCATGAAATATAGTGGGGGTGGAGAGGCTAGTGAGAGCAGGTTAACCGCTGCTCCACTCTGAGGCAAATTGTAGTTCATAACCAATGAAATCTTGCATCATAAATTCCTATGAAGCTTGTTGGGGGTGCAGGTATCAAAGTTTCAATTTCTTCCATCCTATGAGACTGAATGAAGTGCCTAAGGTCACTATGATTATTGAAGATGGTAATTCCCCAAAATAGAATACCCAAACACAGAATAAAAAGGACACACCCCAGTAGGGAATGAGACCAGGAGAAATATTGCAAGTTAAGTAAAGGTTTATAAAGTAAAATGATGCACGCAGAGGACCGTGCTACTCTGAGAGTGCTCTGCCAACAATACAGAAACAACATATCTGCATACACATATTTGGTCATCAGTGCATAATAGCATAAGGGATGAATAGTACATGTCCATTGGTGCATTGTAACAATACTGTATCATCCATAGGGGGTTGCTGCAACTTGATTGGTGGGTGCAGAAGTGTCGCTTCTCGCAGCACATGGGTCAGCTGGGCTCATCTGGGTGGGGTGGAGTTCAGGCTTGATCCGCAATGTGCGATTGTTCTAACTAATCTAAACTACACAGTAATCTTCGACATGCTATAATTAATGTAACACATAAAACTTATACCAGAATGCAGGGTCACTGGGCCTTTGTGGGGCAGGGGTGCCATGTGGCTTATCTGAGGGTTTCGGTCTAATATTTATTCACCCTGGTGCCTCATGGTTCAAACTAATAGAATGATAGGTGTTAGTCCAAGTGGAATGTATGATCATGCAGGATTAGTTATATTGGGGCAATCAAGGGTGGTCAATGGGGACGGGTCTAACCAACTGCTACATGAAAGGAGAATAGAGGGGTAAGAGGTTGTGCAGGCAATCATTTCTAGCGGTGGGGGGTCAAGGAGCAGGAGCGAGTTTCTGTAGATGGATGAATACACAAGTCAAGATTTGCCCCGGTCACACACAAGGCAGTGACCTCAGAGGAAGAGATGGGTTACAGTTTTAAGTTTGCAACGATTTGCGCCTGAGCTTCCATGAGAACTGGGCTGGTCTGGCGCAGACATGGGAGGAGTTGGTGGGGCGGTTGGAGATGGCTGTGCGCGGCAATGGGTGAGGGGAGAGGAGGCCTTTTAGAGATCATTGTGCGGCCTAATACAAAAATGAAGTCTGATGTCTGATGTGGCACAAAATGGAGTCTTAGTGTATCATCCCATGGCTTCTTCCCAATGTCGTCAGTGAAAGACAAGGGGGACATCTCCCCACGATGGGATGAGCAAATAGACTTATTTCATGCGGAATATATAGAGGGGGCATAAGGACCCTTCCTCCCTACATTATCAAATGTAGCAGTGTGACCATTGAGAGTTACTTTCAGGATTCCTAGATGAATGATACCAAATCTTGCATTAAGCTGCCTTAGAGCTGGTCTAAATGCAAGAGGTTCCTTTCTCCTAGCGGCAGTTGCATTGGAAACATCCTGAGATATGTACATTATTCTATAATCCCATATGAGTTGTTTGACTTGCTTCACCTCGTTTATTATGAGATGGATATGCGTAAAAGCCAAAAGAATAAAGATAAGAGTTCTGGAGAAATTGTTCATGTTACGAATTGAGCTGGTAGGCCCCACACGCTATACCCTTTAAATATTCAATTATACTGAAGTGGAAAGATCCAAAAGCTTTGGGAGCATGGTAGTGAGGAATAAGATGGGGTTATATTTTTCAACACCCTCTGGAAGACTTACAATGCATAAATGATTCCTTCTGTTCCCGTTTTCTAAATTTTCGAATTGCTTTTGCAGAGATTTAACAGAAGCTTCCAACTGCACTGCACTCTTGATGACATCCACTGCATCACATACTCACCATTCAACTTCAACCATTCTTCATTCAAATGTAGACCATTTGTGGTCCAATTGTTGCAATTTGGCATTAGTAGATTCCATAAAGGGCTTCAAGGCCCTTATTTCCATTAATATGGTATGCATGGGCGGATCCAAGTTTTCATCTTTTTGGTGTTGGTGAGGCACATTTTGTCCATTTGAATATATTGGATGATGCAGGGGCAGATTCCTTGATCTGACCTTTTTATGATGACGCCATAATCTTGCCCTCATGCACAGCCTTCTTTATATTTGTATACTGGTATTGTATCCACACAGCATTGTGGTGCGGAAATCCATAGATTTGTTTTCATCATGTAATGCAATTATATATTGCAGTGCCTGCCTGTCTAATAAGGGCCGCTTTGATGAATGTGGTACTTTAAGGTACACTGTGTAATGAAATTGTGGCTTCCTTATAAAGTTATAAATTATAGATAGTAGTGTGCACAATTACTCCAGTGGAGGCATCTTCAAAGTCGCCCCAAAGCATGGCCATTGTGTTCATCCAACATAACCTTATTATTTAAATGAAATAATGAAACTCCTGAAAAGTTGTGATGATCCATGTAAAGGCAGAAAAGTGAAAGTAATTACATTTTTCCTGTGGTAGTCCTCCTTTCATTAATATATACCTTGCAATAAAATCTTGTGAAGTACAATAGTAGAAAGAATTCTTGTAATTATTAATGTTGGGTTGTGAAGTACCTTCATGTTTCCTTTTCTCCTTGTCAGGCTTTCATGCTGACAGGTAGCCAGTGTTTTGGAGGAAACAAGCCTCCAACGCTTCTTCTGCAGCAATATTGTGCTGAATTTGAAACCTTTGTTACTTAAGATTGGGAAACCTGAATTGTTTCTTACTTTTAAGCCAGTTTATTTGGGAAGCCGTTTTTTGGTTGGTTTGTTAGTTCAGAAACCTTCATATTTTGTGTTTTTTTATACAGAAAAACATGTATTTTTATTTTGTTTTGGAGAAACTCTTTTTTGTTTAGAAAAATGGTAGTGGTGCAGGTGAGGAATCTGGTGTAGTGCTGTCTGCGCATGAGGTGTACAGCAATCTGAATCTAGTGGATCTGGATCACCTACACTCTTACATGGAATCAGAGGAGTGAAAGGCAAATTGTATAAGCATTCAAGGGATGAGATGCACAGACAATCTGCATGCTCCATCAGATGTTGTTGCTGCAGAAGTAATTCTTGTGGGATTGGTGGTGATGAGGTCCCTACTAGAGGTGATACAGGTGATTGGGGGAACAATGGTGACACTCACAGAGCGGTGGCAGGGGAGCTTGAGCTAGAAACATAGCTAGTACCACAGTGTTTAAGACAAGATAGCATACCACATGGTGAGGGGTGGGAAAGCCAGTGCTACAAGGGTCAGGAGGAGAACCAGTACCTTAGAGGTCAGGAGGAGGCACAAAGCACAGGGAGGGTTCAAGTACGGCCAGGAGTAATGCAGACAATACAGGGCAGGAAGACAGCTCTTCATTTTCCACAATCCTCTTGGGCCTGGGATTATTTTTAAGGTGCCTGTTGAGGATTCACCCTTAGAGGCTAAATCTATGGACTGCATCTGGTGCCTGAGAGCAAAGACTTTTAGAATATAAATGATCTCTACTTCCCTATCACTGGGTACCACAGCCCTCCTGAGCACTCTGCAGAGCAGGCACTGGGATGTGTAGGACAGGTTTCACCCACCCAAACTCCATTAATGAGAATACACGAAGGAACTCCCAAGAGGGTACAAGAGAATACCAAGTATATCTCTGGCAGCTCAGGCAAGTCACAGTAATGGATCGGTAGCAACCCACAGAAGGGCCATGACAAACCCAGGTGCCATTCTGGAAATTGAGAGAAAAGGTCAATGTCCCAGAGGGCGGTGCCATAGATAACATTACTCGGCATTATGCCTAGAATTCAGGCGCATCTTTAGAAGCAGATAAGTAGTCCCTGCAAGACAGAGGAGACAGAAAAAATGTATTGTGTACCAACACTTCTGCAAGAAAAGAAAGATGTAAACATAGACTGTGTGCCTGTGACCCTGTGAGATAGGAGAGATGTAAACATTCAGGGTGTGCTAAAAACAATATCACAAAGGAGAGACACACACATCAAGTGTGTGCCCCACTCCAGTGGAACAGGAAAATGTTACAAATGGAGTGTGTGTCCTCAGTACCACTAGACAGGAGAGATGTTCAAATACAGGTTGTCCCTGTAGAAAAGACATGTCATAGTGCATGATCAGCCACTGAGTTGGGTTGATGAAGACCATATTTACTGCTGGGTTGTGACAGCAGCTGAAGTAACTCACATTAGTGCTTTGCTCAGACAACAGCATGGGCCAAATAATTGATGAATTCCAGTGAGTTGGAGATGTGACCGTTTTTTTGCACCTAGAATGCACAAAGCATTTGTGAGACTGTTTGACTGACTCAGAATTGTGCTATAACAAGCATATCACAGACAGGAGAGTAATTGCTGACAAAATAGGTGGCCAAAAGATGAAGAACATAAAGCAGGGCACATGCATTATGTTCCAAAGCCTAAGTTGCAGCAATGTCATTGGAGGAATTATCTGCTGCAATAAATACCAATGCTAGTTGCCTGGGAGTTCACCACTCTGCCACCACCAAGTCCACTTGGTCCCAAATTATTTCTCCTGCGTGGCTAACATCAAAACCTTGCATACACAAAGTGTCTTGTTGGTGGACAGTATGCAACTTCTTGGATGGTTTTCCTTGCTCGTCACTAGAGTGGAAGGTTATCCAATGCATTGTTACAATCATTTGATCAGTGTTTTGCCCATGTGTCTAAATATCCTTAATGAGGTGAAATTTCTAACCGCCTGAACTGCCCAAGGACTTTCTCACCATTAGGATTACTGCATCATACCATGCAGGTACCATCAGGAATTGCCATCTTGCAAGGGTGTGAATGTTGTATTTTTTATTCCATCTCTGATAGGGCAATCTGCTGTTCAGATTCCACTTTCATAGGCTCTGTGTCAGAGGTCGCCTCGGGACTCACCAATAAAAATTTACAAAAGTAGTCCAAAAAAAGTGTACGCAGGAGAGAAGTAACGCAGGTTCATTCGGGACCCAGATGCAGCTGGGACAGCTATATTGAAGCAGGTCATGGAACAAAACTTTTAACATAACGCCTCTAAATATTAAATTTTCACACCAATCTATCTAATAACTTTTGCGCCGTGAATAAATCTCCCCACACAAAGCTGAATGGTGTTTGCACAACCCTTTCTCAACTTTGTTCATCTGTCCCGGTCACCTCATTTACATTAACATGAGAAACGTTGTCTACCATGGTGCTGTCAGAGCCTTTTACCATGGACATCTTGCTGTACACATTTTGTATACTAAGAACTCTTCGACTTTCTTCTCAGGCGAAACGTACTAAGGGGCAATTTGAAACCACTGTGGTTCTTTTGACACAATCAAAAAATTGCATTTTGTAAATCATTTCGAATTAGAACATGATTATGCCCTATTACTTGTTGGTGGGACCCATTGGTTAAAAAGTATGTTTTATGGCCTATTTACTGCATTTTAGCCTATCCCTAAGTTTGGTTGGACTTACTTGTGCCCTTGTATTTCTTTTAAATGTAAATTCCTTTTATTATGGGCTTGACTGTACAACGATTAAAAAGAGCCCCCTCCCCTTTTACAGTGCTACTCTTGAAATTGATAAGTGTATACCTTTTTACCGTGCATTTTCATTACATTATTCCCCCTTTTATTGATCTATCAATAACTAACTCTTTTTGTGCCTCTAATTCCGTTTCTGCTACTTTATCTCTGTGAATCAACATTTTTTCCAATCTTGTCATGTCTCCCCCAATCTCATCCCAACCATCCAGAGTTTCCCCCACCCAAATACAGCCTGTTCCATCCTTTAGGCATGAAATCCAAAATTGTTGATCGTTTTCTAAATTTGCTGGCTTTGTAAAGACCCACCCATAAGGATCATCTTCCTCGTTTTCCCCAATGACTTCATTACTACCCTTCTTTTCAGTAGCTTTTTTATCAACAATTAAAGGTAACATCAACTGCCATTTTTCCTTGTTAGACTATAATCTAAAAATGTTCTTAATGATGCAGAATGTGACGAGAATGAGCACCAATGCGGGGACAGGCCATAAAGCCAGGTGGGTAACCATGTGAAAATTCTGTCCAACCAGTTATTTGATTGCAATCCATTAACTTCGCTGGACATTTTTTGATGGAGTGTCTATATTGCTGATATTGCTGATTTCAAGGTTCCATTTGACGCCTCTCCATCGGGTATTGTTAGGCAAGATTGAATGCAGTACCCTTTGGGTGCACTACAACAACCCTGACCTCCTGGCAATAGGAACCCAACCTTTGGCATAAGTCTGTACTACAAAGGTTGGTAGCGTGTTGAACAGCCAGGCTTATCTCAAGACGGGTCAATGTGAGCTGTGGGGGAGTTATACAGAGATTCACAGTGACAAGTATTCAAATAAACTCTAACACACACGGTTTCTTGATTAAACAATTATTAATGTATTTAACAGTCAGTTTGAGTAAGCCTTCTTCAGAAGGGGCAAAATAATAGTAACACACAAATACACCCCAAAATACACACTCTGAGTTTCCCTAAATCAGTAAACACCCATTTGGGATGGCACACAGACATCTCCTACATATTCAGGTGACTTCAATAGTTAGGACACTGTGGACATTAACATATTACTGTTACATTTAGGGCGTTACTTAGGAGTTTGTCAAAGAAACAGATTATTAGAATAAAACAAGAGATCTCACAAATATTCTGAAGCAGGGAAGTACTTTTGGTTACCCCCAATGCAAAGCAAGTTAACCCCTTCCTGGAAGGAAGGCTAAACACAGAGTCAGAGGAAAGAAGAGTTATTCTGGGAGCCAGGTCGGGCCAAAGTCAATTGGACAAAAGTCAAGGTGAGCTGAAGCAATTCTTGCAGGTAGGTAAAAGTCTTGCACAATGTTTAGAAGTCTTTGTAGAAAAGATTAAATCAATGTAGGGCCACAAGTTGATTAGGCGTGTGAGGTAAAGAAGCTTTTGGCAACTCTACAGAAGCAACCAAGACAAGTCTCCACTGAGAACAAGTGAGGTGACACTACAAGAGGTAAGTTCTCTTAGACTTTACAGTACCTTTGGTTAGAAGAAAAGAGCTTTGGTTGGCTTCTGTTTCTGTGCAGCTCTGCAGATTCTGTGTTCCTGGGCCTCAGTCGTGGGAACAAGAGGGAGGACTTCTGGAGGACGCTTGCACTGCAACGGGACAGTCGGCGACAGAAAAGGACCAACTTCTATTCAGTGGCACTTTGCGGTTTCAGCTCCTCGTGTCTCAGCAAATAGTACCAATGCTGACTATTGCATTTGAGATGGGCTTTCCTTGCATCTGGGGTCCAGCGCTATGATGAGATCACTCAGGCTCGGTCAGACCTGCTTCCTGGGAGTCCGTAGGATCTTCCTGGAGCCCTTGGCCAACTTAAAAGCAAGCACACAAACTGGTGTTCATCTCCCTGACTCTACATTTTCCAGCAGCGACTGCAGTGGAAATTCAACCAGCTTCGAGAGGATGTCCAGGTGGCTTACTTTGGAGTTGATTGGTCCCACCAACTCAAGGGGAGAAGTCGTCCTTGCAGTCGAGGTGAATTCGGAGCTACAGCACAGCAGCAGGGCTTCAACGGGAAAACCAACGGTCCAGGAGTTGCAGCGGGCATCTCTTCAAAGTTCTTCAGATTCCTTTGTCCAGTGGCTGACTCTGCCATCAAAGCCAAAAAGCCTTGCCTTTTACGCAGGTTTCTCCAATTCATTCCACCATTCCTGACTCCTAGGAGACTAAGCACAAGGAGTTTCGGGCACCTCCCTCGCTTCCTCCCCCGCCAGACACCCTGGAGCCAGAGGCAGGCTTCACTCGTGGATCCTGCCAAAGACAAAATGAAAAAAGGGACCAAACCTGGGTAGGCATGCAAAAAAAAAATTCAGGAAGGACCTTTCCACAAAGAAATGGCAAAAAAAGAATACAGGGCATTTTGACAAAAATTGCACCCTTGGCTGATTTACTGCAGCTGCGAACGCAGCCTGCGGTAAAAATACACCACAGTAGTTAAAAGTAAACCACTGCCACCAGCCATTCATTGAGGAAAAGGTAACATAAAAATGTTAAATAAGATGCTAGACAAAGGGGAACTAAGTAAACCCTCCAGCACCCTATTGTAAGATAGTGTGTGCTGAGTCTAGAAAGTTACAAATGTAAGTAATGTCAATTTTACTTAACTGCTCTTGGAAACTGTAGTTTATCCAAGAGAAGGTAATCCAAAATACTTCCCTGTGTCACTGCACTGAAGGTGCTGTGTGACACAATGTAAAAGATGATGCCTATGGAGTTAGTCAGATTCCACAACCAAAAGAAACACAGGGTTCAAAACACATTAAAAATACATGGGAGAGTGGGAAAAAAGGTCTCAGTCTCTCCAGGTTAAAAATTAAATGTCCTAAATCCACCAAAGTTGCTGGGGGTCTCTAAGGTAGAGAGGAATTAACAGATTTCTGAGAATTCTCCCTAACAGGTATGATTGTGCATCAGCTGCTCCCAAACTTGGGGCACACGGCTCCATCAATAGCCTTTAGGAGCTCCAGCACGTACCGGTTCTGGAGGGCTACCAAGCGTAGCACCCTCATCTCTCATCTCCTCCTTAATTGCATTCAAACCCTCTGCTGTTGAATCTGCCAACTGTAGCAGCTCATATCAAGTGAGCTAAAGCCACTTTGCATTAGTGGTGGTCTGGACACCTGGGAGCAGTAGTGAGGTACAAAAACATTGCAGCCTTGGAGAGCAGTCTCAATTCATCAGGGATAAGGGCCAAGTTTTCAGCACTTTTCACTGAAAAATAATAATTTGCCCACTTCTTCCTTCTTATTGATTTTCATTCCTCCTATTGCTGTGCCATTTTTCCCTGCAATGGAATCTTTCTGGTAGTGCTATTTTGAGGCACCACAAGTGCAGGACTGTGCAAAGTGACAAGAGCACAAACACCACTCCAGTCAGGCAGAAGCTGGGCATAAGCTTTCGATCCACAGGCCCATCATACGTCCATCACCACGGCAGTCCCCTGCATCAGTTCTGCATTATGCATCACCTCAGTGCGTCCAGAGTTAGTGCCCAGGTAGATAGACCCACTCAAACTGAAACACAAAGAGAATTGTGTAACGCTCTTGATGATAACTGATTGATGCTTTTCATGTAACGAAGTTGATGCATGTAAATATTTTCCTCAAATTGCCCTGCAACTGTAATTCACCTTGGCATCCACGTTTTGTTCAAAACCTTCCAATCCCTCAGCACAACATTTCCTTATTCCCCCCATTTGTCCCCATACCACACTGCTCCTTCTACCCTCATCATGGTGCTGATCATCAACATTGCTCTTATTGGACATACCCTTGGGGTGGAGCACACTACTCCTCGTTCTGTAAAGGAGATGGTCATGTTAAGATTGCTAAGGAGGTCCCTCCCCAGCAAATTTATGTGTGAATCTTCGTGGTATAACAGGGGTGCCCGCACTGGTTTTCCTCCCACCGTTATATCTAAATCTTTTGTGTACGGAACCTTCAAAATTGCCACAGAAAATCCCTGTGTTTCCAAATTTCGGCCCGAGAGAGGAAACCCGTCTTCCCTAAGGCACGATTTTTCCGCTCCTGAGTCCACCATGAAGATGAACTGCTTGTTTCCTATCTCCGCCCCCTCCAGTGGTTCCTCTTCTGGACGTAGGGTAGTCAATAGGACTGGAAACGCAAGTACTCCCTGTGGGCTGTCCTAATCTGGGTATGTGTCTGTTCCTGGAACAGAAAAAACGCTCTCTGCGATCACTGCTGTTCCGCAGAACGGCGCAGGTGCGCCATTGGTGGCAGCTACTTGGGGCAGCTTGCCCTGCTGTGGTGCTTGTGGTCTTTGTTGAATTTGTTGTGTTCCTTGCTTGTAATCATTATAATATTGCTCCTGTTGCCCGTAACCACCCATTGGTAATCCATACGGGCTGCCCAGATGAGGGTGACCAAATTGTTGTTCATTTCCACTGGGCGGAGGCCCTTGTTAATATCCCATTGGTCGGGCGTGGCATTCCCTTGAAAAATTTCCCCATCTCCCACAATTCCAGCATGACACTTGGCCCCCTTCCTGAGCGCCTTGTCCTCCAAAACCCCTACCCCTTGACCTCCGAACCCCCCTCTCTGCCCTCTGTACCCACCTCATCCTCTTGTAGGCCTTCCCTGCCATTGGGGACCCTCGTATTGCTCCTCACCAGCCCACTGCTCCTGCCCATTTGCGGACCAGGTTGCTGCAATCCTTGCAGTGAACCTCCTGACCCCTCATCCCCGTTTCCCTGTCTCTCAGTGGGCTGGGCTGTTGTAACCACAGTGACCTTCACCAGTTTATTCTGTACAAGCTTGGCCTCATCTGCTTCAAAGCTGGACTGACCCAGCTTAGCTACAAAGCAAGGAAAGGGCCGTCCCATTTCTATAAATGGTCTTATAACTTTGGCTCATTTATCTGACAACATGGCCTGAGGAGACAGGCCCCTATCTCACTTTCAAGCAAGACAGAGTCTGTCCTGGTTACTGCATGCATGGGAGACCTGAATGGCAATCGTGTCCAGTGATGTTTCACCCCCTACATCACTATAGCTGTAAGTGGTTACTGAACTACACATACCCTCAGCTATCCATAGTCCTTTAAAACCTTGACTATAGCTGTGAATATCATCAAAATGGCTGGTAAAAAATGATTTCCCGCACCCCAAGGCCCTCACCAAGTGCCCGCCTCATCTGTATCAGCTCCCCCTACTCCTCAGATGGCCTCCTCACCTCCCCTGCCCTCTCCCTTCCCCCCACAATACACACTATTTCTGTGACACAGTTTGCTTTGAGATGTCTACTATTCGAGGGTATAGCCTACTCTACAGAAAGATTTGTGTTGCAAACTCTGTCGCTAGACTGCCTCCAACTCCCAAATTTCACTTGGTGACCTCTAGCCAGCCCCCCACACCTCTATCCTGATGGCATTTGCATGTTTTTTGACCTGCAAATAGCTTTTTTGCTGTGTTTCCTTTTCACATATCCTCGGCTACAGTCGCGGATATCTCTCCCATTGCGTGAAAAACAAAATGGAGGTTGTTTCATTTCTAGAAACCCCCGGTATTGGGTAAATACCCGAGATATCGCTACCTATTTTTGGGAAGGGGCCCCCTTCTCTGTCAACTATTTAAAAAACTACTGCACGGAATAACCCCAAAACATTCATGAATCTCAAGTCATAGCTTTGTGCTCAAGTTGTTTCAGACCTGGTCCAAATCCATCCAGCGGTTTGGGCAGTGCGGTTTGGCAAAAATGTACCTTGTTTTTCTATGTGGAAATGAATTGGAATTAGGCCGCACCTTTGGAGACAACAAATGTTTTTGACACTTAATAACTTTTTTATTTTCTGACAAATCTTTATGAAACTTCACAGTCTGGGGTGCTGGGGTGCAGGTTTCTAATCACTTCCGGAATTTTGGTCAAAACCATTACTCCAATCAAAAGCAACAATTCATAAAAACCTCACCATTTATTATACAACAATATGCAGACAATTCATCATTAGTTTTTACTTGGCTTAAAATGTCAGTTTATGATCATAAACCTATTATTGCCATTAGAATCAGTGGGCCTCATTACGAATCTGGCGCTAATGGGTTAACAGTGCCGTAAAAGGCTGCGGCGCTGTTAACCCATTAGCGCCTTACTACGAGGTCCCTTTGCGGGACCCGACCTAAATGGCTGGTCTAGACCAGCCGTTAAAGTAGGGACCCGCAAAGGGACCTGGGTGCTAAGTACGGTACCGCAATTTGCGGTACCGTACTTAGCGCCTTCCCCAGTTCCATTGAGCCCTATGAGGCAAAAATGGAAATGGGGAAGGGCCAATGTTCAATGGGGAATTACCGCCCCACCAACCTTGGAATGGGGTAGTAATTCCCCATTGAACATTGGCGGACTCGTTACGATACCGGCACCAACCATGGTGCTAATAGCACCATGGTTTAGCGCCAGTATCGTAATGAGGGCCAGTGTCTTCATACGGTCATGCCAAAAAGCAACAATTGCTATATTTTAACTTGCTTGTCTCCCCATCATGCATCTCCAGAAATCGTCCAAACCCAGACTTTATTCAGTTCATAGAAATTTCCCAAAAATGTTACTTCTCTCATCCCTCACACCTGGACATTCGATGTAAAGATGTTTCTAGGTTTTAATTTGGTTTGATCATCTGCACAATCAACATCTTCAGATGCTTCTTTCTCCGCACTTTCGGGTGCAAACGACTTCTAATGCCTCCAGTTGGTTTAACCTGAATTGTATCAGAGCCGTCCTTTACAGAAACCATCTAGAGAATGGCTGAATGTACAGGAAGGTTGGATAGTGTTTCTGGCATTCTTTTTGCTGGAGTTAATTGTATATTTACTTTTGTATTTCCCATACTATGGATTTCTTTCACAGCAATGTTTGCTGGGCTGTTAAATGAGATATTTCAGATAAACTCTATTTCTTTAAATAATGTTTCCACAGCCTCTCTAAACAAGCACACCTGCACATTACTGCATAGGAGGATTCCCTTCTTTAAGATTTCAGGGATCCTTTTTTTCATAAACATGCATTTCAGGTAAAAAGAACCCTTCCTAAATTTTAATTTAGCATATAGTAAGGTCAACCATAAGTAGCATCTAATCAGGCACACCAGCGTGGCCTTGGGGAGTCCCAGACCATTTTTCCAGCAGCGTCCCTCTAGCTTATCAAGCCAAGTAACGGCATCATCTGTTGTTGCCTCTAAGCCATATAGTATTACAGGGATACATTTCTGCTTGTAGAGTGTTATAGCGGGATTGTGGGAGAAATCATTAAAGTGGCTGTAAAGAATATTTAATCTGGGGGTCAATTTGTATGCACTTTGTAGTTTCTTTTCTATTAACTTTCTGTCTGTGTATCATATGATTATTATGACTCCCAGATACTTATATTCATTAATAACTCCAAACATGATTGACTGGCAGTCCCATATATAATTTTGTTTAGAGAACGTATTCCTGAACTTCATAATGTTTGTTCTTGTGAAGTTGACTTCGAGGTGATATTTAATAGAAAAGTCCTCAAAGTATTAAGCGCTCTTTGTAAACCCTTTATGTGTGGTCAAGAAGGATATTGCTGTCTGCATAGGACATCCACGCTATATGTTCTGCTCATATCTTAGGCAACACCAACCTCTGTTCTTGTAAATAGTTTCAAAATTCGGAAAAATAGAAATTGAATTAGAATGGTTCCACCATAAAACCTTGTTTCATCTTAATAATTAGGAATTCATTGCCTTAGAGTCAAATTGTCGCCAGAGACAGTCTCTGTAAACACGGTCAAAGGCTGCAAACTAATATATATATGCCACAAAAAGCAGTGGTTTGGTGGGCATGTGTGCTGTTTTACAGAGGAGTGTCAGAGTTGGTTCTCCTTCTCTCCCCATCTGTGTATTCTTGCTAGCAGTACAGAGACAATTACCTAAAAATATTAAGGAAGGCAATAAGGCGGTAAGAGCCTGGATCTTTTCTTGGACCCTTTTTATAGATTGAGATAATTAATTTTCATCAGACAATTGGACATTTGACCATATCCACCTGATTGCGGAGGATATATTTTGAGACACATGCAGGCCTTCAAATAGATCCCAGGTGCTGGATATTCTACATCTACTCTCCAGGCTTAGAACCATTACCTCAGGTGTCATTGACCTAGTCATTTTCCATGAATATCCAGTGTTAAACAGAGTACAACTGAAATTGCCCTCCAGGATCATTACTTGGTTAAGCTGGGAAGATGCTGATGCTACTGATGAAAAATGGCTATAATGTACAGAGGGGGAAGCCAAAGTTGAAAAGTAGGTGGGAACCTGGGTAATGTTATGCTAGGGATGTCCAGGAAGTGAACTAGCTTAACTGAAGTGGTAATGCCCCCCCCTGCTCAGGGCCTTTTGCTTAATTAATATACTGTATTGGAACTCGATAGGCCGCAAAAAAGAAATTAATGATAAAACGTTATCCAAATTGTTAATGTCTCATGAAATAATTGCACTTCAAGAGACAAAGCGTATCTCGAGAGTCCAGATTGATGGATACGAAACACATTTTCCCTTAGCTAAGCAAGGGGTTAAGGACGCCTGAAGGTGGGACTGCTACTGGATGCTAGAAATAGATTATCCATGATCCCTTTTCTGAAGGGAGTTATAGGTGATTAGATGCTAGCTTGCAAAATTGAATACTGTGAAACTCATCTGACAAAAAAAACTGTCTGGAGACTTGCACTACCACTCTTGTCAAGAAAAAACACATATATGTCATTCAGTATGGTTGTGCAGCTACACAAGTCTCTTTATTTTGTCATTCACTCATGAGAAGAGCCCCCATATTATATTTGAGCGCTACAATTTTAAATATGTAAACTGAATAACTTGTGACACCTTATCCCCACTGGATTGCTCTACTGGCATGAACCACCAGTTTTTGTTTTTATTTCCGGATTGTTTGAGTTGGATGGGCTGCAATAAAACGGGATTTGAACGCCATCAAATTAGAGTACTTCACGTTGCATTAACGAATTTCCACGTGGGCGTTGAATCATTATTTGCTAGTCCCATGTTGATGTTATTTGTCATTCGCTTGTTGTTCCTCCAAGAGTTAACTATGAGTTGTGTGTGACGATTTATTTTACAGCCTTAAAGCAACTAATGGCGAGTCCTTAATTCAATATTGTGTAGGGTAATGAATTAGCATTAGCATAGAAAACTTAATAAATTCAAATACTGTACCCTCCCAATGAACCACTGTAAAAAGGTGGGTGGAGAAACACGTGTGGAGGGAATCATAATGTATCAGAGAAGCGGGAATCAATATGTACCAGAGAAATGTTTAGAAAAAGAAACTCACAACTTTAAATGAAAATGAAAATTGAAAGAATTGTCGCACACAATCATGAATACTCGCATTCTTTTTTTTTCTAAGAGTTGTGTGTGGTTGTGATGTATATCACATTAGCTATTTTCCAAAAAAGACTTGCTAGTTGAGCACACAGACGGCAGTTTTGTTTTCAGAACTTTGTTTCCTTATTGATAAACTCATGTTCTGAAGTTCAGAAACTTGATGACACGTAGTTCTGTTCAAATGTTCATTTCCCTCCTCTCACCTTTATCAGCACCATTATCAGCACAGCCTCCGTGCTATAATCATTACTGGAGAAAATACCACACAACCAGAACACACATCTAGCGTTCAACGTATACTATCACCATGCACTGTGAATGTTATGTTTGACAATGCAAGTCTGTTTTGACAAATGCTAGCTTTATCTTTATTTTCGCCCTCAGCTAGATAATCGAAATGTATTATTCAGAAGAAACCAAATATCTTAACATTGTCAGAGCATTTGCCAAAAAAACGATTGGACGAGGAGCTACTATGTACATAGCACCGTGCTGCATTTTTTGTTTTACTTTTATCAGAGAAAAGGCTAAGAAATAGGACTACTTTCAGTTCATGAACTCGTAAAGCCATAGAAGGCCTTGACTTTACACCAGCGAATCCCTTTGTCAAAACCCGAGTACATATTAAATGAAGCATATTAGGCATCCAGTACTCCTCTGGTTTCGGCTTTATAGTTTAACACATGTAACTCTAACAAACATGTTACATATACAGTGCACAATATGCCTGAGTGTGTTCATTTGTCACTGACCCTCAGCTGGCCCAGTCATCGGTTTCCTTAAAGCTATTGATTTTTTACTAATTTTCCAAGGAACAATGCGGTCATGTTTTATTATAAACAATCGCATACTGTTCCTGCTCCCTCGACCCCTGAGATATGCTTGGGAAAGCAAGCTACTGTTCAGGCGAGGTTACCTGATATTAATGCCATAATGAAGAAAGAAAGGAATAGCTCAAATATTTTGAGCTTGGCTCACCTAACACAATACGTATTGATATGTCGAAATTCAAAGAAGGAAAGACGGGGCTGAGGCTAATAAACCATGTCTCACTACACTCTTTCATTGCATAGGATATTATGAATAACGTAGATTCCACCTCCGAGCTCTAACAATTTTCGACACATATATATATTTTTTTGCTTTTGATGCCTTCCTGAAATGCGTTCATCTGTTTTGCACTCAGATAACCTTCGCAGAATGTGAACAGTCATGCACGTTCTGCAAATGTTTGGTTGGATAGTTGACTCAATAGCATCATTCTGGATGAAGTTGTGTTGTTGTTCTACAAATAGAAATGCCATTAATCACAAGAATCTGTCTTCTTCACCCAAATGCCTTTTGAATGGTGATATTATAAATCGCTGCACTATAGTTAAGTTAGTACCATAGGAAATCGAAAGAATGAATTGCTGATAACTTTTGACCAGTACAACGAATTTGGCTGATATTATGAAAACAAAACGCATACAGTTTTGGCCTAGTCCCCATTAATTTCCCCCCAAATTATAGAGCTATCCCCCATAGTGCTTTGCAGGATAGAGGCTTTTTAAAAATGAAAAATCTGCATTTTTTTCCAATGCCAGAGATAACCGTGGCTACTCGAAAACAAAACGCAGCAAAAAGCCATCTGGATCAGGAAAGACAACTAAATGTCAGCATGCTAAGGTTGGGGGCGGGGAGAAGACACCATGTGAAATTGGGGAGATGGAGCTTTTGGCAAGTGAGTTACAAGTGAGCAGTCTACAGGAGGTGAAGCTGGTTCCCTGTACTCTATGCTCAACTGCTTTTGGTTGCCTTAATCCTCTGTGGTGCACTCTACTCTTTGGACTCACCTGGTGCTTGTTAAAAAACTGGAAACATCTCGTTAGCGCACGTGTTGGCAAGTGAGTTACAAGTGAGCAGTCTGCAGTTGCTGTTTGGTGCTGTCTGGCGTTATTAATTTTTCATCTATTCCTTGCCGGATGGGAAACAGTAAGGGAGACCAATTTGTCATCTACATCGTTGATACAACAACTAACATTCACCAAATATCATCCCTGTGAAGTCACTATGTTCATTGTAACACATTGTTGTGTTGCGCAACAGTTACTTTTTTTCAGATTCAAACTACTACCAACGGACTCATAGGTATTGGAAAACAGAGGAGCGAACACGCGCGGCAAAGTTTTGTTCTGCTTGTTGAGTTCTCTTGTACTTTGTTCAGTGCTTTTTCCTACCTCTGAACCTTGCAATGCCAAAAATAACTGCTGAATAATGAACACATTACGGAGTGGCCGGGTAATCTATATCGAGACCGGAAATGTAGTCTCACAAGATCTAACCGGCAGTATGGATCTGACAGGGTTGGCAGCATGTAACAGCCAAGGGAGCACCTCGTCAGCAATGTTCCAACTTAATTTGGCTCTATTGGCGAAGTGGGGGAGGGGGATTGGAGCAGGAGAAAGAGCATGTGTGCCTTACTACATTGAACACATTGGTATAATAATCGCTGTGAGGCAGGGACAGGATCTTCAGCTGTTGCCAATACTGACAGCAAACTTGCACCATCAGCTGCTTTTACCAACATCGCCTCGCAAACTGGTGAATTTAATGATTGTGCAGTCGATCATCTGCCTATCCACTTTGCTCCCTCCCTGACATTAGAACCTAAAGCAAGATTGTCTAATATCATAGAATACAGTGCCCAGGAAATGCCCAAGAAGGTGATAGAGATGGCGATCATAGATGAGTGCGTGGTGGCTGGGCCGGTGGGGGAGAAAGAGGACTCAATTATCTTAGATCAATCATGTGCTCACCTATGTCAGAACAACAACGGAATAATGGATACTGTGGCCAGGGCACCACACCCGAGGGTGGGTCTTCCTTCCGGACCTCCTAGCCATTTATCACCATCGGAACCAGCGGGGGTAAACTGAACATTTAGTACAGCCCCTGATGCTAATGTCTTCTGGCCCAGGTCTATTTTAAAAATACCAGATTACTTCAATCCCCAGAGCACGTGACTTCACCATCTTGTCTAACATAGATTCCCTGGGCCCAGCTTCAGCTTTAAATCTTGTACTGGAATCTATACTGCGCCTGTACAAGAATATCAAAGATATTGTACAAGAAAATGTGTTGAAAATCTGACAAGGTTAACTGAAACCTGAGCCTTACTGGATGGGTCTAACAACGCCAACACCAATCTTAATCACAACACAGACAACAATGCCAGAACTGTCCCCAATACTTGTGGTTCCGTTTTAAGGGGGCAACACGGCCTGCATCTAGATGGAGCACCTGAATTAGAAGTGGTGGCCATCTCTTTAAACTACAGTGAGGCATTCGACAGCCCTACAGCTCTACTTGATTGCTTATCTCCGATGGATGGTTCGTTAGCATTGCCTAACCCTTCAAGGCTGGGAGAGGACTTAATAGAAGTGATGGCAATTGTCGATGACTCTGTCTCCGGTAACAATGAATCAATGATGTATGTGAGAACCAGGAAGCAAAGTAAAAGAAGGGCTTTTCCTGAGAAGAAGACGTCAAAGAATCTACCTGTCCCAAATAACAACAATAGGAGGTCATCTTTAAAATGCCTGCAGTCCTTACCCGCAGAAGGGCAGGTGACTGACTTGGCCTTGGATCCACATGCCCTAATGAACGGTGTTCCACATGATTCAAATTAGTTATTTTGATCTTGGAAGATGTGGGGAAATGGAGCGGCCTTGATCTTGGCATTGAATTACTTTTTATTGAACATTGTAGGAGAAATTGATGGGTTTTATATTGATATGTAATATGTTTCTGAATGTTCTTCTATTGTATACATTGTACTTGCAAAAGGTTTATTTCCTAAGCAAAAAATATTCATCTAAGAATTAAAGTATCTCCAGAAATAATGTAGCCATGACAATATCACAGAACCTAAATATCCATAGGAAACATTAGTACAAATATGGATTTGTACACCACATTTTACGTAAAAGAAGGGAAACAAAGATTGCAGAATGCTAGTCCTGTGTATACTAATCACATTTGTAAAATGTATTGTAATTATAAAGTATTTACCAGTTTTAAAGTAAGTCCACTTTTTATCGCGCAATGTAATATGCTTGCAGACGACTACCTAACTACATCCCAATATAATGGGAATATCTAAATCAAGGTTCATTGAACTAATACTTTAATAGTTATTTAAAACTAAACATGCAATTTTGGTTTCAATAAAATTAAGTAAGCATCCTTAAGATATCTAGGCAACCTAGCCTTTGAAGAAACATAAGAATCAATGTAGACAAGCCACTTTGTTTCTTGTCACAGCCAACTGGTATGTTTTCCACTGTGAATGCTTACTCTGTTGCGGAATGTGATTCCAACAGTTTCAAATGTTTTGAAACCTGACCATGCTGAAACCATGTTCTGAAACCTGACCATGTTCAGACTTCAACATGTTGGTATTATTGTTGGTACCGTTGTCTATATATTGCTGCAACAAAAGTATCAAAAACTTTTGACACTGCACATTTCTCAATATAGACTTGCAGTAAGCACCACAGTGACCACAGATGATGTCCTGGTAAGCATTAGTAGCCAGTTCAAAGAATGAAACACTATTTCTGCTTGGTACTGAAAGTTACACAAACTGCTAAAGGGTTTTAAAGGGTTAAAAGTCTACAATTTGATGATGGAAACCAGAATAAACATGCAACAACTCATATGACAAACTGACAAAAGAATCAACAAGCACATGTTAATTTTCCAGAACCCCACGTGCAGCTTGTTGAGAGGCTTTGGAAAAATATCAACGTTGACATGACAAATTGAAGATGCACAATAGACCTCTGTGGAGCTGCCTTAATCAATGTCACCAAAGTGTTACCAAAGTGGTAAATTGCATAGAGATGATATTGTCTGCATAAGTGTTTACACATTTCATTAACATTGTCATTTGAAACAGCAAAGTTAAAATTGGCTTGGCTTTCCAAAACATCTACACATGTTATTTCTACAATGGGCCTCATTACGACCCAGGCGGTAAGGGGTTTACGGCAGCGTAAACAGCGCCGACCCTTACCGCCTGATTCCGAGGTCCCTTAGCGCCATGGAGGATTTAACACCTGCTTTTAGCAGGTGTTAAAATCCATGGCGCTAAGGGACCTTGTTGTTAATTACGCCACCGTAATTTACGGTGGCGTAATTAACGCCTTCCCCACTCCCATTATGCCCTATGGGGCAAAAATGGGAATGGGGAAGGGTAAATGGGGATTGGGGACTTACCGCCCCGCCAACCTCGGAATGGGGCGGTAAGTCCGCCAACCACCATGGCGTAAACGTAGTTTACGCCATGGTGGTAAAGTTACGACCCAGGCGGTAATTTACCGCCTGGGTCGTAATGAGGCCCAATGTCTTCATTATCACTTGTCATTATTACAGAGTTGAATTGATCACAGTCTGCAATAGCAGAAAACAAGAAAACACTTTCTATTTTCATCTACATTGTGACATGAGTAGTGCTCAGCTACCTCATGCAAGCAAAGTACCATGATGGCCACCACTGTTCAACTGCACTAGACCATCAACTACTGTGTCAAGTATTATTGTATGCTGTCATAGCATGGACCCGGGGATATTTAAAAAACACCCTGTGTCCACGCCCGTTCTTCATGTTAGGTAATTCTGAGAAGAACAATGCTTGCCTAAAGGCTGTCAGCCTTCTTTTTTTTCCCAAGACTATGACACGGTTCCAAGGAGGACACCAGCACCCGTGTGCCAGCACCAGGAGCTCTTGTGCTGCATATGGAGTGAAAGCGATTGTCCACCTGTGTCCATGCAGTGTGATTGCCTGCTCCCAAGCTCAGCAGTGCTCACATGTGCACAGGGAGCCCTCTCTCCACTTACCAGATCTGGTCGCCAGTGGCATTTGACACCCATGAGCCGTCTGAACCTGAAAGACACAAAAGGTTACTGAGAACATTGCTTTACCAGCACTCCTCTCCTCACCCATAAATAGATGTATTGCTGCTGCATCTCATTGCATACCTACTGTGGGAAATACGTAGCTATCCTTCATTATGATCCATGTTCCACGGGGCATCTAGTACCTGAAATAAAATGCAGCATTACTAAGGACAAAACTAACAGCGGGAAAGCAACAGCACATATCAGACAGCAAGAAAATGACAGGAGTACAAGGCAAATTGCAAGGAATACAGGAAAGCAAAGAGAAAGACATCCAAAAGGACTGTCAACAGCAGGCTGAAATCACAGCACACTAAAATAAGAAAGACACAAATAAGAGTGTATGTTTCCAAAAGTGCATTTCAAGCCACAGCAGGTCTGGGTGACACACTGAAGTAACTTGGTTCTGAAGTGTACTCTAGCTGTCTCCAACCAAAGCACACTCTGGTGAACCCAGCTGAACAAATATGTCTAGGGAATGTACACCTTGTGAAATGTTCCCCTTTAAACTTATATCACCTGTGGCATATTAACTGCACTTATGCATTTGTAAACGTAAGACCTTTAAGCGCAACTCTGCATATTCAGCCTCTGTTGAAAGTTCATATGCACTGCTGTCCAGATCTTCACCAAACTTTGGAACATCTCTCACCCATAAAAGCATATGAATGTGAGGTGCTCCATGAGCTTAATACTTCCTCTGCCTCAAAAAATGGGTATGCAATGATTGTAACGAATATAAAACAGAAATAACTTTAATAAAGAAAAAAATATAACAAAAACCACATTTTTGTTTAAAATAAAATGTATATGGGGTGGGGTAATGAGTTAAAATGAGTGAAGAGGGGTTTGGAGTTGGTTTAAAAGCATAGGGAAATTGAAAGTTTGCGGGGGACACCCCACAATATATATATGTTTTAAAATTAGATATTTTTCTATACATTTTAGTTATAATCACATGTAACCAAAAATGTCCTACTTATCTAAGAGAATCATTGTCTTTGCTGCATATCAAACCAAACATAGCTTGACAATGAAATTGGAAAATGTGAGGGGCAAGAACATGTTCCGTGGCACATAGTTGAGCTGTTGTCACATGCTCCACTCCACTCATAGAGGAATTGCATTTACTAGTAAAATCTGCCAAGTCATCCCATCCATTCTCTGCACAACTCAGAGTAACAAACCAAAATGTGTCGACCAATGTTTCTCAGCATGTACCAGACTTCTGAATCTACTAGTACTTTTTAGTTCCACGCAAGATAACAAGAATGTTTGTTAAGTTGCTTTCTAACACCTCATCCTTAACTTTTACAGTCTGCACCATTTCATTCGCAGTGACATTTGTTTGAAAATATGTGCCCGTCTTCAGTGTATGTGCCACTGAATAGCAACAGGTTGATAACTCACTCTCATGCAGCAAGTGGAAGGTGTACTCTGTTTGTCTTAAATCTGAGGTCCTCGTAATGCATATGTGTACAACGGTATTCTGATGTAAAAATGAGTCAAGTGCATTCATCCAACCACCCACCACATGGGTGGATTTCCAGCAAACTTGTATAAGGAGCATTAGCAAGGACCTGAAAGCAAATGTACCTGTGTTTTATTTTTTGACAAGTGTCCTGATGTAGGTACAGAAAATAGTGATATATCTTTGGTGACTGAGGTGTAGCCTGTGGTCATGGGCAGTGGCCAGATTGTCTGGGTCATGGAATAAGGTAATGATTCAGACAATCTGGCTACTGGCTATGACCACGAGGGACAACACATGGGTTAAAGTGGCCATGTCCACCTGGGACTGGTTTTGTGGTAAAGTTATTCGAAATTACAATAGATTTGAAAGGGAAGAAAAATGTGCTTGTGGTAATAAGGTCATATGGTTATCTTTTCGCCTTCTACAGGCTTCCATGGAAAGCGAAGAGGGGCCCTGTATGGAACCCCGCCTTCCCTTTCCATGGTGGCCATCTTGGAAAAAGATTTTCCTTCCTACACTGGGACATGGCAGGCGTCCCGGTGTAGGAAGAAAAATCCTTTTTTTTAGCACCCCGGGTTCCCGCTTTGGGAACCTAGGGTGCTAATGGCCTTCATCCCCCATCACAGGGGCTGGAATGGGTGGATAAATGTCCAGAGACCTCGCTATCCACCCTCGCTTCACTTGGGCTGATAACTTGGGCTGCCGGGCCGGTATCCACTGTTCCAGTCCCTGGAACAGAGGATGAATGCCACAATATTCCCATTAGCATAACACAAAATGCAAATGGAAAGGTTGGAAAATCTGATTGAGTCTATGTACTTTACTGAGAAATATAAAGTAGATGGAGTTTATACGTTTTTTTTTTTTTTAGTTCTATTTTTTAACTGTGAAAGGTGGTTGTGTTTTTTTTTTTTTTGGCAGGAGAGCTAAGAACGAAAGGTGGGGAGGAAATGAGGGAAGAGGCACCAAACACCAATATGGAAGGGTAGGTGGACAGGGGAAAATGTTGCAAATGTGTTATTTCTAAGGTAGGGAGCAGTGTTTCTCATGCTCCTTGATTAAGCAGTGGTGGTGGCTCTTGGGGAGGAGGGATGGTATTAGCTGATGCCATTTTAAGATAAATAGCAGTTTTGCTAAAAGTATGCACTGTGTACTAGATTGTTAATGGATAATGAGTAGGAATAGGTTTGGAGATGTGCAAGGGAAATTTTGAAGTTTAATGTTCCTAGATCAGTAGAAAATGCTTTTCCAAACTGTCCGCGAAGCACGGATCTTATGTTACATTATGTTATGTTACTTTGCATTTGTATAACGCCTTATGTATCATTGGTATGATCTCAAGGCGCTGGTAGGTTAAACACCCTCGGGAACCGTAGTTCAAGTCAGTAGAGAGAGAGAGAGTCATAAGGTGCGTGGGTGCATCAGATATGTGTGCAGCTGGTGTGGCACTTGCATGATAGCTGCTTCTTAGCGGTAGGTGTGGCGGTTGGGAGGTCAGGAATATGTGTTCATTCTGGTGGGTTGGTATCCAGATTGATTTTGGCTGCTTTAGACCTGAGGAGACGCATAGGCTAGTGGGTGTGTTGAGCCAGCTGTGGTTAATTAGGATGATGAAGAGTATGTGGCGGGTGTTAGTATGAGAACAGCTATACCGAATGTGTCATAGTATTGTTGTGTTCTAGTTGATTGGTGGCGTATAGGAGAGAGTAAGTGTGATGTTGTTATATGGTGGTTTTCGGTAAGGTTCTTGAGATCAAGCGCACATCTGAACCGTTTATTCTATCCGTTTTATTCACTCAGTCCATTCAATCATCTTAGTTTGTTCATACATTTCATCTGGTTCATCATTTAGTTTACCAGTCTTTCCATTCATTACATCCGCTGCGTCTATTGTATTCACTCCATTTGTTCCATCTAGTTTATCCGTTTTGCCCACTCCATTTGTTCTGCCCACTCCATCAGTTCTGCCCACTCCATCCGTTCCTGCCCATTCCCTCGGTTCCATCTATTCCATTCGTTCCATCTACTCCCTCCGTTCCATCTACTCCATCTGTTCCGTCTACTCCATCCATTCCGTCGACTCCATCCATTCCGTCTACTCCATCCGTCCCATGTACTCCATCTGTTCCAGGTGCTCTCTCCGTTTTATGCACTCCATTCATTCTATCCGTTACATCTACTCCATCCGTTACATCTACTCTATCCATTACATCTACTCCATCATTTCCATCCACTCCGTTCGTTCCTATCGTTCCATGCACTCTGTCTGTTCCATGCACTCTATCCGTTCCATCCACCCTATCTGTTCCATCTACCATCTACTGTATTTGTTCCATCCACTCAATGCGTTCTATCAGCCTGATGTGTTCTATATGCTCCATGCTTTCCATTTGATTCATCCTCTCAGTCCAAACCGTCCACTCCTTTTTATCCATCCACTTCATCTGTTCCACGCACTCCATGCACCCCACGCACTCTGTCCGCCCCACGCACTCCATCCATCCCACGCACTCCATCCACTCCTTCGGCTTCATGCTCTCTATCTGTTCCATCCATTCGATGCGTTCCAGCCACTCCATCGGTCCCACCCACACCATCGATCCCTTCCACTCCATCTGTGCCATTCACTCCATCCATGCCATCTGTTCCATCCGTGCTATCGTTCCATCCATTCCATCCGTTCCATCCATTCCATCCGTTGCATGCGCACCATCCGTTTCATGCACACCGTCCGTTTCATGCACACCGTCCATTTCATGCACACCATCCATTTCATGCACACCGTCCATTTTATGCACACCGACCATTTCATGCACACCAGCCCTTTCATGCACACCCTCCGTTCCGTCCACTCCATCCATTCCGACCCCTCCATCTGTTCCGTCCACTCCATCCGTTCTGTCCACTCTGTCCGTACCGTCCACTCCCATGCACACCATCCGTTTCATGCACACTGTCCATTTTATGCACATCAACCGTTTCATGCACACCGGCCGTTTCATGCACACCATCCGTTCCATCCACTCCATCCGTTCCGTGCCCTCCATCTGTTCCGTCCACTCCATCTGTTCCGTCCACTCCGTCAGTTCCATCCACTTTGTCCGTTCCATCCACTTTGTCCGTTCCATCCGTTGCATGAACTCCATCCATTTCATGCCCTCCATCCATTTCATGGCCTCCATCCGTTTCATGCCCTCCATCCATTTCATGCCTTCCATCTGTTTCATGCCCTCCATCCGTTTCATGCCCTCCATTCATTTCATGCGCTCCATCCATTTCATGCACTCTATCCTTTCCATCCACTCCATCTGTTCCATCAGTTCCAACAGTTCCATCAACTCTATCCGTTCCATCCACTCTATCCGTTCCATTCACTCTATCCTTTCCATCCACTCCATCTGTTCCATCAGTTCCAACAGTTCCATCAACTCTATCCGTTCCATCCACTCTCTCCGTTCCATTCACTCTATCCGTTCCATCCACTCTATCCGTTTCATTCACTCCATTCCATTTGATCCATCCACTCTGTCGGATCTAGCCATTCCATCCGATCCGTCCACTCCATTTGATCCATCCACTTCATCCGATCCATCCACTTTATCCGATCCATTCACTTTATCCAATCCATCCACTTCACTTCATCCTATCCATCCACTTCATCTGATCCATCCTCTTCATTCGAACATTCAGATCCATCTACTTCATCCGATCCATCCACTTCATCTGATCTGTCTACTTCATCCGATCCATCAACTTCATCCGTTCCATCCACTTCATCCGTTCCGTCTACTTCATCCGACCTGTCCACTTCATCCGATCCATCCACTTCATCTGATCTGTCCACTTCATCCGATCCTTCCACTTCATTCGATCCTTCCACTTCATCTGTTTCATCTTCTTCATTTCTGCCATCCACTTCATCGGTTACCCCAATTGCATCCGATTCATCCGCTACATGCATTTCATCGGATGCATCTATTTCATCCGTTTCATCCGCAACATCGATTTCACCCACTGCATCTATTTCATTCCTCTCATCCACTTCATTCCTCTCATCCACTTCAGTGCATTCATCCACTTCATTTTTCTCATCCACTTCATTCCTCTCATCCACTTCATTTCTCTCATCCACTTCATTTCTCTCATCCACTTCATTCCTCTCATCCACTTTATTCCTCTCATCCACTTCATTCCTCTCATCCACCCCATTTTTCTCATTACTCTCCATTCTTCTCATCTATTCCAATTCCTCCCATCCACTTCATTCCTCTCATCCACTTCATTCGTCGCATCCACTTCATTCCTCTCATCCACATCATTCCTCTCGTCCACATCATTCCTTTCATCCACCTCATTCCTTTCGTCCACTTCATTCATTCTATTCAGTGTATCCGTTTTAATTTACATTAGCAGTTTTAGTTTTCAATTTTTCTCGCTCGGGTCTCGATGCTGGATTGTTGTTTTTGATATAGCAACCTTGGGCTGCTGTCTTGGTTGCTGTTATCCTGTTTGAGTTGAGAGTCGATTTTAGGGGAAGTGCCACGTTTTCAGTAATTTGTGGAAAGACATGAGGTCCTCGGTGAGTCGGATGTGGGGTGGAAGTGAATTCCACAGAGTAGGGGCCAGGGCTGAGAATGATGATCCACCTAATCAGACTGAGTTGGTTTTTGGTATCACTAGGAGGCCGGCGAAGCTTGATCTTAGGGTGCGTGGTGGATGGTAGGGTTTTAGTTTGTCCTGAAGGTATTGAGGTCCGGTTTTATGCATTGCACGGTGAGAGATGCATAAGGTTTTGAAGGTCACCCTTCGGGCAACCGGAAGCCAGTGCAGAGTTTTGAGTGCTGGGGAGATTTGATCTCTTGGGCCAAGTGCTAGTAGCAGTTTGGCCACTGCATTTTGTGCTCTTTGTAGTTTAGTCAGGTGGTACGTATGGATTCCAAGGTAGAGGGGGTTAGCATAGTCCAGTTTTGACATAACAATTGATTGGACCGCGGAGAGTCTGTTGCGAAAGGAGAGGTATGGAAAAATGCGCTTAAGAGATTTGAGGTGGTTGTGGCAGGACTTAGAGACGTTGTTGACTTGGAGCGAGGGGGTTAGATAAGAGTCTAGGGTGCATCCAAGGTTTTTTACTGAGTTTGAGGGTGTCGGGGAATTGCCCATGGCAGATGGCCAGGGTAGGGGGTGCAAAAGAAGTTCGGTGTTGCCACATATCATGATTTCAGTTTTGGAGGGGTTTAGCAAGAGGTGGTTAGTGGTCATCCAATGATCTATGTCAAGGAGGCAGGCAGCGAGTTCAGGTTGGCAGTTGGGTTTTGAATTAAGGAGTTTTAGGATTAGTTGTGTGTCATCGGCATAGTTGTAGCACACGATATTGTGCAAGCACATTATTTGTGGGAGGGTGGACATATAGAGGTTGAACAGGAGGGCTGATAGGCATGCTCCTTGTGGAACTCCGGTATTGACTGGTCGTGCGTGGGAAGCATAGGCGGAGAGTAGGGTTATTTGGTTCCTATTGTTGAGGAAGGATGCTATCCATTTGAGGGTGTTTCCATGGATTCCTAGGGTTTGGAGGCGGTCGAGGAGGATTGAGTGGTTTATTGTGTCAAAGGTGGCGGATAGGTCAAGATGGATCAACACGGCACATCCCGCAGAGTCTGCAGTGTTTTAAGGTCATCCCAGATTGAGGTTAGGTTGGTTTCGGTTCCGTGTTGGTGTCTGAAACCTGACTGAGCGGGGTTTAGGAGATTGTTGGCTTCGACAAAGGCATTTAGTTAAGAGTAGGCGGTTCGGTCAATGAGTTTAGCAAGGAACCTGGTGTTTGAGATTGGGCGGTAGTTTTTGGGCTCCCGAGGGTCGAGGGAGGTATTTTTTAGAAGTGGCTTGACATGAGCAGTTTTGAACGCATCGGGAAAAATTCCAGAGGAAAGGGAGTCGTTTATGATGGTTCTTGCATGTTCTCCCTTTGCAGGTAGAAGCAAATATTTCTTTGAGGGTTGTAGCTGGGCAGGGGTCGAGCGGGAAGCTGGATGGTTTGCGGGCACAGAGAAGTTTGAGAAATTGGTCAGTTGATATTGGAGTGAAGGAGTCGAAGGTGGGCTGCTTAGCAGTTACAGGTGTTGGGATGGCAGGTAGGGTGGGTGGATTGCGTGGTGGGTGTAGGAGGGCTAGTTTGTTGGTTAGAGAGTTTGTTCTTTCGAGAGCAGTGGTGTAGAAGTGGAGAGAGAGTGAGTCGCAGAGTGATTGTGAGGGGGTCGGTTGGGTGGTGGTACATGATGGTTTGGTGAATTCGGAGATGATTTTGTGGAGTTCTTTGCTGGGGTTTTCACAGTTTAGGATTTGGGAGTTGTAATGGGCTTTTTTTGCTTTCTGGATTTCGGCTTTGTAGTGGCGATGGTGGCGGGCTAAGGTAGATTTGCTCAGGGTTGTTTTGTCTTTCGGCCATATGCGTTCTAGGGATATACATTGTTGTTTTGTGGACTTCAGTTCTGGTGTGAACTATCTAGGAAAAGGGCCTTCGTGAGCCAATGGTTTGCAAGTGGGGGTGAGTGGGATTAATGAGATATTGAGCCATGTGTCAAAGTCGTCGAAGGTTAGGTGTTCATTGGGTGGGTGGGTAGGGGGAGGTGCCTGAAAGAGCACATCTGCTAGGTCAGGAAGGATTTTTAGTTCCTTCCAGCATTTGCATAGATTTGGGGGTTCTGGTTCGGATATGGGGAGCAGGGTGGGTGAGCGAATGGTGAAAGAGACAATGAAGTGATTGGACTATATGATAGGGGTAGGGGGGTTTAGATGTATCTGGTCATGGGAGCTGCAGATGGCATCAAGGGTGTGTTCTTTATAGTGAGTAGGCCCGTTTATGTGGGTATCGTGAAGTGCGGACAGGTTCTCAGACACGTCATCATGCCGCACGCCAGCATATGGTCATATTTGTTTGTTTGTTTGTTTATTTATTGTACGCACCGGACCCTGAGGTAGCAGGGCGCATGTGACAATAAGGCTTACAGCTTAGGTACAGAAGTTACAAGTTTACAGAGCATGGTAATAAACAGTTTTCTTTGCTCCACAGGTGGAACAAGTATAGACAGTGTGCGGACAACAAGTCTAGGGCACTCTCCGGAAGGTCCGCAATGAAGTCAGATGTTCGTAGACGTCTATGGATGCAAAACTAGTTGAAATAGTTGCAAAAAGTGTATAGAAGTGTTAATAATTATTCTAGAAGGTGGGAAAGGGCAGAGTTGTAAGGTGACACTTTGTAAATTGGACAGAAATATTGCTATATTGGGTAAGTATAATATTAGTAAGTTGTAGGAAAATAGCACACATGGTAAAAACCCATGAAATTCACTGAAAAAATGTTGTTAAAGGGACGTTATGGTTAAGCTGCACTAATAAAAATGTATCAAATTCAATGACAAAACTTTGTTAATGGGACATTATGGTTACAATTAAAACCGAACAAACCCTGAAATTCACCAGTTATGGCAAGCTAAGCAACCATAACTCACGCCACCACCATGCACCGCTAAGACTAATACCCAGGACATCAAAGATGACATCACAAATGGCACTGATGACATCACATGTGAAATACATTTTGATAAAAAGTCCCTACAAGGAATTGTCTTTATATTGCTGGTAACAAGATATCAGGGGTGATCGGGAGACCTATTGTAAACTACTTAATCTATTAAAGAATGAACTCATCTAAAATCATTGTATTGGAGTGTTGTTGGTAATACGGAAACCTAATCATATATAAACATAGGCAATGACTGCAGCATTCAGCATAGAAGTACACTATTTATAATCGTGTAATTTTGGATAGTACAATAGTGAATGCTACCTTATCAGAGTTTTGAGTAATGTTAAACATGTAATAACTAGCTAACAATTCAAGACGTATACCGCTTGTGCTGGTACAAACAATACATATGAATACATACAAATCAGAGGCACACACAGGGAAACTAAAGTAAGGAAGAAAGAAACAGCATGATCAGAAAATGTCAATGGCATTAAGGTTTATCTTCATGTATACAAATGAATTGTCTGTTTGTGGCCTGCTCATTTCGCCATGTATGTGCACCATGAGCTGAGACCAAACCCTAAGGAAAGTACTTAAAGAACATATGACAAGGTTAACGTCTAGATATATAGCACCTTTTTCAATTTTAATATTCTGACTGTCATTGAACAAAACCACCTGGCCTATATATGTCAGTGAACAAAAACAAGTGGCCCAGACATGGGATGTCATCAGTGATGTCATCAATGACATTTATGATGTCATTTTTGATGTCCTGGTTGTTAGTCTTAGCACTGCATGGTGGTGGCATGAGTCATGGTTGCTTAGCTTACCATAACTGATGAATTTCAGTTTTTTTTTTCTCGGTTTTACTTGTAACCTACTGTAGTTATGGTTAAGTTGCTCGACCTATGGGAAGAACAGTTTTTGGGTGGCTTAAAACTTTTCCCACTATAACTTTTCCCCCAGTGGACGAATCCTCACCAAACTCTACATAAAGAGTATGTCAAATTGATTTTGTCAAGTTTGGTGAGGTTTCCTTAAGAGGGCAAAGTTGTAGTGGGGATCCCAAAAAAAAAGTGTTTTTTTCAATAGACTCTATGGAAAAAACAATTTACTCATGCCTACAGCCTGAACCACTGGTCAGACTTTCACCAAATTTGCGGCAGGAGGGGTGCTTGGTCCCAAAAGCGTGCTTTTGTAAATTTGGTGTAAATATGTCCAAAAGTTTCTTTCAGAACAACCAAAAAGTAGGTTGAACAAAAATAGTGATATCTGGGTTCAATCCACTGACTCGCTTCCCTTTTCGCTCTGCGAACAGGCCTCCGATTGGCCCATGGGGTGGTGTGATGTACGAGAACATCAGATGCACTCGGGGTTGGATGGTGAAAAGCATGAGGTGCATTATATTTTTGGAAAAACCCACCATGTTGGATCCGCTGACAGCGGCCTTTGTCTGCAGACAGCGCGCTGGGGAAAAAGTCTGGAAAACACATTTTGGGTTCTTTGGTGGTGGAAAAAGGGCCAGTGAGAGGTGGAGAAGAGGATATGGTGCTATATTTGTAGGTTGAAAAAGGTTGCCAGCTGTCGTAGTTGTCCATGGACACTGGGGTAGTTCCCCGACAGCGCCATGAACAGACAGATTGGAAAATAAATTTTGGGTTATTTAATTGCTGAAAGAGGGTGTAGGAATGGTAGGGAATTGGAATGAAGGTAATGTGGAGCTCTTCCTATGGGGAACAAAGGGATTTGGAAATACTGCCAAGTCTGCATTCAATTTTGGTGGCCGCAGACATCCTTTCGATGGCAGGGGGGTGAGGGTGAGTTTTATTACTGGACGGTTTATGGTACGTACATGTTATATATTTAATAGTATTGTACTGTTTGTGGCCAGTGGCCAGATTCTGGGGATATGGCTATATGCCATGCCACCCAGAATCTGGCCACGCCTCCACAGTAGTAATATGTGTATAATCATTATCAGTAATTTAGAAGGAGTATGGCCAGAATCACCACAGCAGTAATATGTGTTTAGTAATTATAGGTAATGTAGTGGAAGTACAAAGCGTGAGTAATATGGAGGAAAGATGTCATTGAACTGTATATGGTACTTATGATTTAGTACAACTGAGGGTAGGGCTCAAAGAATATGTATTTGATTATACCTGCTATGGTTACTTAGTTTCATAGCATTATGAAGGTGGAGTCTCTGGTTTGTTTTCTGTGGAAAAAACAGTACAATTTGTTTAGCAGAATAGTTTAAAAGCATTAGTTGTATACAATTCTACATATACATTGTTTAGACCCTCATAAACAGTGCATTCTAAGTATTTTTGGTACAGCATTATTGTATGGCACACTGCTGATGTTTTGACATTAAATATTATGTCATTGGGAAAAAAATCCATACTGGACAAAAATAAAATGATTACAATTATGTGAGTGTAAGGGTGATAGTATGTTTGTTTGAAGTATGCTGTGATTCGGGGAATGCTTGAAGTAGTTAGATACCTGTTGGCGTATTCTAACTACATTAGATGTTTTGTCGTATAAGAATTGAGATTGTGTATTTGAAGTGTTTTGGAATGAAGGGCATTTTTCAAGTAGTTAGATACCTGTTGGCGTATTCTAATTAGATTGACTTTGAAAAGTACTATTGTAGTATTATGGATGTAGTTAGATACATGTTGGCGTATACTAACTGTTAATTGTGCTATAGTTTAGTGACTAAATTTGGTTGGAAGGAATATTCAGTAGGCATTTGTTAAATTTTCTGTTAACCTATATTTTGGAGTAACAGAGGTATTGTAGCATTCAAACTAACCACTTCATTGTTGACATATGCAGTGTAGTGGGTTGAAGTGGTTGTGGCACAGTGTGGTATACTATACCTACTGTTGTGAAGGTTTTCCTGACCGTGTGTGAAGCCTATAAGTGTACAGTTATGTTTGGTACCATCTGCATTGTACCTTAGAAGCATTAGTATGACATATTAGCTATGTGAGTTTATTTGTATAGTGGAACGATTGTCTGAATTGCAAAAGGGCATTATATGCCATGATTTGCATTCTGCAGAAGCTGGTGAAATGCAATGGATTCATTAGGGATGTGGTCTTGTGGAACATGGTTGCAGAGAGTGCATGTATGTTTCCAGGTGTATAGGGATGTTTTGTTATTTCCAGTAATTGAAGTAAGTACATTGGTAATTCTTGTGGATCTTCCTGTGTGTTAATGGTAAATTTGAATATTCCTGCACAGTCGTCCAATTCTTGCCTTATGCCTGAGATACTGTAAATGTTGTCAGGATTATCTGTTGCATTTCTATTAAAGATGTGCATTTGCAAACACAACTGGTCTGAGTCGTTTAAGTAAATGTTGTGAACAATTGGTGGCAATTGAGAGAGGAGATGCATTGTTACATTACTCCAATTTACTCTAGTTGTGTTGCAGAATTTAAATAGACCAGAGCGTTCTATTTGTAGATCATTTGATGGACCTGCAGAACTTTCTGGAGAACAGACATTTGTGTCTGTCTTTTCTGATGGACATACAGTTGACTTTGTACTAGACAGTTTTGTGGTTGTGTTGTTTGATGCAGAAGGAGTTGGTTGCTGTTTATTTAGAGGTATTGTTGGGAGATCTGTTATAGATTCTGTTTGTATTACTTGTCTTTTTAAAGGTTTACTTTTTGAGTTACTGAGTATATATCTAGATGGGGGTGTATAATGCTGATGGCCTGTTGTATTCCAGGATGCTAGGAATGTCAGTGATGACTTTGTTTGCATCAAAGTTAACTAGGAATAGACCATTGAGTGACGCAGTGGTGAAAGTGCTACATAACTCATACCTTCTTTAAAGACTGTGCTACCAATATCAATCAATGCTTTATCTAGGGTTATACCTTGTGATTTGTGAATAGTGACAGCCAGGGGTGTTGCTAGGTATGGAAAGGATCCGGGGCTATGCAAATTTTGGGACTGTAGGGACTGGGATAGCCATTTTGGTTGTCACCCCTGATCTTCTATCCAGGGCTACAACCGAAAGACCCAGGGCTATTGCCCCCTTAGTCCCCCCAGCCATGCCTCTGGTGACAGCATATCCAAGAGTTAGAGAAAATTGTTCTCTGTGTGCGTGTGTGTCATTGAAAAGAAGGAAATATTCTATTGTCCAGCCAATTACATTCACTTCTGCAAGTTTGTCAAAGTGGATGCTGACAAACTGAATGTTGTTGTCATGTGGATATGCTTGGAAGCCAAACACTCTACCAATTGCCCCATTGACTGCACCTTGTTCTACATCAAGGTTACGTTTTAGAATTACTCTGCAGTTCGGACGCAAAGTCAATATTTTCTCCAATCCAGCTTTGTTGGAGATACATTTTCGAAGCTATTTAGTTGTGCTGTTGACATATAGGAAACTGGCATGCCATGCACTTCTAGTTTGTCTGTGGAGCTGATTGCATTTCTTTTTTTAACATTGTCCCTGTTGAATTGAACACAGCTTTCAATGGTTGGCATTACGGACATGCATTTTAGATTTTGTTGAGTTGATTGTTCCATGACTTCAGGAGCAGATGTGTTCGTTCACATATCTCATGGATTAGTCTACTATTTAAGATGGATTGTGTTTCTTTAGGTAGCAGACCAGTTCTCATGCTTTTTAAAATGTTAGGCGGTTCACTGGGGAAACATTTGTCTGTTTGCGGGTCAAGGCACGACGGGGGGGTTGGTTGTGGTGGTTGGATGGTAGTCCTAATTGTTGGACACAGGATAGGAAGCTGAACTGGTGTCCTGAAGAAGATGGTCCACAACCACTGAAAAACCATCAAAACCGGTCGACCAGACCTGTTGTGGCTCCACCGCAACATCTCACGATATCCCCAAGACCAACAGGGGGTACTGCACAAAATCGAACTCAAAACCCAGAAAGCATGGGGTTTCAGCACACCCCATAGCCAGTGGGACTGTGCATTTTTAGAAGAAAAACCTTGTAATTCTTGATCCATATTTTGGGCCACCACCCATTTGCAAAGAGCTTCTGAGCCACCAGGGTGAATAAATCATTGAAAAAATCCTGATGCCTCCAATTTGCACATGTTAACCAAAGTTCCTTGGTTTTTGACTACGAGATCTAATCCCCCTCCAGTACTCATCCACTACACTGTTGGTTGTCCCCTCCCATCATGTTTTAGGCTGTTGGTGACAACACCACATGCAGTATAAAGATCACCGCAGGCATAGTTTAATTTAGCACTTTTTTCTCTCCCTCCCAGACAGGGACTATACCCACTGCTGTCTGTGGTTAGGCAACCCACCACAAACCCACCCCCCCTTTTCCCACCTCCGGTAGAGTTCGGGTGTCTCACCAGAGAGCCAGATCAGCTTCCTATCCTGTGTTCAACGATTAGGACTACCATCCAACCACCACAACCACCGCCCGTTGTTCCTTGACCCACAAGCAGACAAATGTTTCCCCAGTGAACCATTTTTTGTGTACCAGTATGCCCCTACGGTTTGGGAAGGCAGTTGCTACCCCGGCTTTTTAAACCCCAATTGCCCCTGTTGTTATTTTCTTTTAAAATGTTAGCACAGGTGAGGTCTGCAGACTGACGCATCTTTTGAGTTAGTTCTCTGGAGTGAAAATATTGCCCGAGATTTTTTCAAACTGGTCTAGGGAAGCCCAAGCAACATTTGGTATAGTATTTACCTTTGTATGTATATCTACATTAGCTGCATTTGCCACACGTATATTTTTGGAAGCATAGGATTTGTGTATGCAGGTCACTATCTGTGGTTGCTGAAGGGATGTCGCAGGTATTTTTCAATAAACTGCAAAACACTGACATCACTACCATGTCCAAATTTAGGAGCATATTCTATCCACAAAAACATGTGGATGTGTGTTGCTCCTCTGGATTGATATTATTTTCTCCAAAAGAAGTGTTACACTTCTCTGAGCGGAGAAATAGTTTTATTGCAGATAAAGTGATGCATGGCAGTGAAGCAATGGCGAAAGTACCTTGATAAATAGAGAGGGTCAAGAGAACAGAGTTCTCTTGGTGCTTTTATTTCTATTCCTGTAGGAAAGAGTAGAGGAAAAGAACCTGCTTCTACATTTTTTTCCCATAGGCTCATTGGCGATCTGTTGGCTTGTATACTGGTCTAAAATGTTGGCTGCAGTAACAGGATCTACACATTCAAATTGGCCAGTTGCTGGTGAGTCTTGAATTATTTGGATGGTTGCTCTTAAGTTTTCCTATATGTTTAAATCTTTGTAGTATTCATTGTTTTCTTTTAGATATTGTAGGACTTGTCTAAAACGTGTTTAAGTCCACTAGTTGTTGCCAAATTCTTTTGTCTTTCTTTGGCACACCATTAACTAATACAATCAACGATTCATCTATTGGTTGTTGTACTCCTAGAGTTTGCACATTTTCTTTCAGATCAAATGGCAAATATACTACTTTACCATGGATGCCCTTTAGTAATTTGGATGGCGCGTACCGTAGCAAGTACCTTCAAGTACCGCTTGGCAGCTCAAAGTTTGTCTCCTGCATTGAATAAGACTTTGAATCTGCGCTCAAGGACTTTTATATATCAAGGACTGCATTTACCAACAGGCTTTGTGTGCTCTACTGCTGTCACGCCCTTTTGAAGGCATCTATATAATCAAGAGGGCACGCACACCATGCTCGTTGACCGTAGCAAGTACCTTCAAGTAGCACTTGGCCACTCAACTTTTGCCTCCTGCAGGGAAAAAGACTTTGAATCTGCACTCAAGGACTTTTATATATCAAGGACTGTATTTACCAGCAGGTGAACACCCTATTACCCAGCCTTAAACAGTAACTAATGCTGACCTGATATCATTTTATAACCGGTAATCATTTTATAACCGCTTTTTCTGTTTGTTTAGGCTTTGTGTGCTCTATTGCTGTCAAACCCTTTTGAAGGCGTGTATATAATCAAGATGGCACGTGCACCGTGCATGCGCACCGTAGCAAGTACCTTCAAGTACCGCTTGGCCACTCAACTTTTGTCTCCTGCATTGAAAAAGACTTTGAATCTGCACTCAAGAACTTTTATATATCAAGGACTGCATTTACCAGCATGTGAACACCCTATTATCCAGCCTTAAAGAGTAACTAATGCTGACCTGATATCATTTTATAACTGGTTATCATTTTATAACCGCTTTTTCTGTTTGTTTAGGCTTTGTGTGCTCTATTGCTGTCACGCCCTTTTGAAGGTGTGTATATAATCAAGTACCTTCAAGTACCGCTTTCCCACTTAGCCACGGATCTGCAGAGCTACAGTCTGATACTATGGTTTAATAGTTCCATGTGAGCACGTAGTGATTACTGTATTTCACCAAATTTGATGCATATTACGACAGGAGAAATAATGATAAATTGTAGATTATAATTACTTCATCATTCAATATTTTTATTTTATTATTTTACTTAGTCTTTCTTTTATTAATTTGTTCATTTTGTTAAGTGGAGGACCAGAGTAAAAATTACATAAAGAGTCAATTGGTTGAATACCTTTTATGCAAGTATACATGCTTAAATCCAATATGCCGGACCTACCGGAGCTCCCACTGACTCCATCGGCAAACGCATCCAAAACCTCAGCTAAACCGTAGCATGCTTCTTCACGCAAATCGATAACGCTCACACCAGTAGCATGGGCGCTGAGTCTCAATAAATACATACGGTCATTCTGTGCCCTGCCGAAGAGCACTGCCAACGCATTGAAGAATGTCCAAAACAATGCTCAAATTGAATCGAATTCTGATAAATGTAATGCTGAAACTAGCGATAAAGGTATAACATATGTAGAAAAAGAACTTCAAGTCGAAAATCAACTTATTTCAGATAACACCATTTTGCAAATAATGAAATCACCCATCAATAAAAAAACACAAAGGCCGCAATTAACATGTGTGGAAGAAATTACAGAAAGTGACAAGGTCTTTTTTAGACTTTTCAATCCATGCCAGTGTTAGAAACATAACTACTTCTTCAATCACAATATCGCCAGATTACAATGCGTGATGTTCCATGGACTCCAGTATTTCATCTGCTGCCTCTTGCATACAACCGACCAGAGGTGTTCTTTACCATCCATGGAGCAAATTACAGAACAGACGAGCGATGGATTGATTGAAATTACTCTTACTGCAGTGAACACAACGATTAAAAGCTTATTTAAGTTGTTTGAATCTCTCGAGTTAAAGCATAAACTGCAATCATGTCAAATTTAAAAAAAGAATTGTGGATTAGATTGAAAAAAATTCTCGTTTGCCCAGTCCAGCAAAGTCATCCCTCCAACCTATGGAAGGTAGAGATGTGCGATTACAGAGTGTACAAAACATTGTACAAAACTTTATTGAAAATAAGGTGACCCCAGCTTATCCCAAACCAAGCTAATTCTATACAAATTTGGCAAATTTGCCATCTATCCAGCAATTCTATTTTGGCATCAGACAATCACTGCAACATTGCTGTATGGCCTTGAATCAAGTACTATTATTAAAGGTAAATACTTGAATAAACTTGAAGCCAAATATTGGCGACAAATTCTAGGTGTATGTATTCCAGGACCATGGCTGAGATATGAGCTGGGCCTCACGTTGTTACAAGCCAAATAGCATTGGCAACTATGAGCCCTCTTTCGCAAATGCCTGATATATTCTAAAACTGAAACAGTAATAACAATACTTGCAAATTACATGTTTTCATCTAAGCATCAATCTGTACAAGAATGGACCAGAAAAGTCATGGAAATCATGGTGATTGCCGATGTGTCTTTGGAAACTTTGATCACCGACCCTGATAGAGCTAAAAAGAAGATCTTTCTAGAAGACTGGATAAATACACAATCAATTTGTCTAACCTATAAGCATTTTATTCAACAATGTTTTGGTGAAAAGAAACTTGCACTATAGAGCCCTATTTGTGCAAGGCCCCAAATCCTCAAATATGTACTGCCATCTTGAGATTACGTCTGAATTTATGGCTACCAATGATCTCTTGGCACAACGGAAATAGATTAGACAAGAGGAAAACTATTGTAGATTCTGTGCCAATGCATCAAACAAAGAGACTCTTGAACATCTGGTTACACTTTGCATAGTACTGTCTGAGTTGAGATGTAAGCATTTTGTAAAACACATGGTTCAGATTGCAAATGTGCCCCCTGAACATAGATGGGCCATGATAGTAGCAACAGGAAACATGAGCATTCGTATCCACAATCAATTTCCTTAATGCATTGCATTTTTACGACAAGAATAATACTGCAGTTATGTAAATATTAGTAGGTAAAGACATTCATATCATAATGTAATCATTGATTGTGGATGCAATTGTCTACACAAACAGTAATTGTGATGAAGAACTTGTTATAACAGCTCTGAGTGATTCTAGTGATGAGAAATATATAGCACCAAGCATACTTAGCTCGAAGGATTCTAAAAAAACAGTAAACAGTAAACAGATTGTAAAAATGAGTAGGTAAAGACATTCATATCATAATGTAATCATTGATTGTGCATGCAAATGTCTACACAAACAGTAATTGTGATGAAGAATGTGTTCTAACAGCTCTAGTGATTCTAGTGATCAGAAATATATAGCACCAAATATACTTAGCTCGAAGGATTCTAAAAAAACAGTAATGTTATATTAACTAACATCATTTTTTATTAATTATTCATTTACCATTTTGATATGCTGTTGTATTTTTGTTATCGCGACGATCACAACATTATTGTAATATAACAAGTGTGATGTTTTATTGTAATCCATCTTTTGTATAAATTAAAAAGTTGAGAAATCAGGTAAATCAATAAAAAACAAAAACAAAAAAAAATGTGGATGGATGTAATTTGGCCGATTTAGGTTGAAGGTGTATTATAGCTTGAAACAGGTGCATTATTTAAATTATAATGCTCTCATAAGTTATTAGTGATAGCAAGTGATGGCATTTGGTTATTGTCAAGCATCTGTTGCAGTACATGCAAACTGTTGAGGGGTCAGTAATTTTATATTTAGTTTCTGCTGTTAGATATAAAGATGATTGGAACCATTCAGATTCTTCATTGTGTTCTAGTTTGTAGGCCTATATCTACTATTTTTGTACTCGACACGTTCTGCGACAACAGAAACATAGTTGGTTTGGTTTTTCAGCAGATGTGTTTTGAAATGTAGCTATTTCTCTTTATATGTCTTTATTAGGATGTTGGTGTTCATGAGATTTTTGTTAATGTCTTCTGAAGGTACAGAATTTTGTAAGTCAACTTCTATTCCAAAGCATTTACGTTGGATGTACTCTATTTCCTGAAGCAGTTCTTTGGATGTTCCATTTAGTAGAATGGTATTTAAATTTTGCAGTTCTAGAGCAAGACCTTTTGCATATTATAGTCGATGCACAAGATTCCGTATAATAGAATGGTGTTTTGCTACCATTTTGATGTGATCGAAAGGGCTTTTGCAAACATTTCCTAAAAGGCAGGCTACTGAATGTCCTCACAGACCAGAGTTGCTGCGCACTGGCTTGCATTCTTCGGGTACTGCAGAAGTGGAGAGCATAGACAGGCACGGCTTGGGATCAAACTCCCTGTTCTATTTTATAATTAAAAGTGGGCTCCCGAAGGAAGTGCAGAAGGCTCTTGATAAAATAACTGGGATAGAAGCCAACAGGCTGGCCAGATATACAGAGCATTATAGTGAACCATTGCAAAAGAATCAAAGAAAGAGAAAGGGAGATAGCCCAAAAGAGACTGGCAGACGAGGCTAAATTGATTCAGACGAAACTAGTGAAGGTCACATTCCCCCCTTTCGTTACTTAAGTAACAAATATTGTAGTTCTCCTAACCTTTGTCACTCATTTTCCTCCACTATTGCTTCATCCCATGCATGTGTTCTTTTCCATGGGATCCAAGCCCTACATTCCGCCCTCAGGCTCCCTCCTGCTCTGGCGTACTCATCATGGGTGCAACTCATATATATACAGAACCCATTCCCCTCCAGGTCAACCCACACTTCATTGTACCATTCTAATTCACAGGGTTCTTTAATGGTTGTGTGGTACAGTCTATCTACAATATACCCTGCATTATATATAGCCGTCATTCTGTATTTTGGCTCTGAATCATCCCCTGTTTGTACTTGTGCCTAGTGGGTCATCTGTACCACTCCTTTTGCACGGCCCATTGTCACCATCAACATTGCACTGTTAGGTACTGCATCTGCACAGCACCTAAGGCCTAATTGGCACACACAAAAAATTCAAAGAAGGAAAACAATGGTGGGTATTACTAGTTTGACAGTCATTCCGAGCAAGATCATTTTTCAACCCCCCTCCCCTTCATTCCCTTCCCCGCATGCACTTGTTCGCCGCATGGCTGACTACGCGCCTCTGGCCAAAGTTGCCGGACAGTCTTGGGTTGACAAATAGGTGCAGCATCTGTATTTTGGCTCTGAGTCATCCCCTGTTTGTACTTGTGCCGAGTGGGTCATCTGTACCGCTCCTTTTGCACAGCCCATTGTCACCATCAACATTTCACTGTTAGGTACTGCATCAGCGCAGCACCTAAGGCCTAGTTGGCACACACAAAAAATTCAAAGAAGGAAAACGATGGTGGGTATTAATAGTTTGACAGTCATTCCGAGCAAGTTCATTTTTGACCCCCCTCCCCTTCAATCCCTTCCCCGCAGGCACTTGTTCGCCGCATGGCTGACTACGCACCTCTGGCCAAAGTTGCCGGACAGTCTTGGGTCGACAAATAGGTGCAGCATCTGTAAAAGGACTAAGAACCGACTCCATTTTGTAACAAACCCCTGACTCCATTTTGAATATACCCAGGCAGGCCTCAAAGCAAAGCCATATTACAGGCCTGCAGCTCTCCCCCAGAGCCAGCTATTCCCTCCACCTCTTCCCCTCTGGTGTCCCTGCAGCTGCCCTGTTCTCATGGAAGAATGGGCACAAACGGCTACAAACTAAACACTGTATCTCTCGCCTTCCTCCTTACATCACTGCCCTGCGAATGACTGGGCTAGAGTCTGGTCCTGGAAAAATCAATTTGTCTCCACACCCGCAGACCCTGGCCATAAGACATACGACCCATACAACTCCTCACCTCGTACCTCTTTTGATGTGGCAGATGCATGCCCCACGACTGTGTGCTACTCTGCTTCACCCACAATTGTAATACCGTCTGAGACAATAAATTCCCTTCTGTGTTAACATGTGATGAAGCCCTCCCCATGAGATGTAACAGAACAATCGATAAGTGATACACCACACAAATTAAAATGAATATGATATTCTAACCCACATGCTTTTGTTCTATGATGTAGATTATTGTTTTTTATTACTGTGTATATTTGCAAATTTGTTAAGATGCTGGGAGACTCATGTGTGTGATGTAAAAGGTGCGGCCTATGGGGCCAATGTACATAGAGCAATTCTGTAGCACAGTGACCATGGTATATATGAAGATATAGCCCACGATGTCATCAGAAACTCTTTTCTACTTGTTACAACTGAAGTCACAGAAAACATGTTCAAACCGCATCCCAATGGTTTACTTATAATTCTACTAACCGACTGGGCCAAACTTGAAGACTCAAAGGGCCTTCTCTCCCCTCTCCAGCAGCACCACGCATGACGGGTGCACAGCCCCCACCTTTTTCTCTCCCTATGATAGTGATGCAGCCAAAGGCCCATTTCTCACTGATACCTTAATGCAACAAATGTATTCTCTCAACCTTCCACTGGGCCTGCACGGAGTGTTTACCTCCATGCCCCCTGACACAAGATGAGCCCCAAACCTTTCTCCCTTTCAGGGATACAAGACAAATGTATCCTTATACAACCTATGAAATATATGATTCCCCCCCCCAACTGTCATGATGTTAATGGTTATTTTTTACAGGTGACTTTTTTTGTGTACTTTGAAGTGGTGTTTAGATTAGAGAGTTAGTATCAATCACCTTATCCAGAGCCACATAACCTTCACCTGACCAGCCCGGCTGATGCACGTGATGTCCGCCTCCCGCCAAGCAACTATCCATTCATCTGAAGGCGGCGCCTATGAAGCTATACTGGATCTGTGGCTGCTCCAATGAAATGTAACTTCTGTACCCTATACAATGTCATCTTTTCTGATGCTGTGACCCTTTCTAAAGTAATGTCAGAGTAATGTTGGGCAGAGCGCTGTCGGAGTTTGCAGAGTCCTCTGCTTAGCCTATTTTGGTTTTAGATAAACTTTACCTTTAACTTCACTGCACATGGTCTTGGTCTGATTCCCGTGAAACAATATAAATTGGGCCAATCGGGGAAGGGGTGTCCTCTTGAGTGGAAATGTGGTCTCTTCAACAAATATCGACCAGTAATCCAATTAATTGAACCAAATAAAATCAGATTTATTGTGTCATACAAATGTAATAAACATATAAAAAACAGTATATATTATACAAAAAATAATAATCTTTTTAGTTTTTTCAATTTTATATATCAATATTGTGTGTTCAAAAGAAAAATCAATATATTCCGAATACACAATTTCAAAGACCAGGCTCACCTATCACAGTGCACTACCATTCATTCTCTCTCATTCTACATTCCATTCATGCTCTCTCTCCTCTCAATCTAACCCTTTATGGCTAGATATGACCACTACGTTGTTATAATTCTACTGGGTTCAGATCTCTTGCTCAGTACACCCATCTGTGTAGGGATAACTTTCACAGATTCCAGATGTCTACACGTGTTTCAGTTGTTCTAAAAAACGCTCTTAGGGTCTTCTCAGTGTAGCAACCTTCTTCAGGACAAATCAACAGCAAGGGTTCTGTATGCTATCTGTTTTAGTAGGGTATGCCCAGGTCTCTATAAAAACAATTAAAAAAATGTCTCAGTTTTGTGTCACCCCTCTCTTTATTTCATGATATAATTAATATCCGCACTGACTCTTTACTAGTCATAATCTCTCTCACCAGCACTTATTACTCGACTCAGATGATTCAGATGTTGGCGTCAGTCCATTTTGTTCGATGGGTCCTTGTTCCCCCACGAAACCACAACCTAAATATTTACAATACCCTCTATATCTCTATATTATGAAATAAATAGATAGATGGCTGTTTTTGCAACCCCACAGTCCCCCTACCTGCACTATCTTCCACTTGCTGTCTGCACTTAACCCCTGCACTGCCACCTGCAGGACGCACTTCTTGTTTTTTCAATGCTTCGATCCTATGTCCCGCACTTGCTCCTTCTCCTATTCAACCGGCACTTCCCTCTTTCGTCTGCACTGCACCTGCATGATCTCAATGTCACTGGGCCTATTAAGATCATTGCCTTGTCCTCTCTTGTTCACCTCCCCTGCCTCGTCACGCCTTGAAGCACTGTGTATAGGCGCGCTATAAATAAAATATCATATCATCTCATGAGGTGTTTCACATGATCCTCCCAGGTGGCACTGAAAACTGCTATGTCATCCAGATATGCAAGGCAGAATTCATCCAACCCATTAAGGACATTGAAAAGTGGCAGGTGCGTTTTCCAACCCAAAGGGCATTATCCTGAACTGGTACAGGTCTTCTGGGGTTGAGAATGCTGCTTTCTCCTTGATATGTTCTGCTATGTCTATTTGCCAATACCCTGAAGTAAGGTCAAATGTGCTGAGGTACTTGGAGACACCCAAAGTACTGTTACGCTCACCCGGTATCCACGGGGATGCCCTTATGCCCTGGTTGCCATATTCACCCTGGACCTTCCCAATTCTGGACGATGCCTTCTATGGCAGTCGGGCCTGACAACACAGGAGGACTGGACTTAGGAACAGATTAAGAAACAGGAGAGTCTATGATGATAATGCAAGGCCCTAGGGGCTCCAAGTGAACCCTGAGTCCTAACCCTACCTGGCATGTGACCATGCCAGTGGGGTTTTGGGTCATGGGTCGTGACAGCACTCCCCCACCCCAAGGCCCCTCCTAAGGTGAGTCTCCTGCATGGTCCAGGCTTGTCTGGAAAGTTTCGATAAAACATTCTAATTAAACGCCGTGCATGAATGTTTTCACTAGGTTCCCAAGATGTGTGTTGGGTGCCGTAGCCCTTCCAATTGACTAGATAGTATAGTTTGGATCTGGTATATTTGGAATCCAGGATTTCTTTCACTTCGAATTCGGGTTCTCCATCGATCATTATGGGTTCAGGTGGTGGTTTTACTCATGTACCGGGTTGTGCTGGTTTTAGCAGTGAGACGTAGAATACTGGGTGAATTTGCATGTTGGCTGGTAATGCTAGTTTAACTGCTGCTAGGTTGATGATGGCTTGAACTGGATAAGGTCCCAAATAGCGAGGGCGAAAAGTCTTGGTTCCTTTTAGCGGCATGTATTTTGCATCTAGCCAAACTCTGTCTCCTACCTGATAGTCAGGGGCCTTTTTCCAATGTTGGTCATCAAACCTTTTTTGCTTGTTCTTGGCTTGGATTAACTGTTCTGTTGCCTTTTTAAAGGCCTGAGTGATGTTTGCATGAAGAGTCTTTAAAGCCGGCATTTCTAGACTGGGAGGGCTGTCTAGTTCGGAAGTACGTGGATGTCTGTCGTAGAGGTTGTAGAAAGGTGTTTGACCAGTACTGGAATGCAATTAATTGTTGTAAGCATATTCGGGTATCCATAATAGATCTCTCCAGGTTCCTTCGACTTGGTGCAGCATGCACCGTAGGTATTGTTGGAGAGTCTGGTTGGTCCTCTCTGTTTGACCATCTGTTTGGGGGTGATGGCTGGTGGATAGCTGGATGTCGATGTGAGCCATCGCGCAGCACTTTTTCCAGAAGTTAGATACGAATTGGCTGCCTCGATCGGAGACCAGGACTGAAGGGAATCCATGCACCTTTGCTAGATGGGATGCATCCGGAAGGCCTTTGAAAGGGATAAAGTGTGCTATTTTAGAAAATAAGTCTACTACTACTAAAATGGTATTGAACTCTTGGCTGGGAGGTAAATCGGTAATGAAGTCGAGAGAAAGTGTGTGCCATGGTGACGAAGGTATTTCTAATGGTTGCAGGAGGCCAGCTGGTTTTTGCTTCAATTACTTGTTTTGTGCACACACTCCACATGACTGAACATATTGGATGACGTCTCGACGCCAAGTGGGCCACCAATAATTGCATTTCACTTTGGCTAGAGTTTTGGCAATTCCGGGGTGACCCTCCATCAAAGAATCATGATAGTCCGAAAATATTTGTTGTTGTAGCTCGGTTTTAGGCACGTACAGGCCTTCATCAAAATATGGCCGTTGATTTTTAACGGTGTATTGTTTTCCTTTGGTATGCCATTCCAGTAACTTGCTCTGGGTTATTTCATTTTGGATCACGTTTCTAAGCTCAGTTTGTGTTAAAGCTGTGGTGAGGCCTAAAAGCTTGTCCTCAGGTATAATGGCCACTGGATCTGGGGTTGCATATTCTTTTTCATCGATGTCCATGCGAGATAGTGCGTCAGCTTTCCCATTTCTTACGCCTGGTCGGTAAGTGATTACGAGTCATACTCGGCGAAGAAAAGGACCCATCGTAATTGGCACGAAGATTGTGCTTTTGCTGTTTTTAAATATTGTAAGTTCCCATGATCTGTGATTACAGTGACTGTATGCCTGTCCCCCAAGAGGTAATGTCGCCATGCCTTGAAGGCGGATTTTATAGCAAGCAATTCCTTATCGGTGATGGTATAATTGAGTTCAGGGTGTGTGAATTTTCACGACCAGAAGGCCACAGGTGGCAATTTGCCAGTTTCAGGGTCTTTCTGAGAAAGAACCACCCCCATAGCCATGCTGGAAGCATCCGTTTTCACGATGTAAGGAAGATCCGGATGAAGGTGTCATAAAATCGGGGCTAAGGTGAACCTTTCCTTAAGTTCTTCGAAGGCCTTTTCGGCGTCTTCTGTCCACAGTAATTTTTTATTGTTTTTTCGTAGAAGTAACGTGATCAGATGCACAATCTGAGAGAAGTGTGGGATGAACCGACGGTAGAAGTTTGCAAAGCCCAGTATGCTCTGGACCCCTTTTAACGAGGTCGGAGAGGGCCATTTAAGAATGGCATCCACCTTGTGTGCATCCATTCGAATGCCTTTCGGAGTAAGACCGAAACCAAGAAATTCTACTTCGGTTACATGGAAAAAGCATTTTTCAAGTTTTGCGTATAGTCGATGTTGGCACAGTTTGGCAAGGACAGCGCGGACATGCTTGACATTGTCTTGTTTTGAGCTTGAATACACTAGGATGTCTTCTATGTAGACCAGGGCGCAAACATCGATCAATTCCCTTAGGACTTCGTTCATAAAGTATTGGAACTCCGGCGGGGCATTGCAAAGCCCGAAAGGCATTACCTGATACTCAAACAACCCATATTTGGTACAGAAGGCTGTTTTCCATTCATCTCTTTGTTTAACTCGGACCAGGTGGTACGCTCCGCTGAGGTCTTTTCACAGTGATCTGCTTCAGGGCATGATAGTCAATACAGGTTCTCAAGTCCCCTTCCTTCTTTGGTACGAAGAATAGGGGAGTGGCTGCCGGTGATTTGGATGGGCGAATGAACCCATTTGCCAAGCACTGGTCCAGATAGATGCTGGTTTTCTGGTTCTGTGAGTGCATAGATTCTGCCACAAGGGATCTGTGCACCAGGTATGAGGTCAATCTGACAGTCATAGGACCTATGCGGTGGTAGTGTATTAGCTTGTTCCTTCTGGAACACATCCTGGAAATCCTGATATTCTTCAGGGAGTGTACTAGTTGCGCCAAGTGTAGATATGCCGATTCTAGGACTCGTATGAACCTTGAAACTGGATTTGTTTTCTTGGAAATAACAGGTGGAAGCGCAATCATTAGGAAAAGTCAATTTTCTTGCATGCCAATCTATCCGAGGTTATGAGTCACTAACCATGGCATCCCTAATATTAGCTGAAACTCAGGCGCCTTGATGAGATCAAAGGAAATTGATTCCCGGTGTCCATCCTGGCACAGCAGGGTTGTTCCTGCTGTACATTGGGTTACTGGTCCGGAAGCAATTTCAGTCCCATCCACCGCGGTTACCTTTTCTGTGTTTGGCTTAAAACTTAAGGGAAGCCCCATCTGTGCGGCCAGATCTCGATCAATATAATTCCCAACTGCTCCACTGTCTATGTAAGCTTCAACGGAATGCATCCTTGAAGGTTGTTGGTGATTGATGAGGATCACTCGTATTGCAAAATGTGAGGTCGGTGGCTCATTCTTCTCACTCGACAAACTGACCTCTACTTTTGTCGAGATAGTTTTCCGACTCCTTACTCTCATCCTTTTCTGTAGCTCCCACAATTCGCTTGGGGGATTTTATCGCACCGTCTTTTAGGAAGTGCCCCGATTGTCCGCAGTACAAACATAACTGCTGTTGCCTTCTCTTGTCTCGTTCAGCTTTTGTTAACGGTGGTCGTATGCCTCCGATTTGCATTGGCTCTGTGGTATTCTCTCACATGCGCGGAGTAGCATCCTTGGTTTGTAGATACATGGCCCGTGTATCTGATCTGGACCGATCTGCTTTCTGATCTTGTAGTCGATGATCTAGTTGCACCACCAGGTTGATAAATTCACTACAGTCTGTAGGTGGATCAACTACCTGAGCCAAGACGTCCTTTAATTCCCCTCGAAGGCCTCTGTGAAACAATGTGGTTCTCTTGTCTTCAGGCCACCTGGTTTCGGCCACTAACCTATTGAAGGTTGCTATGTATGGTAGTAAGTACTAATTCCCCTGCCGGAGTGATAAGAGTTTGTTGTCTACAGCTTGTTCATGGGTGTGTCGAGCACAGAGCTTTTCCATTTCTCTTTGGAAGCCCCCAAAGTCACGTAGTAACGGATCATCATAGCTCACAAGCGGCACTGACCAGTATGCTGCACTACCGCTCACATATGACAAAATAAATGCTATTCGTGCCTGATCGTTAAGAAATGCGCCCGGTCTGCAGAAGAAGTGAAGGAGACATTGATTCATAAATGCAGCATACTTCCTTAGGTATTGTTCTGGGTAAGGTGATATGTACTGGAGCGGCAGACGACGTGGTTACCTGTGCGGTGGATTTGTCCCGGGTAATGGAGCTTGTCCGGCCTGTGATTGCAGTAATTGCCTGCTGATTTCTTCGGAGTGATCCTTGGTGATGACAAGATCCCTTCACAGGGTATTAGTCTCTTGCCTAGCCGAATGCACTTCGGCACGTAATTGTCCTAATAACTGAGCCAGTTGGTCCATTTCTGAAGTCTCCATGGCGCCCAGGTGGATAATGTTATGAGGCTTCGCGTTCTGTTACGCTCACCTGTTATCCACGGGGACACCCTTATGCCCTGGTTGCTGGATTGAACCTGGACCTTCCCGATTCTGGATGATGCCTTCTATGGCGGTCGGGCCTGAAAACACAGGAGGACTGGACTTAGGGATAGATTTTGTTTCCTTCCACCAGCCCCCTGGACTCGACCTGATGGCCCACTCCTCACCTTGTTATGATGTCTGGCGTGCTCTCCATCCTGCCTTCTGTGCAAGGGCACGTAGTTTTCTGCGGGTTGAAGCGACTGAGTTAACTTCACTGGTGCTAATCCATTCAAGTGTCTTTAAGGAGGTAAGTCTGGTTATAGCAGTCTTAAAATGTCCTTGCTTTTCTTTCTTGCTATTAATGTCTTTTCTTTGTTTGTTTCCCCTTAGGTGCATGGAGGTTCTTGGGTGCACTACTTGGATCAGGATCATGCCAGGATGATGGACGCAGGAGCGTATGATGTATGGTCAGTTAAGCGCGAAGTGCGGCACAGTAATGTCTTTTCTTGCTAACCTGTATTCTTTATTCCTTTTCAGATCGAGATGGTCTTTCTGGTCGTGTGAAGATTTCCAGAGCGGAACGGGTCAAGAAATGCCCAGCTAGGGGAGGATTTTGTGATTACTGCCGTGAATGCCGTGAGTAACCTGTTTTAACGTTGTCCTTCTTTCTCTCTCCCGCTTGGTGTTTCATTCCGGTGCGTGCGTGGTGTCCTGATGATGCTGCCGACTGGATGGAAGACAGTGAGCAGCAGGAATCGATGGATGGAAAGTTGCAGGTAAGCAGAGACTGCTAATGATGTTCTTTTGTATCCTCTGCAGGTCCGCTATTCAAGGATCGCCGGGTGCTGGTCTCTGAACACGATGAGTGCCACGCTGCTGGCTGCAGAATAACGTGAAGCACGTTCTGTAGCTTGGGTATGGTTTATATAGCCCTCTGTAAAGTCGTCCAGGTAAAGTAGTCCGTGCTACCACACCCTAAAACACTGCACCGCACAGACTGGTTCTTAGGAACTAGACTGTGTGGGTGCCTCCATATTGGCTGCAGTCCTTCACAGAAAAAGTAGTCCCTTCAAGACAATGTCCCAATCTGAACATGAGCCTGGTGCCAAAGGCGCCAGGACTGACTCCAGGAGAGTCTATGATGATAATGCAAGGCCCAAGAGTCCTAACCCTACCTGGCATGCTCTTAATCAAGTACACATCAGCACATCCATTCTAGGCATGGGATGTGCATCTGTCTTGGTGACAGCATTCAGAGTCCTGTAATCCACAAAGACCCTCAACTCAGAGGAACCTGCTTTTGGAACCAGAACCACAGGACTGCATTAAGGACTACTGGAGGGTTCAATCACCCCAAGATCTAACATCTTGTTGACATCTGCCTTGATGTAACATCTCACCTTATCTGACATCATTTATCCTCTACTTTTGGTAGCTACACTATCTCCTGTGCCAACATCATTTTTGCACCAATGTGTCAAACCAGGAGCTAGGGAAAACAAGGTGGAGAATTCCCTCAGCAAACTTCTCGCCTCTTCTTACTGAACAGAACTCACGTGAGGGACCACTTTGACACCCTTAATGGAGCTGTCGAAGGACTGCCCTATAACAGATCCGGAAGAGGTTCTGACTCTTCCTCCTCTACACCTGAAGCCAACAGCAGTGCAGCTATTTCAACTGTTGGGATGAAAGCGTTCAGCCTATTCACATAGGTTCCATGTCATTTCATTGCAGGATGTTTTTTTCACTGGCTTTTTTACTGCAGATTTGTTTACGAAAAAATGTAGAGTTTTTTATTTTTATATTTTTGGGGTGTTCCCCCACCAATCCCCCATCCCCTTTAATTTTTTATATATCCCCAAATACCCACACCCAATAAATATATTTTTCCAACCCCCCTCCTAAAGAATTCAATGAGTTTTTTTGGCAAATAAATCACGGTAAAAAACCCAGTGAAAAAACAGGGGGCCATTATTTTTCTTAGACCTAGCAAAGAGTCTACTACATTGGTAATGATAGGGGGAGTAGGCATCTCCCACCCCTCCCTGACTATAGCCAGGGGTCCCCTTACATGGTGACCAAAAAGAAGGTCAAAGGATCTGAAGCCAAGACCCTCTTGAGGTACCTCCCTGTAGGCAAACAACAAGCATGGTAAAAGTAAATCCCATTTCCGCCTTTGGAGCTCTTGCAGTGCCCCAATCGTGCTTTTGAGGGTTTGATTGAACCTCTTACCTACGCCATTGGTTTAGTTTTGATATGCTGAGGAAAACGGATAGGTAACCCCACACTCCTTCCACATGAATTGCATATACTTGGACATACAGTTGCTGCCCCTATCAGACACAACCTCTTTAGGGAAGCCAACCCTAGGGAATATGCCAAGCAAAGCTTTTGCAAGTGACTTAGCAGTTACAGTTTTTAATGGGATGGCCTCAGGATACCTGGTGGCATAGTCGACCAGCACCAGGATATACCTATTGCCTGAGGATGTTTGAGGGTCAAGGGGACCAACTTTTCAACCCCTACCCTTTCAAATGGTACCCCCACAACTGAGAGTAGTACCGGAGGAGCCTGGATTGTTGTGACACTTTTTCCAGATACCTGGCAGGTGGCACCACTCCTGCAGTGACTTTCTACTTGCACCCGACTCTTGGGCCAGTTGAAGTGCATGGCTAAACTTTGTTTGGTTCTCTTGATGCCAAGGTGACCAGCAAGGGGGACTTCATGCGCCAGCTGCAAGAGAAAGGGTCTTACACGAAGAGGAAACACCAACCTCCTACGGATATTCAGAATAAGTGATAGTTACATTAGATTGGTTCAGGTCAACACTAGCAATGATTCATGAATGATTATCAAATTGGAAACAAAATTCAGCAGTGAAAAGCAAGAAGCAGCTATTTTTACTAGTGGTGAAATGGAGCTAAATTGCAATTTGCAGCAATTTTTACACGTGCGTAAATCGCGATTACGGAAAAACTATAATGAATTGGAATGTCATTTTGGCTTTGTTGGAAAGCTTAGGATCTTAGTTTTCAAAAGACAATTTCGCTTCTAGGACGTGCGGTTCAAAAGTAACGGATGTTTTTGTGAAGGAAGATTTTCAGAAATAAAGTCAAGATTTCAGAATGACAGATGGCGCTTTACAGATTTGAAATCAACAGGATGAACACAGGATTCTATAATGCAGTTTTGGATAGGTTGAAATGAATGGAAGAGGATTACTTTAAACTAAGAGATTGGTTCTGTACAGTTCTAGACTAGATACTCACTCCTAGTTTTGGAATGGAATGGAAATGGGCCTCGTCACCGATCTGGTCAAGTTTGGACTTCACTCGCCACCGGACGGTCTCAGGCACTTGTTCTGCTCACAGCATGGACTCTGGTCTGGGTCTGACGGTTCTGGATACAACACTGCTCTCTCTGGGTTTGGATCTGGGTTCTAGCACAGGGTTCTTAGCTAGAACAACAAAACAGCTCAGCCCGGCTGTTGAGAATCAGGTTGCAAAAGTTCTGAGGCCTGCTGAGAAGGATTCACCTTGTGAAGTAGGCTGTTGCTTCAAAGTTCTGGGTTCTGGATTCTGGAGTTTGGTTCTAGAGTCTGGTCTTTGGATCTATCTGGAGTCTGCAGTCTGGAGTCTGAAACCTTCCGGCAGAGTGCTTCGCAAGGAATCGGTTGAAGAGTGGAAAGAGTGTCTCCTATTTGGGTCTCAGCAGTCCCTTTTTATGTGTTTCCAAAGTGGGTGTGGAGGCTGATTCTACATGCCCAACCCCCTAAGGATGTGATAGGTTAGGGAATTTCCTGTCGCCTGACTGGAGAAGGGAGTAGTGTGTCATCCTGTGTCAGGTGTCATGTTTATGGCTTAAGGAAAGAACACTCCCCTTTGCTTTTACTTAGAAAATCAATTTTCCCCAAAAAAATATTTCCCAGATACACAAGTTGTTCATAATACATACACACATCACAGATTACTTAAGGTACATTCTTGTCCAACCCTGATCTTCCTAAGAGCTTTAGTTCAGAAATGACAACTTTTTCACGATTTTTGTGGGTTTGCCAAGATTGGTTCTGCACCAAATTTTACACAGACATACACACCCTCTCTGAGCATTTTACTGTAAGTTTTTACATTTCTAGCATCAACACTGTATCTACAATATTAATAAATCCCGGGGTTTGGTCTCAGAACATCACCCGGCGTCCAACTTAGTCTTAAATTGTGAGGGAATTTTTCATTGTCACAATCTCAAAGTTGTACGTTTTTGTCAGCTTGTTACAATATTTTAGACCCATTTTCCTTAAACATATATTTGGTGCAATGTTAAATCCACATCCCAGTCTGGTCCGCCCCCAGAGCTAGGTGAGTCAGATGGTCACATGGCCTGCCTCTCCCAGAGCAGTTGTTGACAAGGCACACCCAAATTAGCATTTTCTATTCAGTTGAAAGACTCTATTGTCTCTTTCCTCCTGCCAGCAGGGGAAATCTCCTCCTCTCACAACAGTTCTAATTAACATGTCCATGCGATATCCTCTCCTGTTGGTAGGAAGACCAGGTGTGAAGGGTTCCCATGGACAGAAGGAAGCTTCTTTTGTCCAGGGGGGAGGTGTGGAATCTGTTTGATCCCAGTGTGGGAACACTTTTTAACTCTGCAACCAATTTCTACAAATCGTCTCTTCTACCAATATAACGTGCATTTTTAATACATACATTAAACAATTGCTTCCTTCAAATAATTTCAGAATATAGTTTTACATTGTCTCTACCCCTTAGGCTTCTGATAGCCAGTATTTATTTGGCATAGTTTGGGTTCAATTGTTCATTTTTACAAAGAATTGTTTTAAAACGCTGGCTTCTGGTAGTGGTGAGTATCAGTATTGCACCCATTTTTGACAGCTGTCTATCTTTAAAAGGGGATTTAGCTCGATAGCATATGATTCTTGCTGACATTGTATTGATGTGGATTCTTGCAGTAGAATAATGTGGAACACCCAACAAGAAGGTTGGATCTTTTTGGTGATTTGTGAGCCATGATTTTAGCACATTTTTGACAATCAAGAAACGGATTCCCACACAGCTCTGTGCTGCTTTGGCAATTTGCATTGCTTTTTCCAAATGGTTTCAGGCTACTGTGTGGGTAGCCTTATGGTGGTTTTTGGCAGTGGTCTCCTGTGCTCACTAATATAGGCAAAAGTGGATGGCAGCCTATCTTTCAGAATTTTACTGCACATTTTTTTGGATGGTTTTGAGCGAGCAGCATGCTTTCCAGTGGTCATTCTGATGTTTCTGCTGCCATCAATGCACAGTACTGTTGCAGGACCCGAATGAGTGGGTTAATACATCCCACACAACACATCATCCCTGTCATCATGGGCCCCATGGATCAATGCAGCGACAGATCTGTCAGATCTGTCAGTGAGAGCAGCCCCATCACCTTCTGCACTTTCATCTTAGGTAATGGCATCCAGTTACACCTCTTGCCAATGCATGATACTGTGTATCATTTCACTCTTTGTACCTTGAGCAGACAAGCCTCTCTCAGTATGCATCCTTCTCAAAGTTTTTGACTTGGAAGCCATCAAGGTTATGTTGGTTATTGTTTCTGTATTTTAAGATAGGTTGTTAGCCTTTACTGTTCCATTACTACTAAAGTCACTATGTTCACATATCTTTATACCAAAGTAATTTATAATGAATGCACCTATATGGAATATTTTTTAATAAACATTTTTATAGAGAAAGAACTTTTTTACCACCCCTAAAAACTCCCCCAACCGTTTCCCAAAAAAATGTAACCTTTACCCAACCCCTAAACGCATTCTCTATCATATTTTTCATTAAAAATAAATTTGATAAAAGTTCATCCTTTAAAATATATTTGATATAAAGAATGCATACCATCACTATGTGTCCTGGGTAAGTGTAATCTGAGTACATTGACCAGTGTGCAACACTGGGTACCTTCAATCCTATCCCACCTCTCTATACCAATTTATTAAGATGGATTTCTGAACTGTGACCTAGTGGGCAGAGGTACAGAAGGCCAGCAATGTTTCTTGGAACAGGCTAACCTTCTGGACAAGCCAAAACAATTAAGGTAGCAAGGTAGCATTGGTGGCGGTCAAGACTAGGTCTCAGGAGGGGTGAGTGTGATTGAAAGCCCACAATGAGCACACACAGTACATGACACTACAAATTACACTCAGTCAGGTGTATACATCAAAAATACATAAACATTTTTAAAGGCCTTTTAAATCATACACAAAGCAAATCTCAGCAGTAATAACTAAACCAACACAACACTACTAATAAACATATATACAGTCACCAATGGCCTAAAGGAATAGTACACAGTAAGAGTCCACAACCTGTGAAAAAAGGGAGCATACAGTGAAACTATTGTTTAGGCAGTCCTTCACAATTCAAACCCTAACAGAGAGGCAGTCCAATCCCTAAAATGAGTGGAGTCTTGTGCTCAAAAGTACTTTTGGAGCTGGTGCACGCAATCATGCGGTTGAGCCAAAACGGTGTCTCTTTCAGGGGCTGTAGCAACTCAGAAAGTTGGGTGAGGCAGTGAAGAATAGGTTCCCACTATTCAAGGAGGGTCTTCCCAAGAGAGCAGAATAGGATACAGTCGGGAATAGCTCGATAGTACAGACTACCTCGATAAAGAAGAGCGGTCCTCAGTGGACACTTAAAAATGGTGGACTGCCTAAAAATGGATTCAATCATCGGGGGCCACCAGTAAGGTTTGCAAGTGCTCACGACCCTCTGCGCTCTCCGGTCCAAACTTTGGCAGTCGAGTCCAGCTCGGTTTCAGGTTCAAATCCTGTAGTTGCGCCGCTCTATGGCTTTCAGGGGCTGCATTCCAGGGAAGATTCTGTGGCGGGACAGTGGTGATTTCTCCACTTCTGGTGTAGGGATCAGGCCAATTCCACTGCAGTGTGCCTTTGGCCAAAGGGGGGCACAGCAGCAAGGCACCCATGAAGTTAGTCACCACAGCTGGGCGACACAGTGAATGCATATGCTCGGGTTCAGGCGTACTCTCCTAATTCCATACCTAGGAATGTTAGGTGTACAAAACTTAGCGGGAGAGTGCCTTTTACCCAGACCTTACAGTCTCCGAATGCTCAGGTGTCAACTCGAGACGGCAGCGATCCAGGGCAAAGGTCCTTTGCAAGCTGGTCAGTTCACTGGGTGGTACATTAACACTTCCGAGAAGGCTTGCTTACAGGTAAAGTTGGAGGTGCCGAGAAGAGTTAGTCCCACTATTCCAATGGGTTGAAGCACCTTTGCAGACCTTCTAGGTTCAATCAGAAATAGGGGGTCCAACTGGATGACAGCGGGCTCAGGGTGCCAAACCTTCCGTAGGTCACCAGCGGTTCCTCGGCTCTGCTTCTTGGTTTCAGAATACTGGGCTCCTTTCCTAAGTTCAGTGTGAACTCAAGAGATTGACATAGAATGGTTGTAAGAAGCCTTTTCTTATCCATAATCTTCTTCGCAGCAAAACAAATATGACCAAATGAGAGATCTGCAAACATACAGCCATACCAGATGTGGACCAATCATCGACCACAGTGGTCCCAGTCATTCTCAGAACACCAGACATCCTGGCACCCCGGATTTGTGTTGGAACTAGACAGTCCAGCCCGCATCCTGGGAGCACACACATAAAGCATGCAGAAGGCTGCAAAATCTTTGGTTTGCGCGGGGGTCTGCATGTCCAAATAAGGAATTTCCCCGGTCTGCTCGACCTGGGGAAGGCAAAGAGAAAAGACGGACAAAGAACAGAACAAAAGACCTTGTGGCATTGCCATTTTAGGCACTGGCCACTGTCCTGGGAAAAATGCAGTAAATGCTGTATGGACCATAGAAAAGAGTTAAAAATACATGAAAAGTAACAGCTGTCACCAGCTCTGTCCTTAGCACATTTGTACATTCACCGAAAAATCCTTTGAGGGTGTCTAGGGCCTTAAAAATGAAAAGGGGACCCCGGTGCACTGTACTGTAAGGTACGTTGTGCACTGATAAAATATTGCTAAAGAATAGGAACAATGTGAAAGACTAAGGGAAACAAAGTCTCCCAGTAATTACTGTCTTAAGGGCATATCAGTTTCCCGATAACAAAATGAACAAAAGCCCAGCATAGTACAACAGAAGGCTGGGCTCCACTGGAATAATTCAGGCTAGGATGGTCAGACAACAGCAAAAAGTTGGGGGGTTCACAACTGGAGGCAAAATTGCTCATACATTGAAATCTTTCCTAACCCCTCCCACAATGGGGGGCTGTGGGGGACTCTGCTACACCCCTCGAGTCCTGCCACCTCCCGCCAACCCCACTGACTTCTTCCCAAGGCCAAAATATCCCCCTCAGGTTTTATCACCTCCCACCACCCCCACTAACCTCTGCCTGAACCCCAGGCAGCACCATAAAGGCCTGCCACCTCCCACAAATCCCACTAACCTCTGTACCCAACCCCAGGCAGCCCCCTCATGTCCTGCCACCTCCCACCACCCCCACTGACCTCTGCCCCAAACCCAGGCATCCCCATGCTAATCTGCCCTCCTCCCACTACTCCCACTACCCTCTGCCCCAACCCCCAGGCAGCCCCCACTAGTCTGCTTCCCTACCAGTCCAAAGTGGAACAACAACCTACCCCAACTCCTCTGACCTGCCACCACCATGAAGTGCACCTGCCACATATCCTCCTCCAACATAACAACTGGGAGCACTGTTGTTGAATCCAGGAATATAGCTTCTTACATTCTGCTGCACCAGGTATACTTTCACTACTCCATACACATGCATGTGACATAGCAATGCAATGTGACATTTGTATTGTGCCTTTGTGCCATTGCAATGGCCTCGCTGTAGGTGAATGGCCTAGGAGGACACAAGTCTGAGGAATCAGAGCTTGGTCCGAGTTAGTTAGAATGTGTGTGTGCATTTTAGCCTGTACAAAGGTAGGTAGGTAGGATTGACTAAGTCCCTGGTAGCAACCCAAGTAGTAGAGGCTTCTGGTTGGGTGATGTGAATGCTGTCAGAGAATGTGCGAGTCAAGGAGACTGATAATGTGCCCAGCTACACCGAACAATTAATCTTGGCACTGACAGAGCCGGAGTGTGACAGAGTATCGGGTGTGCTGGATACAAAGTTTCCTTCTGCACGTCTGTTTCACTGCTTTCTTGTGCCATTCTGCGTACGGCTGTGGACTTCATTCCCAAACAGTTCCAATCCTCATACTTTCAACAGTGAACTGGTAGCCAGGAGAGAAAAGGTGTGTAAACTGAAAAAGGCAGCAAAGAAATCAGGCTTACAAAAGGACCTTAAAATAGCTGCATTTGAAAAATAAAACTACAAAAACTGTCTGTGCTCCACCAGACGTCAAAGATACCAGAACGTCTCGGAAGCCATGCTCAAAGCACTTGTTGGCAAAAATCTGAGGACATTCTGGTCACTGTTTAGACCAGAAGAAATAACATTGAACAAAAATCAATCAAATCCAATAAACGATGATTCCTGGGCTAATCACTTCAGACGTCTTTACACCGCAGCATCATACCCAAGCCGAGAGACAATGCCCGAGCAGTCAGACCCTGTGGGTGACCGCAGAGAGTGTTGACGAAATGGTAAAGAGAATAAAAAACTGAAGAATTTGAGGGCACCTGGACCGGATGGGCTGACACATTGTATACTTCAAGAACACCTGGACGAGTGGGCTGTTTTTATCTTCTCATTGCTCAAGCAAATTTCTGGTTCCTATCATATTCCAAGTTCATGTATAAGGGCAATAATGGTACCAATTCATAAAAAGGGTGATTGCAGTAACCCTAAGAATGACTGCCCTATCGCCCACTTAGATGTGATCAGTAAGCTGTACAGCACTGTCATCATGGACCACTTCCACAGTTGGTGCTGACAAATTGACTGCCTCGATCCATTCCAAGTAGGATTTGTCAAGGGACTAGAGACCTCAGCAAACATCCTAATCCTTCAAATATTGAAAAGAGATCCCGGTCACCCACGTGCTAAGATCTTTATGGCATTTGTGGACTTGGTCCAAGCATTCGACCAGATTGACAGAGACAAACTGTGGATAAAGATTGAGAGGAAAAACTGTCCGTTGCCATTATCAACCTAATTGTGGCCTTTCACTTTAATACATCTTTAAGAGTGAGATTAAACAAAGCAGGCCTTCTCTCAAGAGAAATTACAACTTGGAGAGGTGTTAAACAGGGTTGTCCAATGGCCGCCACCCTCTTCAATTTCTTCTTAGAGGACATGAAAGATGGATTTTTCATCAACAAGATCTTTCCCTCCAAAAGTTGGAGGAGTCTCCCTACCTCGATTATTGTACACGGATGATGTAGTACTAATCGAACAGACCCCAGTGGGTCTCCCAAGACAACTAGACTCCTTACAGCACTATATCACATCTAATTGCTTGGAAATCAACAAAGACAAAACGAAAATATTAAGCGTTGACAACTCCAATACAAGAAAAAACTGCCCCTCTTGGTTCCATGATGACAAAAAAATTGAACATGTCCAGTCCTTTAAATATTTGGGCTTTTGGCCCCCATGCTAATACATCTTCACGCAACAACGAAAGCCGTCCCTTGCCAAGGGCGTGCCCTGAATAGCAAATTTGGTCATTTCTCAATCATACCAGTTCTTAAATATTACAGAGCTAACAACATACCAGTAGTCACCTATGGGGCAGACGCTATGTTCAACATTCCTAGGAATCTTTGGCTGCATCCCGAAGGCACATTTTGGAAAAGAATTCTGGGTGTCCCGCTGTCAACCCCTATTGCTATCATCCACAGAGAACTGGGTCTCAATTCACTGAAGTACACAGTCGAGTGGAGTGGACTCGCCTTGTTCCGGAAGTGTCACTTCTCTCCACATCTAGAGGTTTTGGAAATGGTTTATAAAGAAATAATCTCTAACCAAAAGTCCATCTTGACCAAGTGGAGGAAAAAAAACATAACTTATCTAACAGAAATCGGCAGCTCCCTGGAACAACGTGTGTCCAATCCAGAGCATGTCAAGCAAAGAGCCATAGAACATGATTGAATTTCTACTTTAGAGGCTGCATGCAGCTGTCAATCTGTTGCCCATCTACTGTCTGAAAGTCGGACATAGTTTGTGACTACCTAAAGCAGTTCCCAGACAAAAAGATCTGAGACCAATTCTTACGAGTCTGCATGAATCTCCATCCGACAAACGATATGAGATCAAATCGGGGGTTAACAAAGACCAAGCATTGCCGTCACTGCAATGACGAATCTTCCAACACAAAACACACAGTCCCTCTGCACAAGGAAAGTAATCAAATAAACAGCCATTGCCAACTACAGTCATTTTATGGCCCCACCCCTACATGTGAAACACATGTGAACATGTCCAAGTCAATCAAAACAATGCCACCGGGTCAAGCACTAACAACATACAACCTGATCAAACACACATGAACACATTCACCAATGGCGTATACATTCAACCACAGGATACACCCCTCACACACACATCCACGCCATGTACACAATTCAACAACTTGCCTGTATTGCAAAGCATGAAAGTAGGCAAGCAACAGATGTGCTTCCCAAAGCACGTCATCCAGCAAACATCACAGTAACATGACACAAACAGTGAGGCCCCAACTCACATGACTGCCATAGGACATATGCACTTGGGGAACATGGAAAAAGTAATTGTGCACATGGACAAAGACACCAAAGGAAGAGTGGTATGAAAAGTATGAAAACTTGTATTGAAAGAAAATGAGGGGTGGGAATAAATATCCATGGAGAAAAATAACAAAAAGTCCAAAATGAAACCTAATACCATAACAATATTTACAATTGCAGTGGGCTAGTCTGTTGGGATGTCGGGTAGGGTTTCCAACAAGGTTGCTTCACCCACCACATCTTAATCCTGTAGGCTGGCCTCCATTCTTGACCGAAGGGCTTTCAGGGTGTCGATCAATTCCATCTCTTCCTCCTCGGCCTCCCTCCGAGACTCCCTCAGGATGGCAGTCCTCCCCCTCAGCCCTTTCTCCTCCACCGCGGCCTTGGCCCTCCTGATAACCACATCCCATGCCTGCTCTAGCCGCAAATGTTCCATCTGCCTAAACTGTGCCCTATGAATGGACTCCCTCCAACTAGATGACAGTTGTCGGGGGAGTACTGCACCTGCATTGCCCTGAAGTGTCTGCTGTCCCTCCACTGCCTGTTGATATGTGGGCACCTGGGTAGTCTCAGTGACCACTTCATGGGCTGTTGTAAGTAAAGTACTTCCACCTCGGGCAGGGACGAAGGCACAACCAGACTGGCCTTTAGTGGGACAGGTGCACAGGGGGAAGTGGTGGTAGATGGCATGGAAGCCTGACTGAAGGATGACTGGTACACAGATGAGGAAGTCGAGGAGGCAGCCATTGTTGTGGCCAGCCCAGAGAGAACACCTGAGAACAGTGCAGCTGCCAACTGTGCCAGGGGGCAGCACATCTGCTCTTGATGCCGTACAAGCACCTTGCGGGATGGATTCACAACATCACAAACATATGCTGTCTGCCTCGTTACACCTGCCAGCAGGGGTGGCACCACATCACAGAATGCCACATCGGTTGGAAGTGGGGCATTGGTCTGGGGGGAGGCATCACAGACGGTGGTCACTACTGCAGCCTACAGCCCAGGGACATGAGGTTGTGCCAACCCCTCCATGGTAAACTACACATTCTCATGTCTCTGGACCAGGGGTTCAGCCAGAAAACCGTCCTCGATGCCTCCAGCTGACCATGTCTGCTGGGCTCAAATGGCCTCCTCCACCTCCATCAACCCAGATGACTCCAGAGAGGCCTCTGTCCTTGTTGGCCCATGTATGGCAGCATCTTGTCCCACTGCTGATGAGGTGTCCTCCACGACAATCGCTTCCTGAGACTTTCCGTCAGCAGCCTTATTTATTTATTTATTTATTTATTTTATTTATTTGTTGCACGCCCAGACCCTCGGGTGTCACGCGTGGTTATAAGACAGCTTAGAAATTAATACAACAATCATTTCATTGGTACCATTACATCATTAGTGGACAGTTGGTGCGAAGATACAAATTACAGATACAAACAGCAATATCCATTGGAACGGAATCCTGTCTATGTGTGCTAGTATTGGTTAAATAGCCAAGTTTTTATCAATTTCTTGTAGACCATGAATGAGGATTCTTTTTTGATGTTAATGGGTATGGTGTTCCAGTGGTTGCGGGCTAGCGTGGTAAAGCTGTTGCCCCCGCTCTAGTGGATTTGAAGCGAGGGGGGAACAGGAGTAATTTATCGTTGGATCTTAGTGATTCTTGTCCACTTTTCAGTGTAGGGTATTATTAATATAGATAGGTCCTTTTTTGGTCAGGCATTTGTGTATGATGCATAATGTTTTGAAGATAATTCTGGCTTTAATGGGGAGCCAGTGAGCGTCTTTCCTGGTCTTCGAAATATGGTCTGATTTTTGTTATGCCTAGAGCTGCCCTCAAGACTTTGTTTTGTAGGAGTTGCATTTTGGCTAGGTTAGTGTTGGATGTGCCTAGTATTAATACATTGCAATAGTCCAATTTCGATAAGACCAGTGTTCTAGCTAAGGTGAGGCAGTTAGTTGGGGTCAGAAATTGTCAGCTAAGGGCAATAAGTTTGGAAGTGTAGGCCGTGGAAGAGGCAAGAGCATTGATCTCTTTAGTCACGGTTAGACTGGCGTCGAAGTACACGCCCAGTGTTTTGACTTGCTTCAACACAGGAATATTTGTGCCGTCGATATTGATAGTGGAGTATTCTGGGCGGAGGGTTGCTATTTTGGCCGGCGATCCTACGATGAGAATTTCTGTCTTCTCATCATTGAGACATAGGCTATTTAGTGCCATCCAGTTTTGTTGATTATTATGGTGTCCTGGTCATAGTTTCCTGTGAGGGGAATGAGGATCTGGGTGTCATCCGCAAAATTTGTGTATATGACACCCATATCGTCAAGTGCTGAGAACAAGAGTTTGGTGTACGCTTTATAAATCGTGGGAGAGAGGCACGAGCCTTGGGGTACTCCTATGGGAACTGGGATGGGGTTGGCTGCTTCTTTGCCTATGGACACTCTGGATGTGCGGTTGGTTAAGAAAGATTTCACCCAAGTGATTGCTTCCCTAGAGAAGTTAAACTCACAGGCAAGTGAGTTGCATAATTTGTCATGGTCTACCAGGTCAAACGCTGCTGAAAGGTCTAACAGCAGGAGGATGCAGAGTTTCCCAAAACCTCTGATGGCATCCATCTGTATTTTGAGGTCCAAGAGAGCTCTTTCAGTTCTGTGGTTGGGCCTGAAGCCTGACTTTCTGGTGGCGAGAAGCTGGTTAGATTCAAGGTGAACTTGAATTTGGTTATAAGCTAGTTTGTCAATGATTTTAAGTAGAAAGGGGACCGTGGTTATGGGGCGATAATTTGTCAGAATGGTGGGGTCTAGATTTGTTTTTTTTAGAAGCGGGGTAACCCAGGCTTCTTTAATGTAGGTAGGAACTGTGTTGGAGTTAAATGAAGCATTGACAAATTTGGTAATGATGGGGGTCAAGGTAGAGGCACAGGCTTTGACTAATTTAGCTGGGACGGTATCTCCTTTGCAGTTGGATGCTTTTAGTTTGGAGATTGTGTTAAATACAAGATCTTGGGTGACGGGTGTGAATTGGAATGGGGGGTTAGCATTGTCGCTGGGAGAGGCACAGGCTCTTAGAAGAGGAGGTGACAATTGGGTGTGACTGGGGTCTGTGCCTGGGTCTGGAGGCACTGTCTCTGGTTATCCTCTCCACAGCACGGTTACACCCTCTGCACCAGCTACAGCAAATGTGGAAAAGGTGACAAAGAATATAGACTTCAGTCAACAGTGATCCAAGTGTAACCTGTAGGCAGGACCTTGGGAAGTACAAGTACTGCTGGGCACATGTCTCAGTACCACCAATGCATGGCTTGCAATATCACTTTGTCCACTCACATAGATATGCAGCGTGAGAACGGATACAAACAGGACTGCCACAAAGAGTCACACATGGGACATGGAAACCTGACAGCCATGGCCTAGACAGCGGCACCCAAGTGTGTGGCCACAATCCACCCATCCTGGCTCTGCTAGGGTAACTGAAAAAGGATAAGAGCACTGGGGGAGTCAATCTTCATCAGCCCTGCAAAACTGCTGCCAGGGGGCTTTAACACTCTTTGCTGGAGGGGAAAGCCACCAGCCCCTGTGGCCTTCCCAGCCAACCTGGAGCCCATTGCAGTGCACCGCCACAGAGGAAATGCACCCTGTGGAGACCGGGTGCACCCTGGAATTGGTACTGCTAGGGGATCTGCCATTCTGGGTGACCGAGCTTTGCACCGTGTTGAATCCTGAGGCCAGATTGCATGGACCCAACCTGTTTACCTCTCAATGGTCTCACACCCTCTTGAACTCACTCCACAAAGTTCCTTACAACTTTGCCTTATGGTACTTGTTGGCTATTGGTCTTGTACCCATATTCAGCCTTAGATGGAGCTTGCCACCCGCTTTGGTTTGCTTTCCCAAGCAACCCGACTGTTAGGTAGAATCCTGTGCAGTTCCCTTAGGGAGCGCTACAGAAGATTAAGACTACAGATATGAGCAATACATCCCCTTTGTTATCAGTCTGTAGCACAAAGATTTAGCTGGTAGCTGTGGCTAAGCAGTCAGACTTATCTCAAGCGGGAGATGAGCGGTATTCAGGGTTTACACAATAGGGCTACAGAACTTATGGCACAAGGAAACACTGACCAAAGCTTTGTATTAAAAAGAATATATATATTTATTTTACACACTTCTAGTTCAACACATTAATCACAGTTAATAAATCAAGTTAAAATCAGTAGTATACACAACTCTCTAGTTAAATTGTAGACAAGTTTCAGCAAGAGTGAAAACTGAGCAAAATGGCACAGTGAAAACCAAACACAAATGGCACTCTAGCAATTTCTCACAAGGGAGGGAAAGCACAGGTTATACAGAAATATCTTCTTACACACCTTAGCAACACTTCCCATAAATTTGTGAACACGTTTAGGCAAGGCAGTACTTTAGCATAGAGAATACTTAAATAAAAACCGAGCAAAATGCACTTCAGAAGTTTAAAAAGAGGGAAGGAAAAGGTGGTTATAAGAAGTAGGTGCACCAACACAATTCTAGTTGAGAGCCAATCTAGAGAAGGCACTTCTAACAAATTTAGCCAGAGTCAATAGGCCTGTGCCAGAGTCAGTGGTACAGGGCAAGGGCCCAGGAGCAAAATGTTCTTGTAGCTGCAGTCAAGTCTTTGGTTAACGATTCAAAAAGGTGGATGCAGAAGGTGAAAGACAATGTTTAGGATATAGGGGCGGCCAACCCAACAGGTAGGTAAAAGATTTAAAACACCTTTAGCACTACCATGCGAAAAGGGCGGACTGGCGGAACAATGTACCTTAATATGAAAAAGTGGCTCCTGCGGTGGTGGTTGTTCCTGGTAGCTCCTGCAGTTCGGTGGATCCAGCAGAGGAAGAGAGGCTCTCATCGTGGAGGAAGGTTCGACTTACTGCACTACCCAGGGATGAAACCAGCTGCGGTGCTGCCTGATGAATAAAAGGTACGCTCCTTTAAATCATGGTCCGGGTGGACTGGTGCCTGGCTATCCGGCCTCCGAGTACAGGGTACTGGCGATTCGACCAAGGCAGGTCTGGGAAGGCGATTGGCAAACTGGTTGGCCCAACCAGCTCAAGGGAAGAAGGCTCTTGCAGATGAAGATCTTCTCTCGTTGTGTGGAGAAAAGTGGTGAGACGCTGCAGCAGGGCTTCACCGGTGGTTCAGTCGTTGCAGGTGTCTTTGGCTTCTCTCCTCTTCGGCTTCTTAGTTCCAGTGGCATCGTCTTGCTCTTCCAGTCCTCAGGACCCTGTTTTTATGCAAAAAGATCCCCATTCATACAGCCTAGCTGTCACTCACACAGTGGAGTGGTTACCTTGGCGGGAGACCCTCCAGCCTATCAGGATAGAGTGCGACATGGGTTGCTGAGGCAACCCTGTCCAGGGGTCCTATTCCCCCTCCCATACTATGGACCCACCGCAGGCTCAGGGGCGCCAAAAGGAGGGCTTCTTGGCAGAAGCCCGCCAAAAGGACGAACAAAGGATCCCCGACATGGGTTAGGAGTTTAGAGAAAGACACGAGAAAGAAGTTATATTAAAGTTCTGGCAAATAAAACCTACTGGAGTAAAGTTAATATTAAAATACACCGCCGGTATGTTAGAGGCTGTCAGAAAATGTGGTAGCCTCGAACAATGGGAAAATATTAAAGGAAAATATTTTCGGTCGAATATTAACGGTAGTAACCACTGCCACCAGCCAGAAACTTTTAGAGAGGGACGGTACGGTACCCTCTCGAAAATGAACATAAGGGAAAAACTGTTAACCCTTCTCAGTACCTCCATAGTAAGATGGGTTGTACTGGTTTAGTTCATAAACATTGACTAGTAAAGCCAATGGGGACTTAACATGCCCTAGGAGACAGTAGTCAGTCCCAGGGTATGGATTCTATGTTGGTGGGTCGCTATGACACCCCTGTGTCACTGCACGGAGGGTGCTGTGTAACACATGTGAATAAAGATGGTCCCTATGGGGGTGAGAAAAACCCCATAGACATTAAACGCAAAAATAGCCTAGAACACACATAGCAAAAATGCCTTAGAGTGGGAAAAAGAGTCTCACTCTTAGTAGGAGAAAAAAACAAACCCTTCAAATCCAGCAAAGCTGCTGGGGGGAAAGGGAAATAGGGAAATTAGCCATAGAATGAGAATTCTCCCTAACACTGACTCCAAGAAAAACTGATCCCGGCTCACCATGGGCCGCTACCAGCTTAACACCGTCCGCAGGGTCAGCCTTAATCAGAAGGACTTTGGCCCCCTGAATGATGCCAGGGAGTCAGTCTTCTGTACGCCACATTTCCTGCATCTGCTGCCAGATGGGAATTCGGTGCTGAGCTCTTCCCTCTTCACTCACTGTTAATGAGGGAATCCATGTTACTTTAATTTCCTCTGCTTAGTAATATGCTTAAATTCAGCGGGTCACCACATATGATCTGAGGTCTTAGTCTGGGAGCCAAAGCTAGGGGTGGCTGGCCATGGCCGAGTGTGAGCTGTCTCGATCTGCACAAAAGCCCAGAAGCAGAGCCATTTCCCACCGGACATGGTGCTAAGGCCTGCACTACAGGGCCATCCCGCGCAGGCAGCCATGGGACATCACTGAAAATCACATGCAGAATGGCCACCAGCCCTGGTATAGGGGAAGGTGCATTAGGTTTTCAGGCCACTGCCACCACCGCCACTGTGGCATGCCAGTCTCCTGTTTCTCTAAAACCCCAGGAGGTAGGTGAAAAGGGAAGACAGGATGTGCTGTCAACAAGCCTCTGCGCCAGGTCCAGGGATCCTACGACGGTGCTGATCGGGATCTTACCGTAGGGGTGTGAAGGGAATACCGTCCCTGTGATGGCCCCAGCTGTGCACCAGGGAGGGTCCCTAGGGTGACTGACGTTCAAGCAAACCTCCAACAGGCTTAGCCCCGGGTGGAACCAGGGACCACAAGGTGAGTTCTAAGTGTTGATGATCAATATGTCCTGCAATTTACACTAATTCTAGTTTCATTCTTGATTGCTAAGAGGTACATGTGACTTTATTTCCCAGATGTTGGTGCAAACCTGCCAGTGCGTGAGAGTCTGGGGTGAGGTAGGGCTGCCCATCCCGTCCGTACAGCGAGATGTCCTGGTGCCCCATCTAGCTTCTCCACTTTGAAGTTGGCCAAGACAGTCAGGGTTTCAAAACAATGGGTTCCAGGTGCTCAGATCGGAAGCCCACCCTCCGTCTCCTTCAGCAGAATGGCATGCCTACCCACAGCAATGGTGGCAGGTGGCTCCGGCGCTATCACTCCTGGTTGATCCACTCATGATTCCCTGACCATGACTTCCCACTCCACTTTTGGGGGGATGCAGAGGAGGCCTGGAGGAGGCAGGGTGGGGGTTTAGTGGGACAGCTATAGTATTCAAAGCCCTTTGAGAACAGCCAGGTTCCCCTGAGCTCCCAGCTGCCCCACTTAGGACTTCCTTTCCAACCGTAGTACCCCCACCCCAACACCAACCTGCTGGTGGCTCAGAGAAAGGAGTATGCCCGGCTGGCAAGGAGGCTCAGGGGCCGGTTCAGAGAGGAGGATGGCTGCTAGTGGTCCCTTCTCTGGTGCCTGTTTGAGGATGTCCCAGCAGGTTAACCCAACCCTGTTGAATGCCTACATCTGTCTGCTGGGTGACAGACCCTTCTGATGGAAGGGATCCTTCTTCCCGGTACCTGCCATGCCCCGGCTGCAGACCGCTCTGCTGGCCAGACTATAGTACAAGGGGCAACCCAAATGTGGGTGTGCACATCTATGACGCAACTGAGGTAAGGCCCATGTTCTCACTCCGGCTGCTTCACCGGTCATGGTCCTTCTGCAGGTTCACCTACGGAAACCTTGTTACAATTTTTACTTCTGCAAGATATTCAATTTTGATGATCTTCTTGTCTCTCCACCAGGGCTTTTGGAGAACCCGACGGGCCGATCCGAGGACCTCACTAAACCATTCAATCGGTAGTAGCGACAGTTGGTGTGTACAGTAAGTGATTTCAACCCGGCACTCCACCTAAGTCAATGCCTAGCGTGTGATGCACAATTAAAACCCTTAATTATTTATTTATGTCTATAAGTTCTTTTATTTCTGAATGATGCACCCATATATCACTCCCCTCTCTTTGAATCCCCCCAGTCACACTGAACCAGGAAGCAGGCTGTTTTGCAAAGTTAAAAATATTTATTTTAGGTATTTCACAAGATATATCACACTACTTTAATGGTTATACAATGATCACCAATGGGGTGATGGCACAATAAATCTCTTTAATCACACAGAGTAATGATAGGAAAAATAATGCAGCATAGAATAATACTTTGGTGTGGGTTCAATCAAAATGCAATGTGATTACTCTTTCCCCCTGCACACTACTCAATCCCCCAGCGATATGCAATATAAAGAGATGGAAGGGGAGAAAACAGGTTTCAGGAATACAGAATTCAACAAAATAGTATCAATCCCAATTTCCACCCAGCAAACACAGAGAGAGAAAAACAGGAATGATTGCAAACTTGTCAAAAATGGTTTTAAAGTTGGCTTTGCATGAATGGGAAAACACTGAAAATTGATTTATTTCACTAAAATGGTTTCAATACTAGTGGGAGCCGCTTTGTATAGTTTCAGACAAACACTGGCAATGATTATTGAGTAACTAGCAGTTGAAAACATAATGCTGAGGTCGGATGCAATGAACAGCTATTTCACATGTGATAGATTTGAGCCAAACGAAAAATATGCGGCAAACTTTTCCATGTGCGGTAAGTGCGATTGCGGAATAACTATAAGGAGTTATGCCAGTAGGCAATGTGTAGTTTCCTTTTGACCCCAAGTATCTCCCACATCATTGTCATTACTTCGCTAGTCAAGTGGCTACCTCTGTCTGACTCGATCCTCTGGGGTAGTCCAAAATGCGAGAAGATGTGGTTGATCATTAGGGCAGCTGCTGTTTCTGCCTTGCAATTTGGGGCTGGGAGACATTCCACCCATTTAGTAAACAAGCATGTCATGGTCAACATGTACTTGTTCCCCCTAGAGGAGCGAATTAAGGACCCGATAAAATCGACTTGTAAATCTGACCAAGGCAGTGTCATCCCCCTCTTTTGGAGAGGCGCACAGTGTTTGAGGGATGTTGGCTGAAGTTGTGCACACACAAGACACCCCTTCAAGTATTGGTCGAGGTCCTGCCCCATGTGTGGGCAGTATGCAACCTCTCTTAAATTTTCAAGTGTGGTATGAAACCGCCTATGACTGCCTGTGGGCGCATCATAGGCGTGACTTAGCATCAGGCTTCGGAATGAGGTAGGGACAACCCACTGATCATTGCCAGCTAGGGATCTCCTCACCAACAAACTGTCTTGGATTTGGAACATTTTTGGACATTTCATGAACACTCTGAGGTCCTCTTTCCCTATGTAATCGTTATCCGTCAGGGAAAATTTCTCAGGGTCCTCAATGTGTTGATCGAACTTACCAATTATTGGATCCCCTTTATGAGCCATAATCAAATCAGCATCTGGGGTCTCCTTACTCCATTGTGCAGTTGAGAGTTCATTGTGAGCATTTGTCTGGGACCTAGAGATAGCAGTGACCTGGATTTCCCCCAACAGGGACTCCATCTCAAGTAGATCCCCTTGGATGGCTCCGGTTTTGGCCAGCTGATCAGCTAGGTCATTTCCAGTTTTGTCTGGTGCCTCTATTCTAGAATGACCCTTGATCTTTTTCCAGTAGATGGTCATCCCATTCGAGGTGACCAGATCATCAATGTTTTGAATTAATTTCCCATGTTTCAACGGTTTATAATTAGCACATAGAATGCCTCTGGTTTTCCAGTTAACCAGGTGCTCCACAAACCCGTTCCGTACATAGGGCCTCACCACGAGACTTGGGCCTAATGGGGAATGAGGAATTCCTGAATGGGCCCAATGGGGAATGGGCACTAACCGTTCCACCAAACCCGTGATCCAGGGCTAATAGCCTAGTACAAACTTAAGAAAATTAATAAGGGTATCGCTGATGCCAGAGCCTCTATATCCAGTAAAGGTCTAAAGGATACTATTACCCCTGCTAAATGTTGGAAGGAAGATGAACTCTTCTCCTTCAAACCAATTACAGAAGAAGATCTAACAACTATTGTCCAAAACCTCAAACCTTCCAATTGTAAGGGAGATGTCTGTCCTTCCTTAACTAATAAAGCGTGTGCCACCTCACTTATCCCCATACTTTGTAAATTTGTTAATGCATCTTTTAGGGACTGTGAGGTTCCCACATGCATCAAGCACTCTTGGGTGACCCCTTTATTAAAAAAACCTGATCTTTCACCCGATGACCCACTTAACTTTCACCCTATCTCCAACTCCCCATTTCTTCTTAAGATTCTCGACAAAGTGGCTTATGTTCAACTAATGGCTCACTTAAGAAATGGTAACATCCTGAATAAGAGACAGTCTGGCTTTCGGGAAAATCATGGCACCGAGTCTGCTTTATTGGATTTAAAATCTAGGAACCTTACACACATGGATCAAGGCGACCCCAGCATGCTGATGTTGTTGGACCTATCCGACTGCCTTCGACCTGGTAGACCATACGTTATTGGTCTCCAGGTTGAGGGAGGTGCCAGGTTTCTCGTCGTCGGCGGCTGATTGGGTCACCTCTTTTCTGAAAGATCGTCACTGGAGAGTGAGCAGCAACTTAGCTGATGCCAATATCAAGGAGTTGACGCAAGGGGTTCCTCAGGGAGCCTGTCTCTCTCCGATTTTCTATAATCTCTTTACGGTACCGTTTCTTGATTTCCTGGACACTAACAACATTGAGTTTACATTGAGTACGCTGATGATACTCAGTGCATCATACCCATCTCTGATGTCTTCTCAGATGATGAACTTAACATCAACAGAATTTACCTGCTTATTCAAAGTTGGATGTGCTCTAATGGCCTGGCCCTTAACACAAGCAAGACAGAGCTTATGCTTGTGGGTACTGTCCCCAAGATCCGTAAAACGGAAGATCAATACTCCATATTGGTTATTGATGAATGTGTCATAGTGGTCAAGAAGAAAGTCAAGACTGTGGGCATTTATCTTGACAATAATCTTAATATGAAAGCACAGGTCGGTAGTCTGGTGGCTTCATCCTCTTACTATGTTCAGTTGCTCTCACATGCTCGACCATTCCTCTCCTATACTAGCAGGGAAACACTTGCCAGAGCATTGATTCGCTCCAGGCTTGATTATTGAAGTAGCCTGTCAATTGGTCTCTCAAATGGTGAGTTTAATAGACTGCAGGTTGTGCAGAATAATGCTGTTAGGGTTGTCTTGGACAAGAAAAGGTCTGATCATATTTCTGAGGCAAGAAGGGAACTTCACTGGCTCCCTATTAGGGAACGTATCCTCTTCCGGCTCTTATCCATCTCTTTTAATTGCTTGAAACATTCAGGCCCTAGTTATCTCAGTGTGGAACTATGGCCTAAAGTGAGTAAACATAAACTCTGATCCAACAACCAATATCATCTTATGATTTGGTATGTAAACTATCGCAAACTAAGGCTGGTGCCTTTTTCTCTGCAGCTCCTGTGGCCTGGAACAATTTGCCCTTGAAACTGAGATCAGAAAACTCCATACATGTATTTAGAAAAGGTCTGAAGACACATTTGTTTAAATAATCTACCACTGGTATCATAATCTCTTGATCTTCTTCTCACCTATGTATTCTGCCCAATCATTTATACCATTTGTTTGTCAGTGCACTTAAGCCTTCGGGTCAGTGGTTTCTGCGCTATATAAATGTTAAATAAAAAAATAAATAAAGGGGGGTTTGGCAGTAGGGCTAATTGCGCAAGCGGTAATACCGCCGGAAATTACCGCCCAACTCGTGATGAGGCCCATAATCCGAATCAGGGATTATGACCAGTTTGTGGAGTTGGTGTTGGACAGCAGTGAGGATAGCTTGATGCAAAGCCATCAACTCTGCCACTTGACCACTTCGGAGACCAATCTTGTACCCAGCAGAGGGTTCAGGGGCATCATTCACCCATGCATTCCCTACGCCGGCCACACGTTCCTTTTTCCCGTTGTTGTCAACTTGGTAGGAACATCCATCCACATAGACAGTGGGCATTCCCTCACACTGGTCTTCTTCAAAGACTTTGTGTGGGTAATTAAGGTATACCTCCATGTTGTCCTTGATTTTAAGACTTTCGTCCTTCCTCGAGACAGTTTTCTCTGGCACAATCATGCAAGTCAGCCAGCCTTGTGCGAGGGGACTCTTTTTTTGGCCATATCTGACCTCCAAAGGAAAGCCTTGCATTGATAGAATCCAGGAAGTAATTTGGGAATTACTTACATTTCTGGCCCAGATTCTGTCACTTTGGAGATATTGCAGAGGCTGGTGTGGAGTCTCCACTATGATGTGTTCCCCCTGGATAAACGGGCGGTAATTCTTCAATGCCCACACCGTTGCCAGGAGTGCCTTCTTACAATCGTTGCATTTTTCCTCCACAGAGGATAAAGTTTTACTTGCATAGGATATTACTTTATTGACCTTGTCATGCTTTTGATATAATACTGCAGTCAAGCATGTATAAGAGAACCCTGTCTCCAAGAAGAACTCCTTGTTTTTGACAGGGTAAGCTTGGCCAGGTGCTTGTGAGAGGCTTCTTTTGAGTTGTCTTACTGCCTTGGCTTGTTCTGGACCCCACTCCCACTTGACCCCCCCTCAAAAGATGGATCAGGGTCTTGTGATCTCTGCGTAGTCCTCAATGAACTTTCTACTGTCATTAGTTAGTCCAAGGAGTCTCCTTAGTTCCCGCAGAGTTGTGGGGTCTTTTAACTTCTGGAGTGCTTCCACTTTCTTTTTCTGGGGACAGAGACCCTGATGAGTAATCTCATGCCCCAAGAAATTTACACGGGTTCTACACCACTGTGCCTTTTGAAAGGAAAGTTTTGCTACGGCAGCCCTCAACTGTGTCAGAACATAATGGATCTCCGCGATGTGTTCCTCCACAGTTGAGCTTTTGACTAGAACATCATCTACATAGGCCAGGTTAACCCTTTCACCCAGATCGGGCATGGCCTTATGTAGAAAAATGTTGAATTCATTGCTGAGTTGATGTATCCGAAGGGAGTCCGGGTCCATGTGTACTGCTGCCCCCCGAAGGTGAAAGCCAGCTTGTATCTGTCTTCCCTACTGATGTGGGCCAGCCCTTGGTCAATGTAGGGAAGAGGCCATCGGGAAGTATGGACCCGTTTGTTGAGCTCCCTAAGGTTGGGACAGAGTCTCCACTGGCCGTTTGGCTTCAAAATCCCCAGCACCAGATTATTGAAGGTGCTGTGGACTGGACGGATTATCCCACGGGACTCAAGGTTCTTAATTATTTCTGTAAGGGACTCCATTGATGCGAGAGGTAAGTGATATTGCTTCACAAACACTGGAGTCATGCCAGGGTCCGTGGGAATTGTTGTTGTGTGGATGTCGGTGCAACCACAGTCAAATGAGTCCACTGCAAAGAGATCTTGAAAATCCAAGAAAACTTGTTTCAATTTTTGCTTCTGCTCCAGAGTCTTACAGGCATCAGCTAGGTTGACTCTCTCTTCAACCATCTGCCTGAAGCCTGGAAAGACTTCCAGTTTTGCTATCTCAGCGGCCTCCTCCAACTGGGTGGAGAAGTCCCTGGTCAAAGTGCTGATTTGGACTGGTGGCTTCAGATGGGGAAGGCAGCCCTCATGGACCTGGAATATCACCTCATCCATCCTGAAGTCACAGGTCACATCTTCCTTACCATAAGGGCAGGAAGTTTACACCAGGAAATTCCCACATTCCGGGTGAAGATCTTGTCTGGTGTTGTGTCATTGTCACTATCACTGTCAAAACAGTCCTTGGGGATTGGTCCTAACAGTTCATTGCCCAAATCTATGGAAAAATGTCGGTCATCAACCACCATTCCAATAATGGTGCCTGCGGCTAGAGTGATACTCTTTAAGTCGCTGTTATCCACCTCTATTGGAATGGTGTCATGTTCTATGTTGACCAGTGGTGTTGGGTTTACCGCCAACCCTTGTTGTTGGAAATCGGCATTGAGATGAATATATGGGTCAGGGTTTTTCCATTTCTGTCCTCTTTTGACTTTCACTTCCAGTGAGAATTGTCGGGTCCATTCTGGGATGGTGACTTCCTCTCCAATCTGAATTTCAACTGCATAAGGCAGCAGTTGAGCTGACCTAAATGCTTTCCCTGGGTCATAAAAGCCCATGCTATTATCCGCTAATCGGGACCCAGCTTTGAAGTTTTTTAGGTCCAAACTAATGGCAAAGCGATTGAGAATGTCACTGCCTAAGTAAAAGACGGCAGTGACATCTTGGACTATGCTCTTGTTGCCTATGGACATTTTGAGCTTACAGCTGCTAGACAGATGTTCGGAATTGGGTGTTTCCAGATCCATTTCCCATTTGTCTATCAGTATAAATGTGGGAGTGGCTGGATCTTTTTGGAGTTTGCGGAACATGGCCTCGCTGATAAAGCTCTTACCATTGTTCACACACACTCGGGTGAGAACAGAGTCCTTCCCTTCATTTAACTGAATAGGGATGAACAACTGCTCTCCACTTTGCTGAATATCAGCCAGCCTTTGAGCTGATTTCTCATCTTTCTGGACTATAGGAGTGGGAATTTCTGATTGTGAATTTGTAAAGAATTTCAGAGTGTTTCCTTCCAGTGTGGAATGCCACCTTAGACTGGAAGGAAGGTTGATTTTCAGAAACAGAGAGGACCCCCCCATCACCAGTTTGTTGGCCTACTGTTATTACTGTCACATCTGGGATTTGGTTGTTCTGGAAGTGAAATTCTACTTGGTCAGGTTTTTGTTCAACCATGTGGCATGTGCCGTTTAAACTAACATGGTTATCACTCTGTTTTAATTTTATTGGTTGGTTAGTCTGGGTCCAGAGGACCTTGTTTACACAATCTATTAGAGGAGACAACATTCGCAGATGTCATTCCCTAGTAAACAAGGTTTGCCCTCTGGAGTTACAGCTGTGACTGGGTGCTTCACCTTTTGTTGCCCAATTTTAATATCCAAATCCGCAGTACCCTGGATGGGAATTTCCTTCCCGTTGAAGTTCTGAATTTGTCCAGGAAGAGGCCTGAGAAAAATTTGTTATTTCTCCCCTCTTCCCAAATTCAGTTGATCAAAGGCCCTTTTTGACAGAAGGGTAGCTTGGGATCCAGTGTCCAGCAGTGGCAAAATTGTACACTGCCCCTGAATTTGGACCGGGGTATAGAATCTTCCCTCCTTCTCCTCAAGGGGGCAAAGATAATGTACATTTTTGGACAACTGGTGAGTTAATTTCTTGGTTTTGGACACTGATAGGGAGGTGATTTGGGCAGGATTCTGTTTGGTGTCTTGGGGATCTGAAAGGAAAAGGTGACAGCTAGATATGGGAGAGGTTTTGGGTTCCCCTGGTTCTGGGCTGCCCCCCCGCTTTTTGGAGGTAGTCAGCAGGATGGGTTTGAACCAGGGGATTTTCATGCTGTGGATTCTGGGCTTGGATGATGGGCGGTGCTAACTCAGTCCCCACATCTACCCAGTCTGGATTTGAATCCTTTGGGACCCATTTTTCTTTGGGAGGAGTTCCCCCATCTCTGAAGGAGAAGATCCTTTTCCCAGAATTCTCTGAGGATCCCTCTCCTTCAAATTGTAAGATTTGTACCTCCTCCTCAAAATGTTTTTGTTTTTAGCTCTTTATTTCTCCTTCCCCCCCCTCTGCTCCTTGGGTTGCAGACTTTCAGGGGCAGGAGATTTTTTTTCCAGTTCCTGGGTTTCCAGGTTTTTTTTTACAAGTGGGGAAGGAAGCTTCCTCCAAGGCTTTACACGCCCTTCCCCTTGTGCCTCCTCACTCGGAACCGGTGGGTTGTCTGGGTTCTTCCCCGTCATTGCTCTGGAGCACCAGGTCCCGGGTTTGAGGTATTCTGTGTTGGCATGCTCATCTGAGGGTTCTGTTGAGCCCTCAGCATGCGGCCCAGATCCTGTGCCATGTTTTGGACCTGGTGCTCTAGTTATGACACCGCTCAGGCTGATACAGGGTTCTCATTTCTCCCCTGGGCTGATCCCGGGAAGGGTAGATATCCTTTCTCCCAAAATACCCTGGGTTAGGAAAATTTGGGTGCCCCACCACCCTTGGCCTCCCCTCTCCCGGATTAGGCTGTCTGGGCTCAGGAAATTGGGGAAAGACGGATGGATTGTTTTGGAGTTGAAAGTTTTGCGGGTACCTCGGGAAGAAACTCTGTCCAGAATTTTAGGGATTACTGGGAAGTGAGGAGGGAAGTTCCCTGTGTTAGCTTCTGTTTGGTTGGATCCCCCCCTTGGGCTGGAGGAGTCCACACATAGCCCAGGATGGGCCTATTGCCCTTGTAACGGGGCTGATGTAGTCAGGGGAGTTAGGGGTCCCATTTGTGGGGTTGCCTCCCTGGCTCCCTGTTTGTGACTAGCCTGAGGGCCTTCTTGGCTTGGGGTTGCTTTGATTCTGTGCAGGCAGGTTTTTAGGCCCCCACATCTCTAAACCTAAAATGAGGGCAACCTTCACCTCTGCCACCTTAGGAGCAGCAGGGGTGTTGGTTGTTTTGGGGCTTTTTGGATTATTTTTGTTTTCCACTGGCTTTTGCACCTCATAAATGTGTGTGGCTTGTTCAATGACCCAGTCTAGTGATCTTTTCTTGTGAAAGTCTCTCACTAGCTGGGTCATGATGTATTTGGGGAGAGGGTGGAAGAAAGTAGTCACAAACTCTTTGCTGTCAGTGCGCACCCTTCTGGTGGTCTGCGCAAAGGCATGCTTTAATTCTTGAACACATTCTTGTGGGGCCTGATCTTCCCCACATTGCAAGTTGTAGGCTTCTTTCTGAGCCTCCTGAGGATTCCTGTGCACAGAAAAATGTTTCAAGATGGCCGCCCCTATAGATGGACCATCTAGAATGATTCTGGTCCTCCAGCCCTGCAAAGAAGCTGCAGTACTCGCGAGAGAAGGTCCATTTCACATATTGAATACAGCTTTGGCTGTCCTTCAAATGGAAAGTTTCCATCATCTGTTTAAAGAACTCTAGCTGCTTCCAGGCTGAATATTTCGCGTTCTTATGATAGGGCGTGATGACGCTCCTTATCGCTTTGATTTGTTTTAGGGGATCCTTGAGCAAGGCCCTTTTTACCTTATTGGCCTTTTTGGTTCGGGTAACCCTGGTGCACTCCTCCTCTGACTCAGAGGCACTGCTAACAGAGGTGCCCGTATGGTCTTCTAGGCTCTCCTGGATTCTGCGAGCCTGGAATGGCTGGCAAAATGTGGGGGCCTAGTTTCTTGTGTCCTGGGGCGCTCAGAGGAGTCTTCTGATTCCTCCTTGCTCCCAGGATTTGAAGAGTACCCCCCCCCCCACTGTCTTAGCTGTGCAGAGGTTTTCAAGATGCCCTTAGTGAGCCTACTCTCATGGAATTCCTCACTAAATTTTACAGTATTTGGGAACCCATACCCAGGTGCCCGCCCATCCATTCCTGGGAGGTGCTGATCTATGAGCCCCATATTCCTCATTGGATTGAAGTCTGCCATCCCTGTGGCCCGTGGCTCATGTGCGCCAGTGGACATGGGGGTGGCAGAATACAGGGATTGGGAGAGATCAAGGCCTCTGGTACTAGGGTTCCTGAGGTTATGCTCAGGTATTTCCCTTTCCCAGCAAACCTCATCTCTCTCAGCCCCTGCTCCCTGTTGCCATGCAAGAACCTGAGCTTTCTGTGGAGCCGGTCATTTTTCTCACAGAGACCCTCATTGTCTCTCTGTGCTTCCTGTGTCGTTTTTGAGTACTGGGCCAGTTTTTGCTGCAGGAGGGTTACCTCCTGAGTCCTGTTCATACTGGCCTGGTCATTCCTTGCTAGAGCATCTTCCACCCTACTGGGGTGCTCTAACAGCTTTTCATGGTCTTTCTGGAGGTTACCCAGTCCCTGAAGGGCCAGGTGATTTTCTTCTATCTTCTCTTTTAAGTAACTGACCTCCTGGCCTAAGGTGTTCCTTTCCTGAACAAGCCACGTCGTCCCTCTGTCTTTGGAGCGCACCAGCTTTCTGGCGCTCCTCATAAAATTCTGCCTGGGTGTCCAGGTCTTTCAGGATTAATGTATTACCCTCTTCTTTTTCTTATCCTCAGCAACTTTGCAGGGTGACTACCTGCTCTGCACATGCCCTGTTAAAATGTATTTGCTGTTCCAGCGTTTTCTGGCTCTGCAGTAGAGAGTCCAAACTTTCTTGGTACTCCCTCTGCAAGGCCAGCATTTCGGTATCCTGCTCTACCTTCTCTTGCTGCAGGATACCCATATCTTCTTTTATTTTTGTCAGGTACTGACTGATTTCATTTTCTGATTCATGGCTCCTCTGTAGCCTTTGCTTGTTTGCCAGATCTTGGCCTTCAGCATATTTGTCCTGTATTGCTCCATCATGGAGGTACAGATATGCCGCTATTTTGGCAATCTTACTTTGCTCTTCTTTAACCTTAGGGGCCATATACAGTTCACTCAGTGCCATATGTAATGGACCCTGATATTGCCATATGTCTAATCCTGTTGCAGTGGTCTGCTCTTCACATTCTGATCCGGCTCTGTCCATTCACCCCTGACAAATAGTCTGTGCAGTGGGTGTTCTTTAGCCATATTGACTTCTACCAAGGTCACCATTCTGGAAATATTAATTTCCTTTCTGACTTACAGAAGTTTATTTTATTTTTGCAAAACTGACCAATTCCTTAGAGCGTTCCTATTGAGGGGTGCTTTTCACAGTGTAGCACAGCGTGGTAGCCAAACAGGGTTTATGTCAGTTAGCACACTGTATTAGACTGTCACAAGTGGTATGTCTAATTCAGAAATCCCGGCGCACGAGCCCCCAATCTTGTAAGTGATTTCAACCCGACACTCCACCTAAGTCAATGCCTAGCGTGTGATGCACAATTGAAACCCTTCATTATTTATTTATGTCTATAAATTATTTTATTTCTGAATGATGTACCCTTATATCACGCCCCTCTCTTTGAATCCCCCCCGGTCACACTGAACCAGGAAGCAGGCTGTTTTGCAAAGTTAAAAATATTTATTTTAGGTATTTCACAATAGATATATCACACTACTTTAATGGTTATACAATGATCACCAATGGGGTGATGTCACAATAAATCTCTTTAATCACACAGATTAATGATAGGAAAAATAATGCAGCATAGAATAATACTTTGGTGTGGGTTCAATCAAAATGCAATGTGATTACTCTTTCCCCCTGCACACTACTCAAACCTCCCGGAAATGCAATATAAAGAGATGGAAGGAGAGAAAACAGGTTTCAGGAATACAGAATTCAACAAAATAGTATCAATCCCAATTTCCCCCCAGCAAACACAGAAAAAGAAAAACAGGAATGATTGCAAACTTGTTAAAAATGGTTTTAAAGTTGGCTTTGCATGAATGGGAAAAACACTGAAAATGGATTAAATTCTAGTGGGAGCCGCTTTGTATAGTTTCAGACAAACACTAGCAATGATTATTGAGTAACTAGCAGTTGAAAACTTAATTCTGAGGTCGGATGCAATGAACAGCTATTTTGACACGTGATAGATTTGAGCCAAACAAAAAATGTGTGGAAAACTTTTACACGCACGGGAAGCGCGATTGCGAAATAACTATAAAATTAGTTTCTAGCATACACGGTGAAGAAATTATGAAGTTTTTTGTGGAGGTCCTTTTTTTCCAGAAAGAGGCAAAATAGCAAAACAAGATGCGCTTTTTAAAATCACAAACAAGGTTTCTTTACACAAAGGGAGACTATGAAGATGCAAACTACACAACAGCGCAGCCACCAGCCCAGGATATCTCTGGTTGGTTTCGTCTGCCGAGACACTCACCTTTCTTCAGAAAATATACATACCAGCGCAAATATGATTTTAACACTACTATTACACTATAGGATAAGAGAAAGAGCTCAGGCAAGACAAAATGATTTCTAGCAATACAGTTCTAGATATAAGAGAATGGGTTTGGATAGGGATGTCTTATGGATAATACATATGCTAGTGACAACCCTATGCTATGGACAGGAATTCTGCTAGCACACCGGACGGGATTTAAGGTGCTCTGCTTATGCAATCAGAAAGGCACTCTGGACACCTTACGATGGGACTGGACTGGATCTGACGGGCTCTGGTTCTGGTCCGCAGCTATCTGGTCACAGCTTGGCTCTAATGGGTTGGATCTTTGGATTCTGGCAAGAATTCTTAGCAATAAAGCAGCACAGCACAGCCAGGCTGTCTCTGGTTCCCCTTAGAGGTTTGGGGTAAAATTTGGTTTCTGGATTTTTAAAGGCCAAGCTGGGAAGGGTTCAGCTTTTGAAATGGGCCTTTCTGCTTTCAAAGTTCTGGAGTCTGGGGTCTTGAATATGGATTTCTCTTGCAAAGTGCTCTGCCAGCAATCGGTTGGTGGGTGAATGTGTGTGTCTCTAGGTCCTAAGCTGTCTCTATTTATGTATTTCCTAAAGGGGTGGGTATGCTGAATTCTACTAGGCACACTCCTAGGTATTCTATTGGTTACGGTCTTTCCTCTCCCTTGATTTGAGAAGAAAACAGGGTGTCATCATGACGATGTGTTTTATGATCCAGGGAAAACCTCCCCTTTGTCTTTGCACATGAAATCTACTTTTCATACGAAACATATTTACAATTTTACCAACTTGCGTATTTATATCCCTTATTTTGTGGAGCAAGTATTCATCCGTGCCCCGTCGCGGTGAGAGCTTGGGTCTAGATTTGGCAATTTTTCGCACTTTTGGTCTGGTATCCAATGTCGGCTTTGTCCACAATTTTACACATATGTGCGCATCATATCTGGGCATAATCATATGAAGTTTCATGTTTCTGGCATCAATACAATTGCTACAAAACCACAATTTCTGCAGTTATGTCCCCGAACATAGCACAGAGTTCTGAGTACTTTTAAAACGTGACCAAAAATTTCACATTAACAATACTGTAATTTTACAATTTTTACAAATTCACACAGTCCTTTGTCAGTCCTTTTCAAAAATATACTTTTCTGTGCTTTAAGAATAAACAAAACTGTCTGTTCCCACCCCCAAAGTTCCTGGTGGCTCAAGATCAATCCCCGCCTCTTTCCTCTGGCAGGGGCTTCTGTTGACACTTGCATCTGCATCTCTTTCCAATCAAGGAAGTCCTTTGTCTCTCCCCAGAGCAGCAGCTCAAATCTCCTCCCCTCTTCATTAACACCTGAATGTGAATTCCTGGGCCAGAGAGCAGAAGGGAGGTGCCTTTTGTTGGGGCAAGCTCTGGAATTTGCTTTGTAGTTTTGGCTGGCATCAGTTACTTTAAAAATCACTTTGTTTAAATTTTTCTTTGATTAAAATAAACTTATAATTTCAAAACAGGCAAACAGAACTCTAATTCCAGTCTTTTAAAACATAGAGACTAAATAGTTGAAACCTATATTACTTTTGATGGCAAGTCAATTAATTCCAACCATTTGATTTTAACTGCACAAGTTTAAGCTTCTAATACAATTAAATGACAGCTGTCATACAGGCGGCCAGCGGTACTGCGCCCATATTTTGACAGATTTTCACAGACAAGCACACTTTTTAATGTGGGTATTCTGATGATGGATTCTGCTTTTCCTGACATTGCGTGCTCCCATTAATTCTTTTAAATGGGGTGACGGGTAACTCCCAGCAAGGATGTTGGATATTTTCGGATGTTTCCAACCATTATTTTGTAATTTCAGCAACCAAGGAAAAAAGGATTTCAGAGTACTTCTGGGTTTCCTTGCAATAAATCACTGCCTTTCATGTAGTTTCCATTTTCACTCTGTGGGCAGCCCAGTGACAGGTTTCAGCAGTGCGGTCTCCTGTTCCACCATGGACACAGGCAAAGTAGATTGGCAGCCATTTTTTCCAGTTTGACAGAGCAATTTTTATAGGTTTAGCACGCATAGGGCTTTTTACGGCCATTCTGCTGGTTCTGGTGCCACCAGCACACAGTGATGTCACAGGGCAGAGCCTAGTGGGTCAGTACATCCCATAGTACAAAGGGCAAGGACTAATAAATGTGAGATTATGACCTGAATTTACTAGGAATACCTCGTTCATGGGAAATAATTGCAATCTCCTATCATGAACGGCGTTCAGCAGGTTTCCCGCAGATTGACACATATGATCCATTCAGTAACATGCATGTGCAGTACATCTAAGCGCATCAAAGACCTGTTATTGCTCAATTTTGTGTTGCTGAATGGCACTTGTCCTTCTAAGGAGTTGAACGCCAGTCGCTGGGGGTCGCATAACCAGTTAGCAAGGAGGAGTCTCAGTTCTTATTGGAATTAACCAGACAAATTGCTTCACTAACTATGAACGGCCATGCACCACCAACCAAAGAATCGAAAAAGAGATATCCATCTGTCAATCCTTTCTGTGTCCGGGCCAGGTGATGTTTCCTGTGTTGAATCAAATGAAGCCGCTGGATCCACTCCTGTGGTGCCCTTCTGTCAATTTGTTTAAGTTCCAGCTTTGCAGACATACTTCTCCCGCAACCCAAACACTCTGGTTTACTGGAAGCTGTTTGGCGGGTCATGGCAACCACGCATTCGGTTCTCTGGTCGGCATCATTTATGGTGTGAACTACAATGGTATTTGATCGTCTTCGAACCTCTGACTTTCATTCTTGATTTATGACAATATTCTTGGCAAATGCTTTCACTTTGGTTCATTATGCGCCAGTCCAAGAATTTCACCTCTAGCTGCACAATATGAATACCCCTGGCCATCTCTCTCAATCATGGCCCCAGTTCTGAAATTCAAGAAAATAGAACCAGAGTCTCATACCATTATACCCAGCTGATGTATTCATGGGACCGGCCTGCTTTGAACACTCTAATTTCTTTGAACTAAATGCTTTCGATCCCTATGGTACTTAGTCAAGAGTATCAAGGGGGAATCGAGAAGCATTGGCTGGGCCAGGTGGTACCTCACCTTGCAGCAGCCCACCAGCTCGATCCCAAGGTCGAACTATGATCTTTTTAACTGCAGCAAATTTAACATATACTATTGGAGCTGAAAATACTGCAGCCAATGTATCTTCGTTAAAGGATTTAAAGTGGACCCATTCAAATTTCTGGCCTTCGAAAGAGTCCTGTATTGTTAATTTTCATCACTTCCTCCCCGAGTTGGGAGTGGGTAATTTCTGTGCCTGCCAACTTTGTTGGATGCAGTTTCTCAGGCTTCCTCTCCAGAATCAAACCCTGATTCCCTGTTACCCAGGGTCACCATGCTAGGCACAGAACGTTCCATCAAAAGTTGATAGGGCAGACATCAGAATGTGTTATTACTGTCACAGGAACATGTGATTGGCCCAAATTCATCTAGAGTCACCAAAGCAGCTGGGATTGGTGCACATCACTGGAGCTCAAAGCTCCTCGGCATATACAGTTGCCAAGTGACAGATTGAGCTATCAAATGAACCTTAACTGATTTGATGAGCCTTTCACAGTTTCACTGTACCGGATGTGGGCACTTACATGTGCATGGCTTAATCTGTGATGCATGAATATGCTACTGGCAGGATCAACATGGTAACTGCACCTACCGGAGGGTGGCAATGGGTGGAACTGCATGCCCACTTCGGGCCGACTTTTACACACTTGGGCTGTCGGTAGGAACCATGCATGCCCTGACGTGTGTGTGTTGGGTGGATAGGACTGTCATGTGCAGGCGGCCCAGCCTGCTCTGTCAGCTAGGGGGATGGGAGGTAGAGGCTGGGCCCATGCAAGAATTGAGCAAGTGGAAGACCATGACACACATGCCTCCAGCACCAGTGTGGTCAAAGTTGTACTGCCACCCTGCAGAACGGTGGTTGCCAGGAATGCTGGGGAAAACGTGCTCAGTGGGTATGGGTGAGACCATGGCTCACGTGGGCCTGCAACTGTCGTACGGAGACATGAACCTATAGCCAGCTGACCCCCCTTCCATTCTGATCTGACTGATGTGGAGCAGCCAGGCTGCACAGCTATTGCGCTGATTGGAGGGGTGAGACACCCATGTGAGGGGCACTCCCTGAGGAGGCATGCTCCGGTCATTTCCTGTCTCAACAGCCAAGGCCGGCCAAGCAGTCCAACCCTAGATGGACAAAGTGTACCAAATAATCCAGTGGATTGCAGGCAGCCAGATGGACAGACTGCCCTGCCATCGAGGTGCAAGTCATTTTGTCATCCAAGCACCCTGCTGGGCTGGAAAAGAACTTGGCCCTTAGAAGGATGCCTCAGGGAGGACAATATCTCCTGACACATTATGTGGGGCATGGTTCTTGGCCATCTAGGGGTAGTGCAGAGCCTGGGTGTGTCAGTGAGAAGCAAGTGGAGTGCGGTGTCCAGTCAACTGGTCGACTGCAATTTGGTCGACTGCAATTTGGTCGACACCATTTGGTCGAATGCCAAATGGTCGTTTTTTTTTTTTTTAATATATATGTGTTTTGTGGGTTTTCGTGTGGGGAAAAAAAATAAAAAAAGAAAAAAAAGGGGGTTGGGGGGGGGACCCCCCCGACCCCCCCAAAAAAAACCAAAAAATGGGTAAAAAAAAAAATAATAATAAACTCGACCATTTGGCATTCGACCAAATGGTGTCGACCAAATTGTCTGTCGACCAAATGTTTTCGACCATTTGACTGGTAACCGTGGAGTGCAACATTAAGCCAGATGAAGGCAACTATGCTTACTTATAATCTGTGTACCCTGGGTAATAGATGAGGAGATCTGGCCAAAAGTGTCACGGCTCCTCATAGACACAATAAGAGTACATTCCAGATTGGAGCACATCCATATTTCTAGAGCTGGCCAGCCATTTGGATCTTTCATGCATTCCTTAGGTCAAATGTCAGATGACCAGGCATAGAAAGTGGGCAACTGCCAGTTCCAAACATCATAAAGGGTACATGTGGCCCATGCCCATGGCCTCCTGACAAAGACCCACCCCCCCCCCACAGTGTGGCCCCGGAAGATAGAACACAAGGTCAGGGGGGGTTGCCAGTGGGTTCTTTGATAGGGTGTGTGACTGCTAAACACTTGGGGGTATAGCTGGTCCGGGGGCACTGCTGGGTACACCATACCTGTCAAGCTACCCTGTTCCATGCAGGATCCCTCAAGCCAGTCATAATTTGATTCCACTCAGCATGGCCATGCGAGCTGGCATCACAAGACCTGCTTTGTCAATTGTACATCCAATAACATGAAGCAACATGCACCCCTGACAGTTTGGCCTGTAGGCATGCAACACGTACAGGTACCCATAGCTGAGGTTCAAGCAACAATGCTGTTGCTCCCGACCCCAACAAATGCCATGATGATGCATTATGTCCAGCCCCTCATGCAGTGGATTGACAGATTGCACAGCCATCCCTGAGAGTTCAATGGATCAACATGTAATTACCAGACATGCATACACATGAGCAGCCCCTACAGGTGTTGTGCATGTATGTCCCTCACATGCCCTCACCATCTCAATCTGACATCTGTACCTGAGAACTTGCTGTGATCAACTGACATTGCACGTACACAAGTGCACTTACTCACCAATAGCTGACAGTGACATGCCTATGCTTGTCCACTTAACAGATATCTTTCATCACATATGCGGATCGGCATTAGGCTGCATGCCAGTGAAGATAAGTGCAACACACATGATGTGTACAGAAGGGATTACCTGAAATCATGCCTACCCATGTAGAACACATAAACTATATAGAGCAGTGCACCCCATGGGTACACACCAGCAGCTTCGATCTGTGCCTGTCAGTGAAGGATCTGGGAATGGGTGCTGGGTTGAACCTCTCCAGGAGCTGGATGTGAAGGGCTGTTATCCAATGGCTGTCTGCATGATGTACCTCCATGGTGGCATCTGTGTCAATTATGGCCTTTGCCTTCTCCTGGCACCGACTCTTGAGGTTGTCCCAGCGCTGTGTCGCATGGTCAACTGTATGAACTGCCACCCCCTTCATGTTGATGGCAGCCTTGATGATTTCCCAGATCCTCAGATGTCATGCTGCCCCAAGCTGCATTTACGGGTTGAAGAGGGCATCATAGTTTGCTAGGACCTGATCACCCAGGATGCCAACTTTATTGGAGATTAATTCTGCCTCATCTTGGGGGTGCCAGTCAATGGAGAGGATGATGGAACAGGCATGACACCCCTTGAGGCAGGTGTGGTGGAGATGGGCCCTGATGATGTGCTGTGGAGCTGTTGTGGTGGAACAGAGAGGTGGAAGTCCCAAGATGGCAGATGAGGTGGTCAAGGCAGTGCTGGTGGTCCGCAGGCACTCACACACTACCAGGCAGCAGCAGATGGTGAGGTTTGGAGCCAATACAGGGCAGGAGGAGATAAATATAGTATGAGACAGGAGGAACTGGTGTGGCTCATGAACTCATGGGAGGCAGAAGTGTGCATATAAGTGTAAGGAACCATACCATACTTGCCAACCCTGCCGATTTAGGCGGTAGGATACCGCTTTTTAAGCAGTCCTACCGCCTACCGTTTTTTTGACACCAAATACCGATTTTTTTTTTACATTTTTGTTTTCCCACGCCAGCTCGGGGGAGTCTTTCAAGGGCTCCCCCAAGCTGGCATACCGGGAGAATGTGCGGCATGCAAGCTTTTAATGCCAAAGGCACCCACGGAGGTGGGCTAAAGCACCCCTCCGCCGCGGGGGCCTTTGGCAAAAGGCACCATTAGCCGCCCACCACGCCAACTCAGGGGAGTCTTTCAAGAACTTCCCCGAGCTGGCGTAGCGAGAGAAGGCACAGCATGCAGGCTATTAATGTCAAAGGCACCCACGGCGGTGGGCTAAAAGCGCCCCTCCGCCGCGGGTACCTTTGGCAAAAGGCGCCATTAGCCCCCCACCACGCCAACTCGGGGGAGTCTTTCAAGGACTTCCCCGAGCTGGCATAGCGGGAGAAGGCGCGGCATGCAGGCTTTTAATGTCAAAGGCACCCACGGCGGTGGGCTAAAAGCGCCCCTCCGCCGCGGGGGCCTTTGGCAAAAGGCACCATTAGCCGCCCACCACGCCAACTCAGGGGAGTCTTTCAAGAACTTCCCCGAGCTGGCGTAGCGAGAGAAGGCGCGGCATGCAGGCTATTAATGTCAAAGGCACCCACGGCGGTGGGCTAAAAGCGCCCCTCCGCCGCGGGTACCTTTGGCAAAAGGCGCCATTAGCCCCCCACCACGCCAACTCGGGGGAGTCTTTCAAGGACTTCCCCGAGCTGGCATAGCGGGAGAAGGCGCGGCATGCAGGCTTTTAATGTCAAAGGCACCCACGGCGGTGGGCTAAAAGCGCCCCTCCGCCGCGGGTGCCTTTGGCCAAAGGCGCCATTAGCCCCCCACCACGCCAACTCGGGGGAGTCTTTCAAGGACTTCCCCGAGCTGGCGTAGCGGGAGAAGGCGCGGCATGCAGGCTGTTAATGTCAAAGGCACCCACGGCGATGGGCTAAAAGCGCCCCTCCGCCGCGGGTGCCTTTGGCAAAAGGCGCCATTAGCCCCCCACCACGCCAGCTCGGGGGAGTCTTTCAAGGACTTCCCCGAGCTGGCATAGCGGGAGAAGGCGCCGCATGCAGGCTGTTAATGTCAAAGGCACCCACGTCGGTGGGCTAAAAGCGCCCCTCCGCCACGGGTGCCTTTGGCAAAAGGCGCCATTAGCCCCCCACCACGCCAACTCGGGGGAGTCTTTCAAGGACTTCCCCAAGCTGGCGTAGCGGGAGAAGGCGCAGCATGCAGGCTTTTAATGTCAAAGGCACCCAAGGCAGTGGGCTAAAAGCGCCCCTCCACCGCGGGTGCCTTTGGCCAAAGGCGCCATTAGCCCCCCACCACGCCAGCTCGGGGGAGTCTTTCAAGGACTTCCCCGAGCTGGCGTAGTGGGAGAAGGCGCAGCATGCAGGCCTTTGATGTAAAAGGCACCCACGGCGGTGTCCTAAGGGCGCCCTTCCGCTGCGAGTGCCTTTCACAAAAGGCGCCATTAGCCCCCCACTACGTCAACTCAGGCGTGTCTTTCAAGGGCTCCCCCAAGCTGGCGTGATGGCAGCAGGCGTGGCAGGCGCCTCATTGTCATTGAATGCACCCGAGGCGGCGGGCTCATTCAATGACAATGGGCTGCTGACGCGCCCAATTCCTATCATTTCCTCCTCGCCTGACTATTTTTGAAACTTTAAGATTCCTACAGATTTTTGGTCACAGAATGTTGGCATGTATGCCATAGTGCGTAATGTATGGATTATGTGCTGCACACATCACAACTATGCAGCACGATCCAGTGACAGAGACATTTAAGGGATGTGACATGTATTTACAGTTGTGTGTGAGAAGGTACAGAGACAGAGGAATTACGATTTGAGACACGCAGGCCTTTACAGTTAGCCTCGCATATCCTGTTTTTTTGTCAGGTGGTGCCTGGCAAGCCTTTTCATTTCCGTTAGGCATCGCATATCCTATTTTCTTGTAGGTGGTGCCTTGCATGCCTTTACATTTAGGTTAGCAATTGCGTATCCTAGTTTTTTCATGGTAAGTACCTTGCAGAGCCTTGCAGAACTACTTTTCTACATTGGGCATCATGTAGCCTATTCTTTCTATTTTTTTGGGGGTGCATTTTGGATTGACTGCACCATTATTGGGAAGGCTCTGGTGAGAGGTAGAGGACAAGGATGTGGACGAGGGTGAGGGCAGGAGAATGGTAAGCCTACATGCACCCCTGCACAACCAAGTTCCACTAGAGCCAAGAGGTGCCAGCCTGCAGAGCAGGAAGAGTCACCACCCCATGAAGTGGCACAGGTGAAAGAGAAGGGAAAACAAGGAAGAAGTGCTTCACAGAGAAGGAGCTGCAAATCCTCATAGATTTTGTGAATGAGCACTATGTGGAGCTGTACTGCTCGGCTGGCAGTACCCATGCTCCAACCCAGCAGATGAGAATATGGCAGGAGTTCACAGACCTCATCAATGCCCGTGGCGTGGAGAGACGCACTGCAAGACAGGCCCAGAAGAGGTCGGGGGATCTCTTGCAACAAACCAAGGAGAAGCTCAGTGGGTACCTGGCCTCTGCACAGGCAGCTGGAGGAGATTCACCACAAGAGGTAGAGCTGACTGTGTTTCAAGGCATCACCAATGGACTTGGCTCAGAAGTGAGCAGGTGGTGATGTGGGAGGCATGGACACCCATGCAGCCACATCAGGTGAGTGTCATAGTGGTAGAGTTGGCTGAAGTCATCCTCAGCCATCCCTGGGCACTGCAGAAATGCTACTGTTTACACTTCCATCACATGATCTGCATTCAGGGAGGTTGTTGCATGGGGTCTGTGTGCGGTTCACGTTGATCTCGCAGAATACATCACTGTGTACAGGATTTCACTGCTGTGCCAAAACATCTATGTGTGGCAATAGCATGCAAGACACATCTCATTGGACACCTTCACAGTGTCATGCATGCAGATGGTTTATTATGAATGCAAATCACAGGGAATAACAGCAAGGTGTGTATTATGTCGCAGTCATCCATTACCTGGCCGTGGCTGGCAGTGGACATGGATGAGAGACAATGTTGGTGCAAAAATGCATGACACCGTATTTTAGGCAAGAGTATAATTGGATTGGGCAATAGATGTTTGAGTGATGTACAGTCCACATTCGGAGTGTCTATGGAGCAGTAGCCATGCAAGCGTGCACTAGTCATTTCCAAGTCGCACTCTCCTTACACATGGTTGAGGTGCATGTGAGCGTGACTAACCACGCATCTGGCCAAGGGAAATGTGGTGATGGGTGTTAGGAAGATTATGCCAACACATAATGCAGCAGATGTACAGGTCAGAGTCCCACGTTGCAAGAAGAAAAGGTTGGGGTAGAGTAGGGGCTCACTGATGATGCAGAGACCTGCATCCATCCACTGGTGGGAATCAGACTCTAAATCTTGTCTGTGTGTATGCATGTTCTCCTGATACTTCAAACCATGGCATGTCGCATGGCATAAAATGCATTGACATGATTCCAAAGGTAATCAAACACCATTCATCTGTGTCTTACAGGTCAAAGTGTGCTCAGTTACAATGTGTGATTTATGTGTGGCTGGACATTATGTGTCTGTTTGCATTGTAATATACATATGCATGTTGTGCCAGGTACTCACACCTCTGAACGTTTTTGTCTGTCTTTGTGCAGGTCATGACACAGCAGATGCGTAGATAGGGGGGATAGAGGACGGGGAGGAGGATGCACAACCGTCCACCAGTGCATCCCCTCTTGCTGTAATCAATCCTCAGCAGGACTGCAGACTCTTATGATGATGCTGCCGAATCTGATGTGGAGGACGTACTGAGGGACATGGAGGATTCACCAATGGATAATCCTGATGCCATGGAGCTTCAAGAGTTCCTTGCTGCCACTGAGTCAGAGGAGGAGAGCCAGGAGTCCCTTGGCCTGGTAGTGCTAAGCCCTGCGTCAACCGTGGATACGTCGTCTGCAAGATTCCCTTCTCCAATGATGCGATCAGCAGCAAAGACTTGTGTCCAATGAAGGGTTGAAGACCACCAGCCAATGATGAAGCACTCACTGCAACAGGCCTGGGCTCTGGCATCCCAGCTCAGTAGGCCCCACACATGCGGTGGACGTGTGCCTGCCTGACAGTCCCAGTGAGAGTAGCAGATGCCACTAGCAAGTGCTCAACATGACGACATCCTGCAGGACGTGGCTAGGGACCTCCATCGCCTGACTGATCATGTCATCACCTCAACAGCTGTATTGGATGCAGAGTATTTGGCCTTCAGGGACCATCAGTTGCAGTTGATGGACACCTTGAAGGAAACACTACATTCTGAGATGGAGGCCTCAAGTCTCTCCCACCATTAAGATTCAGAAGTCCATAACAAAAGCCTGTAGGCATAGATGGTTTTTTGAAGGAATCCCTTCATAGAAACACAGTAGCTCAGAAAAAAAAGCCTGCAGCTCAAGATGTTAGCATCTACGACATCCCACTGTCAAGACAGGGAGACCTTAAAGCAGTATCTGCATGATTAGATGCTTGCCACAAGGGACATCCACCACCAAGAGATGGTCACCCTGAGACAAACTCTTGGCCTGCAGTTGGATACGTCACGAGTGAGCATGCATAATGACTATTTGGCCACTAAAGCTCTTGCAAGATAAGGCCGCAGTGTTGTGCAATGCAGGTGTGCAGGGGATGCTGACTGTCGATACGTAATACATTGCACCTACGTCCATGCATTCAAACCTTTAAGAACTGAGGATCAGACCATTTGCTGCAAAGCCCTCACAGGAAAAGACCTCAGTGTTGTGTGACACAGGTGCGCAGGAGATACTGCCAATCGATACGTAATATGTTGTGTCTACGTCAACGCATCCGAACCTTTCAGAACCGAGAATCAGACCCTCTGCTGCAAAGCCCTCGCAGGACATGGTCACGGTATTGGGCGATGCAGGTACTGCCCGTCGATATGTAATAGATTCTGCATATGTCCACGCATCCAAACCTTTAAGAACCATGGATCAGACAATCTGTGGCAAAGTCCTCACAGGACAAGGCTGCAGTGTTGTGCAATACATGTGTTAGGCGACAAAGGGGTAGTGGCGCAGAGTGCGAACATGCGGTTCAGCCATCGACCAGCAGCGACTGAAAAAATTAAGAAAAGGGCAGGAAGTGGGAGCAGCCACTACTGCTCTTTATTTAACCTACCGGCATTTGCCCGTTTTCCACCTAACCGTCTGACATAACGTATTCTGTGCAACCCTAGGCCCCACCTTGCAGTTAACAGTACTTGTGTTTTGTGTCCCTCTCTAGGTCCCCTTTTAATTGCGGTTACTGTTGCCCTTTGCACTGTGTCCCATTAGGCTCTCTCCCACTATATAGATCCCATTTATCTGTGATTAATGTTGCGCTGTGAACTGTGTTCCTTTAGGCTCTCTCCCACTTTCTAGGTCCCCATTCTTCTGGGATTACTGTTGTGCTGTGAATGGTGTCCCACTAGGCTGTCTCCCATGTTCTAGGTCCCCATTCATCTCCGATAACTCTTGTGCGGTGTCCTGCATCCCATATTAGGCTCTCCCACACTCTCTAGGTCCACACTCAACAGTGATTACTGTTGTGCTGTGAAATGTGTCCCTTTAGGCTATCACCCACGTTCTAGGTCCCCATTCTTCTGTGATTACTCTTGTGCTGTGAACGGTGTCCCACTAGGCTCTCTCCCACTCTCTATGTACCTATTCATCTGTGATTACTGTTGGGCTGTGAACTGTGTCTTATCAGGCTCTCTCCCACTCTCTATGTCTCCATTCATCTGTGGTCACTGTTGAGCTGTCAACTGTGTCCCATTAGGCTCTCACACACTCTCAAGGACCCCATTCATCTGTGATTACTGTTTTCCTGTGAACTGTGTTCCTTTAGGCACTCTCCAAGTCTCTGGGCCCCACCGAGCGGGGGGGGGGTACCGTTTCTACTGTTGTTTGTTACCTGTCTACTCCTCCTAAGTGCCTCCCTCTCTGTGACCCACCACCCCTCTGTGGATCCTGTGATGTGTGGTGCTGGGCTGTGCATCTCTCCTTTCTCCCTCTGACTCTCTCCTACTACTTTCCTCTTTGTAACCCCTATGGTGCTCTCTGTTTCTCCAATCTTCTATAACTGCTACCCTATCTCCTATCCCATACCTCTCATTAAGTCTGGAAGCTATATGTTCAAAATGGACATCCTGGTCTCCAACCCAGGCCTCCCTATCATTGATACCTACATCAGTGTTTCCTCCAGACAGATTTTCACCGACATCCTTGTTGTCGTTATACCTCACCAGACCTATGAACCCTTCATATGGTCTTGGCTGTCTTTCATATCTCTTCCTCTCCCATTAATGGTGGCACTCAATGGGAGGCCCTCTTGGCCTCCTTCCACTCCTCCAAGATCATTATTAATGTCTATTTAAATGGCACTGCCTTGGTCCAGGGCCCTCAGCTCAATCTACTTCTTTTTGATAGGGGTTTTCGTGATCTTATCAACTTCCTTTGTTCTACTGCTACTCCTCCTAGCACCTCTTAGGGTCCTCTTACGCTTCCTTCTCCCGCCACCTCTCTGGTGCTGAGCTCCTCCTCTCTGGCTACTATGCCAACTCCTGCCCACACCTCTGCCCACTCTTGAGCTCCTCCACCTCCTCTGCTGGGTGTACCTCAAGCCTGTACCCCACCCCGGAATTCTTTCAAATGTGGAAACCTGAACCACATCGCTACGCTTAACTCTCGCTCTGCTGTCAAACACTCCTCTGACATCTACCACCTCCTCCAATAACGTAACCTGGATGTCTTCACTCTCACTGGGACATGGCCCATGGCCAGCTCTGTCACAAGTTTTGACACTCTCCTCCCTGATGGCTATAAGATCCTTTCCAAACCCAGATCCAACCGACCCGGAGGTGGTGTAGCCCTGATCTTTCCAGATTTGGTCCTTGCTTCTGTCATTCCCATGAAGGCCAACTCCTCCTTTGAATGCCTAGTCTGCAGGCTCTCTATCTCTCCTGGCCTCTCCCTGACTGTGGCCACCATCTACAGGCCACCTGGCCAAGTTGCCCTCTTCCTCTCAAGTTCTCCTCCTTGGAGACCTTAACATCCACCTGGATGCTTCTAATCCTTCCTCTGGGCTCTGCCACAACCTCTGCGACACTCTCTTTCCATTCTACCCTCAGGTCTGACACACTCTGCCGGTCACTCCCTGAATGTTCTCATCTCTTCAGACATCCCCCGCTCTATTTCTCTCACCACTCATCTCTCCTGGACTGACCACTTTCTCTCTCCTCTCACTTGAAACTCTGTGTCCCTCAGGCCAAGCCTACCACAGCATTGCCACCTACCTTCTCGGTCATTAGGCCCATGAAGCGTGTGTAAATGGATGCTTTTGCCGCTACTTTCTCTGCTCCTCCTATGCCTATAGCTGACTCAAACTCTGGCACAGTCCTCTCTAACCTTCATCTTTCCATCTCCAACACTCTGGATGTCCTTGCCCCTGTCATGAGAATACATCTGAAGCCTACCTCCAAGTGCAACTCTTGGTATGACTCCGACCTCGCCATCCTGAAATGTAAGTTCAGAGTGGCATAGAGGAAGTGGAGGGCATTGGGTGCATCCTGTGACACAATGGCCTGCCACCTGCTCCAAAGGCAATACAGACTCTCTGTCCTGTCCAAGAAGAGAGTCCACATCCAAGTCTGTGTCTCTGCCGCCTCTAACAACACGGCCAAACTCTTTGAAATCTGCAAGGAGATGGCCAATCCTACTGCAGTCTCCACCTCTCCTGTTCCCTTGCAGGCCCTCTTTATGGTTCTGGCTTCCCACTTCACCACTAAAATGCAGGACATCCTATCCTCACTCTCCTCCTCCTACCCCCTACTTCTTTCAGCCACCCTCTGGCCACCTCTCCCTCTCTTAGTTTCTCCACTTTCACTCTGACAACACCTGATGATGTTTCTAGACAAGTCTGATCTATGAAAGTGTCATCTAAATAGGTGCTTTCCTGCACCTCCAGAACTATCAAGGACCACATTGATACCCTTTCTCCAGCCTTGGACGATTTTCACAATCACTCTTTCGCCATTGGATCCTTCCCCTCGCTCCTTAAGCACGCCCCTGTGCACCCCCTCCTTAAAAAGCCTTCAGATGATCTTACCTGTCCGGCAAACTATCGCCCGATATTTATCGTTCCTTTCCTGGCCAAACTCTTGGAGGAGCTGGTCATCGCCCAGCTTACTCTCCACACTGAATCTGTTGGATATCTCCATGACCATCAGTCTGGCTGCAGAGCAGCCAGAGACATGGAAACTGCTCTCCTGAACACCTGTGAAGATCTCACTAATCTCGACTCTAGCCTTCCTTCTGTCCTCATTCTCTTTGATGTTTCCTCTGCCTCGAGGCGGTCAATCACACCATCCTGATCAAATGTCTCCCTGAGAACCTGGGCATCCCGGATCAGGCCCTGAAGTGGTTTACCTCCTTATTTCTTGACCAACCCTCCCAGGTCAAACTTGGAACCTTTCTCTTTAACACCTCTCTCTCCACATTTGGTGTTCCCCAGGGCTCTATCCTCTCACCATGGCTCTTCAATGTCTACTTGACCCTTTTGGCTCACCTGATCTCCACTTCTGCTATAAATTCCAGTGTTAAGACGATGACACTCAGCTCTCTTTCAGGCTCCCCTCAATCTCTTCCTCTTTCTTGCTTATTCCTGACTGTCTAGCCGCGATTCAGAAATGGTGCACCTCCAATGATCTCTGCCTTAATGGCAGTAAGGCTGAGATCCTTCTCATTGGGACCCCTGCTCCCACATTCACTCTCTCACTCTAGCAACCCTCCTTGGGCCTTCTTCCTTTGCCCTCCTGTGAGGCTAAAAACATTGGTGTCATCTTCGTCTCCACTCTCTCCTTCTCTCCTCACATCACAGACCTTGCCAAGAAGGCCACTGCCAACTGCACCTCGTCAGAGGTATTCTTCCTTTTCTCGTATTGCCCCAGAATGTCACTGTCTCCAGAGCCCTGGTTCTCTCTAGTCTGGACTACTGCAAAAACCTCTTTCTCAATCTGCCTTCCTCTACTCTTGGCCCTCAGCAACTAATCCAGAACAGGACTGCAAGACCTATTCTTGGCCTCAAGCCCAGGGACCGCATCTCTCCAGTCCTGAAATCTCTCCACTGGCTCCCGGTGGCTGCAAGGATCAGTTCAAGGCCCTCTGCATCGTCCACAAGGCTTTCTGGGGCCAGGGCCCACACTACATCCAACTTTCTCTTCCAAAACACATCCCTTCTCAAGCCCTTCTTTCAGCTACTGCAAACTCTCTGAGGGTCGGACGGTTTAACAGGTAGAGAGTGGGGGGTGGATCTCTCTCCTTTGCAGGTAACTCCCTCTAGAATGGCCTCCCTACCCCCTCCCTGCACCTCTCAAACTAAAGCCGGACCACTTGATGTTCCGGAAGCAGCTTAAGACTTTTCTTTTCTCCTCTGCTTTCTCTCTCTCCCCTGTTGACCTACCTTTCTCCTGCACCGACTGGTTGCTTGGCTACCCTCAGAGTCTACTGGGTGCCAGGCTCCTCCATGAAAAGTCCTCCCTTGCACTGCTTCTGGGCCTACCACACACTTAGGGGCTGTAACTGTTACCAATAGCCCCCTGCCTCCTTGAACTTACCCAGAGCCACGCTGGCCTGGCTGCACTAACACTGATCAATAATGCCCTGATTGCACTTCGCCCTTGCCTCTCCCTGGCACATCCCCCCTTCCTTCCCTTTGCATTTTACGCCATTGCACTTGCACAATCTGAATGACACCATCGGCTACACGTGGCGGCGTTGATTCCTTCACAGGATCAAAAGCAGAATACATCTTCCCCTGCACCTGCCCCCCCTGAGCACCCTACCTCAACAAAGGAGCCTCCTGCAGCCTCTACAGCCCCCAGGACCGCACGCGCCGACATTTCCTAAAACAAAATGTTGGGCGCGATGCGGCCTGAAAGCGAAGCTGGGCGTCCCAAACCGTTGCTAAGCAATGTCGGCTAGCCTGCATTTGAGGCAAAACATCTGCCGGCAGGCGGAAGCCGGAGGCCACCTAAGGCCATCATAAGGCTGCTTGCCCTTTTTGCTCCTGTACGCCACGGTTCGGCGGTAGGTGACACTCCAATGCAGACAATGCTGCACAAACTAATTTCTACTTATAGGTACCTGCACATCTGATGTAAGTACAACATTACCTGTACCATAACCCAGCATTGTGACCTAATGTATGCTCCTACTCTATAGCAGCCAGCAATACTCCATCCTGTTCAAACAGTGTCCTACCTATGCTCATGCCTGCACGCCAGTCCATTGCCTTCCTAAGCTCCTCCACTGTGCTCAGCTCCATACTATAATCTGCACCAGGCGGCACACACAGGCCCTTTTATATACCTCTCTCCTAACTTCCCACGTTGACAGTCACACGGCGTTGAAAGGTCTAAGCGGCTCCAGATCAGCACACTGATTGTTGCATTTAGCCTATGCTGCCCAATACTTGATTGTTGCATTTAGCCTATGCATTTAGCCTATGCTGCCTATAAGTGATTGTTGCATTTAGCCTACTTTGCCCAATACTTGATTGTTGCATTTAGCCTATTCTGCCCAATATTTGACTGCTGCATTTAGCCTATTTTTGCCCAATACTTGATTGTTGCATTTAGCCTATTTTTGCCCAATACTTGATTGTAGCATTTAGCCTATTTTGCCCAATACTTGATTGTTGCATTCAGCTTATGCTGCCCAATACTTGATTGTTGCATTTAGCCTAGGCTGCCCATTATCTGATTGTTGCACTTAGCCCATCTAGCCCAATACCCAGCCCACTCTGCCGAATAACTAGCCCTATTCTATTTAATATTTGATTGATGCATGTAATAGCAGGCCCCAGTTTGACTATCCACAACACTATTTACTCTCACCTGCCAACCCCAGTCTCTCGAGCATCATTCTTTAATCTGATAGCTCTATTTATTACTACTATCTACATCTCCATGCCCTCCATACAGCCCCCAGAGGGCGTAGGAGCCCCTCATATGCAACCTATCTCGAAATCCCCGTGCAATATAGCACAGAGAAACGACAGACTCCGGGCACAACTTCCCAAAATATTCAAACCGGTCCATAAAAATTACATTAACCTGGATCACCTTTGACTGAAACTACCTCCACCTCTGGAAACCACCGTTCTTCCTAGCCGCAAACCCCACCCTAAAAGAAACAAGCCCACTACTAACCAACCTACCACCGCCAACCTGCATCCTACTATACAGCCAGAACCCGACCCTAAAGGCGCATTAATCAATGCTAGATCCTTAGGTGCTCATGCTACAGACATAGCACACACTATCCTGGAAAATGACCTTGACTTCATCGCCATTACTGAATCCTGGCTCCATGAGGCAGCAGGTCCAGCACTAACGCTAGCAGTCCCAGACAACTACACTATCCTTAGAGCTGACAGACTAGATGCACGAGGTGGTGGAATCATCTCCAAAACCAATCTCTCCATGAGAATCACCTCTACACCCAACCTTAAATCATGCGAGTCTCTTTCCATTAAACTACCCCCGCCAACTCTCAAACATTAAATATCCATCTCCTCTAGAGTCCCCCAGGCCCAATAAGCACCTTCAATGAAGATATCACCACTGATATCTCTGAGAAGCTAAAAAAACTCCTCACAAACCCTAGTGCTAGGAGACTTTAACCTAGGGCACAATGATATCAATGATCACCAGGCAACCTCCGTAGCCAACATCCTGAGAGAACTAGGTTTCAAGCAGAATGTGAATATGTCCACCCATACCAAAGGGAGACCTCTCGACTGGGTTGCCAGTCACAACTGTAACCTCTCCATTACATCCATCGCCCCCCAAATATGGTCTGACCACCACTTAATTTCCTTTACTCTCAATACTAAAAGACCCACGGCTCTAACACCCCTCTTCATACCCACATTAACCAGAAACAAGAAAAATATCACAGCGGACAATATCTTGCCCCATATCATACCTAATCTTAATTCCTTACCAGACCATACTGACCCAGGCCTCCTAGTGGAGGCATTCAATAATGCTATGACCAATGCTCTCAACAGTATTGCTCCTCTTAAACTTAGGAACAGTAAACCAAAAAAGGATCTTAACTCCTGGTTTACACCCATCCTAAAAAACCTAAGACTACAGAAAAGAAAACTCGAAACGGTATGGAACCATTTTCCCACCGCAGAAAATAAAAATAATCTAATAAATATCTCAACGCAATACAAAAAGGATATCATCCTGGCCAAACAAGAAACGTATAACATCAGATTACCCAAGCCAACTCCAGTATGAAGGAGCTCTTGTCTATTCTAAAAGAATCGGAAACCCCTATTGCAGTACAGGATGACTCTATTAAAGATAAAACCTGGTGCACAGACTTTCAGCTGGCACTTGAAGGCAAGCGTCCCCACACAGCACGATCCTCCCCGCAATGTGAGACAATGAAGGACTCTCCCAAAATGGGAATAAGGCCAAGACAGAGTGCGGGTGAGCGTAAATGGGAGTTTATCAATCAGAATAGGGCATGCAAAGGACTCTGCAAACTCCGAGAGCGCTCTGTCTGACAATAGCAAAGACAGGCATATATATTTACAAAAAACGTCATAAGAACCTACACACTATAGGGGGCACAAGTTCATGGGGATTGGGTGGCGACGACTAACTATAGGTGCTGCTGTGATGTGGTTGGCTCTGGCTGGCAGACGTCACTGGGCAGCCTCGTGGGTTGGGCTGGGCCTGGCAGGGTGGCAGAGTTCATCCAGGCGGTGTTGTAGGGCCATCGCGGCCAGTGGCAGAGATGAATGCCTTCTCCTGACTTATTAGCCCTAGGCCATGCACACCGCAGTCATTCATGCATATTGGTATTATCTTCTTTAGTAAATCTTTCAATAGGTTATACAACAGGTTAATGCAACACAGGAGGAATGTACCTTGTGAGGGGTCTGGAGGTAATACGTCAGGACATGGTTACCAGTGTCCTGTTGACCGGGGCCATAGGTCGAGGGGCTAAGCTTCGGGGCCTGGGACGGGCGGTACATGTCTTTCTGCCTTGTTAGAAGTTGTTATGGATGTTCCGCTGTGTGTTGTCAAAGTGTTGGGTGTCCTGATTGCACAGGGCCATAAGTCTAAGATGGTCCGGTGGGTTGTGAGGTTTACGAGGGGGCGCGTGTGTTCAGGCAGAGGTTTACTGCTGTGCTGTAAATAATGCAGGTGGCGGGTGGTGGCCTTGGGTGCTACAGAGGGGGTTACAAGTCTTTCAAGCGGCTCCAGTCTAGTTGGGGGAGGTAACGCAGCGCGGCGCAGTCTCTGCTCTCATGCCTTGGCAGCCTTCGCAGGGTGGGAGGGGGAATGGCCTTGCACGTATTTCACAAAGGTATCTCCCTCGTGTGTTGCCGATTTAGGTAAAGACATCACAAACATTTGAACACTCTATAATACTTATTCAAAACATTACAAAACATGCATTTAAACTTTGCTGGATGTGTCTTGATTATACCCAGTCTGAGTACCTTATTCATACATTATGTTTTAACAAGTGCAGTATTTAGTTATATGCATATATATTTGCAGTAAGTGAGGTAGAGTTAGGGTTGGTGGAGGACATAGAAAGTAACCCGCCACTTGTTCATGACGGTGGTGGCGCATGTGGGGCCTAGACATGCACACATGACATGCGCCTTCTCATGCATTCTTCACATGGGCCCTTCGTATGGTTACATTCGTTTTCTTGTGTCCTCTAGCAGCATTAGTTCAGTTATGGCACGAGCCCATGGAGTGTAAGTTTTCCAGTCATACACGTAACAAACAGATTCCCGGTGCGTGCCGTTATTATTAGTACCCGACTGCAATGGTATATGCTCACCCTCGCTTATATCATGGGGGCATGATCTCTTGTAATTATACATCTTACAGGCTTTTGTAATATAAGGGATTTTATGAGAGAAAAGCATCCTTTGCAAGCAGTCTCACCATTAATATACAAAGATTGTCTGGCATATAACGACCATTTTACTGTTCTTTTCATTTGCCTAGGCCTGCTGGCCGGGTTATGCTGGGAGCGATGATACACTGCGGGAGGTGAACTGTTACAATGTTAGTGTATTACACCAGCTCATGTCCGTCTTGTTCGTGGGAACGTGCTCGCAGCGGATCTGCCAGGGTGCTGCGGCAACAAGGATGACTGAAACCCTCCAAGGGTGGGGGCCGCGCTACAGTGCGCTGAGCTCACACCATCTTTACCAGACAAAATGGTTTCTAGGCCTAGCTAAATTTTAATACGTGTGGGCAATTAATACGTGCGGGCAATTAATACGTGCGGGCAATGTCTCCAGTGGGTGAACCCTCCACCACCTGGGCCCGGGTGGCATGAGGGGACGCCCAAAGGACCCATAGTCCTCACCTGGGGAGAAAGCGTAGGCGAGGGGGGTCTTCTTGGACCAGTCCTCCCCTACATTTCCCCCCTTTCGTTACTAAAGTAACGAATTCTTTAAATCTTCTATCCTCCTACATTCTGCTTCGTCCATCACCGCCTCATCCCATGCAGGAGTTCCTTTGATGGGCATCCATGCTCTGCACACCCCCCTTAAGCTCTCACCTCTCCGGGCATATTCATCTGGGGTACACATTAGATATATGCACCCACCATCTCCTTCCAAATCTACCCAAACTTCCTCATACCATTCTAGTATACGGGGCTCTTTGATGGTGGTGTGCCACAACTTATCTACAATATCTTTATCGTGGTATATAGGCACCAGTTGGTACCTGGGCGAGTTATCTATCCCTGTTTGTACTTGTGCTTCTTGCATCGTTTTTATTGTACCGTGTGAGTTGCCCATTGTCACCATCATCATTGCACCATTTGGTACTGCGTTAGCACAAACTCGAAGACCCACCTGGCACAGGCAAAAAAGTAGAAGGAGGAACACAACAGCTGGTATTAAAAATTTCACAGTTGTTCCAAGCCATGAGGGAACCCAGGAGAAGATGTTGTCGAACCATGTACTCGCTTCTGCTCCGCCTTCCATTTTCATTTTTTCTCCTAAGTTGTGGACTGCTTCAATCACATGGGACAGGGAGCCATTCTCTGCGTCTTCAGAAGGTACGAAAGTGCAGCAGGCACTTCCTATTTTTCGGCAAACACCACCGTCCATCGCCGTCAACAGGTCCAGAACATACCTGTTTTGCATGGTCATTAGTCGTAAAGCTCTTAGTTCAACTTTGATAATATTGAATCCTTCTTCAGTGTCGTTCGTCAGCTGAATCAGTTCCCAGCGTGTTATCTGGAGCCATTTTGCGTTTGCCCGTGCTTGGACACTTGAGACGAGTGAGGCAAAAAATGTTTCTGCTGAGCTGAATAATCGATATTTGTCTGGGATCTGAGCCAATAGTTCTGATGATGCCTTTGATATGTAATTTGATGCTCGCCTGTTACGGGTCAGCACTTCTTCCTTGTTTCCAGAAGACAGGACATATATTTGTGTCTCTGCAGTTGGTTGCGCCACACTCTGCATGCGTTCCTGTGTCCCATCGACGTGGCTTTCTGGTATCACCATTAGGGCTGAGTGCAGAGTGGCCATTGAGCAGCTGCCACTCCATGACTGGGGGAGGTGTAGGTATGCCTGTTTGCCGCACACCCAGTACGTGTCCATCAGGGCCGCTGTCCCTTTCCTTAGGTCTGGGATGGTGAGGGTCTTGTTGCAGTTCTGGTTTGTTCCCATGGGGGTTCTCCCTTCTCCTTTAAAGCACAGTTTATAGTCCATTTCGCTCTGCAGTTTGAACGGCTTTTCAATGGCAGTTACCCAAGTTAGCTTTGAAATGTGTTCTCTCCATACTGGTGTACATGTTTCCTCTATCCACTGCAATTTATCCGGCGCCACACCTCTTAGTGCTTCCGCTTTGCACAGTACTTCTTCATCCTTCCGCTTGTTGTCAGAAAAAAGTGTCCCTTCTATCACAAAAAATGGTTCTTTTAAACATACTACTCCTGCCGGTTTTGGGTAACACGTTTTCTCGTTCTGCAGCATTTGGAAAGTCACTTCGTGTGCCTGGAAGGTGTTCTTAATCCTGCACAGCGTGAGATGAAGGAGACATTGGGCATCCACAACAGGCAACTCTTTAGGTAACAACACTTTGGGTGTACCTGATGCATGGGGGATGAGGGAACAGACATAACAGCTCTCGTTTGTGGTCAGTTTAGCTGTGGCACTCATGTCTGCATACCACTTATTTGTTTGATGGGGGTGTCGTGGGTCTTCCATCTCATCTAGACCTAGCCCATAGTACTCATCGTACTTTCTCCTCCCTGCTTCTCGCTTTCGTCTGTTGTTCTTGTTACTCATGTACTTCCCACCCCCCTGGGCAGTGGACAAACTAGACCCCCCTTTCTCATTCCCGCCCCCCTTGACCCATTCAACATATAATGTTTCGTGCATTTCTAGTAGCTTTTCGTCTTCTTTCCTGACGTTATCTGGCAGATTGTTTTCTGGGGTGGGGGCAAGCTGGCTGGTGGGGGTGTTATATAACCATGATATGGCAGACGGGTTTCGGTCATTGAGACTGTGGGCATTGTAAGTGGATACCCCTGGTGGAGACACTGTGTTGCTCTGTATTCCACCTCGTGGCTTTTCTCTTTGTGAGGTCACAACACTGGATGGTGTGGTATGATACCCCCACACAAGTTTAGTTCCGTCCCATATCAAAAAATCACCTTCCCTGGTATTGACACCTGCAGTTGTATTGGGCCCGGTGGTACTGTTAATTGGTCCAGTAGTGTTGTTACTCCCTCCCCCCTCGTACATCTCGATAGAGATGAACGCTATAAACCAATATGTAACCAAGCCAAACATTATCATAAAAAACAATGTGATGCATACTGATAATCCACACTCATACGAATATCTACATCTCTCATATACTAATTCTCTCATTCTACTAATTTTATCCGTTGCAGGCTGCCCGTTAGATGCCATGGAAGCTCCTGTTTGAGATATAAAAGTGCATTAAGTGCATGCATGTAAACGTTTTGCTGGCACCATCTGTGCCAATACATTTGACGGGGAATGGAAGCGGGTGGGGGTGCGGGGGAGGGGTATTCACAGACAAGGGTATATACAAGTTGTAACAGTATTATTTCATTAATTATATACCACTCAACAAGATAAAAAAAAAAAAGGAAATCTCACACACACCTTTTTTTTTTTTTTGATATCCTTGTCAGGCATTATTTCATTCAATTCCAGTGCTGACATACACACTCACGCAAGTCGATATTTAGACATCCTACTCATTTGCATTGTTTGCTGTTGTTTGTGCCTCCTCATCTATCTCCTCGTGTACATTGCTGTATGCTTTTCGTACGTCGGTCAAGTGCACCCAGTACCGCAAGCCCTTTACCTTCACTGCTGTGGGCGTGCAAAATATTACTTCGTATGGACCATGGAATCGTGGTGCATTCCACCGACGTACAAAGCTTCTGACATAAATTGAGTCCCCTGGCATCAGCTGTAGCTGTTGCTCTGGTTCCGTGACAGGTCCTGTTATGTTTCCCTCTTCTCTAGTGAAGGGTGGGGAGAGTTGCTTTGATATTGCGCGCGCTGCCCTTGTTAATTTTCTTAGATAGTCTGTGAACTCATCTCCCAATATTGCGGCGCTTCTGTGAGCATCTGAGTGTTCGCGCAGTGGAGAGTGTGCTGTGTTCATTTGTCTCCCAGTCACAATCTCGTGCGGGGACAAATGGTGGTCTTTGCTTGGCTGATTTCTTAGTTCAAATAGCGCCAGGGGTAGACAGTAAATCCAATTTTTCTTCAATGAGAAGCATAGTTTGGATAACCTGCCTTTTAACAGGCCATTCATCTTTTCCACTACGCCATTACTTTGGGGATGATAAATCGAACATAATTTATGTTTTATACCCAGTAATGTGGTCACTTCCTTGAAGAGTTCATTCACAAAGTGAGAGCCGTTGTCTGAGCGAATCACGTCACAAATTCCCCAGCGCGGGAACACCTCCCTTACTAGGAACTTGGCGGCGCTTTTGGCATCAGGTCGCGCGCATGGTCCCGCTTCCACCCACCTTGAAAATGGGCACACCAGCACAATCATGTAACGCGAGCCATTACACCTTTCCCCCATGTCTACATAATCTATATGTAATTCTCTGAAGGGGCCGATGGGTTTTGGAATTGTTCCCCGGAGTGTGCGTAATGTCATTCCTGAGTTGTATATTTGGCATGTTGTACATTCCATTGCCAATCGAGACACATGCTCCTGGAGACAGGGCACAAACCATTCTTCCTGTATTTCTGCTGCAATGTGCTGTTTACTGTTATGTGCTGGGAAGTGCAGCTGTTGAAATGCAACTTCTAGTAACTGCAGTGGCATTACCACTTCCCCTGAGTTATTTTGCCGCCATAGTAGGTCTGTTCCTGATTGGCTGCATCCCCGTTTTGTCCACGTCAATTTTTCTTCTGCACTCGCTCCTTGCTGTAATTCTAGTATTTGTGATAAGGACATCATGTTGTACCCTTCTAACAGTTCTTCAGTTGTTGTGGTCTTGATCATAAACTCACCTGTGTCGTATTTCTGAAAATAGGAAGCCTCCTTGGCGGCAGCGTCCGCCGCCGCGTTCCCTAAAGACACAACGTCTGTGTTGGATGTATGGGCCTGGCACTTCACTATTGCTACAGCAGTAGGGTTTTGTAGGGCCTCTATTAATTCTTTTAACAATTCTGCATGCTGCACTGGTGTTCCATCTGCCCTTCTGAATCCCCTACGGCCCCATCTTGCTAGACCTCCATGTACTGTTGTCGTCATGTAAGCTGAGTCTGTGTATATTGTTACTGCACAGCCTTTTACTGCGTATAGTGCTTCTATGAGCGCAATCAGTTCTGCTGCCTGTGCAGAGTAATGCGACGGGAGGCGGTACTGTACTAATTTTTCAAACTCACCTTCCTCTAATCTCACTACCGCCATGCCTACGTGTTTTTCTCCCGTGTCCATATCAATTGATGCAGACCCATCCACAAAGTACACTTCCCCCTCGCTGAGAGCGTTTTCACACACCACTGTGTCCTCCCCTCCTTCTCCTGTGTGGGTTGCGCAGTCGTGATTTTGCATATCCTCTAATGTGCACGGTTCTGTAATGAATGTGGCGGGGTTCACTGTTTTACATCTCACTATGTGGATGTTGGCGCTGGATAATATGATCTCGTATGCTGTTGCCCGCTGTGTGGTCAGTGTGCTTTTCGATCTTTCAAGTATTGCAAATAATGAGTGTTCCACAAACAATGTCACAGGGCATCCCATTACTATTGTGGCACTTTTCTCAATCGCGAATGCGGCTGCTGCGAGCGATTGTTCGCACGCGAAATGACCCTGCATCACGGCATCCAAAGTACCACTATAGTACGCCAGGGGCTTGTGTCCTAAGGATGTTTTTTGTGTCAGTACTGCTGTCATAAGTGTTCCTTTGCAATGGGAAAATAGGTAAAATTTGTGTCCATAATCAGGGTTTGCTAGTACTGGAGCGCTTGAAATTAGCTCTTTCAGTGATTGAAACGATATGCTCATTTCTTCTGACCATTTTATTTTTCCATTCTCCTGTTGTGCTTCTTTGAGTGCTTGTAGGAGGGGCCTGGTGTATACTGCATAGTCTAGTATCCATGCTCGGCAATAATTGCACATCCCCAAGAATTTCTGCATGTCTTTCACTGTCGTGGGCTCTCCTACTGACCTTATTGCCTCCACCCTGTCAGGAATTATTCTCTTTCCATCTTTTGATATGAGCTGTCCCAGGTATAGGACCTCAGTCAGGCAATACTGTAGCTTCTCCTTGTCTACCTTGTATCCTTTGTTGGCTAGTAAAGTCAGGAGCGTTGTTGAATCTTTTCTACATGTTGCTTCGTCTTGTGCACACACCAATAAATCATCCACGTACTGAATAATCGTACTCTCTACTGATAGGTTTCCCAAGTCTTCATGCAATATGCGGTTGAATATGCTCGGGCTCTCACAGTATCCCTGTGGCAGTCTGCAGTGTTCATATCTTTTTCCCCCCAGTGTGAACGCTGTAAGATATCTACTCTCTTCGGCCAGGGGTATTGAGAAAAATGCGTTTTTCAAGTCCACTACTGTAAAATGTGATGCTGCTTTTGGGATACTGCATAGTATTGATGCAGGGTTCGGGACTAGAGGGAACTCTTTCTGTATTACATCATTGAGGGGGCGTAAGTCCTGTATCATGTATCATCCTCCAAGACCCCCCTTTCGCTTTTTTGATTGGATAAATACATGTGTTACATGGTGAGTTTGAAGGCACTATTATCCCTTGTACTAGTAGTGCATTTATCGTTTCTTTTATCCCTTCTTCAGCCTCACGGGACAATGGATACTGTTTGACTCGGGGCAAGATAGCTCCTTGTTTTAGGTTTATTATCACAGGTTGTACTCCATGCAACAGCCCTACATCATGGGGGCCTGTTGTCCATAAATTGTTTGGTACTAGCCTCATGTCGTCATCAAAAAATGACGGTGGTGTTCCTACCACTGCCATCAATTGGACGGGGATCTCTCTGGCTTGGATCAAAATGTCACAGGGCATCGCTTATTCCATTACTATCTCACCATCTGCTTCTGTGTCTAAAAAGATATCCTCATCTGTTACCTCGCGTAGGGCGAGGTTGGCGTTTGTACACAGCACGGTGCGCCACTCACATCCTTCTCTGTCCATTCCAATCACAGCGATCCGTTTCGTTGATACCTGCACAGCGTGCAAATCCAACGACACCACTGATCCTGGTGCTGCATTTGGACACACTATGGGGCGGAAGAGGAATTCTGCTGGAATCCTCCAATCCATGCTTTTTAGCTCTGGGACTATAAGGGCCAAAGTCTTTAGCCCTTCAATAAACATCTCTTCATTTTGTGGCAGCCCTCGTATTTCCTGCGTGGTTGTGTAGGCTTGCACTACCAACATTGCACGCAAGGGGCATATCCCGGGTGTAGAACACACTATTCCTCCTTCGGTAAATGATATGGTCATGTTAAGTTTACTCATAAGGTCCCTCCCCAGCAAATTTATCGGGGACTGTTCATAATACAGTAAGGGTGCCTTTACAGTCTTGCCCCCTACGGTTACATCCAAAACTTCTGTGTAAGGAACTTCAATTACAGCCCCAGAGAAACCCTGCGTCTCTAACTTCCTGTTAGATAACGGGAACCGGCCCTCCCTGACACATGATTTCTCCGCTCCCGAATCAACCATGAATACAAATTGCCTGTCTCCTATCTGCGCCCCTACCAATGGTTCCTCTGCTGCACTGTGGGTGGTAGATAGAACTGGACACGCAAGTGTTCTCTGTGGGCTGTCCTATGCGGGGTGTCTCATCGCCCCCCCTTCATTGAATACGTTACCTGAGACCACTGACATGCCGTTGTAAGGTGCTGGTGCGGGGGCCCCGTTTGCTGCTGTCGCGAAAGGGTTGCCTGGTGTATATTGTATGCTGTCGTTGTTAGGCATATTTTGTGGGCCGTTCTGTGTTCTATACTGGAGTCCCTGTTGCTGGCCGGCATTACCTTGGCTTGGGTTTCTTAATTGTTGTTGCCCCATTGGGAGGCCATATGGGCTTCCCGGGTGGGGATGGCCATATTGTTCTACCTCTTGGAACCCGTTATTGGGTCTGCTTCTGCACTCTCTAGAATAGTGCCCCCATCGCCCGCAGTTCCGGCAACTTCCTTGTGCACCTCTAGGGCCCTGCCATCCATTCCCTCCCATTCCCCCATACCCCGTTCCGCCTCCTCTTCGGCCCCTATACCCACCTCTTCCCCCTCGAGGGGTCCACTCTTGCCACTGCGGACCTCCACCTTGCTCTTGCTCATTCCACTGCCGCTGTCCTGTTCCTGCCCAATTAGCTGCCATCCTTCCCTGTATTGCTATCAGCCCCTCCTCCTCATCTTCTCCCTCCCTGCTGTGTGGGAGTGCGGCTACTGCCGCTGCGACCTTCACCAATTTTGTCTGTACTAACTTTGCTTCGTCTGCCAATCTTTTCTGAGCTACCTCCCTCTCCCTTTCCTTTATTCGTTTACAATGGTGTACTATTATGCTCTGAATTTCTGGCCATCCCTTTGCTTCAATACCTGCTATCTTGTCGAGCGCTTTCTGCACTTCCTTTGGGAGCCCTCTTTTTATAATGAAGTAAAATAAAGAGGTCGATTGATACCAAGGCGTGCCCGTCTCCGCTCTCCACATCTCTTGAACCCGAAAAATGTAATCCATAGCCTCCTCCCCCTCATTCATGGTACATTGCATCACCGACTGCAAGTCCGGTGTATCTGGGAATGTTTCGCGCAAGGCGTCCCACACCCTAGCCCGCACTGTGTTAAAGGAGGCCCCATCATGGCGGTCACAATCTAACGTAACTCCTGGGAAACCGGCTTTAACCCATACTCTTTCAGCCTGATCGCCCACCGCTGATACGAGCAGACTTTTCACATCTCCTACAGCTAGGGGTACCCCAGCAGTATGTTTTTCAAAGGCGTATATCCACTTACTTGCCCCTCCTGATAACGGGGGCAATACCTTTAATAAGTTGGCTTTGTCCATTTGTGCCCATGGGATATAGTTAGGTCTCCCTCCTCCTCTGTGTATCAACGGAAGCTGTAGCTTTCCTTTCTGTATAGCAACCGGACCCGATTTGGATGCTGATGTTTCTAGTGATGCCATTTTTCCCACTCTGTTCCTTAGTCGTCCCGCCCACTCGTCGTCCAGTGTTCTCACTGAACATGTGCCATCCTCTCCTTCGCTTCCCCCTCCCATAGCCATGCTCACCCTGTCACTTTCTTCTAACTCGTCCCTTATGTCGCATAGTAATTCCTCTCTATCCCCCATAGGCCTTTCATCATTGTCAGTATCTCCCTCACGTGTCTCTATTTCAATTATTCGGGTTGGTTCTTCCTCAATTCTGAACAGTATCTCACCTTTCTTCCACCCTTCTTCAGCTCTTCTTGTCTCGCCTGGCGCTCTAGACGTGCGCCCTGATCTAGTCGCATTAAGTGCTGTTTGTCCGCACATGTCTTTTATTCTTGAGAGCTCATCTTTTGCTATTGACAGTCTTGACTGTAAATCATCTGTGAGTTTCTCTATGTCCACCCTTTGTGTACTCGCCTGGCCTCGCTCCCTTGTGCTTTCATATGGTGGGGGCGCTTTGGGCCGGTGGGGTGTAGTAGTTGTCGGGGGAGGTACATACGTTGGATCACTGTATCCTTCTGCGGGTACAGGTTTCTTTAATATCGGATATAAACTTATTACTTCTACTGGTGGCGCCACACCTGGCACTTCTTTGATATCTTTATGTATCATCAGTGGATTGTCTGTAGTGGATGGGAGATCAGGATTTGGTGCTGGCGCTTTAGGCGGTGGTACTTCTTCAAATAACCGCCAAAGATCTAATATTTCCCTCCTATTCTGCAGCTGCTTCCCTCGGTACTTCAAGAAAATACATGTCATCACCATATCCAGAACGCTTTTGTCAAATGACCCTCCCTCTGGCCATATCTGGGGTAGCCCCTCTCCCTTCAACTCAGTTACCCATTGGTCGTGATATTTCTTAATCCGCTCCGCGTACCCTGGAAGACTTTTACAAATATGTGATAAGGGTGTTTCAGCCCCCATTTCTGTGTGCCCTCCTAGTGCTTATGTGTCTCTGTGTCTCTGCAACTCCAATGTGAATGTAGTATCAATATTATTTTTCGTGTTCTACTTCACATTCAATGTTATGCTCGGTTGGGCTTTCCCTCCCTTGGCTGCACAATACAAAACTGGCTGTACACAATTTCTACTTTGTTTTCTTTGGGGGACACATACAAGAGCAACCCATCATTTATTTTGACAATAGCAACCCGGAAATCAAAAGGTACCCACTCACGTCACTGTATCACCGTTGTCTTCAAAAAAGTGTCATCCGATCACACTTACCATGACCATTTGACAATTATACATTTATAGCCGTTTTACACATTCGCAGCCTCAAATTGTCCCCTGACACATACGAGGTGCACACACCTCTTGGTAACACTCAGTACACCATTCACGCTGCCCTCCCTTTCCTCCCTAGCCGGCTGTCCCTGTCTGTCTTACTTAGATAGATGAATGCGCATATGCATATATTTAGATGTTTTAACCTGCTCTCCCCCTTCTAGTAGGCCCCCTTTTTTCTTACTTTCTTCCCAAGTTCGTGCTAATCTTGGTTTTTATTCTCCCCCTACCCCTAAAGAAAAAGAAAAGAAAGAAGTAATAGCGATCACTAATATATTCTCAGTGCCCCCTTTTGCTGAACACTTTTATCTTATATTTCACTTCGTCATATATTCCCAGCACTAGTCAATATAGCACTATGCGGCGCCGCCTTCCACCCCCTTTCGGAGCTAGGTTCCCGTCACTTCTATCTCTTATTCACCTCGTAATCCTAATGGCCATATGCAAAGAAAAAGAAAGGAAATTTTAGAATAATCTTTAGTATACCTTCGTACCCCCTTTTCGTTCCCTGTCCTACACTTCTCTCCCCCTTCCCTTTACAATCGCTCACACTCAGTACTCACGTGCCCGTCTTGAAACGATAGTCTCCGAAACTGGGTCCGTCCAGGCAGTGTCGCCGTCAGCTCAACAGTCAGCCCCGACTCCGGCGAGCGGTACTCAAAGGGGATTTTTCAACCGGGATCCCGTACCCTTTCTCTATTGAGTGCGCACTTCTTAGTGTACCGGTCGCCGTTGGCGGGCAGCCTCCCGGAGCCGGCTCACCGTGCGTATCCCTTTTCGACCGGAGATTCTCGTGCCAAAAGGGGACGGTTATAACGAGTTTAGGAAGAAATAATATCACGCTATCGGGGTCACCACTGAAGGCAAGCGTCCCCACACAGCACGATCCTCCCCGCAATGTGAGACAATGAAGGACTCTCCCAAAATGGGAATAAGGCCAAGACAGAGTGCGGGTGAGCGTAAATGGGAGTTTATCAATCAGAATAGGGCATGCAAAGGACTCTGCAAACTCCGAGAGCGCTCTGTCTGACAATAGCAAAGACAGGCATATATATTTACAAAAAACGTCATAAGAACCTACACACTATAGGGGGCACAAGTTCATGGGGATTGGGTGGCGACGACTAACTATAGGTGCTGCTGTGATGTGGTTGGCTCTGGCTGGCAGACGTCACTGGGCAGCCTCGTGGGTTGGGCTGGGCCTGGCAGGGTGGCAGAGTTCATCCAGGCAGTGTTGTGGGGCCATCGCGGCCAGTGGCAGAGATGAATGCCTTCTCCTGACTTATTAGCCCTAGGCCATGCACACCGCAGTCATTCATGCATATTGGTATTATCTTCTTTAGTAAATCTTTCAATAGGTTATACAACAGGTTAATGCAACACAGGAGGAATGTACCTTGTGAGGGGTCTGGAGGTAATACGTCAGGACATGGTTACCAGTGTCCTGTTGACCGGGGCCATAGGTCGAGGGGCTAAGCTTCGGGGCCTGGGACGGGCGGTACATGTCTTTCTGCCTTGTTAGAAGTTGTTATGGATGTTCCGCTGTGTGTTGTCAAAGTGTTGGGTGTCCTGATTGCACAGGGCCATAAGTCTAAGATGGTCCGGTGGGTTGTGAGGTTTACGAGGGGGCGCGTGTGTTCAGGCAGAGGTTTACTGCTGTGCTGTAAATAATGCAGGTGGCGGGTGGTGGCCTTGGGTGCTACAGAGGGGGTTACAAGTCTTTCAAGCGGCTCCAGTCTAGTTGGGGGAGGTAACGCAGCGCGGCGCGGTCTCTGCTCTCATGCCTTGGCAGCCTTCGCAGGGTGGGAGGGGGAATGGCCTTGCACGTATTTCACAAAGGTATCTCCCTCGTGTGTTGCCGATTTAGGTAAAGACATCACAAACATTTGAACACTCTATAATACTTATTCAAAACATTACAAAACATGCATTTAAACTTTGCTGGATGTGTCTTGATTATACCCAGTCTGAGTACCTTATTCATACATTATGTTTTAACAAGTGCAGTATTTAGTTATATGCATATATATTTGCAGTAAGTGAGGTAGAGTTAGGGTTGGTGGAGGACATAGAAAGTAACCCGCCACTTGTTCATGACGGTGGTGGCGCATGTGGGGCCTAGACATGCACACATGACATGCGCCTTCTCATGCATTCTTCACATGGGCCCTTCGTATGGTTACATTCGTTTTCTTGTGTCCTCTAGCAGCATTAGTTCAGTTATGGCACGAGCCCATGGAGTGTAAGTTTTCCAGTCATACACGTAACAAACAGATTCCCGGTGCGTGCCGTTATTATTAGTACCCGACTGCAATGGTATATGCTCACCCTCGCTTATATCATGGGGGCATGATCTCTTGTAATTATACATCTTACAGGCTTTTGTAATATAAGGGATTTTATGAGAGAAAAGCATCCTTTGCAAGCAGTCTCACCATTAATGTACAAAGATTGTCTGGCATATAACGACCATTTTACTGTTCTTTTCATTTGCCTAGGCCTGCTGGCCGGGTCATGCTGGGAGCGATGATACACTGCGGGAGGTGAACTGTTACAATGTTAGTGTATTACACCAGCTCATGTCCGTCTTGTTCGTGGGAACGTGCTCGCAGCGGATCTGCCAGGGTGCTGCGGCAACAAGGATGACTGAAACCCTCCAAGGGTGGGGGCCGCGCTACAGTGCGCTGAGCTCACACCATCTTTACCAGACAAAATGGTTTCTAGGCCTAGCTAAATTTTAATACGTGTGGGCAATTAATACGTGCGGGCAATTAATGCGTGCGGGCAATTAATACGTGCGGGCAATGTCTCCAGTGGGTGAACCCTCCACCACCTGGGCCCGGGTGGCATGAGGGGACGCCCAAAGGACCCATAGTCCTCACCTGGGGAGAAAGCGTAGGCGAGGGAGGTCTTCTTGGACCAGTCCTCCCCTACACACTAACCAACAAAGTGGCCAACCTCCAAACTAAAATTGCTCTAAAGAAAGCTACACTATCAGCCCAAACCCAATTTCCCCTGAACAAAACAACTGTACCGAAACCCAAAGAACTCACCCAATTTAACCTCTCTAAGGTCTCAGGGCTCGAGGTAGAGAAAACTATTCTTGCACTTAATCCATCAAATTGCAAAGGCGACCAATGCCCAGCACAACTTGTAAGCGATATTCAATCAACACTACAGCTAAGTCAATGCCTAGTCTGGGATGCTGAGGAAAACCCTTATTGATGTATTTTTATGTCCAGTTCAGTACTCTGGATGACAACCCTTGAATCCCCCTGACCCCACTGAGCCAAGAAGTAGGTTTGTTTTGCAAATTTAAAAGGTTTATTTGAAAAATTAAACAATATATATATATCACACTTTTATAATAAATTAATATCTGATAGTACACTGAGACATATGATGTGGATCCACAATGGGTAATGTTACAGTGGTACACTTAATTACTTAGGAGTAGTATAGAGGATGAGGTAGCTGAGCGTGCTTTTATGGCTTCAAGGACAACACAGTGATGAATAAAATGCAGTACACAAAATAACTTGATATGGCTTCAACAAAAGGCAATGTAATCACTTTTCCTTGACAATTCACTCCCCCCCCTATGCAATTTAAGAAATGGAAGGAGAGCACACAGTCTTCAAGAATCCCAACAAAATGCAATACAAAATGCAGTTCCCCCCAGCAAGCTTAGAGGAAAACAGGTAGAGGTTTGAAACACAGGCAAATTACTTTAATGTGGTTTGCAAGGAAGTGAAAAGGTGCTAAAATTGCTTTTAATTCCCTCTAGAGGTTCAGGGTGAGTGAGAGATGCTTGTTGGTATTAGTTCAGGCTCACTCTAGCAATGCCCTATGAGTTATTACAAGGTTACAAACGGATTTCAACAAAGAGAAGCAACAAGCTGCTGATTTCTACAGATGAAGAAATCGGGCCAAATCGCAAATCGCGGTAAATTTCATGAGTGCGTGTCTCTAAGTATAGGGAGTAGGAAGTCGTTTCTGGGTTTGTTGGAAATCCTAGCTTCTAAGCTTTCAGATGAAAGTTAAATTTTGTTCCTAGCCCAAACGGTTCAAGAGATACGGACGATTTAATAAAGGTAGATTTTCAGATTTAAAGTAAAACTCAAAATGACAGGTGACAGCTTGCAGCTGCAGAATTGACAGGTGACAGTTGTGCAGCTTTAAAAATGACAGATGACACGATTTCTAGGAGGCAGTTCTACTTAGGTTAAAATAGTTTTGATTAGATTATTTTAACTAAGAGATTGGTTCTGCACAGTTCTGCTAGGTACTCACAATATCAATTTGAAATAGGCCTCGTCACGGTCTGGTCAGGTTGGACGGGACTTCCGACGGGTGGTTCTGAAGTCCCGGCTATCTGGGTCAGCTCTGCTCTCTGGGTCTGTCAAGCACCGGATCTGCTCACAATGGTCTGGTTTGTGGTTCTCTCGGGTTCCGGATACAGCACTGCTTTCTGGATACTGCTACAGGTTCTTGCAAAAATTCTTGGCAAAAATTCAAACAGCTCGCCCGTCTGTTGAATAGTTTGGTTGGTTTTTAGGCCTGCTGAAGAGGATTCAGCTGGTGGATCAGGCCTCTCTGCTACAAATTCTGGAGTTAATTTCTGCTACAGGTTCTGGAGATTGATGGATTTGAAGTCTGGATCTCTGGATGTGAAGTCTTCGGTCAGCATGCTCCGCAGAAAATGGAATTGAATCTCCCTAACTGTCCCAGCAGTCTCTTTTTATGTGTTTTGAAAAGTGGGTGGAGAGGCTAGCATCCCTAAGCCTGCCCCTCTCTTGATTTGATAGGTCAATAGATTCTTTGGTCCCTGATTTGGGAAGGGATAGTGTGTCAGATTGATGTCATTTTTATGACCTGCAGAAATGACACTCCCCTGGTCAATGTGCACACAAATCTATATTTGATTCAAATATATATTTCCCAGGTGCACAGTTGTTTGACATCACATACACACATCATATATTACTAAAGATAGTCCCTGTCCCGACTCTGGCGTTTCTAGGAGCTTGCATTCAAAAATGGCAACTTATTTTCGATTTTAGTGGGTTTTGCAACATTGGTTTTTCATCAAAAATTATACAAAGGTACATTTCCCTTCCACATATATCCCAGTAACTTTCCATGTCTCTAGCTTAAACACATTGTCTACAATAATCATAATTAGCGGGGTTTTGCCCCAGAACATGGTACAAATTGGAGTTTGGACTCAAATCGTGAGGGCATTTTTCAAACTAAGACTCTCAAAGTTGTACATTCCTGTCATTTGGTTACAATAAATTATCACTGTTTCTATAAAATATATATTTGTTGCAATTCAACTCCCCCAAAGTGTTTGGGTCCGCCTCCAGGAGTCTGGGTGGGTCAGTGATCACATGTCTCTCCTTGCTGACAGATGACTGTTGACAGGAAACACTCAAAATTAACATACCCCATTCAACAGAAAGAGCCTTTTGTGTGGGCTCCAGCAGGCTGCCTGGAAGTCTCTCCTCAATCAATCAACAGGGTCATGTGATATCCTGCCTCCTGGGGTGGAATCTCTGAGGTGTTAAGGTTTCCCAGCCTCTTGGCCTCTGGGAACAGCAGGTGGCTAGATTTTCAATTAACTAACAAGCTTTGAAGTCCCTGCCCCTCTTGCAACTCCTAAATACAGTTTCCCTGTCAGAGTTTAGACCGCTAGCGCCACCTTGGGGAATTTGTCGGTACTGCATCCATTTTTGAGTTGTCTTGAATTACTGCATTTCAATAGAGTGGTCTTTTGCTTGATAGTATAGGACCCTTGCTTAACATTGGTTTGATGGCATCCTTACAGTAGAGTGGTGATGTGGAACCCCCCACAAGAAGGTTGTATCTTTGGAGTGGTCTCGTGCCAACTGCGCAGTTCTCCTATTCTGGCGTGAATGTGGGCGGCGATAGCTTATCCCCACATCCACCCAGTCTATTGATTTAGTTTGTTCTGGGATAGAATAATGGGCGGCGACAGCTCATCCCCACATCTACCCAGTCTATTGATTCAACATGGGTCAAAACCCTTGACAAACTGATCAAGGACGTTGCTAGAGATCTAGCTCCCTTCATCACCAAACTCATCAATGCCTACTTCACTACTGGCACAATTCTGCGTAACCTAAAGGAATCCTGGGTACTCCACCCTTCAGAAAAAACAAACACTGGACCCTAACATTCCCACAAACTACAGGCCCATCACCACGGTGCCTTTCTTATTAAAAATACTAGATAAGGTAGCATACACCCAAATTCAGAACTTCCTTGAGGTAAACCATCTCCTTGGCGCCCGCCAATCTGGTTTCCGACCTCAACAATGCACAGAGACTGCCGGTATCGATTTAAAGGCCCAAATAGACTCACTCAGAGACAAGGGTAAATTAGCACTCCTCCTCCTACTAGACCTCTCAGCCGCTTTGACCTGGTGGACCACAGAGTCCTGTGTAATCACCTGGACTCTGCGGCCCACTTTTCAGGGGAGGCTATGGTCTGGATACAGCCATTCCTTAATGACAGGACTATTAGGGTGTCCTCCTCCTCAGCGGCAGCAGACCCAATACCTATCACCTGTGGAGTGCTCCAGGGATCTTGTGTCTCACCAACACTCTACAATATCTTCACCAAGCCACTCTTTGACGATCCTCACAATCTGGGTATCACCTATACCAATTACGCAGACAATACCCAGATTCTCCTACCACTTACCGGGGATTATGTGGAAGATCTGGCTTTGGTGAACAGAGTCTATAGCATCGTTCAGGCATGGATGGCCAACCATGACCTATGCCTGAACGATGATAAAACAGAGCTCATCACCCTGGGTACCACGGCTCACATCGCTAAACTGAACCCTAATTATTCAGCATTCATCATCGATGGGAACACCATCAAGGTCGCCAGAGAAGTAAAAACACTAGGTTTCTATCTTGATTCGACCTTATCCTTTACCAGACAGGTAAACTCATTGGCCTCATCCACGGCCTATACATGTAAATGAATTCGAGCCGGGAAACAATTTCTATCAGATGACAGTTGCCTAATTTTATCCAGAGCCCTTATCCTCTCAAAATTAGATTATTGTAATTCCCTCTACATAGGGACATGTAAACAAAGCATCAACAGAATACAAGTGCTCCAATACTTAGGGCCGCTCTAATGCACTTAGAGCGGCCCTAAGTATTTCCAGAAGAGCACATATTTCTGAAATAAGACTGAAACATAAATGGCTCTCTACCCAATAAAAAATGAACCTCAAATCTGCCTCCCTCATCCACAAATGCTTAAAGAACAAAGCCCCTAACTACTTAACAGAACGATTTACTCGAAAAAATTCTACTAGACCAACAAGAATAACCAGCCCAACTGCCTTCTAGTGCCCAGATTTAAACTGTCCACTATTGGAGGGTCCAGCTTCCCAGTTAGGGCAGCTCAGTTGTGGAACTCTCTACCTCACGCACTTAGATCTGACCTAACGTTCAACAAATTCAGAAAGAACACAATAAAATGGCTCACTGAGAATGCGCTATGTAACCCTCATTCTCCCCACGCACCTACCGCATGTATTGTACCTGAAATAGATTTGCCATCTTGTTACGTCAGCCTGCTGACTTGTTGTCAGCATACCGCTTGTACTTGTACTCTATTGCCTAACCCTCATCCTGTGGAGACAAGAAAACTGTTCTACCATGTTCTGTAAACTTGTAACTTCTGTAAACTTGTAACTTCTGTAACCAAGCTGTAAGCCCTCTTGTCACATGCGCCCTGCTACCTTAAGGTCTGGCGCGCACAATAAACAAACAAACAAACAAACAAAAAAACAAACAAACAAACAAACAAGACCTAGTAAGATCATTTGTCTTGTCATCCCTCTGTCTTTCCTCCCATGGCTTGTCTTGCCTAGAAACACTACTGTACAGGCCTGTTATAAATGACATATCATATCATATCATGACGAACATCATCAGGACCACATCGAAGTTGGGAACCTCCTGTACGCACCTGTCTCACGAGTGGCTGTGGCCAATGAAGACCAGGCTTTAGCACTGCCTAGTCAGAGTGCAACATTGCAAGGTCCATCAGAGGATGGCAGTCGCAGCTGAACCACACCACTTCTTCTACCTGTGCTTTGGTCTCCATGAGCCTGTGGAGGGGGGGTGTGGACACCCCCACACACTCCTGTCTAGTGTGGACTTTTATTATTTTTTATATGTCTCCATCCAGGCTGGACTGTATTTGATTTGTACCTCTGTCCAAGATGCTCTCTTTTTCATTTTATTTTGTCCGCAACTAGGGTGGACTAAATTTGATTTGTGCCCCCAAGATGGGCTCATTTTCTTATTTTCTTTCCTCATTCAGAGTTAACTCTATTTGATTTTACCCCCACCCGAGATTGACTCTTTTTTCCTTCTTTACTTGGTTACCTTATGTGATGGGCCATTGCCCTCGCAAGGCCATTTTGAGTTGCAAGACTGTACATGCGGCCATGCACAGTGAAGTTAACTGCCATGATTTTGTAGACTGCTACAGCCTCCCACATACAGGTGCAGATTACAATCTACATTGATTCGTATATGTGCCATCTGTATGACTGATTCCTTTAGCTGGTCCAAAACAATGTTCTATATTGTTACAGGTGTATTGCCTTATCCAGTGCACACACTCCCAGCGTGGTCCACTCAGTACCCTTTTTAAAAACTAGTCGCAATTCCCTCTACTGGACACAGGCCCTCCATGTCCAATGTGGAGGCACAGTGTTAAGTGGAGGTGGTGAGGGATTCACACCAGAACAGCTGTACCAGCAGCTAGGGTTGTGCACTGTCAATCATGTTCATGACTGGTGACGTTTGCACACCAATATTGGCATGCAGTTGCACACATAGGGTTTTCATGGATGATGTGACTGGGTAATGTTTGGGTGATGATCACTGTCACTGAAGATGTGAGTTGGCCAACATGTCTGTGTGTGTGCATGTCTCCTTGAACAACCATGGATGTACTTTGGGTTTCTTGGTTAAACATCAACAAGGAACTGTAGACTCAGATGGTTGTGCTGCTCTTATCCTCCTTTACCTATCAGCAGATTTTGACACTATCAACCAAAGTTTCCTTACAGTCAGACCCCAATTTCTAGGCACAGGGTCTCTGGATTAAGATGGATCTCCTCTTACCTATCTGACAGTTCACAAAACACCATTCTACCACCCTTCTCCCCCTGCCCTGTCTCCAAAAGGGTCCCACTACTCTTCGAACTCAACCTAAGCCCCCTCCCTGCCATTAACAGCCATTAACAGCTTCCCTTGACCTAACCCGCTACAACTACAGATGACAGCCAGATCATCTTCAAGGTCCAAAAGACCCCATCCTGACCTTGCCTCGAGCCTCACAGAAATCAACCACTGCATGACGGCTAACCACCTCCTTCTTAATCGTGGTAAAACTGAAATCCTGATCTGCATTTAAACTGCACTCTTCCACTGACCCACCTCCTGGCCATCCTCCCTAAGACCCGACCCACAGCTTCCAGCTCAGTAAAGAACCTGGGATGCACCAGGGATTCTGAAAAAAGCTCTCTCACCACATCAACACACTACGTAGATCCTGTTATCTACACCTCTGCATCATTATGCAATTGTAATGTAATTGGTTATTATAACGCGTTTAATGCCCTGAGGTTTCTAAGCGTGGACCCAGGGATCAAACCTGTGTTGCTCAGCGTCATCTTGCTTCCAAGGCGAGCGTGTTGCCCCTGAGCTATCCTCCCGAGACTAGATGAATCTTTACTTACCTCTGCTTCCTTCACTGACCCACACCAGTGTTGGCCATCACTCTCTCCTGCCTAGGCTATGTCAATTCTGTTTTTTTGAGTGCCCCTGCCTATCAGTTCACAGAGCTCCAACGAATCCAGAACTGCAGCTGGGCTCCTCCTTGTCCTTGCCCCCAGGGAACACATGTCTCCTTCAATCTGGGTGTTGCACTGGCTTCCCATCGGCCAATGGGCCACTTTCAAGGCCATGTCCATCACCCACTGTGCCCACCACAAGAGAGGCCCTGACTTCCTTCAACACTGACTCACAGGGTATGAACCCAACAGGAACCTTACATCCGCCTGGGCACTCCTCCTTGGGATCACTTCCTTCAATTCCACTATAATGGAAGGATCCTCTTTCTCCGTCCATGCTCCCACACTCTGAAATTCACTCCCACTCGGCATCAGCCACGTAGAGGACCATCTATCCTTCTGGAAGGCACTCAAAACCTGTCTCTTCCCTTCCCCAAAATGGACAAAAGACATGCCTCATTCACTGTCTCAGCACAGCTTACCCTGCTGGCGACACCCTGCCAGCCTATGACAGTGATATAGTATATGTAATGCCTGTGGTGCTTTTCAGAGAGTCCTGCTTTTTCTGGCCAGCAGGGTGCCTGCCCAAAAGGAGTACTTGCACAAGGCTGTCAGGGCAACCTGCCCGCATGCCTTCCGACACTCCACAGGACTGACTGTGGACCCCTGACAGCCTTTACCTGTGTTTCACATATATGTCACCTGTTGTTTTCTGTTAGTTTTCTGTATGTTTTTTCATATCTAATTTATTGCATGACTTTTCATTTCACAAATGTTTTTTTCATCTTGCACTGTAAGTGGCTGCACTGTCTGTGACTGTATATTGTGGATGAATGCCTGAGAAACATCCTCCCCTCCCCACAACATCTAATATCCATGCATGTGTTTCCACTACACCCAAGGATTCCCCTCCCTTCATGGGAACAGCTCCTCCTGATGCTAGGCTCTGAATGAGGGGGATAAGACCTGTCCCTGAACTATTGTGTCCATCAGTGGGGGTAGGTGGGGGGCAGACACTGGAGTGGGGAAGCCACAGCCTTATATGCGTGGGGAGCAAGGACCTGGATCTCATGCTTGGTTACCTACCATGGTGTGCTGGCCATATGGGTTGCTGTCAGAGAAGCTGAGGATGCACTTTACCAGGTACCCTTGTTTTCCCTGTCTGCCCTTCACCCTCACCTCATTTGTCTTCCTTCACCCATAACCTGCTCTATTTATTTAATCAGTGGGCTTCCTGGCATCTCTGCCCCTGCTTCCTTCTCTCTCTCTCCTTCTGTCTCTCTCTTTCTCTCTTTGTCCCCTTGTCTCAGCCTTCACCCTTTCTACCAGCCCTCTTCTCCCCCCTCATCTTCCCACCAGCTAATCTCCTCCTCGCTCCCCACTCCCTCTCTCCACTCCTTATCTGCCAATTATTTCCTCTTACCCCTCTCTCCCCAGTCACCCTCTTAACTACTTCCCAGCAGCCTCCCCACTCAGAGTTTACCTCTCCAACCCTTCTCCTCCTCCCTTGGTATCCTTTTCCCTCCTGCATCCAAGGGTACCCCACAGTCCCTTGGGTCCCATGAAAGTGGGCGTGCCTAAGATTTACACCTGCCATCAATGCCCCGCCTTGTGCATGCATACAAGGGCAGACAAACCCCTGTGTCCAGTGTGCCAAAAGTACTCTGCCGGCAATGTGTTTACTACTTGGCCAGTAATTAATCTGTTCATGAGTTCTGATTTTGGTGTCTTCTTTGGTGCTCAGACTCTTTGGTTTAACCTGCCTGATATTTCTAGAAGGATGACCCAGTCCGGTCTGTACATACAATACACCCTCACTGGGGATGTTAATCCCTGGTCCAAAACTGTGTCTCTGCCTTGAGTCTCTCACATGGTCTTCCACATTTTAGTGTGCCTCCCACATCCACAGGATGCTGTTTTGAGCAATGGCTTCGACCCACCTTGAGACCGTGTAGAAGGTGTCCCCTCTTGGATGGGTGCCCTTATGTGGGTGGCTGCACCCTCCAAGCAGAGCAAAGTCTGAGCATCCTGCTAGCTCACTGGTGGTCAATTCAAAGTGGATGGGGTTAGGTGGTGTTAGCCCCAGGCCCTTTCTGCCATGCTGTTCAACCTTCTCCACCAAGACCATATGCACAGCAGTTCAGAACAACCATTCTGTGGGGTGCCAACCCCCCATTGTCACCACCCCGGTGGTGGTACAGGCAGTCATCCCTTACGTTTTCAGTTGTGCCTGAATGCAGCCTCCCCCTTCCACCAGCACCCCCAGAGCAGGATGGTCTCCTGGTGCCCTTGTGGTTGACCTGTCCACCTCCCAAGTGTTGGGGGTGCAAGCTATGTTTCTTCTGTCCTGAATTGGGCCCGAGGGCATGAAGATCAGCCCAAGGCAGGTAAAATTCTCCCCCCATTGCAACCCTTCAGCAGGTGCAGCTACTGGGTAGATCCTGCAGATGGCATATGCGTATCTCAAAGATTGAGCCGTACACATGTTTGTACACATGGCCAGTGCAGTGACACTGCAAATGGCTCATTGAGTTAGTGATGTTCCCTTTGATAGCTGCATCTGTTACTTGGATTACTGTGGTGAATGTACAGCAAATACATGGCGGCCAACACTACCTCCTGCGATGCTTAAAACAATCAAATCTAGAGCAATATGGTTTAGTATTGCCGCTTTGGTGACTGTAGCTACACTTGTTCAGTTTGCACCTACCCATGTCAGCAAACATTAATGGTGATGTTTGCACTGTCAAATTACTGTGCCTACCATGGTGATCACAGGTAATGGTGAATCAATATTCAAATACAGAGAGTGAGTCTAAGAAACAGATACCACATCGAAGAAAAGCTGCAGCCATGCAAATTACACACTCCCAATATGTGGAGGAAGTGACTTATATTCATGTCACATGACTCTAGTGAGACCCTGTGATTGGAATACGTATACTTCACATCTTTCAATGAGGAATCATTGAAGGGCAAGACTGGTTGAAGCAGCCCTGGTAGTCCCAGCTCCAAATGCATATCATATAGTTGATGCACTTTAAATTGCTCATAGTGTATTTTGTGATTAATCTGGTGGTCTGTAGGATATTCTGTGTAAATGTGGGGTTTGGTGGTATTTTCTTGCCACCAAAAGATAAGCCGTAGCTTGGTAATACCTATCCTTGCGTTTAGATTGGGCTTGGCCTCACATCATTCCAGTGACCATACTTTGTTACATTATATTGGATAATCTATTAATATGTACTATTGGCAGTATTTTGTGGTAATAGGTTACTTAATGGTGAGCATAATTTTCCTTCCCTACATTATTTACCCCATCATACACAAAACCGTCCTTACTATTATAATACTCCTAGTGATCTATAGAGAGTCTTGGACCTACATCCAGGGACACCCAATACTTTTATATAGAGTGCCACCTACAGCCTGTGGCCAGTATCACAGGGTTATCTACACCAGTGATCTATGGCCATAGGCATTGCTGGCTCATAGACCTATAGCAATCTATATTATATTAGATGCTCTCCAACAACATGCAAGGAGAGCACACACGCACACACCTGTTTATTTGTATTTATTTTATTTGTATAGCGCAACCAGGCCCGAGGGCAACCGGGCGCATATCTTCAAAGAGTATTACAAGAATGGCAAATCTTCAAATAGTAATTACAAGAAAGGCAGAGTTACAGTTAAGGTTACAATTAGTCATTTGCATAAGCAAGAGCAATAAAGTAAAAGAACAGTGCAGATTTAATCAGGCATACAGACAGTCGTGGTGTTCAAGTGTTCAAGAAGACAATTAGTCATGTATGGTGGCTAGCCATAGCTTTGCTTTGTGTTTGAATAGGTTCAGTGATGGTAGATTTCTAATGGTAAGTGGCATAGTGTTCCAAAGTTTGACAGCCAGGACTGGGAAGCTAAAACCTCCGGCTGTTTGAAGCTTTTATCTGGGGATCGTGAGGCATTGAGTTTGCGCAGATCTAAGTGACTGAGATGGAATGTAGTGAATCACGAGGCTAGGTAGATGGGGGCCTGGTTGTTTATGCATTTGTAAGTAAAGGCCAACAATTTCAATGATATCCTTTGGGCGACTGAGAGCCATTGAAGGTTCTTCCTAGTTTCAGAGATGTGTGCTGATCTAGGGATGTTGAGGGCCGCCCTGATGGCGTTGTTTTGGGTGATCTGGAGTTTGTTAAGGTTGTGCTGGTTGGTGCCTTGGTACAGTATGTTGCAATAGTCCAGTTTGGACATAACCAATGTCCTGGCAAGGGTGATACAATTCTGAGTAGATAGGAATGGGTGGCTGGCTGTGATCAACTTGCATGTGTAAGCCGAGGCAGCGACGACTGCGTTAGTTTGTCTATCTAGGGAGAGTGTGGAATCTAGGTAGATTCCTAGTGTTTTGGTATCTTTGGATACTTTGATGGAATTACCATCGATATTGAAAGAGCTGAACGATGGGTTCAGCTTGTTAAGTCTCTGTTGTGTACCCAAGATGAGGAGCTCTGTCTTGTCGTCGTTGAGACAGAGCTCATGTTGGGCCATCCAAGGTTGGATGACTTGGTAAATGTCATTCAGAGCTTTAGAGTCTGCAATGTAGTCACTGGTGATGGGAATGAGTATCAGGGTGTCATCAGCGTAATTAATGTAGGTGACGCCCAGATAGTCAAGCACATCAAACAGAGGTTTGGTGAATACATTGTAGAGTGTGGGGGATACACAGGACCCTTGAGGGACACCACAGGGGACTGACGTAGGGTCTGCGGAGGAAGTGGGTGAAAATACTCTCATGTGTCTATTGTCTAGGAATGACCTAATCCAATTAGTAGCATTGTCGGAGAAATGGGCCGCAGATTTCAGATGATGACAGGTGATTGACCAAATTGAAAGCTTCAGATAAGTCCAGTAGGAGTAGTAGGGCCAATTTGCTGTTTTCTTTTAGGTCCTCAATTTGGGTTTTGAGGTCTAGGAGGGCTGTTTCTGTCCCATGCTTAGGTCTAAAACCAGATTGTCTTGTACCAAGAAGATTATTTGTTTCCAGATAATTCTGTATCTGTAAGTATGCTGCTCTGTCTAATATTTTTTGAAGAAACGGGACCGTAGTGATGGGTCTGTAGTTAGTTGGTATCTCAGGATCTAGAGTCGTTTTTTTTAGAAGAGGGATAACCCATGCGTCCTTCAGATTATTAGGGACCATTCCGGATTGAAACAAGGAATTGATGAAAGCGGTTATGAAAGGAGCAAGGTCATGTGCCGATTCCTTGATGATAGGTGCAGGACAGGAATCACCTTGGCAGTTGGAGGGTTTTGAGTTACAGATGATTTTTTCAACCTCCAGGATGGTGAGCGGTACAAAGCTGAATGGGGTGTGGGAGAAGGAGGTGGGCGTTTTTGGGCATTGTGGGTTTAGTTAGGGGGGAAGTGAGAAGGGTGTTTTGTTTGGCATTGATTTTGGATTGCAGGGTGGTTATTTTCGTGAGGAGTGCATTTTGGATGTTATTGCACCACGTACTGTCTCCTTTGTGTTAGATTCAGCTTGTGATATACGCTGGTTGTAGGACTCTTTTTGGCTTGTAAGATAGATTCCTTGTAATTGAGGGAGGTGATGAGAAGGAGGTCTTTGTTGGCCTCACAAGAAAGACTTTTCCAGAGTGCTTCAGCCTTACGTTTTTCTTTGCGCAGAACTCTGAGTTGCGGGTTGAACCATGAGTTCAGATGGGCTCGTTGTTTGACTTTCCGTAATTTGAGCGGTGCTATAGTGTCAATGGCTTTGAGCAGTGTTTGAATGAAGGTGTCTACTAAGACGGTGGGGTCATTGTGCTGAGAAGCGCAATTGTTCATAATGGGAAGGATGAGAGGGAGTAGTTTGTCCCTGGTAATGTCCTTTTTGTTCCTGGTGGGAATAGCAGGGACTATAGTGGGTTTGGGATGAGGGTTGGTGGCTGGTAAGTTATCACCGCTTATTCTTGTTAATTATTCTATCTGCATGGGCAAAATGACAAATGTATTACCAAAGAGAATAAATCTCCCCTGTGTCAAAATTACATTCCCAAATGCAATAAAAAAAAACTATATACCATCTGTTTTTACATATTATTTGTATTGCAGACAAATACAATTCACAATAAAATCTTACCATGTACATGCATTGTTATCTGTAACAAAAGAAGAGAGAAAAATACAGAGACAGAGCTAAATTCACTTTTAACATTATACCATGATGAATTAAATGCAGGGGATTTCTTTTGGCTACTCTCCCTAAATGCTATTTTTAGATCAGTCATTCGTCAAACAACGGCACACAGTAACCTCACTTCAACTGTGTGTGTGCTCACCAGAATGCTTTGTAGCTCTCTCCCCCACACAACCTTCTTTCAATTGCCTCAGTAGAACAGGCCCAGACAGCATTAACTGCCTCTATAATCTTGGTGTCTGAGATGCACAGCGAAACTTCCAAGCCAGTGCCAGCGACACCAAGATCATCTATCTCCCGAGCCCAGCAAACACAAACTAACTTCTCTCTGACAGTCTTCCCCTTAGCAGAGTTTTGCACCTACCCCCTTTGCCTACGTGATGAATCTGCAGACACTTTGCTCCAATCAGGTTGAAAGGCAGCATCATCCTTCACTTTTACACAATAGACTCTTTACCCAGGGAGCAACTGTATCTAATATCATTTCCTGGTATGCAGGCTCTCTGCTTTCTGCAAACTGAACACAGAAGAGAGAGAAAAAATATGCAAGTGCACATTTAAAAACAAATTTTCTTTTCACCTCATTTTGCACAAAGAGATTACATTATAATTTTAAGGAGTTAGTTAACATTAGTGATTATAAAATTGTTAATTAAGTCAGTCAGTTATAAATAATGCAGTCTCCTATGCATGAGGTATTCCAGAGAACAAAAAATAAATTGGTGCACTTTTACTCTTTCAGCTTCACATTGAGCTTTTTTTTACTGCATTATAAATACTGTACCTTGCATGCCTCCAGCCACATACTCACATGTTATACATGGCTATATGTGTGTGCCACATTATTGCTGGCAACAAAATGCCATCACATTCAGTGAAGCGCTACACACTCCAAGGCGCTACAAATACTATAAAGCGCTATATATATTACTACATTATCCCTCCTTTTCTGACAATTTTGCAATGTTCCAAGCCACATTCCGAATTGCTTCTCCTTTTCTTTCCATCATAGCAACTCAATAAAATGAACGTTCACATTTCTTTCACAATAAATCATTGCTTAACCACCACAAAATCAAAATTCAACTCAAATGAGTCCATCAGTTCTTATAAAATATTGTACAAATTTCTTCCCAACTGAAGTGCCCATAGTCCAATGTCCAATGTTTTTGTTTACTTGTGAAACAACATTTAAGTTCAATAAAAAAAAAAAAAAAAAAAAAATAATTAAAACAAAGAATTAACATAACTAATTAAAATAATTAAATAAAACAATACATGTGCGGGACTTCATCGCCCATACTTCCAGGATGCATTGGAAATAATGCACCCACAACGCTGCAGGTTCAGTTTAACATTGTTCCATTAATGATGTCCACCTCTGAGACGTCCCGACCATCTACTTCTTATCATCTGGTTCATCTGGTGAATTCTTTCATCCTGGCACTCTTGCATGCTTTTCCATAGGAATCATCTCTTTTGGTGTCCCAGTTATTTTGTCTTCACCTCCATACTTCGGTCCGGAGACATTACTTGATCTTCATCCCGTGGCACTCCATCACTCCATCATCTTCTGTGTCCTCCGGTCCTGTGACCTCCAACCGAAAATATTTGTTAATTGTTCTAAATCAAATAGAAAAGAAACAGATTAAGTACGTAGCACAATACCAACTTCACTCTTTTTACCAAAAATAAAATATAGTCCAAAACATTTCACCCTTTTTCTTTGGTCCCTGAAACTAAGCACATCTTAGAGAAATACAAAGATATTCACAAAGTATCATTAACCATTAAATATATTTCAACATCGTAATAAAACAATACCATTTGCTTCAGCCCCCCTTTTTCTAATGTTGATCACATATGGTGTTTTATTTACATCTATTTCACTACACAAATCACACTTATTTGTATTTCTCTGGTATTGGGCACTATAAATAGAACCATGTGTTTTCTTTCATGTATTTAGGGCACTTGAGCCATTTCTACTTGCTCAAGCCTCCTTATTTCATGTTTGGGATGAAAGGGCTTAATTTGGTTAACATGAACAAATTGCTCTGTTACCATTTCACCCTCTGTTCTTAATATTTAATATACCACTGGCAACACCTTTATACTATAATTAGAATTTTTCTGTTTACCTTTTCAAAAATGGGATTTATATACCTGATCGCCTACACTATACTCTTTCACAGATGTCTTTTTATCATAATATGATTTTGCAATGTCAGCAGCCCTTTCTAAATTCCGCTGCACAAAAGCAAATGCAACTTGTAAATGCTTCCTCAGTTCTTCCATATATTCATGAACTGTAGATGCGCTTACAAGTGTCTGTTCATGTGTTCTATGCAACAAATGTTGTGGTAACACCATTTCCCTACCTGTCAATACCTCATGAGGGCTGATACCTGTGATGAGGGCGGAGATGTAGTCACTGTGTGGGTAATGTTCAGTGTGTTGGCCTGAGATGAGAAAATCCAGTTGCAATGGAGAGGAGGGTGATTTGATGAAGATGTGAGCCTAGTAATTCATTTTTTTGAACTTGGTGCATGGCACTCAGGGGAGCACACAATATGGTGATGTTGTGGGTAGGGATGTAGTCACTGTTTTGGGGATTTTCAGTGCATTGGCCTGAGGTGAGCAGGTCCAGCTGCAACGGTGCAGAGGGTCACTTGATGAAGATGTGAGCCAGGTGAGTCATTCCTTGGACTTGTTGCATGGTACTAAAGAAAGCACAAGGTATGGTGATGTGGGCGGGGATGTGTCACTGTTTGTGGGGTATTTTTCAGTGTGTTGGCCCGAGATGAGCAGGTTCAGCTGCAATGGTGCAGACAGTGATTTGATGAAGATGTGATCCAGGTGAGTCATGTCTTCAACTTGTTCCATGGCACTCAGAGGAGCACACGGTATGGTGATGTTGTGGGTGGGGATGGAGTCACTGAGTAGGGTATTTTTCAGAGTGTTGGCCTGAGGTGAGTAGGCCCAACTGCAATGATATGGATGGCAACTTGTGGGAGTTGTGAGCAATGTGAGTCATTTCTTGGACTTGTTTCATGGCACTCAGGGGAGCACATGGTATGGTGATATGGGCGGGGATGTAGTCACTGCGTGGGGTACTTTTCAGTGTGTTGGCCTGAGAGGAGCACATCCAGTTGCAATAGTGCGGATGGTGACTTGATGAAGATATGACCCAGGTAAGTCATTTCTTGGACTTGATGCATGGCACTCAGAGGAGCACAGACTATTGTGATATTGTGGGTGTGAATGTAATCACTGTGTTGGGTATTTTTCAGTGCGTTGGCCTGAGGTGAGCAGGTCCAACTGCAATGGTGCAGTGGGTGACTTGATAAAGATGTGAGCCAGGTGAGTTTTTTCTTGGACTTGTTGCATGGCACTCAGGAAAGAACGCAGTATGGTAGTGTGTGTGGGATGTAACCACGGCGTAGGGTATTTTTCAGGTGAGTCATTTCATGTACTTATTGAATGGCTCTCAGGGGGCACACAGTATGGTGATGTTGTGTGCGGGGATGTAATCAATGTCTGGGATATTTGTCAGTACATTGGCCTGAGGTGAGCAGGTCCACTCCAATGGTGCAGATGGTGACTTGATGTGAGCCAGGTGAGTCATTTCTCTGACTTGTTTCATGGCGGTCAAGAGAGCACACAGTTTGGTGATATTGTGGGCGAGGATGTAGTGACTGTTTGGAGTATTGTTCAGTGTGTTGGCCTGAGGTGAGCAGGCCCAACTGCAATGCTGCAGAGGGTGACTTGATGAAGATGTGAGCCAGGTGAGTCATTTCTTGGACTTGTTGCATCACACTCAGCAGAACACATGATATGGTGATGTGGGCGGGGACGTAGTCAACATGTTTGGGGTATTTTTCTGTGTGTTGGCCTGAGGTGAGCAGGCCCAGCTGCAATGGTATGGAGGGTGACTTGATGAATATGTGAGCCAGGTGAGTCATTTGTTGGACTTGTTTCATGGCATTCAGGGGCTCACACAGTATGGTGATAAGGACGGGATGTAGTCACTGTGTGGGGTAATTTTCAGTGTGTTGGCCTGAGATGAGCAAATCCAGTTGCAATGGTAAGAAGGGTGATTTGATGAAGATGTGAGTCAGGTGAGGCATTTCTTGGACTTGTTTCATGGCGCTTAAGAGAGCACATAGTATGGTGATGTTGTGGGCAAGGATGGAGTCACTGTTTGGGGTATTTTTCAGTGTGTTGGCCGGAGGTGAGCAGGTCCAGCTGCAATGCTGCAGAGGGTGACTTGATGAAGATGTGAGCCAGGTGAGTCATTTCTTTGACTTTTCGTATGGCACTCAGGGGAGCACACATTATGGGGATGTTGTAGGTGGGGATGTAGTCACTGTGTGGGGGATTTTTCAATGCAGTGGCCTGAGGTGAGCAGGTCCAGCTACAATAGTGTGGAGGGTAACTTGATGAAGATATTGGCCAGTTGAGTAATTTCTTGCACTTGTTGCATGGCACTCAGGGGAGCACATGGTATGATCATGTGGGCGGAGATGTATTCACTGTGTGGGGTAATTTCAGTACATTGGCCTGAGGTGAGCAGGTCCAGCTGCAATGGTGCAGAGGGTGCCTTGATGGAGAAGTGAGTCAGGTGGGTCATTTCTTGGACTTGTTGCATGCCACTCAGGGGAGCACACTTCATGGTGATGTTGTGGACAGGGACGTAGTCAGTGTGTGGAGTATTTTTCAATGCATTGGCCTAAGGTGAGCAGGTCCAACTGCAATGGTGCTAAGGGTGACTTCATGAAGATGTGAGCCAGGTGAGTCATTTCTTTGACTTATTGTATTGCACCCAGGGGTACACATGGCATGGTGTAATTGGGTATAGGGATTTGTTACCTGCTCTAACCTTGAGCTTTCATTTCTTATGAGGCATTTTACAACAGGAGAATGTTGCTGCTGAGTAAGGTCACAGGGCTGTGGAATGTCTGAAAACCACACCTCAGGCAGTCTGGATTGCTTTTGGCCACTCCAGAGAGGTACATTGCCAAATGACTGTGGACAGCTGGAGCAGACTTTCAAGGGCAAAAGCTACCACATGGCGAGGACACTCTTGTTAAACACAACTTGCTCTTTTCACTGTCTGTATTGCTCCTTATATTGAGTAATTTGTTATGAGATGTATTATTGGCGAATAATGGAGTATCCACTCCACCTGTATATTACAGTGGGGCACACCTAGGGTGGGCAAAGCAGTCCTCCAAGGCATTGGTTCCTGGTTAAATTGTATGCTGTGCCTTTCTACTTCTAGTCTCCTTTTTCTTATTGGGTGTCTGAGTGCCCAATTATTGGTGGGGAGCAGGACAAACTGGTAACAGAATGTATTGATTGTGTTGTGTGATTTTGTGTCATCGACTAGGATATTGTTGTTTCCACTTGCAATGACTGTGTTAGTCGTTTGTGCACTTCATTTGATGAATATGGACACGCACAGTTTGCCTCTCCCAGATGAACATTCTTTGGGTGTTGTTATGGGCTACATGTGTTGGCCCTATTTCATCATTGAAGGGCCTCTGGGATGTGGTGTCACTGTGTTTGCTCGACAGGAGCTGTAATTCAGGTCAAGTATGTTTGTACAACCTGATTGTGTGTCTCCTGTCCCTGTGTTCTTTGGCCAAGGGGATGGGTGGTGCCTGCAGATGAGGTTGTTGTCCCTACTGCAACTCTACTGCTATTCCATGATGTGTGGCAATATTGTACAGGACACAACATGCCACAATGATATGGCATAATACTGGCGGGGTATATAGCAGTATGCCACCTTAGTGCTCAAGGGAGTGGAACGGTCACTTAAGCACCCAGAATCTGTGCTCCACTATGCCCCTAGTGAATATGTGTGCTGCATTGTACCTTACCTCACCTGAGTGGCAGAATTCCAGAAGGGTGTGAGCCGGAATGGTGAGATCTGGTAGGCACTGTCCCCTGCAATGGTGGAAATGGCTGTTGTTATCACTGATTGTCATGGCTTGTTTTTTTATGTGTCATGTGTTTGCTTGCATGTGCGTGATAGTTGATACTCACCAATGAGCCAGGTGTTCACAAGGGTTCCTGATACCAGGACCTGGCACAGGGGAGAATGGTGGAATATGCAGCTATCATGCGTGCTTCCCGGGTAATTGCCATTTACATGCATAGTGTGGCCCTTGGCATCAAAGATCACCTGCGCATTAATGGAGTGCCAATGTTTCCTGTTGCAAAATATGTGTGATGTGCTTGATCTCTTGGGGGGTGGGGGAGGCTGGAGCGCTACACCGGTGCAGTCAATGACTCCCAGTACCTGTAAAAACTGCAATGTCATGGAACTCCTTCCACATGCTCTGCCTTGCCTGCAGAGTGTGTGGGATCTATATGTGTGTATGCACATGTGCTATTATGCAGCGCAATACTGAGGTAGGCACTGGGATTGTGTGGGCTGCGGTATGTCACCAACAATGGCTGAGGTGCGCTGGAATGATCCTGTTTCCAGGAAATGTAGGGCTGTTAGCACCTTCTGCAGGGGTGTCAGTGCATGACAGCAGATGGTGGGTGATGCAAGGTCATTCTGCCATTCCCTGACCAGGTCAAGGATGACATGGGGAGGGAATCTATATCTTGCATACACTTCCCCGTCTGGCATTCCAAATAACGATGTTCAAGGGCGAAAGATTTGGACACTCCTCATCATCCTCTTCCTCCGTCCATGATGTATGATCAGTGCCACTAGGTGGGGTCCGGCATCAGTGGTAGTCCTATTTTGAATGGTGTTGGATTGTGCGCTTTTATACTTAAGCTTTGTTTGTGCTTTTACTTTGCGACACGTATCATGTGGCGGTAAGATCGTATGATGTGTGTTCTCCTTTGGACTCCAGGCAATTGCAGAATGAAATCCATGAACAATGTTTTCTTTGTGCTTGATAAGGCGTGGTTGGTGCTTGCATGGTACATCCCTCAGCATGCCCATGTTATTCCGCGTTCTACCTCGTTTTGCGAAAAGAATGGGGAATATGTAGGTGCCGCCCCCTATTTATTTCTTTGCGTTGGCCATTCCAACAATTTGCATGGTGTGTCGCACAAATCGCTCAGCACAGTGCCAAGTACGTGAAAACCAGAGGAAAGTGTGTGTAAAGACCAGCGCAGAGTCCAATCCATGAATCGGCAACATACGTTTTGCGTGGCGTAAAGTGTACTTTTTCCCTTTGCCACGTGCAAAACCTTCTGTGAGTCGGACCCACAAATCTTAAAGCAGGGTGAAGCAAATATTGAACCACAAAGGGCATTTGTGATTTAATATATTAAATTAGTACAAGGTGAGGGACAAATAGATTGTAACATGCAATCTCATTGGCCCTCACTGAGTCGTTACGAGCCCAACAAAACCTTACTTGCACTTCTTCCACATCCCTCGATGTTCCTTCCATGTCTGCGTCATGCCGCCATGGAAAAGGGAAAGGGACTACGTATAGTACCTTCTCTCTGTTCCCTGGCAGCCATTTTCTGTGTTTACTTTTTCCATATCACTGTTTAATGTCCACCACGGAAAGGAAAAAGGGACTATTGCTTAATAGATGACTGCTCTTGTGCTGCGTAATCATTGAAACATGCATGATGCAGATTTACTAGACAGGCCTGTTAAGGTTGTCTTTCCCTGAAGACTTGTTTCGTTAAGAAGAAAGAAATCACAGGCTGCACTGCCCCAATGTAGAACCTCTCGTGAGAAATAAGAGCATCTTCGGAGGGCCTCGCCCACACTGCTGAACGAATTCCCATATCTTTAAGTTTGCTCCCCTATAGCAGACGCGAGCTTAAAGCACTCTTTGACCGACCAAAGCCATGGGCTGCTCCTCGGGCTATGTAAGGCATTTGTTTTGCTGCTGCTTCCTTCATTAACCGGTTCAAGGATTTAAGCCTAAAATCGTGACATGGTTGACCTTTATGGGAAGCAGCCCTTTTCCGTAGATGGCTTATTTGTGCACAGGAAATAACCACATTTGCCAAGAACAATCAGATCGTATCTGCACCTTAAAAAACGTCTTGCTGACATCCTTGGAATGAAAACATGTTTGTATCTCTTTTTGTTCACGTTTTGCAGATATTTGGTTTGTTATTTTTGCTGTAGAGGTACCCGGGTATACCAAGTTAAATACAAATGTAGAAAAGCAGCGCATTACTCGAGAATATCCTGTTTACTGTTCTCGATATTACTTATTATGGTCCATCTCTCTACTGCAATGCTTGCCAGCAGGAGGGTTGCTAACCCAAAGACATAAGCAGACAATCGTTCTATTGTTTTGTTTTCACTCAGACGAAGCTTTGCAGTTGTTTTGTTCCACTCGACGTGGCCTCCAAATCCTAACAGGCATGTTCACTCAGCAGGACGCACTTCCCAGAGGGGTTTCAAATGCAAGAGCTCGATAAGTACCTCAGCGGCATGATGATATCCGTGTCATACCAAACAGCAGGCGCTCCTGCAAACACAGATAACGTTACAATGCTTTCTTAAGGGCGCCACGAGCCCGTGCGCTGGTTCCAAAATGGAGCATAGACACTCCTTATGCCGCAGCACAGCACAGTGGCGTTTTGTCATCACTCGCCACTCGCCCAGGATCTAAAATGCAAATTATACGACTTCGTTTGTGATGCTCGGGCAAGGAACTGCAAGCGAGTAGCACGCATGCCACTGCACATTAACTACAGACGATGCTTGGCATTCATCCTTTCTGTCACACGCGGTGGGAAGTAGGCCTTATTAGAATGGAGTGATCCTATCTCGCTCTAGTTAACATTCGTTTACATTGGAAAGACGAGCAATTGCAGCGTGCATTCACTTCTTGCTTAATGTTGTTCAATCGCATGAAATGGAAAACGCATCACTCGCTTTCGTTTCTCATCATAGTAAATACAAATCGAAGCATGTCGAGACTGTTGTGAGAAACCGTTTCAAGGGTGTTGAACCCCTTTTAAGTCACTTTTCTGTCGTTTTCGATATACCTTTAAAGATTGTCAAAGTGTTTCTCCTTTTGGGGGTAATTCATGGAATAAATGTGGGCCGAAATCAGTGGCGCAAGCTGGCGCAAGCGTGAAAAAGCCAGCGCACGCTTGCGATTCAAGGAAGGCCATGCGTGTGTATTTTCCGGCGAGTGTGTCAAATCCACGCGTGGTGCACACTGGCGCTCGTGTCAATTCCACATCCTGAACGCCGTGCGCGATACGCACAGCGAAAGCGCACAACGCCAGCGCACACATCAAAAAGGGGGCGGAACAAGGGGCGAAACACGCGGAATGGTGAACAACGCATGAAAATAAGGGCGTAACAGGGGAAGTACTGCTGGAAAGTACACGGAACGTCCGCAGGCACATATACATGCCCAGAACACCTGCAGAAAGGCAGGCTGTGGTCCTGGACTTCTACAGGTTGGCACACTTCCCCAAAGTGCTTGGTGCCATAGATTGCACCCATGTGGCCCTACGTCCACCTAATGCCACTGAGCACATCTATCGAAACCGCAAGCACTGGCATTCCATCAATGTGCAGGTGGTATACGATGCCAAGGGAATCATCACCACTGTCTATGCAAACTATCCCGGGTCCACACATGATAGTTTTATATTCAGAATGCCCGCTCTGAACTGGAAGCTGGAAAGCATGGCGACACATGGCTCCTAGGTGAGTACAAATGCCCGTGTACATGCATACATGTCACACACAAATACACAAGCCCAACTAATGACAACTATTATCACTTTACCAGGGGACAGTGCCTACCCTCTGAGCACCTACATGATGACGCCCATACGGAACCCCACCACACCACCCCAGGTAAGATACAACGCAGCCCATATTGCAACCAGGGCCATAGTGGAGCACACATTCGGAGTGCTCAAGTCACGCTTCCGCTCCCTTGACTGCTCTGGTGGACAGCTACTATATGCACCCCCAGTAGTGTGCAGGATCATTGTGGCAGTATGTGTCCTGCACAACGTTGAAATACGGCATGGCATACCAGTGGACATGGTGGTGCCCCCACATCCCCAACCACATGCACGGCCTTGCGCATGGGAGGGGAAAGGGCATGTGGTGAGGCAGCCGTACCCAGCTTGTGGCCACATTTTTCACCTAAACTCCAACCCCTGCGGAGGGCACACCGGCCTGGCACATACCAGGTCACAATCGATGATGAGAAAGGGACAGTCAACTGTCACTACCTTACCACCCTGAGAATGTGTCCACGGAAGTGCCACATTGTGTGCATCCCTAGCTAATTAAACACAACCAATCCCATGTGACCAAAGGGAACACATGCAAGGCATTTCCCCCACCCCCTTGCTAAACAGGACATGAAAGGACTGGTATGCCACCCAAACCCTCCCAACACTCCTGAACCCTGACTGCCACACCATACCATAGCATGCAACGGCAAAACATCCAACCTTATGCACAACACATGACACAATAGTCATGAAGTGCCACGTGAGAAATATAAATAGGTACCAGACAATTATGCCCGACATGGAATCGGAAGAAAGAAGTGACCAAAACCTAGCACCCTGAAAACGGTGGCACAAATGCATGCCACCAGCGGTGCAACCAACAAAAGTCAGAAAATCTGTTGCCATGTACATTGGACAATTGCAAATTTCAATATCAAACACTGCACACTGCACAGCACAGTGAGTGTGCATTGCATTGGTGAAAACCCTTCTGCATAATTTAAAAAAATGGCAATCAACCAAATATTATCCTCTCATGCATGTACACGATCAATGACTCAGAAGTGAACATGGAGTGTCGTGACACAGCATGCACGAGAAGGCAATCTGGGTGCACGCATTTGCATGGTGTCAATGTAGTTGGGGGGTGTTGTCTAAGTGTATTTGTCCATATGGAAATGCCTAGAATACATACATGTGAAATGAAGTGAATGCCAGTGTCCCGTACACAGCACATATGAACATAGCACCAAGGACTCCCCTGTATGTCAAACCACACCGATCCCCTGACACCTCAAAAGAAAGCACTACATTGCATCAGCCATTGACCAGCAGACCATATCATGTATAGAGTACACCACATCGGCAATGGCAGACAGTGACCCATTACTGATTCATAGACATCCATAATATGACCAACACACACACTTCATCAAAGCACATCAATGAGGGAGTGAATAAGGGAGAAGAACAGCACATTTTTACATGTCCTTCAAACAGTCCACAGTGTGATAATGAACTGGAAAAGCAAAGTACATATTACAATTGCCTAGACCCATAAGGGAGAGTCTAGGGAGGGAATGTTGGATGACATAACTAGCATCAACTATTCCTATGCCTGAAGGAAATAGTCGCAGTGCAGGAGTCACATAAGGAGGGGAGTGTTAGAAGAGGAGTAACAATCTGTGGTAGGTCTACAATGAATCAACATAGTGCTGGGGAGGTGGAGAAGAAAGACAGAAGGGAAAGGGGGAAGAGATGACCTGTAATCAGTGGTGGAAGGACTAATGATCAAATTAACTGTCAAAACTATTCTTAAACTGGTGAAGGTGGGGTGTGGAAGGATGGAGGCAGAAGGGCAAATGTCTGCAAAGAACAAGCTCCTAAGTATCACCATGGCCAATGGCAATTGGGGTAGTGGTTGAAAATTACTGCCAGAGTACAAGGAGTAGACCAAAGGGTGGTTGAGAGGGAGTGGGAGGAGAGAAGGGAGGAGGGGGCCAAGCTCAAAATGACTAATGGGGAAGATGGTGAAAGAAATCACACACAGGGAGCAGAGGGAAACCTGACAGTGCAGGAGAGTAGGGGTTGTGATGATGAAGGGGGAGACAGAGGGACACTGACACTGGCAGGGGAGACAGGGGAGCATTCAAGTGACTGAGAAGGCATGTGGACAGGTCTAGACAGGGCCACCTTTGTGGGCTTTTGATCGTGGTGGCAGGCTCAAGCATCCTGGTTGTCCGGATTGTCACAAGGGCCAAGTGTAAACAATGCGAGGGGGGAAGCAATTTCAGGACACAAACAGGAAATTTAAATCACGAACAATGTAGTCATAACTCAGATGTCACATCCAAACACCATATAGGGCTGGGAAATGTCCAAAGTGGTGCTAGCAAGGAATGGGTGGTTGTTGAAATGCGTGGTGACAGGGGTAACTCAGCGTGCAGCCTTCATGTGACATATCAAAATCACTGTGGGAAAACTGTCCCAATTTAATATTCTCAGCACATGGACCCCTCCCAACATCAGTTTGTTGTATGCAGCCAAAGCATGCATGGTACCAGCTACAGCAGGAAGTGCATCATCATAGACAGTCAATACATAACAAACAACTCAAGCAACATGATGAAATGCACAGTCAGCTTAATACTCACGAAAGTGAAGTGCAGACATACATTGGAGAACCCACATGGAATACCCACTAGGTGTGTACACACAAGTAGAACTGCAGGCTGGCCACAGATATGACGGAAGCCCAATGCCCATGTGTAATACGCTGTTACACCGAGCCATCCTTGTGAGCCCATGGAAAAGGGAAGCAGGAGTAGCATATGTGTCAGGACCCCAAGCAAAACACATACACAAGACAAGCCTGAATGGGCCCAGCTGGAACACACAGTGGATGCCTTCCGATGCCACAAAGCACCACACTGTCACATGTATGCACAAAAGACAAAATAAAATTGAAAAAAAAAGAATTCAAAAGAAAATACAAATCAAATAATCAATTGAAATAAAAAAATGAAAAGAGTAATGAAAGAAACAAAAGCTACATCAATAAAATTGAAGCAAACCAGAAAAGAACATAACAAATAAAAAGCAAAGTGAAATCATTCAAAAAGAACAACAAAGTAACGGAAAAAATAAATAAAATGAGAAATGAAAATAAAAAGATAACATACATACAATTTGGATGAAAAATCAAAAATATGTTTAGAAAAAAAACTGCTGGAAAGAAAAATCAAACATTTGCAGGAAAAAAAAATAATCAAAAATGCCCATAAATGACCCTGGAGGTGGGGGGGCACCCAGGAGGGGGGAGGTACAGGGTGCACCTCAACACCCACATGTGTAGATGTCGAGGTAAAAAAAACCTCACTGGGCTCATCGCCTGCATGGCCCGACCTATGTGGGATATAGGTTGTCATTGTCACCCTCTGGATCTTAATCAGAAGGTGGAAGTGGTGCAGTTGACTCACCACACCTAGCAACTCCTTGCCCCTCAATGGCAGCAAGTATGCAGGTCTGGTGAACCAGGTCCTGGCGGGCAACGAGACTGAGGTCAGCATGCATTACCTCACGTGTCACACGTGCTTCCTCCAGTAGGGACTGACGTGTGAGACGGAGTTCTGCTTGCATGGCCTTACATGACAAACGGAGTGACTCCCGGGTTGCATGGAGTTCAGCTGAGATGGTTCTTTCAAGCTGTACAATCCTGTCTTCTGTCTGCCTACTCTGATCCATCATGAGGTCAGCTAGAGTAGATCAGAGGGCTTGTTGTTCCACCCTCAGGGCCTCACGGTGTACCTCTGCTTGAGCATTAAGTGTTTCATGTAGAGCCACCATTTCAGCCCGGCGTGCCCTGTCATACGCCGTCATGCCCAGCCTGAGTTTGTGGCACGTGGACTGCGTAGCCCGCTGATGGAGGACCATTTGCCTTACAGAGGGGAGGATGGAATGGGCCACACTTTCCATACCTTGAGCAATCATCTCAACTGCTCCCCCCTGTTGCTGTGCTATGGCAATCATGGAACGCTCCCACTACGTTGACCCCAGTGGCACATGGCCACCGCATTGCTAGACACCACACCTGCTGGGCCCAAGGAGCCGTGGTCCTTGCTGGGTTGGCGCCGCCCGCGGCTGCAGGACTGCATCCCTCCATCGACCTGATGCCCCAGGAACATGGCCAACTGGTGTTGAGTGTGACCGTGCACCTGTAACCACCACAGGCGGACATTCCAACCCTGCCTGGCACCCTACTGCAGGTATTGCAGACAGAAGACCATCTGACACAGGATCACCTACCAGCGTCGACATGTCATGATGCAGATCCGGCTCAACATCGTTGTCAGAGGATACATCAGAACCTGACTCAGAGTCAGCTCTGGAAACGATGGCCTGGAGCACCTGTGGGTTCTCGTGGGCTGCCACCCCACGACCCCCACTGGTGCTTGGTTGGTCATGTGAACTGACCACCGTGTCTGGGCTGACATCTTCATCCTCTGCTGCCAGTGCGTCATCACCTGCAACATAAAGAAAAGAAACAAGAACACGCATGTCAGAAGCACATACCACACACATACAGTTCATAACATTGACAGCTAAATAATGAAACAGCCTTGTCATAGGCAACTCAAACCCCAACATGCATCCAGTGGCATTGAAATGCAGGGCCATTCATAAATCAGAAAAGGATGTGTGCAAAATGTGAATGCAACACATGTATTGCATGTTGCACATCACCTGCATCACACACAACCGCCAGAAGGCATATATCCAATGCCAAAATGAGAGATGGGAAAAAATAGACAGCACCTAGCATAAGCATGTGTTAACACACAAACAGACACAGCTAGAAATGTAACCAAACACACCATGATACATGTAACATGCATGTTCATGTGCAGCACTCATCTACAATCAACTATGCACAGTACATGTGTCATAGGAGGCACCTACACTAGTGCATTTGCATACTCTGTGAGGAGGGACATGGGTACATACATGTCAGGTCAACATCACACAGCACCATCATGATTGAACGTTGAAGGGTTGAAGGGTTTAACTTGGCACAGGAGTGGGTGTGTGCGTTGCAGTGCATGTGTAGCCCCTCAACTTACAACATCAAGACGTACGTTGTGATTATAATATTCAAACCTTATGGCAGTGTAACGGCAATTGCAGCCATCATGTGCAAATGGCATGCACCAGGTAGCATGGTTTCCGTGAAACACCCACCCTCTGGCTAATAGCAGGGAGGCACTGCATGGCAATGACATGTTCCACGCCAAACTGTGCATTGCCAGACAGTGTAGGCGTGTGTTTATTGCATTTCGTCAGTCAAATGTCACTTCAGCCAATGAGAAGTGGACATGATGGAGGAGAGGCGAGGAACCATCCATAGTACATCCATGCATGTAGAAGACAACACCAGTTGAAAAGTGGTCATGGGCCTGTAACTGGGCGATACATGGCTATGATACAGATGTGCACATCCTAAAGTCATGCATGATGACACACAGATCGACAGTGAGCATGACATGGCTGTCCAAATGAGATGACACTTGGATCATCCTGGACAAATACAACAATGAGCAGGTTGTCAAGGACACCTAGGGGCAAACATGGAATGCACACGTAACATGATCCTGCACATATGTACATGGGGAGCCACTGCCATTAGCACACTCAGAGTGATCCACACTGCACCAAGGACAAAGGATTCATATGACATGATGTGACATCTCATCAAGATTGCACTTGTACACAAATGGCTCAGAGCGCAAAAAAGCTAAGGGATGGGAACAAGGGAGAAAAGGAATTCAAAACAACTATCATACTGGGCACAGTGACATATAGAACACGCTACTGCATGGAGAAGGGATAAAGGTTTGAAGACCCAGGAAGGGGGAGAGGGAAACATGCCAAACATATGAGACCAAAGAAGGCAAATGAAGTCCAATGATAGAATGTCCATTTAAAAAGTGGGAGTGCAGCCAGCAAGTGGCAAGTGCAAGATGTTTTGGACAGGGCAAATATGATGAGTGCAGACAATGAGTGCTGGACTATATGGGGACACGCACTGGACCATTGATATGGAAGGCCTGTAGGCAGTGCAGCAAGGAGGCAGGGTGAGCAGGTACCTGATTCAATGGACAGAGTGTGTGCAGGGGCACAGTGCCAACATAGGACACTGTTCAGCTGGGTAGAAGAGGGGCTAATGCAGGAGCAAGTGGGAAGGTGTGGAGGTGCTTCCAGAAGCAGATATTTCTCTCCTCAAGATTCAACATGGCCAGTTGGCTGTTCAAAAGTGAGCTCCCAGGTGCACATATAGATCTGCTCCTACCTTATTCATTCCATTAACGACTGACCTTGAGGGAGTATGGGGTAGAGGAGCAAAATACTCAAAAGAGGAGGAATTAGTAGAGAGATTTTTGAAGGTATTTTCTACCCAGTCCCAAGAAAACCTTGTGCATAATGCAGAGGGTCTGAAGTAACATCCTTGCATCCACTGGTAGCCAATGAAGGGGTCACAGAGCTGGAAAGATAGGATCCCAGGGTTCGAGGCCAAGGACAAGTCTTGCAGTCCTGTACTGGATTAGTGGTGGAGCGTGGAGGCAGGTCGAATAATAAAAGAGACTGTCACAGTACCCAAACCTTGAGTAAACCAGAGCTTGACAGACTGTGAGCATGTAGGCGAATGTTAGGAAAGGCACAGTACCCTTGAGGAGGTGGAGCAAGAAGTTAATCCATTCCAAGATACGTCAAAACAATGTGTGTAAAAGGGATGTGTTGAGTCAAAGGTGACCCTGAGGTTCTTGGCCTTGCAGGTGGAGGCAGGAGGAGGGCCAAGTGGGGCTGGCCAGAGATTGATGTCAAAGGATGGCAAAGGTGCATAGATGATGAGGATGCCAGTCTTGCTGGCATTCAGACAGAGACCATTGTTAGTACACCAAAAGCAAATGGCAATGAGGTTATCAGAAATAAGGGAGGGACAAGAGGTGACCAAGGTCAGCCATGAAATGAGTTGGTTGTCATCAGCATAGCACCAGAACTTGTGCAAAAAAATGATAATGCAGTAGACAAGAGCTGCCACTTGCTCTCCATGAATTGGGGCCGAGAGGTCAGACCCCTGGTGAACAACACAGAGATTGAAGATAGGAAAGAGCCTACTTGTAGCTGGTGGGTCACACATGCCAAACACACATGTCATTGAGTTACACGCATCAATACTCACCAGATGATGCATCATAATCCATCCTCTCTCCCACTCCACGGATTTGTTCTTCAAAGATGAACTCTGAAGCGATCTCCTCATGCTGAGTGAGTTCATCCTCCTCTGGTGGTGGCCCACCACCAGTCACCAAAGACATGGTGTAATTGGAGGCATGCTTTTGCTTAGCACTGCGTCTGAGGTCATTCCAGCGCTTGTAACAGTCCTGAGCTGTGCGCACCTGGAATCCCATGGATGTCACACCATCCACAACATGCTGCCAGTGGACCCAACGCTGGTGATGCATTGTATGGCACTGTGGACCCACAAGGATATCGCGTTGGTGTTCCGACATGTAGTCCACAGGGAAGTCCAGTTCCTGATTGCAGAAAGGCTTCTACCTTGACGTGCCGGAAGTCAGAGCTGTGTCTGGGGTCCCAGCCTCTTGTGCAGGAGCACGCTTCCTCCTTTTGGACGGTGGTAGTGAACCTGAGGGGGCAATGTGGCCCTGATCAGTGGGGGCAGTGGCGCTGGTGGACTGGACCAAGGCAGTGGGTGTTGGTATGCAGACAGAAGGTCTGGCTTGGGTCTGAGTCACTGCCGGGGGAGTATTGGCTGCATCTGCATATGCAGTTACCACCACCAAGCTGCTTGGGGCAGCAGATGTCATAACTGCCCCAGATATGTGTGCCACAGTCTCAGCCACAGTGGACGCACATGAGCTCACCCCCCGGACAAGATGGAAATCGTCCTGGGAGTCCTCGTCACACAACACAACATGCTCTGCCTGATGCAGCTGCATCTGCAGCTACCACCACCGGTGGGCCTGTGACAGCAGATGTAAATTGTTGGGTGAAATGGGTGCCAGGTTGTGATGCAACAGCTGCATCACCATGTACCACAGGGGGTGGTGGCATGTCTGCACGAGCACGTGGCTGGGCAGCCCGTCACGGAGGGGCACCCCTGCCTCTTCCACCCTTGTAGCCACCCTGGCCACCCTGGACTCCCCGTCCGCCCTGGTCTCTGCGCCCACGTGCTCGACCACGCCCAGCCCTGGAACGACGCCCAGCTCTGCTGCCCTTAGCCTTTAATGGCCTCCCAACCATGGCACTGATGGAAAATGGGCTATGGGAGGTTCACTCAACAATTGTCCTGGGTAATTGGCTAGAAGGGGGGAGGGTACTTGATGGAATAGGTACCCCAGTGCCCCTGCAAGGCTGTCTGTGACCCCTGGGGAGAAATGACGGGCCATACAACGCTCAGGCACCCCCAAAAAGAAAAGAAGAAATTGGAAAAATAAAAAAGCGTGCACGCGACCACGGTAGCCCACATGTGTGAATATTACCTCCAGCAGTACGGTGTGGCACCCAGGAACACAAAAAAACATGTATGCGTGGAACACACGGGCTACTATGTCCTCTAAACGGTACGCATGCACAGGGGGAACCAGAGTGGGAAAAAAGCGTATGCGACTCACCATCTGCCTTGCATGTGAGTCCAGTCATGTGTGAGGCACATCAATGTTGTATGTGTTAAAATGCATGATGCACAAATGCATGTGGGGATGCACACATGTTAGCATTTCTGTGTATGTACTGTGGCATGGTTGTGGTGTGACACTGATGCTGCTTCTACCTTCATGTACGTGCATGGCATACATGTGAGTGTGTGTGTTTGACATGTGTGCAAATGTGATACACCACGGATGCATGTGACACAGACATGTGGGAACTCGATTGGCAGATGTGACATAGTTGCCGATGATTAAACTGTGACAGGTGGTAGAGATGTACAGATGCATGTATGTCTGGTGGCCTGTGTGCATGTGTTCGGCACTCCCCGTGTTGCATGTGACGTCAGGCTAACCTTTGGATGTTCATGATATTGTATGTGTATGGATGCTGCTGCCTGCTGCAACATTCCTGTTAATTTGCGCATGTGTGTGTTCAAATTATATGTGTGTTGGGGAATGTGATGCCATCTGTGAAGTTTGCCACTGCCACTCATGTGCAAATGTCATGTGTGTATCAGAACATTCTACAGTGCCCTGATGCCTGTGTTCTGTCTCTCCCTGTCTGCAGCGTCAACTGATGGAGAGGACGGAGACAGTGCTGTGGAGCACAGCGGCAGGGATACCACCGCCAGCCAGAGACGCAAGGCCCAGCTCCCCTCCCAGGTTGTCATCTCATCAGGGAGTGAGGAGTCTGGTGCCGTGTCCGGGGCCGCAGCTGCTGAGGGAAGGTCCAAGAGACGGAGGTCGGAGGTGGACTCCTCGGCAGCAGAAGGGGCAGATGAGCCCCCACAGGGGGCTATGGAGGTAGATGGCATGGAGTCATCCAGGTTGGTGGGGGGTTCGGTTGAGGAGGAGGCCATGGAAGACCCACGCACGGGGCCTGGAGGGGGGCATTCCACTGGTGCTAGTGGTGCAATCCAGGGGTAGGGACAGGAGGCAGCATAGGCTGCCGCAGAGGTACCTGTGTAATCCTTTCCCCGATCCTGTGACTGCATCACCCCGCACCAGCAGAGATGCCTTCGTCCAGACCCGTTCTCAGGGAGGGATTGCGCGAACAACAACTGGTCTTCCTCTCCCTGCGGACATGGCAATCCGTGACCGGGTTAAGCCTGTTCTAGCTGGGCTGGCGTTGCGTCAACGTGGTATTCGGGATGACGTGCTTACTTCTCCTGAGGAGAATGCATGTCATTTCGAATACCTCATTGACCGCGTCGACCTACTAGGACGGGTCACCAGCACTGGGTTCCTCCGTGTGCTGGATCTTCTAACGAACCCCTCCTCAACTGCACCCCCTATGCGCCAGTCATCCTCTGTGCCATCTACCTGCCCAAGAATCACCTGGGCACCCTGTGGAGCTGCCCCTGAACTAGCGGCCAGGCTGGTGGAGGACACATCCCTGCCACAGTCGGGAGTCGGAGGTCCAGCAGGGATGGCCACCCCAACAACTGGACCCCAGCAGGAGGAGGACGTGCAGGCAACGACAGGCAGGGCACATGCACGGCAGCAGCAGGCTCAAGGTGAGAGTGATGATGGCTCGGGGCCGTCAACATCACAGGGGCAGGAATCGGCCAGAGGGCAGGAGGACCCTGGATTGGGAGTGTCTTCCTTGTTGCAGCAGTTCGGCCAGCAGATAGATGCAGAGCGGCGGCGGGCGGAGGAGGCACGGCTCACTATGGTCAGGGCAGAGAACTCCATGCACAGGGCGTTGAGGTGGGCTGAGTGCCTCTAGGCAACTCGCAGGGTGTTGGAACAGGCCATGACTGCATCCCTGTGAGACCTCAAGGCCAGGGAAGAGTCCCACCTCCGGGACTTTGAAAAGGAGTTCGATGATGCCCTGGCCTGGAACATCAAACAGTGAGCCGTAGGACATGCCCGACCGCCTTTGTACATAGTTCATTAGTGTTAGGTTTCTTTATTTTTTTATTTTTTTTTGGAGTTCATGGACATTGCTCTACTTGGTATATATAGTTTTTTCTCCATAGGACTATTTTGTAGGTTTCCTTTTGTTTGTGGATCATGGACCATTTGGACTTCAATTGTATATAGTTGCAGACTTGTACATACTTTCTTTTTCAATGTTCCCATGGAGCAATGGTTTTCTTTTATTTGGATTATGTTTTTTCTTATTGACATTGGCAATGGACCACTTTTTTATTCAACATGACTATTTTTTTTTCTTCATTTGAATAACATTTTTTTTGGTAATATCTGTCATTGTACATTGATTTTCAAGTTTAATATCCTCTATGTTAGTTCATTATGTTTTTAATACATTTTTTCTTACTTCAAGATTGGTGTTGTGTTCTATCATTGGTTTTGTGCATGTCTCAATGCACATTGCCTCAGTCATGTGTTGCCACTGTGTGGCTCCGTTTTGCATTCCTGCATGGGCATGGTGGTTCATTTAAGACTTTCATGGCATGAGTAATTTGTGAGTGAGTTCTGTGGATGGTTGCATGCTTGTACTGGGGGGCAATGGGGATTAGGGTTGGCACTAGGGACATGGGTCTGCTTTGTTAGGACATGTGGTTTGGTGGGCCATGTGTCAGGGCCTGCTGGCAGGTGCCCATCACTGCTGGGTGGGTGGGTTGCTGGGTGGCTGGGGTACATGAGTCGGGGTCTGCTGGCAGGTGCCTGTCACTGCTGGGTGGGTGGGTGTCTGGGGGACATGAGTCAGGCCTGCTGGCAGGTGCCCGTCACTGCTGGGTGGGTGGGGGCTCAGGGAGACATGAATCCGGGCCTGCAGGCAGGTGCCCGCCACTGCTGGGTGGGTTGGAGTGTAAGGGGTTGCAGGAGGACATGAGTCGGGACCTTCCGGCAGGTGCCCATCACTGCATTGGGTGGCTGGGGGACATGAGTCGGGGCCTGCTGGCAGGTGCCCGTCACTGCTGGGTGGGTGCGGGTGCAGGGGGACATGAGTCAGGGCCTCCTGGCAGGTGCCCATCACTGCATTTGGGGGTGCAGGGGGACATGAGTCGGGGCCTGCTGGCAGGCACTCGTCACTGCTGGGTGGGTGGAGGTGCAGGGGGACACGAGTCAGGGCCTACTGGCAGGTGCCCGTCACTGCTGGGTGGGTGGGGGTGCAGGGGGACATGAGTCGGGGCCTGCTGGCAGGTGCCTGTCACTGCTGGGTGGGTGGGGGACATGTGTCGGTGCTCCCGAGTGCATGGTACCATGTGGGCTGCCTGCGGGGCATGCCCAGGGGTGTATGGTAGTCCCCTGTGGTGTGGGCTGCTTGTGGGGCATGGGGAGGGTGGATGGACTGCCTGTGGGGCATGGGGAGGGTAGATGGGCTGCCTGCATGTATTCCGGGAGTGCGCAGGCAGTTTTACATGCGTTTTTGCTATTGCGGGCGGGGTACGTGTATTCCGAGGGGTGCACAGGGAGTTTTACATGCGTTTTCGCTAGTGCTGGCGGGGTACGTGTATTCCAGGGGTGCGCGGGGAGTGTTACACACGTTTTTGATAGCACAAGCGGGGTACGTGTATTCTGGGGGTGCGCATAGGCTTTTACATGCGTTTTCAATAGCGCGAGCGGGGTACGTGTATTCTGGGGGTACGTGTATTCTGGGGGTGCGTGTGGACTTTTACACGTGTTTTCGATAGCATGAGCAAGGTACGTGTATTCCGAGGGGTGCGCGTGGACTTTTACATGCGTTTTCGCTGGTGCGAGCAAGGTACGTGTATTCCGAGGGGTGCGCGGGGAAATTTACACGCATTTTCCTGGGTGGGGGGCTGTAAGCTGGTGCACTGGCCTTTGCGCCATGTAGGGGATTTGTGCCATGTTTCTGGCGCACGGGCGGGGTTGGGGCCGTAACTGGCGCTGATGCAGGGTCGCTGCACCACTCAATCCATGAATACGCTGTGTGCTAAAATGGGTTTTTGGCGCATGCGACTGGTGCAGACTGTCGCACGCGCACTCTGTGCGCCAGCCGCGTGCGCCACTTGTGCACTAAATTCTATGAATTACCCCCCTTCTCTTCACTCCAATTAACTTCGTTCTGCCCACAAAACATTGCATCCTACTTGAACTGACCAGTTTCATGCACATTTGGGGAATGATTCCTGCAGGGTCTTAACGTGTCATATTAAGTTTGAAAATATAACTGATGAATCTTTCACTAACCTTGCTATTGGGTCCACCATCGCTTTGAAAATGGCGAGACTCTCTGCGCCAATTTCCTGGGAGCCTCCTTGACCCTTTTTTTGCATATATTGGGCCTGATTTACAAATCGTTTTCCAATGGGGGTTAAATCAGATCCATTGTGGCTATTAATCAGGGGGGTTACTGAATAGTAGATTTAATTATTCAGCTGAATACTGAATAGTTAAACAAGTCATCCAAATAGTTACCTTTTTAATAAATAATGTTATGTAGACAAGAAAAACAAATTAAAAAAGCATGTTAAAATTAGTATATCCATTCTTTATTGCATTTCTTTTCTTTGTTGTCTATGCAAGAGGTTTATGTAAACCATGAAAGGAATACATCATCAGAAAATAAACTGTTTAATAACAGCACAGTTTGTATTTTTTTGCATTCATAGGTGTCACTTGTTGGAAAGGGCCCAAGTAACTGAGCCTAGCCCACAAGTACAGTATGCATGTACGCAACCACTGTGAGGGAGACTGGGATGTGTCTACTTGTGCTTTCAAATGGCTCTTTTGATACCCCCACCCACAACCCCTCCTCCCCCATCTTTACCCCTCTGGCTCCAGCAAGGCAATGACACACAGAAGGAGTGATTACATCAATTAGACCTTGCTGACTGCTGAAGTAGTTCTGAATACACACCTTTGTGATGCTAAAGCCATGATTTCAACATGTGGTACTGAATGGGGATGAGGCACTTGAAAAATATCTTATTATTAGTAGATAGTATTTTTCTTTATTTTTCAGGTGGGGCATGTTTGCAATGTTTTGGGGCATGTTGAAAGACACCAGACAACTAAATATGGGTAATGCTCCATGGCTCTCGCTGACCCTACATGGAAGGGACAGTACTGATGTTCAATGCTTTAATTGCAGGGTTCGTAATTGAGGGGAGTTGGGAGCTATTTAGCTCCTGCTTGTGGCCAAGAAGAACCTGCTAGCTTGGCTCCAACAGCTACCAGGAGCTACTTTTGGCTCCCTGGCCAACTGATGCCGGACAAACACACCTATATGAATTTAAATCTTTGCATTTGGGACAATCTATTATTAAGCATTAAGATACATCTAATGCAAAAAAGGTCATAAATAATGGACCCAGTGATTACTGTGTATCTTAGGTTGAAGTTAGATTTGCGGAAGGGTATGTAATAGCTTCTGGTTCTCCAGTGTTATCTTGTGGTCACTGTTTAATGCTGAATACCGAGGAGCTGCTTTTAGCTCCTGCTTATCAAATATTAATCTCGATCACTGAATTGGCATTTGCATGTTCATGTTACTTATTTATTTTACTTGTACATCCTTTTGGCCCAATGTTTCTAAATTGTAAGCTTGCATCTCCTTTTCTTTATTACACAAATATCCCTCTTTTTTAGCCCTAATGTTGCGAGGAATATTTCTGCCACAGACTGTGGCATTTTGGATTAAAAAAACATATAACCATGTTCATTAGTAACATCTGTCACATTTACTCAATTCAAATGACTAATTTTAGGTACATGAGAAAGTTGGAGGGCAGGAATTGTAATCTATTTTTCTATATGACAAGCACATCTCTGCCGCAGGCATATTTCCTACTGAGCAATCTTACTTGCTTTATAAGCTTAACCTGCAGACTGAATACAGTTCTTTGCTGCAGGCATGATACCTACTGAGCTATTTAACTCAGGCTTTGGAACTTACTGGGATCTATGCCACAGACTCATGAATCCACTTAATATGATGTGGGTTTGTAATTGATGGCACTGGAACATGTAACATTTAGATTTCTCACAGATGTCCAATAATCAATAAGCGCCTAAACAAAAGAACATTTTCCAGTAGCATCTTCACAAACTATAGTTCCAGCTCAATATTTTTCAGTTGCAAAATACAGGAGAAATTAGAGTTCCGCTTCAGCTATCCCCTGCCCAGCAAACCACTATATGAAAGTCTGTCTATCCAGCACATGGAGAGCAGGGACCTTGTTTGCACTTTAAAGCCTCTGCCATGCCTGTACTCAATCCAAAAAGTGAGAGCAGCATTTGTTTAATGCTACTTTTAAAGGATAAACATGACATGCCTGAATGATTCTAGGCACAAAGTCAAAGCAGTACTTAATGTATGCTGTAGGTGAAACTATTTGGCTTTGAGTGATAATTAATTAAGTATTCATTCAATGCTAAATATCTCATTTTCACCCAGAATTAAGGCTGAATACTTACTCAAAGCCATATTTTGGTACACTCCTACTATTATTATACATGATTATTAATGATAAGATAAGACCTCTCATTAAGCCCAGACCGTATACAAAACCAATAAGTACATTATTTACTAATTATCAATCACTTCCTTCCTACTTTTCACCTTTAATTGTCCAGCTTCCAACTACTTCCTTTGCAGATACTGTTAGATAACTTGTCAGGGCCATTTTCACAACTTCATAGTTGAGAAAATGTGGTGAGATGTTGCCCCAAAAACACACTTCTACCAGGGATTCCTTAACACAGGCTAATTTGCCTTGATCGTAGGTTGGTCCCTGCCAAAATGTGTACCATAGATCTTTGAGACTGGGAAAGAGTTTGGATCTAATTCTCAAGTCACTTTGTAGAATCAAGTGCAACTGTGTTAATTGGAGAGAGAGTTGTTAAATGTTACTTTAGGAGATGCTATTGTTGACATGCTGCTTGATACAAACATGTTTTTCCACTTCTGTGCTTCAAAAAATGTGGTTAAAGAAAATAATGTTGGGCCTGACAATCTTTGATTCAGAGGGTACTTTTCATTTGGGAGATTACATCTTAAATAAAGTAATATCATTATGGGTGCTGGTATGGTGGTGTCATAATGGTTTTCAGTATACCTTCCCATCAACTGACTGGTGGCTCCTGCCATTTCAACTTCCAGTTCTTCAGCTCATTTGTTACACCATAAAAGGATAGAGGTGTTAAGGTGGCAAGGGTAATTAAAACAAATATCCATGTTTACTATCAGGCAGAGCTTCTGGGAACCCTATATACAGCTCTCTGTTTCCTGTGGCAGACACTCATTGGGCCTCATTCCGAGATTGGCAGTAAGGGATACCGGGCACCGGTAAGGAGACCGGTACCGGTAATCCCTTACTGCCCTATTACAAGGTCTCCAATTACGTCTGGTCTGACCAACCGTTGTGAACGGGACCCTTTAAGGGACCAGGGTGCAAATAACGGGCTTGACATTCGCGAACCCGTTATTTGTGCCCTCCCCATTCCCATTGAGCCCTATGGGATCACAAATGGGAATGGGGAATGGCTTTTTCAATGGGGACTTACCAGTCCCGCAAAGGTCGGACTACACCGGTAAGTTCCCATTGAACTATACCGATGCCGGGCCCGGTATTGGTGGCAGTCATAACGCAAATAGCGCCATGACTACCACCAATCTCGGAATGAGGCCCATTGTCGGTCCTATGTTCTGTCTGCAAAATCAATCATTTTTGCACCCTCCATTGTGTGGGTCTATTGTGCAAAGGAAGTTCTGTAAAGGATTAATTTAATGGCTCAGTCCCCTACCCAACTCGGACTCTCTGGGGACATTCCTGAAAACACCACTCTTCCCTTTGGCAGCCCTCACACTCCTTCACTGATTGCCAAATCTGGGGAACACCGCTGGAATCCAAGAAACTCCTCTCTCTCCACTTCTCTCCCTCAACTCCACACTCTCATTATCACCCATGCATGATCGGCCCCCTCCCTTTGCTTCACTTCCTCTGCAATGTTGTCCCTATTGATTCTCTATGTCTGCTGGAGAGGACGTTTCACATTGGATTATGTGTAGAATGTCCTCTTCTGGATACATTAACGACATGGGCTGTTGTCTTCATTAATCACCTTTTCATTATTCTTGTTTTAATTCTAAACATGTGTACTCACCTGCAATTTTAAAATATCCACCAATTGCTTCCTTATGTACTCTCGGCTGTTTGAACCTCTAGCTACTATTCTGTCACTTCTGGACATAAAGGGCCTGATTCATGGAATTTCTAACACGGTACGAAGTGACTTTGCACTGCCAGCAAACACCCTTATTCATAGAGTGGTGCAAAGTGTATTTTTGCAGTCAAAGTGACTTTGCAATGTTGGCAGTGCAATCACTTTGCACTGTGCTAAGAATTCCACGAATCAACCCCAAATACTCCTTAACCCTTTTAGACGTGCCATACATTTGTTTAGACTGCAACCGTTTTACACAAACAGTGTTCTCCTTTTTTAGCAGTATTTTATGCAGTACTGTAGAACTGGTTTCATGATATACACTTGGAACTGTCTAATAGGGTCATTCTATTTCTTCTTGTGCCTTATTCCTGTGAAAATGTATACAATGAACGTCAACTCACACATGGCATTCTTTTGGGGAATTTGTAATGCTATAGTACATATTGGTGTGTGGTGCACTCTTTTACAAACCCTTTTCAGCCAAACAAAAATGATGATACAAATGTATTTACAGATCTGCTATGTTCTCATGGTCAGTTTGTTTGCCTGTTTGATCAAATAAATATGTATTTAGTCTCTACATTCTGCCCATTACTAGTTCAAGCTGTCATTAGCTTGTGTTGCTCTTAATGCCACTGAAGGAAGCTAAATGTCCCTTATTGGACCTTCCTCTCTCCAAAGTTCCCTCAACGTGTTAACTATGTTTTGAGTATATGGCCCTCATTACAACTCAGGCGTTAAGGGTTAACGCCACCGTTAACCCTTAACGCCACCGTTAACCCTTAACGCCTGATTCTGATTTTAACGCCTACTTTTAGCAGGCGTTAAAATCCATGGCGCTAACCCGCCATGGTGCTAATTACGCCGCCGTAATTTACGGCGGCGTAATTAGCGCCTTCCCCACTCCCATTATGCCCTATGGGGCAAAAATGGGAATGGGGAAGGGAAAATGGGAAATGGGGATTTACCGCCCCACTCACCTTGGAATGGGGTGGTAAATCCGCCATCCACCATGGTGTAAACAGAGTTTACACCATGGTGGTAAAGTTGGTGCACTTAGCACCACGGTCATAATGACCTCCTATGTCTCAATTCCTGCACTAAACGTGGGGTGATAAGGTATATGAAGCCACCACTTTTCACTGTATTGGCCCCACATTATAGTCATAAAAGCACTACAAAAAATGGCCGCCAGAGAATGATGTCAAAGTGAGAAAATATGTCTTCTATTATCAAAAAGCTGCAGTTTCAATGTTACAGTTTGTGCATTGGAGGCATTTCATACATTTTGCCATTACACAAGTCACTGTTACCATGAATGTGTTTCCTCTGGGAGAACATAGTAAAAAAGAAACAATAAAATGACTTTCTACATCTTGCCATGTCAGGGTAAAGGCACAATTTAAACCTGATGCTCTAAGACACAGAGAACTGCCAAATACATACCAAACATTCTCTAGAGTAAGGATTGAAAGCCATATAGATGTGTGTTGAAAAGGCAAATTCCATGAGGATTTCAGTGTGTTTGTGCTGTTACCCTGTCTTGTGCAACCTGAAGCCGTGGAAAGAGGGAGGTACGGACTACCCATTTCATATATACAAATTGTAGTTTTCAGACCATCTGGCAATCTCGAATGTGAAAGGGAGGATAGCTCAACGGCAACGTGCTTGCCTTGGAAACAAGATGACACGGAGCAACATGGGTTCGATCCCCGGGTCCGCGCTTAGAAACCTCTGGGTATTAAGCGCGTTATAAATAACCTATCATATCATATCAATGTCTAGCTTTTCAATTATACTGCTAAGCATTTCATTTCATTCACAATTGACTTAAGTGATTGAAGTCTCTGTTGTTTCTACGTTGCTGTAAATAATATTCTCAAGACATGTTCTGACTTTGGGTAGTTATTTGATATGTGTGTGGTTTACCCATGCTCCACAAAGCGGTTGGGTTTTCGTTCTTTTTAGAGACATCACTTGAATATCTCTAAGGAGGTCTTCTACTGACATCAAATTCACTCTTAACCCTGAATTTGTCTGTGAACATGTTTATTTCTTTTTATTTTGCAATGACCTTAGGTCTTTTTCTAATGAAGTTATTCCATTTTCTTGGTCAATCCCATTGATGTTTTTGTTAATTGTTAATATGTCATCGGTTTCTTGTGTGTATCATCTGACTCTGTATTAATAACTGATATATTAATCTGATTAACATATCCAGCAGTTTTGCGAGTTTGATGGATTGCCATGATCTGAGTTATCTAGCTACTGTCGAAGTTCAAATTCATGTCTCCATGATATGTCTGGATAGCCAATACCTTGTACATTTCCAATTCCTGCCACAAACCCCTTCTCATTGCCTTCATTAATGTGAGAAAAAAAAAACATCCACATATATATTGGGTAATCTTTCCATCTAAGGCCTTCCCATCGCTGACACCTATGCCGGTGTTTCCTCCAGACAGACTCTCACCGCCATCCTCTTTGTCGTTCCTTCCCCAACCAATGGACCCTTCATATGGTCGCACTTCTCTCTCCTTCCTCCTCTTCTCCAATTAATGGTGACACCAATGGAAGGTCCTCTTGGCCTCCTTCTAGTCCAATAGAGTCATCATTGATGTCTATCTTAACAGCACCATCGTTGTCCAGAGCCCTCAGCCCAATCTTCTACTATTTAACAGGCGCCTCCCTCGCCTCATCAACTTCCTTCCTTCTTCTGCTATTCCTTCTATCACTTCTCGGGCTCCCCTGCCACCCCCTTCTTCTGCTGTTATGCCTCTTATGCCATCTACTACCGCTCTGGCTCCTCAGCCACCTCTGTCCTTCATCTCTCTGGCTCCCGTGCTATCCACTACCTCTCTGACTCCTCTGCCACTTCTGATGGGTACTCCTCTACCCTGTACCCCCCCAGAAGTCTTTCAAAAGTGGCAACCTGTTCCATGTGGCTACTCTCAGCTCTCGCTGTGCTAGAAAACACTTCTCCGACAACTGCCACCTCCTTGAACTCCTGGGCCTCGATGTTATTGCTGTTACCAATACCATAAAACACAATTGAGCAAGGTTATGGAGATCTACCTGCTGAAAATAGAGCAACTGAGTCCTGGATTTGTCACCTCACGATTTGGTAGACACAGAATTGTGAAAAAGTCTGTATACTGCAGTTCAGATTTAATTTAAGTGCACTAAGTGTCACAATACACTTGACTTTTAGGAGCATAGGTTAATCAATATTTAAAACATACACAGTATAGTACCTGAGTTAAATGATTCAAATGTTAAGTATTTGAAAAACCAATTTCTTATGTTTGTAAATTCTCTAAAGGTTCCTTGGGAAGGAAGCTAGAGAACTTAGTGGAGTCATAATCAGATAATCAGCACATTTGTGTGGAAACAAACAAGAGTTGAACAACAACATAGACAACAAGTCAACACGACAGTGTTTCGGCCATTTCATGATAAGGTAGGTGAGCTATGGTGGTGTAGGCCTTCATCAGGACGGAAGTTTCTTATCGGTGGAGTATCCTATGTGGTCTGTTGGAGTAAACAGATGGAGACTACGCCAGGAGTCAGTTGATTCAAAATAGACTAGCAGTATAGATGTAAGTAAATACAGGTAGGAAACAAGTGGATGCCAGTGCTTACCGGATCCGGAGAGCACATTGGCTCAAGGCGTCTTAGTGTCCGTGTACACTTAGAAGAGATGGAACATTCATCTTCTGAAACGCGGTCACTCCTGTCAAAAGGAGATCAAGGAATGGTCAATTATGCTGTGTCCAGTGTCCAGGACAAGTATCTTACCTCTAGAGACCTGTTGAATGGACAATTTCTAAACACAGACTGTGCTAAGTGTGCAAGGTGTGGCCAAAATGGAATCCTCACTGCGGATACACAAAAAGGAAAGGACTCAATGGAGAACCAACGGTGTGAACTTTGGTGGTGAGTGAGGGGTTGCTGTGTACTCGAGCTGAGTAATAATGTTCATCCCCAATCGATGACTAGAAGGGCAATAAGTGGCGTGTGTGGTGCTACAAAGGTGATAGTGCTGCCTGTGTAGGTGGACCACAGGATATGTCACCCACTAGAGAGAAGTGAAAGGCTGGTGGAGGTAATAGTGCCCTCGAGGAGCATGGCAGAAGAAATGGATGCAGTGTGCTAAGGGGATGGCATACATCATAGAGTGCATCAGCGCGACATGCGCGGCAGGTGCCAGATACGAATAAAGGCATCCCGTAGTGATCGTGCCCTCACAGTGTAAATAGGCGCAAGTTGCACGTGCGAGGAGGAGGGTGCAGGTCATAGGCTTAATAGCGCCTATCTGAACTTACCTCACGTGGGAGATCTGGGGACCGCTATGAGAAAGCTGCCGGTGGTGCAGTGTGTCTGCTTCATCGCGGCTTCTAGTGCGTGCCGTTACTGTGGAAACAGTGATGTTTATATACACTGCGGCCATTTAGGAAGGCTGCAGTGGGAAGCAGTCTGGACAAGTGCCAGTGTCAAGTCCGGTCTTATGTTGCTTGAAATAATTAAAGTCGGAATGTGTATACCACTCACAAGAGTGCAGCACCACAATCAAGCGATAATAATTACTGTTTGTGTCGCCTTGATGTGAACAGGCGTAACGCGGACAAGGACCCGCATGTAAGGTGCACACGTGTGACAATCTGTGGTATGTATCATGTGTCACAGTGCAGAGGATGTATGCATAACCAGTCACTGTGTTTGAATATTCTGATGATGTATAGGTGGGGTGCAAACATTTATATGGTGCCAACATCTTGTAGTGTGTTTCATCATGGCACAGTTTAAGAGGAGCTATGGTGTAAATACATAGCCACCATGTCTCATACAAAATGGGGTTACAAACATGTATGGTTCCACCATCTTGTAGTGTGTTTCATTATGGCACGGTTTAAGCGGAGCTATTTGGTGTTAAAAATACATAGCCACTGTGTCTCAAACAAAATTAGGTTTCAACATTGTCATGTTGTAAGTACGAGATGCACGCATATCATATTATTTCATAATGTATGGGCCCCCTCGCTGTGTCAATGTACACTAAAATTTCAATACATTCCATATTTTCATGAAATTCAGTTTACATCATACATGAGAGGCAGACATTGTGCATCATTTTATAAGAAGTGCTTCCACTCTACAGTAATGTTTAGGCCTTCTTTCACAGTACGTAGTTTGTGGACCAATTTCTGCTCTAGTTGGGTGAGAGTTCTGTCAATGTCGCTACCTCTTTTAGTGGTGGTCACTTCCTGAATTACAAACCACTTCATGTCCACGTTGGTGTGTTTTTTTTTAATGTAATGTTCAACCAAGGGTTTGTCCGGCACCTTCTTTTTTATACAAGATCGATGCTCACAAATTCTCGTTTTCACTTCTCTCATGGTTTTGCCCACGTACAGGAGTCCACAGGGCATATTATGATGTATACCACCTGTTTAGTGTTGCATTTGGTATGATCTCGTAAGTCCAGGTAATGTCCTTATGTGTGAACACTTTTGTGGTTTCAGTGAACTGGCATGCTGTACATTTCCCACAGCGATAGTGACCTTGGACAGACGGCAAGTTCCATAGGGTGTTTTGTTGTTTTGGTGGTTCTAAGAAAGTGTGCACCAATGACTTAATGCAAAGAGTGGAACTTTCTGGAGGGATCCAGTGTTTTTGATGAGGTGCCAGTGTTGTTTAATGGTCTTCTTTATCAGGTTGCTGAGTGGACTGTAGGTTGTTACGCAGACCAGTCTGTCAAGCTGTTTTTTCGTGGTTTTGGTTAAGCAGATTGTTTGATCGGTGTTGGCTGCTCGCTTGTTGGCGTGCTTCATGGATTTCCTGGGATATCCTCTGTCTAGCAGATGGTTTTGCAGGTCTGTGGCATGGTTATCGTATGTGTCTCGATTGATGCAGTTCCTCCTGATCCTAAGAAATTGACTGTAGGGTAGGTTATACTTAAGGCTTTCTGGATGGTAGCTCCCGAAGTGTAACAGTGTGTTGCGATCTGTTGGTTTGCGGAATAATTCTGCCTGTAGGTGGTCACCTGATCTATAGATATGTAGATCGAGGAAGTCAATGCCATGAAAATCCCAGTGCACGGTAAATTTGATATGTTGGCTGCACTGGTTAAGCCATTGCTGAAAGGCGGACAGCTCTTGTTGATCACCTCGCCAGATGTCATGATCTCTGCTTCCAAAAGGTCAGGGTTTTCCCAACTCCCTTGGAAGCAGATCCATAACCTAGGTTCCGAGTGCCAACCAGTCCCAATTGGGACCTTTTGGACCCAGTCCTGGCGCCAGTGGCACCAGGCTCATAAATATGCCCAGTCCCAGCGCTGGAAGCGCCGGGCTCATAATGCTTGGGTGGACTTACCTGCAGCAGACCATGCTGCTTACTTGCCTGCCAGTTGAGCCTCTGATCCTCTTCTGTTTGGAACTACTTTTCCTGTTGGGTGGGGCAGGAGCCACTCCCTAGATTCAGAACACTGGAACTCTTCTGGAAAGCAGGAACTCTTTTCTTACCTAGGCGTGGCTGTGGAAGGAGACACCTAAGCACTACAGGAGGCTATTTAAACCACACCCGATGGATGAATCTTGCTTTGCGTTATTCTGCATCCTCTGCAGCAGAACGCTCATCGTGTCTTCTGCATCTGATCCTGGGCCTAAGGAAAAAGGCTTACCATCCTGAATCCAGTCTTCAGCAACACCTATAAAGACAAGAAAGAACAGGTTAGCATTGCGGTCTTCAGTGACAGCTCTTCACTTACCTGGTCCATCGGCTGTCACCAACGCCTCGCGCTGCATTCCGGCATCTGAAAGACAAAGGCTTACCTACTCTTCGTGCGCTCCGGAGGTCTTCACACTGCATTCCGGCATCTGAAAGACAAAAGCTTACCAACTCATTGCACGCTTCGGAGGCCTTCGGCGCTGCATCCCGCATCTGAAAGACAAAACAAGGTGCGTTTAAAGACATTGGGGAACTTTAATACTCACGTGCCATTACTCCTTTCCACATCTAACCCAGTGGGTATTCCGGCACCCTGCAGCCGCTCCGAACTTGTACCTGCAAAATAAAAAGACAGTTAGAGCGCATCGTGAAGCAGGCAACAAGCGCTTACTTACGTGCTTCCAGGCGCTTCTATTCATCACACGGGCTCCATCTTCAACTCACTTCAGCCCGTCATCCACCATCGCCGGAACCCTGCAAAACAAGAAACATCATTACTAAAGACTTTAAAGACATTAGAATTACTCGAAACTTACAGTTCGTGCAGTAAACGACGGACAGCAGTCCTCTGAAGTCAAGAGGCCTGCTCCCCTTCTCCAGTGAAGAAACTGGTTACAGCACCCTGCCCCGAGGCAGATGGAGAGCACGGCGTTCACTTACCTAAGGTGAGAGCGTTAACCTTTGGGGTTCTACAGGAGAAGAGGAAGGGAAGAAGAGAGAGACATTCAATAACCCAGTTCCTTAATCCCATATTTTCTATCTGCAGACATCTTACCCTTCAAGTCAGACATACAGTGCACAGAGGTCCAGCCCAAAGAGCCAGCCGTGTGTTACACATCATCTTTGCAGATACGGTATACGCCCAGTCAAGACCGGCGCCTCTACGGGAATCAGGTGAGCGTTACAGAACACAAAGACTACCACAAAACTCCCGTCCAGGCGCTATGGAAACCTCGGATACCGACCAGCTAGCCCAGTTACTTGGGGAACTAAGGGCAGAAGTGCATGCAGCCCGTCAGGAAACAAACGCTCTAAGAAGGGAACTGATTATTTCCAAGGAGCGAACAGATGATCTCGCTAGACAATTGCTACAGTCACAAGCCGGACAGACCCCGTTACCCGCATCTGGGGGAAATCTTCCTTCTACATCCTCTATGAATCCAGTGCAGATCAACCTACCTGGGAATGTACCTCTGGCTCCGCCCGAACGATTTTCTGGTGACCCAAAGAGGTTTGCAGTATTTATCAATCAGTGCCGGTTGCATTTCTTATGCCGGCCAGCAGCCTTTCCAACTGATCAAGCTAAAGTAGCTTTCGTGCTTTCGTACCTTAGTGGAAATGCGGCAGACTGGTCGATCCCTCTAGTAAATCAAGATGATCCGGTCCTCCATGATTTTCAAGCTTTTCAGCTCAGTATGGAAAAACTGTTCGCAAGACATTCACAGGGGCAGGCCTTGGACAATGAGCTTCTTTCGTTGCGACAAGGTAATCAAGACCTTTTGGCTTATATTGCGTCTTTCAACAGACTGATAGTGGAAACTCAATGGCCTGAGGACAAAAGGATTACGCTGTTTTATAGAGGTCTACGTGGAGAGCTCAAAGATGTGTTAGCCCAAGTAGTGAATCCCCCACAAGATTGTTCGGACTATATAGACTTAGTCGTTCAAATAGATCACAGACTGCAGAACAGGAAGGCCGATCGTTCCAAGTTTGATGCTCGAGTATTTTCCAAACCGCCAACTCCTTCCAAAGGAGTAGACCCCGGGGAACCCATGCAAATAGGGGGTCTGAAAGGTCCTCTAACACAAAAGGAGCGGGAAAGGAGAAAACAGTTGCAATTATGCCTCTATTGCGGAAACTCAGGGCACTTTCTTCGAGACTGTCCAGTGAAACCTGCCAAGAAGGCAGTAGGAGCTGCAGTTACCAAAGTTACAAACTCTGAGCAGGGAAACGACCTCGCCCGACAAGAATAGAGGTCCTCTTGCCGAGCGTGAAAACCAGTTCCGTGACCTCGCATTTCGTGATACCTATGGTCCTCATTAGCCCTGATAATCCGGATCGATTACATGCAATTGAAGCTTACGTCGACAGCGGTGCCATCGGCAATTATGTGGATCATGAAATGGTTTTGAGGATGAATCTAACTCTTTATCCCAAGGCTGTAAAGGACGTCATTACTACGGTGGATGGTACGGAGATAGCCTCCGGGCCAGTAACGCATACCACTCAAGAGGTGACGCTAGTAAGTCAAGATGGACACCATGAGAAGATCGTGTTCGATGTGATCAAGGCCCCTCAGTTTCAGATTATTCTAGGAATACCTTAGTTAGAGAAACACAATCCTCTGATCGATTGGCGAGCAAGAACGGTCCAGTTTCCAGAATGTGTCTCTACTTGTCACCCTCCACCTGGTGTTGCACTGGCAGCAATTTCTTCAGAGACTCCCCAGTTACCTCCCGAATACCTAGAATACCAAGATGTTTTCCGGAAGGATCAGGCTAACTCTCTACCTCCTCATAGGTCTTATGACTGCCAGATAGACCTGATACCTGGATCTACTCCTCCTTGTAGTAGAATTTATGCCCTCACCGAGCCTGAGAACCTTCACCTTCGACAATACCTGGATCAATACCTGGCAAATGGGTTTATTCGTCCTTCCAAGTCCCCTGCTTCTTCAGCTTTGTTCTTCGTTCCAAAAAAGGAAGGAGACCTTAGAACTTGTATAGATTATCGCTCCCTGAACAAGATCACCGTTAAGAATAGATATCCGTTACCTTTGATCCCTGAACTCCTGGACCAAGTCAGAAAAGCATGCATATATACAAAGCTGGATCTTAGAGGAGCTTACCACTTGGTACGAGTAAAAGAGGGCGATGAATGGAAGACGGCCTTCCGCACCAAGTATGGACTATTTGAATATCAGGTCATGCCCTTCGGACTTTGCAATGCCCCGGCCGCCTTTCAATATTTTATGAACGATGTCCTCAGAGAGCTCATAGATGTGTGTGTTGTTGTTTACATTGACGACATCCTCGTTTATTCTTCATCGGAATCTGAACATCGGAAACACGTGAAAATGGTCCTCGAAAGATTGCGTCAACACAAACTTTTCGCTAAGTTGGAAAAATGTGTTTTCAACGTAACTGAAGTTGAATTCTTGGGATTCATATTATCACCTGGCGGAGTGCGTATGGATTCAAAGAAGGTCGATGCAGTTCTCAAATGGCCATCACCATCCTCCGTAAAAGGTGTGCAAAGCATGTTAGGCTTCGCTAACTTTTACCGCAGGTTTATCCCCGAATTCTCTCGAATAGTCCAGCCCATCACTGCCTTGTTAAAGAAAAACAAACGTTTTGAATGGTCTACCGAGGCGGAACAAGCTTTCCAGGATTTGAAGACTAAATTTATCTCTGCACCAATCTTAAAACACCCTCGCCCCGAACTCCCCTACATCGTGGAAACTGATGCTTCAAGCCTTGCCATGGGGGCAGTTCTATCACAAAAGGACCCGGTAACCAATCAGTTGCATCCCGTGGCATTTTGGTCCCGCAAATTCTCGCCTCCTGAAATCAATTACACGATTACTGACAAGGAACTTCTGGCTATCAAGTCTGCCTTTAAGGCTTGGCGGCATTATCTGCTGGGGGCCCGACACACCGTTACTGTGATTACGGATCACCGAAACCTGCAATATTTGAAAACCGCAAAAGCCCAATCCTCTAGACAACTCCGTTGGGCATTATTCTTTGCCGAGTTTGACTTCATAATTACCTATCGACCTGGTACAAAGAATGGTAAAGCTGATGCCCTTTCTCGGATGGGAGTGGAAGAACACTTGATCAACCCTAAACCTGTACCAATCATTCCCGAACAAATAATTCTGGGTGTAATCGCCACAGAATCCATAGAGGAAGTTAAGGATAAGGCCAGGCAACTTGTAACTCCAGCAGACATACAGAATAGGCATCTGCAGGGAAAGGACTTTGCAGTAAAGGACAACTTATTGTATTTCCAAGAACGATTATACCTACCCAGCACAGATTTACAGAAAAAAGTAATCTCTTGTTATCACGATTCTTTAATGGAAGGACATCCCGGTATGGCCAAGACCTCAGAAAAGATCAAGCGCTACTTCTGGTGGCCGTCTTGGAAAAAAGATATCAGAGACTTTATAATGTCCTGTGGAGTATGCGCCCAAAACAAGAGTCAAAAGGAAAGACCAGCAGGCCTCTTACGCCCTATTGACATCCCACCTCGCCCTTGGCATACGCTTTCTATGGACTTCATCACCGATCTACCTCCATGCTCCGGATACAATACGATTCTAGTAATCGTGGACTTATTCTCCAAGATGGCGCATTTCATTCCGCTCAAAGGCTTGCCAACAGCAGCAACTCTGGCCCGAGAATTTCTCAAAAACATTGTCCGACTGCACGGTTTTCCTTCGGTTCTAATTTCGGATCGAGGTAGTCAATTTATTTCTCATTTTTGGCGAAGTTGCTGTCGGTCGGCTCAAATTGATGTGAGACTATCGACCAGTCACCACCCTCAGACCGACGGACAAACCGAGAGGACCAATCAAACTCTGGAACAGTATTTACCCTGCATGCTGCAACAAACTGAAAAAACTTGGAAAGACATCCTTTGGATAGCCGAATATGCCTACAATAACTCTGTCCATTCGGGAACTGGGAAAACCCCGTTTTTTCTTTTGTACGGCAGTCACCCTCGAACCTCGGAGTTGGATCCCCTCCAAGATCTTGAAACACCAGCAGTAGACTACCTGCATTCTACAATCACCCAAGCCTTTAAGGAAGCTGATTCTCACCTTCAAAGGGCTAAAGAACAATACAAGAAAGGAGCAGATCAACATCGGAAGGAAGCCCCTCAATATCAAGTAGGGGATCAAGTCTGGTTATCCACCAAATATCTACCTCTAAAAGGGCCACGCACATTCAACCCAAGATACCTGGGTCCCTATTCCATCACTACCATAGTAAACCCAGTAGCGGTCAAGTTGGACTTGCCCCCGCACATGAAGATACATCCGGTCTTCCACGTCTCTCTATTAAAACCCGTGCAACCTCAAACCCGACTAACTAAATCTCCAAAACCTATCCTAGTTGATGAAGAACTCGAGTTTGAAGTCAAAAGCATTCTGGACTCCAAGATCTCCAAATCTAAACTATTTTACCTAATTGACTGGAAAGGCTACGGCCCCCAAGAGAGATCTTGGGAACCTGCTGAATATGTCCACACTCCTCGCCTAATAAAAAGATTTCACCGAACATTTCCTGACAAGCCAAAACCCCCGGAGAAGCCCGGTTTGGGAGGGGCCTTGAGGGGGGGTACTGTCATGATCTCTGCTTCCAAAAGGTCAGGGTTTTCCCAACTCCCTTGGAAGCAGATCCATAACCCAGGTTCCGAGTGCCAACCAGTCCCAATTGGGACCTTTTGGACCCAGTCCTGGCGCCGGTGGCACCAGGCTCATAAATATGCCCAGTCCCAGCGCTGGAAGCGCCGGGCTCATAATGCTTGGGTGGACTTAACTGCAGCAGACCATGCTGCTTACTTGCCTGCCAGTTGAGCCTCTGATCCTCTTCTGTTTGGAACTACTTTTTCTGTTGGGTGGGGCAGGAGCCACTCCCTAGATTCAGAACACTGGAACTCTTCTGGAAAGCAGGAACTCTTTTCTTACCTAGGCGCTGCTGTGGAAGGAGACACCTAAGCACTACAGGAGGCTATTTAAACCACACCCGATGGATGAATCTTGCTTTGCGTTATTCTGCATCCTCTGCAGCAGAACGCTCATCGTGTCTTCTGCATCTGATCCTGGGCCTAAGGAAAAAGGCTTACCATCCTGAATCCAGTCTTCAGCAACACCTATAAAGACAAGAAAGAACAGGTTAGCATTACGGTCTTCAGTGACAGCTCTTCACTTACCTGGTCCATCGGCTGTCACCAACGCCTCGCGCTGCATTCCGGCATCTGAAAGACAAAGGCTTACCTACTCTTCGTGCGCTCCGGAGGTCTTCACACTGCATTCCGGCATCTGAAAGACAAAAGCTTACCAACTCATTGCACGCTTCGGAGGCCTTCGGCGCTGCATCCCGCATCTGAAAGACAAAACAAGGTGCGTTTAAAGACATTGGGGAACTTTAATACTCACGTGCCATTACTCCTTTCCACATCTAACCCAGTGGGTATTCCGGCACCCTGCAGCCGCTCCGAACTTGTACCTGCAAAATAAAAAGACAGTTAGAGCGCATCGTGAAGCAGGCAACAAGCGCTTACTTACGTGCTTCCAGGCGCTTCTATTCATCACACGGGCTCCATCTTCAACTCACTTCAGCCCGTCATCCGCCATCGCCGGAACCCTGCAAAACAAGAAACATCATTACTAAAGACTTTAAAGACATTAGAATTACTCGAAACTTACAGTTCATGCAGTAAACGACGGACAGCAGTCCTCTGAAGTCAAGAGGCCTGCTCCCCTTATACAGTGAAGAAACTGGTTACAGCACCCTGCCCCGAGGCAGATGGAGAGCACGGCGTTCACTTACCTAAGGTGAGAGCGTTAACCTTTGGGGTTCTACAGGAGAAGAGGAAGGGAAGAAGAGAGAGACATTCAATAACCCAGTTCCTTAATCCCATATTTTCTATCTGCAGACATCTTACCCTTCAAGTCAGACATACAGTGCACAGAGGTCCAGCCCAAAGAGCCAGCCGTGTGTTACACATCATCTTTGCAGATACGGTATACGCCCAGTCAAGACCGGCGCCTCTACGGGAATCAGGTGAGCGTTACACCAGACCAGAAGAACATTGTTGATGTATCTTTTCCAGAGTACGATGTTGTCTCTGTAGGGATTGGTAGCTGCCAAGATGTATTCTGTCTCATAATGTGCCATGTACAGGTTGGCTATATCTGGTGCAAAGGTGGCCCCCATGCTGACCTCTTTGACTTGTTTGTATAGCTGGTCTCTGAATAAAAAGACATTTTCTGTCATAGCCAGTCTCACGCACTCTAGTATAAAGTTGGTGGGAACGGATTCGATGTTATTTCTCTTGTCCAGGAAAAGTCTCAGTACTTCCAGTGCTTCTTGTTGTGGTATGGAGGTATAAAGAGCCTCAACATCCAGGGTCATCAAGATGTAGTCTGGTTCCATGCTGATTTCTCCAAGCATTAAGATTGTATCAGTGCTGTCTTTGAGGTAAGAGGTCATTTGGTTCACAAAGGGTTTGAGAAAGAAGTGTGTGTATACTGACAATAGTTCGAATATGGAATCGCAAGCCGAAACAATGGGTCTGCCAGGCGGATTTTGTAGGCTTTTGTGAATTTTGGGTAGTATATAAAACGCTGGAATCCGTGGATGAACCTTATTCAGAAAGAGATGTTCATCATTGCAGATCCATGCTTCTTGTCGAGCGTGGTTAGTCAAACTTCAAATTTCTTCTTTCAAGTCCTTGGTTGGGTCCATCTGCAAGGGTAGATAGGTGTTGGTGTTGCTTAGCAAGTGTAGGCATTCATTATCGTAGTCTGTGGTATTGAGGATGACGATGCCGCCCCCTTTGTCCGCGGGTTTAATTGTGATGTTGTGGTTGTATTTCAGTGAGTTGAGAGCAGTTCTTTCTTGTATTTCAGTGAGTTGCAGCAGGCACAAAAGATACACCTTTCTCAAGGAGATTTTGTTCTGCTGGAGTAGTTACGCGGTTGCACAGGGCAGTGTATATGCCACAACGGTCATTTCAGACTTTTATTAAAGGTGACAGTAACCCCCTTTGAACCATGCCAACATGATTTTTGTGTGATAAACATACGCAAAGTTATTCATGAAAATTTGATTTGGGCCTTCCAAAAGATTTGAAAGTTGGTGTGAGGGTGAAGGAAAAAATTCACATGAGAAATATAAAGTGGCATATTTTTAACTGATCCGGCTCCTAAGTAAATGAAGAAAAAACATATCTCTGCATAGGAAGGGCGTGCCGACTTCAGATTAGTATCATCTGATTGGCCTTAAAATGTAGTTCTTAAAAATATATCCATATAAAGATTTGAAAAATTAGGGTACTTGCCATGTTGGTAGATTATCAGAGTTTAAACAGGCCAAGCCCACATGTCATTTTGGGATGACAAAGCTTTTGTCCTCCTACAGCTTTCCTAACGCACACCCCTCATCTCCTTGTTCTATAAGCACACAGGTGGGCAATGGGTAGAGAAAACCAACCAATCACCTTTTGCGGAATTATCATGACAAGTTTGTGATGTAATTTCCCTATAAGTAAACCAGTTTGCATCAGAACTGGGCTTTTTTCACTTATTCCAGGAGTTAACCTGCTGCAGAACTCTTGCAAGAAACACCCAAGCAGAAGTCCTGAATCTTGCATTAGAGACAGGGACGAGGAGACATAGAAGCTGACTGGGGCCCCTTTGAGGAGAGAGCGGGGACTATCCTTGACTGACACGCTTGCTGTCCCAGAGGTGCCCTGCTGGTTCCTGATCCACATTGCATGGTCTCTGCTGTAAGTAAAACTATCCCAAAGCCATAGAGTGTGTAGGCCCTGCATTTTTCTCAAGTATTGTTCTAGTATTTCCCCATAGCAAAATATTCTGTTCGTATAGATCCTTAGCATATTTAATTAAAGTAAATCAATGAATTCCCCTATTTAAATCACGGGATGTGTTGTGTTAGCATTTGAAACTAACAAGCTCTTCCTAGTGTGTTTTGACCGGTATAGACCTAATGATTTGCCAAAAGAATGAATGCCAAAACCTTGTTTCCAAGTGTGGGTGCAGGGTTCAAAACAAAATTCCCCATTGATTCCCTTCATTTTAAATCAGAAGGGTGAAGCCTTATATTTCCTTTGCATGTGAGGTGGGAAAAACAAAATTGTCCCTTTGTTCCCATTGTGATCTGACTCAATCCACAAAGCTCTGCCTGTTCTTTTTAGGTGTGGCAAAACGAATGTTCCCAGTGCTTGTATTTCCCTAATATTAAATATGTGGTAATAAGTAAAAAAAACAATGTTTCCTCTTGAATGCCTTCTCCAAAGAGTGCATTTCTATCAGAACCCAAAACGATTTACCCATTGTGCTCCCACTCTCTGCCACTGTCCTTCAATTCAGAGAGGTCTAGTATAACTGATGTTTGGAGGGTGGGTGTTGCTGGGAGAAAAAGTATTATAAACAGATGAGCAATCACTGTGTCTTGAATTGTTCTTTTTCTGTATTGATGGTTGATTCGAAAAGAAAGATGTGGGAAATTGTGACTGCATATCTCAGTATTTTCTCTGTGTTGGTGCCATTACGGAAGTAATGTTTGTTCTTGTGTTGCCACAGCATTGGTGGCTGATGTTAGTCTGTTTGTCAAATCTAGTATAAATAAATTAATAAATATATATTCTTACTACACACCGGTCTGTTTCCTAGTCCATTGTGGCACCAGGTATTTGTTGGGGTTGGGGGCGAGACTGGTTGGAGGCCTTACCAAATTGAACCTTAACAAACTAATAGTGCTTTGTTGTGCGCCACTTTGATTGAGGGTAAAGGAACTCCCTGAGTTGAGTGTGACTGCGCAATAAACCACAACAAGTTGCTTCTCCAAGCAGGGAATGGGGGTATATCTCTCTCCTCTGAAAGCGCGTCCCTCTGGAATGGTCTCCCTGCCTCTCTCTACCTTGAGCCGGATCGTTGTAAGTTCCGAAAGATCTCCATTTTCTCCTTTTCTTGCTTGCACTATATCCCCAGCTAACCTTCCCTTGCTCCTGTTCCATCTGGTGACTGGCTGCTCAGTGTCCGCAGAGTCTTACAGGACACATGCCCCCCCTGACCAGTTCCCCTGCACTTGCCGCCTGGCCCAACTTGCACTGCCATCTGGCTAACCTTACGCTACTGGGCTGGAATTGCCCTCTGTAGTCCCAGCCTTCCTTGCACTTGACTCAGGACCCTACTGCTCTGGGTGCATTTCTCCCTGTACCCTCCTCCTTGCACTTCTTTTTGTGCACTTGCACAAACTCAATGACAGGAGGCTTAGTAAGATTGTTGTCTTGTCCGTCCTTTGTTCCCACTCCCTTGACTTGTTTTGCCTTGAAACACTTGTTTATAGGGGCATAATAAATAACAAATCAATCAATCAATCAATGTATCAATCAAATGTTTTCACTACACTTTGTTCAGAGGGGTAAAGTATGCTTCTGCATTAATTGAAATCTTCATGTTTTTCTCAGTTCAATGTTCTTTGACACACTGCAAAATCTTACATTATATGACTCTATTGTTTTAACTATATTTAAATTCACTGTGGACCCTTCAATAGATAACATGATATCATGAACTCCTTTGATAGATTACCTGCCTGTATTTTGCCACAATTTAGGGTCATCAATTTTTGGTAGCCAGTAACAAATTATTTTTCCACCAATAACAGGTCTTGAATATTATATTGCCCATATTGTTGCAAATAAAGTTTTATTTGTAGTAGTTTAATCGTGGACCAATTGAGGAAAGTACAAGGTATGTACAATGATTTGTTCATGGTTGTCATGTTTTGGTCTGAAAGTGTAGTATGGTAAGTGACTGTGAACCGTGTTTCTATGGGGAGCTCCTATTACGGAATAAGCCAAAGTCACGGTGCTTAAGTTAAGCTTTTCTTTAACTGTTAAACCTTATGGCATTCAGAATTATACCATTCCAATTTCATGCATTTCTTTAACAATGTACTTAAGGGCTGTTATACTCCTGCATATCTTGTATTGCTGCTGAACGTAATCATTCCTAGTAAGCTTTAGAACTCATTGATGTCAGAGGAATCGGTTGAGTTCAGGAATGCTGCAAAGCTAGCTCTTCATTTGAGATTTCAGTTTCTCTTCAGTCATGTTCTGGCCTAAGGAGATAACTTTGGTTCTACAACATTTAACCTCGAGAGGGGTGACCTTGGTTCCTACATCATGCAAATGGGTAAATATATACTGTATTTCAGCTAATTGCTTCATTATATTTTGGTTTCCAAATGTGCATCTCTCTTTTGCCTCTGGAAGTGCATTTTGAAGGAATAGGTTAACGCTAATAAATTCTAAAGGACTTCTTAAAATCAGTGCTATATATTTAGGAAAGTAAAGGCTTGACAGTGAAAGTAATGGCTAGACATTATTGGTGAGCCTTGCTCCCGGCAACCACCAGTAACTAGACCATAGTCCATAATGAAATAACCCTTCATTTGTGCCAACTCTATTTCAATGTATGGGAAAGGATCTCATAAATTCCCCCAATGTCAGCACATGACTGCCATCAATGCTTGGACTTGACAACTCCTAATATTGTGTTGTACTATTGATTTGGCACATAGAACAAACTGACAGCTCTGAGAGTGTAATAGAATTGTGGTAAAGTGAATTTGAGTCACAGCCCACAGAGATATTGATCACACAAGGATCCCCTTCATATTATGAGAGTATTTGTCTGAATTGAATTAGGCAAGTCTAGGTTGCTTAGGGATCATCATATTTAATACATAAAAAATACAACTACTTTTTGAATTTCACATATGATTTCTTCTGCATCAAAATAATCAATTCATTAGGGTATAAATATTGCTTCTGGAGTGGTTGAAAATATTTAATTTAAGACCTCTTACCATGTCCATCTGCACAATGTTCTGGCAGAAAGTCAATAACAATATTAGCAAAATCAGCAGTGGAATACTTATCACCGCTCACCTTTCCAATCATTGCGCATTTCCCCAAATGACCATTGCAGGGTCCTTGATCATTGATGAATATGCATATCATGGCATATGTCATCTGCAACATACATGTGCAATTTGCACCTGGACTTTATTGTTATAGGCCGTTGTGAAAGTGTATGAATGCATCCAACCCTATAAGAGTTTGGAATTCCGAACCTGTTACGTTAAGATTAAATCTATACCGTGTGTAGGTCTACATAGCAGAATGGAAAATAACTACACCTAAAAATTATGATGAAATTGGGTTGGATATACCAAGCAATCGTACTGTAAATCCGCAGGGATGAAAGAAAGGGAATGCAATGATTAATTTCTTTAAAGGACTGGACAATCTCTTTCATGAATGGTTGAGTATTAAATGGTTACATTACTCTAGTAGAACACAATCAATTATGCTTGTGTTGAGTTTCACAAATTCTGCTCATGTGCCCAGCTTGAAGTAGTACCCACTGGCGGAGCTGGAGGGGCAGGGGGAGTGCCTGCCCCCACTGGCTCCCTCCTAGTGCCCAGTGCCTCCTACCTTGCCTCCCACTGGGTTGTGCCATTAATTTCAATGCATTAATTCACGGCTGCATGCACACAGTTGTGTACAGTGCTGCAGCGAGCCCACAGGCTACATAATAGTTATGTATAAATAAGATACGGTGAAGGCTAAATATTTCACAACATAAGGGTATATACAGGAGCCTCATTAATTTGGTATGTTGATAGTATTGTATTTAATGTAAATTGAAAAGTCAAGTTTTTAGCAATGTTTGAATCCTGATAGTGTTTCCTCATTTTTTATAGCTATTGGTAGAGTGTTCCCGTGTTTAAGAGCTAGGATTTGAAGCTACTGCCCCCTGCTCGAGTGTTTGTGTATCAGGGTATATTTAGCAGTGTTTGGGTATTGGATCTGAGGTCTCTAGTGGCTGCTTTTTGGTGATCGCATGGTTGAAGTAGATGTGGGCATTTTTGTGGAGGCATTTGAAAGTGATGCATAGAGTTTTGAAGATAATTCTGGATTTGATGGGTAGCCAATAGTGTTCTCTTCTGATATTAGAGATGTGATCTGTTTTCTTGATTCTGAGAGCTGCTCTCAAAGCTTTGTTTTGTAAGAGTTGTTATTTATTGAGGTTTGAGATGGAGGTACCCAGTAGTAGCACATTACAGCAGTCGAGCCGTGATGGAATAAGGGCCCTGGCTAGAGTCATGCAGTTGGAAGGTGTAAGGAATTGGCGACTAAGGCATATGAGTTTGGAGGTATAGGACGTGGATGCGGAAAAGGCATTGATGTGTTTTGACATAGTTAGGTTAGAGTCAAGATATACTCGTAAGGTTTTGACATGTTTTAGTACTGGTATTGAGGCCCGGTCAATATGGATGACAGAGTAATCTGTGTGCAGGGCACTTATTTTGGATTGGGGTCCCACAATGAGAATCTCTGCTTTCTCATTGTTGAGGCAGAGGCTGTTTAATGCCATCCAAATTTGAATTAAAGCGTAGATCTTGTTGATGGTTAAGTTGTCTTGGGAGTAGTTCCCTGAGAGTGGGATGAGGATCTGGGAGTCATCTGCAAAGTTGGTGTCAATGACACCCATATCATCCAGTGCTGAGAAGAGGAGCTTGGTGTATGCATTGTAGAGTGTGGGAGATAGACAGGAGCCTTGAGGGACGCCAATGGGGACTGGTATAGGATCGGCGGCTTCTTTACCTAAGGACACCCTGGAAGTCCTTTCCACAAGAAAGGATTTGATCCACGAGGTAGCTTCAGAGGAGAAGTTGAAGTCTTTATCTAGGGTGGCGCAGAGTTTGTTATTGTCAACCAAGTCAAACGAAGGATACAGAGTTTTCCTGAACCTCTGATGGTATCCATTTGGATTTTGAGATCCAGGAGCGCTGTTTCTGTGCTGTGGTTTGGGCGGAAGCCAGATTGTCTGGTGCCAATGAGTTGGTTCTGTTCCAAGTGGGATTGGACTTGATTATAGGCTATTTTATCAAGGATTTTAAGGATTTCAAGGATTTTAAGTAAAAACGGCACTGATGTTATTGGCCTATAATTAGTGGGCACCGTGGGGTCAAGGCTGTTTTTTTTAGGATGGGCGTGACACAGGCTTCCTTGATACTGGTTGGAAATAGATTGGCATTGAAGGATGCGTTGACAAATTTGGTTATGATGGGAGTCAGTGAGCGGGCACATGATTTGACTATTTTGGCTGGGAAGGAGTCACCTTTGCAGTTGGAGGCTTTGAGCTTAGATATAGGGCCTCATCGTGACTTTGGTGGTAACCCTTAAATCCGGCGGTCGCGCTATTACTGCCGGATTTAAGGGTCCACCAAATCAGGACTTCGGCGGATTTCGCCCCAGCTCTTGGCTGGGGGGAAATCCGCTGAACATTTGCGCTATTACCGCCAGCAGGAAATCAGTCGGTGGTAAGAGCGCAAATTTTCCCCATTGAGCCCAATGGGGAATGGGGTATTCCCGAATGGGCTCAATGGGGAATGGGGAATTACATTACCGCCAAACTCGTGATCCGGCGCTATTAGCGCCGGGGAGTTTGGCGGTAGGGCTAATACCGCCGGGGGTAATACCGACAGCGTTACCGCCAAAGTCGTGATCAGGCCCATAGTGTTGAACACTAAGGGCCTCATTATAAGATGGGCCGAATAGGTTAACGGGTTCCGCAAATGGGTGTGGACCCGTTAACTCCATTCCGCACAATTACAAGCTCCCCCGCGAGACCCGGTAAGGAACGCCTGATCAAACCAGGCATTGTTACTGGGTCCCGCGAGGGGAAGAGGGAGCAAACAACGGGCCGCTCGTAATCAGCCCGTTGTTTGCACCCTCTCCCACTCCCATTGAGCCATATGGGGGCTCAGATGGGAATGGAGAAGGTCCGGGTTCCCAGAGGGATGAATTACCGGGCCCGCCGTACTCAGAATGGCCTGGTAATTCCCCATTCTGGGAACCCGGTATAGGAGCCCAGTTTGGCGGCAGCCATGGAGCTAATAGCTCCATGGCTGCCGCCAAACTCGTAATGAGGCCCTAAGTCTTGTGATAGAGGAGTGAAATTGAAGATGGGATTGTTGCTTTAGCCAAGTGTGGGTAGATGCATGTCGTTGGCTGTTTTTTTAGCTAGACATTGTTTTTTGGTTATGATTTTATTTTGCAGTAGGTTGATTTTGGCAGCTAGGGCGTCTTGAATGGTGGTACACCACCATTCTTTGCTAGTGTTCATGGGGCTGGTGGCTGGAACTGGGTTTTCCAATTCTTTTAGTATTGAAAATAATTCTTTGGAGTCAGATGTGGCATTATTGATCCGTTTGTTGTAGGCATTTGCTTTATGGGTGATAATGGCTTTTTTGTAGGTGCTATTTGCCTCCAGGTAGGCTGTTTCGGTCTCTGTAGTGGGATGTTTCCTAAAAGTGTGTTCAAAGGCATGTTTGGTTCTTCTGAGTGTGACAAGGTCATCATTAAACCAGAAGCAAGATTGTTTGTCGGTGCGTTTCGTTTTGGTGGTAATGGGAGCTGCTGTGTTGATGGTTGCTATGAGGCAGTTGTGGTAGGATTCTGCTATTAGGCTAGGATTGTTATTGGTAATAGGCAGTGCATCTAACGCTTTGGAGAGGAGTGGCTCTAAGTTTTCAGGGGTGAGTTTGCAAGGGTTTATCGTTTTGTAGGAATTGAGGGTTTTAGGATTGCTGGAAGCGGGTTCAGTGGCATTGATGGTGAACGTGATATTGTGATGGTCTGTCCAATCAAGAGGTTAAATGTTTCTATGGAGATGTCAGTATTGAGCGATAGAATCCAATCAACGGTTCTACCTTTGATATGGGTGGGTGCGGTCACTAGTTGAGTGAAGGTCATGTCCTTCAAGGAGGAATGTAGTGCTTCTGCTTTGTGGTCAAGGCTGTCATTAAACCCTAAGTTAAGGTCTCCCAGGATGATGCCCTCGGTGTTGGTCTTAATGATGGGAGCTAATAGTAACGGGATGTCTGTTTCAGGATGGCTATTAGGGTTAGGCGCTCTGTATATCACTATTATATTAATGGTAGTTTTCCATTAATAGGAAGTTTTGCGAGTAGTATTTCGTACCCTGCCATACTTTCTATTGTGCATGATCTTAGTTGGAGTTTGGTCTTTGCGATGATAGCTACGCCGCCTCCATGTGAGTGGAGCCTGTCCATTCTGAGGATGGTGTAATCTGTGGGGATGGCGATGGAGAGGAGAGGGCTGGATGCTTGGTGAAGCCAGGATTCAGGCATGACTAATATGTCAAGCTCTGCATCAGTGATTAAGTTATGTATTTCGATGGCATGTGCTCCTAGCGATATTTATATATACATATACAATAACATATGGAAACAGTGGCACAACGTCCATTGAGCAGACCAGACTATCAGCCACTGATCCCTGAAATGTTGTCCTATGTTGACTTGGCCTAGCTGAACTATAAAGCCATGGTCGAAAGGACCAGATTCACTGGAATATCAGCAATTTGCCTGATTTTTCCTTTCATTCAAAGGCAGAAACCATAGGTTAATGCAGTGCAGTGGGTGACCAAGTATAATTGCTATAGCTTTTGAAATGCAATATATCTCCAAATTGGGTTCTGCACAGCACCTCATATGTCGAATTGCTAAAAAAAAATGTCTACAAGATTCTGACTGATTAAAATTAAGGTATGTATTCCTCTGTTCAAATGGCTTCAAGCAGTGGAGTACCGAGCGGGAGAGTTGCAAGGGGGTGCTCAAGCTGCCCTTTGTAGCTCTTTTAAGAGCCAGACCGGGACATTTGTCATTTGGACACCTCTCCCATTTGGCACCTCAAAGAGGGTGCCCAACGGCAAAAATGTCCCACTGGCAGAACAATGTGTGCTGAGCAATTCCTGCTCAGCACGCTCACAAAGTGTCCTGCTGCCAGAACAATGTCCCAAGGAGCTCCAGGCAGCAGAGGGTCCTCACGTTGCTCTGCATCAACAGAATATTACAATGTGAGCCATTAGGCACTGACAGAAGGGAGGGGGATAATATTAGCAGGGACATTTGCCCCCTTAGAAATGGGAATGGGAGGGAGTGATCAGAAATGATGACTATGACTTTAAAACCCAAGGAGGATTTGTTAGGCTCACATTAATCTGCATGATGTGATTGTGACTTTGCATGCAGGATGGGGAGAATGAAACTAAAGCCATACTCCCATTGCTCAACATATTTCTATGACAATGTATATATTGTATGGTTAGTTTACTATGAAAGGCTAGTTTATTATGTAATGTGGTTCCAAGGCATTGCTATAAATGATTATATGTTATATGTTATATGTATTATAGAAATAATAAGCACATGAAATGTAAAGCAAAACCATAATAAATATCTATATCAACTAAGCCTGGAAACTTGTGTACAGTCGCTTAAATGGTCCCCATCTCAGTTTCACCATTTAACCAAGTGTGTGATCCTGAGCAAATTATTTAATCACGTTGTGCCTTATCTGCAGCTCTGTAAGTGATTCTAATTCACCTCAAAGCGTATGTTAATACATCATGCTATTATAATGGAAAAGCCTAATGACTATGCAGTTGCTCACATATAACAATAGTGCATTTAGGTATCAAAGACTGATGATGCGCCTTGCAATGTCCCTTTCTCTGAAGTCACTTCTGTTGGTGCAATCCATATGCTAATTAGGAAGTTTGCATGTATTTTGCCTCAGAGGGCTTGGACAGAGCTCCTCAACAAACGTACACAAACCCAATTAAAAACAATTCATTTTTTTAAAAGGTATCTCTGCTCTACTTTCAAATGCCGCCTGGGCCACGTCTCATGGTACACTGACCTAACCTCTTCGCACTCACACACCTCTGCTGAATGAGCTTCCTAGTTCCTGTCTGTGTGTCACATGAACAAAAAGCCGGAAAGAGATGCTCTGTGCCGCTGGTCCCCGGAAGTGCTGCTGCCAGGGTGACAGCACAGGTGCCAGGCCCTGCAACACCCAGTTCAGCACCCTGGCTGCTGACTTTGAGTCAGGCCAGCCAGGGTGAGGGACTGACCCACACAAGGCATACCAGCCCTGAATGTGTTGCAGCGCGGCTGTCAGGCATCTCTCTATTATGTAATGAGATAGCGCAAGCCTTGCTGGGCACCCCAGCCAGGCTTGCGCTGTGCAATTACATAATTGATGATGGTGGCCCCCCTGCCCTCCCTCCAAAAGATGGGGGGGCAAAAAGGCATGTCACAGAAGTTGGGGGGGACAAAACCCCCTGTTCCCTGGCATAATTACGCCCATGACAACTATGAAGGCACTTTATCATCTCCCAAAACCAACTCTACAATGACTTGCAAAGATAGTTACCAAATGATGACTGCCTCGTAAAAGCCTGTACAATGCCCTATCTCTGTTCACCCCATCTTCCCTGCTCCATGTATTCTCTCCTTCTACATTCACTCTCCCTCCCGTCGAATAGGCTCCGTTCTCTCTGATTTACTCTCTCTTTCTGTCGCCCTCGCTCTGCCTCAGCTCTTCCTACATTCTATGTTTTACTCCTCTACGTTTGGTTTCCCCTCTGCCTCCTGCTCTCTGTCATTCCCTTTACCACTCTGCCGTGCTTCTTCCTGACTTTCAAGTTACTCTGCTTCTTCCCTAGACCTCAATTCCACGCTCAACGTCCTCTTATCTACATGCCTTCCTCTCTCTGCAGCATTCCTCTTTCACCTTTCCTCCACACCTAGTGCATTTCTTTTGTGCGTCTGTCTCTTTCTCATAATCTCTTTCTGCCTCTCCCTCTCTCTTTTCTATTGTGAATATGTCCCCATTGCCTTGTCTAGCTCAACCATTGCTTCTAGATTTTGTCCACAAAGTTGTCAGCGTACATCCTCTACTTACTCAATCGCTGGCACCCGCAGCTCGACCATTTTGGGGTGTTTAGTGGGAAATCTCATTCGCTCCAGAACCTCTGGAGACAATGTTGACTGTCACAACAGCTCCCATCTAGGGTATGTTTTTTAAAATATGCTGATTGTCTACATGTATAGATGATATTTACATGTCGAAAGGTAAAACTTCCAGAGAAAGCCACAATACTTAATGTCGAGTTACCCAGTGTTAGGTATCGTTTTTAATAGTTAACACAAAATGCCCAGATTTTCTATGCCAAGTTACTGAAGCAGTTTCATTATGTCTAGTTAGAAATTAATGTACATGGCTGTACAATAGTGAAAACAAGAGAACAAAAAAACAGCTGAGCAATACAGAGGGAAGCAAACGTATTGTTTACACACAAGAATGTGGCCACCATAGACCTGGTTATGCTGAGTAGGGGGGAACCAATGGTCAAAAGCTGTTGGGTCACATTTGCAAATAGGCAGTAACACCTAACTGCAGATATTTTGGAAAAACTTTGGAGACACTCACATTCATAAATGTATTCTAATGTGGCATTTGTTTGCCATTGCTGCGCACAAGAAGCACATTCTTACCATATTCAAAATCTCCTACTAGACCACAAGGCAGCATCATTAACACTCTTCACTCCACTTTTATATGTTTCCAGTTCCACCCTGCTGCAAAGCTGTCTGCTGCACCATCGCATAGCATAAACCTGAAGTATCCCCATAGTTAGCAACAATCATGTTACATGAATTATAATCAATTCAAAAGATGAACAAGAAAGAAAACAGAAAAGGTAGAAAAGAAGAGAGGCTGCTGGAAAATGAGGAGCATGACACAACTACAACAGTTTGGGGTTATTTACAAACCAATGTTTTTAAGGAATCCTTACAAAGTCAGGGATTTCCGGGTGGTGCATTTTTGGAAATCATAGCACACAAAACAGTGAAGGAGAAAAATAATCCTAAAACATGCAAATTATAGTAATTGTTTTATTTTATAATTGTACACCTAATAAATGCTGCAACATACATGCACGAAAAAGTGTGCCTCCCTATAATCAATTCCTATTTATACCCACAAAAAGAAAGGACATGGTAGTGACCTGACCTCTCTCTGACCCCACCGGTGCCCCTGAAGAGCACTTCACCCCCCCACTGTCAACAAAACCTGACTCCGCCACTGGTAGTACCCTATGTGTGCAGTGGTGATGCATCTTATTAGTACCATGTCTTCATAATATTAATTTTGCCTCCTTCTAGTACCTACTGTAGTGAATATGGGTGAGCATCAGTAAATGAGGGTGTCTATGGAGTGAATTCTTTGCATCCAAACATAGACTACAATCTTGCCCCAGACAAATGAGAAGTCCATGCATAATTTGGTAGCAGTGGGTTCAAAGGTGTGGATTTTTATAGCCGGAAAAACATACACACACAAACTCAAAACATTTTTTGCATATAGGATTTTAGCTTCCTTGGCCCAAACAAAAGAGGAATCCATGCAAAATTTGGTAGATGTGGGTTCAATCGTGTGGATTTGTATAGTTGGACAAACATACACACATACATACATTCAGCTTTATATATTAGATTCCCAAATGAGGGAAATAGGGCAATTCTGGTATAGATGCACCTTTTCACAGAGATGTGCCAAGATATATTCAAATGCAAGTGGATTGCTGGAGTTCAGGACCTGAGTCTATCAGGAATTATTATCGAATACTACCCAGCTTCTCTGTGTTTGAGACTTCTCAGAATCAATTAACCTATTAGATGAACCATAACCATGGAAAAGCAGTCAACTTAAAGAACGATTAGCACATCAATATATATTACATCAAGAAACAGAACACAGAAATCTCTCCTCATGGAAGAATGGAAATGGAACTCTAGGAGGTACACAAATTACAAAACTATCAGTAACATCTATATTGCTCTGGTCCATTCTCTCAGGGAAAAACGGACATTTCATAGATGAAGGAATTATAATAAGTTGTAACTACAGGCATCTGTCTGGGCAACCTTCCAGAGCATACATGTTCAACCTGCCATGCCGTTATAGAAGGGCAAATGCTGTAGTCAAATCAAGCTTGGTCCAACCCACAAACGGGTATTACAGGTAGAACTGCTATATAACGTTACTTCTGCATGAGATCAGAAGTAACTCCAGACATGTGTCAACATCATTGGGCATCATCAAAGGGGTGTAGCTAGGATCACTATACACAGCAGGCTAAAGGTCCATTTCTGGGCAAAAAGCAGCCATTGGGGTTGACACTGTCCAAACTAAAGATTGATGATGGGAAGGTCATGAATAAATCAAAACCACTGGAACGTCTCCAGCAACAATACTGACCACTATTTTTCAGATATGCCATTAAAGAAGGGCAAATAACAGAATTGGTTCAACCACAAAAGGGGCAGTCCAGTATGAAATGCTAGTTCATAATCCCTCGGGCAGGAAACTCCCAAGCAACTCAAGACATGTTTGGCCTCTCCAGGTGTCATCAGTACAGTTGTCAATCGAATATGAACTTCTTCTAACCCCATTTGGAACCATGACAGCAGGACATTTTCCTCAGGAAATTATAACAAATCAGACAATAACAGCCAAAATGAAACTCCAGTGTCCATCAAAGCAATTAAGCAGTCATTTACTGGAGCCAGGCTATCATCATTCATATGAGGGAGGTTATAAAACTACTGTGCAACATACTCAGAACCATACTGGACATAACTGCAACATTTCATTTAGTTTCACTGCCCATGCATGCTGGACATCTAAGTTAATGGATCTGCATTATAAACCCTAGATCTTTGCCACTTGCATAACTACAATATTTAGAGGTTTAGATTGTTCCTGGACAAAGAAAATCCATGTGTTATTGAGAATGTTGATTGACTCTAACCATTCCCAAACCCACTTCTCCCTTCCTTCCCACCTGTTACGCTCACCTGACTCCCACGGAGGCGCTGGCCTGGTTCGTGCTGCTGTGACCTCTTCTAAGGTGATGTGCAGGGTTCGGAAGACGGACTGGACCGGGCCCCCAAATCTGGCTTGTCTGGCTCGCAGAAGTATCCTTGTGTAGGCGAAAATAGGGGATTAACTTTCTGCGGGGTAATGCAATCGGCCTCCCACTTTCCCCTCTCACCCTCCTTGAAACCCTTCTGTGATTTCTTGTAGCGTCTCACCTTAGGGTCTGGAAGGACGAGCTCTCCATCCTGCTTCTGATGCAGGGGCGCGTTGGTATCCAGTTACTTCACTGGATTTTCGGATTGGTGAGAACCAAACTTGCTTGGCTTCCAGGTAAGTTTTTTGATAAGAGGTTCCCCTTGTGTCCATGCATTAATGTACTAATGCTAGTGTCTTTTTCCCCATAGGGGCCGGGGTACGGAATGCCGGGGAACAGGCACCGACCCGAGATGAGAGGTGAAATCCTTGTAGAAATCAGGTAAGTCTTTAATGAGCGTTTTTTGGTAATGTCTTTTCATTCGCTCATTAACGCTGATGTCTCTTTTTCCCCTTAGGGGCCGAGGTCCGGAAATGCCAGGATGCGGCGCGGACCCGAAATGAAGAGGGAATGAATCAACAGGTAAGTCTTAACATGGAGATTTAGCTTTCCTTATTCCCTTCTCTCTCTCACCTTTTGTTCTGGTGTTTTTCTCCCTAGGCGCTGGGGCGTGACTGCGAATCCAGATGATCGCTGCTGAACATGGAGGCGCCCTGTGAAGGTGAGTGGAATGCGGCGCTGCAGCAATCGACGCAATGAGCTTTTAAATTAAAGTCTTCCTTTTCAGGATTGTCGGCGAGATGTCTCCGGGATGCGGATTTAGCAGGTAAGGACTTTTCCTTCTTTTGTTCTCTTCTTCTCTTCCTTTGCAGGTGATCCAGGATGCTGGCAGGTGTGGCAGAAGTCAGAATGCAGGAGCAGACACGGTGCGCGTCCAGCTGCTAGATGCAGAACAACGCGAAGCACGTGTGGCTGTTCGGGTGGGGTTTAAATAGCCTTGGAAGAAGTTCCAGGTATGTATCCTTCCTCCAATCAGGTATGTATCCTTCCCCGACCACGCCCGGATGGTAAATTGGTCCCACAGGTAAAGTAGTTCCTTTCAGGCCTCAAGGAGGCCGGGATCCTGCAGCATGGTCTGCATCAGGTAAGTGCACCCAAGCATTCCAATAATGAGCCTGGCGCCTATGGCGCCAGGACTGATGTCTTTTATGTGCCTGGCGCCATAGGCGCCAGGACACTGTCCAAAGGGCCCCTATATGGGGTTGCTGGGTCCTTCCTTGGGGACTGGATGTCCGCTTTCGGGGACGCCGGGCTTGAACCGGCTCCCCGGGAGCGGGCATCATGACACCACCACATTGCATTCACAACCCTGCCTGATGCACAATACCACACTTATCTCACCTCTTCCTCCACAGGCCAGGCCTATCATGTCCTCTTTCACTCTTCGTGTATTTCAAACGGGACATTGTGCACTGCATAACATGGAAAATATCCTCATCTCAATTCATGATGTGGCCCTTGACATTGTTGCCTCGTAGAGGCCGTGTAAAGGAGGACGCGCACACCGGAGATTGCAGGCTGCTACTTTATTTTACAAACGTAGCTCGAACTGGCGCTTAGCGCGCCTTACCTATAAAACCCTCTGTCTCCCTCGTCCTCCCGCCGTATCATAGCCCCGCCCCCACAACGGTGGGGGCAGCACTCCTTAACCCCTGAGTGCTTGGCAACATCACCCCCGAACAATATATTCAAACATTGAGATCAACATTCTTCAACAAGTCTCACAGGTTTTCTTACAATTCTCCGTGGCCTCTCCTCTTGATCACCTGCCTCTTGCAGTTCCGTGGTCCTCACTTCTCTGCTTGTCCCTCCTGGGTCTCCTCCTGGAGGGACCCACAAGTCATCCCGCGTCTCTCGCGGCTCTGGAGAGGCCGATCGCTGGAGCGGCTCTGTTCCTTCTAGTCTGGAGTAATGTCTGAATTGTTGACAGTTCCTGGTGACAGCTCTACTTTGATCCTCGGCTGTCACCATCGTGCCTTTCACTGCGGTTACTCTCATGGGGCTTGGAGCGAACCGCGGATCTGTCTTTCTGGGCGTTGGTTGCTGGACGAGTACTTTGTCTCCAATGTGGAAGTCTTGTATCACTGCATGGCTTCTGCATCCCTTCGGAGCACATCCATGTCAAGCGGCTCCTCATCAGATGGGTTGTACGGTATGCGGGTTCGTACTTTGTAGCAAAACATGAGCTCGGAAGGTGTCTTGTTGGTGGCTTCGTGAGGAGTGTTTCTGTAGTCCCGTAGGAGTCGGCACCAGCCTGGTGTGGGTCGACCGCTTCTACTCTGGCTCTTTGTCTCATTTTTTTGATCGACGCCATGAATCGTTCAGCCATCCCATTCACTTGAGGGTGGCGAGGAGTTATCTTCGTATGTACAAACCCTAGGTGTTCTTCTAGTGTTCCAAATTCATGTCCACTGAACGGGGGCCCATTGTCGGATTTGACTATTTTGGGGATCCCCCACTCGCTGAACACTTCTTCTATTGCCGCTGCTACTTGGGGGAATGTGGTGGTGGTGACCGTTTTGACGATTGGGAAACGTGAGTGTTCATCTATTAGGAGCAGGAGGTAGTCACCCTCTTCCGTGGGTCCGTAGAAGTCCATGGCTACACGTTCCCATGGCCGTTCGGGTATCTGTGTGTGTTGGAGCGGGGGTGGATGTTCCGCAGGAGCTGTGCACTGACAGGCATGGCAGTTCTTCACCCATTCTTCTACTGCCGCGTCCAGGAACGGGAACCAGACATGGCGCCTCAGCTGCCTTTTGGTGTTCTCCGCTCCTCTATGTCCCTCATGGGCCGTGCTTACTACTTCATTCCTGAGCGTGGCGGGGATGACGATTTTGCACCCTCTGAGGAGGATGCCGTTGTCCTTGACGGCCAGTTCGCTGTGTACCCTGACCAACCTTTCAATTTCTTGTTTGCACGCTCCCGGGTGTGCCAGCGTTGCTCTGTGGTGATCCCTCCATTTGCTGGACAATGTGAGGCTGATGGCGAGTGCCATGGTGGGGTCAGCAGCTGATGCGGCAGCTACTCTCTCCAGGGACAGCGCCGGTGGTAGCGAGTTTGACGCTATGTATTGTACATAGGCGATGTCTCCTTCGCGGGTCAGTGGGGCCCCAACTGGGTGATGTGACAGGTAGTCAGCGGGGTTAAGGTCGCCCCCAGGACGATGCACGATGTCATAGTCATATTCTTGTAAGCGGATTCCCCACCGCTCGATTCTAGGAGGCATCTTGGTGTGCGGGTTGCCAAAAAGCGATAGCAGGGCTTGGTGGTCCGTTATTAAAGTAAACTTTTTCCCAATGATGAAGTCATGGAAATGTTCGCACGCCCAGACGGCGGCTAAGCTCTCTTTTTCCGCCTGGGAGTAGGCCAGTTCCGGGGTGGACAGGGCCCTGCTCGCGTACGCGACAATGTGTCTCGGGTGGACATCCGCCCCGCTGGTTTGGGCTAGGATGGCACCAAGGCCCACCGGGCTCGCGTCCACCACTATTTCAGTGTGCCATGTGGGATTGAAATATGCCAGGCGGTGTGCTTCCATCAGGGCCCGCTTGATGTCGGAGAAAGCCTGGAGACACGCAGGGGTCCATTCAAACACTGTTTCTTTCTGGAGGAGTTTCCGTAGAGGGTCGGTGAGGGACGCGTAGTGCGGTATATACCTCGCACAGTAGCCAGCCATGCCGAGAAACGAGCGGACGTCAGCAACCTGTCGTGGTTCTTCTAGGTTGGTGATAGTGTCAACCTTATCAGGATCCGGCATCATGCCTTCGCTGGAAAAGATGTGTCCAAAAAATTTCAGCTTGGTCTTGCTGAAACGGCATTTTGCAATATTGAGGGTGAGGCCTGCTTCTTGGAGTGCTGCACATGTAGCGAGCAGAGCCTTGTCGTGAGACTCTTTCGATGATCCAAAAACGAGGATGTCGTCACTGTAATTCAGTGTGCCGTTGATGGGTCTGATCACCTGCCGGATGGCCTCTTGGAAGATTTCTGCGGCCGATGAGATGCCGAAGTTCAGGCGCCGATATCTGTAGAGACCGTCATGGGTCGCGAACGTCGTGATGGGTCTGGATTTCGGATGCAGCTCCAGCTGATGGTATCCTTGGTTGAGGTCGAGTTTGGAGAACATCTGGGCGTTGTTCAGTTGCACGATCATGTCCTCGATGCAAGGTCCCGGATGCCTCTCGCGCTGAATGGCAGTGTTTGCCACCCTCATGTCCACACACAAACGGATCTTCCCTCCCTCTTTGGGTACAACCACGAGTGGGGACACCCATGGTGTCGGGCCTATGGCTGGTTCAATGATGCCATCAGACAACAGTTGTTGGAGTGCGTCTGATACTGCCGCTTGCAGGTGGAAACCTACTCTCCGGGGATGTTGCGGTACCGGCCTCACCGATGCGTCAATGTGGAGTCGGATGGGAGGGGCCTTGAGTTTACCCAGCCCCGTGCAGAGGTTGGGGAAGTCTCTTGTGATGTCAGCCTGTGTGACCAGGTTCTGCAGCTGGTAGCATGCAATGGCGCCAACTGTGTCTCTCGCGTTTGTGCTCTCGGAGGTTGCTGTGATGGAGTCTCCCGCCCTCACATGTATTTCGATTAACCCCAAGCGGGACGCCGTGTGATAACTTAGCAGGCATCGGCTTCTGGCAAGTGACCGGATGATGTGTATTGTTGTGTCTACTTTCCGGCCATTCAGGAGAAGGCGTTGTGTGAAACATCCTACTGTCGGTAGGGGGGTGGTGGCGCCCCACTGAAATATCCTTGAGCGGGACTGTTGAAGTGCAGGTGGGTTCGGTAGTACGGCATAGTCCTGTTCGCCCATAATGTTAACAGTAGCGCCTGAGTCAATCATGAATTGGAATTGTCTATTCCCCATTTTGATGGGGATTTTCGGGGCTTCTCTGGCCTCTTCAGTGTCGAGTATGAGGTTGACAAACTCATCTTGGTCGTATGAGTCATACGGCATGTCATATGCGGCTTCCTGCACCTCCTGGTAGAGAGTCTCAGGCCCATATTCCTCTGGTGGATGATCATATTCATCCGTGAAGTATCTGGTCCGATCAGTCTGCTCTGGCTGTGGTGGGTACCCCGGCGTATGGTATTCGTCAATGGCTCTGACGTACCGTCTCTGTCCTTGGCTTTGTTGGTAATATCTGGGTTGAAAGTGTCTAGGAGGTAGCGGACGGACAAATGTCCTGACTGGCGTTTGGGGTCTCGCGGGAGGAAATGGTACGCCTTCGCGGCACACCGAGTGGAAATGTCCTTCTCTTCCGCAGTTTGTGCATCGTTGAGACAAAGCTGGGCAAGATCCTGCATGCGGAAAAGACATCCCACAGCGATAACATTGTCTCTGTAGGCGGGGTGTTTGGATGTTTTGAGTTCTATATAACTGTGGCCCCCTGTCACCTGGACGAGATGGTTGTGTGGTTGCGACCAGTTCCGCTGCATCGTGTTTGGGGTTGCTTGGACTGGCCATGGATGTAGCTTGGGCATCGACCCTTTCATGTATGCGAGCGAGCTCGCTCACTTCCTGGATGGAGAGGGGTTTTTTCAGGAGCTGTTTCTTGAGGGCAGGGGATAAGCAGCATTCAATGACCCTCAATCTTATGGCTTCTTCCAGAGAAAATGCGTCGAATTGGCAATTTGCACCTTTTACTCTCAGGCGGGTTATGAATTCATCAACTGTCTCCTGTGGCATTTGAGTGCACTTGTTGAAAAGGTAGCGTTCATAGTCACGATTGACTTCTATGATGAGGAGTTTGTCTAGGGCACTTATTAAGTCCTTGAAATTATTCTGTTCAGCTGCAGGAATAGTCTTGACCACAGTCTTTATCTCGGCCCCCACCAGATTAAGGAAGATGTCCCTGATATTGGGGGAATTTCCATCACCAGATCCCCTGACGTAGTGTAAGAGGATTCAATTCAACACTACAGCTAAGTCAACGCCTAGTCTATAATACTGAATGAAAACCCTTATTGATATATCTTTATGTCCAGTTCATGCGTTCTGGATGACTACCCCTATATAACACCCCTCTCTTGGAATCCCCCTGACCCCACTGAGCCAAGAAGTAGTTCTGTTTTGCAAGTTTAAAAGGTTTATTTGATAATTTAAAATATATATATATATCACACTTTATAATAAATTAATAATTGAATAGCACACTTAATCTGATATGATAAAGATCAACAACGGAGAATCTGGCACTAGCACACTTCTTATAATCACTAATGAGTTGACATGAAATGGATAAGGTAGCACACTGGTAAATAGGAACAAAAGTATAATGTGGTAGAGGATGCTTTATGTAAGCTCAGGTGGATGCAATATTCAATGAATGCAGTACAGAAAATACTCAATATGATTTCAACCAAACAATGTAATCACTTTTCTCTGGCAATCCCCTCCCCCCCTTGATGCAAGGCAAGGAAATGGAAGGAAAACACACAGTTCTCAGAAATGCAATCAATGTAAATCAGTTCACCCCAGCAAGCTTACACTACAGAAAACAGATAGGAGTTTTGAAAACACAGGCAAAATGCTTTGATATGTGCTAGCAATGGATGAGAAATATGCTGGAAATGCTTTTAATTCCCTTTCAGAGGTTCAGGGTGAGTGGTATCTAGTTAATATTAGTCCAGGCTCACACTAGCAATGATGCAGGGATAATTAGCAGGTTAAACGAATTTCTGGCAAATGGAAGGCAAGCAGCAGCAGTTTTTACATGTGAAGAAATTTGCAAATCGCTGTAAAATTCGCGAATGCGTGTTCCGCGATTGCGGTAAAACTATAAGGGGTAGGAATGTGGTTCTAGGTTCATAGGAAAGCCACGATTCTAAGCTTTCAGATAAAAGTTACTGCAAGTCTCTAGCCCAAACGGTTACAGAGTTATGACCGATTTAATAGAGGTCGTTTTTGGTTTTGCAAATTTTAAAAGCTCAAAATGACAAGTGACAAATTTTGCAGCTAGAATGACAGGTGACAGATTTGGATCTATCAGGCAGTTCTACTTAGGTTAAATAGATTGAATTAGATGAATTTAAACTAAGAGATTGGTTCTACACAGTTCTGCTGGGTACTCACACTATATTCTTGAATTAAAATGGCCTCGTCACGGATCTGGTCAGGGTTTTAAACTGGACTCTGGTCTGGTCTGGTCTGGCCTCTGCACTTCACAGTGATCTGGGTCAGCTCTCTCTGCTGGTCTGGGTCTCTCTGGGTACAGCACTGCTTTCTCTCTGGTCTGGTCTCTTAGTTCTGGATAGATTGAAGTCTCTAGTTTGGCTTTCTGGAGGTTGATGGAGGTAAGTATGGATTTTTCCGGCAGAGCTTCCAGCTGCAGATGGAATTGAAGGTCTCTATCTGTCCTGACTCTCTGCTTTTATGTGTTTTTAGAGTGGGGGTGTATGCAGCATCACCAGCCCCTACCCCTCTCCACTTGCCATTGGTCAAGCTTCCATTTCTCACTTGATTGGCGAAGGAGCTGTGAGTTAGAGTGATGTCATCCATTTATGATCTCTTGAAACAACTCCCCTATCATCTGTGCACCCAAATCTATATATGATCAAAATCCATATTTCACAGTTACACAGTTGTTTGAAATTACACATACATGGTGTGGCTGAATTTAGCCATGTCTCTGTCCAAATCTGCTCTTTCTAGGAGCTTGCATTCAAAAATGGCAACTTCTAGCACTTTTTCATGTGCTGAACAACATTGGATCTTCATTATTTTTTACACAACTGTTCCTCACATATCTACCCACATACCAATGCATTTTCGTTTGTCTAGCTGAAACAGGGAGTCTGTAATATTAATAAACAATGGGGTTTTGCCCCAGAACATCACACAAATTGGAGTTTGGGCTTGAATTAAAGGTACATTTTTTAAATTAAAGCTCTCAAAGTTATACATTTCTGTCATTTGATTACAAAGAGTTATCAGTGTTTTTGTAAAATATATATTTTACTTTCAATTCAGTCCTCAGAGTGTTGAAGTCCGCCTCCAAGACTTGGGTGGGTCAGTCACAGATCTCTGCTGGCTGGCAGATCTTTGTTGACAGCAAACATCCAGAATTAACATATTCCTTTCAGAGGAAAGGGTCCTTTGTGTGGTGTCTGGCAAGCTCACATCAGGAGGCCAGGGGGCCACTTTGCATTTAATTAACAGAACCCTGTTATTTCCTGGCTTCTTGTGTTGAGTTCTGAAGTGTCAAGAGTTCTCAGGACAGGCAACCCCTTTGAACCTTTGATGAAATAAGACCCCTTTCTTTGCACTCATGCAGTTTGCAAGACAGCTCTCCTGTCAGAGTTTAGACCGCTAGCGCCACCATCAGGATTTTGTGGTTACTGCATCCATCCTTGGGATTTTTTTTTTTTAGATTGATTCCTTTCAGCAAGTGATATTATATGGAGTAGATTGTCCATGTTCAGGACATGGCATTGGTGTGTTTCTGCAGTAAAGTAATTCTGTGCCCATGATTTTGCCATATTTGACATTCAAGAAAAATGAATTCCCAACAGTATGGGTTTGCTTTTGGCAATCAGCATTGCATCTCTGAACTCACAATATAGGCAAAATGGGATTTTCCTGTGCATTTTCTGGGGAGCTCTGGCCATTATGATGTTTTCAATGCCAGTACTGCACAGTTTTGAGGTAGGGCCCGGATGCATGGGTAAATACATCCCACAGTAGTGCTGGAAATCTTCCATCCAATCAGTCCATCTGGGTCCTTTCATGGCTTGTGGGGTCATGGTGAAAGGCGGTGGTAGCCGCAGTTGAATTGGCTGCACCACGTGAGCTGGCTGCACCACGTGAGCTGGCGTAGGCGACCCTGGGTTGGACCCTGAAGCGGAGGCCGGCGTGCTCATGATGCCAGAAAAATATGTACCTTGCGCCTGATTTGGCCTGATTTGGGTAGGCTGGTGGAGCTTGGCCCGTCTGAAAGGTGGAATGTTATGGAGGGGGGTGTCACACTCCAACTTCGCTGCGTGTCTTTATTGCGTTCCAGTGGCCTGGGCAAACTCACCGGCCTGCGATGTGGGGGGGGGGGTCGCAGATGTCCAATGCTTCCCTGCGCTGTGCTGCGCTGTGCCTGGGGTGCTCGTCACACTGTGGTGGTCAGGCAGGCTCCCAGGATCCACCGACGACCCTCTTGAGGTGTTGAGGGAGTACTGAGAGGAGGAGGAGGGCTCCCGCCCGTGTCGGACGTCGAGATGTAGGAGGAGGAGGCCCGGGGCCTTCAGGGCGAAAAATTGGCAGACTGCCAATACGGATGCCTTTGAACGCGCTTGCGGCGCGGAGAGTGGCGGAAAGCCACGGAGGAGCGGCGGACTGCCAAGGAGGACTCCGTGGGCGCACGGGAACAAAACCTCGTCGCCAGTGTTGCCTCGTAGAGGCCGTGTAAAGGAGGACGCGCACACCGGAGATTGCAGGCTGCTACTTTATTTTACAAACGTAGCTCGAACTGGCGCTTAGCGCGCCTTACCCATAAAACCCTCTGTCTCCCTCGTCCTCCCGCCGTATCATAGCCCCGCCCCCACAACGGTGGGGGCAGCACTCCTTAACCCCTGAGTGCTTGGCAACAGACATCATATCATCCCATGGCTTGGGTGATAGTCCAATTCAAAGATTTAGCTTTGGTAAAATCTGTTCCCATGTCTCTATCCTAAAACATTCAGGAAGATTATGGAAGCCTGTAGAGTTGAACAGTTATATGTGATTTCAATGAAAACAATTCAGAGAGGGACTTTTGAATGAATAAAAACAGCCAAAAAAAAGCACCATTTTTTTCTATTTGGGGGGTTCCCACCCTCAAAACCCAATTTCCCTATGAATTAAAGCCTACCCAAACCCCTCCCCACCTCTTTTATGCCCTTACTTCACCCCATATATATTTTTCCTCTGAAATTGTTTTTGCTGAAATCATTTGATACCGATTTGAACTTGCTACTTTTCGTGTGCATGTGTGAGCGTGCTTCGAATATCGCATTCTTTTAGAAATTGACCCTCTGTTGGAGGAACATCTCAGACAGGCACTGTAGTGCAATAACCAACACATTTGCCTTGTGTGTATTTCATTAGGAGGACAAATATATGTGTGTTGCTGCTTGATATTTTTCCAGGAAAGCATATTTTTTTAAATCTGCATAGAATGTGTCGTATTTGCTATTCACTCTACAAACTCTATGACTATCATTTTCTACTGAGCCGTAACAAAAATGGATGGTGTAAAAGGCTTGTATGACACTTTCACCCCATGCATTCAAGTCATTGCTGGTGCTGGTTACTGTTGTAATGTAATTAGCAATGTAATCTGTAATGTCATAATTTTGGTCATAGAGTAGAAAACAATGGGACTAATTGACAAGTTGATCCCATAGACATTCACTTGTTTGAATGCCATAATTTAGCAGAATGATTCCATTTGCATTAAGTCTCAAAATTAATACACAAGACTGACCAACCAGGACCAACAGATTGTAGCAATCACGCCTGCTCAAGGGATCGTACAAGGCTGATAATGTCCTGCCTGCCTGACCCTACTTTGGATTGTGTTACAATCCTAAAACATTTTATCAAGTAATACTCTTAATTTATTATAAGCAATGAAGAGACTTGTTCATAGATTATGGCAGCCCGATGGACTCTAATAGAAAATAAAGAAATTAAAAACATTTCATACTCCTTAAAAGTCATTGAGATGTTCTGAATTTTTAATGCAATTGAAGACAATTTGAAGTTAAGGTCATACTTATACATATTGAGCCACCCACATCAGATTGGTACCAAACAAATACCACAATGGTCTTGTCCGTGAACTTTTATTATTTCTGTATGCAATTGAACATTAGTATGCTACTTTTGCTCATTGAATTATGAAGATCATTACTATAGTTTTATAGACCTGCAGCGAGGGCTCTACCAGACATTATGGGGCCTTAAGACCCAGTTAATGAGGGTGCTTAATGATGGCACGGGCTGAGGGCGAGGTCTATAAAGCTTTAGAACCCATGGGCAAACACACAAAAAGTTTATGTAAAATATATATATTTTTCAAATATTTGTTTTTGGGGGGAAATATTCCACCTGGAATATTTAAGTTTATAAAGGGACACATAGGGGGGTTGGAACCATGCCTCAGGGGGAGGAGTTAGCAGGTGTGAGCGTGCGACAGAGCACAGAAAGTCGAGACCGGAGGAGTACAAGGAAGGCAAGTGAGGACCACGGAGTGAGTGACAGCAGAGAAAGGATAGTTGAGTGGGGTGAGTGAGTGCACAGTGAGGAGGGGGGCACAGGGAAGGTAAGTGAGGAGGCATTGCCTGCGGTGCATCCTCTGGCTCACAGAATGGGGGGCATTGAGCAGAGCCAGCCTTAGGGCAGTGCAGGCCGGTGGACTGCCCGGGGCACTGTGCCCCCCAGGGCACCATTAGCCCCCTGCCACGCCAGGGCAGGTAGTCTTTCAAGAGCTCCCTCGAGCTGACATAGTTGGAGAAGGCACAGCAGGCACCCTTTTCCTGTTAAATGCGCCAATCAAGGGTGCAATTAACAACAATAGGGTGCATGATTATTGCACTGACGACGCAGGAGAGAGGTGGTTTGCATTGGAATAGGGTACTCATGCATTAGCATGAACGCCCTATTCCAGCGATTAGCTCTCTGCGAGGCGCCGGAGCGGGGATGTAGAAATGAAATGTGGCACATCCTGCACACCCCCCCACCCTGACCAGGGGCGCGCGGGGAGGGGGGCACCAATTTACGCAAGGTGCTGCTGCCGCTAATGCCGGCCCTGCAAGTGAGGGACAAGTAAAGGGGTCCCTCTCTGACTTCACTGCGACTACCAGCCGTCACGCATTTAAAGAAAACAAAAAAAGCATGGTATTTGTAGGCAAATGTTGTTTTAAAGAATGTTACTAGAGGGGGGTGAAGCACTGTTAGTGCTCGACTTTTCGAGCTTCAAAACAAGCAAAGGCCAAATTTGCAGGCTATAATGAAACTGCAAGCTACACCGTTTCTTAAAGCCCACAAATTGACCAATGGGAAAGGCGTGTTCACCGGCCCAGGGTTCTAATTCTCATTATTCAACTTGTAATAGCCTTCGCAGGGATTTGATATCGAGAAATGTAGGTCTTCTGTTTTAATCATCTGAGGATTCATGGTATACCTCATTTCAAGTACACTCTTGTCGATTTTACTTGCGTTGAAATCTTTGATATTATTTGGCCTGCACTTCTCACTGGCTCTACTAGCTGCTCTATCAGGTTCCACTGACTCTTGACTATATAGCTCATTTGAGACCCCTTTCTTTACAAAGGCTTCAGAGATAAGCATTCTTTTCACAACTGTTGAGTGTAAATGGACATGCATATTTTCCCAATCATTTTTCATGGAAGGCAGCATAATCTGATTTGATCCTGGGACACCAATGTAGCTCTTTTATATAGTGTACTATGCCATACGCCCTACTTTTAATTTGTGGAAGTGAAGCCACGTGGATAGGTTCAAAGTGATGGTTAATTTGCAGGCCACGCGTTCTTTTGTGCAAATTATTTGCACTCATGAGCGTCAGGAAGACAGATCCTTGGAAGATCCTTTCCAAAAATTCATGTCAACATTTATCTCATGGCAGCATAATGAATTTTTTTGTTGAACAATTTTGCAGCAAAAGAACATCAAAACCCCTTCTAGTTGCACAACAGGTTTTTGGACAATAAGCCCCGTATCAAGTGCTGGAAATAAAAAGACCACATACGACTGCATAAAATAATGGAAAACACACCTTTCACAAAATAGCCCTGCCTAATTACTAAATGTGACTGCCAAAAGCAATGTGTATAACTCAACAAACAGAAACCCAATGATCCCAGACGATGCAGGACAAAATGCATTTACAGCATGTATTTCAAAATACAAATGGGAGACCGTTATATCTGTGTGAATGTCAGTTTTAAGAGATAAACACACACACACTACTGTCATTGTTCTCCCAGATGAGCATTCATTAACTATAAACAACATGTTTAGGAAAAGAGCGTATCACAAAATCCTGTTGACATCGTAATTGACAATGAATTCATGCATTCAGAAAAAAATGCTATTAAAATAATGTATCAAAAAATACTAAGAATTGTTTGTCTGTGTGCGGTTACCTTGGATGAATTGTTATGTTTTTTTGAATTGACTCACGGCACGCCCCACAGTCAAAAAGTGTCCAGCAACGTTGGCCGTCATATCTTTCAGACGATGCCATTTGTGTTACCTTAAATGCAGTCTTTACGTTTTTGCCCAATATATTCTTGTCCAAAAGGGAACTTAATTCAACATGCAACACAATGCAATTGTTGCCTGTGAGCTACTTGATATAAGCACATATCAACTAATCTCTCACATTAACCTGAGGCCAATAGCTCTTTAAAATGCAAATGTGTGGATGGATTATTAGTGGACAGTTCCTGTCTGAGTCCTGTGGTCGATATAATGATTGCGTATTTCTATGTTCTTCCTTGGAGAAGGTGTTCGTGCAGGATCCATATAAAAAAAAAAGTTAGAATGTTAATGTATAACGATGTTTTTGTAACGTCTGTTTTCATTATTTCTCCTCTTTGTAAGTGATGTTAGAAACATCTGTTCTCTTTTTAATGTATTGCACACTAGGGCATCCAGACACCAGCTTAAGTCTTTCTTGAACAGCCCTGTTTGTTTTCTCTTCCCTTTTCAAGTAACACACTAATATTGGTGTTTGTTTATTTTTTTTAAAGAGAAAAAGAAGAAACAAAAACAGCACATATTAGGTCGTGAGAATGCTGGCCTCGGCTGAAACAGGCCTTTGCAGTTTATCTTAGATAGGCAGCGCACCAGTATAGAATAGATAGGGGAGTTAGACTTTCTTGGATGCTGATAGCCAGCCTTAGTGCAAAAGTTCAGTTGTTGATCAAATAATCGGTTCTTTCATTTTTGTGTTAAGACTAAGTTGGGCAAGAAAAACAGCCCAAACCAATTGGTATGTGTCACACTTCACATTTATGGAAGAAGCCGAAAGCCAACTATCTGCACACATTTGCTATCATACAATATGCTTAAGACACATCGTACAACGGTTTATAGTCATTTGGTCGAAAACAAAAATGTCGAAAGTCATAATGTAGAAAAAAAAAGTCACATTTTTTTTCAATACGTTTTTTTTTCGAAATGGGGGGGTTCCCCCTCAACCCCCCCTTTATTTTTTATTTTACCCATTTTTTATACTTACCAAACCCAAAAAATACATATAAATAAAAAATAATAGATTGGACTTTTTTTTTCAATATTTCTTTTTCGACATTTTTGTCATTCGACTTTTTATTTTCGACATTATGACTGCACACCTCATACAACATCGCTGCCATTAGAATGCAGCTAACTCCCATGATACAATTTGGTCTAGCTGTACACATATTAAGTCTCCTGCACTCGCTTTCTCTCCATTAAGATTTCACATCACCCATCCACATGCCTCTTTGATATAGATAGATAATAGGGATGTGGCCTACCCTATCCATTTTCGTATTGATCAAATACACGCATGCATTCTATACCCTCTGATGAACTAATTTTTCAGACTTTGGTCCCCCGAGGGTGTTCAAGCTACAGCACTTTGAGACCATACCATAGGGAGTAGGCATTACACAAATGACAACTACAATAGAATACAATACTGGGAAGAACCGGTAAATTTGATTTTTGGCCTCCCTTTGTGCTGTTAGAAATATAAGGTCATTACATATAGCTATGAAGTCATTCTGAATTTAATTTGCCCGTCACACCAAATTCCAACCATTCACAATATTCTGATACCATAACCAAGCTAGATCTCAAATGTCACTAATGTCATCATGTATTTACTACAAAATGCAAAACCTTATTTTAAAAAGTGCACTTTTAGTTGATCAATATATAATCCTCAATGACCACTTTAAACCTTTTTAACTCTCTTAACAGTAAATGTTCCCTTGCCAAATACGTACAGTTCTAAGTATATTAGCAAAATACATTCTTTGCTGTGGACATCTATCCATGCTATGCGCTTCCATTGGCTCAGTTAAAATTAATTCAATCATTTATTTATTTGTTTTCATAGATTTGTAATACATACCAAGATACATTTGCAAACATGTTTTTTCTCCAGAATTGATAGAACATGTTCACTTGGTCAAGAGAAAACCTTAATCAGTGCTGGTGCTACAAATTGAAATAATCAGTCTGGTACAGACCTTACATTTGTGATAATATTCCCTCCTAAAAACAATAGAGTTTTTCATTAACAGTTCTAATACAAACTAGTTAATAATGTTGTTCCTTGGAATATGAATGCAAAAGATGTGCCTCTATAAATACATTGTTTTTAAAACCATCAATACAATTCCATTCAGGAGCTCCTAAATGTGACTGATGATTCAGGCAACCCATATATTAAACACAGCTGTATGGGAATTGTTCTGAGTTAATCTGAAATAACCTACACCGAAGTCTCCTATGCTTTTAAGCATCATTATTTACAGACCAAAGTCGAATCAGTTCAGAGAGGATCAGGTATGTTCATATGAAGTCTAGTTTGTAAATTAGAACATTAAAACATACGTAATGCAGTTCATTGTAGACATATTACGTTGGCAGAAGCATATTATTTGCCACAGCAAGAACAATAAACTGGTTTCTCGTACTTTCTATTGAACTGTAGTCTCAAAATGATTTCTTATGATAACTACACAGTATTATTCCTTTAATGTAATCAGCACAGGTGTTCAACACAGTATGTGCTAAACATGTTTCCGAACATACTAAATGTAAGACCTTGTACCGGCTCAGACTCCCAATAAACCAGACCTAACTTCTTTTTGACCTTTGTGGCTCACTTTAGCATGCATGTTGTATTACTTTGTGTTTTCATTAATAACGCATTTTAGATAATTCACTTATTTGACGGATATGGCTGGCATAGGATTGCATATGGTGCTACCTTCATCTTGCTCACACCTACTCAGTTACGTTAACTCCGCACAAATAATTTAATAGGCATGGGATAGAGCAAGAAAGAGTTACAGATTCGTATGTCCAGTCTTAGAAAAAAAGTAGTATCCAACCAATGCGACAGAATTGCACACTGGGGGATCACACCATGAGAAAATCATTCAGTCAAAAACATCTGTTCCCTAATGTATATCAATGTATCACATTACTGCTATATTTCATCCTGCAACACTCTCCATTAAAAAGCAAAACATGGTTTCCATGTGTCCTATATACATGTGCCATACAATTTCAATTTTTCAACTCAAAACGGACATGATTGATATCATGCAATATTAAATCCCATTTAGCTTCTTGTATTCTGTCAACTTAATGAATTGGTGAACAGGTCTGACATTTATCCACCATATTTATATGTCTAGGCCCGATGCAAATTCTCTTTAACTTGACATTATTACTACCTGAACTATAACATGCAGATTATATACACAATTAAAGCACACTAAGGGATCACAGCCCTAATTCACAAACAGGGTGAGAACAGCCACGCTATTACATCAATATCTGTCTTAGAGATTTCTCCTTGGGGAATTAAATGTCTCAGACCAATAGAACATCACTTTGGTAAATAAAGCATAACAAAGTGCAGTATCCCAGAAACAATTAAGGGGTAAAAGAGACCAAAAACGGAATTGATGGATACCATATATAGGGCCTCATTACACGGATGGCGGTAAGGATTTACCGGTACCGGTAAAATACCGGTACCGGTAAATCCTTACCGCCTTACTACGAGGTCCCTTTGCGGGTTGGGGGATTTAACGCCTGCTTTTTGCAGGCATTAAAATCCAACCCGCAAAGGGACCTCGGAGCTAATTACGGCACCGCAAAATTGCGGTGCCGTAATTAGCGCCTTCCCCATTCCCATAGAGCCCTATGGGGCAGAAATGGGAATGGGGAAGGGCAATGGTGGAAGGGGGATTTACCGCCCCTCCAACCTTGGAATGGGGCGGTAAATCCCCTTTCCACCAAGGCGGTGCCGGTATTTTACCGGCATGAGCCATGGCGCTAACAGCGCCATGGCTCACCGCCTACCGTGTAATGAGGCCCATAGACTCAAAAGAAGAGGACTGACACAGTGTTGTGCTCTGAGAAAGGCAGCTAATTTTCTCCAGGCAGGACAAATGAATGTCATGGATTCTAAGAAGATGACCTCAATATTGTGGTGCAAAATGAATCATATTGAGAAAGGAATGTTGAGTCTGATTGTGAGGAAAAGCAAAGCAAAACAGGGAATATAGGCGTGTTTTCTCTAAGCAGAACTTACTGTGATGCAGGTCTGCATCATAAGAACACTCGCATAATGTATTACACAGCAAAATTGCGGTGCCGTAATTAGCGCCTTCCCCATTCCCATAGAGCCCTATGGGGCAGAAATGGGAATGGGGAAGGGCAATGGTGGAAGGGGGATTTACCGCCCCTCCAACCTTGGAATGGGGCGGTAAATCCCCTTTCCACCAAGGCGGTGCCGGTATTTTACCGGCATGAGCCATGGCGCTAACAGCGCCATGGCTCACCGCCTACCGTGTAATGAGGCCCATAGACTCAAAAGAAGAGGACTGACACAGTGTTGTGCTCTGAGAAAGGCAGCTAATTTTCTCCAGGCAGGACAAATGAATGTCATGGATTCTAAGAAGATGACCTCAATATTGTGGTGCAAAATGAATCATATTGAGAAAGGAATGTTGAGTCTGATTGTGAGGAAAAGCAAAGCAAAACAGGGAATATAGGCGTGTTTTCTCTAAGCAGAACTTACTGTGATGCAGGTCTGCATCATAAGAACACTCGCATAATGCATTACACAGTATCATAAGTGGTAATAACAAATCAAATATATAAATAATGGAACTGATCGACAGCTATTAGTGTGTGATGTCCACAATGAACATGTATTGCTCTCACAAACATATGCGGGGCAAATTGTTTAGTTCCTCGCAATTGAGTTTTGGAAATGTGCGATGTGGAGTGCATAAGTGGAGGGCAAAAAAGCAGCCTACAAGCACGTATAACACCTTTTGCCCTGCACTTTGCACTCTGACATGCAAATGCTGCCAGCCATGCATGCATTGCAGTCAGCATTTACAATGGATCCCTACGGGATCTGCATGCTTTTTGCGGTTGCATAAAGCCAACGGACACCATAGGGAGTCTCAAAATGTGCGCTGGCATGAAAATGCATGCCGGTGCAAAAGCTTGAGCAGGAAATGCAAGTTGCATTCAGTCCCTCCCCGTCATACGTAAGGAAAAGCTACAGGGTTCAGATAAAGCAATTTTATCAATTTCCAAATTTAACAAATCCATTATATTACATCTCTGAAAATCATTGCCATGCCTTGACTCAGTCTTTTTATTGTTCCATAAAAGGCAGTGCACACATAAGCCCAGTGTTTTATTTAGCCAACGCATTTTGGATACAGATCTGTCTTCAGTGCTAAACACTATGATTTACAAGGTTATTGCATCCCATTTTTTTTTAAAGTACCATACAGAAACAACAGCAAATGTACAAAATAGGAGGAACAAAATAAAAATATATATATTATATATCAGTGTGTGGGAGTGAGTGGTTGTTTAAGCCCCTCCATACGTTCAGCACAATGTGAACCACTTGCTTGTAACAATGGGAGACGCTTCCATTTGTTTGCATGCACACTAGCAGTTACATGGCAGTGGCAGAGGCGATGTTGTGCGAGACACTTGGCTTCCATTTTGAGAACCCTCGACTCCATCTTTTGACTAGGCCTCACTGCGATAATACGAAAAGGCTTCTCTGCCCTCTGCAGCACCACGTACACTGTGCTCATGGCCCCCACCTTTTCTCACTGTGCTCGAAAGCTTTGCAGCTCCGTTCTCACGGCTGAGCCGGAGATAATTGCAACAAATACACCAATGTAACATCTCAATCTTCCTCTGAGATCATTGTCCTATGTGTGAACTGGTTCAAACCATGCCCTGTAGCTTATCTATCTCCACAAACATGCCCGAGCCCTCTTACCCCCACTGTTGGAAAATGACTGCCGCTACAACCCTGTGTCCCTGGAAGGTATTCTCTTGATGTACCAGACGCGTGACGCCATTGTGAATCTCACCCCAGTGTGCCTCCCCACTAACACCAAACCTCTGTCGCAGTATATTGCACCCTAGAACTAACAAATGTCAGAATGTCTTATAGCCTCTTTGATGCATCTGGACCCACCCCACAGCCAATGTTATTTTACTGACCAGAATCCTAAGCCCGGAACCTCACATAAATCCCAATGAATGATGCTGTAATTATGTGTGCACGATTTATAGATCTAAGATGATGTACTCAAAGGGACTGTATTGACTATTTAGTGCATGTCTAATGATAGTATCTCATGCTAGCTTAGTTAGGGCTCACCCTATCACATCGCAACCTGACCCTCACCCCTCCTGGATGCTGGCAGCCGGAACACGTGATGATCACCCTCCTGCCAACTGGGCAACCAATCCGGAAGAAGCAGCGCCTACACCGACATATGTGCATTCACCTTCTAACCAATCCTGCACCGATGTAGTACCCTATGTTAGTTACATAATTTATGACACTGTTTTCCTTTATAATTCTTTGTAAGTGTGTTGTATGCCAGAGCGCTCTAGGGCAGGGGAGCTCTCTGGATGCCAATTTTACATAAACAAAACTTAACTCTCGCAGCCTGTTCTCTTAGCCTCATTCCCCATTGGGGTCTGTCTCATTTATTGGTATTACACGTGTTAGACGGGGAGTGAGCCTATACATGTGATGACCCCTGCAACGTGATTGGCACAGGTGCCCCGAGACCCCGTGCCGTGCGGCGAGATCTGGGACGCCCCCAGCAAAACCATCGCCTCAGCGGTTGACCAGTTCTCATGCACAAACAAGAGGTTCCACGGGTTCCCGTTTTCCAAATACCCAACTAAAACTGCTCGCCAAGGCAGGTCATGGCTTGGTTGGGGTGCAGACCAGATTGTGGATAAACCGTGAATGGTGGCTCTCAGACCACCCAACTGAACACGTGAGTACTGGTTGCGAGACTTTTAGGGGAGGAAGAAAACATTGGGAAAAGGGTATAACAAAGCAAAAGAGATAAAATAGTGGAAGGTAAAAACAGAAACTGAGGGTATTGTTAGGGTCTGTGTGAATGTGACTGAGGCTTTTTTCTCATCTATCCTTGATATGGCCTTATGTTGTTGTGGAAATAGAGGTAAAAAGAGTACAATATCCTAGCTCCGAAGGGGGTAGAAGGTGGCGCTGCATAGCATTGTCTCGACCAGTGCAGGGAACAAGTGGAAATAAAGAGTAAAAAAGTAGGAGTCTCATATGTTTAGTAGACTCGGAGTAGTAATTTAGAATATTAGAGGGAGGGACAAGGAGAAAGGGAGTCAAAAGAGGAGATAGAGGAAGTATGGAGTGACCTAGATGAATATGAAGAGTGGGTGGCGGCAGTGGGGTCTCCACTGCCATTCCCATTCGACCAAGAGGATGAAAGAGCTGCAACAAGATGTCAAGGGCAATTAAGACAAATGGTAGGGAACATGCTGGTAAGGAAAACAAAGAAGTGAATGGCCACACTACATCCCATGGGCACAAATGGATAAAAATAACCTATTAAAACTTCTCCCTCCACTTTCGGGTGGGGCGAGGAAGTGGATACATGCGTTTGAAAAAAAACACAGCGGGAGTCCCCTTAGCCATAGGGGATGTAAAAAGTGTACTGGTATCCACAGTGGGTGACCAAGCAGACACATTATGGGTGAAGGCGGGGTTCCTGGGAGTGACAATGAATTGTTTCTGCCATTATGGGTCCCCATTCAATAACGTTAGGCCACAAGTGTGGGATGTATTGCGAAGGACATTTCCAGACACTCCAGATTTAAACCTAGTGATGCGATGCACTATGGGAGAGGAGGAGGAGCATACGCAATTCATCCTCTTGGTGCAAGAACTTTGGGGATCTGAAACGGGAACGGCGTGGGATCAATCCACCGCCTTGTTCTATTTCATAATCAAAAAAGGGCTCCCAAAGGAGGTGCAGAAGGCCTTGGATAAAATAGCTGGGATAGAAGCCAAAGGCTGGCCAGAGATTCAGACTATAATTGTACACCATTGTAGAAGGATCAAAGAAAGAGAAAAGGAGATTGCGCAGAAGAGGTTGGCAGACAAAGCAAAGTTAGTACAAAATAAATTAGTGAAGGTTGCAGCAATGAACACCACAACATCAACTGACAGACAAGGGGAAGGAGAAGAGGGGGCAGGAAATATGCCAGTCAGAATGGCCGCAACTTGGGCTGCAAATGGACAGGAGCAATGGGTCAGAGAAGAGCAGTGCAGAGGGCCCCAGTGGCAAGGAAGGCCCGCAAGAGGATGAGTTGGATATTGAGGACCCAGAGGGGGATACGGAGGAATGGGCAGCAGAGGGTTTGGTGGCCCAGGGATGAGGGGGGACCACAAGGGCCATGTTGAAATTGCGGGAGGTGGGGACATTTTTTGAGAGAATGCAGAATGTGACCAATGGGCTATTACCAAGGGCAGCCCCCAATGGGAAACGAGCAGCAGTACCATCACCCACATCCAGGAAGCCCATATGGGTTACCTATGGGAGGTAATGGGCAGAACGAGCAATACTATAATGAGCAACAGCAGACGGAACAACAAATGCAACAGAGACAACAACCACAGCAGAGAAGTATGCAGCAACAAATGGCAAGACAGAATACTATGGGTAATGCCAATACTAACATGTTTGCAACATCTGCAAATGGCGCGCCAGCGCCTTTTTGCGGCACAGCGGTAGTGGTGGATAATGTATTCTCTGTTCCAGGAACAGAGACATATGCAGATTAGGACAGCCCAAAGAGAGCACTTGCATGTCCAGTCCTATCTACTACCCTACTTGCACAAGAGGAACCACTAGTGAGAGCGGAGATAGGGAACAAACAGTTCACCTTTATGGTGGACTCAGGAGCAGAAAAATCGTGTCTAATGGAAGGCCGGTTCCCGCTTTCGGGAAAACATTTGGAAACACAGAGGTTCTCTGGGGCTATTTTAAAAGTTCCTTACACAAAAGATCTTGACATAACGGTGGGAGGAAAAACGATGCAAGCACCTCTACTATATCACAAAGACTCACCGATAAATTTGTTGGGAAGAGACCTCCTGAGCAAATTGAACATGACAATTTATTTTACCGAGCGAGAGATAGTGTGTTCCACCCCAGGGGTGTGCCCAGTACGGGCAATGCAGATGATTAGCACCATGACCAATCAAATTGCGGTAAGAAGGGTGCCCATAGACATAGATATGTTCATATATGGGATCAGGGTACTCGCCAGAGTGATACCAGAGATAACAAGAAAGGAATGGAAGGTGCCCTCAGATTTTGACTTCCACCCAATCGTGAATACAGATGTTGTACCAGGCACCATTTTGTCTATAGACCTAGAAGGATACAGGTTTCAAGTAAACGTATCGCGGTAATAGGACTGGACACACATGGATGCGAATGGAGAACAGTATTATGCATAGACCCAAATATAATGCAGTGCGAGTTAACTGACAAGGAATTGTTCACTGACAACGAGAGTGATGGGGAAATAATAATGGAGATAAGTGTACCATGTGACATCACGAACCAACCCAGGGAAAATCAGAACCCCCTCATGGCCAGTGTAAGTGTGCCACCCACCATATTTGATGAAAACATGGAAAAGGTCCTGCCGGAGATATGGACCACTGGCCCCCATGATGTAGAGCTCCTGAAAGAAGTAACGCCCATCAACATAAAACTGAAGCCAGGTGCAATACCACATAGAGTAAAACAGTACCCACTATCAAGGGAGGCAGAGGAAGGGATACGAGAAACAATAAATGCATTACTACAGCAAGGGATAATAGTGCCATCCACTTCACCATGCAACACAGTGATTTTTCTGATCAAAAAAGCAAGGGATGGGGCTTGGAGGATAATCCAGGACCTACGGCCAGTTACGGACATCATACAGAAGGAGATTCCATTAGTACCCAACCCTGCATCCATTTTGTGTAGCATGCCCAAAGACGCCACCTGTTTCACAGTGGTCAACTTAAAAAATGCCTTTTTCTCGATACCACTTGACCCAAGCTGTCAATACCTCACAGCATTCACACTAGGGGGAACAGATACAAACATTGTAGTTTGCCCCAGGGATATTGTGAAACGCGAAGCATTTTTAATAGAATCTTGCCTGAAGATCTTGGCAACGTTGATGTAGAGAGCACGATAATACAGTACGTGGATGATCTACTCGTCTGCAGTAAAAGTGAAGAACAGTGCAGGACTGATTCGATCACATTTTTTATCAAATTTACTAGCAACAAAAGGATATAAGGAGGACAAGGGGAAGCTGCAATATTGGCTAGCAGAAGTGCTCTATTTAGGACAGCTGATTTCAAAAGACGGCAAGAGAATTTTACCAGACAGAGCAGCAGCAATACGTCACCTAACGATACCAAAGACAATGAAAGACATGCAGAAATGTCTCTGCATCTGCAATTACTGCTGTGCCTGGATACCTGGTTAGGCAGCTTACACACGCCCACTGTTACAGGGTCTGAAGGAAGCACAAAAGAATAATGCCATGCTAAAATGGACAGACAAGATGATGGCACAATATTTCAAATTAAAAGACCTTATTGCACAGGCACCAGTTCTAGCGAACCCCGACTATGATCAGGAGTTTTACCTGTTTTCCCACTGCAATGGCATTTTAATGACTGCAGTATTGCCCCAGAAAACATCATTAGGGCACAAGCCATTGGCCTACTATAGTGGTACATTAGATTCAGTGATGCAAGGCCAGTTCGCGTGCGAACAAGATCTCGCTGCAGCGGCCTTCGCGATAGAAAAAAGCGCCACCATCGTGATGTGATGCTCAGTGACATTATATGCAGAACACTGTTTGCAATCCTAGAACGTTCCAAATCTATATTAACAACACAGAGGGCAACATCCTATGAACTTATAATATCCAGCCCGATCATTCATGTGGTAAGATGCAAGAAAGTAAACCCAGCTATATTCATTACTGAACCATGTACAGTTGAGGACATACAGGCACATGATTGCGCAACATACAAAGGAGAGGAAGATGATATCCCAAAAGCAAGTGAAAATGCATTACAGGAGGGAGAAATTTACTTCATAGATGGGTCAGCATCGATAGACAGCGAGACAGGAGGAAAGCATGTAAGGGCAGCGGTTGTAAGAATGGAAGAAGAAGGGTATGAAATTATTATACAGAAATGCCTCCCCTCTCATTATTCAGCTCAAGCAGCAGAACTAACAACGCTGATTGAAGCACTGTACACAGTGAAAGGATGTGCGGTAACAATATACTCTGACTCAGCATATGCCACCACAACAGTGCATTCAAGGTTGTCACGATGGCGACGAAGAGGGTTTTGGAGGGCAGATGGTTCACCAGTACAACATGCAGCCCTACTAAACAAACTGATAGAAGCACTAGCAGAACCATCAGTGGTAGCTGTGGTGAAGTGCGAAGCACATACCAATGACACAGACTCGATCTCATTGGGAAACGCAGTGGCCGATGCCGCCGCGAAAGATGCTGCATATGTTCTGCAAGCAATAGAGTGCATTATTAAAATATCCAGTACCGACACACAAGAAGAGGGATACAGCCATACACCAATTTCCCAAATAATAGAGCTTCAAAAACATGCACCAGCCAAAGAACAAGAGTTGTGGGAAAAGAGAGGGTGTAAACAATCACCAACAGATCTAATATGGAGACAGGAACTAACAGGGAAGCTGGTAATGCCGGTGGAATTACTTGAAATAGCATTTCTACAACTACACTTTCCAACAAAATTAGCTAAACAACACATTGCAGCTGAAATACAGAAACATTGGTTTGTTCCAAATTTACAGGAGCACTTGTCAAAATTCACAATAGAATTCACAACGTGTCAGACATACAGTTCCGGAATGACACTAAGGATGTTGCGCGGAACACTACCACATCCAGTGGGTCCTTATAGAGAGCTCCATATTGACTACACGGATATGGGGGAAAGATGTAATGGGGCAAGATACTTAATTGTAATAGTTTGTCCATTCTCAAGGTGGGTTGAAGCTGGACCATGCCCCCACCCGCACGCAAAGTGTGCTGCAAAGTTTCTGGTACAGGAGTTTTTCTCAAGGTGGGGGATATGTGACATAATAAGATCAGACAACGGCACTCAATTTGTTAACAATCTATTTAAAGAGGTGACCACTTTACTGGTGGTTAAACACAAATTATGTTCAATTTATCACCTGATGGCTAAAGGACTGGTAGAAAAAATAAACGGCCTGCTCAAAACTAAACTATTGAAACTGTGTAACACTCTTAACAAAAACTGGGTGTATTGCTTGACCCTAGCACTGTTCAAACTCAGAACGCAACCAAGCAAAGACCATCATTTGAGCCTGCATGAAATAGTGATGGGTCAGCGCATCCATACGCCTCTCTCTCCAGTAAGGAGAGCATCAGATGCTCACAGAGCTGCCACAGAGCTGGGGGATGAATTTAAGGATTACCTCAACCACTTGATGCGCGCCTCGCCCAGCATAGCGAGACAAATAGTGCCACCCCTTCACACAAAATGCTGAGACAGACAACATCATGCCAGCACAGGACAGCCCCAAGGGTCAATTAATGGCAGGTGAAAATGTGTATGTACAAAGTTTTGTGCAGAGATGGAACTCTCAAGATTTCATGGACCTGATGAGGTCATCTATTGCACACAAAAAAAAGTAGGTGGGAGGCACTACTAGTTATAATTTATAATTTAAAGTAACTCAAATTAAATTGACCCAAAAAGTCTCACATATTATATGTAATGTAGGTATGTAATAATTTAGGTGCAGCAGGGAGAAGCTCGAGGCCACTCGAGATTCAGAATACTGAGGAACAAAACATGCCAGTCGGTAACCCTGTACTGCACTCCTAGTGGGAATGATATCCCAATTAGTGATTAAGCCTGACTGAAACCAAAGCACTCCCAGATGGTAGTAGTTGTTCAGCAAGGCACATTTTCAACAATTTCAAAGAAAAGCAATCAGCTTAATCAAGTGTTTAAAGTATTGAAGTGTTAAAGTGGTTTACCTGGTACATCCAGCTCTAACTCGCTGAAGGCCCCCAGTCATCAAACAATCCGGCTGGGAGCAAACACAGTTAACAGGCTGACCTGGGTGACATTAAGTCATATCATTCACATTGAAAACAAATTCAACTTCCCACACTTCAAAGTATAAGAGGTGTGAGGATCAATAAATTCAATTCCCAAAATAGTATATCTAAGTAAGTTTATAATTCACAAACAAAGGACAACATTTCAGTTGCTCTGGACAGAATGCTCTCAAACAAAAACATATATTGTAGGTAACAAAGGTAGGGTACACATTTTAGCACTATAATATGAACAAGTCATTCATATACTAAACATAACAAAAAAAGTTGTCCAATTTCAATTTTCCCGCTTCTGAGCCATCACATTCATTCAGATCAGAAGTTCTAAAGACACTCCTATTGAGTTGTCAGTGCCAACGCGTTTCGGATTGTAGGAAATCCATCTTCAGGGCAGGATGTGTTTTAGATTCAACAAGATTCAAAATTCAATGGGGTTTCCTGAGGGTATAAGGATACACTAATTAGATTCATGGGGAGTTTGGAGAAACTAAAATGAGTATTTCACAGAGGTAGAGATAAACTAACCTGCTTTCCTTGGTACCCATAAAGAATTCATGGCCACCTGTGTAGTTAAAATGACACAACAAAAACAGCTTGTCAGGATCAGATCATTGGTGAGGGATCAAAATCTCAAATTATGTGAATATAATTTCATCGTGACTCACCCGGTCGGAAGACCCAAGATGTCTCGCCTGGTGTAGTGGCTGTATCAGGCTGTGGCTTCAACAATGAGCGACTGTAAGTATGAAGAAAGGAGAGGGGGTAGCTTCAATGCATACTTACTCCTACTGAATGGCTATTAGTGCCGTTGGATGAGAGGTGAAAAAGTCACCCCTGTTTACTGATTAACTGTTGGTAACATATTCGCTCAAACATTACTCGTACTCGCTTCCGTTGTCCTTTAACTTACTTGTGAGAAAGATCGCCTGTAGGACGCTGAACGAAGCCAGCCGCCTCAAGGACGCGCTGCACAGCCTACCCAAGCCAAATCCGTTGCCCTGGGAACAGCAGCGGACGCGCGTCACCGCGCGGGCCGCCATCTTTGTATGGGAAGATCAACAGAATGATTCTACTCAGGGCTGTCGTGGTGTTGTGCGAGCGCGTCCCAGCTGCCGTTGCTAAGGACATGCTCGGAGCATGCGCCACGTTGCCATTGGATTTGTCAGTTGTTCTGCTTCACTCGTACTAGTAAGTACATAGGTGGGGATCATAGCATTTTCCGGTTGTGGATGGGAGTACATCCGCCTGCTCGGGTGAAATCAAATTGATTAGTTTAGCGGGGGAGGGGCACTACAGCAGTTAAAAAACTGCTTTGTGCCTCTACCTACCGCTCAAATACTGCAGAGTGACAGTCAAATTGAGTGGGTTGATCCTAAGGCAATAGCCTGCATCGTCCCCACATGGACTGTCAGTCTAGTTGTCATCCTAGCAAGTTAGGGCGTGGTCTAAACCATCGTTATTTGTGCACTGTTAGCACATTTTTTTAAAGGCAAAATATGTTATAAACAAGGCAGCTATCTCATGTCATACACTTAACACATTGGGTGAGACAGTTGCTGTGAAGATTCCCCTCTTCCATCACCACACATCAAAGTCTGTCATGTTACAAAAAGATACTACTGGTCTGAAGCCAGTTCACAATCTACTGAGTCAAAGTATCAGTATATTTGATTGAAAGCCCTTCACATTTTTGGGCTATCTAGGTGAAAGTCAACGGTATAACAACAACATATTCAATTGGACCAATGATCTGTACACAAACCGTTAGCTTGGTTTAACTCTGTTAAAAAACACTATTTACAAGTACAAAAACAGGATAAACGTGGAGTGAGTTAGAGAAAACACATTAAGTCAAATTCGCAATTCATGCCCCTGGGACTGAGGCAATCTAACAAGTCGATCCAGCTGATCTCCCTCTGAAGTAATCTCTTCTGTACATCTCCCCCTCTCGGACCTAGTTTCACCTGTTCTAAGATCATACATTTTAGTTGGGCAATTGAATGCCTTGCTTCAACAAAGTGCATTTCCACAGGAGATCTCAAATTTTTGGTCCGGATATTAGACTTATGTTCAGTCCAACGTAGTTTGGCCTTTCTTGAGGTAATATCTACGTAATAGAAACTGCAGGGACATTTCAGGGCGTAGACCACATTCGTGGAGTCACAGGTGCATGAGTGTGTCAACGTAATGGGTTTGCACACCCACAGCTGTTAAGGTAAAGGGATTGACATATTGGGTGCATCTGTCAGATGTGAGGAGAGCATGCAATAGTGCAATCCCCCAAAGTGAACAAAATTCCAGCAACAAAGTTTCAAGTGGGTAAAACACAGGTGAAATAACAAAAGAACAGAAATTAAGATTGGTGGAGCTCTCTCTCTCTCTCTCTCTCTCTCTCTCTCTCTCTCTCTCTATCTCTCTCTGTCTCTCGCATTTCCATGACTGACAGTATCCACGAAAAAGTGACAATCTTCATTTACATTTTCTGTGAGAAACTATTTAGTTTATGCTGATAAAATTTATTTAAAAAAAATGATAGCTGTATAGAATATTGAACGCATGATGAATTATACAGGAACCTAAATGAGAAATGTTTTGTAGTAACGATGATAAAGAAATAAATGTAATGTAACAATGTAATATATGCAATGGCAGAAAGGAGGGTACTTATTTACTTAACGACACAGATTTAGTTAGTGATAGGGTAGAGAGTAGAATAAATAAATAATATATTTTAGAATGTGGCCTTAAATATACAGCAATATTGTTTTCTGTGATGTTATTTTTTGCAACCTGGTACTGGGTTTTAGCTTTCATGATTAAGGACATGAAAGAGGGGGGGAGCAGGGTAAACCTGATACGAGAGGGCTCAACGCTCATATGGGCTGGAGTTAAAACTATGTGGAGACATAATCACTCTGTAAATAGCAATCTTACTACTTTGCACAAAAATTGTACTACCATAGGCCCATGTTTCTCACTTGCTGCTATTAAACCAAGCAAAGACAATGAGACCAATCAGTATGATTGGGATTACTTCTGGGAGAGTGAGCCAGACCTCATAAATACTGATGTGAAAACGACCACAGAACCTACCTCAAAAAACACTATAATGCACTTTAATCTTGCTACTACAATCACACAAGAAACTCCAAACCACTGGCCTGGCAAGTTGCTAGTGAACCCAATGACACAACATGGGCAGATGTTTTTCCCATAAAGTATAGAAGAGTGAAAATGATAAATAACGGGGAAGGGAGGAGGAAGAGATGGAAAAGGGGGCTGGGGTGGAAGAGATATGATGTATATCATGGCCTGCGATAAGATGAAATTGAAGACCCCCGCCACCCAGATCAATCAAACAAATGGTACTCAGACATGAGTGCAACAGCGAAACAAGCCACAAATGAGAGCTGCTATGTTTTACTCTCATACCGCACGCATCAGGCCACCTAAAATACTTATACCTCGAGAAGTGCCCTTGTCAGATGCCAACTGTTTAATTCATCTTGTATTGTGTAGAATTAGGAGCACCTTCCCGTCACATACAGTTGCAACAGAAATGCTGCAGAATGAGAAAACCTTCACGAGTAAACCGCAAGGAGTGATTTGCATCAAATAACCATCTTCTGTCATCAAAGGGACAAGGTTTACAGAGAATAAATGGCATGATGAGACGATCAGCTGCAAAGCAGAGGCACTACGAGGACTAAATAAAGAAAACTTTCAATGGGTCAAAGACACGTGTACTCCCGTCTGGTCCCAGCACATTGCAAAACTTACGTGGGTCACTGCTCTCGAGAAACCTGAAGAGGGAGAATGGAAGACCAGGCTCCCGCCCTTCCCCCCTCGCGGATCACGGCCTAGACACCCGCCACGAGAGGAGTAGCCTATCTACCAGACGACCAAATACCCTGGTACAGGAACATACGGATGTGTCCATCTACCTGCCCAGCAGCCCGCCCTGCCCATGCCGACACCTGCGGCACGGATCAACTCGACTAAACCTACACGTCGTTAGAGATGCCATGACGACCTAGCCACGGTCAGCACACCTGTGCAAATATACACACCGGACACTCCCACACCAATCCACACGAAGAATATACTCAGTGCTATGACGTAGGCGACAGACATACTCACGGACGTGCATCTTTATTATTTTCCACATAGGCTCTCAAAATGCAGAAACGCAAGACGCATCATGAACTTATCTAAAAACGCTTGCTCACGCTTCTTCTAAGATCCATGTACCATAATGAAGAATATAACGGGGACACGATACTGAGGATAAAGCAATATGATACCGTAACCTAAAGCGCTCTGCATCAAACGGTTCCACCTATGCACCAGGCCCAAGTAGGCCGCAAACAAAAGCTTCCATGAACATTGAATGAGCAAGAACTGGGTTGCTGACCCTGCAAAATGAGCCCGGCGAAAGCACACCGCCAAGGGCACGATGTTGCAATCTTGCATGCTGCAAGCCAACGCCAAGGTCGCACCTGCAAGATAAACCAGGCACACAGTAGGAAAAACAATATTAATTATGTTGAATTTTGCCTCAAACACGGTCCCACCTCACGTCACAAAGCCAAACCTGACAAGATGCCAAGCCCAGGAGGAAGGAGACGCCTGAATCCCACGTTTCAAGACACAGGCAGATACAATTAAAAGACTCATTAGACATCTGCAGCAGTGGGAGTAGTCGACCTCCCAACATATGAATAAATCCTCACATTGTTTACACCTACCCATATTAAAACATTGTTGCAAATTACAGGTGCACCGTGAGCTGGGAACAGCGATAGTCCCAGACTAGGAGGCTCGCGAGCGGACCAATCAGAACATGGGGCTCTTATCACTGACGCCATTAACATTGACCAATCCTCAGAGGTCTTCATTTAACAATTTTCATGTATCAAATTGAAGGGACAGCCCAGGTATACCACCTGACTAACCCTCAGCCACTAACACCGTTCTCTATATGTGCGCTATACTAACCCTACCACTAGAGTAACCAATCCAGAGTGGAAATAGGTTTTTTACTAAACTTTGTAAGATGACGCAAGTAGCGCGTCATACTAAGGTAAAAAGGGCCTGCGAGCCCCACGATTGTGTGTGTGTCAGGACGGACGCGTACGCTCCTTGACCCATCCGTGCCGTTTTGTCTAATAAACAACAGAGTCACCTTGCTTCTTGCGTGTGTCTCATACTCTATCTCTTTTGGGATATACGGGAGGAGTTGGGGCCTCCCTGCCCGGAGGTCTGCGGACGGACCGGCCGACCCCGGCAGAATTTCCCCCCCGACAAGTTGGAGGCACTGCTGAGATCTGTTTAAGATCTGCTTTTTTATTTTAACTTTTTTCCAGGTACTACTGTTGCGAGGAGGCCCGGCGGCGCGGCCCCCTCTGCCGTTGCCCTCTTCTGAGGACTACAGGACCATCACGGAACTGGGAGAAGACCGGACAGCGCAATCCGGATATTGGCCTTTGGGAGCCGGTTGAGAAGTATCCCGCCCGCGGTTGGCGAGTGTCCAGACGTGGTCCAGACGAGGGGAGGTGGCGAGCCATTTGGAGGGGTGCACGCAGTCGAGCGGCCCCGCATCAAGAGAACTTGGTGAGCATGCCACGCACACCAAGCAATGTGAAATTGTGAGGGAGGGGGGAGGAATTAAATTAGGGAGGTGGGAGGTGTTGCACAGGTGCGCGGCGAAGGTTTTGACAATTTAGTGTTGACAATGAAATGAATGGTAGCCGAACGAGTGCGAGAGCAGTCGGCTATGTTACGCGAGAGAGGGGGGCGGAGCACGAAAACATCACGTGCGGCCGCTAGTAGACACTGATTGGCCTAGGTCGCGACTACGTGTAAGGGTGTGTGTGTGTGTGGTTTCCTACGATTTGGCATTTATTGATCAATGAGTAGATGAGGATCCCTATTGTTCGAGCAAGAAACTCGATAGGTAGATGACGTTTCCCTGTAGGCGGCAGCTAGTTAGTTGCCCAATACGGAAGATAATTGGCTGGTTAAGCCCTCCTGTCGAGGGGCGTATCACACACGAGGCGACGCATAGTGCGCAGTCCGATTATATTATTGATTACCTTGTTCCAGGAGTGACAGGAAGACAGCTGTGAGGTTAACAGGGGTAGATTGCAAGTGTATTTTGAACTTAAAGAATATATGAAAAACTTACCAGTAGCTCGAAGAGATCGGTGACGTCACCAATAGGGCTTTCATAGGATATCCCGAGCACAAGGCATCTTTCCTTCTGAGAGTGGTGGGGAAGAGATCTGTGGTAAGGGAGTGGGAACGGAGATAAACGGTAATGAATTAATCAAGGAAAGGCGAAACGGGGGACGTGGCGGCGCACGGAGAACGCCGGCCACGGCAAGTGTAGAAGAAGGAGGAGGAGCAAGTGAAAATAGGACGACTGTATAAGAACGTCACAAGGGGTACGCAGCCGCAGGGGGCTACGTGCGCCTCGGCCGCAGGGGGCCGTAAGGGTGTTGTGTAAAGGAAGAAAGAAAGAAGAAAATATATAAATGTAAATACTATATTTTAATAATTTTCCTTAGCGGACTATCGCAAGTCCCCAAACTTACGGGGCCAGGTAACGATATAAGGCTGTATATTGTAAACTGCTAGTGGGATAACCGCTACCAAATAGGGGAAGGGTAACAAGTGGAGCGCTACTATGTCATACGGGACAGGATCGGGAGGGTGGGGGAACACCCTCACTACCCCACTACAACACATATGTACCACACTGTCACCCCATAGGGAGAAACTGATTAAGTATAGCATAGAATGGACCCAGGGGACGGACAACAAAATGATAACACCGTGGCCGCCTAATGGTAGCTTCGACCCATATGCCCAACATTCACTACTAAACCATCTGCATAATACATACAAAGGGAAGAAGTTGGCAAACCACGTGGAGGTGTTTAACTTATGGAGGATGTTCCAAGGGTCCCGACCAGGACCAAATGGAATGTTCACTGTGGGGGAAATACCGGAAGAAAAAGAGATTAAGGAGGAAGGAGAGGATGGGAAAAAGGGGAGTGAAGACCCAAAGAACACGGGGAACGGACAAGAGGGAGGAGAAAAGAATAATAAATCAAATGAAATAAAAAAGGAACCGAGCAACGATATACCCCTAGCAAAGGGAGTGAAAACAGAGGGAGGGGGGTTGTACCCTTTAAGGGAGTTAGGAGAAATAGAAAGAGGTCAGTTAAAGGCGGCTGAGGGGTACTCGAATCCGGCATACAGCCCTCCACCATATGTGGCTCATAGGAAGATGCCAGCAGGGGAGGGGAGGACTGGAGAAGAACAAACTGTGGAAATAGGAAATGATGAGTGGGTAGCTGCACAGATACTATTAAAATTACGAGGTTCATTAACAGGAGAAGAGAAGGAGGTAGTAAGGAAAACAGACCAGGATAATACCAGGGAGAGTGGAATGAGAGGGGAAGAGCTGTTACGGCAAAACGAAGAGATTTTGGAGGAACGACTAGCAGAGTTAAGGGATGAGCAGAACGAACTGATCAAACAGCTCGAGAGGGAGGAAAGAGAGAGAGTGAGGAAAAGGAAAGAAGGTAAGAACGAATTGGAAAAAATAAGGGAACGAACTGAGGAGCAAAGGAGAGAAGCTGAACGGGTAAAAGCAGCAGCAGAAAGGGTATCAAGAGCAGTGCTGCGAGAAAAGAAAAGGGAAGAAGAAGAGAAAGAAAAAGAAATGGCAATGTGGAAGAGGAGATTACTATCAGAAACGACTAAGAAATACGAAGAAGGAAGGGTGATAGAGAGTATATTAGAAAGGGAAAGGGTGAAATGGGAAAGGAAGAAAGAGGATGAAAGAATACTGGAACAGGTGAGTAGTGAAGTAATGGAGGAATTAAAAAGGAAAAGGGAGGAAAATGGTAGGGAGATGGAGGAGAGAAATGAAGGAGAAAGAGAAGATAGGAGAAGGGAGAGTGAACTGTGGGGGGATGTATACAGAGACACAGAGGTAGCAACAATATCAGCGCAAGGGGGAGCGGTTGATAAAGGAGAAAAAGGAGGACTGGACCTAATAGACTTAAAAACAGTAACAATCAAGGGGAAAAAGACCGAGTGGGGGTTACCGTTTATGACTGACTTTTGTAGTGAAGAAGAGGAAGGAGTGGGGAAGGAAGGAAGAAACAGTGAAAGGGAAAGCCTAGATAAACTATACATCACCCGGACCAACACAGACTCACCATCGATCCGTAGGAGAAAGGATGAACTGGAGAGAAGTGAGGAGGAAGAGCAAGGAATAGTGGAAAGACAGACACATGAGGCCACACCGTCCCCATCACGCCCTCTCCCATCCCACCCTACATGCTCAACCACCTCACGCTCGTCACTACAATAAAACTTGCGCCCTTTACAGACGAACTGACACCCTATGCATGTCGGCTTAGAAACCTCCCTAGACGCAGGCAGGAAGGACGAATACACATGCCCATATTAAATACAGGAAGTGATGGAAGAAGGGGAAAAGATGGAGAAGAAAGAGTTACGAGCAGGGGAAATACAGACGAAATTGACGATGTAGAAGAGAGGGAAGAAGAGGAAGGGTGTGAGGACTTGATTTTATGGAACACAAAGGGTAAAACGAGACATAACTTAATGCCACTTCTGGAGAGGGGAGGGGTTAGACCACAGTACGTCCCTTGGAAGCATACAGACAAAGAAAATATAAATTGCAGGCTCCCATCATTGAGTGGAGGTGCGGGTAAATGGATATATGAAATGGAAAAACACACTGCAGGACAGAAACTGGCAGTGGGAGATGTAAAGGGCCTTCTAATATCAATATTAGGGGATGCAGCGGATGACATTTGGAAGAGAGCGGGATTCCCTGGGGTAACAATAGCAAACACATCACACGATGGGGCACCATTCGTAAACTGCAGACATGCACTATGGCAGGCACTGAGGGTACAGTACCCAGACACATCAGACATAGGAGCAATTACCTCACGGAAGATGCGTGAGAACGAAGATCCTGTTGATTATATCCAGGAAATCCAAGAGAAGTGGCACATGGAAACTAGAGAACAATGGGATAAGACACCAGCAATATTTTATCATATACTAGTACAAGGGCTCCCAGAAGGAGTTCAGAAACAACTGAAGAAAGTAGTGGGAATGGAAGCAAAAGCATGGCCAGAAATACAACTGACTATAGTGCATCATTGCAGGACATGGCAAGGAAAAATGAAACAAAAGGAAGAGGACAGGAAAACGGAAGAGGCTAAACTAGTACAGAAAAAGCTTACTAAATACACAATGGAAGGGGCACTAATAACTATGCCTACAACAATGACCCAAAGCCCCACACAAGTAGTGGCTGCACAAGATCCCTCCCAAATACCACCTTCACAGACTATAACACAACAGGTGCCGCCACTCCAACCATACACGACCAACATGGGAGGAGGATACCCAATGCCAGGAGCTGGGTATTATAATTACAACAGGGGGAGAGGAGGAATTATGAGAGGGAGAGGATACGGATATAATACCCAACAGCAGGTGGGAGGACTTAGAAATTCCTACCCCACAGGGCAACCAGCATACCAGGACAACACAGGGAGCTTTCAATGGCAGAGTACGGAACCACCGGTGTGTTGGAGTTGTGGATTATTAGGGCACATGTCACGCACGTGTAAAGTAAGACCAGGAACACCATCATGGAGTGAACAGGGACAACCAAGGCCCACACAGGAACAGCAGGGCATACAGCAACAACAGACGTTGCAACAGCGAAATGAACAGCAACAACTAATAACACAACAACAGCCATAGACACATTCACTGCCACAACAACAGGTAGCGATAACACAACAACCCCAAGTACAACAAACACAACTGGGTAGGGTGACGGTCCTGGGACACAACCCTTACACAGGAAATGGTCAATCGTTGTACCCTCAATAGGACAGCCCACAGACGGCCTTGGTGTGTCCCATCCTGTCAGTAACACCTAATAGTGCGGAGGAACCACGCATAGAGGTAACGATAGGTGACAAAAAGTTATCATTCCTTGTTGACACCGGGGCGACCCGGTCTTGTATAAGGGAAGGTAAATTTAAGATGTCAGGCGAAGCCATGAACACCCAAGGATTCTCTGGGGCTAGAGGGTTGGTTCCTTTTACTGATAACATTCCCTTATCTATAGGAGATTATGACCTGTCAGTTCCACTTCTATATTATAGTGCCTCACCAGTAAATATACTGGGGAGAGACATAATGAACAGGTTGAATATGACGATCTCCTTTACTGAGGACGGCATAATTTGCTCTACTCCAGGGATTAACATGCTCACAGCACGACAGATTATGCAAGCATACTGCGGACAGACAGCGATTAGGGAGGAGCCAGTAGATGGTGAACTCTTCCAGTACGGGACAGACATGGCATTTGCATGGATGCCAGGGATAGAGGGAAAAATATGGAGGAGGCCAGCAGCCTATCTGTTCAGACCAGAAACACCAGTCAATGAACCAGAAGGGAAGGTGGTTCCAGTGGACATTGAGAGCATTATAGCAACAGCTGATTACATTGCTGTACATGCCCAAGACAGAGAAGGAAGGGCATGGAGGGCAGTGATAGCACTAGCAGAAGGATGTAGACTGACCCAGGTGTCAGATGAGGAGCTGTTCTCAGAAGAAAAGGAGGAAGGTGAAATGGTGTTTATGATGAGTCTGGAAGTATGGCTAAGAGTGGCGTACAAACAAGTAGCACAGAAAATTGCAATGGCACTTGAGGCACCTGCATGCACCCCAGTCCCCTTCTTTAAGGAGGATATGACAAAGGTACCCACATCATTGTGGACTACTAGCCCCTATGACGTGGGGTGCATAAAAAGTATAGGGGGAGTAAGGATAAAATTGAAAAAAGGTGCAATACTCCCCAGAGTGAAACAGTACCCACTATCAAAACAGGCAGATGAGGGCATATATGAAACCATAACGGCCCTTATAAATAATGGCATATTGGTCCCCTCAGAATCACCATGTAACACGGCTGTATACCCAGTGCGCAAGGCTAAAGGGGGTTCTTGGCGCTTCATACAGGATCTCAGGCCCTTGAACAACATAGTAGAAGCAGAATACCCCATAGCAGCAAACCCGGCCACAATATTGTGCGGCATTCCAGCAGAAGCATCACGATTTACAGTGATCGACCTTAAAAATGCATTCTTCTCAATACCATTGCACCCAGATTCACAAGATCTGACAAGCTTCACTTACAGAAACACAAAGTGGAAACATACCAGATTACCACAAGGGTATTGCGAATCACCCTCAATTTTCAACAGAGTAATACAGATGGATTTGGGTAACATTGAAGTGGAAAGCACAGTGTTGCAGTATGTTGATGACATAATAATTTGCAGTACAAACGAAAGAACATGCAGAGAGGACTCATTAAAGATGTTGACCATATTGGCTGAGAAAGGTTACAAGGTAGACATGGAAAAGTTACAGTACTGTCAAGAACAGGTACTTTACATTGGTCAGCTCATATCCCAACATGGAAGAAAGATTGCACCACAAAGAGCACAGGCCATTTCAAACACACCAGTGCCACAAACAGTGAGGGAACTGCAGCAGTTCCTGGGTCTGTGTAACTACTGTAGAGCATGGGTATTTGATTACTGTTCATACATAGGACCCCTGCTTGAGGTGTTAAAGGAAGCTAATAAAGGGGAGAAAAAGCTGGGGTGGACAATGGAAATGAAAGAGGCTTTTGATGAGTTGAAAGATGCGATATCAACTGCTCCGGTACTGGCATCCCCAGACTATGAGCGACATTTTTGTATATTTTCACATTGCGACTCAGCAGTAATGAAAGCAGTGTTGGCCCAAAAAACAAGCATGGGCTACAAACCAGTAGCATTTTACAGCGGCCACTTAGATCCTGTGATGTTAGGTCATTTCCCTTGCGAACAAGGTCTCGCCGCAGCTGCTTTTGCGGTAGAGAAAGCATCAGCAATCACCATGGGGTGCCCAACTACACTGTTTGTGGAACATGCACTATTTGCCATATTGAATAAACCTAAGTCCACCCTAACCACGCAAAGGGCATCAGGTTATGAGATCATCTTATCCAGAGCTGAACTATCAATTGTTAGATGTAGCACGGTCAACCCTGCAAGGTTCCTAGCAGAAGTAATTGAGGATGGAGACTATGCCCATGACTGTACGCAAATAACTGACATGTACTCATGTACTAGAAAGGTTGAAGAAAACGCACTAGAGGGAGGTGAGCTCTTGTTCATTGATGGGTCATCAACTATCGACCAAAGGGATGGTGTAAGGAGGACTGGGGCAGCAGTGGTAAAAATGATGGAGGTACCGGTGTGTGTGGCCATGAAATGTGTACAATTACCACAGCATTACTCCGCTCAAGCAGCGGAATTAGTTGCACTGATCTTGGCGTTGAAGGAAAGCTTTGACAAACGAGTGACCATATATTCCGACAGCGCATATGTTACATCCACTGTCCACTCAGGGCTATCGAAATGGAGAAGAAGAGGGTTTAGGAGAGCTGATGGCACTCCAGTGCAACATGCCCTCCTATTGGCTGAACTAATTGAAGCAATAAATGACCCCCAAGAATTAGCTTTGGTCAAATGCACCGCACACACCAATGGTGAAGACCACATCTCAAAAGGGAATGCAGCAGCAGACGCACATGCGAAGTATGCTGCATACTTTGGTGAGATATGGAACCCCCCAGAGTCACAGAGAGGGAGAGGGAGGGGAATGGCTAAGGAGATGTTGATAAGAGAAGGGTACACCCATCTCCCAGCCACACAGATTATGGAGCTACAAGCGGCTGCACCAATGGCCGAAAAAGAAATATGGCTAAAAAGAGGATGCGCAATGTCACCAACCGACGCACTATGGCGCCAGGGTGACACTGGAAAGATTGTGATACCACTGGCACTATTGAACACCGCACTGAGCCAACTACATTACCCAGCCCACACAGGCAAGGAAGTAATTGCAGCACGAATTAGAGAAGACTGGTTCTGCCCCGAGTTAAATTCTCATGTGTCAAATTTTATCAGCAACTGTATCACATGTCAACAGTTTACGGCCGGTCATACTCTGAAGGTGATAAGAGGTACTATACCCCGGCCAGAGGGACCTTTCCGGCATCTCCATATTGACTATGTTGATATGATCAACGTATGTCAAGGAAATAGGTATATGATTGTAGTAGTATGCCCATTCTCGAGGTGGATTGAAGCTTGGCCCTGTTCACACCCAGATGCATTTAGAGCAGCTAAATTCCTAGTGAGGGAGGTCTTCCCCAGGTAGGGAGTGTGCGAGGTACTGAGGTCAGACAATGGCCCACATTTCACAAACGAAATGTTCCAGCACATCACATCCTTGCTGAACATCAAGCATAAATTTGCATGTGCATACCACCCACAGGCCAACGGTATATGTGAACGCCTGAATGGCCTATTAAAGGAGGCAATTGCAAAGATACAGCAAACAACAAAGAAGAGTTGGTTATATTGCCTTCCATTAGCCCTATTTGAGCTAAGGAATAGACCAGGGTCCGACCACCACCTCACCCCTCACGAGGTGGTTACCGGACGTCAAATGCGCCTTCCCCTAACGCCAACATCAAGAGCATTTACTGACCACGAGAGTACTGCGAGTGTTCTTGGTGATGAAATGTACCAATATGTGTCTTCTTTGATTACTAGTGTAGTGTTTGTGTCTCAACAGCTCGAGCGCACGCGGGGCGGGTCTAACAGCGATCAACAAGAAGACGTGGATAAAGAATTGGAAAAGGAAAGACTGTGCAAAGTTGCTAAAGGTGACCACGTACTACTTCGCAATTTCAACAGAAAGTGGAACAGTCCACGATTCACTGGCCCCCATCTCGTGGAGGAGGTATCAACGAGAGCAGTAAAGTTACAGGACAAACGTGCTTGGAACCACCTACACGACGTAAAGATCTACAAACTCCAGACCCGCCCCAGCGCCACCGACAGGGCCACTGGAAGAACAACAACAGTGTCACCAACTGAGGAAGAGACTTCTACCACAACTAACAGCCTAAGTGTCCCCATACCCTGCCACCCCCCGGATCCCCCAGAGACAACTATTAGAAAAGAAAGGGGTGATCCCCATACCGCCCACCCCATGGTTACACGATCAAAGGGTAAAGAGACTTCCGCCAGTTGAGCCCAAAACCCTCTGCCCATTGACCCCCTGCCCACTGTAGTAACAATTGAACTGAAGGACATTGTTTTGCACCTATACACATGTAAACACCTGAATGTTCTCTTTCTTTTCTCTCGCACATGCAGGTACAGCGTATTATTGTACTGTTAAGAAAGTAGATAACTAACCAATTCACTGCCCAGGAGTAGATGGTACCCTCAGACGATAATTACCTGGAAGAACTGTCACACCAATTTGTATATGAAGTAAGAAGGCCAACGTACCTGAAAAGAAGGAGGGTACGTGTCTACTACACAGCATTCCTCTTGGCCATAGAACATTCAATGCCCCACCTCCAACCATACTTGCCTGCCCTGAGAGATAGATCGCTTAGATTGGCGTGGGAACAGCTCTTCGCCTGGCCACTGAATGACTACTTGATAGGGAGAGCTTAATAACAATAACTAACCTTAATAACGAGCATATTAAGTATTTTCAGGCGGGCAACTGTAACGTCGCAAGAATAAGCTGCCGGACTGCAGCAAGGTAAGAGCAAAATGCCCGTGAAATTAGCATTTGTAATAAAATTGATAGGGATTTCAATGATCACCGGGTTCTTGGCTGCCTCTGTATGGCAGTACAGCTATGCTATCAATATTATGCTGTTCCCAAACCTAATACACCCCCACCCCCAGCTGCAACAGGTGTTATGTCAGGTGGTACTAGTAAAATCCCACACAAGGAAAATAGAGTTAAACGCAGCACATACTCAGATAATAAAGGCATTGACAACTACGTACAAGATTCAGCACACATCTCAAACAACATATGGTATCAACACATGACCCACATTGGTAAGCAGACAACAGAAGACAGCTGCTACGTTTGCTCATTGATCCCATACGCCATGAGCGCTTCTCGAACATTTGTTGCCACAGAGATAGATGGAAAAATAGCACGATGTATAATATACCTGGCACTGTTCCAGACGAAAGGAAGATTTCAAGAAACAGTGGTGCATATGACGTGGAAAACACGAGACTCATACCCATATGAAAACAACTTCCTCAAGACTTATTTGAGTTACCACAAGAGCAGTTTACATGCTGAAGGATTCAAATACATAACAAGTGGTCCTGAAAAAGGAGAAACAAAGAAGGTAACACTGCAGTACCTGCCATGTGATTGGTACGCCACTGAAGTCCCTGGTAAAAACGGATGTTGGGAAAGACCACTAATGATAATAACAGGGAAGGTGTACATGGACAACAAATGGGACATAGGAGTGGTTGGCAGTAACATGGTAACAAGAGAAAACATTTCAACTATTGATGGACATAACCATAGATGTTGGATGACTTAGATCAAGTACATACCCATGCTCACATGGATGGAGAAGGATGAAGACCCAATAACAATATTGCCGCTAACTGCGCCTAAGGTATGCTACCAACATAAAGGAGAGGTGGATGTAGGATACAATACCAACTGTGAAAGCGTGATGGAGCTACCTGAGGGGGGAGCAGGAACAGCAGTAGTAATGGACCATTACTGGGCCTGTGGAGACAAGGCGTACCACACACTGCCCCCTTTGTGGAATGGTGTATGCACTATAGTACACGTTAATGTACCATCACTGGTGGTACCCCAGAAGCATGTAAATATGGCAAATTTCCCCAAGATGGATGAAGGGAACAAAAGAAAGAAGAGATCTGCACAGCCTTGGAAAGGGCCAGAGAACAGACGCAACGGCAACAACACTGTCCTCAACAGAAGGAAAAGACAAGGAGAACCTCTGACAGGAAATTACCTGTGGGGAAGGTCGGAAACAGCACTGACCTCAATTCCGCCGGAACACAGACTATTCAGCAGAGCAGCTATGTTCTTCTCCACTATAATACATCCTGGACTGCAGGCCTACGCAAACGCGAAATGGCTCCAGATAACTAGGTGGGAACTAATGATGACAATTAACTCTACAGTCAATGGATTCAACGCAATAAAAGAGGAATTGCGAGCAGTAAGAATGGTTGCACTACAGAACAGATATGTACTGGACCTCCTCACAGCAATGGAAGGAGGAGTCTGCGCAAAGATAGGACAATCATGCTGCACATTCATTCCTGCTAACGATGCTGACAATGGTACACTCACGGAAGCTGTATCACAATTGGCCCAGATGCACTCAAAAATGATGGATGAAAGTAAAGGTGTGAAAAAGGATGAGAGTTGGTTTTCAATATTATGGTCATGGATGCCATCTTGGCTGTCAGATGGACTGAAGATTATAGTTGGATGTACTATTTTGGCTGGAGCTACACTGATCATAATAAGATTTTGGAAAGCCCGGAAGGCACGCACCACAGACGAGATGATCGAAATGGTTGGTATACACCTCTTGATGCCAACAGATGACGTCGAACACACAGGCACAATCATAAAAGAGAGAGAGAAGTTGCGCAACCAGATCATCACCAACCACCTGGACCCACCATCTGTCAAGCTCGAAAACCCAAAAAACCCAAGGAGCTACATAGGGAAATGGGTATACTGCACTCCTGGAGGAACCTGTGAATATATGTATTGGTCATTTGAAGACCATGTTAACCACTATGGACATTTGGGAGGAATAACTAAAATTTGGAGAGTAAGAGGAGATAAAGAAAAGGATATGTTTGTGGTCGACAAGTCGACCAGAGGGGGGACTGAAGTGGGAGAATGGAAGACCAGGCTCCCGCCCTTCCCCCCTCGTGCTTGGCCTAGAGGATCACGGCCTAGACACCCGCCACGAGAGGAGTTTGCCTATCTACCAGACGACCAAATACCCTGGTACAGGAACATACGGATGTGTCCATCTACCTGCCCAGCAGCCCGCCCTGCCCATGCCGACACCTGCGGCACGGATCAACTCGACTAAACCTACACGTCGTTAGAGATGCCATGACGACCTAGCCACGGTCAGCACACCTGTGCAAATATACACACCGGACACTCCCACACCAATCCACACGAAGAATATACTCAGTGCTATGACGTAGGCGACAGACATACTCACGGACGTGCATCTTTATTATTTTCCACATAGGCTCTCAAAATGCAGAAACGCAAGACGCATCATGAACTTATCTAAAAAGGCTTGCTCACGCTTCTTCTAAGAGCCATGTACCATAATGAAGAATATAACGGGGACACGATACTGAGGATAAAGCAATATGATACCGTAACCTAAAGCGCTCTGCATCAAACGGTTCCACCTATGCACCAGGCCCAAGTAGGCCGCAAACAAAAGCTTCCATGAACATTGAATGAGCAAGAACTGGGTTGCTGACCCTGCAAAATGAGCCCGGCGAAAGCACACCACCAAGGGCACGATGTTGCAATCTTGCACGCTGCAAGCCAACGCCAAGGTCGCACCTGCAAGATAAACCAGGCACACAGTAGGAAAAACAATATTAATTATGTTGAATTTTGCCTCAAACGCGGTCCCACCTCACATGATGAAGCCAAACCTGACAAGATGCCAAGCCCAGGAGGAAGGAGACGCCTGAATCCCACGTTTCAAGACACAGGCAGATACAATTAAAAGACTCATTGGACATCTGCAGCAGTGGGAGTAGTCGACCTCCCAACATATGAATAAATCCTCACATTGTTTACACCTACCCATATTAAAACATTGTTGCAAATTACAGGTGCACCGTGAGCTGGGAACAGCGATAGTCCCAGACTGGGAGGCTCGCGAGCGGACCAATCAGAACATGGGGCTCTTATCACTGACGCCATTAACATTGACCAATCCTCAGAGGTCTTCATGTAACAATTTTCATGTATCAAATTGAAGGGACAGCCCAGGTATACCACCTGACTAACCCTCAGCCACTAACACCGTTCTCTATATGTGCGCTATACTAACCCTACCACTCGAGTAACCAATCCAGAGTGGAAATAGGTTTTTTACTAAACTTTGTAAGATGACGCAAGTAGCGCGTCATACTAAGGTAAAAAGGGCCTGCGAGCCCCACGATTGTGTGTGTGTCAGGACGGACGCGTACGCTCCTTGACCCATCCCTGCCGTTTTGTCTAATAAACAGCAGAGTCACCTTGCTTCTTGCGTGTGTCTCATACTCTATCTCTTTTGGGATATACGGGAGGAGTTGGGGCCTCCCTGCCCGGAGGTCTGTGGACGGCCCGGCCGACCCCGGCAGAATTTCCCCCCCGACAAACCCATCAAAATTCAGAGAGAAATACTGCACAAACTTTGTTTTCATGGCAAAGGGAAGGTACAGATGGGGTCCAACAAACAATGCAACAAAACAATCATCATTCCCGATATGAAAAAGGGAACAGCAGTGCTCATGGACGTATATTGGGTGTGCGGCAAACAAGTTTACCTGCATCTACCAGCATCATGGAAGGGCACATGCAGCCTGGCCACCCTTCACTCAGCAGAAAGCCATATCCAAGGGGGGAGAAGTTTGGCTGGCATATTGGCAGCAGGGCACTCGGCTGGCATATCGGCAGTAGGAGGTTCGCTTGACACATCGGCAGCACACAGAGCCTTCCACATACGACATTCTGTCTGAAAATGAGCTACAAGACAGAGTGTCCTGCAAGAAGACATCAAACTATATCTCCAGCGAGTCATCCAACATTCTCGCCGAAATTCCAGCAAAATATAAATAATTCAATTCAACAGAGACTTTCTTCGCCTCCCTCCTAACACCAGGAATTCAGGCCCAGACAATCGCCAAATGGCTACATCCAACTGGCCAATGATACTGAAGAAGGGTTCAATGTGATCAAGGTGGAACTTTACACCTTTTGCCTAATGACAATGCAGAACCGGTACGTCCTGGACCTTCTCACAGCAATGGACGGCAGTGTTTGCCGAAAAATCAGGAGCGCATGCTGTACATTCGTACCTTCTGAAGATGCGGATAATGGCACTCTCTACCACGTTATCTCGGCACTACACAGCCTAGGGGAGAGAATGCAGAAGGAAGGAGGGATAGAGCTGAGAACTGGTTCGATAACATGTTCAATTGGATACCTTCCTGGTTCAGCATCATGATGAAAATTTTTGTTCCAGTCGTCGTTTTTATTTTACTATTTTTCTGTGTGTTCCAATTAGGAATCCGATGTTGTGCAAAATCAATGCCTAGTTCAGCAATGATGATGGTAACAATGGGCAAACATACAATGGTGGCAGCCATGACAGATGCATAAATATAGACTGGAGAACAAAACACACCAAAGTACCGCATGCCAGCTATCTATCGCCAACAGGGGGATAGAGTGGATACCTTATATCACACAACAATTAAGGGGCCGCGGGAACTGCAATGGTACAGGGAAGTGTGGGTGGACCTGGATGGGGATGGAGGCATATATATGACATGTACACCTGGTGAGTACGCAAGGAGAGCACAGAGCTTGAGAGGTGTATGTAGAGCTTGGATGCCAATAAATGGTATCCCTGCATGGGACGAGGCAGTAGCAGAAGCAGAGTATTATAGGAATGAGAACAACAATAAAAGCAGTTTGTTACTTTAGATGTAACGAAAGGTGGGAATGTGTGGGAGTGAGGGGTTGTTTAGGCCCCCCATACGTTAAGCACGATGTGAACCACTTGCTTGTACAACAATGGGGGACGCTTCCATTTGCTCGCATGCACACTAGCAGTTTCATAGCAGTGGCAGAGGCGAGGTTGTTGTGCGAGACACTTGGCTTCTATTTTGTGCACCCTTGACTCCATCTTTGGACTAGACCTCACTGCGATAATACGAAAAGACTTCTCTGCCCTCTGCAGTGCCACGCCCACCGCGCTCATTGCCCCCACCTTTTGTTACTGGCCTCGAAAGCTTTGCAGCTCCGTTCTCACGGCTGAGCCAGAGATAATTGCAGCACACACACAAGAGTGTAACATCTCACTCTTCCTCTGAGATCATTGTTTTATGTGTGAACTGGTTCAAACCATGCCCTGTAGCTTATCCATCTCCACAAACCTGCCCATGCTCTCTTACTCCTGATGTTGGAAAATTGCTGCCACTACAACCCTGTGTCCCTGCAAGGTATTCTCTTGATGTACCAGACACGTGACCCCACTGTGAATCCCACCCCAGTGTGCCCCCCCACTAACACCAAACCTCTGTCTCAGTATATTGCACCCTAGAACTAACAAATGTCAGAATGTCTTATAGCCTCTTTGATGCATCTGGACCCACCCCACAGCCAACGTTATTTTACTGACCAGAATCCTTAGCCCGGCACCTCACATAAATCCCAATGAATGATGCTGTAATTATGTGTGCATGATTTATAGATCTAAGATGATGTACTCAAAGGGACTGTAGTGACTATTTAGTGCATGTCTAATGGTAGTATCTCATGCTAGTTTAGTTAGGGCTCACCCTATCACATCGCAACCTGACCCTCACCCCTCCTGGATGCTGGCAGCCGGACCACGTGATGATCACCCTCCCGCCAACTGGGCAACCAATCCGGAAGAAGCAGCGCCTATACTGACATATGTGCCTTCACCTTCTAACCAATCCTGCACCGATGTAGTACCCTATGTTAGTTACATCATTTATGACACTGTTTTCCTTTATAATTCTTTGTGTGTTGTATGCCAGATCGCTCTCGGGCAGCAGAGTTCCCTGGATGCCAATTTTACACAAACATTTATTGGTATTACACATGTTAGATGGGGAGTGAGCCTATACATTAGTGCATTTCTCTGAGTACACATTTGTTTTTACCTTAATATATCCAATATGTTCATATGGCTGGACAAAATTAGAGAAACAGTGGTACATTTACCTATAGTTTCAAAGCATATTTACAAATATGTGGCCATTACATCAGAGTAAGTAAGTATTTAACCAGTACCTGAGTCTTCCAAGTGTCCTAATATAGGTTGAATACTCGGCTGCACTTCATGTGGGAGATATCAGTATCCATGGTAAGAAAATACCATAATCAAAATTAGAATCTTCCTCCATGTTCCTATGTTCTTGTTAGCATAATGTAAAGATGTATAAAGTCTTACCAGTCACATTCTCAAAACGAAGCCTGAGCACATGGCAACGTGCCACTCTCTTATCTGTCTGTCTATTTGTTTGTGTCTACTGTTGGCATTGGTGGCATGACATCATACACCCATGTGCGCAATGACGTCCCGCTGCCCGTGTGCCATGTGAACATGTCGAGCAGGAGGAATCCGGCAGGTTCAGGCAAATATCGACAACAAAACAAAAAAAATCTAAAATTGCATATTCCATCATTACCATGATCAAAAATAGAATATAAATCACATGGTTTAACAATATATAAAAAAGTATCAATTTGGGCACTATGAAATATGTCAGCAGTGATGAGCAATTTGCCTCATGGTTCGTACTCTATTGAAAATATATGGAAATTCACCAACAAAAATTGCATATTCCATCATTACCATTGTCAAAAATATTTTGTAAACCCCATAGTTTAATATTATATGGACGGTATCAGTTTGTGCACTGTGAAATATGTCAGCAGTGATGAGCAATTTGTCTCAAGATTTGCATTCTATTAAAAATATATTGAAATTCACAGATAGTAATATATAAGATCAAATCACGTTGTTCCCCAGTGTACTAATCACAGATAACTACACAGGATACCCACATTAAGCATACCAAATCATACGTGCATATACCATGCAGAAACTGTACATAATAATAGGTATTTTCTAGAGAAGCACAGACCCTCATCAGTTCTCATCAGATCATAGGGATCAAGGCATACTGGGGAAACCAGGTCTAGTGCTATCAAGCACACTCTATTGTGCACAAGGTCATCAGAGTTTTAAAAAAGTATTTGGTGGAGGGCCAGTGGTGCATCACGTCACAGAGCAATTCAACACAGAGTAATTCAGCATACCAAAAGTATTGCACAAGATTTATCATGTCCTTACAGAGTGTCTCTGTGCATACTGTATAGACCATGTCATAGCAATACTCAAGGTCATGTCTCATGAGGGTATGTGCATACTGTGTAAAGAGTATTATATAAAGCATGTGTAATTTACTTCTTCTTTAATTCCTCCAGGAGTAAGTGCATCCAGTCTTTCGATCCAGTAAGTCTCTCTTTGATCCAGTCTGACATGTTCATGTGGGTTTCTTTTAGTAATCACCTCCACAACCTGGACTCTTTTCTGTGAAATATCATGTCTCTTTTCTAGCCAATTCCTGGCCACTGCTGAGCTGACATTCTTGGTCCTAATGCAGGACCAGTGTCCATTCCCTCTCTGCATGCTTGGTCTTTTTGACTGCGCAACCTAATACAGTCCACAAGGACATTTGATCACATACATAACAGTGTTAGTATCACATGGAGCAAAGCTATTTATTTTATTTTATTCTACAGATCATGGATGATTGATCATGTTGCCCTTTGTCACGAACCCGCAATTGGTACAGGTGCCTGTCCGCTTAGTCGACAATTGCTTTTGGACCATTCATGTTTTCACCAATTGGTCCCTTAGGTTAGTGCTTCTCTTATAAGTAAATACTGCTAATTCAAGAAACAGGTGTGCCGACTGTATATTCTAACATATGAATGTGCACTAGCTATGGCCTTTAGCCATGGCCACGGACAACAGCTTTATTTATTTATCTATTATTACCATTCATTATATAAACATTTCTCATAAGCAAATATCACCATTTTTCTTTTGAGAGAAATGGCAAACACACTTGAGTGGCCAGAAGAAAACATTCCCAAAGAAGAAATGAGTGACAATGAAATCTCTAATGCTAAACAATACATCTTTTAATATAAACAAATAATGTAATTTATATACAGCTCATTGAAAAAATAATTTCTTCTTTTCTTGTAGTACATGCTTTGATTGAAGAAACTGCACCACAACTTAATTATGAAGAATCCCAACAATCACAAAGACAATCCCAATCCCTAACTGCACACAATTCAATCATGATTTTGTCTGCAAAATTGGATGAACTTAGTAATGACTTTAAAGAAACATTAAATTATGTAAAAAATCATGTTATTGGAAATGTTGATTATCTCTGTCCTACTTGCACCTGTCCTTCTTACCCCCAGAACACACCCCAATCAAATTCACCAAATGTAAGTGAAAGATGGTTTGGTGAAACTTCTCTCCCTCCCTCCACCATGATGACTTTCTAGAAATTCCAAATTCTCCCATTTATGTTTCCCATTCCGATACCCCACCCCTTTCATAAATATTGTTTACTACTATAAATGTCCTGTATATTATTATGTGATTTTTTTTTGAAAACCCCAATAAATAGTCTGTGGACCATACGGCTGTTCAGGTGTCCGTTTATACAAAAGAGGCATCCACTGATATCAGGCTGTTGCCGGACATGTGCTGTCTGGCATGATGCTCTTTTAATTAGTCGGCGGACAGCACGCCTGATTGTGGCCATCCATGTACATGCGCCTGGTGGCTCTTGCTCGAAGTGTGTCTGCAGACAACCGCAGCAGCCTCGGACAACCACCAGATGTCATCATGTGACTGCACTTGTGCTGTATGTTGGCGCAAACGTCGATGGTGTCAATCTAGGATGTTTCAAGTTGAAAGTATACCCTTCCAGAGCTCCTAGACCCATTTGTAGTTGCTCTGTCAACTTTTTACAACTTCCCAATGCCTATTTTCGGAATTCCGTGGACAGTTCCTTTGAATGGACCCACCCATTACTTTTTTTGTCACTCTCAATCTGGCTATCCGGGAGAGAGTGCTAGGAGAAGACTTGCTTCACAAAATATTTACAACCTGCTCCAATGGCATCTGTCATACCCATCCCTCTTCCCCATGGGCCACCACCACCACAAACACAGGCTGGGGGGCCTAAACAGGAAAACAGGCATGGTGATAGGGAGGATGATGATGAGGAACAGGGAGAAGAGATAGAGGAAGTTCCTACCTCCAGTGCCTGAAGAGAGTTATGGGTGTGGTGTTTTTTTACCACCTTTGGGGTGTACTGAAGGCTCAGGCTGCCCAGGTGAAATGCATTGAGTGGTGTGTCATACTCAGTCATGCACAACCTGTGCAATACTCCTTCTAGACCACCTCCATGCCCCACCACACCAAATCCAACCACTCGGGTGCTCTGAGAAAGCCTGTCCTCTGCTCCATCTTCCTCAACCACTCCTGCCACCACACAGGGTACTTCTCTGGTACAGAGGATCCTGCCGGCTGCCTCACAGGCCATATAGGAGGCTGTCGATCCTTACCTTTCAACGGTCACAGTTGTCTGCATGTACTGCGACACACTGCTCTGCAGGTGGGGAGCAGTTTTGGAGTGCTTTTGATGCTTTGGTCCAGGAGCACAAGAAACACTGTCCCCTATCTTAAATGTAAGGCCTGCCCAACATGTTCTCCTGTCCATCTGCCCCTCTGTATCTGTGGTTGGTGTCCCTTAACTCCCTTCCCTCCCCCACCTCACCTACTCACCTCTCCTACAAAAACAAAATCCCAAAAAATATAAGAGCCAGAAAGGCAAAAAAAGGTTCCTTTAGGAGTCACCTTTCCCAGTTAAAAAAGAGAACTAAAAAATAAATGACAGGACCTTTTGCAGCCTGCATAGTCCACGGACAGTACGATAGTCTGCGGACACCTGGAAAATTCCTGGTATTGGGTGGGGGAATTAAAATCAATTAACTTGTTTTTCATTAAAATATGGTGGCTCTTAAAAGAACCTTTTCTTTTGTAATTTTTGAGGGGTTTATATACTGAACTAACAAATGTTCTGCTGAGCTTAATTATTTTTTCTAACTTTCACAAAAACAGCTTCTGATTTTGTTTCTGTATTTGCCTTTGATTTACTACAACTAATAAAAATACTTCAATACATATTTCACGTGTTCACAAAAACAGATTCAATGTGTTTTGGACATTCACAGAAAATTCAGATTTCCGAATCAGTCAAATTCCTCCTCCTCAAAAAATATTCACAATATCAAACTTGATATTTTTATTGTGAAAAGATGTCATTCCAACATCATGCAAAAAGCACATACAGCTTTGTTCACATTGCACCTTAGAATGTCTCCACATTTGTCTTTGAGCTATCTGAGAACAATCAATCTTTGAATAGGGATACAGTTCCATCAACTTTGAAAATGTATCTGCCATTGCAAACTGCAATGACATTCCGGTGACATAGCCCAAAATGTTGCCTCCACAGTGAACTACCATTATGTCTGGATGCTTCAAAGTAACCAAACTCTCACAACATGGGAGCAAGTCCACCCACTTCATTCATTGAACTACACCAGGAAACTTCAAATTCTTCAAATCCAGGATTCACAAGTAATCCACAATGCTCACAGTACACCTTCAACCAATGGATCCAAGAATCACCCACCATCCAGACGCTTTGCTTTTTCAAGGCCATAGCCATAGCCATCTTCACTGTAGACAATAAAGAAAGCACTTGCTACCCTCTCTACCCGTACACCCCAACCACAACCACAAAAACTGATTGGCTAATCCACCGATGTCCGGAAGACATCTATGACTGTCTGTGGTCTCTGCAGTCCCCTTTCCATGCCTGACATCCTTAAAGGACCCATATGCTATGTCTGATGTCCACAGACTACCGTAGTGTCCGCAGACGCCATAGCACAGGACAGCCCTGCCACACTTTTTACTTTTATGTTTGTAAGACTCCCTTATTGGCTGCTTTTAAACAATCACACATACATCCACAAATCACATCCAAAAACTCTACATGTAACCCTGTCAGCTCAGTTCAACACTTCAGATGTACACTTGAAATCTCAGAGTACATGTATGCTGTTACTTATAGCCACTTGCATCAGAAACTACTGAGAAACTCTCCAAGATTTATATTTGCAGATTAACAACATCTGCAAGACATAGGGCCTCATTACGAGATTGGTGGTAGTCATGGTGCTATTTGCGCCATGACTGCCACCAATAACGTGTCTGGTACCGGTCTCGTTCAATGGGGACTTACTGGTGTAGTCCGACGTTTGCGGGACGGTAAGTCCCCATTGAAAAAGCCATTCCCCATTCCCATTTGAGCCACCATAGGGGTGCCCGGTATCGCTTACCGCCCCACTCGGAATGAGGCCCATAGTACAGGTATGCTTATATTTTTTTAAGTATTTTTTCCAACAATTTTACACATATATTTATATACATATATATATATATATATATATATATATATTAAGTGAAATAACATAGTTAATGGGACGTTATGGTTATGTTGCGCTAATACAAAACTATCAAATTCAGTGAAAAAACTTTATTAAAAGGACGTTATGGTTACAAGTAAAATCGAAAAACCTCAGAAATTTGCCAGTTATGGTAAGCTAAGCAACCATACCTCGTGCCACCACTGTGCACTGCTAAGGCTAACACCCAGGACATGAAAGATGACATCACAAATGAAATTGATGACGTCACTGATGACATCACATATTCAATTAATTTAATAAACAGTCTCTACAAGGGATTGAGTTTATAATGCTGGAAACAAGATATAGGGGTGATTGGGAGACCAATTATGAACTTATTAATGTATTAAAAAATTTACCCATAATGTCCCTTTAATAATGTTTTTTCAGTGATTTCGATAGTATTTTGTTAGTGCAACTTAACTATAACATCCCTTTAACAAAGTGTTTTCAATGAATTTCATAGGTTTTTGCTAGTGCACTTTTACTATGCTACTAGTACCCTATATTATACGCCCCTCACTCCAATATGGCAGCTATAGTGCCCACGGATAGTTCGGTAGTATGCTGGCAGGGGGCAGCATTTGCAAGGCTCAAAATCATAGGGGAGACTCAAAAAAGATATACCCATCAACCAACTAACAGATGTACCTAAAATCACAATGAATGATTACTAAATGCAAGTATAGCTTTTTGTACAAATACTCATGTTTAAAAATACATGTATTTTTTATATGAGACACATTGCAATGGAATGCACCAATCACAAACAAAAACTGTGCACTTCATATAATCTCCTCAGTACAACTCTGGATGCAGATTAAGGGCCTCATTACTACCCAGGCGGTAAGTTACCGCCTGGGTCGTACCTTTACCACCATTGCGTAAACTACGTTTACGCCATGGTGGTTGGCGGATTTACCGCCCCATTCCGAGGTCGGCGGGGCGGTAAGTCCCCAATCCCCATTTACCCTTCCCCATTACCATTTTTGCCCCATAGGGCATAATGGGAGTGGGGAAGGCGTTAATTACGCCACCGTAAATTACGGTGGCGTAATTAACAACATGGTCCCTTAGCGCCATGGATTTTAACACCTGCTAAAAGCAGGTGTTAAATCCGCCATGGCGCTAAGGGACCTCGGAATCAGGCGGTAAGGGTCGGCGCTGTTTACGCTGCCGTAAACCCCTTACCGCCTGAGTCGTAATGAGGCCCTAAGAAACAGCAGGTGCTTGCTAGACAAGATATTCTCACTAAACAGTAAGTGCATTGTATTTATTTCTCTTTTAGCTTTCATTACAAAAACATGTGTTGTAAGACATATGCCCTTTTTCTTTCTCACAGAAATGGCACGCACACTAGAATCGATGGAAGAGAACTTTCCAAGAGATTAAATGAGTGATGATACATACCATCTCCAATGGTATGCAATACATATTGTACTGTCAACAAATAATGTACTTTGTACACCCCGTAACAAAATAATGATTTATAGTTCTCTTGCAGTACATAGTGTTCATGACAAAAGCACACCCCAGTTTCATCATTTACAGTCCCTAGAATCAGAAACAGAAGTTGTATACCCAAATGTAAATACTCAAAATAAAATTGGATAAACTAAGTTATGATGTCAATGAACTTGTACAATACATCAAAACCCACCTTATTAAACCTTTTCCTTATAACTTTCCCACTTGCACCTCTACCCCTTGTCTCTAGCAATCATCCCCAACCAATTCTAAACATTTTACTCAAAGACGATTTGATGAAACATCAGTCCCTTCCTCCCCTCATGATTATTCTACACAAATGCCTAATTCTCCCATGTATGTTTCCCATTCCGATACCCATCCCTTTCTTAAATAAATATACTTTTTGTACTACACATTTTTTCTGTATTGTTGTGTGCTATTCCCTTGCTTTTTAAAAGTTCTGTCATGAGTCTGCGGACCATTTGACTGTCTGGTGTGCCCTCACTCACAATGGAGTTTCCCCAGCACAGGCGTGTTGTCTGGACATGTCTGTTTCCATGTGAGGCACTTTTTATTTAGTCTGCGGACACCGTGCCAGTTCTACGAACAACCAGCACACGTACACAAACGTTGGGGCATCAGACATCCGGGCACGTCATCATGTGACCGCTCTCGTGCGGTGTGATGGTGCCATTCACAAACGGTGTCTGTGGCCGCAAGCAGTTTAAAAGTGCTTTTTCAGCCAATCTAGGGTGTTTCAAGCAGAAACCTTACCCTTTCACAGCTTTCAGGCCCATTCTATGTTGATCTTGCAGCTTATTACAACTTTCCAATGCCTATTTTCGACTGGGTAGTCTCTGAACAGCACGACTGTCCATGGACAGTTCCATTAAAGGGGCCCACCCAAAATGTTTTCTTCATTCTCAATCTGGCTGTCCAGGAGAGAGAATCTGTAGAACACCTGCTTCCCAAATCTCTCAAAAGCCTGCTGCAATGCATCTCCTATGGCTATCTTTGCTTCCCAAGAACCCCCACCAAACCACCACCTCAACAACCTGGAGGGGCTCAAGGGAGGACCAGATGCGGTATTACAGAGGAGTATCAAAAAGAAGAAGAGGATGAAGTGGAGGAAGACCCTGTCACCAGTACTCAGCGTGAGTCCTGGGTGTGGCCATTTTTGACCACCATTGGAAATGTCCCAAAGACATATTCAAGCAAAGTTTGTTGCACTCAGTGCAAAGTTTTACTCGCGGAAAACCTTTTATTCCTATGGGACTACTTCGATGAGACGACACACCAAATTGGCCTTCCGGAGTGCTCTGACAAAGGCAATACCTGTCTCAGTTAAGAGCAGGCTGACTTCCTCCACCCCATCGTCTTCATCTAGTCCTGTCACCACAAAGGATACTCCTTTGGGTCAGGAGATCCCAGCGGCAGCTTCGCAGGCCATACAAAATGATGTTGACCCTTACCACTCAGTTTCGGAGTGCTTTCGAGGTGCATGAGAAACACTGCCACCTACCTCATTAAGGCACGCCCAACATCATCCTCTCTCTACCTGTCCCTTCATCCCCATGCTTGGTGTGCCTTCCCCCCCTGCCTTCCCTTTCCTAAGAAAAAAAGCACAAAACATAAGGCTGCTTTAGGTGACAACTTTCACTGTAGAATAGAATAGAAGTAAGAAAAAAAATAGCAGGCCACTGTGCAACCTGCATAGTCCGCGGACAGTGTGGTAGTCCGCGGACTTGTGCGAAATTCTGGTTGTGGGACAATTGCAATCATTGCACCTGTCTTTCACGTCAAAAAGGTGGCTCTTAAAAGAAACATTTTTTGTGGCTTTTATATATATTTTTTACATTTTTACAAACTGAAGAAAACATTTAACTGATTTTCATTATTTTTTCTCACTTTCACAGAAACTGTTTCAAAATAATTTTGAATGTTTTGCACCAAAATTTGATTACCCACATCAGTTAGATGGACCAAAAAATATTGCCTCTATCAAATTCAATGTTCTCATTATGTAGCAATGCCATGCCAACATAGAGAACACAAGCACACATAGCTATATTGATGTTGTTCCTTGCTTTTTCCATTTGCAGATTAAATAAAATGGAATACATCCACATCTGTCTCTGGTCAATTTGAGAAAAATTATTTTCGAATTAGGGAACATTTCCTTCAACTTTCCCAATGTCTCCTTCATTGCTAAATGCATTGAGATTCCAGTCGTGTTCCCCAAACTGTTCCCACCACAAAGAATGATAATAATATCCAGCTATTTCCACGAAATGGAAGCAAGTGCACCCACTTCAGATCACACACTCCATACCAGAACACTTCCAATTCAGGAAATCCTAAATCTTTGGCTATTCCACAATGCTCAGCATCAACCTTGCCCAGTGCACCCAAGAGTCTCTCCAAATCCAAACACTCTGCTGATAAAAGACATTGCCATGGCCATTTTCAATCCTATCACAACTCCTACAAACAAAATTCCTGTTACCCTCTCTTCATGTACACCACACCCAAGAAACCTGATTGGCAGATCCCCCAATGCCTGTGGACATCTCGACTCTCCGTGGCCTTCACAGTCCCTTCTCCTTACCAGGCAGCACCAAAAGAGCCGGATGTGGCACATGCCGATGATGGACCACTGCTGTGTCTGTGGACATGTCATCCAATTGAACGGGGCAGCGAGGGACATTGGACACAATTTATGTCATTTAATCTTTAGTGGTGGCTCTGAAAATAACCTTTTTTGGGGAGTTATAAACAAACACCTTTTTAGAATTTTTTTTCTTTTATTCTTTTTTTTTTCCTTACAGGAACCTCTTCAATGCATTACTTACATTATGAAAGGAAAATTGCATTTCTGACATCTGTGAAGTGAATTCCATCTGGACAAAAAAAAAAAAAAATCACACCCTCAGAATTGATATTATCATTCTCAAAGGATGACATTCCTGAAGCACTCAAAAAAGCAGATACACCTTTATTGATAATCTGTCTTAATTGTTTAATTTGAGGACTGTAAAAGTGTACATCTCTCATCTATTTCTGAAAAAATAATCTGAGCAGCAGGAAACAGTTGCATTAGGCTTTTTAAAAAAAATCCTTCAGCGCAACATGCAAAGACTCTGGAGTCACAAACCCCAAACTGTCCCCTCCACAATGGTCAATCACAATATCTGGATATTTAAAGTGAGCCATATTTGGACAAAATGAAAGCAAGCATACCCAGTTTGAGCCACAAACTGCATGCCAGGAAATATCCACTTCTGCCAATCCAATATTTACAAGCATGCCCTGATTATCTGCATATACCTTCAATGACTGAATTGAAGAGACCCCCACAATCCACACACTCGGCCTTCTCAAACACATAGCCATAGCCTTTATAACTGCTCTCACAACTCCTGAAAACAAAACTCCTACTACCATGTCTTCCTGTCCACCACAACCAGCAAACCTGATTGGCTACTCCCCAATTGGCCCTTCTACCCTTTCCACTTCCATGTCCTTAACACTCCCTCATTGGCTGCTTTCAAAGAGTCATACATCCATCCACCATTCACATCCAACACCTCTACACCTAAGCAGGTCATCTCTCTTCATCGCTTCACATGTACACTTCAACTCTCAGAGTACATATCTCCTATTAATAAAAGACATCTGCATCAAAAACTACTGTGCAACTGGCCAAGATTTCTATTTGCAGATTCAGCAAGATCTGCATCTAAGAAAATAATATAGTGCAGGCATGCTTATATATATTTTTTTAAATGTCTTGCGCTCTTTCACAAATATATATATATATATATATTCAGTGAAAAAAAAATTGTTAAAGGGACGTTATGGTTAAGTTGCGCTACTAAAAACCTATGAAATTCAGTGAAAAAACTTTGTTAAAGGGATGTTATGGTTCCAAGTAAAACCGAAAAACCCTTGAAATTCGCCAGTTATGGTAAGCTAAGCAACCATAACTCGCGCCACCACGATGCACTGCTAAGACTAACACCCAGGACATCAAAGATGACATCACAAATGTCATTGATGACATCACATGTATGGCTCACTATTTTTTCTTTTGCTGACATATCTAGGCCACATGGTTTTCTTCAGTAACAGTCAGAAACTAAGAATTTTATTTCATTTGTAGACGTATCCTTCTAGTAGGTTCTTACAGTAATTCTCTTAGAGTACAGTCACATTATATGAAACATATACATATGGGAAAACACAAGCTTGAAAGACAGCAATCCTTTTTGTGCATAAAGATAATCACTAGACTTATGAGCACTTTCTGATAGTTCTGTTTTTTTTTATGGCTGTACTTTCCCTGTATATGGCCATATTTGTATACATTGTACTCACACTACTTTCCTTAGGGTCCAATCACATCAAGTGATACATATACACAGGGTAATAGCAGCTTTGAAACAGAGCAATCATTTATTTGCATGAAACTAATCAGTTAAGTTATTAATTGTTTCTGCTACTACTTGTGCTTTTTTGCTAACTTCACTTTCCCTGTACATACCCATATTGGTATGTGTTCTTATGTCTTTGTGTTTTGTCTATAGTAATGCAATTATGTAATACATGGGTTTTATTAGCTACTTATTACATATTTCACAGTACACAAAAATCTATTAAGAAAACAATTATCATTTCATTATTCAACATATTAACATTACAAATGTCATACCTTCATCTTGTACGCTGCACACAATGTTATGTTTCTGTATGAGTAGCTTAGTATACTAGATAGAACCCGATAATAGGATGCTTTTTATATCAATGCATCGTTCAATGCACTTATTAGGGTATATTTCTTGCAATGATTCTTGACACTTTTTTCGCAACATAATAAGAATACCTTCTACACATATTTCATGAGAAGTACATACACATGTGATGTCATCAGTGATGTCATCAATGACATTTGTGATGTCATCTTTGATGTCCTGGGTGTTAGTCTTGGCAGTGTACGGTGGTGGCGTGAGTTATGGTTGCTTAGCTTACCATAACTGGCGAATTTCAAGGGTTTTTCGGTTTTACTTGGAACCATAACGTCCCTTTAACACAGTTTTTCACTAAATTTCATAGGTGTTTAGTAGCGCAACTTAACCATAACGTCCCTTTAACAAAGTTTTTTTCACTGAATTTCATAGGTTTTTAGTAGCGCAACTTAACCATAACGTCCCTTTAACAAAGTTAACTGTTCTAAGACACACGTGGTGTCCTGAAATGTTCGTAAAGAAACAAAAATTAAAGTGTTCTAAAGAACACTATCAGGGTAATTCATAGAATTTCGCCGAAAAGTGTCGCAAGCGGCTGGCGCAGAGTGTCCCCGTGCGATTGTGTGCGCCAGGAACGTGCACTAAAACCGATTTCTGCACACAGCGTATTCATGGATTTTAGGCTCCCAAACCAGCCGTGGTGCAGAGAATCGCAGCGACCCTGCAGCAGCGCCAGTAACGCCCCCAAGAACGCCCTCGCGCAAGGAAAAGCCATCAAAATTGCTAAATCATCGCAAAGGGCTGCGCTAACCCTGGACCAGTTCACCGGGCTGGCAAACAGCAAACGCCAAGCGGGGAACGTGTATTTCAGGGGTGCGCGGGAAGTTCCACACGCGATTGGCCCAGTGCGAGCAGGGTACGTGTATTTCAGGGGTGCGCGGGAAGTTCCACACGTGATTTCATCAGGGTACGTGTATTACAGGGGTGCGCGGGAAGTTCCACATGTGATTGGCCCAGTGCGAGCAGGGTACGTGTATTTCAGGGGTGCGCAGGAAGTTCCACACGCGATTTCAGCAGGGTACGTGTATTCCAGGGGTGCGCGGGAAGTTCCACACGCGATTGGCCCAGTGCGAGCAGGGTACGTGTATTTCAGGGGTGCGCGGGAAGTTCCACACGCAATTTCAGCAGGGTACGTGTATTCCAGGGGTGCGCGGGAAGTTCCACACGCAATTGGCCCAGTGCGAGCAGGGTACGTGTATTTCAGGGGTGCGCGGGAAGTTTGACACGCGATTTCAGCAGGGTACGTGTAGTTCAGGGGTGCGCGGGAAGTTCCACACGCGATTGGCCCAGTGCGAGCAGGGTACGTGTATTCCATGGGTGCGCGGGAAGTTCCACACGCGATATCAGCAGGGTACGTGTATTTCAGGGGTGCGCGGGAAGTTCCACATGCGATTCCAGCAGGGTATGTGAATTCCAGGGGTTCTGGGGAGTACTACATGTGAATTGGCCGTGTGGGTCCTCCCAGATGTACGCTCGACAACCTCCACGTCCCTTGCAGGCAGCCCACACCACGGGTGACTACCCTGCACCCCTGCTCATGTCCCGCAGGCAGCCCATCCACCATGGGCATGCCCCGCAGCCAACCCACATGTCACCTTGCACTACTGATCAACAATGCATGTCTCCCACCACCCCCTCCCCCCAGCAGTGCAGGGGCAGCCTCCACCAGGCCCCCACTCATGTCTCCCACCACCCCCACCCCCCAGCCACAAGGGGCAGCCCCCACCAGGCCCCCACTCATGTCTCCCACCACCCCCACCCCGCAGCAGTGCAGGGGCAGCCCCCACCAGGCCCCCACTCATGTCTCCCACCACCCCCACCCCCCAGCAGTGCAAGGGCAGCACCACCAGGCCCCCACTCATGTCCCCCTTCACCCCCACCCCCCAGCATCCAGGGGCACCCTCCACCAGGCCCCCACTCATGTCTCCCACCACCCCCACCCCCCAGCAGTGCAGGGGCAGCCTCCACCAGGCCCCCACTCATGTCTCCCACCATCCCCACCCCCCAGCCACCAGGGGCACCCTCCACCAGGCCCCCACTCATGTCTCCCACCACCCCCACCCCCCAGCAGTGCAGGGGCAGCACCACCAGGCCCCCACTCATGTCTCCCACCACCCCCACCCCCCAGCCACAAGGAGCAGCCCCCACCAGGCCCCCACTCATGTCTCCCACCACCCCCACCACCCAGCCACCAGGGGCACCCTCCACCAGGCCCCCACTCATGTCTCCCACCACCCCTACCCCCCAGCCACCAGGGGCAGCCCCCACCAGGCCCCCACTCATGTCTCCCACCACCCCCACCACCCAGCCACCAGGGGCACCCTCCACCAGGCCCCCACTCATGTCTCCCACCACCCCCGCCCCCCAGCAGTGCAGGGGCAGCACCACCAGGCCCCCACTCATGTCCCCCTGCACCCCCACCCCTCAGCATCCAGGGGCACCCTCCAACAGGCCCCCACTCATGTCTCCCACCACCCCCACCCCCCAGCAGTGCAGGGTCAGCCTCCACCAGGCCCCCACTCATATCTCCCACCACCCCCAGCCCCCAGCAGTGCAGGGTCAGCCTCCACCAGGCCCCCACTCATGTCTCCCACCACCCCCACCCCCCAGCAGTGCAGGGGCACCCTCCACCAGGCCCCCACTCATGTCTCCCACCACCCCCACCCCCCAGCCACCAGGGGCACCCTCCACCAGGCCCCCACTCATGTCTCCCACCACCCCCACCCCCCAGCAGTGCAGGGGCACCCTCCACCAGGCCCCCACTCATGTCTCCCACCACCCCCACCCCCCAGCCACCAGGGGCAGCCTCCACCAGGCCCCCACTCATGTCTCCCACCACCCCCACCCCCCAGCCACCAGGGGCAGCCACCACCAGGCCCCCACTCATGTCTCCCACCACCCCCACCCCCCAGCCACCAAGGGCACCCTCCACCAGGCCCCCACTCATGTCTCCCACCACCCCCACCCCCCAGCAGTGCAGGGGCAGCCTCCACCAGGCCCCCACTCATGTCTCCCACCACCCCCACCCCCCAGCCACCAGGGGCAGCCCCCACCAGGCCCCCACTCATGTCTCCCACCACCCCCACCACCCAGCCACCAGGGGCACCCTCCACCAGGCCCCCACTCATGTCTCCCACCACCCCCACCCACCAGCAGTGCAGGGGCAGCCCCCACCAGGCCCCCACTCATGTCTCCCACCACCCCCACCCCCCAGCCGTGCAGGGGCACCCTCCACCAGGCCCCCACTCATGTCTCCCACCACCCCCACCCCCCAGCAGTGCAGTGGCAGCACCACCAGGCCCCCACTCATGTCCCCCTGCACCCCCACCCCCCCCAGCATCCAGGGGCACCCTCCACCAGGCCCCCACTCATGTCTCCCACCCCCCCCACCCCCCAGCAGTGCAGGGGCACCCTCCACCAGGCCCCCACTCATGTCTCCCACCACCCCCACCCCCCAGCAGTGCAGGGGCAGCCCCCACTAGGCCCCCAATCATGTCTCCCACCACCCCCACCCCCGAGCAACCAGGGGCACCCTCCACCAGGCCCCCACTCATGTCTCCCACTTCCCCCACCCCCCAGCAGTGCAGGGGCAGCCTCCACCAGGCCCTCACTCATGTCTCCCACCACCCCCATCCACCAGCAGTGCAGGGGCAGCCCCCACCAGGCCCCCACTCATGTCTCACACCACCCCCACCCCCCAGCATCCAGGGGCACCCTCCACCAGGCCCCCACTCATGTCTCCCACCACCCCCACCCCCCAGCAGTGCAGGGTCAGCCTCCACCAGGCCCCTACTCATGTCTCCCACCACCCCCACCCCTCACCAGGCCCCCACTCATGTCTTCCACCACCCTCACCACCCAGCCACCAGGGGCACCCTCCACCAGGCCCCCACTCATGTCTCCCACCACCCCCACCCACCAGCAGTGCAGGGGCAGCCCCCACCAGGCACCCACTCATGTCTCCAACCACCCCCACCCCCCAGCCGTGCAGGGTCACCCTCCACCAGGCCCCCACTCATGTCTCCCACCACCCCCACCCCCCAGCAGTGCAGGGGCAGCACCACCAGGCCCCCACTCATGTCCCCCTGCACCCCCACCCCCCAGCATCCAGGGGCACCCTCCACCAGGCCCTCACTCATGTCTCCCACCCCCCCTACCCCCCAGCAGTGCAGGGGCACCCTCCACCAGGCCCCCACTCATGTCTCCCACCACCCCCACCCCCCAGCAGTGCAGGGGCAGCCCCCACCAGGCCCCCACTCATGTCTCCCACCACCCCCACCCCCCAGCCACCAGGGGCACCCTCCACCAGGCCCCCACTCATGTCTCCCACCACCCCCACCCCCCAGCAGTGCAGGGGCAGCCTCCACCAGGCCCTCACTCATGTCTCCCACCACCCCCACCCACCACCATGCAGGGGCAGCCCCCACCAGGCCCCCACTCATGTCTCCCACCACCCCCACCCCCCAGCATCCAGGGGCACCCTCCACCAGGCCCCCACTCATGTCTCCCACCACCCCCACCCCCCAGCAGTGCAGGGTCAGCCTCCACCAGGCCCCCACTCATGTCTCCCACCACCCCCACCCCCCAGCAATGCAGGGGCACCCTCCACCAGGCCCCCACTCACGTCTCCCACCACCCCCACCCCCCAGCCACTAGGGGCGCCCTCCACCAGGCCCCCACTCATGTCTCCCACCACCCCCACCCCCCAACCACCAGGGGCAGCCTCCACCAGGCCCCCACTCATGTCTCCCACCACCCCCACCCCCCAGCAGTGCAGGGGCACCCTCCACCAGGCCCCCACTCATGTCTCCCACCACCCCCACCCCCCAGCCACCAGGGGCACCCTCCACCAGGCCCCCACTCATGTCTCCCACCACCCCCACCCCCCAGCAGTGCAGGGGCAGCCTCCACCAGGCCCCCACTCATGTCTCCCACCACCCCCACCCCCCAGCCACCAGGGGCAGCCCCCACCAGGCCCCCACTCATGTCTCCCACCACCCCCACCACCCATCCACCAGGGGCACCCTCCACCAGGCCCCCACTCATGTCTCCCACCACCCCCACCCACCAGCAGTGCAGGGGCAGCCCCCACCAGGCCCCCACTCATGTCTCCCACCACCCCCACCCCCGAGCCGTGCAGGGGCACCCTCCACCAGGCCCCCACTCATGTCTCCCACCACCCCCACCCCCCAGCAGTGCAGGGGCAGCACCACCAGGCCCCCACTCATGTCCCCCTGCACCCCCACCCCCCAGCATCCAGGGGCACCCTCCACCAGGCCCCCACTCATGTCTCCCACCCCCAAAACCGCCAGCAGTGCAGGGGCACCCTCCACCAGGCCCCCACTCATGTGTCCCACCACCCCCACCCCCCAGCAGTGCAGGGGCAGCCTCCACCAGGCCCCCACTCATGTCTCCCACCACCCCCACCCCCCAGCCACCAGGGGCAGCCTGCACCAGGCCCCCACTCATGTCTCCCACCACCCCCACCCCCCAGCAGTGCAGGGGCAGCCCCCACCAGGCCCCCACTCATGTCTCCCACCACCCCCCAGACACCAGGGGCAGCCTCCACCAGGCCCCCACTCATGTCTCCCACCACCCCCACCCCCCAGCCACCAGGGGCAGCCTCCACCAGGCCCCCACTCATGTCTCCCACCACCCCAACCCCCCAGCCACCAGGGGCAGCCACCACCAGGCCCCCACTCATGTTTCCCACCACCCCCACCCCCCAGCCACCAGGGGCACCCTCCACCAGGCCCCCACTCATGTCTCCCACCACCTCCACCCCCCAGCCACCAGGGGCACCCTCCACCAGGCCCCCACTCATGTCTCCCACCACCCCCACCCCCCAGCAGTGCAGGGGCAGCACCACCAGGCCCCCACTCATGTCCCCCTGAACCCCCACCCCCCAGCATCCAGGGGCACCCTCCACCAGGCCCGCACTCATGTCTCCCACCACCCCCAGCAGTGCAGGGGCAGCCTCCACCATGCCCCCACTCATGTCTCCCACCACCCCCACCCCCCAGCCACCAGGGGCAGCCTCCACCAGGCCCCCACTCATGTCTCCCACCACCCCCTCACCCCAGCAGTGCAGGGGCAGCCCCCACCAGGCCCCCACTCATGTCTCCCACCACCCCCCAGCCACCAGGGGCACCCTCGACCAGGACCTCACAATCCCCAATCATGTGCGTTATGGTCAGCCTCCACAGCCAAAAAGCCCTACCAAGTAACCCATTCACCCACATGGAAATGGAAATTACATGTCACACTCCCAATGTTCATTAAGCAAATGAACCCATGTCCGTCACACACAATGTTTGCAATTGAATGGGAAAACACCCAACATGACATGCATGAAACCAATGAGATGATACCACACAGTGAAGTATGAAAACAAAATTGTATTGAAAAAAAGAAAGAATGCTAAAGAAATGAAACAAACTACAATGGGAAGTAAAAAAAATCAAGCTGCATGTCCGCATAAAAATAAAGAACTGCAAATCATAATCCAAAAAAATGTCGTCCATTGTCAAATGTAAAAAAACTATCTATCAAATCAAGAACTATGTAAAAAACTCGAAAGGGTCCATGAGCCCAACTGAACAAAGGAAACCTAAAAAAAAACCTAACTAAAAAGCAACTATATACAAAAAGTGGAGCAGTGTCCGTCGACTCCAAATCATAAGAAAAAACAAAGGAAACCAAAAACTAAAGAACTATATACAAAGGCGGCGGGCAAGTCCAGCGGCTCACTCCGTGGTGTTCCGGGCCAGGGCATCATCGAACTCCTGTTCGATGTCCCGGAGGCGGTCCAGTTCCATGGCCCCGAGGGTCCGCAGGGACGACGCTGTGTCCTCCTCCAACCCCCTGCGGATTGCCTCGAGGCACTCGGCCCGCCTCAGGGCCCTCCGCATGGAGTTCTCCGCCCTGACCATTGTGAGCCGCGCCTCTTCTGCCCGCCGCCGCTCCGCACATATGGCGTGGCCCAACCGCTGCCACACGGAAGACACTCTCTGTCCTGGGTCCTCCTGCCCTCCGGCCGATGCCTGCCCCTCCGATGTCGAAGGCCCCAAGCCTTCATGGCTCCCACCATGTTGCTGCTGCTGCTCTGCCTCTGCCTGTGCACTGCCTCCTGCTGCCTGCACATCCTCCGCCGGCTGGGGTGCAGTTGTTGATGTGGCCACAGCTGCTGGACGTCCGACTCCCGACTGTGGCAGGGATGCCTCCTCCACCAGCCTGGCCGCACTGTCAGAGATAGCTCCACAGGGCACCCAGGTGACTGATGGGTGGGAAGATGGCACAGAGGACGACTGGCGCGTAGGGGGTCCAGTTGAGGAGGGGGTCGGAGCAAGCCCCATCAGACGGAGGAATCCGGTCTGGGTGACCTGTCCCAGCAGGCTGTCGTGGTCAACGAGCCATTCGAGATGACGTGCAGTCTCTCCATGAAAAGACTGCAGGTCACCTCGCATGGCCCGTTGACGCAATGCCACACCAGCCAGGACAGGCTCAACCCGGACCTGGATAGCCACGTCCGCAGGCAGAGGAAAGCCAGTTGACGTCAGCTCATCCCCTGCCTGAAAACGGGTCTGGACGTAGGCATCCCTGCTGGTGCAAGATGATGCAGGGACAGGATCGGGGACAGGATTGCACACAGGCACCTCCGCGGCGGCCTGTGCTGCCTCCTGTCCCTGGTCCTGGACTGCACCACTAGCACCAGTGGGATCCCCACCTCCAGACCCCGTCTCTGGTGCTTGCACGGCCTCCTCCTCCACCAAATCCCCCACCAACCTGGATGACTCCGTGCCATCTTCCCCTGTTGGGCCCTGTGGGGTCCCAGCTGCCCCTTCTGCTGCCGAGGAGTCAACTCCAACCTCCGCCTCTTGGACCTCCCCCCGGAAGCTGCGACCTGGGATGCGGCACCGGACTCCTCACTCCCCGACGAGATGACAACACGGGAGGGGAGCCGGGCCTTGCGTCTCCGGCTGGCGGTGGGTTCCCCGCCGCTGTACTCCACAGCACCTTCTCCGCCCTCTTCATCAGTTGACGCTGCAGACAGGGAGAAACAAAACACAGGCATCAGGGCACTATACAATGGACACATACACACATGACAGTTGCACATGAGTGGCATTGGCAAACCTCAGACATGTCATCACAATCCCCAACACACATGTCATTGCAACTCACACACATGAGCCATACCACAGCCATATCGCAACTGCCATAACCATCCATACACATACAACAGCATGAGCAGCCAAAGGTGACCCAGACATCACATGCAACACAGGAAGTGCACCACACATGTACACACACCACCACACTTGCATGCATGTGTACACCTCTGCCAAGTGTCGCACTGTTCAGACGGGCATCCATGTCACATCTGCCAATCAGGCTTCCACATACCGCAGTCACATGCATCCATGTTGCATTACTGTTGCACCCTTGTCAAATACACACACATGCACATGTACACAGTGCTCATACATGCAGCCGAAAACAACATACATGCGTGACATCACGGACATGTCTACTTAAATACACATTCATCCAAACATGTGTGCACACACAACTGCATTTGGCATGCAAGCCTACACACACAAGCACCATCCATGTCTCACACATTACAGCCCTCGCATGTGTCAGCCCCACGGCCCTGGACACCCCCACCCATACTCGACCCCATACAAACAGATGTGCGACCTGCACACTACCGAATAATCACCACACGCACTGCTCACAATCAGGATGCATGTACACTCACCGCTCGACTCCAGACGGGTCTGCTTCTCCAGGACCTGGATGTGGAGCGCAGGGGATATGCGTTCCAGGACCCTCATCTGTTCTTCCGACAAGTGGCCCCGGCGCCCCTTGGCATCCGCTGCCTTCAAGAGGCGCCGGGCCTTGTTCAGGGTCCTGGACCTGAAGTCCTCCCAGCGCTTCCTGACATGTTGGAAGTCACGGACTGCCACCCCCTCCGCGTTGATGGCAGTCACGATGTCAGTCCAGATCCGAGTCCGTCCTTCCTTATCGGCGCGGGAACTTCCGAAGAGGGCATCATACTGCCCCAGGACTTGCTCCACCAGGACACCAACTTCGGTGGCACTGAAGCTGGTGCCCCTCTGCCTCTCTGCCCGGGGGTTGTCAGTGGTCACAGATGGTGTTTGCCCCGACATGACAACCCCAGAGGCAGGAGTGGGTGGGCAACTGGGTCCTGGGGCTGGGCTGTGGAGCGATGGAATACCAGTCGGGAGTCTTCGGTTCCAGCAGGGGTGGTCACAGCAACAGCACCCCTGGCTGATGTGCAGGCAGCAAATGGCAGTGCACGTGGGCAGCAGGCAGTCAGGCAGCAGCAGATGGCAGGTGGGAGCGTGCTCGGGGCTCCGGGGGGCAGTAGTTCGGCCTTCTGGGCAGGAGCGTGGTCTTCCGTGTGCATACGCATGGCCAGCTTGATACGGAGTGATTTGGCACGTGAAAAGTCTGCACGTCAGCGTGAAATTCGAGGAAAGGCCCTTAGCGCGTAAGCGCGTCAGCACGCATACGCGATTCTATTGGACCAAAGGCCCTCAGCGCGTAAGCGCGTCTGTGACGTGACCCGCACGGGTGTTTCCCACACAGCACGTGATGACAGAGCACACGTGGAAAGACTGCACGTCAGAGTGTCATCGCGTGTTATTGGACAGCACGTCAGAGTGTCATCGCGTGTAATTGGACAAAAGTGCGCGTACACGCGATTGGCCTATGTACATGTATATCAGGGGTGCGCGGGCACTTACACACGCAAGCACGTCAGCGCACCTGTATCCCGGGGTGCGCGGGAATTTCCACATGCTATTGGACTGGGTACTGGATTTCAGGGGTGCGCGGGTCACACGCTCGCCTACAACATGCACAACGCATTAATTTGCGCGCTAACAAAATACCAAGCTCAGACCCAGGATGAACATACCGTTCCTAGCAGCAGTGGGCGTGGGCTACCAAAGGAGGAGGAGGAGGATAGTCAGGGCCAGAATATTCACACCCAGAACCAGCCTTTTCGGGATGCCTGATGACCAGGTGCATGGTAGGTACAGGTTTCCACCACACATTATACTGGACCTGGTGAGTGAGTGGGAGGATGACCTCACATCACCCACCCTGTGCTCCCAAGCACTCAGCCCCCTGGAGAAGGTCCTCAATGTACTACACTTCTTGGCCACAGGATCATTTCAGCGGACAAGTGCCATTGTGGGTGGGGTATCACAGGCCACCCAGTCACGCTGCCTATACCAGGTCTTGAACATCATCACTGCACGGCCATCAGTCCGCAGGCACATATACCTGCCCAGAACACCTGCAGAAAGGCATGCTGCCGCCCTGGATTTTTACGGTGTGGCAGGATTCCCCAAAGTGCTAGGTGCCATTGACTGCACCCATGTGGCTCTACGTCCCCCCAGGGCATCAGAGCACATCTATAGGAACCGCAAGCACTGGCATTCCATCAACGTGCAGGTAGTATGTCATGCCAAGGGAATCATCACCTCAGTATTTGCCAACTATCCCGGGTCAACCCACGACAGCTTCATTTACCGAATGTCCACCCTAAGCCGGGACCTAGAAGCTGGGTGGCATGGCGATACATGGCTGCTTGGTGAGTATGAATGCCACTGCACATGCATGCATGTCAGATACTGAGCAAGGTCACAACCCCATCAATGATTCCAATCACCACCTCCACAGGGGACAGTGCCTACCCTCTCAGCCCCCACATGATGACGCCAATTCGGAACCCCACCACGCCACCCCAGGTAAGATATAACACAGCCCACATTACAACCCGCGGCATAGTGGAGCGCACATTCGGAGTGCTAAAGTCACGCTTTCGCTCCCTTGACCGTTCTGGTGGGCAGCTGTTGTACGCTCCCCCAGTAGTGTGCAGGATCATAGTGGCAGCATGTGTCCTGCACAACGTTGCAACACGCCGGGGCCTGCCCGTGGACATGGTGGTGGCCCCACATCCCCAACCACATGCACAGCCGCTGCGCATGGGAGGGGAAAGGGCACGGGGGAGGCAGCCCGTACTCAGCTAGTGGCTAATTACTTCACATAGAAATCACACCCCTGTGGAGTGCACACTACCCTGGCACATTCCATCTGACAATCAATGATGACTCAACCTGACACTGATCCTGAATGTCTGGAGAATGAACCGTGAAAACCATATCAGCCTGAGATTGTTCACCTGGAAGTGTCACAATGTGTGCATCCCTACCTACACAGACACCACTAATGCAGTTTTGTGAAGTAACACATTCAAGCAGCTAAAATGAATACCCACTTGCAAAATGCAACAAGAGGACAGTGCCATGTCAGCCAACCCATCCCCAGCACCGCCACACGACACACCGTGCCATGTCATGCTATTTGCAGGTAAACAAACTAATCCCCACAACATGACACTAGTGTCACAATGTAGAGTGTCCCTAATTGAAACTTGCAACACCTGAAATGCTCACAGTAATGCAGGACCAACAACAAACTTGAACAGGTACTACCATCAACATGACATCACAAATGTTATATATTAGTAGTCTCACCACCTGGAAATACCTGCACTCCCACCACTACCAACTGTGCAGTGTTGGCGCCATGTAGAGTTGTAGGTGCACTGCTGCCAACATGGACCCCATCTCCAAACTAGAGGGCCTTGTGTAGACATGAGGAAGGGACCTGTAAATTGGGAGGTAGACACAGATGATGAGTTACACATCAATGCAACATGCAGTGTACAACACAACAGCAATATGCACTAGGAATGTATACACAGTATTGACTAGACTACCCACACATGTAGTGGGAGTCCAATGTCACCATGTACGTCAATGTCACTTGGGCACACCCTTTGCAAGCCCATGGAAACGGGAAGCAGGAGGGGTGTGTGTGACTCTAACCCAAGCATCTGAACCAAATACATGACAAGCCTGCATGTGCCCAGCCGCAATGCAGCGTATGCCCACAGGAACCACGGAAGCCAACAAATTGTCCCAAAAAAATTGGGAAAAAATAATTAAAAATAAAAATAAAAATAAAAATAAAAATAAAAATCAAAAAAAATCAAAAATGGCCATTGATGGGCCCGGGGGTGTTGGGGAGGCCACCCAGGAGGTCCGAGGACAGGATGCACACCAGAACCCACCTGCGTGGATCCTGGGGAAAAAAAAACACCTCCATGGGCTCATGGCCCACACGGCTACCCTATTGTGGGAGTATCACTGCTGTCGCTATTATCACCCTGTGCAGCTGCATCCGGAGGTGGTTGCACTATGGGAGGCAGCCCACGCAAGGCCCTAGTCTGCTCCTCCATGGCTGCAAGCATGCGGGTGTGGTAGGTCTGGTTCTGGAGGATGAGTGTGCGGAGGTCCCCATGCAACAACTCACGGGATGCCCGGACCTCCGTCCTCGTTGCCTGCATCTCAGCTGAGAGCGTACGGGTGAGACGCTCCAGCTGCTGTTCTGTCCTTTGGTGTGTTGAAACCTCAAGCTCAACAAGAGTCGTCCTGAGGTGAAGGAGCTCCTGCCTCAGGGCTTCCCTGTGGCCCTGGGACTCTATGGAGATGGCCTCCTGCAGAGTCGCCAGTGCCGCCCGCCTGTCCCTGTTGGACGCCAACATGTCCTCCCTGTGTGACTGGCAGATGGAGTCGGTTGCCTGCTCTAGTCGCTCCATCAGCCTTTCAGGGGGGACAATGGAAGTGGCCACCCTATCCATGGCCTGAGCCATCATCTCGGATGATGCTGCCTGTTGGGTTGCCATACCGTAAATGGATTGCACCCATGTGGTATTGCCAGGTGGTGTATGGCCACCACGTCGGCGGGCACCACACCTGTCTGGGGCAAGGCGAACTGTGCCTTGCTGTGCCGGCACTGCCTGAGGCTGCAGGACTGCATTCCCCCTCTGATCTGCTGGCCCAGGAACAGGATCAGATGTCGCGGATTGTGACCCTGCATCCGTAACCACCAAAGGCGTAGCTGCCAACACTGACATCCCCATTGAGGGTTCTGACCCTGGTGCAGTTGGGTGGGACAGAACAGAATCCCTCCCTGGAACACTCACCTGCGACGGCACGTAGGTCTCATCCGAATCAACACCTGAGTACAGCTCGGGGGAGGTGCAGCCAGAGACACCCCTTGAGAGCACGACCTGCAGCAGTTGTGGATTCTCACCCACCACCACACCACGTCCCTCACTGGTGGTTGGTCGGCCCTCGGACCCCTCCTGGGTCTGCACCATCTCCACAACCCCAGCAGTATCAGGTGCGTCTTCCCCTGCAAAGACATAAAAACAAAGAAATGGAAACAGGCATTAGCACCATGGCACACAATGAGGGCTGAGAAGCAAGAGAACCAGTACTTGATTGACACATGTCCCACATGACTAAAACCCTCCCATGCATGCACCCTCACTGCATATGAAGGGCAGGCAAATGGCACACACTGATGACACCAAGATGGAAGATGAACACATTTTCTGCATGCTGCCTGGCAGTGGCATCACACATTGGCCTGTGATTGCCAGGTGAAACACACATGCCATCACACAGATGGCATGTACCATTGCTATTGAGTGAAGATGGAGAGGAGGGCAGCACCTATTCATTCAGTCCAGTTCCCGCATGTAATAGCTTTTCTAATTCAAACAGGTCTGATTTTTCACCTGGAGATGCCAGTCCGAAATGGTCCAATTGCAAAGGGACATGTGTGAACAAATGATATCCAGGTAACAAAGTCACTCCACTTTACCATAGCCATGTCAGACATGTGACTAGAGGACTGCGAAATGCCTAGTAAAAGTGGTGGAATGCAAACAATCTGACTGAATGAACTGTGAAAAATAAGCAACAATGTTGTGGCAAGGTGACACTTCAAGGGCAACTGGCGTGCAGTTGGGATAGATGTCTACTGTTGGCAGAAGGGATACTGCTATAGCCAAATGCAGCTGCGCATGATGTATTGCATGAAGCACATGGCTGACCCATACGACTCAGGCGCACACACTCTCACCTGGCACACAAACAGAAGCCCTCACACACACCATGCACATGGATGACACACACATGCATGTGCACTCACCGGACAATGCCTCGTAATCAGGCAGATCTCCCACGCCTTGGATCTGTTCCTCCGTGACGTAGGTCCCAGCGACTGACTCATGTGGAGTGAGTTCCATGTCTACTACTGGAGACCCACCTCCAGTCACTAGAGTTGCGGCATGACTTGAGGCCAGCTTACTCTTTGCCCTGCGCTTTAGGTCATTCCAGCGCTTATAGCAATCATTGGCTGTGCGCCTCACGATTCCAAGGGCACTTACGATGTCCGCAACGGTCTGCCAGTGTGCCTGGCGTTGTGCAGGTGTGGTCTTGGATCCTGCAACAATGACCATCTCGTTGTCATGTGCGGACACATACTCGACAAGTGCATTCAGTTCGTCATCCGTGAAGCTGGGCTTCCTCGACGGGCCGGTCTGTGTAGCCGTGTCTGGGGCATCAGCCTGTGCCGGACGAGCACTCTTCCTCTTCCGCTTGGAAGGTGGTGGTGATCCTGAGTGTCCTGCGCCGCTCTGGACACTAGGGGCAGGAGCCCTGGTGGACTCTGTATCAGGAGTGTGGGATTGCACACTCAGCATGGGAGTTGGTGCAGGCATTGGCTCAAGTGTGATGGTGTCAGGGGGAATGTCAGCAGGATGGACTAGGACCGACACTGTCCTGGCTGGGTGTGTGAGGGCTGGGGTGGATGGAGCCGCAGCTGCCCCTGCAGCCTCTCCGCCCTGCCTACTTGGGGCAGCAGATGACCTTGCTGCCCCAGATGCACTTGGCATGGTGACATCAACGTGCACCAGCGCACGTGTCATAGGCCTGCTGACCTGGAAGTCAGCCATGGAGTCAGCCAGGTCTGGTGCCACAATGGGCTGGTCCAACAAGGGCTGAGCATGGATGGTGTCAGCCACATCAGCCTCAACGGGAGGGGGGATTATGGGTGCCCTTGACTGGTCCTCCACACATGGGGGGACAGGCTCACCCTGCAAGTAACAACCACGTCCCCTACCGGATCCACCACGGCCACCACTTGTGGCTCTTCCACCTTTGCCACCCTTACGGAATCCTCGCCTCCCAGCCATGGCACTGATATAAATGTGCGTATGGGAGTGGCTGTAAACTATTGTCCTGGGCAATTGGGGGTCAAAGGGGTTGGGTACCAGATGGTAATTGTACCCTAGTGCTCTTGCAAGGCTGAATGTAACCCCTGGGGAAAGATGACGGGTCACGCTACGCACAGGAGCCCCAAAAAAGGGAGATGACGTGCACGCAACCCCTCCTAGACCACGTGTGCAGAAAGAAAAACCTGCACTATGCTGTGGCACCCAGTAACACAAGAATGAACGTATGCGTGTCACACGCAGCCTAGAATGACCTCTGAAGAGGTGAGGTAGGCTACACACAGGGCAAGCACAGATGTTATATACGTGCGTGACTCACCGTCTGCCAGGTAAAAGAGCGTGAAAAATGAGCGCGTTTGGTTAGCAACACCCCCGCCAAAAGAAGATATGTACGCTGTCTGAGGAGACAGGACAACAGTAGAAGGGAACACTGTTTGAGTGAACAGGCCCAGGTAAACCAGTAAAAGAGAAAAAAGAGAAAAAGCTGTCAGAGGTAACAGAGAATACGAACTTGAAACGCCGTGAAGTAAATCGCGTGTGAAATGACTAGAAATACAGAATTTACCCACTCGCTCTCCACGAAAAGCACGTACAAGGAAATGGTGTTCTACACGTACCTTTTATACAGGCCCACACGTCCAGCGTCACTTACGCGGCGTGTACGCGCTAGGGCCATTTCCACCAATTACACGCTTTGTCACTTCTGCGTGTAGGGCCATTTCCACCAATTACACGCTTTGTCACTGCCGCGTGTACGCGCTAGGCCCATTCCCACCAATTACACGTGATGACACTATGACGTGCTGTCCAATAACACGCGATGACACTCTGACGTGCAGTCTTTCCACGTGTGCTCTGTCATCATGTGCTGTGTGTGAAACACCCGTGCGGGTCACGTCACAGACGCGCTTACGCGCTGAGGGCCTTTGGTCCAATAGAATCGCGTATGCGTGCTGACGCGCTTACGCGCTAAGGGCCTTTCCTCGAATTTCACGCTGACGTGCAGACTTTTCACGTGCCAAATCACTCCGTATCAAGCTGGCCATGCGTATGCACACGGAAGACCACGCTCCTGCCCAGAAGGCCGAACTACTGCCCCCCAGAGCCCCGAGCACGCTCCCACATGCCATCTGCTGCTGCCTGACTGCCTGCTGCCCACGTGCACTGCCATTTGCTGCCTGCACATCAGCCAGGGGTGCTGTTGCTGTGACCACCCCTGCTGGAACCGAAGACTCCCGACTGGTATTCCATCACTCCACAGCCCAGCCCCAGGACCCAGTTGCCCACCCACTCCTGCCTCTGGGGTTGTCATGTCGGGGCAAACACCATCTGTGACCACTGACAACCCCCGGGCAGAGAGGCAGAGGGGCACCAGCTTCAGTGCCACCGAAGTTGGTGTCCTGGTGGAGCAAGTCCTGGGGCAGTATGATGCCCTCTTCGGAAGTTCCCGCGCCGACAAGGAAGGACGGACTCGGATCTGGACTGACATCGTGACTGCCATCAACGCGGAGGGGGTGGCAGTCCGCGACTTCCAACATGTCAGGAAGCGCTGGGAGACTTCAGGTCCAGGACCCTGAACAAGGCCCGGCGCCTCTTGAAGGCAGCGGATGCCAAGGGGCGCCGGGGCCACTTGTCGGAAGAACAGATGAGGGTCCTGGAACGCATATCCCCAGCGCTCCACGTCCAGGTCCTGGAGAAGCAGACCCGTCTGGAGTCGAGCGGTGAGTGTACATGCATCCTGATTGTGAGCAGTGCGTGTGGTGATTATTCGGTAGTGTGCAGGTTGCACATCTGTTTGTATGGGGTCGAGTATGGGTGGGGGTGTCCAGGGCCGTGGGGCTGACACATGCGAGGGCTGTAATGTGTGAGACATGGATGGTGCTTGTGTGTGTAGGCTTGCATGCCAAATGCAGTTGTGTCTGCACACATGTTTGGATGAATGTGTATTTAAGTAGACATGTCCGTGATGTCACGCATGTATGTTGTTTTCGGCTGCATGTATGAGCACTGTGTACATGTGCATGTGTGTGTATTTGACAAGGGTGCAACAGTGATGCAACATGGATGCATGTGACTGCGGTATGTGGAAGCCTGATTGGCAGATGTGACATGGATGCCCGTCTGAACAGTGCGACACTTGGCAGAGGTGTACACATGCATGCAAGTGTGGTGGTGTGTGTACATGTGTGGTGCACTTCCTGTGTTGCATGTGATGTCTGGGTCACCTTTGGCTGCTCATGCTGTTGTATGTGTATGGATGGTGGTGGCAGTTGCGATATGGCTGGGGTATGGCTCATGTGTACGAGTTGCAATGACATGTGTGTTGGGGATTGTGATGACATGTCTGAGGTTTGCCAATGCCACTCATGTGCAACTGTCATGTGTGTATGTGTCCATTGTACAGTGCCCTGATGCCTGTGTTTTGTTTCTCCCTGTCTGCAGCGTCAACTGATGAAGAGGGCGGAGACGGTGCTGTGGAGCACAGCGGCGGGGATCCCACCGCCAGCCGGAGACGCAAGGCCCGGCTCCCCTCCCGTGTTGTCATCTCGTCGGGGAGTGAGGAGTCCGGTGCCGCGTCCCAGGCCGCAGCTGCCGGGGGGAGGTCCAAGAGGCGGAGGTTGGAGTTGGACTCCTCGGCAGCAGAAGGGGCAGCTGGGACCCCACAGGGCCCAACAGGGGAAGATGGCACGGAGTCATCCAGGTTGGTGGGGGGTTTGGTGGAGGAGGAGGCCATGCAAGCACCAGAGACGGGGTCTGGAGGTGGGGATCCCACTGGGGCTAGTGGTGCAGTCCAGGACCAGGGACAGGAGGCAGCACAGGCCGCCGCGGAGGTGCCTGTGTGCAATCCTGTCCCCGATCCTGTCCCTGCATCATCTTGCACCAGCAGGGATGCCTACGTCCAGACCCGTTTTCAGGCAGGGGATGAGCTGACGTCAACTGGCCTTCCTCTGCCTGCGGACGTGGCTATCCAGGTCCGGGTTGAGCCTGTCCTGGCTGGTGTGGCGTTGCGTCAACGGGCCATGCGAGGTGACCTGCAGTCTTTTCATGGAGAGACTGCACGTCATCTCGAATGGCTCGTTGACCACGTCAGCCTGCTGGACAGGTCACCCAGGCCGGATTCCTCCGTCTGATGGGGCTTGCTCCGACTCCCTCCTCCACTGGACCCCCTACGCGCCAGTCGTCCTCTGTGCCATCTTCCCACCCATCAGTCACCTGGGTGCCCTGTGGAGCTGCCTCTGACAGTGCGGCCAGGCTGGTTGAGGAGGCATCCCTGCCACAGTCGGGAGTCGGACGTCCAGCAGGGGTGGCCACATCAACAACTGCACCCCAGCCGGCGGAGGATGTGCAGGCAGCAGGAGGCAGTGCACGGGCAGAGGCAGAGCAGCAGCAGCAACATGGTGGGAGCCATAAAGGCTCGGGGCCTTCGACATCGGAGGGGCAGGCATCGGCCGGAGGGCAGAAGGACCCAGGACAGAGAGTGTCTTCCGTGTGGCAGCGGTTAGGTCACGCCATAGGTGCGGAGCGGCGGCGGGCGGAAGAGGCGCGGCTCACAATGGTCAGGGCGGAGAACTCCATGCGGAGGGCCCTGAGGCGGGCCAAGTGCCTCGAGGCAATCCGCAGGGGGTTGGAGGAGGACACGGCATCGTCCCTGCGGACCCTCGGGGCCATGGAACTGGACCGCCTCCGGGACATCGAACAGGAGTTCGATGATGCCCTGGCCCGGAACACCACGGAGTGAGCCGCTGGACTTGCCCGCCGCCTTTGTATATAGTTCTTTAGTTTTAGGTTTCCTTTGTTTTTTCTTATGATTTGGAGTCGACGGACACTGCTCCACTTTTTGTATATAGTTGCTTTTTAGTTAGGTTATTTTTTAGGTTTCCTTTGTTCAGTTGGGCTCATGGACCCTTTCGAGTTTTTTACATAGTTCTTGATTTGATAGATAGTTTTTTTACATTTGACTTTGGACGACATTTTTTTGGATTATGATTTGCAGTTCTTTATTTTTATGCGGACATGCAGCTTGATTTTTTTTACTTCCCATTGTAGTTTGTTTCATTTCTTTAGCATTCTTTCTTTTTTTCAATACAATTTTGTTTTCATACTTCACTGTGTGGTATCATCTCATTGGTTTCATGCATGTCATGTTGGGTGTTTTCCCATTCAATTGCAAATATTGTGTGTGATGGACATGGGTTCATTAGCTTCATGAACATTGGGGGTGTGACATGTAATTTCCATTTCCATGTGGGTGAATGGGTTACTTGGTAGTGCTTTTTGGCTGTGGAGGCTGACCATAACGCACATGATTGGGGATTGTGAGGACCTGGTCGAGGGTGCCCCTGGTGGCTGGGGGGTGGTGGGAGACATGAGTGGGGGCCTGGTGGGGGCTGCCCCTGCACTGCTGGGGGGTGGGGGTGGTGGGAGACATGAGTGGGGGCCTGGTGGAGGGTGCCCCTGCACTGCTGGGGGGTGGGGGGGTGGGAGACATGAGTGGGGGCCTGGTGGAGGCTGCCCCTGGTGGCTGGGGGGTGAGGGTGGTGGGATACATGAGTGGGGGCCTGGTGGAGGGTGCCCCTGGTGGCTGGGGGGTGGGGGTGGTGGGAGACATGAGTGGGGGCCTGGTGGAGGGTGCCCCTGGTGGCTGGGGGGTGGGGGTGGTGGGAGACATGAGTGGGGGCCTGGTGGGGGCTGCCCCTGCACTGCTGGGGGGTGGGGGGGGTGGGAGACATGAGTGGGGGCCTGGTGGAGGGTGCCCCTGCACTGCTGGGGGGTGGGGGGAGTGGGAGACATGAGTGGTGGCCTGGTGGAGGCTGCCACTGGTGGCTGGGGGTGGGGGTGGTGGGAGACATGAGTGGGGGCCTGGTGGAGGCTGCCCCTGCACTGCTGGGGGGTGGGGGGGTGGGAGACATGAGTGGGGGCCTGGTGGTGGCTGCCCCTGGTGGCTGGGGGGTGGGGGTGGTGGGAGACATGAGTGGGGGCCTGGTGGGGGCTGCCCCTGCACTGCTGGGGGGTGGGGGTGGTGGGAGACATGAGTGGGGGCCTGGTGGAGGGTGCCCCTGGTGGCTGGGTGGTGGGGGTGGTGGGAGACATGAGTGGGGGCCTGGTGGAGGGTGCCCCTGGTGGCTGGGGGGTGGGGGTGGTGGGAGACATGAGTGGGGGCCTGGTGGGGGCTGCCCCTGCACTGCTGGGGGGTGGGGAGGGTGGGAGACATGAGTGGGGGCCTGGTGGAGGGTGCCCCTGCACTGCTGGGGGGTGGGGGTGGTGGGAGACATGAGTGGGGGCCTGGTGGGGGCTGCCCCTGCACTGCTGGGGGGTGGGGGGGTGGGAGACATGAGTGGGGGCCTGGTGGAGGGTGCCCCTGGTGGCTGGGTGGTGGGGGTGGTGGGAGACAGGAGTGGGGGCCTGGTGGAGGGTGCCCCTGGTGGCTGGGGGTGGGGGTGGTGGGAGACATGAGTGGGGGCCTGGTGGGGGCTGCCCCTGCACTGCTGGGGGTGGGGGGGGTAGGAGACATGAGTGGGGGCCTGGTGGAGGGTGCCCCTGGTGGCTGGGTGGTGGGGGTGGTGGGAGACATGAGTGGGGGCCTGGTGGAGGGTGCCCCTGGTGGCTGGGGGGTGGGGGTGGTGGGAGACATGAGTGGGGGCCTGGTGGGGGCTGCCCCTGCACTGCTGGGGGGTGGGGAGGGTGGGAGACATGAGTGGGGGCCTGGTGGAGGGTGCCCCTGCACTGCTGGGGGGTGGGGGTGGTGGGAGACATGAGTGGGGGCCTGGTGGGGGCTGCCCCTGCACTGCTGGGGGGTGGGGGGGTGGGAGACATGAGTGGGGGCCTGGTGGAGGGTGCCCCTGGTGGCTGGGTGGTGGGGGTGGTGGGAGACAGGAGTGGGGGCCTGGTGGAGGGTGCCCCTGGTGGCTGGGGGTGGGGGTGGTGGGAGACATGAGTGGGGGCCTGGTGGGGGCTGCCCCTGCACTGCTGGGGGTGGGGGGGGGTAGGAGACATGAGTGGGGGCCTGGTGGAGGGTGCCCCTGCACTGCTGGGGGGTGGGGGGGTGGGATACATGAGTGGGGGCCTGGTGGAGGCTGCCCCTGGTGGCTGGGGGGTGGGGGTGGTGGGAGACATGCGTGGGGGCCTGGTGGAGGCTGCCCCTGCACTGCTGGGGGGTGGGGGTGGTGGGAGACATGAGTGGGGGCCTGGTGGAGGGTGCCCCTGGTGGCTGGGGGGTGGGGGTGGTGGGAGACATGAGTGGGAGCCTGGTGGTGGCTGCCCCTGGTGGCTGGTGGGTGGGGGTGGTGGGAGACATGAGTGGGGGCCTGGTGGAGGGTGCCCCTGCACTGCTGGGGGGTGGGGGTGGTGGGAGACATGAGTGGGGGCCTGGTGGAGGGTGCCCCTGGATGGTGGGGGGTGGGGGAGGTGGGAGACATGAGTGGGGGCCTGGTGGGGGCTGCCCCTGCACTGCTGGGGGGTGGGGGTGGTGGGAGACATGAGTGGGGGCCTGGTGGAGGGTGCCCCTGCACTGCTGGGGCGTGGGGGTGGTGGGAGACATGAGTGGGGGCCTGGTGGAGGGTGCCCCTGGTGGCTGGGTGGTGGGGGGGTGGGATACATGAGTGGGGGCCTGGTGGAGGCTGCCCCTGGTGGCTGGGGGTGGGGGTGGTGGGAGACATGAGTGGGGGCCTGGTGGAGGCTGCCCCTGCACTGCTGGGGGGTGGGGGTGGTGGGAGACATGAGTGGGGGCCTGTTGGAGGGTGCCCCTGGTGGCTGGGGGGTGGGGGTGGTGGGAGACATGAGTGGGGGCCTGGTGGTGGCTGCCCCTGGTGGCTGGTGGGTGGGGGTGGTGGGAGACATGAGTGGGGGCCTGGTGGAGGGTGCCCCTGCACTGCTGGGGGGTGGGGGTGGTGGGAGACATGAGTGGGGGCCTGGTGGAGGGTGCCCCTGGATGGTGGGGGGTGGGGGAGGTGGGAGACATGAGTGGGGGCCTGGTGGGGGCTGCCCCTGCACTGCTGGGGGGTGGGGGTGGTGGGAGACATGAGTGGGGGCCTGGTGGAGGGTGCCCCTGCACTGCTGGGGGGTGGGGGTGGTGGGAGACATGAGTGGGGGCCTGGTGGAGGGTGCCCCTGGTGGCTGGGTGGAGGGGGTGGTGGAAGACAGGAGTGGGGGCCTGGTGGAGGGTGCCCCTGGTGGCTGGGGGTGGGGGTGGTGGGAGACATGAGTGGGGGCCTGGTGGGGGCTGCCCCTGCACTGCTGGGGGTGGGGGGGGGTAGGAGACATGAGTGGGGGCCTGGTGGAGGGTGCCCCTGGTGGCTGGGTGGTGGGGGTGGTGGGAGACATGAGTGGGGGCCTGGTGGAGGGTGCCCCTGGTGGCTGGGGGGTGGGGGTGGTGGGAGACATGAGTGGGGGCCTGGTGGGGGCTGCCCCTGCACTGCTGGGGGGTGGGGAGGGTGGGAGACATGAGTGGGGGCCTGGTGGAGGGTGCCCCTGCACTGCTGGGGGGTGTGGGTGGTGGGAGACATGAGTGGGGGCCTGGTGGGGGCTGCCCCTGCACTGCTGGGGGGTGGGGGGGTGGGAGACATGAGTGGGGGCCTGGTGGAGGGTGCCCCTGGTGGCTGGGTGGTGGGGGTGGTGGGAGACAGGAGTGGGGGCCTGGTGGAGGGTGCCCCTGGTGGCTGGGGGTGGGGGTGGTGGGAGACATGAGTGGGGGCCTGGTGGGGGCTGCCCCTGCACTGCTGGGGGTGGGGGGGGTAGGAGACATGAGTGGGGGCCTGGTGGAGGGTGCCCCTGCACTGCTGGGGGGTGGGGGGGTGGGATACATGAGTGGGGGCCTGGTGGAGGCTGCCCCTGGTGGCTGGGGGGTGGGGGTGGTGGGAGACATGCGTGGGGGCCTGGTGGAGGCTGCCCCTGCACTGCTGGGGGGTGGGGGTGGTGGGAGACATGAGTGGGGGCCTGGTGGAGGGTGCCCCTGGTGGCTGGGGGGTGGGGGTGGTGGGAGACATGAGTGGGAGCCTGGTGGTGGCTGCCCCTGGTGGCTGGTGGGTGGGGGTGGTGGGAGACATGAGTGGGGGCCTGGTGGAGGGTGCCCCTGCACTGCTGGGGGGTGGGGGTGGTGGGAGACATGAGTGGGGGCCTGGTGGAGGGTGCCCCTGGATGGTGGGGGGTGGGGGAGGTGGGAGACATGAGTGGGGGCCTGGTGGGGGCTGCCCCTGCACTGCTGGGGGGTGGGGGTGGTGGGAGACATGAGTGGGGGCCTGGTGGAGGGTGCCCCTGCACTGCTGGGGGGTGGGGGTGGTGGGAGACATGAGTGGGGGCCTGGTGGAGGGTGCCCCTGGTGGCTGGGTGGAGGGGGTGGTGGAAGACAGGAGTGGGGGCCTGGTGGAGGGTGCCCCTGGTGGCTGGGGGTGGGGGTGGTGGGAGACATGAGTGGGGGCCTGGTGGGGGCTGCCCCTGCACTGCTGGGGGTGGGGGGGGTAGGAGACATGAGTGGGGGCCTGGTGGAGGGTGCCCCTGGTGGCTGGGTGGTGGGGGTGGTGGGAGACATGAGTGGGGGCCTGGTGGAGGGTGCCCCTGGTGGCTGGGGGGTGGGGGTGGTGGGAGACATGAGTGGGGGCCTGGTGGGGGCTGCCCCTGCACTGCTGGGGGGTGGGGAGGGTGGGAGACATGAGTGGGGGCCTGGTGGAGGGTGCCCCTGCACTGCTGGGGGGTGTGGGTGGTGGGAGACATGAGTGGGGGCCTGGTGGGGGCTGCCCCTGCACTGCTGGGGGGTGGGGGGGTGGGAGACATGAGTGGGGGCCTGGTGGAGGGTGCCCCTGGTGGCTGGGTGGTGGGGGTGGTGGGAGACAGGAGTGGGGGCCTGGTGGAGGGTGCCCCTGGTGGCTGGGGGTGGGGGTGGTGGGAGACATGAGTGGGGGCCTGGTGGGGGCTGCCCCTGCACTGCTGGGGGTGGGGGGGGTAGGAGACATGAGTGGGGGCCTGGTGGAGGGTGCCCCTGCACTGCTGGGGGGTGGGGGGGTGGGATACATGAGTGGGGGCCTGGTGGAGGCTGCCCCTGGTGGCTGGGGGGTGGGGGTGGTGGGAGACATGCGTGGGGGCCTGGTGGAGGCTGCCCCTGCACTGCTGGGGGGTGGGGGTGGTGGGAGACATGAGTGGGGGCCTGGTGGAGGGTGCCCCTGGTGGCTGGGGGGTGGGGGTGGTGGGAGACATGAGTGGGAGCCTGGTGGTGGCTGCCCCTGGTGGCTGGTGGGTGGGGGTGGTGGGAGACATGAGTGGGGGCCTGGTGGAGGGTGCCCCTGCACTGCTGGGGGGTGGGGGTGGTGGGAGACATGAGTGGGGGCCTGGTGGAGGGTGCCCCTGGATGGTGGGGGGTGGGGGAGGTGGGAGACATGAGTGGGGGCCTGGTGGGGGCTGCCCCTGCACTGCTGGGGGGTGGGGGTGGTGGGAGACATGAGTGGGGGCCTGGTGGAGGGTGCCCCTGCACTGCTGGGGGGTGGGGGTGGTGGGAGACATGAGTGGGGGCCTGGTGGAGGGTGCCCCTGGTGGCTGGGTGGTGGGGGGGTGGGATACATGAGTGGGGGCCTGGTGGAGGCTGCCCCTGGTGGCTGGGGGTGGGGGTGGTGGGAGACATGAGTGGGGGCCTGGTGGAGGCTGCCCCTGCACTGCTGGGGGGTGGGGGTGGTGGGAGACATGAGTGGGGGCCTGTTGGAGGGTGCCCCTGGTGGCTGGGGGGTGGGGGTGGTGGGAGACATGAGTGGGGGCCTGGTGGTGGCTGCCCCTGGTGGCTGGTGGGTGGGGGTGGTGGGAGACATGAGTGGGGGCCTGGTGGAGGGTGCCCCTGCACTGCTGGGGGGTGGGGGTGGTGGGAGACATGAGTGGGGGCCTGGTGGAGGGTGCCCCTGGATGGTGGGGGGTGGGGGAGGTGGGAGACATGAGTGGGGGCCTGGTGGGGGCTGCCCCTGCACTGCTGGGGGGTGGGGGTGGTGGGAGACATGAGTGGGGGCCTGGTGGAGGGTGCCCCTGCACTGCTGGGGGGTGGGGGTGGTGGGAGACATGAGTGGGGGCCTGGTGGAGGGTGCCCCTGGTGGCTGGGTGGTGGGGGTGGTGGAAGACATGAGTGGGGGCCTGGTGGAGGGTGCCCCTGGTGGCTGGGGGGGGTGGTGGGAGACATGAGTGGGGGCCTGGTGGGGTCTGCCCCTGCACTGCTGGGGGGTGGGGGGGTGGGAGACATGAGTGGGGGCCTGGTGGAGGGTGCCCCTGCACTGCTCGGGGGTGGGGGTGTGGGAGACATGAGTGGGGGCCTGGTGGAGGCTGCCCCTGGTGGCTGGGGGGTGGGGGTGGTGGGAGACATGAGTGGGGGCCTGGTGGAGGGTGCCCCTGGTGGCTGGGTGGTAGGGGTGGTGGGAGACATGAGTGGGGGCCTGGTGGGGGCTGCCCCTGCACTGCTGGGGGGTGGGGGTGGTGGGAGACATGAGTGGGGGCCTGGTGGAGAGTGCCCCTGCACTGCTGGGGGGTGGGGGTGGTGGGAGACATGAGTGGGGGCCTGGTGGAGGGTGCCCCTGGTGGCTGGGTGGTGGGGGTGGTGGGAGACATGAGTGGGGGCATGGTGGAGGCTGCCCCTGCACTGCTGGGGGGTGGGGGTGGTGGGAGACATGAGTGGGGGCCTGGTGGATGGTGCCCCTGGTGGCTAGGTGGTGGGGGTGGTGGGAGACATGAGTGGGGGCCTGGTGGGGGCTGCCCCTGCACTGCTGGGGGGTGGTGGGGGTGGGGGGTGGGAGACATGAGTGGGGGCCTGGTGGAGGGTGCCCCTGCTCTGCTGGGGGGTGGTGGGGGGGTGGGAGACATGAGTGGGGGCCTGGTGGAGGCTGCCCCTGGTGGCTGGGGGGTGGGGGTGGTGGGAGACAAGAGTGGGGGCCTGGTGGAGGCTGCCCCTGCACTGCTGGGGGGTGGGGGTGGTGGGAGACATGAGTGGGGGCCTGGTGGAGGGTGCCCCTGGTGGCTGGGGGGAGGGGGTGGTGGGAGACATGAGTGGGGGCCTGGTGGAGGGTGCCCCTGCACTGCTGGGGGTGGGGGTGGTGGGAGACATGAGTGGGGGCCTGGTGGAGGGTGCCCCTGGATGGTGGGGGGTGGGGGAGGTGGGAGACATGAGTGGGGGCCTGGTGGAGGGTGCCCCTGGTGTCTGGGGGGTGGGGGTGGTGGGAGACATGAGTGGGGGCCTGGTGGGGGCTGGGGTGGTGGAGTCATGAGTGGGGGCCTGGTGGAGGGTGCCCCTGGTGGCTGGGGGGTGGGGGTGGTGGGAGACATGAGTGGGGGCCTGGTGGGGGCTGCCCCTGCACTGCTGGGGGGTGGGGGGGTGGGAGACATGAGTGGGGGCCTGGTGGAGGCTGCCCCTGGTGGCTGGGGGGTGGGGGTGGTGGGAGACAAGAGTGGGGGCCTGGTGGAGGCTGCCCCTGCACTGCTGGGGGGTGGGGGTGGTGGGAGACATGAGTGGGGGCCTGGTGGAGGGTGCCCCTGGTGGCTGGGGGGTGGGGTGGTGGGAGACATGAGTGGGGGCCTGGTGGAGGGTGCCCCTGGATGGTGGGGGGTGGGGGAGGTGGGAGACATGAGTGGGGGCCTGGTGGAGGGTGCCCCTGGTGTCTGGGGGGTGGGGGTGGTGGGAGACATGAGTGGGGCCCTGGTGGGGGCTGGGGTGGTGGAGTCATGAGTGGGGGCCTGGTGGAGGGTGCCCCTGGTGGCTGTGGGGTGGGGGTGGTGGGAGACATGAGTGGGGGCCTGGTGGGGGCTGCCCCTGCACTGCTGGGGGGTGGGGGGGTGGGAGACATGAGTGGGGGCCTGGTGGATGGTGCCCCTGCACTGCTGGGGGGTGGGGGTGGTGGGAGACATGAGTGGGGGCCTGGTGGAGGGTGACCCTGGTGGCTGGGTGGTGGGGGTGGAGGGAGACATGAGTGGGGGCCTGGTGGGGGCTGCCCCTGCACTGCTGGGGGGTGGGGGTGGTGGGAGACATGAGTGGGGGCCTGGTGGAGGGTGCCCCTGGTGGCTGTGTGGTGGGGGTGGTGGAGTCATGAGTGGGGGCCTGGTGGAGGGTGCCCCTGGTGGCTGGGGGGTGGGGCTGGTGGGAGACATGAGTGGGGGCCTGGTGGGGGCTGCCCCTGCACTGCTGGTGGGTGGGGGGGTGGGAGACATGAGTGGGGGCCTGGTGGAGGGTGCCCCTGCACTGCTGGGGGTGGGGGGGTGGGAGACATGAGTGGGGGCCTGGTGGAGGCTGCCCCTGGTGGCTGGGGGTGGGGGTGGTGGGAGACATGAGTGGGGGCCTGGTGGAGGCTGCCCCTGCACTGCTGGGGGGTGGGGGTGGTGGGAGACATGAGTGGGGGCCTGGTGGAGGGTGCCCCTGGTGGCTGGGTGGTGGAGGTGGTGGGAGACATGAGTGGGGGCCTGGTGGAGGGTGCCCCTGGTGGCTGGGGGGTGGGGGTGGTGGGAGACATGAGTGGGGGCCTGGTGGAGGGTGCCCCTGCACTGCTGGGGGGTGGGGGGGTGGGAGACATGAGTGGGGGCCTGGTGGAGGCTGCCCCTGCACTGCTGGGGGGTGGGGGTGGTGGGAGACATGAATGGGGGCCTGGTGGAGGGTGCCCCTGGTGGCTGGGTGGTGGGGGTGGTGGGAGACATGAGTGGGGGCCTGGTGGAGGGTGCCCCTGGTGGCTGGGGGGTGGGGGTGGTGGGAGACATGAGTGGGGGCCTGGTGGAGGGTGCCCCTGCACTGCTGGGGGGTGGGGGGGTGGGAGACATGAGTGGGGGCCTGGTAGAGGCTGCCCCTGCACTGCTGGGGGTGGGGGTGGTGGGAGACATGAGTGGGGGCCTGGTGGAGGGTGCCCCTGCACTGCTGGGGGGTGGGGGGGTGGGAGACATGAGTGGGGGCCTGGTGGAGGGTGCCCCTGGATGGGGGGGTGGGTGTGGTGGGAGACATGAGTGGGGGCCTGGTGGAGGCTGCCCCTGCACTGCTGGTGGGTGGGGGTGGTGGGAGACATGAGTGGGGGCCTGGTGGAGGCTGCCCCTGCACTGCTGGTGGGTGGGGGTGGTGGGAGACATGAGTGGGGGCCTGGTGGAGGCTGGCCATGGTGGCTGGGGGGTGGGCGTGGTGGGAGATATGAGTGGGGGCCTGGTAGAGGGTGCCCCTGGTGGCTGGGTGGTGGGGGTGGTGGGAGACATGAGTGGGGGCCTGGTGGAGGGTGCCCCTGCACTGCTGGGGGGTGGGGGGGTGGGAGACATGAGTGGGGGCCTGGTGGAGGGTGCCCCTGGATGGGGGGGTGGGTGTGGTGGGAGACATGAGTGGGGGCCTGGTGGAGGCTGCCCCTGCACTGCTGGTGGGTGGGGGTGGTGGGAGACATGAGTGGGGGCCTGGTGGAGGCTGCCCCTGCACTGCTGGTGGGTGGGGGTGGTGGGAGACATGAGTGGGGGCCTGGTGGGGGCTGGCCATGGTGGCTGGGGGGTGGGCGTGGTGGGAGATATGAGTGGGGGCCTGGTGGAGGGTGCCCCTGGTGGCTGGGTGGTGGGGGTGGTGGGAGACATGAGTGGGGGCCTGGTGGGGGCTGCCCCTGCACTGCTGGGGAGTGGGAGTGGTGGGAGACATGAGTGGGGGCCTGGTGGAGGGTGTCCCTGGTGGCTGGGTGGTGGGGGTGGTGGGAGACATGAGTGGGGGCCTGGTGGAGGGTGCCCCTGGTGGCTGGGGGGTGGGGGTGGTGGGAGACATGAGTGGGGGCCTGGTGGGGACTGCCCCTGCACTGCTGGGGGTGGGGGGGTGGGAGACATGAGTGGGGGCCTGGTGGAGGGTGCCCCTGCACTGCTGGGGGGTGGGGGGGTGGGAGACATGAGTGGGGGCCTGGTGGAGGCTGCCCCTGGTGGCTGGGGGATGGGGGTGGTGGGAGACATGAGTGGGGGCCTGGTGGAGGCTGCCCCTGCACTGCTGGGGGGTGGGGGTGGTGGGAGACATGAGTGGGGGCCTGGTGGAGGGTGCCCCTGGTGGCTGGGTGGTGGGGGTGGTGGGAGACATGAGTGGGGGCCTGGTGGAGGGTGCCCCTGGTGGCTGGGGGGTGGGGGTGGTGGGAGACATGAGTGGGGGCCTGGTGGAGGGTGCCCCTGCACTGCTGGGGGGTGGGGGGGGTGGGAGACATGAGTGGGGGCCTGGTGGAGGCTGCCCCTGCACTGCTGGGGGGTGGGGTGGTGGGAGACATGAGTGGGGGCCTGGTGGAGGGTGCCCCTGGTGGCTGGGTGGTGGGGGTGGTGGGAGACATGAGTGGGGGCCTGGTGGAGGGTGCCCCTGGTGGCTGGGGGGTGGGGGTGGTGGGAGACATGAGTGGGGGCCTGGTGGAGGGTACCCCTGCACTGCTGGGGGGTGGGGGGGTGGGAGACATGAGTGGGGGCCTGGTGGAGGCTGCCCCTGCACTGCTGGGGGGTGGGGGTGGTGGGAGACATGAGTGGGGGCCTGGTGGAGGGTGCCCCTGGTAGCTGGGGGGTGGGGGTGGTGGGAGACATGAGTGGGGGCCTGGTGGAGGGTGCCCCTGGATGGTGGGGGGTGGGTGTGGTGGGAGACATGAGTGGGGGCCTGGTGGGGGCTGCCCCTGCACTGCTGGGGGGTGGGGGTGGTGGGAGACATGAGTGGGGGCCTGGTGGAGGCTGCCCCTGCACTGCTGGGGGGTGGGGGTGGTGGGAGACATGAGTGGGGGCCTGGTGGGGGCTGGCCATGGTGGCTGGGGGGTGGGGGTGGTGGGAGACATGCATTGTTGATCAGTAGTGCAAGGTGACATGTGGGTTGGCTGGGGGGCATGCCCATGGTGGATGGGCTGCCTGCGGGACATGAGCAGGGGTGCAGGGTAGTCCCCCGTGGTGTGGGCTGCCTGCAGGGGCCGTGGAGGTTGTGGAGCGTACACCTTGGAGGACCCACACGGCCAATTCACGTGTAGTACTCCCCAGAACCCCTGAAATACACGTACCCTGCTGAAATCGCGTGTGGGACTTCCCGCGCACCCCTGAAATACACGTACCCTGCTGAAATCGCGTGTGGAACTTCCCGCGCACCCCCAAATGCACGTACCCTGCTGAAATCGCGTGTGGTACTTCCCGCGCACCCCTGAAATACACGCACCCTGCTGAAATCGCGTGTGGAACTTCCCGCGCACCCTTGAAATACACGTACCCTGCTCGCACTGGGCCAATCGCGTGTGGAACTTCCCGCGCACCCCTTGAAATCCATGTACCCTGCTGAAATCGCGTGTGGAACTTCCTGCGTACCCCTGGAATTCACATACCCTGCTGAAATCGCGTGTGGTACTTCCCGCGCACCCCTGAAATACACGTACCCTGCTGAAATCGCGTGTGGAACTTCCCGCGCACCCATGGAATACACGTACCCTGCTCGCACTGGGCCAATCGCGTGTGGAACTTCCCGCGCACCCATGTAATACACGTACCCTGCCGAAATCGCGTGTGAGACTTCCCGCGCACCCCGGTATACATGCACACGTAATTTTTTGTCAGCGGGTGTCCGTGTTTGTGGGTACCCCTTTGCACGTCATTTGTCCTGGAGGGCCACAGTATAGGACATTCTTCATGGCTGTATATAGGTGCTATTTGTTGGCGCACCTTTTGGCGCACATTTCTTCCAGGCGCAGAGACGCCACCGCCTGCTTTCTTGTGGCGGTCGTGTTTGTGCCTGTGCGCTGGTTTGAGCGTGCGCTTTTTTGCCCTATTCTATTCCATGAATACGTGTTGTAGGCGAGCGTGTGGGCGTTCCGCGCACTTGTACCCTGTACTTCCCCCGTGACGCCCACGTTTTGGCAAGTTGTTCGCCATTCCGAGTGTTACGCCCCGTGTTCCGCCTACTTTTGTTGCGTGCGCCGCGCTATGTGCGATTTTCGCTGTGGCCTGTGCGATTTTCGCTGTGACCTGGCGCACGCTGTTAGATGGCCTGTGCGCCAACGTGCGCCGCGCACTTTTTTTTCGCACATCCAATGGTTTTCTCGCGCACGGCCTTCCATGAATCGATGTGCGCTGCTTTTCGTGCGATTTTCGCACTTGCACTGCGATTTTCGCTATTCCACTGCGATTCGCACATTTTTGCCCACTTGCGCCGCGCTAATTATTCCATGAATCGGCCTCTATATCTGTCCGTAATGTTCGCTATCAACTTAAAACTGTCCTAATAACACAATTGGTGTCCTGAAATGTTCGTAAATAAACCAAAATGATGTGTCCTGAACAACAGTACAACTGTTCGTAGTGTTCGCTAGCAACATTAAACTGTACTAAGAACACACGCGGTGTCCTGAATTCTTCGTAAACAAACAAAAATTAAAGTGTCCTAAAGAACACTATACCTGTCCGGTACTGTTCGCTAGCAAGTTCAAACTGTTCTAAGAACGCTATTGGTGTCCTGAAAGGTTCGTACGTAAACGAAAATGGAGGTGTCCTGAAGAACACTATACCTGTTTGTAGTGTTCGCTACCCAATTGAAACTGTTCTAAGAACACAATTGGTGTCCTGAAATGTTCGTACATAAACGAAATTACACGTGTCCTGGAGAACACTATATCTGTCCTTACTGTTCGCTACCAAGTTTAAACTGTTCTAAGAACACACGCGGTGTCCTGAAATGTTCGTTTCACGTGTGACGCACTTTTAATTACTTCAGAACCCGAACAGTGTCCGTAGGACATCAATGCGCATGTGCTAACCAATCTCCGTGCACTTGGTGTCCTGCGGACAGGCGCTTCCTTCACGGACTAGTTCGCGAACGGATCATATGACCGCACCCACGCTCATCGTGTGTCCTGAAATGCGGACACTGTTCGTGTCCCCGAACAATTTAAAAGTACAATTCAGTTAATCCATAATATTTTTCAATAAAATCTCACCATGGCACAAGTCCCACATAGCAATCTTGAGTTTCTATATACCTTTTGAAACTTTCCGATCCTTTTTTTGTGTTCGATCTGTCCGCGGACAGTGCGCATGTCCGCGAACCGTGCACAAGCACCCCTATAAAAGACCACGCCCAAGAGCTTATTCCCATTGTGTTTCTGGCTATTCTTCAGAACACAGTGATTTTTGCTGCCACCTGCAGACTACACCATCATCGAGATGGCATCCTTGGCTGCTGAACTGCCACTTGGTTCTGCGACTGCTTCAGCACCACCCCCACCCCCTCCACCACCAACACCTCCCCAAGGGCCTGAAGACGGGAACAGGAGTGAGGATGGGGAGGAGGAAGAAGAGGATGATGAGAATGAGGTAGAGGAAAACCCTACTACCCGCACTAGGCGTAAGTCTTGGGTGTGGTGGTTATTTACCCTTCATGGTAATGTTCCTAAGGCTCGTGCGAACCGTGTTACCTGCAATGAGTGCAAAATGATACTCAGTCGCGGGAAGCACGGTAAGTACAGCTTTGGGACCACTACTATGAAGCGACACCTGAGGTCATTTCACTCTGGGGCTATTTGCAGGGTTGTACCTTGCGAAGAACGTAGCAGGTTGATTTCCTCTACTTCATCCTCTGTTTCTGATCCTGTCACCACAAGGACCACCTCTGTGGGACAGCGTCTTCCTCAAGCTGCCTCACAGGCCATACAAAATGCTGATGACCCTTACCTTTTGAGGGTCACAGTTTTATGTATGTACTGTGACACAGTACTCTGCAGGGGGGAGCGACTTCGGAGTGCTTTTGAGACTATCGTCTCAGAGCACGAGAAGACCTGCTCACTACCCAAATAAAACCCACTCTACATCTTCCTCTCTCAGCTTGCCCTTTCTTATCCCTGTGGTTGGTGTCCCCCCCTTTACCCTCCTTTTACCCTCCTCTCCTAGTGTGTTGTGTCTGAAAAACCAAAAAAAATACAAAATTACAAAAATCAAAAAAAAATAAGGCTCTTTTCAGAGCCGCCTTTCCCAGTTAAAAAATAGAAGTGAAAATAAATGAAGCAGGGCTCTTTGTATTTTTTAGAAGTCCGCGGACAGTTCGCGAACATTAAAAAAATTGAGTTGCTACTCCATCACAAACATTGTAATTTTCTCTGGAAAGAAGTGGTGGCTCTGAAAAGAGCCTTTGGTGGTGTTTGTAAGTCAAAAATTGTAAATGCTTAACATCTACTTCAAAATCGTTGTTGTAATTCCAAAAAAGGTCGCAATGCATTTTGTACATTTCTCAGAAAAATCTGATTGCCAGCATAAGTAAGATGGACTCCATCTCTGCGAAAAATGTATGTACTACAAAACATAATATTTTCATTGTGAAAAGAAGACATGCCAAAATCTCTTAGAAAGCCACAAACAGCCTTATTAACATTGCGCCTTGCTTTTTCCATTTATGGACCAAATGAAGAAGAACGAAGCCACATTTGTCTCTGCGCAATCCGTGAAAATATCACTTGAGAATTAGGAAACATGTCCATAACCTTCCTAAGTCCTTCTTTCATAGCAAATTGCAAAAAAATTCCAGTCACATGTCCTAAACTGTTCCCTCCACAATGAATTACAATTATGTCTGGATGTTGCTCTGTCTCCAAAGTAGCACAGAGAGGTAGCAAGTCCAACCACTTCATTCCACGTACTCCATGCCAGTTTACTTCCACATGTGAGAATCCAAGATCTACAGCTACTCCACAGCTTTCTGCATGCACCTTCAACCAATGTATCCACGAATCTCCTAAAATCCAAACAATCTGTTTTCTGAAACACATAGCCATAGCTATCTTTTGTTCTCTCAGCAAAAAGAGTATCTCAAAAAATCTCTCCTAGCACAACACACCCACCAAACTTTCCTGACCAATCCCTTTCAGTGCTTATTCTCATTTGCATGACTTCTGAACCCAAAAATCCTCGGATGTAACTCCCGATGTCCTGGAACTACCGCCATGTCAGCGGACATATCGTAACATGAACAGCCCTTCTACCATTTCCACTACACTCTCTCTGCCATTCCCTCATTGGATGTACCTCAAAAATCACATGACCATGCACCAATCACATTCAAGACCTCTACATCTAACTGCATCATCATAGATCAGCACTGCAAATGTACTCTGAATCTCTCTGAGTACAAGTGTCATATCATTGGCAAGCAGCATCTACCACAAATACTGTACAAGTCTTCAAGATTTCTACTTGTAGCTCCATGCATATCCATATGCATGAACACAAACTTCAGGTATGCATATTTTCTGTATGGTAGATGACATATCTCTCAACCATTTCTGTTTTACAGGCGGGTGAAATCACCCGATTTTGTTTTTAGCGGGTGAGACGCCCATTGGAATGAATGGGCGTGCAGGAGGCTTGGCGGGTGAGTCTGCCCTTTACAAGGCCTGTGACACCCGCCAAAAGCGTGTGAGTTGAGAACTATGGTAGATGAACACATTTTCACACAGACTTTTACCTTGTAAAATCTGTAAAATGAATTTACTGTACTTTTTTCAATTTCCTAAATTCAACTACCACTTATACACCTTTATACTTTTTACTTTCTTTATACACACACACTATGTGGTGCCCGTGGACTACCGTCATGTCTGCGGACACATCGAAAATCTGAGCGTGGTGAATGTAAATTTAAATAGTGTGCCCCATTTCCCCTTTGAAGTTGGCTCTAAAAAGAGACGTTTTTTTTTTTTACAGATGCTTGACAGACACCTGTTATTTTATATTTTTTTTCTTGTTTTTTTTTCTTACTTTACTCCTAAAATCTTCACATAACCTTCTCCAAAGCAACCCTTACATTCCAAAATAAAAAGGCATTTCCGGTAAAAGATAAAGAAATGCCATCTTCTTTAAAATTAACAGCATTAATGGCATCAATATTCTCATTGTTACAGAAGAACATACCAGCTCTAAGCATGAAGGCACACATGCCTCGGTTGATGACACACCTAGCAATGTTTTGCTGAGGACAAAAAACTGAACTATTGTCCCATATTGCCCTAGGTAGTAATCCAGAAAAAATTACTTTCGCATTTGGAAGGATCTTCACTACGGCTTGAACCAAGCGTTCCAAATCAGCCAACAAAGTAGGGGCACTGATGTTGCCTAAATGGAAAGCACCATAGTGCAAAACTACCACATGCGGACTGTTCATTGTGGCCATATCCGCACAAACTTGTACAATTCCCTGTACATTGCAATCAGGCACAGTGCTCCACACCACCTCCACTCCTTTGACATCAAAGTTCTTTGCAACATGCCTGCATTCAGCGTACTGCTGTAAACCATGCACAAACATATCTCCGAGCACCAACACCCTGACTTTCTCCACTTCTGCCATCTTCACCACACACAGTCTCTTTCAACACAAATCCACAACCTCGACATCTGATTGGCTGATCCGTACAGTCTTCTTTCCATGTTGGATTTCCTGGAAAAACCCGGATTTACCACGCCCTGTCCACGAACAGCCGCGGTGACTGCGGACGGCGTCCACTTTACTCTCTGTACCAATCCCTCATTGCATACACCAGGCTAAGCAATCACACAATACGAATAACAACCTCAGAACACCCCCATTTTGTGAATTTTCCAACATTTCAGGACAATTATCATTTCATTATTCTACATATTAACATTACAAATATTATACTTTTATCTTGTACTCTGCACACAATGCTATCTTTCTCCATTAGCAGCTCAGTATACTACATAGAATCCCATAATACAGTGCTATTTATTGATATAAATGCATCGTTCAAAGCACTAATAACGGTATGATATTTATTGCAATATCCTTGACACTTTTGTCGGAACATTATAATGAAAATCCCTAGTACACAAATTCCATGAAAAGTACATACACATGTGATGTCATCAGTGATTTCATCAATGACATTTGCGATGTCATCTTTGATGTCCTGGGTGTTAGTCTTAGCAGTGCATGGTGTTGGCGCGAGTTATTTTTCATAGCTTACCATAACTTGCTATTTTCAGGGGTCTTTCGGTTGTACTTAGAACCATAACGTCCTTTAAACAAACTTTTTTTAATATCACGCAAACAATATACAAACATGGCGTGCAAAAACCAACTTCTACAGATGGCTTTACACAGAATGTTGCAAAGTAAGAATTTATGCTCGTTCACAGTGAAGGTCAGCTGCTTCATTTTTTTCTCGGGCCCCGGAGAGGCTCACGAAGCAGACTATAAGGTTGTATTGTGTTTTGACCTTGACAGACAGAGATTGTGATGAAAGACTTCTCTTGAAGGAGTGTTGCTAAAATGTAAGAGAAGATAAAGATGAAATTTCTGAAACGAAACGACTTTTACATATTATATCACTATGCGAACGATCGTTGGCACACGCAGAGTCGTATTTTCGGACTGCACCACTCGTAGACAATGGAAATTGCAATTGTACTGTAAGTAACCCTTGACATTACTTTATACCAAATATAATTACAATAGCGTAGCATTAAAGACCGCTGAAGTTGAACTTGTTCGTTGAAAGTGGCATAATGTTTTCTACCACGTACTATCACTGCCAAATTGATCCCCTGTCGTTTAGAGGGCTCTGAAAAAGGCAGACGACACAGAGTGGGTTAATAGAAATAATTTAACCGGTCTATAGGCGGTCTTGCGCTCTACTCGCTGTGCCACTTTACTGTAGCCTGTCAAGTGGCACAGCGAGTACAGCGCTCGCTTTGACATCCGTGCACAGCTTGCTAACGCAAGTTCGAATCCCGGCAAGCCCAAACTCAGCCTTTCATCCTTCCGTGGTCGATAAATGAGCACTACACACCGTGGTTAATAATAAGCACCGCTTAGATACCTCACAGTTCTTAGCGCTATATGAATGGGAAAATATTATTATTTTATTATTAACATACTCTGTTGCACTATCTTCGATAGCAAATAGTTTCACGCCCTAATAAATAATATGATGATTTTTAATGAAGATCGGCTGGTGAGACTAATTTATGTTTTTTAAAACAGGTACGTGGCCCCGTTTTGTCTATATCACGATTTACAGACTCCAGCGGATGGGGTCTTCAACTGCCAGGTGCAAGTCCAAATATGCAACTTCATGACCCTCACCATTTTATGGGACAATCGCCAAAGACCAATATGTCCTTACGCAGTACTAGCTACTAGCGGCTACAAACAACATACCAACCAATACGGTGGTCTAATGGCTCGTTGTTGGAGCAACCTTCCGATTATCAGAGAGACCATTTACTGCTTTTATCATAAACCAACAGCCTATCTACCGCAATGGAACAACGCGCGGCTCCAAATAAACTTTTGCTGATCGACAGCAGAGACAATAGCAAATCGCTGAATATTCACTAAACATTTCATGTGAAATAAATGTACTTTACCAAATGTACAATCCTGCTGTTTACTTTTAAACCACAGTTTCATATTCCGAATTGTGGCGCACTGAGTTGTAACCTGATCTAACACTCTCTGTACCGCAAAGGAACATCGCGTGTCTCAACATGAACTTTTGCGGATTGACAACAAAGACAAATGCAAATTGCTAAATATTCTCTAAACATTTGATGTCAAATAAATGTACTTTACAACATTTACAATCTTGCTCTTTGCTTTTAAATCACAGTTTCATATTCTGAATTGTGGCTCGCTGTGTTGTGACATAATGTGTGTTGTCTTCCGGGTTCTGTGTAAAGTCGCGTAGTACTGGAGACGACTGGGCGCGTTTCATTACGCACCCTGTAACGTCACGGAGAGAGGCGGGGAATATGAATGCTTTGATAATATCAGGCTTAGTGGCGGGACATATGATTTAGTGTCGCAAAAGCAAGTCAGCCAGGTCAATAGCGCCAGTCATAGGATTATCACATAATGTCGACGCACACCAGCCGGATTTATCGTTTCTTTAGTGGACAAAAAGTCGGTTGACGCCCCTAGGAAATTGTACTATTAGCGGACAAAAGGAGTGCTCTTAAAACACTTTCACCCTGACAACGAACAATACAAACAACGTTCTCAGAACACCCCCATTTTGTGTAATTGCAACCATTTCGGGACACTGCGAGTGTTCTTAGAACACATTCAACTAGACAGATTACAATATGGACAGCGTCCTGAGGACACCCCCAGTTTGTGTATTTATGAACAATTAAGTACACCGCGAGTGTTCATAGCTCATTTTTACCTTCCTTGCGAACAAAAATGACACATACTCCGTCCTCTAAACACCCCACCATTTAGTTTATTTACAAAATGTCAGAACAGCCGTGTTCTCCGCGGACAAATCGAATGCAACAAAAACGTCTAGCACATAAAAAACAAAACATTGAACCTATCTCATACTCCCCCACCCTCCCCAAACACTCTTACACACCAACACACGGCACTAAATACAATTTTTTATCCACGTTTCACTGCGCTGTACGCGGTCGACTGCGAATACAAGATGGCGGGCGCCACAGAAAATCTGACGCGCTCCACGCCCCTCGCCGTCCAATCAGCGAACACGTCGCATGTCCGCGGACATGACGCAAGCCCATGGGCCAATCGGGGTGCTGTCCGCGGAGCTAACAGGGACGTCCGTCCGCGAAGCGAACGCAGATATCACTAATTTTTTTGCCTTACATTTTAGTAATTTTTAAAAAAACTACTGGACGGATTTACACCAAATTTACAAAAGCACGCTTTTGGGACCAGGCCGCCGCTCCTGCCGCAAATTTGATGTAAATCCGTCCAGCGGTTCGGGCTGTAGCCGTGCGCAAAGTTTTTTCCCATTCAGTCTATGGGAAAAAAAAAATGTTGGGACCCCCCCTATAACTTTGCCCCCCCTGGACGAATCCTCACCAAACTTTGCAAAAAAATTCAGAGTGACCCAACTACTTTTTTTGCAAAGTTTGGTGAGGATCCGTCCAGGGAGAGCGAAGTTATAAGCCGCCAAAAAGTGCTCTTCCTATGGAAACAGCAATTTAACCATAACTACATGGCCACTACCGTGGCCATGTAATATATATATTCACTAAAAAAACTTTGTTAAGGGGACATTATGGTTAAGTTGCGCTACTAAAAACCTGTCAAATTCACTAAAAAAAAAATTATAAACGTGACATTATGGTTCGAAGTAAAACCAAAAAAAAACTGAAATTCACCAGTTATGGTAGGCTAAGCAACCATGACTGCCGGCACCACTGTGCGTGCACTGCTAACTCTAACACCCAGGACATGAAAGATGTCATCACAAATGTCATTGATGACATGATGAGATCACATGTGCATTTACTTTTTAGACAAGGGGTTGTGACTATAATTTTGGCAAAAAAGTATCAGGGATTATCGGGATATGTCTAATAAACTACATACTTCATCACGCAATGTAGTGTTCTAAAGAAAATTCCATTGCAGTGTCCTTTCTAGTACAGGAACCTACTAATACAGAAATGTAGGTAGTGGCTGCAGCAAACACCACAGAGGTGCTATATCTGTACTTTCCAAAGTTGTATATTAAAATGGTGAATGCTTCTGTATCACCCTTTTCTGGTCTGTGAAACATATACTAAGTTGCTAATAATGCATCACTTACTACATATTTCTAGTAATACACACAAAACATAAATAGACTACAATGCATACACATATGAGGCTTATATATGGAGAGTAAAGTAAGCATACAAGAGGCAGTATCATTAGCAACTGTGTATAATCTACATGATTCTATTCACGCACAAAAATGATTGCTGTGTTTCAGGCCTGCTTCTTCCCCTATATATGTACATCATAACATGCGATTAAATTCTAAGGAAAGTATTGCAAGAACATGTGAAAATAGCAATATCTGAAAATATAATACCTTTTGAAAGTTAACTTTCTGCCTGTCAGTAAATAAACCCACCTGGCCTAGATATGGCAGTGAACAAAAAGGAAGGGGCTACAAATGTGATGTCATCAGTGATGGCATCAATGACATTTGTGATGTCATCTTTGATATCCCGGGTGTTAGTGTTTGGAGTGCACAGTGGTGTGGGCAGTTATGGTTGTTTAGCCTACCAAAACTGGTGAATTTCAGGGGTTTTTCGGTTTTACTTCAAACCATAATGTCACGTTTATAAAGCTTTTTTAGTGAATTTGACAGGTTTCTAGTAGCGCAACTTAACCATAACGTCGCCCTAAATAAGATTTTTTTAGTGAATTTTCTGGGTTTTTAGTAGGGCAACTTAACCATAGCGTTCCTTTAACACAGTTTTTTTTTACTGATTTTCATAGTTTTTTAGTAGGGCAACTTAATCATAACATCCCGTTAACAAAGTTTTTTTTACTGAATATACACTTTCATGATGTGAATTTGGGAGATATGTATTAAAATTCCCTTACTTTATATACATGTAACATAGAACATACAGAATCCCCTTGCTAATGATATTTGATAGGCACGGACGGAGCGCCTGTCTTCGGACAGGCTCGGACAAGATCAACCCTACCCAAACAGTCAGGGGGTATCTGAAATTCTACTAATGTGCCATATGAGAAATACACAAGTTTAAAAAAGAACACATAAACACATTATAAGTACTAATAAGTAACTAATTGAACCTACACGTCTCAAACATTACCCATGCATTTAATTATCATGTAGAATGAAATGGATTATGCCATAACAAAAAAAGATATGCCTCCAACGTAATTACAGAAACTGTGCAGCCAGTTGCGACAGTAGATGCACACAGCACAACAAAGACAAATTACAAGGAAATAGTAAGTGAACTTCATTTTTCTTATATGTGTGTGTACTTTCTTGTATAAGGTGCAGAAAAAATAATGTATTTCTGTTGTTTTGACACAGAAATGTTCAGTACTTTGGAGTGGCTGGAGGAGAATTTTCTGCATGGGGAAATGTCGGAAGATAGAGATAATAATGGTACACCTTCTCTGCATAAGCAAATTAATACTCAGTATTTTATGGGCATTTAACATATATATATTTATTTTTAACAGACTAGGTAAAAAAAGAAGAAAGTCCACCAAAGGACACAGAGCAAGACAGCCTGAAACAGATAGAAGAGAAATTGAACATACTAAATGAGAATTTTAACAGGTTAAGGCATTTTGTGGAGGAATACGTGAGAGGAGAAATAAGATATCACTGCCCCACCTGTACCTGCCCCCCTTCTCCATTTCCTAGTGAACCATCCCCAAAACCTCAAGAAGAACATAAACGTTTTGACGAAACATCCATCCCGTCATCCCCTCACAACCAGTCTGTGTTAAACCCTAATTTCCCTATATTCGTTTCAGTATCTGCTTCCCCCTGTATTTCTCTTGATTGATGTATGTGTGTGTATTGACTTTTTTTTTAGGTTAGTTGTAGTGGAATGAAGTGGATCACATTTTTTTTTTAAATAGATAAAATGTCCACGGACAGCGCGCCTCTTTGGGCTGGCCGTAATCAATATAATATGGATGTGCTAAGGGCAAGACCCCTACCCGTACCATTCGCAACCAAGATGGAACTAATCTTAGAACGCACCAGGTGTCCAAGTTGTCCGTAAACGAACAAAATGGGGGCGTCCTAAGGACATTATACCTGTCCGTACCGTCGCAGCCAAGACGGAACTGTTTGTAGAACAGGCGTGGTGGCTGGTATGTCCATAGTCAGACAAAATGGAGGTGTCCTAAGGACACTGTACCTGGCCGTACAGTCAGCAGAACATCTACACACCTGTGCATCACACCCATAAGTACTGCGAACATTGAGCCTGTCCGTAACTGTCTGTCTCACTTGTGTTGCACTTTTAATTAGTTTCAGGACCCGAACACTGTCCGTAGAACACACGCGCGCATGTGCACATCCGTTACTCTGCATTTGGTGTCCAGCGGGCATCCATTTCCTTCACGGATGTGTTCACGGCGTCATCATGTGACCGCACCCACGATGAGCGTGTGGCCTAATTTGTGCAGTTTGTTTGCTTCCGCAACATTTCAAAAGAACTTATATAGACATGGGAAATTATTTTACAGTATAAAATCACCATTTCACATGTCCCATACAATGGCCCTACCTTTCAACATATTGTTTAGAATTTTTGCAACGCTTTTGAGTGATCAATATGGTCACGAGGCGCACCCCGCCACACCCCGAGCTCATCTTCATTGTACTTCTGGCTATAGCAGATTGAGTTGTGCAGCATTTACTGCTGTAGCGAATATTAGCCGACCAATCCTAATGGCATCCATGGCTCCTGTTGCTTCATTAGCCTTAGCACAACCCCCAAACCCTCCACCGCCACCATCTCCCCAATGGCCTGCAGAGAGAAAAAGGTGTGAAGATGTAGAGAGTGAAGAAGAAGAGGAAGAAAAGAATGAGGTGGAGGAACTCTGCACTACAAGCACTTGCCGGGAGTCGTGGGTGTGGCGGTTGTTTACCGTTTGTGGAAACGTACCAAAAGCATGTGCAAACCAGATCAGGTGTAACCAGTGCAAATTAGTGCTGAGTCGCGGGAGACCTGGTGCGTACAGCTTTGGTACGACAACCATGAAGCGACACCTAACTTCGTTCCACAGTGCGGACATTCGCAAGGTGGTACCATGTGAAGAACGTAGTAGGTTGAGTTCCTCCGTAGCATCCTCTGAGTCCGATCCTCTCACCACAAGAGACACTCCTGTGGGAGAGCGCATTCCTCCAGCTACCTCACAGGCCATTCACGATGCTGTTGACCCTTACCTTGCGAGGGTCACAATATTGTGTATGTACTGCGACGCAGTACTCTGCAGGGGGAGACTCTTCGAAGTGCTTTTGAGACTACGGTCACGGAGCACCAGAAGAGCTGCTCCCCACCTAAGTAAAGTCCACCCTACATCTTTCTCTCTCTACCTGCTCTTTCTTATCCCTGTGGTTGGTGTCCCTTCCTTACCCTCCTTCACCCTCCTTTCCTAGTGTGTCGTGCGATAAAAAATAAAAAATGGAAAACAACAAACATTACAAAAAATGGCTCTTTTCAGAGCCGCCATTCTCAGTTTAACAATGGAACTATCAAGTGGCCGGTGTAGGCCCCCGTCCATTTTTCAAAAAGTCAGCGGACAGTAGTAGGACACACAAAAATGGAGGGTGCAAGTGGAGCACAACCAATGCACTTTTCACTGGGAGTAAGTGGTGGCTCTGAAAAGAGCCTTTTGGTGGCGATTTGTGTGTTTCAAAAACTTTGGATTCGAAAAAACAGATTGCCAAATAGGTGACTATGAATCCAAAAAAGGTTGAAATGCATTTTGAACATTTTGAAGAAAAATCTGATTGCCAGCATATGTGAGATGGACTCCATCTCTGCGAAAAATGAAAGTGTTGCGAAACAAAATGTTTTCATTGTGGAATGAGGACATGCCAACATCTCTAAGAAAGGCACAAACAGCCTTATTGACATTGCGCCTCACCTTCTCCATTTGTGGACCAAATGCAGAAGAATGCAGCCACATTTGTCTTTGTGCAATACGGTAAAAAATTACTTGGCAATTTGGAAACATGTCCATGACCTTCGCAGGTCCTTCCTTCATTGCAAATTGCAAAGAAATTCCAGAGACATGCCCTAAACTGTTTCCTCCACAATGAATGATAATTATATCAGGATGACGCTCTGCCTGTAAAGTAGCACAGAGAGGTATCAAGTCCAGCCACTTCATTCCACGCACTCCATGCCAGTGCACTTCCACATGAGAAAATCCAAGATCTGCAGATATACCACAACTTTCTGCATGCACCTTCAACCAATGTATCCATGAGTCTCCCAAAATCCAGATAATCTGTTTTCGAGCACACAGAGCCATAGCTGTCTGGTCTCCTGTCAGGAAAAAGACATTCTGACTCACAGGGTAATTCATAGAAATTCGCACAAAAGTGGAGCACGTGGCTGGCGCAGTGTCCCTGTGCGATACACTGCGCGAGCCGCGTGCGAAAAAATCATTTTCATCGCACAGCGTATTCATGGATTTTAGCCTCCGAAATCAGCCGTGGCGCAGAGTGGCGCAGCGACCCTGCAGCAGCGCCAGTTACGCCCCAAGAACGCCCTTGCGCAAGGAAAAGCCTTCAAAATCCCCAAATCATTGCAAAGGGCTGCTCTACCCTGGACCAGTTCACAGGGCTGCCAAACAGCAAATGCCAAGCGGGGAACATGTATTTCAGTGGTTCGCGGGAAGTTTCACACGCGATTGTCCTGGGTACGTGTACATCAGGGGTTGCGTGGGAAGTAACACACGTGATTCCATCAGGGCACGTGTATTCCAGGGGTGCACGGGAAGTATCACACGCAAAAACAGCAGGGTACGTGTATTCCAGGGGTGCGCGGTAAATATCACACGCAAAAGCAGCAGGGTACGTGTATTTCAGGGGTGCGCGGGAAGTATCACACGCGATTCCATCAGGGTACGTGTATTCCAGGGGTGCGCGGGAAGTATCACACGCAAAACCAGCAGGGTACGTGTATTCCAGGGGTGCCCGGGGAGCATCACACGTCAATTGCACGTGTGGGTCCTCCCAGGTGTTCCCTCTACACCCTCCACGGCCCCTGCAGGTGGCCCACACCACAGGGACCTAACCTGGACATGTCCCGCAGGCACCCCATCCACCATGGATATGCCCCCCAGCCAACCCACATCTTACCTTGAACTACTGCCCACCAGCGCATGTCCCCCTGCACCCCCAGCCACCAGGGGCACCCTCCACCAGGCCCCCACTCATGTCTACCACCACCCCCACCCCCCAGCAGTGCAGGGGCAGCCTCCACCAGGCCCCCACTCATGTCCCCCTGCACCCCCACCCCGCAGCATCCAGGGGCACCCTCCACCAGGCCCTCACTCATGTCTCCCTGCACCCCCACCCCCCAGCAGTGCAGGGGCAACCTCCACCAGGCCCCCACTCATGTCTCCCACCACCCCCACGATCCCCGGCATTGCAGGGGCAGCCTCCACCAGGCCCGCACTCATGTCCCCCTGCATCCCCACCCCCCAGCATCCAGGGGCACCCGCCACCAGGCCCCCACACATGTCCCCCTGCACCCCCACCCCACAGCATCCGGGGCAGCCTCCACCAGGCCCCCACTCATGTCTCCCACCACCCCACCCCCAACCCCAGCATCCAGGGACACCCTCCACCAGGCCCCCACTCATGTCCAACTCATGTCTCCCTCCACCCCCACCCCCCGCAGTGCAGGGGCAGCCTCCACCAGGCCCCCACTCATGTCCCCCTGCACCCCCACCCCCCAGCATCCAGGGGCACCCTCCACCAGGACCCACCTCATGTCTCCTATCACCCCCACCCCCCAGCAGTGCAGGGGCAGCCTCCACCAGGCCCTCACTCATGTCTACCACCACCCCCACCCCCCAGCATCCAGGGGCACCCTCCACCAGGCCCCCACTCTTGTCTCCCATCACCCCCACCCCCCAGCAGTGCAGGGGCAGCCTCCACCAGGCCCCCACTCATGTCTCCCATCACCCCCACCCCCCAGCAGTGCAGGGGCAGCCTCCACCAGGTCCCCACTCATGTCTCCCACCACCCCCACCCCCCAGCATCCAGGGGCACCCTCCACCAGGCCCTCACTCATGTCCCCCTGCACCCCATCCCCCAGCATCCAGGGGCACCCTCCACCAGGCCCCCACACATGTCCCCCTGCACCCCCGCCCCACAGCATCCAGGGGCAGCCTCCACCAGGCCCCCACTCATGTCTCCCACCACCCCCACCCCCCAGCATCCAGGGGCACCCTCCATCAGGCCCCCACTCATGTCCAACTCATGTCTCCCTGCACCCCCACCCCCTAGCAGTGCAGGGGCGGCCTCCATCAGGCCCCCACTCATGTCTCCCACCACCCCCACCCCCCAGCATCCAGGGGCAGCCTCCACCAGGCCCCCACTCATGTCTCCCATCACCCCACCCCCCAGCAGTGCAGGGGCAGCCTCCACCAGGCCCCCACTCATGTCTCCCATCACCCCCACCGCCCAGCAGTGCAGGGGCAGCCCCCACCAGGCCCCCACTCATGTCTACCACCACCCCCACCCCCCAGCATCCAGGGGCACCCTCCACCAGGCCCCCACTCATGTCCAACTCATGTCTCCCTGCACCCCCACCCCCCAGCAGTGCAGGGGCAGCCTCCACCAGGCCCCCACTCATGTCTACCACCACCCCCACCCCCCAGCAGTGCAGGGGCAGCCTCCACCAGGCCCCCACTCATGTCTCCCACCACCCACCCCCCAGCATCCAGGGGCAGCCTCCACCAGGCCCCCACTCATGTCTCCCACCACCCCCACCATCCAGGTGCACCCTCCACCAGGCCCCCACTCATGTCCAACTCATGTCTCCCATCGTCCCCACCCCCAGCAGTGCAGTGGCAGCCTTCACCAGGCCCCCACTCATGTCCAACTCATGTCTCCCATCGTCCCCACCCCCAGCAGTGCAGGGGCAGCCTCCACCAGGCCCCCACACATGTCTTCCATCACCCCCACCCCTCAGCAGTGCAGGGGCAGCCTCCACCAAGCCCCCACTCATGTCTACCACCACCCCCTACCCCCAGCATCCAGGGGCACCCTCCACCAGGCCCCCACTCATGTCCAACTCATGTCTCCCTGCACCCCCACCCCCCAGCAGTGCAGGGGCAGCCTCCACCAGGCCCCCACTCATGTCTACCACCACCCCCCAGCAGTGCAGGGGCAGCCTCCACCAGGCCCCCACTCATGTCTCCCACCACCCCACCTCCCAGCATCCAGGGGCAGCCTCCACCAGGCCCCCACTCATGTCTCCCACCACCCCACTCCCCAGCATCCAGGGGCACCCTCCACCAGGCCCCCACTCATGTCCAACTCATGTCTCCCTGCACCCCCACGCCCCAGCAGTGCAGGGGCAGCCTCCACCAGGCCCCCACACATGTCTCCCAGCACCCCCAACCCCCAGCAGTGCAGGGGCACCCTCCACCAGGCCCCCACTCATGTCCCCCAGCCAATATGTCACCACAATGTAGATGCCTGGCCCTTATGGTCAGCCTCCAAATGCCAAACACCCACCTGAGTATTGCATCCACCCACTTAGAAATGGCAAAAACATGATAGAACCCCAATTGCAAGTTTGGAAATGAACACATGTCCCTCACATACACCCAATGGGTGTCTGTGAATGTCAAAACCCATATCATGATATGCATGAAACCAATGAGATGATACTACACATTGAACTTTGAAAAAAAATATGTATTAAAAGCAACATAAATTGAATCAAAAATAAACAAACAATAATGGAAATTTAAAAAAAAAAAAAAACAGCAGGTCCGTGAAATAATGCAAAACCACAAATCATAATGCAAAGGAAAGGTGTCCAAAGTCACAGTCCACAAAAGTAAATCCAATGGAAAATTAAAATCGAAAACCATTGCTCCATGGGGAAATCATAAAAAAAATTGAAAATCCAAAAGTCAACTATATACAGATAAACAATCCAGGGTCCATGATCCCAACCGAAGAAATGAAACCTATCTAATAACACTACCTAAAAAACTATATACAAACATGTGGCCCATTGTCCAAAAGGTCCAAAAAAAATGCAAAACCAAAGGAAACCTAACACTAACTACAGAACTATTTACAAGGGCAGCGGGCTAGTCCGACGGCTCACTTTGGGATGTTCCGGGCCAGGGCATCATCGAACTCCTGCTCTATGTCCCGGAGGCGGTCCTCCTCCATGGCCCCGAGGGTCCGCAGGGCCGTCCACATGTTCACCCCAAACTCCCTGCGAATTGCCTCGAGGCACTCGGCCCGCCTCAGGGCCCTCCGCATGGAGTTCTCCGCCCTGACCATCGTGAGCCGTGCCTCTTCCGCCCGCTGCCGCTCCTCATCTATGGCGTGGCCCAACCGCTGCCACACGGAAGTCACTTCCCATCCTTGGTCCTCCTGCCCTCCGGCCGATGCCTGCCCCTCCGATGTCGAAGGCCCCGAGCCATCATGGCTCCCACCACGTTGCTGATGCTGCTGCTGCGCCTCTGCCCGTGCACTGCCTCCTGCTGCCTGCACATCCTCCACTGGCTGGGGTGCAGTCGTTGATGTGGACACCCCTGCTGGACGTCCAAATCCCAACTGTGGCAGGGATGCCTCCTCCACCAGCCTGGCCGCACCGTCAGAGGCAGCTCCACAGGGCACCCAGGTGACTGATGGGTGGGAAGATGGCACAAAGGACGACTGGCGCATAGGGGGTTCATTTGAGGAGGGGTCTGAGCAAGCCCCATCAAACGGAGGAATCCGGCCTGGGTGACCTGTCCCAGTAGGCCGACGCGGTCAACGAGCCATTCAAGATGACGTGCAGTCTCCTCATGAAAAGACTGCAGGTCACCTCGCATGGCCCATTGACGCAACGTCACACCAGTCAGGACAGGCTCAACTCGGACCCGGATAGCCACGTCCACAGGCAGAGGAAGGCCAGTTGTCGTGAGCTCATCCCCTGTCTGAAAACGGGTCTGGACGTAGGCATCCCTGCTGGTGTAAGAAGATGCAGTGACAGGATCAGGGACAGGATTGCACACAGGCACCTCCGCGGCGACCTGTGCTGCCTCCTGTCCCTGGTCCTGCACTGCACCACTAGCACCAGTGGAATCCCCACCTCCAGACCCCGTCTCTGTTGCTTGCACGGCCTCCTCCTCCACCAAACCCCTCACCAACCTGGATGACTTTGTGCCATCTTCCCCCGTTGGGCCCTGTGGGGTCCCAGCTGCCCCTTCTGCTGCCGAGGAGTCCAACTCCGACTTCCGCCTCTTGGACCTCTCCCCGGCAGCTTCGGACTGGGACGCGGCACCAGACACCTCACTCCCTGACGAGATCACAACCTGGGAGGGGAGCCGGGCCTTGCGTCTCCGGCTTTCGGTGCGATCCCCGCCGCTGTGATCCACAGCACCTTCTCCGCCCTCTTCATCAGTTGACGCTGCAGACAGGGAAAAATAAAACACAGGCATCAGGGCACTGTACAATGGACACATACACACATGACAGTTGCACATGAGTGGCATTGGCAAACCTCAGACATGGCATCCCAATCGCCAACACACATGTCATTTCAACTTGCACACATGAGCCATACCACAGCCACATCGCAACTGCCAGCACCATCCATACACATACAACAGCATGAGCAGGCAAAGGTGAGCCAGACATCACATGCAACACAGGGAGTGCACTACACATGCACGCACACCACCACACTTGCATGCATGTGTACACCTCAGCCAACTGTCGCAGTGTTCCGATGGGCATCCATGTCACATCTGCCAATCAGGCTTCCACATCCCGCTGTCACATGCATCCATGTTGCATCACTGTTGCACCCTTGTCAAATACACACACATGCACATGTACACAGTGCTGATACATGCAGCAGAAAACTACATACAACCGTGACATCACGAACATGCCTACTTACATACACATTCATCCAGACATGTGTGCCCACACAACTGCATTTGGCATGCAAGCCTACACACACAAGCACCATCCATTTCTCACACATGACAGCCCTCGCATGTGTTAGCCTCACGGCCCTGTACACACCCACCCATACTCGGCCCCATACAAACATATGTGCAACCGGCACACTACTGGCACATCACCACACGCACAGCTAACAATCATGATGCATGTACACTTACCGCTCGACTCCAGACGGGTCTGCCTCTCAAGGACCAGGATGTGGAGCGCTGGGGATATGCGTTCCAGGACCCTCATCTGATCTGCCGACAAGTGGCCCCGGCGCCCCTTAGCATACTCTGCCTTCAAGAGGCGCTGGGCCTTGTTCAGGGTCCTGGACCTGAAGTCCTCCCAGCGCTTCTTGACATGTTGGAAGTCGCGGACTGCCACCCCCTCCGCGTTTATGGCAGTCACGATGTCCGTCCAGATCCGAGTCCGTCCTTCCTTGTCGGCGCGCACACTTCCGAAGAGGGCATCATACTGCCCCAGGACTTGCTCCACCAGGACACAAACTTCCCTGGCACTGAAGCTGGTGCCCCTCTGCCTCTCTGGCCGGGGATTGTCAGTGGCGCCAGATGTTGCAGTGCCCGACATGACAACCCCAGAGGCAGGAGTGGGTGGGCAACTGGGTCCTGGGGCTGGGCTGTGGAGCGATGGAAACCCAGTCGGGAGTCTTTGGTTCCAGCAGGGGTGGTCACAGCAACAGCACCCCTGGCTGATGTGCAGGCAGCAAATGGCAGGGCACGTGGGCAGGAGGCAGTCAGGCAGCAGCAGATGGCAGGTGGGAGCGTGCTCGGGGCAGTAATTCGGCCTTCTGGGCAGGAGCGTGGTCTTCCGTGTACTTACGCGTGGCCAGCTTGATACGGAGTGATTTTGCACGTGAAAATCCTGCATGTCGGCGTGTAAATCGAGGAAAGGCCCTTAGCGCCTATGCACGTCAGCACGCATATGCGATTTCATTGGACCAAAGGCCCTTAGTGCGTAAGCGTGTCTGTGACGTGACGCGCGCGGGGTTTTCCCTCATAACAATGACAGAGCACACGTGGTAAAACTGCACGTCTGAGTGTCATCGCGTGTAATCGGAGGGAAGTGAGCATACACGCGATTGGCCTGGCTACGTGTATTTCTGGGGTGCGCAGGAAGTTTCACGCGATTGGTGGAAATCCATGTGTGCTCTGTCATCACGTGTTATGAGGAAAACACTGCGCACTGCTGGGGGGTGGGGGTGGTGGTAGACATGGGTGGGGGCCTGGTGGAGGCTGCCCCTGGTGGCTGGGGGGTGGGGGTGGTGGGAGACATGAGTGGGGGCCTGGTGGAGGCTCCCCCTGCACTGCTGGGGGGTGGGGGTGCAGGGAGACATGAGTGGGGGCCTGGTGGAGGCTGCCCCTGGTGGCTTGGGGGTGGGGGTGGTGGGAGACATGAGTGGGGGCCTGGTGGAGGCTGCCCCTGCACTGCTGGGGGGTGGGGGGATGGGAGACATGAGTGGGGGCCTAGTGGAGAGTGCACCACAGTGCTGGGGGGTGGGGGTGGTGGGAGACATGAGTGGTGGACTGGTGGAGGGTGCCCCTGGATGCTGGGGGGTGGGGGTGATGGGGGACATGAGTGGGGGCCTGGTGGAGGGTGCCCTGCACTGCTGGGGGGTGGGGGTGGTAGGAGACATGAGTGGGAGCCTGGTGGAGGTTGCCTCGGATGCTGGGGGGTGGGGGTGATGGGAGACATGAGTGGGGGCCTGGTTGAGGTTGCCCCTGCACTGCTGGGGGGTGGGGGTGATGGGAGACATGAGTTGGACATGAGTGGGGGCCTGGTGGAGGGTGCCCCTGCACTGCTGGGGGGTGGGGGTGATGGGAGACATGAGTGGGGGCCTGGTGGAGGGTGCCCCTGCACTGCTGGGGGGTGGGGGTGATGGGAGACATGAGTGGGGGCCTGGTGGAGGGTGCCCTGCACTGCTGGGGGGTGGGGGTGATGGGAGACATGAGTGGGGACATGGTGGAGGGTGCCCTGCACTGCTCGGGGGTGGGGGTGATGGGAGACATGAGTTGGACATGAGTGGGGGCCTGGTGGAGGGTGCCCCTGCACTGCTGGGGGGTGGGGGTGATGGGAGACATGCGTGGGGGCCTGGTGGAGGGTGCCCTGCACTGCTGGGGGGTTGGGGTGCAGGGAGACATGAGTGGGGTCCTGGTGGAGGGTGCCCCTGGATGCTGGGGGGTGGGGGTGATGGGGGACATGAGTGGGGGCCTGGTGGAGGGTGCCCTGCACTGCTGGGGGGTGTGGGTGATGGGAGACATGAGTTGGACATGAGTGGGGGCCTGGTGGAGGGTGCCCCTGCACTGCTGGAGGGTCGGGGTGATGGGAGACATGAGTGGGGGCCTGGTGGAGGGGGCCCTGCACTGCTGGGGGTGGGGGTGATGGGAGACATGAGTGGGGGCCTGGTGGAGGCTGCCCCCGGTGGCTGGGGGGTGGGGGTGGTGGGAGACATGAGTGGGGGCCTGGTGGAGGCTGCCCCTGCACTGCTGGGGGGTGGGGGTGCAGGGAGACATGAGTGGGGCCTGGTGGAGGCTGCCCCTGGTGGCTGGGGGGTGGGGGTGATGGGAGACATGAGTGGGGGCCTGGTGGAGGGGGCCCTGCACTGCTGGGGGTGGGGGAGATGGGAGACATGAGTGGGGGCCTGGTGGAGGCTGCCCCTGGTGGCTGGGGGGTGGGGGTGGTGGGAGACATGAGTGGTGGCCTGGTGGAGGGTGCCCCTGGATGCTGGGGGGTGGGGGTGATGGGGGACATGAGTGAGGGCCTGGTGGAGGGTGCCCTGCACTGCTGGAGGGTGGGGGTAGTAGGGGACATGAGTGGGGGCCTGGTGGAGTTTGCCCCGGATGCTGGGGGGTGGGGGTGATGGGAGACATGAGTGGGGGCCTGGTTGAGGATGCCCCTGCACTGCTGGGGGGTGGGGGTGATGGGAGACATGAGTTGGACATGAGTGGGGGCCTGGTGGAGGGTGCCCCTGCACTGCTGGGGGGTGGGGGTGATGGGAGACATGAGTGGGGGCCTGGTGGAGGGTGCCCTGCACTGCTGGGGGGTGGGGGTGATGGGAGACATGAGTGGGGACCTGGTGGAGGGTGCCCTGCACTGCTGGGGGGTGGGGGTGCAGGGAGACATGAGTGGGGTCCTGGTGGAGGGTGCCCCTGGATGCTGGGGGGTGGGGGTGATTGGGGACATGAGTGGCGGCCTGGTGGAGGGTGCCCTGCACTGCTGGGGGGTGTGGGTGATGGGAGTCATGAGTTGGACATGAGTGGGGGCCTGGTGGAGGGTGCCCCTGCACTGCTGGAGGGTCGGGGTGATGGGAGACATGAGTGGGGGCCTGGTGGAGGGGGCCCTGCACTGCTGGGGGTGGGGGTGATGGGAGACATGAGTGGGGGCCTGGTGAAGGGGGCCCTGCACTGCTGGGGGTGGGGGTGATGGGAGACATGAGTGGGGGCCTGGTGGAGGCTGCCCCTGCACTGCTGGGGGGTGGGGGTGCAGGGAGACATGAGTGGGGGCCTGGTGGAGGCTGCCCCTGGTGGCTGGGGGGTGGGGGTGATGGGAGACATGAGTGGGGGCCTGGTGGAGGGGGCCCTGCACTGCTGGGGGTGGGGGTGATGGGAGACATGAGTGGGGGCCTGGTGGAGGCTGCCCCTGGTGGCTGGGGGGTGGGGGTGGTGGGAGACATGAGTGGTGGCCTGGTGGAGGGTGCCCCTGGATGCTGGGGGGTGGGGGTGATGGGGGACATGAGTGAGGGCCTGGTGGAGGGTGCCCTGCACTGCTGGAGGGTGGGGGTGGTAGGGGACATGAGTGGGGGCCTGGTGGAGTTTGCCCCGGATGCTGGGGGGTGGGGGTGATGGGAGACATGAGTGGGGGCCTGGTTGAGGATGCCGCTGCACTGCTGGGGGGTGGGGGTGATGGGAGACATGAGTTGGACATGAGTGGGGGCCTGGTGGAGGGTGCCCCTGCACTGCTGGGGGGTGGGGGTGATGGGAGACATGAGTGGGGGCCTGGTGGAGGGTGCCCTGCACTGCTGGGGGGTGGGAGTGATGGGAGACATGAATGGGGACCTGGTGGAGGGTGCCCTGCACTGCTGGGGGGTGGGGGTGATGGGAGACATGAGTTGGACATGAGTGGGGGCCTGGTGGAGTGTGCCCCTGCACTGCTGGGGGGTGGGGATGATGGGAGACATGCGTGGGGGCCTGGTGGAGGGTGCCCTGCACTGCTGGGGGGTTGGGGTGCAGGGAGACATGAGTGGGGTCCTGGTGGAGGGTGCCCCTGGATGCTGGGGGGTGGGGGTGATTGGGGACATGAGTGTGGGCCTGGTGGAGGGTGCCCTGCACTGCTGGGGGGTGTAGGTGATGGGAGACATGAGTTGGACATGAGTGGGGGCCTGGTGGAGGGTGCCCCTGCACTGCTGGAGGGTCGGGGTGATGGGAGACATGAGTGGGGGCCTGGTGGAGGGGGCCCTGCACTGCTGGGGGTGGGGGTGATGGGAGACATGAGTGGGGGCCTGGTGGAGGGTGCCCTGCACTGCTGGGGGGTGGGGGTGATGTGAGACATGAGTTGGACATGAGTGTGGCCTGGTGGAGGGAGCCCCTGCACTGCTGGGGGGTGGGGGTGATGGGAGACATGAGTGGGGGCCTGGTGGAGGGTGCCCTGCACTGCTGGGGGGTGGGGGTGATGGGAGACATGAGTGGGGGCCTGGTGGAGGGTGCCCCTGCACTGCTGGGGGGTGGGGGTGATGGGAGACATGAGTGGGGGCCTGGTGGAGGGTGTACCACAGTGCTGTGGGGTGGGGGTGGTGGGAGACATGAGTGGGGGCCTGGTGGAGGGTGCCCTGCACTGCTGGGGGGTGGGGGTGCATTGAGACATGAGTGGGGGCCTGGTGGAGGGAGCCCCAGGATGCTGGGGGGTGGGGTGCAGGGAGACATGATTGGGGGCCTGGTGGAGGGTGCCCTGCACTGCTGGGGGGTGGGGGTGCTGGGAGACATGAGTGGGGGCCTGGTGGAGGGTGCCCCTGGATGCTGGGGGGTGGGGGTGATGGGGGACATGGGTTGGACATGAGTGGGGGCCTGGTGGAGGGTGCCCCTTCACTGCTGTGGGGTGGGGGTGGTGGGAGACATGAGTGGGGGACTGGTGGAGGGTGTACCACAGTGATGGGGGGTGGGAGTGGTGGGAGACATGAGTGGGGGCCTGGTGGAGGCTGCCCCTGCACTGCTGGGGGTGGAGGTGATGGGAGACATGAGTTGGACATGAGTGGGGGCCTGGTGGAGGGTGCCCCTGCACTGCTGGGGGGTGGGGGTGCTGGGAGACATGAGTGGGGGCCTGATGGAGGGTGCCCCTGGATGCTGGGGGTTGGGGGTGATGGGGGACATGAGTTGGACATGAGTGGGGGCCTGGTGGAGGGTGCCCCTGCACGTCTGTGGGGTGGGGGTGGTGGGAGACATGAGTGGGGGCCTGGTGGAGGGTGCCCCTGCACTGCTGGGGGGTGGGGGTGGTGGGAGACATGAGTGGGGGCCTGGTGGAGGGTGCCCCTGGATGCTGGGGGTTGGGGGTGGTGGGAGACATGAGTGGGGGCCTGGTGGGGGGTGCACCACAGTGCTGGGGGGTGGGGGTGCTGGGATACATGTGTTGGTGATCAGTAGTGCAAGGTGACATGTGGGTTGGCTGGGGGGCATGGCCATGGTGGATGAGTTGCCTGTGGGACATGAGCAGGGGTGCAGGGTAGTCCCCTGTGCTGTGGGCTGCCTGCAGGGGCCGTGGAGGGTGTAGAGGGAACACCTGGGAGGACCCACACGGCCAAATCACGTGTAGCACTCCCCGGCACCACCGAAATACACGTACCCTGCTGAAATCGCGTGTGAAACTTCCTGCGCAACTCGGAATATACGTACCCTGCTGAAATCGCGTGTGGGACTTCCCGAGCACCCTGAAGTACACGTACCCAGGCCAATCGCGTGTGGAACTTCCTGCACACCCCGAAGTACACGTACCCAGGCCAATCGCGTGTGGAACTTCCTGCCGCATCCTGAAACACACGTACCCAGGCCAATCCCGTGTGGAACCTCCCGCGCATCCTGAAACACACGCACCCAGGCCAATCGCGTGTGGAACTTCCCGCGCACCCCGAAGTACACGTACCCAGGCCAATCGCGTGTGGAACCTCCCGCGCATCCCGAAACACACGTACCGAGGCCAATCGCGTGTGGAACTTTCCGCGCATCCCGAAACACACAAACCCAGGCCAATCGCGTGTGGAACTTCCCGCGCATCCCGAAACATGAGTGGGGGCCTGGTGGAGGGTGCCCTGCACTGCTGGGGGGTGGGGTGCACCCAGGCCAATCGCGTGTGGAACTTCCCACGCACTCCGAAACACACGTACCCTGGCCAATCGCGTGTGGAACTTCCCGCACACCCCGAAGTACACTTACCTGGGCCAATCGCATGTGGAACTTCCCGCGCATCCCGAAACACACGCACACGCTATTTTTCACACAACCGGTGTCCGTGTTTGTCGGTACCCCTTTGCACCTCATTTGTCCCAGAGGGCCAGTGTATGGACCATTCATCATGGCTGTATATGGGTGCTTTTTGTTGGCGCACATTTTGGCGCACATTTATTTCAGGCGCAGGGACGCTACCGCCTGCTTTCTTGTGGCGTACTTGTTTGGCCCTTTGCGCGTCTTTGACCGTGCGCTGGTTTGCCCTATTCGATTCCATGAATACGGGTTGTAGGCGAGCATGTGGGCGTTCTGCGCACTTGCCTCCTGTACTTCCCCCGTGACACCCATATTTTCACGCGTTGTTCCCCATTCTGAGTGTTACGCCCCGTGTTCCGCCTACTTTTGTGATGTGCGCCGCGCTATGTGCGATTTCGCAGTGGCCGTGGCGCACGCTGTTGGATGACCTGTGCCCCGGCGTGGGCGGCGCACTTTTTCAGCGCACATCCAATGTTTTTCTCACGCACGGACTTCCATGAATCGCTGTGCGCTGGTTTCCCTGTGATTTTCGCACTTGCACTGCGATTTTCGCACTTTTACTGCGAATCGCACGTTTTGGCACCTCTGAGCTGGAATTTTCGGCGCACATTAATTCCATGAATCGACCCCTAAATCTCTCTGTTCTGAACACTCCCACTGAACTTTACTGACCAATCCCTAGCTTCGCACATTCTCATTTACATGCGTCTCCACCCCAGAAACCCTGTTGATAATATGCACTGCCTGCAGACTACCGCCATGTCCGGGGGCACGTAGAGGATCTGAGCCTGATGACTGTACATTTAAATACTATTCCCCTTTTCCCCTTTAAGGTGGGCTCTGAAAAGAGCTGTTTTTTTTTGTTTTTTGGGCAGATGCCTGACAGACACCTGTTATTTTGTGTTTGTTTGATTTGTTTTCTTCTTACTTTACTCCTACAATCATACAATCATTACAGAACCTTCTCCAAAGCAAGCCTTACATTCCAAAAGAACGTGGCATTTCCCAAAAAAGATAACAAAACACCATCTGCTTCAAAATAAGCCGAATTGCTGGAAACAATGTTCTTGTGGCTGCAGAAAATCATACCAGCGCGTAACATGAAAGCATGCATGCCGCGATTGATGTAACACCTCCCAATGCTTTGATCAGGACAGAAAACAGAACTGTTGTCCCATTTTCCTCTAGGGAGTAAGCCAGAAAAAATTACTTTCGCAGTTGGAAAGATATTAATGACTGCTTGCACCAACTGTTTCAAATCTTCCATCAAAGTAGGTGAAGTCACGTTTCCCAAATGGCAAGCATCGTAGTGCAAAAGTACTACATGGGGACTGGTCATCCTATGCATATCTCTGCAAACTTGGAGAATTGCAACAACATTACAATCAGTCGCAGAGCTCCACACACCTCCACTCCTCTAACATCAAAATTGTGTGCCACATGCCTACTTTTGGAATAGTGCTGGAAACCATGGACAAAATTATCTCCGAGCACCAACACCCTGACCGTCTCCACCTCTGCCATCTTCGCTACATGCACCGTCTTTCGACACAAATGAACAATGTGACATCTGATTGGCTGATGCCTACAGTCCCCTTTCCATGCTGGATTTGCAGTAGAACCCTGTATGTGCCATGCCCAACCCACGGACAAGCGCGGTCTACGTGTGGCACGTAACTCTTAGCCAGTCCTTCTACCCTTTCCACATCACTCGCAAATCCATTTCCTCATTAGACACAGCTAAGCAGTCTCACAACCATCCTGCAATCACATTCAAGATCTCTACATCTAACTCCGTCATCAGAGTTCCGCACTTCAAATGTACTGTTGATCACTCTGAATGCAAGTCGCATATCATTGCAAAGCACCTACTTCAAAAATTACTGTGCAAGCGTCGCAGATTTCTACTTACAGCTCCATGCATACGCACATGCATGAGTACAAAGTACAGGTATGCATATTTTATTCAGAGAACACGTGCAACCCTTATGATTTCATTCAAACAAATTAATGCCACTAAATCTAAATAACCAATGCATACCAATGCCCCCCTTTAATTGATTTTTTATTGAGAAACCGCACTACTTCTTACTGTCTCCCGCATAACCTATACATACGTAACAACCCTCCCGATTTAGGCACGAAACTCAATTTTCCATTAGGAAATGTCACAATTTTTTCCTGTCTACCGCCTAAATTAATGCTACTTCCAATGCGACGGTATGAGAAAAATAAACGTTCCTGATTGCTGTGGTGACATCTCCCTCTGAGGTTCTCCTGATTTTTCGCATTCGTACTTATAATATGAAAGTAGTCAAATGTTTCCCATCTACTATAATGACCTATCACTTACAAACCTCTCTGCTGTGGACAACATAGCTTAAAAAAAACAAGGGGATTTTATGAACTGAAAATTGTACTCATTTGCGAAGCAGGTTCAACTAACATACTGCAAATAACATATAAAGGCTGCACATAGTGGAATAAAATGCACACATGCACTGTGTTGAGATATCAAAGGAGAATACTCTGACGAAAGATGCAAAATGAACGTGTATATTAACATCACTGCTTTAAACACACAAAGTTACTAACTTCTTCCTTTTACAATTGCAGTGAAGACTACTCTCCTGAAAATCAACAGCATCTACACTGCAAACAACATATCCGAAGAAACCTGGTAATTCCACAATAAAAAGTAAGTACAGTACTACCTTGATATTCTTACTGTTCCTCAAAGAGACTGTGTGGGTTATTTATGTAATTTGCGCACCAAAAAAAAACATTGATTTCTGAACCATTCTACCCACAAATCACCATTTATTAAACAAAGAATAACAGGCAGAATGGCACATAAATCCCTGTGTTTTTGGAACACAAATAACATACAGAAGCCTTAGAATGTTAGTACTACAAAAACAAATAGCTGTTTTAATTTTATACCATTACGTTTACTATTAATGCTTCTCCTCAACACTAGCTCACTTTCTACTCTCATCTGAAGCACAGTGTAGTAATATACAAACAGAAAAATAGCCTTCCCAACTCATTGTAACTGTTCAATTCACATTCACACGCCACCACAAACAGCTTCCCCATCAAACACAAGCACGCATGCACACAGCTCAGATACATTGTACAACAGACCAAACCATGCCTTCTTTTTTTTCAACAGACTCCAAAGAATGCCTACCAAAAAGCAAGTCCATAGAAAGGAACGCAGAAATAGAGCAAATGAAAATAAAAATGTCCAAAGTAAGCATCCATCTTTAGCAGAGTTTGTAGAGAATGTTGGAACAAAACAGCTCATACAGTCATTTAGCGAAACAAAGGAAGCTTCAACTACCGAACCTTTGGCTCCTCTATCAAAATGTGGCACGAAACAGAAAACGCTTTTCAAAAAATCGGCTACCAGTACTGCTAACAATGCTCCTATGAATCCTGATATAGTAACAAGAACCCATAGTGAAAAAAGTATTTTAGCAAAAATGTTTCACCACAGAGTCCTTCAGAATGTAATAAGAAGAGGAGCGAAATCATCCTCAACCCTTAAAACCTACCGTAGAAAATTAATCCTACAAGCTCTCGTAGACAGTGGAATCCTTCTCAAAAGGAAGTTATTTATTTTAGTGTTAAATAGGATGAAACCACTAACAAAACTAAGTACTAAACTACAAAAGAAACTTCTCAATAAACGGAATGTCAACAAAAATAACTTCTTAAATCTTTCTGGAGGTGAATGGAGTCACACAGCGACCACAGAACCATATTTTAATGAAGAAGCATATAAACAAAATCAAACAAACACAATTGCCATCCATAGCAGTGGACAAGGGTATGAAAAAATCAATAATACCATCATGGAACAAGAAACACTGCTTACAAAAGTATCCCCCGAAAACTCAGAATGAGCTCTATATTCAACTGAACCAGACCGTCCAGTATACAAATGGCTGTGCACGTCAATGTGTAACATTCCTAACAAATCTTTCAAATCTTTATGTCAGTTCCTCAATCAGAATGTGAAAGGTAAAAACAAAATCAAAATGAAAGTGCTGCAAAATATGGATATCTGTCCAGTGCGAAAATAGACAGGACTACAAGGACATTCATTAGCCTGCATTTCAGGTCCTATTTGCAAAAGCACCTTCCATGATATCAAAAGAATATCAATACATCATTCAAGTGTAAGAAATCTAGTGTACAAACTGTACTATGCTAAAGGTCCAGCTTTAGAAAAGGCAATTTAAATAACACTCTTTTACATAATACACCCAAATACTTACAAGAAGAAATTGACCGTATCCAGAGAAAATATTTTGGGAGTGAAAGCCACTTACACAATGCAATAGTTTTAGAACAGACTAGCAACAATTCTGCACACAGCAACCTTCTATTACACACATACAAAAAAGAAATACTAAAATGTAAAAATATGTCGGCTGAAGTACCAAACCATGTGTGTGTGTGTTGCCGCAGAACGTTTTACAAAAGGAACACAAAAACTATAGACGTACCATACAAAATAGAAGACAATGAGGATTCCAAATGGTTTGAATTAGCTCTCTACCTTTTAGCAGAAAACAAATACCAAATAAGTGAACCCCTAATATGTTGCAGTTACTGCACTACAAAACTGGACGACAACCAAACTCCTTCACGTGCTATCACAAATAATTTGGAATTATTCCCACTCCCAAAACCCCTGCAACAACTCAATTTGTATGAGATCATCATAATTCAAACAGTTCACCCATTTCAAGCAATAATACGCCTTCAACCAAAAACTGCAAAATTACCTCCCTCTGAATTGGTGAAAGGCATTGGTGGCAAAGGGCCTCATTACAACCCAGGGGGTAAGTTACCGCCTGGGCCTTCACTTTACCACCATGGCGTAAACTACGTTTACGCCATGGTGGTTGGCGGACTTACCGCCCCATTCCGACCTTGGCGGGGCGGTAAGTCCCCAATCCCCATTTACCCTTCCCCATTCCCATTTTTGCCCCATAGGGCATAATGGGAGTGGGGAAGGCGTTAATTACGCCACCGTAAATTACGGTGGCGTAATTTACTCCATGGTCCCTTAGCGCCATGGATTTTAACACCCGCTAAAAGTGGGTGTTAAAAGCTCCATGGCGCTAAGGGACCTCGTAATTGGCGGTAAGGGGTCGGCGCAGCTAACGCTGGCGTAAACCCCTTACCGCCAGGGTCGTAATGAGGCCCAAAGTAGTTTATTTGCTATTAGATCTGACAGAAAATGTGCACACTCTAGGAGTGCAACGTCCAATAGAGCATTCTTTAATTCTCTTAGTAAATGGTGTACCAACAAAAGACAAACATTTTTGGTAACAACTGGTGGACTTACATAAGGTTAGACAAGCCTAGCAATATTGGAAAGACAATAACAAATACTACAAAGAAATAAATATTGAAGAACGCTTAAGGGAAACAACTGAAATAATTCAAAAGTCATCAGAAACTGGTCAATTTGAACTTCTGGATCCACCTGCAGTATCCACTCTTTTGGACCATTACACAATTCATCCATTGCACTCTAATGAGAGCATTGATAATGCACTAGAAACTTACCAAATGCGACAAACAAAAGGGTCACTAATGAGCATATGGGAAAAAAGTATACAAGCATGTGCTTTTCCACTGCTATTTCCTACTTGCAAAGGCGGAAGATATGATAATAGACCCACTCAGATTATGGCATCAGAATACCGCTCATTACGAATGTATTCTCAAGATCCCAGATTTAGACAAAATGTGGAATACATATTCCATCTACTCTTTGAAAGTGAACTAGCAACCCTATCTTACAGAGTTGCACACATATTGAAATCTGGAACCCACTTTCAAAATATGTCAGCTACACAATTAATACAAAATGTGCAAGAAAAAGATGAGGTTTTATAATCAAGTATAACAAATCGGTTTGCAAACATGTGTGGTACGAAAGAATACTGGTTCCGACGGCACAGAGATGTACGTTGTATGATCAGAAACCTTGGAACACCCACTTGGTGTGTTACATCAAGTTGTGCAGAGTATGCATGGGAAGATTTACATGCGTTCCTACGCATATCAACCAACAACAAAACCAACCTAGATATACTAACACCTGGAGAACTGTGCCCTCTAGATCCTGTTAATGTGTCAAGATATTATCGTTTCATTGCTATGCTACACTTTATTTGTAATAAAACTGTTCCTCCCCTCCAAGAAGTGCAACACTTCTTTTGAAGAAAAGAATACCAAGCCAGAGGAGCACCACATATTCACATGCTTTTATGGATTAAAGGTGCACCTAAATTTGGTCAGGACAGTGATGCCACTGTTTTGCAATTTATCCAAAAATATGTCACTTGTGAAATCCCTTAAGAATGGACACATAGTGACCTTCATGGATACATTTTACAATTTCAAAGACACAAATGTGGCAAATATTGTCATCACAAATACAAAAGCAAAGGGAAATACTACACCAAATGCCGCTTTGGTTTCCCTAGACCAGTTACAGAAACAGGTGAAGTGAAAAACTTCATGTCTTCAGTTCGACAAAATGTTAAAGGTAAATCACCTAAGAACACGTATTACATAAAAAGAACAGAAGAATCAAAATATATCAATGATTACAATGCAATCATTGCCCTCTTATGGAATGCAAACAGAGATCTGAAGTACATTGCAGACAATTCCACTGCAGTTGCATGATATGTTATAGCCTACTTAACAAAAGCAGAAAAAACAGAGCTTCAAGACCTCTGGAATAACCTATCTTCAGACAAAACACTATCTCAGAAATGGTACACCCCAGGCATAAAAATGCTCTCTCATAGAGAATGTGGCGCCTACGAGGTGGCAGATCGTTTAACCGGTATGCTTTGTATGGAAAATCGGAAAACATAGTATGGCTAAGTCTTGGTCCTGCTAAATCTAGAAAAATAGTTCTGAAATCATATGAGGACATAGAAACAATTGCCAGAAATGATCCCAATAGCCAAGACATTTTAAAAAACAATTTACTGAACACATACTATCCGAACAGGAGTACCGCTTTGGAAACCACATGTCTATACCACATAGCTCAAAAGTCTGCATACAAAAATAATATAAAACCCCATGAAAGCAAAGGTAGATATAGAGTGACAGATTGTGAAGGCAGCTTAGAGAAACTTACCAAATGAAGCTTAATTAATCATGTCAAATTGTCACTAAAAACTCCTTACCAAAAAGAACTATATTACATGTCTCTGCTACAACTTTTTAAACCATGGAGAAAAGAGGAAGAGATACTAGATAACTATGACTGCTATGAAGATGCTTTCAAAGCAAATGAAAGCGCTATCACTGAAGTGAACTTTACGCAGTACAAAACAATGTTGCACAATGAACAGCAACACAAAGAAGAACTCCAGGCCCAACTAGATAAGGACACTTCTGAGAATAGTCAACCTTCTGTAACAGGAAGTCAAGAACCACTAGGACAGCCACTAATAGTAAATGAGGCAGAATTAGCTATGACAGAAGTGGAAAACACCATGTGTCACTATGAAGAAAATGTAGAAAACTTAACTGTACTGCAAGCAAAACTTAACAAAGATCAGCGCACCATTTTTAAAGGAGTAACAAAAGAAATTGCATATGGTGTACAACACAAAAATAAAGAATGTACCTGCCAAAATTACAAATCTATACTGCTGTACGTCAGTGTTGAAGCTGGGTAAGGAAAAACATTCTTAATCAAAATCATTAGCAAGTTCCTTCAACAATTGACAAACAACAAACTGTCAGCTGTTGTAACTGCCCCCACAGGTTTAGCTGCCTACAACATAGGCGGTGTCACTTTACAACGATTACTACTCCTTCCAGTAGAACACCAAAACAAATTAGATTATTACAAACTTTCTGCAGAAACTGCAATGGAACTACGCAGAGTGTTAAAACAATTGAAAATGCTACTTTTTTATTGTTGTTTTAATCAAGAAAAAAATAAAACTTGATTTTTTCAACATTACATCATATAAAATGTCCTTTTTAAAAAACATCGTTTATACACACATTATTCGATGATGATAAAATTTGGATATTAACATGTTACTAGTATATATATTTGATATAACATAAAAATTAAACTAGATGATACATTTCTTCTCTTGCTTACTCAATTTTAAACCGTACATAAAATTCAAAATAGCATATCTAACAGGTCTTCTCGAAGTGTAAAATAATAAGTTCCATAATTCATTAGTAGACTCAATGAGTGACCCTTCAAATAAAGGTTTGAAGAGTAAAGTCCTCAGAGGGAGTAACACTACACATTCTACTCAGAGATGTCTCAACGTTTCCGGAGCAGATTGACAAAATCGGCAGGACAATGCTTCTGATGGTAACATTTTTCTTCTAAATAGTATTTCGTGAGTGGGCCATATATTTAAACGAAAGCGCAGGAAGTCATCCCTTTGACAAGAGTTTGGGAAGAGCATTATACATGGCTCTACCATACAATGAAAATGCTACTAATAGATGAAGTGAGCATGGTCTCCAACCTAATGTTGGCTTTGATTCACCTCAGATTGCAAGTACTTAAATCAAACTATGAAAAACTCTTTGCAGGGAAACACATTATCGTTTTCGGAGATCTTCTACAATTTACACCAGTGAAAGGTGAACCTATTTTTAAAACCTTAGGACACAAACTCTGCCGTAAAACTGTTGGCAACATATGAAATGTGAACCTTTGGCAACATTTCCAATACAGAGAATTATCAGAAAACATGTGTCAATCTGCAGATCTCACTTACGCCAACATTTTAAAAAGTATTAGAGTTGATCTCAAGAAGCTCAAGCAATATAGAAAAACCGGCACATTCATGCACTTTATGGCAATAACGCATGTGCTACTGATGTTATGGAACAATTAGTGCACAAAAATGTCAATTGTATGGCCTTAATACCAACTCTTGCAAGCTGTTTCAAATTCAATGAAATAATGTTAAAAAAAGAAATGCAACCAATAATGTAAATTTGCTCCACAGACAAACTAGACGCACATGGTATGACACTACCCATGTGTGAGCAAGCCACAACAAGACTAAATACTTTAGAAAATTCAATCTCCATCACAGCTGGGTTGGAAAAAGTATTAAAATTATCCTTAAATTGTACATTAATGCTTAAACATACCCTTGACATGGAGCAAGGGCTAGTTAATGGGGGACTGGGTACAGTTGTTGGCTTTCAAACATACCCACGTGAAAACAACATTCAGTTTGTCAATATTCGCTTTGACAAACTTTCAGAAGTGAAAAGGATAGGGTGCTCAACTGCTCGATTTCTTCTCTTCAAAGACATGTATGTACGTAGAGAACAATTTTCTCTAACTCTTGCATATGCAGTCACCATTCATAAATCCCAAGGTCTTACCCTAGACAAAGCATTGATAGATATAGGAAACACAGTCTTTAAAGAAGGCATGAGCTACGTAGCACTATCACGCTTACGTACACTTGACAGTCTATTTCTAATCAACTTTGATGCAAGTAAACTGAACGCTGATATTCTTTGCATTTTAGAATACAATAAACTGTGTTCACTGTACACCCCCATCTGAAATCATATCCTGTTCCAGAAAACGAAAACGTGGTAAAAGAAAACTAATTCAAACAGAAATGCAACAGAATCTGACGGCAAATCTTCATCAATTACCACTAGCAAAGAAGAACCTATTAGGGAAAGTATATCAGGTACTTCTTCAAAGAAGGAACAGAAACTCTGAAAAAATCACTCAGAGACAGAACTAGCTGGCCCATTCAATTTTTCAAATGAAACTGGTGTAAGTTGCTATGCAAATGTAGCAATGAATATTCTATTTCAATTGCCACCAATTGTTAACAATATTTACTTACACAGTACAGACCAAGTACTAAAGTCATGTAAGAAATATGTGGAATCTCTACAAAGTAAACAGTAAGTATAATTTCACACATGTCATACATATTTGAATCTATACGTCTGATCTATGGCAGTAATATGGTGCAGTGGCTGTAGGCAGGACCTAGAGTGTTGGATGTATAACCTACCACCTACACCTTGAGGCCAAGCAACCAAGACTGTAGGTCCTACCACAACCATCGCAGCATATCAAAACCATGGTGGCTCATAACTGGCTCATAACTGCACTGCTTATAACTTTGGTCTTGGGTGCATGGTCTGCGGCCATGCATCTAAGACTCTAGGTCGTGCACACAACCACCGCACCACAGCACACCTATGCTGAATTATAACCTCAGTGCTTATAACTTCAGTCATGGGTGCATGGCCTTTGGCAATGCACCCAAGACTATAGGCCCTCCCCACAACCACCTGATCGATATGCGATACTACGTGTGTATCTATTGCTGTGATATGCTGCGGTGGTTGTGGCCAGGGCCTAGAGTCTTGGGAGTATTGCCTACGGGCTATGGCCTACAGCCAAGCACCCAAGACCCTAGACCCTGGCCAAAACCACCGCAGTGCACGGTGGTGGCGCGAGTTATGGTTGCTTAGCTTACCATAACTGGTGAATTTCAAGGGTTTTTTGGTTTTACTTGGAACCATAACGTCCCTTTAACAATGTTTTTCACTGAATTTCATAGGTTTTTAGTAGCGCAACTTAACCATAACGTCCCTTTAACAAAGTTTTTTTCACTGAATTTCATAGGTTTTTAGTAGCGCAACTTAACCATAATGTCCCTTTAACAAAGTTTTTTCACTGAATTTCATAGTTTTTTAGTAGCACAACTTAACAATAATGACTTTGACTTTATATACATGTCATATGGAACTGACTAGATCTCTTCTTATGAACTTGATGTCCGCAAACTTATTTAATGTTTGCGGACATGTTCGGAGAACAGTACCACTACCTAAAAACTGGGGGGGGGGGGTGTGGTGGGGTATGTTTGATTGTTATTTCATAATATAGGAACATTTAACAAATTCAAAAAGCAGCACACAAACACATTATATATAGTAATACATAAGAAATGTAACCCATATATGTAACACACTAACCATTCATTTAAATACAATATGTTCTGAAATGGAATATACCACAAGAAGATAAATTGGCTTCCAACATAATTACCTCACAGACACAACAGAACTGAGAACAAGACCAGACCCACTGAATACATAGGGCTTATCTTACCAGAAATAGTAAGTGTACTTCATTTTACTCATATATTTATAAACTTTCTGTATTAGATTAAAAAATATATTATCTTTTTTTTTTTTCTCACAGAAATGTCTAGTACTCTGGAATGGCTAGAGGACAATTTCCCACATGAAGAAATGTCACAAGATAGTGAAACTAATGGTAAACACTTTATAATATAAACCATTTATTTATTATTTTTTTATACACATTTAACATATATATTATTTTTTTGTACAGAGCATACCAAAATAGAAAAAACTTCAGAAAACCCTGTTATGGATAACAGTCTTTACAATATAGAAGAAAAAATGAATGTATTGATGGCTAATTTTAATAATTTAAAAACTTTTGTAGAAAATCATTTCAAACCAAAAACCTCGTACCATTGCCCCACATGTACTTGTCCCTCCTCACCATATCCCAGTCAATTATCCCCAAACCCTCTCCATAATCCAAAACGTTTTGATGAGATTTCCATCCCTTCTTCACCTAATACCAATCATGTTGAAACCCAAATTCTCCTGTTTTTGTTTCTGTTTCTGCCTCACCTTCTCTGTCATAAATTGTTAATATATGTTAAATAAAGTTTAATTTTTATATTGTATTGTGAATAGTTTCCGTTTTTTTTTTAAAACAATAAAAGTGTCCGCGGACAGTGCGAGTGTTCTGAAATGTTCGTACATAAACGAAAATGGAGGTGTCCTGAAGAACACCACACCTATTCATACTGTTTGCTAGCAAGTTGAAACTGTTCTAAGAACACACGTGGTGTCCTGAAATGTTCGTAAAGAAACAAAAATTAAAGTGTTCTAAATAACACTATATCTGTCCGTAATGTTCGCTATCAACTTAAAACTGTCCTAAGAACACAAATGGTGTCCTGAAATGTTCGTAAATAAACGAAAATGATGTGTCCTGAACAACAGTACAACTGTTCGTAGTGTTTGCTAGTAACATGAAACTTTACTAAGAACACACTAGGTGTCCTGAATTGTACGTAAACAAACAAAAATTAAAGTGTCCTAAAGAACACTTTACCTGTCCGGTACTGTTCGCTAGCAAGTTCAAACTGTTCTAAGAACGCTATTGGTGTCCTGAAAAGTTCGTACGTAAACGAAAATGGAGGTTTCCTGAAGAACACTATACCTGTTCGTAGTGTTCGCTACCGAATTGAAACTGTTCTAAGAACACAATTGGTGTCCTGAAATGTTCGTACATAAACTAAATTACACGTGTCCTGAAGAACACTATACCTGTCCTTATTGTTCGCTACCAAGTTTAAACTCTTCTAAGAACACATGCGGTGTCCTGAAATGTTCGTTTCACATGTGACGCACTTTTAATTACTTCAGAACCCGAACAGTGTCCGTAGGACATCAATGCGCATGCGCTAACCAATCTCTGTACACTTGGTGTCCTGCGGACAGGCGCTTCCTTCGCGGACTAGTTTGCGAACGGATCATATGACCGCTCCCACGCTCATCGTGTGTCCTGAAATGCGGACACTGTTCGTGTCCCCAAACAATTTAAAAGTACATTTTCAGTTAATCCATAATATTTTTCAATAAAATCTCACCATGACACAAGCCCACATAGCAATCTTGAGTTTCCATATACCTTTTGAAACTTTCCGATCCTTTTTTTGTGTTCGATCTGTCCGTGGACAGTGCGCATGTCCGCGAACCGCGCACAAGCACCCCTATAAAAGACCACGCCCAAGAGCTTATTCCCATTGTGTTTCTGGCTATTCTTCAGAACACAGTCATTTTTGCTGTCACCTGCAGACTACACCATCATCGAGATGGCATCCTTGGCTGCTGAACTGCCACTTGGTGCTGCACCTGCTTCAGCACCACCCCCACCCCCTCCACCACCACCACCTCCCCAAGGGCCTGAAGAGGGGAACAGGAGTGAGGATGCGGAGGAAGAAGAAGAGGATGATGAGAATGAGGTAGAGGAAAACCCTACTACCCGCACTAGGCGTGAGTCTTGGGTGTGGCGGTTATTTACCATTCATGCTCATGCGAACCGTGTTACCTGCAATGAGTGCAAAATGATTCTCAGTCGCGGGAAGCACGGTAAGTACAGCTTTGGGACCACTACTATGAAGCGACACCTGAGGTCATTTCACTCTGGGGCTATTCGCAGGGTTGTACCTTGCGAAGAACCTAGCAGGTTGATTTCCTCTACTTCATCCTCTGTTTCTGATCCTGTCACCACAAGGACCACCTCTGTGGGACAGCGTCTTCCTCAAACTGCCTCACAAGCCATACAGAATGCTAATGACCCTTACCTTTCGAGGGTCACAGTTGTATGTATGTACTGTGACACAGTACTCTGCAGGGGGGAGCAACTTCGGAGTGCTTTTGAGACTATCGTCTCAGAGCACGAGAAGACCTGCTCACTACCCAATGTAAACCCACTCTACATCTTCCTCTCTCAGCTCGCCCTTTCTTATCCCTGTGGTTGGTGTCCCCCCCTTTACCCTCCTTTACCATCCTCTCCTAGTGTGTCGTGTCGAAAAACCAAAGAAAATACAAAATTACAAAAATCAAAAAAAAAAAATAAGGCTCTTTTCAGAGCCGCCTTTCTCAGTTAAAAAATAGAAGTGAAAATATTTTTTAGAAGTCCGCGGACAGTTCGCGAACATTAAAAAAATTGGGTTGCTACTCCATCACAAACATTGTAATTTTCTCTGGAAAGAAGTGGTGGCTCTGAAAAGAGCCGTTGGGTTGTGTTTGTAAGTCAAAAATTGTAAATGCTTAACATCTACTTCAAAATCGTTGTTGTAATTCCAAAAAAGGTTGCAATGCATTTTGTACATTTCTCAGAAAAATCTGATTGCCAGCATAAGTAAGATGGACTCCATCTCTGCGAAAAATGTATGTACTACAAAACATAATATTTTCATTGTGAAAAGAAGACATGCCAAAATCTCTTAGAAAGGCACAAACAGCCTTATTAACATTGTGCCTTGCTTTTTCCATTTGTGGACCAAATGAAGAAGAACGAAGCCACATTTGTCTCTGCGCAATCCGTGAAAATATCACTTGAGAATTAGGAAACATGTCCATAACCTTCCTAAGTCCTTCTTTCATAGCAAATTGCAAAAAAATTCCAGTCACATGTCCTAAACTGTTCCCTCCACAATGAATTACAATTATGTCTGGATGTTGCTCTGTCTCCAAAGTAGCACAGAGAGGTAGCAAGTCCAACCACTTCATTCCACGTACTCCATGCCAGTGTACTTCCACATGTGGGAATCCAAGATCTACAGCTACTCCACAGCTTTCTGCATGCACCTTCAACCAATGTATCCACGAATCTCCTAAAATCCAAACAATCTGTTTTCTGAAACACACAGCCATAGCTATCTTTTGTTCTCTCAGCAAAAAGAGTATCTGAGAAAATCTCTCCTGGCACAACACACCCATCAAACTTTCCTGACCAATCCCTTTCAGTGCTTATTCTCATTTGCATGACTTCTGAACCCAAAAATCCCTGGATGTAACTCCCGATGTCCGCGAACTACCGCCATGTCCGCGGACATATTGTAACATGAACAGCCCTTCTACCATTTCCACTACACTCTCTCTGCCATTCCCTCATTGGATGTACCTCAAAAATCACATGACCATGCACCAATCACATTCAAGACCTCTACATCTAACTGCATCATCATAGATCAGCACTGCAAATGTACTCTGAATCTCTCTGAGTACAAGTGTCATATCATTGGCAAGCAGCATCTACCAGAAATACTGTACAAGTCTTCAAGATTTCTACTTGCAGCTCCATGCATATCCATATGCATGAACACAAACTTCAGGCATGCATATTTTCTGTATAGTAGATGAACACATTTTCAAACAGACTTTTACCTTGTAAAATCTGTAAAATGAATTTACTGTACTTTTTTCAATTTCCTAAAATCATCACTTATAAACCTTTATACTATTTACTTTCTTTATACACACACATTCAAATCATGTTAAACTAACATTTTTTAAATGAAATATATAGACTACATATATTCAAACAAAATTGCATGCAAACACAATCTATGTTTAAACCTTTATAAAAATACTTATACAATTTCATATTTTTGTTTTTATTTATTTATTTACTTAATTACTTTACATTAGACATGACATTGAGGCGCTATTACCTAGAACAGTTTACTTACAGAAATAGTGGTATTCGCTAATATATTATAAATTTCACAAGACATAGTAAAGATATTTCTTTTTTGCTACAGTTAGTCATTCAATACAATTTGTTCATTAAAAACATATCATATGTACTGAACTGATACAATGTATCTTATGTAAATAAATTAGTTTAATGGTTTTACAGAAGGCACTGAGGATTTCAATTAAAAAAATCAATATCTAAATTAAAAACAGTGCTATATACAAACAAAGTTACTAATTTGAAGCTTTTACAATTGCAGTGAAGACCAGTTTCCTGAAAAGAAGCAGCCGAATTCGAAGAAGAAAAAAAAACTAAGAAGTTAACTGTTAATTTAAAAAAATAGTAAGTAAAATATCACCATAATATTTGTATTATTAATCAAATATACTATAACATTAATACGAGCTATTTTGGTTTCTAAAAATAGAGATTTTGTACCATTTTGTCCAAAAATTTCCATGTCTTAAACAGCAATTTACAGCCAGAATGGCCCACAAATTTCTATTTTTGGACACACAAATTACCTACCTGAACCACTACAATTTTCATATTATAGAACAAACAACTGTTTTAATTGTACACATTAGATTTACTATTTGTACTTTTCCACACCACTAGCTTACTTTTTTTTTGTCATCTGAACCCCAGTTTAGTAACACATAAATTCAAGAATACCTATCCCTACTAGTTTTAGTTCCCAATGCACAATCACACACCATTACATACATCTTCATCATCTTACTCAAACACTCATGCACACAGCACACATACATTCCAGAACACCCCAACCCATATCTTCTTTATTTTTTTCAACAGACCCTAAAGAATGCCTACCAAAAGTCAAGTCCGTAGAAAGCAACGCAAAAGTAGAGCAAATGAAAATAAAGGTGTCCAACATAAGCATCCATCTCTAGCAGAATTTGTAAAAAAAGTTGAAACAAAACAGCTAATACAATCATTTAGTGAAACACAAGAAGTTTCAAGTACAACAACTTCGCTTCCTCTATCAAAATGTAAAACAAACCAAAAAACAATTAACAGAAAATCAGCTATCAGTACAGATAAAATTACTTCTTCAAATGTTAATATAGTGCAAAGTAAGCATACCAAGAAAAGTATTTTAGCCAAAATATACCGTCACAAAGTCCTTCAAAATCTTATAAAAACAGGAGAGAAATCAGGTTGAAAGCTTAGAACATATCGTAGGAAATTAAACTTAGAAGCATTGATGGACAGTGCAATTCTTCTCAAAAATTTTAATGTTAAACAAAATGAAACCACTAACAAAACTAATAACTAAATTACAAAAAAGACTTCTCAATAAGCGAAATGTCAACAGAAAGAACTTCTTAAGTATCTGCGGAGGTGAATGGAATCACACTACGAGCGCAGAACCATATTTTAATGAAGAAGCGTACAAACAAAAGCAAACAAATACAATTGCCATAAATAGCAGTGGTCGAGGTTATGAAAAAGTGAATAATACCATAACGGAACAAGAAGTACTCCTTACAAAAATATGCCCTGAAAACTTAGAATTACCCCTCCATTCAACTGAATCAGAACGTCTAGTGTACAAATGGCCATGCACGTCAATGTGTAACATTCCCAAACAATGTTTCAAATCTTTACGCCAATTCCTCAATAAATATGTAAAAAGCAAAGACAAAATCAAAATTAAATTACTGCAAAATATAGATACCTGTCCAGTGCGCAAGTACACAGGACTACAAGGACATTCATTGGCCTGCATTACAGGACCTACTTGTAAAACCACTTTCCATGATATCAAAAGAATATCAACACATCATTCAACTATAAGAAATCTAGTCTATAAACTGTACTATGCTAAAAGTCTTGCTTTAGCACTAGCAAAGTTAAATAACATCCTTCTACATGGTACAGCAAAAGACTTACTTGAAGAAATTCACTATATCCAGAAAAAATATTTTGGAAGTGAAAGCCATTTACAGAATGAAATAGCTTTAAACCAATTAAGCAACAATTCTACACATGGCAACCTTTTGCTAAACACATACAAAAAAGAAATACTAAAATTTAAAAGTACATCAGCTGAAGTACCAAACCATGTATGTGTATGTTGCCGTAGAATTTTTTATAAAAAGTAACACAAAAACTGTGGACCTATCATACAATATAGAAGACAATGAAGATTCTAAATGGTTTGAATTAGCTCTCTACCTTGTAGCAGAAAACAAATATGAAATAACTGAGCCCTTAATACTTTGCAGTTATTGCACTACAAAACTTGACAACAACCAAACTCCTTCACGTTCTATCACAAATAATTTGGAATTATACCCAGTACCAAAACCTCTACAACAACTTAATTTATATGAGAGCATCATAATTCAAACAGTACACCCATTTCAAGCAATAATACGCCTTCAACCAAAAACAGAAAAATTACCTCCCTCTGAATTGGTAAAAGGCATTCGTGGAAAAGTAGTTTATTTACCATTAAATCTAAAAGAAAATGTGCATACTCTAGGAGTGCAACGTCCATTGCAGCAATCTTTAATTATATTAGTAAATGGAGTACCTACAAAAGACAAAAAAATATGGCAACAGCTGTTAGATTTATATAAAGTTAGACAAGCCTTCCAATATCTTAAAGAGAATAATGAATATTACAAAGAAATTAATATTGAAGAAAACTTGAAAGATACAACTGAAATAATTCAAGAAACACAAGAAGCTGGTCAATTTGAGCTACTAGATCCTGCTACAATATCAAATACTTTAGACCATTATACAATTCATCCTTTGCACTGTAATGACACCGTACAAGAAGTACTGGAAACTTACCAAATGCGTCAAACAAAAGGATCGCCAATCAGTATATGGGAAAAAAGTATAGAAGCACGTGCTTTTCCTCTGCTCTTTCCTACTGGCAAAGGAGGAAGGTATGATGATAGACCTATTCAAATATCAGCTTCAGAATACCGCTCATTACGGATGTATTCTGAAGATCCCAGATTTAGACAAAATGTGGAATACATATTCCACCTACTCTTTGAAAGTGAACTAGCAACTTTATGTTACGGAGTTGCACACATATTAAAATCAGGATCACACTTTCAAAATATGACAGCTACACAATTATTAGAGAAAGTGCAACAAAAGGATGAGGTTTTACAATCAAATATTACAAATCTATTAGCAAATATGCGTGGTACTAAAGAGTACTGGTTTCGACGTCATGGAGATGTACGTTGTATGATCAGAAACCTCGGGCCACCCACTTGGTTTGTTACATAAGTTGTGCAGAATATGCATGGGAAGATTTACATGATTTCCTACGCATATCAAATAAACACAAAACAAACATAGATATTCTAACACCTGGAGAACTTTGTTCTTTGGATCCTGTTAATGTTTCAAGATATTTTCACCATCGCTTCATTGCTATGCTACATTTTATTTGTAATAAAACTGTTCCTCCCCTTGGAGAAGTGCAACACTTCTTTTGGAGAAAAGAATACCAAGCCAGAGGAGCACCACATATCCACATGCTTTTATGGATTAAAGATGCTCCTAAATTTGGTCAAGACAGTGATGCCACTGTTTTACAGTTTATTGAAAAATATGTCACTTGTGAAATTCCATCAGAAGCCACAAATAGTGATCTTCATCCACAAATTTTACAATTTCAAAGACACAAATGTGGAAAATGTTGTCGACGTAAATACAAAAACAAAGGCAAATACTACACCAAATGCCGATTTGGTTTCCCTAGACCAGTTACAAATACAGGTCAAGTAAACAACCTCATGTCTTCAGTTAGACATAGTGTTAAAGGTAAGTCACCTAAAAATACATATTACATAAAAAGAAAAGAAGAAGAAAAATATATCAATGATTATAATGCAATCATTGCCCACTTATGGAATGCAAACATAGATGTGCAGTACATTGCAGATAATTCTACTGCAGTTGCACGATATGTCACAACATACTTAACTAAAGCAGAAAAGACAGAGCTCCAAGACCTCTGTAATGACCTGTCATCAGATAAACAGTATCTCAGAAATTATACAGCTTGGGCATAAAAATGCTCACCCATAGAGAATGTGGATCTTATGAAGCAGCTGATCGTTTAACTGGTACTTCATTGTATGGTAAATCTGAAAATATAGTATGGCTAAGTCTTGGTCTAGCTAAATCTAGGAAAAGAGTTCTAAAATCATATGAAGATATAGAAACAATAGCCAAACATGATCCCAACAGCCAAGACATTTTAAAAAACAATTTATTGGACACATACTACCCAAACAGAAGTAATACTTTGGAAAACATGTGTCTATACCAAATAGCCCAAAACTACACATACAAAAATAATATGAAACCTGATGAAAAAAAAGGTAAATATAGAGTGACAGACTGTGAAGGCAGCTTAGTTAAACTCACTAAACCAAATTTAATTAATCATATCAAATTGTCATTGAAGACTCCTCAACATAAAGAAGTATATTACATGTCCCTGCTACAACTCTTCAAACCATGGAGAAAAGAAGAACAATCACTAGATAACTATGACTCATATGAGGATGCTTTCAAAGCAAATGAAAGCACTATAACTGATGTAAACTTGACACAGTACAAAACAATGTTGCACAATGAACAGCAACATGAAGAAGAACTCCAAGCCCAACTAGATAAGGATACTCCTGACAATAGTCAACCTTCTGTAATAGGAAGCCAAGAACCACTGGGAGAACCACTAATAACAAATGAGGCAGAATTAGCTATGATAGAAGTAGAAAACACCATGTGTCAGTATGAAGATAAGGAAGACTTAACTATACTACAATCAAAACTAAACAATGAGCAAAGTAGCATTTTTCAAGAAGTAACAAAACAAAATGCACATGGTGTAAAACATGAAAATAAAGAATGTTCCTGCCATAATTATAAACCTATACTACTGTACGTCAGTGGTGAAGCTGGTTCTGGCAAAACATTCCTAATCAAAATCATTAGTAAGTTTCTTCAACAATTGACAAGCAACAAATTGTCAGCTGTTGTCACTGCCCCCACAGGTTTAGCTGCCTACAACATAGGTGGTGTTACACTACACTGATTACTACTATTACCAGTAGAACACCAGAACAAATTAGACTATTACAAACTTTCTGCAGAAGCTGCAATGGAATTACGCAAAGTATTGAAACAAATGAAAATGCTACTAATAGATGAAGTGAGCATGGTCTCCAACCTGATGTTAGCTTTGATTCACCTCAGATTACAAGAAGTACTCAAAACAGACTATGAAGAGCTCTTTGCAGGAAAACACATTATTGTTTTTGGAGATCTGCTTCAATTAACACCAGTAAAAGGTGAACCTATTTTTAAAACATTAGGGCACAAACTCTGCCGTAAAACTGTTGGCAGCATTGGAAATGTCAACCTTTGGCAACATTTCCAATACAGAGAATTAACAGAAAACATGCACCAATCTGCAGATTTAACTTATGCCAATATTTTAAAAAGTTTGAGAGTTGGTATACTTTCTAAAGAAGCAGAAGCAACACTGAAAACCCGGCACATTAATGCACTTTATGGCGATAATGCATGTGCTACAGATGTTATGGAACAAATAGCCCACAAAAATATCAATTGTATGGCCTTAATGCCAACTCTTGCAAGCTGTCTCAAATTCAATGAAATAATGTTAAGTAAAGAAATGCACCCAATAATGGAAATTAGCGCCACAGACAAACTAGATGTACATGGTATGACACTACCCATGTGTGACCAAGCCACAACAAGACTAAATAATTTAGAAAAATCAATCTCAAACACAGCCGGCTTAGAAAAGATGTTAAAATTATCCTTAAATTGCAGAGTAATGCTTAAACATAACCTTGACGTGGACCAATGACTAGTTAATGGAGCACTGGGTACAGTTGTTGGCTTTCAAACATACCCACGTGACAACAAAATTCAGTTTGTCACTCTTTGACAAACTTTCAGAAGTAAAACGGATAGGACGCTCAACAGCTAGATTCCTTCTCTTCAAAGTTATGTATGTACGTAGAGAACAATTTTCTCTAACTCTTGCATACGCAGTCACGATTCATAAATCACAAGGTCTTACCCTAGACAAAGCAATGATAGATATTGGTAACACAGTCTTTAAAGAAGGCATGAGCTACGTAGCACTATCACGCTTACGTACACTTGACGGTCTATTTCTAATCAACTTTGATGCAAGTAAAGTAAACGCTGATATTCCTTGCATTTTAGAATATAATAGACTTTGCTCACTATACACTCCCCATCTAAACACATATTCTGTTCCACAAAAACTAAAATGTTGTAAAAGAAAACTAAATCAAACAGAAATGCAACAGGACGTCACTGCAAATCCTCCAAAGAGAGTAAAAGAAACTAATACTTTATCAAGTACCACAAACAAAAAAGAATCAATTAGAGAAAGTAAACCAGGTACTTCTTTAAAGAAGGAAGACAAACTCCAAAAAAAGCAGTTAGATACAGAACTACCTGGACCATTTAAATTCTCAAATATAGTTGGTGTAAGTTGCTATGCAAATGTAGCAATGAATATTCTATTTCAATTACCACCAATTGTTGACAACATTTACTTACACAGTGCAGACCCTTTGTGTTTGCAAATGTTAGTACTTCACAGAAATGCAGCAAACAATCCTGACAACACATATAGTGTTTTTGGAATAAGACGACAATTGGACTACTGTGCTGGAATGGTGAAATTCACTATAAACTCACAGGAAGATCCACAAGAATTTCTAATGTACTTACTATTAGTACTGGAAAACAAAAACATACCTATAAATGAAATCTTCCAGATTTCATACATGTGGAAACATACATGCACTCTGTGCAACAATGTGACACAAGAAGAAATTCCCAATGAACGCTTCATATATATATCAATACCAAATTGTGAATCCATTCCATTTCAGCAACTTGTACGAAATGCAAACCATGGTAGATTATGCTCTACCTGCAATTCAGATAATCACTCCACATTAGTAATACAAACACATAGTAAATACGTAATACTAATGCTTCTACGTTACAATGTAGATGGTACCAAAAACAACTGCAAGCTGACTGGATTCACACATAGTCAAATATCACTTGGTAAGAAAACCTTCACAACAATAGGTATAATCTACCACGCAGGAGCCACAACCAATTCAGGGCACTACACGGCATATATAAAAAAGAAATGTGGATGGTTTGAATGTAATGATAGTACCATTACTCTAAAGCAGAGATTACCAGCAAATCTTACAAAAATTTGATGTTCTTAAAACCAAAATTTGATAAATAAACTGTATTGAAACCTTTAAGTAAATTTGTGTTAAAAATATATAAACTGTTAGAATACTCCAGAAGCTATCTAACTGCTCAAAGATTCTACAACAACTAATCAGATAAATGAATACCACTAAATTAGACCAAAAAATAAACAGTTAGAATACGCCAATTGGTATCTAACTGTCCCAAAATTATAAATTTGTGTTAAAATAATATAAACTGTTAGAATACTCCAAAAGATATCTAACAGCTCAAAGATTCTACAACAACTAATCAGATAAATGAATACCACTAAATTAGGCCAAAAAATACACAGTTAGAATACGCCAATTGGTATCTAACTGTCCCAAAATTTAACAATATCCAAAGAGATAAATCAAAACCACTAAAATATATTAAAAAAATAGACAGTTAGAATACGCCAATTGGTATCTAACTGCTCCAAAATTTTATAATATCAAAACAAATGAAGAATCTGTTACTGCTCCAAAAAATTACAACACAGCAAAATATAAAGCATTAGCCAGAAACAAAAAGTGAACACTGAAAACAAACAAACAAATAAACTGTAGCATAACAGAAAAAGTTGTTTTTTTTAAATCCAACATGGATTTTTTTTTCTCCCACAGACCCAATGATTTTAGCAACAAATACAGAAACTGAGCAAATTGCACAGTACTCTGATTTGTACTCTACTAAATATGAGGGTCGAAAAAAAATAAAAGTATATTGCTTATACAATGTAATAAGTCATTACAAAATACTAATACTAACATGCTATTTTCTTTTATCAAAGAAATGAAGAAGAAAAACATGGACTCCCTTTACTAGACCAAACAGTAAGTATACAATAATAAGGACAACCATAGCAGCATATCACATCCATAGTATCTAATACCTTTGTTCCTTATACATTTGTTTTTCACCCAAAGTTATAAGCAAATATGAATGTGATATGCTGCAGTGGTTGTTGCCAGGGCATAGAGTCTTGGGTGCATGGCCAAATGGCCAAATGGCCATGCACCCAAGACTCTATGCCCTGGCAACAACCACCGCAGCATATCACATCCATAGAGTCAAACATTTCAACTATGATCTATGGGAAACTTTTAATGTCCGCGAACAATGTGAGTGTTCTTAGAACACTTTGAACTTGCCAGCGAACAATACGGACCCCGTTTTCAGGACACCCCCTACGAACATTTCAGAACAACGCGATAGTTCTTAGAAAACTTTCAACTTAACAACGAACAATACGGACAGCGTCCTAAGGACACCCCCTACGAACATTCCAGGACACTGGGAGTGTTCTCAAAAACGTCTTCAGAACAGCCCCATTTTCTTTATTTGCGAACATTTCAGGACACCGCGGGTGTTCTTAGAACACATTCAACTTGACAGAGAACAATACAGACAGCGTCCTCAGGACACCCCCTACTAACACTCCCCGGACACCGCGAGTGTTCTTAGAAGCGTCTTCAGAACACCACCATCTTGTTTATTTGCGATCATTTCAGGACACCCCGAGTGTTCTTAGGACACATTCAACTTGACAGAGAACAATACGGACAGCGTCCTCAGGACACCCCCTATGAACATTCCAGGACACCGCGGGTGTTCTTAGAACACATTCAACTTGAAAGAGAACAATACAGACAGCGTCCTCAGGACACCCCCTACGAACACTCCCCGGACACCGCGAGTGTTCTTAGAAGCGTCTTCAGAACACCACAATCTTGTTTATTTGTGAACATTTCAGGACACCGCGAGTGTTCTTAGGACACATTCAACTTGACAGAGAACAATACGGACAGCGTCCTCAGGATACCCCCTACAAACACTCCCCGAACACCGCGAGTGTTCTTAGAAGCGTCTTCAGAACACCCCCATTTTGTTTATTTGCGAACATTTCAGTACACCGCAAGTGTTCTTAGGACACATTCAACTTGACAGAGAACAATACGGACAGCGTCCTCAGGACACCCCCTACGAACATTCAAGGACACCGGGAGTGTTCTTAGAAGCGTCTTCAGAACACCACCATCTTGATTATTTGCGAACATTTCAGGACACCGCGAGTGTTCTTAGGACACATTCAACTTGACAGAGAACAATACGGACAGCGTCCTCAGGACACCCCCTACGAACACTCCCCGGACACCGCGGGTGTTCTTAGAAGCGTCTTCAGAACACCACAATCTTGTTTATTTGCGAACATTTCACGACACCGCGAGTGTTCTTAGGACACATTCAACTTGACAGAGAACAATACGGACAGCGTCCTCAGGACACCCCCTACAAACACTCCCCGGACACCGCGAGTGTTCTTAGAAGCGTCTTCAGAACACCCCCATTTTGTTTATTTGCGAACATTTCAGGACACCGCAAGTATTCTTAGGACACATTCAACTTGACAGAGAACAATACGGGCAGCGTCCTCAGTACACCCCCTACGAACATTCCAGGACACCGGGAGTGTTCTTAGAAGCGTCTTCAGAACACCACCATCTTGATTATTTGCGAACATTTCAGGACACCGCGAGTGTTCTTAGGACACATTCAACTTGACAGAGAACAATACGGACAGCGTCCTCAGGACACCCCCTACGAACACTCCCCGGACACCGCGAGTGTTCTTAGAAGCGTCTTCAGAACACCCCCATTTTGTTTATTTGCGAACAATTCAGGACACCGCGAGTGTTCTTAGAACACATTCAACTTGACAGAGAACAATACGGACAGCGTCCTCAGGACACCCCCTACGAACATTTCAGGACACTGGGAGTGTTCTCAAAAACGTCTTCAGAACACCCCCATTTTGTTTATTTGCGAACATTTCAGGACACCGCGGGTGTTCTTAGAACACATTCAACTTGACAGAGAACAATACGGACAGCGTCCTCAGGACACCCCCTACAAACACTCCCCGGACACCGCGGGTGTTCTTAGGACAGTTTCACTTTGCTTGCGAACAAAACGGACACATATTGAGTCCTTAGAACACCCCCCAGTCAGTTTATTTAGAACATTTCAGAACACCCGTGATGTCCGCAAACAAATCGAACACAAAAAGAACATCTAACACATAAAAAACACAACTTTCATCCTATCTCATACACTCCCATCCTCCCCAAACACTCCTACACACCAACACACTCTACAAAATACACATTTTGAACAAAGTTTCACTGCAAATCCAAGATGGCGGGCGCTACCGAAAAATCTGACGCGCTTCACACTCTACGCCATCCAATCAGCGAACACGTTCCATGTCCGCGAACATCACGCAAGACGATTGGCCAATCAGGACACTGTCCGCGGAGCGAACAGGGAAGTGTGTCCGCGAACCGAACACAGATATCACTCATTTTTTTTTACCTACTTTTTGGTCATTTTAAAAAAAAATACTGGATGGATTTTCACCAAATTTGCAAAAGCACGCTTTCGGGACCAAGCCGCTGCTCCTGGTCCAATTTTGGTGGAAATCCGTCCAGCGGTTTGGGCTGTAGGCGCGAGCACATTTTTTTTCCCATTCAGTCTATGGGAAAAAAAAAAGTTTTGGGACCCCCCCTATAACTTTGCCCCCCCCTGGACGAATCCTCACCAAACTTTGCAAAAAAATTCCGAGTGACCCAAATACTTTTTTTGCAAAGGTTGGTGAGGATCCGTCCAGGGAGAGCGAAGTTATAAGCCACCCAAAAAGTGCTCTTCCTATGGAAACAGCAACTTACCCATAACTACATGGCCACTACCACATTTTGGTGCTTAGTCTCTCACAGTTATCTTGGTAGCACATGCATACATGCCAACAACGTCCATTCCAATGTATAGGTGCTTCTTAAGTCTTTTTTTCCTTTTCATTCTGTCAGTTCCAATTCATTTTGCCCATTATAAAAGTCGCACAATGCAAAGGAAAAAACACAAATACAATTCACATTTCAAAACTGTGACATGTATTGCAAATAAACATGTGTAATGCTGTACTTTTAAATATTTTTGGGGATGTTTTTAAAAAAAGTAAAAAAAATGCATATCTACATTTCCAGCAGCAGTATGCCACTTTTTCATAAAACAAAGGAAAAACACAAAAAATGTATGTGTACACCATTTCTATTTAGCGATCAGTGTGTGCCAATTTATTATTTTAACAGTACATGCATACTTCCTAACAGAACCAATTCCAATCTTCAGCTGCTTCGGCAGTCCTACTTTTATCTCTACATTCTGTGACTTGTACTCTGATGTTTATAATAGTAAAAGTGGAATTACAAGTCCCACAATGGAAACAAAACCTCTATGACTACATGAACACCTACAGATTATATCATGCATCATGTTGGCAAGTATTGATATACTCCTAACACATTACACTTATATACACCAACTGTCATTTAAAGTGTACTACACATCTTTTCCATCAACTTACCTTCACTTTTACAAATTGCTACAGAGCTTCTACAAATACACATACACATTTTTTATATTTCGAGAAAATGCTCGTAAAAGCAACCGTTTTTAGCTGTCCAATTTCAGTAACTTTTTCCTCACCACTTCTTTCTTCCATTACAAATGTAACCCTTCCTTCCTAACATTACTTCACCATTACAACATACGCCCACTAACTTTCTTTTACAATTACAGGAAAAAAGCACTTCACTGCAATCATGAACCAAAAGGAATACCCTTCACATCCCACAAAGTAAGTACATTGATGGACCAGGTATATGTATTTTATTATAGCAAAACAGTGCCTCTATATATATTACCCCATACTACTTTTTTCAAACCAACATTTCTTTCACTCTAGACCATTATATTCCATCATGCACACTCCTACTATTCCCATCTACACACCACCATTGCAACACCCATTCTGTTCCTCAAAACAACACAATCACCATACAGATTCTATCGCACTACCACTGCCTTCCTCACTAACTCAACACCATCACATCTCTGTACACTCGTATTCCCACAACCTTTCCCACCACACCTATCATACCACCTCACATTCAAACAGTACTCTATTCATCTCTACAATCACACCCACACACCAATGCACCATACATGCGAATTCATTGCACAACTTCCCAATACAACCTTTCTCTTTTGCCAACAGACACAACAAAATGCCTACTAAACAGTAACTCTGTAGAAAAGAAAGAAAAACTAGAGAATATAAGACTAAAAGTATACCACCTCTACCCACCTCCACCTCTAAAACAATTTATAGAAAACATTAAAACAAAAGAGCTAGTAACCCCACTTAACAAAACTAATCTAACCATGACTAAAAAAGGCAAGGCCCCTCTTGCATAAACACAAAGTAAAAAATGATGTACAAAGATAAGCGCGCCTACTAAGGAACCCCCATCCTCTCTCTATCTACCAGTGTTAAAGTAGTGACGGTAAAGCAATCCCAAAAAATTATGTTACAAAAAATGTTACACCATAGAGTTCCTTCACAATCTCTTAAAAATATCTGAAAAGTCACGAACTATGGCAGAAGACTAATCCTGCAAGCTCTAATCAACAGCGCTTTTGTACTAAAGACTAAATTATTTAAATTGATTTTAAACCGAATGAAACCACTAAGTTAATCAATAAATTACAACAAGTACTTCTAAACATGCACAGTGTCAATATAGAGACCTTTTTAAATTTATGTAATGATGAATGGATGCACACAAGCAGCACAGAACCATACTTCGATGAAAAACAAGAACAAGAAAAAAACAATTGCCATAGACAATAGTGGTCGAGGGTATGAAATTGTGGATCAAACCATTATGGCAAAAGAAACCCTTATAGAAAAAAAATCCCCAACAAACTTTTGAACCAAATGCTCCTGTCACCCAAACAAACCATCCAGTGTACAAATGGGCTTGCAGCTCAATGTGTAATGTACACCAACAATCCTGTAAATCTTTATGGCAATTCCTCTATCACTGTGTAAAATTAAAAGCCAAAAATGTAAAGGAAAACTTTACAAACCATAGACTCCTATCCAGTGCGCAGCCACACTGGTCCACAAGGACATTCTTTAGCCTGCCCTGTAGGAACTGTGTAAAAGCACTTTCCACCACATCAAAATGTTAGCGACACACCATTCCACTATACGTAATCTTGTGCATCAACTATAATATTTAAAACACCTGCTCTAGAACTGCAAAAATTAAAATAACATTCTCCTGCATGGAACAGCCAAAGAACCCCTTGAAGAAATAGAGCACATCCAACGTAAATACTTTGGATCTGAAGGTTACTTAGAGAATTATGTACCTTCAGAAAACATTACCGAAAACTTGATGAACACCAACATCCTAATAAACACATACAAAAAAGAAATAGCTAAGTTTCAAAAAACATCTGCTTGTCCCAGACCAAATATGTGTTTGTTGCCGCAGAATGTGGTATAAAAATACCACAAAAATAGTAGATCTAGCTTACAAAATAGAAGACAATTAACAATCCCACTGGTTCCAATTAGCTTTATATCTAACAGCAGAAGGTAAATACAAAATAACAAACCCCTCACGAGTGTGCACGTACTATAACACACAACTTGACGATAACCAAATGCCATCACATGCTATCACTAATAAATTTGAAATATTCCCACTTCCAAAGCTCTCCAAAAGCTAAACTTGTATGAGAGCATTATAATACGAGCAGTGCACCCATTTCAAGCTATAATACACCTTCAACCAAAAACAAGCAAATTACCTTGATCCAAGCTACTAAAGGGCATCTGTGGCAAAGTAGTATATTTACCATCGGACCAAAAAGAAAATGTTCAAACTCTAGGACTACAATGGCCAATAGATCAATCTTTGATTATACTAGTTAATGGTGTGCCAACAAAAGAAAAAACTATTTTTCAACAACTAGTCTACTTAAACAAAGTTAGATAAGCCCTACAATATCTAAAAGAAAACAATGAATACTCCACAGATATAAAAATAGAGGAAAATTAACTAGCAACTCTATGTTGTGGAATTGCACACTCATTAAAAAACAGGCTCTAACTTTTTAAACATATCCGCTACACAAATCCTTCAAGAAATAAAAGACAAAGGTGAAGTTTTGCAGTCGGGTGTCACAAATCTCTTGGCAAACATGAGTGGTACAAAAGAACACTTGTTCCAATGGCATGCTGCGGTACATTGTATGCTAACAAACCTAGGCCCACCCACATGGTTTGTTACTTTAAGTTGTGCAGAGTATGCATGGGATGACTTGCACGACTTCTTACGCCCTGTAAAGCAAAAAAAAAAGATGGAAAAGACATAAAAACACCAGGAGAACTCTGTTCTCTTGACCCTGTAAATGTGTCAAGGTACTTTCACCATAGCTTCATAGCCATGCTGCATTGTATCTGCAATACAACTACCCCTTCACTTGGAGAAGTGCAACACTTTTTTTGGAGAAAAAAATATCAATCAAGAGGAGCACCACACATCCACATGCTTTTGTGGATAAAAGATGCTACAAAATGTGGCCATGTTTCTGACATCACTGTTTAATACATTACCTTTGACATCGCTTCAGAAACTACACAAATTCACCTACATACACAAGTCTTACGCATCCAAAAACATAAATGTGACAAATATGGCAGACGTATATATAAAAGCAAAGGGAAATACTATACCAAATGTTGCTTTGGATTCCCTAGACCAGTATGCAAAACGGACAACTAAATAGGTCAATGTCTTCTGTTAGACACACCGTAAAAAGGCAAATCCACTAAAAATACCTACAGCATTAGAAGGGAAGAAACATCCAAGTACATCAATGATTACAATGCAATCATTACCCTCTTGTGGAATTTATACATAGACATACAATACATTGCAGCCGTTCCACTGCAGTTGCAGGATATGTTACAGCCTATCTCACCAAAGCTGAGAAAACAGAGTTAAAGGACCTCTGGGATGACATATCATCTGACAAAACACTATAAAAGAAATTGTATAGCGTTGGTATAAAAATTCTCTCCCACAGAGAATGCAGGTTCTACAAAACTGCAGACCGTTTAACTGGTACAGTCTTATATGGCAAATCTGAGCACATTGTCTGGCTGAACCTTTTGTCCAGCCTCATCCCGAAAAAGTGTATAAAAATGTTCTCCAATAGAGAATGTGGGTGCTACAAAGCTGTACACCATTTAACAAATACACCCTTATATGGGAAATCTGAAACCATTGTCTGGCTTAAACTTGGTACAGCTTCATCACGGAAAAGAGTACTAAAATCGTACCAAGAGAAAAAACAATAGCCACAAATGATGCCAACAGCCAGGACATTTTTAAAAACTATTTCATTGACACATACTGCCCAAACAGAAGTACTGCTTTGGAGAACAAGTGCCTGTATGACATATTCCAAAACTACTCTTATAAAAACAATGTCACAACTGTCTAATATTCAGTCTCAACTTGTGAAGGAAGCCTAGTAAAATTTATCAAACTCAGCCTAATTGATCCTATAAAGTTATTATTTAAATCTCTGCAACATAGAGAACTGTATTACATGGCCCTACTACCACTTTTTAAACCTTGGAGAAAAGAAGAAGAATTATTAGGTCACCATGACTCATTTGAAGCTGCATTAAATGCACATGAAAGCAGTATAACAAATGTCAATTTTAAACAATGCAAACAAATGTTGGACAATGAATGCCTACAAGAGGAAGAAATTACTACATAAAGACACTCCTGAAGGCAGTCAACCTTCTCTTACAGGAAGTCAGGAACCACTTGGAGAACCACTCATTCTAAATGAAAAAGAAATAGCCATTGCCAGGGTTGACAATATCATGTATCAATCTAAACAATCAGAACAAGACTTGCCAGTGATCAAATCACAGCTTAATGAAGAAGAATTCCCCATTTATCTTGCAGACATTAAAAGACTACGCAGCACAATATCATGTTACCTTCTTTTCAAAGATGTGTATCTCTTGCATATGCTGTCACTATTCACAAATCACAAGGTCTAACCCTAGATCACTCATTGATTGACATTGGCAGCACAGTCTTCAAAGAAGGTATGAGTTACATAGTACTTTCACATCTCTGCACACTCAGTGGTGTATTCCTAGTTAACATTCATGCATCTAAGTCAAAGCTGACATTCCTTCCATCCTAGAATACAACAGACTACATGCACTGTATACCCCATCTAGATTTGTACCCTGTACCTGAAAAATGAAAGCTTTTAAAACGAAAACTAATACGAACCTATAGCAGATCTCTCAGCAATACTGCTGAAAAAACAAAGAACAACTGCTGCTTCATTAAATAGTACAAACACAAAACTCTCTAGTCCAAAAACAACTCCACGTCCATCAGAATACAAAGAGACACATGTCTCTTCTCAAAAAACAAATGTAGTCTCATCAAAGGATTCAAAGGTACAACTCTCTGGTCCATTTAAATTCAGCATCTCAACTGGAGTAAATTTCTATGCAAATGTAGCAATTAATTTTCTCTTCCAATTGCCACCAATTTTTCACAGCATTTACTTAACCGGATCAGACCAGTAATGTTTGCCAATGCTCCTCCTTCATAGAAATGCCACAAATAATCCTGATAGTACTTACACTGTCTCAAGTATAAGGCAAGGATTGGACTACTGTACGGGAACGGTAACATTCAACATAAACACACCGGAAGATCCACTGAAATTCCTAATTTATTTACCACAAGTACTAGAAACCAAAAACATCCCTATAAATAAAATCTTGCAGATTTCATACACATGGAAACATACATGCACTCCATGAACCATGTTTCACAAGAGCACATCCCTAATGAACAATGTGTGTGTGTATCCATACCAAACTGTGAATCCATTCCATTGCACCAGTTTCTACAGTATGTAATCCATGACATATTATGTCCTTTTTACAATTCAGACAATCATTCCAGCATACAAATAAACTCACATGGCCAATATGTGATACTAATGCTTCTAAGGTACAATTCTGATGGTATCAAAAATAACTGTAAGCTTACTAGCATCATACACGGCCAAGTATCTCTTTGCAAGAAACCCTTCACAACAGTAGGCATAATCTACCACAATGGTGCCACAAACACTTCAGGTCCTATACTGCACACGTCAAAAAAGCAAGTGCTTGGTTTGAATGTAACAATACTTCTGTTACTTCAAAACATAAGTTATCAGTAAATCTAGCACGTGCCTACTTAATATTCATTTAACCCAAATGTATTCAGTAGATTATAGTTCAATACACAGTTAGAATCAACAGGTATCTATCTACATCCATAGTACCACAAAAGTAATTTTCAAATGCATAACTGTTAGACTACGCCAACAGGTATCTAACTACTTCAAACATACCCTTAATTACAATACACTTCAAACAAACATCCTATCACACTCATACACACATAATAAATCCATGCTACCACACACAAGTATTTAGTAACATGTACATTCATGGAAACTATGTAAGTGGCAAAAATTGTATGTAATTAGAGTTGTTTATTTTTTAAATTCATGTTTGATTTTTTTTCCCAATGACCCAATGATTATTTCATGTCATGGTGAGGGGGGAAGCAAGACAACACAGCACAACACAGGGTTGAATCCGATCCCGTGCTTAGAAACCAACATCTGATATTAAGTGTGTTATAAAAAAACAATATTATAATTAATTAAATATAATTAACAGTGTATCACACACTAATGTGTTACCAAACAAAGTAACTAGATTGTACTATTTATGTGGGTCGAAAAAGTAAATCTATATGTACAATTGTATGCAAACATATGTAATTAAACTTTTTGAACTATCTTGTTTAACAAATTATACAATTTGATCACAGAAAAAAGAACCCAAGATTTGAACTTAATTACCATATGCAACTAAATAACCATACCCAGTATTATCCTATTTTGTTTCTTCACAAAGAAACACATACAGATTCTATAACCACTATCCTCAATTCTACCATGATCATAAAAACCATATACATTTCAATTATATAATTGCAGCATATTACAAATACTGTATACTCCCCCTACAGTACCTATAATTACTATATGCACATATTACTATGATCAAGGACGGTGCCTTGTTTCATGGGAGCCTGCTTTCGGGCATGGCCCCAAGAATCTGGCCACTGGCCACAACCACCACAATAGAATTTGAATATATAACAAATATGTACAATACACCATCAATTAACAAGACTCTGCCTCACACTCCCCAATCCCAAAGACATCTGTGGACAGTAAAATTGACTGCAAACTCGGCAGCACATGCACCGATTTTTTCCACTAAAAAACAGCCCCCTAATAATGTTTTCCACTCCTCCACCCTTTCCAAGCCCTCCTTCGGCCACAAAATAACCCCAAATTTAATTGCCAGACTTTTTTCTCACTGCACTGTCGGCGGGCAAGGGCCCTGGACCACAGAGCTAATATGACAATTGTTTCCAAAATGATGGCGCACCTCACATTTTTTAACATCCTATCAGCATGCATCTTTGATTTCTTTGGACATCAACCCACCCTCTGATTGTTCCAGAGGCATTTGCGGACGATGATTCAGGAAATGAGTCAGCAGACCGGACCCAAATATCATTAATTTTGTGTACCTACTTTTTGGCAATTTTTTAAAAAAGACTACCAAATTTGCAAATGCACACTTTCAGGACCAAGCCGCCACTCCTTGTGCCAGTTTTGTGAGAATAAATACAACGGTTTGGGTCTGTGAGGATCCAAACATTTTGGGACCCCCTTATAACTTTGCTCCCCCCAGATGAAACCGCACCATATTTCCAAAAATCTTTCTGAGGTGGCCATATACTTTTTTTGAAAAGTTTGGTGACGATTTGTCAAAAGGCGCCCATATAGATTTATAAGCCACCCAAAAAGTGTTATTTCTGTGAGTTGAACAACTTAACCATAACTACAGGCGCACTACCACAGGCCCTGTAATATATTCTGAGAAAAAATCTTTGTTTAAGGGACATTATGGTTACAAGTAAAATCTAAAAACCCAACACATTCGCCAGTAATGGTAAGGTATGCAACCATAACTCGTGCCACCACCATGCAATATTAAGACTAACACACAGGACATCATAGATAACATCCCAACATGTGACAGCAGTGCAATGACATTTCCGCGATCAATGTCTGTGCTTTGCAGACATTTTTAAATTCAATTTTTGCTCACTCTAGCGACTTTAAAGTTCAGACGTTGCCCTTCCACCCCTCATAGCACCATTGGAAGTGCTTTTATAAACTCTTACAACTTTTAATGCACATTTTCCTGTACCGGAGGTCCGCAGACTCGTAACATTGTCGCAGACATCTCCGGACATCGCCATGTGACCGCACCTGTGCAGCATGATGATGTGTGTGCGATCAGTGTTCATGCTTTGCGGTCATCTTTAAATTCAATATTCGCCGACTCTAGGGATTTTCAAATTAAAATCTGCCCTTCCATAGCTCCCAGTACCATTCTTACTTCATTCCTAAACTTTTCACAACCTTTCAATGCCTTATTTGGGCAGAAATGTTCACAGGCAGGACAGTAGTCCACAGACAGTTCCTCTAAGGAGACCACCCATTTTGGTAAGTCATTCTCAATCTGGCACAACATCAAAGAGGACATGTTTCTCTTCAGAGCAGGACAAACTTTAAATGGCATCTGCAATGGCCATCCCTCTTCCCCACGGGCCACCTCCACCACCACCTGGTGGACTGGACACAGGAACAGGGGCTTTGCAGCAGATGATATGGAGGAAGAAGAGGAAGAAGAAGATGTAGGGAAGAAGTGCTTACTACATTGGGTGAGCTGTGGGTGTGGAGGGGTCTCACCACAGTTGAAATGGTGCCAAAGGCTCAGGCTTCTCGCGTGTAATGGACTGAGGGCAAAATTGTACTCAGTTATGGCCAAACGGGACGGTACACCTTTGGTACTACCCAAACACACCACCACACCTGCACCTTCCTCTCAGCTGCCCTGCCCTGAGAAAAGAGATTCCCTACTCAGGAAGTAGGATTACTTTGGCCACTTCACCCTCCTCGACCACTCCTGTCACCACTCGCAACACTGCAGTGGGTCAGAGGAATCTTCCTACCATCTCACAGGCCATGTAGGAGGCTGTTGATGCATACCTTGTGTGATCAACTGTACTTGCGCGGAGAACAGTACTTTGTACAAGTGTGACCCTGCATCCGTAACCGCCAAAGGCGGACCTACCAACACTGACATCCCCCTAGAGGGTTCTACCCATGGTCCAGGTGGGTTGGACAGAACAGAATCCCTGCCAGAAGCACTGACCTGCGACAGCACATACGTCTCATGATCCGACTCAGCACCTGAATAGAGGTCTGGGGAGCTGCACCCAGAGGCACCCCTCGACAGTATGGTCTGTAGTACCAAAGTGTTTTCACCCACCACCACACCACGTCCCCCACTGGTGCCTGGTCGTGGCTGAGAATCCTCCTGGGTCTGCACCATCTCCTGAACCTCACCAGCATCAAGCGCGTCGTCACCTGCAAAAAACATGAAACACAAGAAATGGAAACAGGCATGAGCACCATAGCACACACATAGGCCTGACAAGACAGAAATCCTGTGCATGGTTAACACATGTCCCACATGACTATAACCCTGGCATGCATGCACTGTCAATTATTCTAAAGGAGAGTCAAAAAGGCAGTTAATGAGGACACCAAGATGGAAAAGCAACACATTTGCAGCATGTCGTGTAGCACTGGCATCACACATCAGCCTGTGAGTGGCATGTACAATACACATACATGACACATGCCAGTACACAGATGTCATGTAGCATAGCCATGGTAAATTAGACAACTACGGCAATATGTCAGTGAATGAGTACTGTCACACATCCAGGTCACATGGACATGATGAGAAGATTAATGCAGAATAGTGTTGCAAAATATGCATGTGACGCACACTGCAACACATCCAGTGTACAATTAGACAATGATTGTAGGCAGATGTACACATCAATGGTCGGTCACTTCAACACGACAGGAAACAACTATCATGTTCCACATGCAAACAGGCCCAAAAATACCTTTCAGCAGGCCAATACTCTCTCGCCCTGAATGGTTTAAACATTCACATAACCAGGTAACTAAAGTGGCACAATGTGGGGTGTAAACAATGACAGAAGCATGTCACATATGTGGCATTAGGGATGTAAAAAGCATATGAAAAATGGGATAATCTAAACAATCAGCCTGAATGAACACAGAAAAAATCAGAATAATGTTTTTGCAAGATGATAGTTCAAGTGCAACAGCAGTAATGTGGGGCTAATTGGCTACTGTGGGCAGAAGGGATACTGTCATACCCAAATCAAAGGCACATGAATGGATTGGAGGAAGCACATGGGTGACCCATTACACTCAGGAGTACACACCCTCACCTGGCACTCAATCAGAACCTGTCGTCCACACAACATACACATGGATTACACACACAGGCATGGGCACTCACCGGACAATGCCTCGTAATCAGGTAGCTCTCCCACACCTTGGATCTGTTCCTCTGTGATGAAGGTCCCAGCAACAGACTCATGTTCAGTGAGTTTGTTGTCCTCTGATGGAGAACCACCTCAAATCACCAGAGTAGCAGCATGATTTGAGGCCAGCTTGTTCTTTGCTCTGTGTTTCAGGTCATTCCACCGCTTGTAGCAATCATCAGCTGTGCGCCTCACAAATCCAAGGGCACTTATGCGGTCCGCGATGGTCTGCCAGTGTGCCCTGAGTTGATCAGGTGTGGTCTTGCACCCTGCAGTCACCTCCATTTTGCGGCTATGTACCGACACATAGGTCACAAGTGCATCAAGTTCGGGGTCATTAAAGCTAGACTTCCTTGACGTGCCGGACTGTGTAGCCGTGTCTGGGGTCTCAGCCTGTAGTGCCACAGCACCCTTCTTCCTCTTTTTCAAAGGTGGAGCAGAGCCTGAATGGCTTGCGCCGCTCCGGTCAGTAGGGGCAGAAGCGCAGGTGGATTGGGTACTGGGAGTGTGCCAAGGCACAATAACCATAGGTCTTGGTGCAGGCATTGGCTGAAGTGTGATGTGGCAGGGGCAATGTCAGTTTGATGGACCAGGACTGACACTGTCCCGGCTGGGAGACTCAGAGCTGGGCTGGATAGAGCTGCAGCTGCCCCTGCAGCCTCCCCACCCTGCCTACTTGGGGCAGCAGATGACATCGCTGCCCCAGATCCACGTGGCCTGGTGACACCAACTTGCACCGGCACACGTGGCTTAGACTTGCTGACCTGGAAGTCAGCCTGGGAGTCATCCTGTGCCGGGTCAGGTGCCAAAATGGGCTGGTACAACAAGGGCTGAGCTGGGCTGGTGTCAGCCACGTTTCCCTCAACCATGGGGAGGGGACATGGGTGTCCCTGATTGGTCCTCCACACATTGGGGTCTAGGGGCACCCTGCAAACTCTGGCCACATGTCCTACCGTGAAAACCACGCCCACCTTTTGGAGGTCGGCCACCTTTGCCTCCCCTACCGCTTGGTCACCTCCCAACCATAGCACTGATGTTGTTGTGCGTATGGGAGTTGCAGTAAACAATTGTCCTGGGCAATTGGGTGTGAAAGGGGTAGGGTACTAGATGGAATTCGTACCCTAGTGCTCTAGCAAGGCTGTCTGTGGCCCCTGGGGAAGATGACGGGTCACGGGACCCCAAAAACAAGAAGTAACATGCACGCAACCCCTCGTAGACCACGCGCGTGGAAAAATGAACCCGCACTACGCTGTGGCACCCAGAAACACAAAAACAAGTGTAAGCGTGTTACACGCAGCCTACAATGACCTCTGAAGGGGTACGCGACACACGGGGCAAGCACAGTTTGTAAATGCGTGCGCGACTCACCGTCTGCCAGGAAAAATAACGTGAAAATAACGTGCGTGTGCGCATAGGCAACACCCCCACCAAAAGAAGAAATGTACACTGACTGAGAAGACAGGACAAAAGAAGAAGTGAACGCTGTTTGAGGAAACAGGCCCAAAAAAATAAAGAACGCTGTCATAGGTAACAGGGAGTAGGAACTTGAAATGCTGTGAAGTAATCGCGTGTGAACCGACAAGAAGTACAGAATTCACCCACTCGCTCTCCACGAAAAGCACGTACAAGGGAATGGGGTCCTACACGTACCTTTTAAAGCGGCCCACACATACAGCGTCACTTTACGCGTGTACGTACGCGCTAAGGCCCTTTCCTCCAATTACACGAGCTGACACTCGGACGTGCAGTTTTTGGACATGTACGATGAACATGCACCCGTGTTGATGGAAACGCCAGCGCGCGTCACGTCACTTACGCGTGTAGGCCCTTTACTCGGATTACACGCATTCACACGCGGACATGCAGTTTTTTCACGCACGCTGAACCACTATGCCCACGTCACGAGGGAAACGCCCGTGCGAGTCACGTCACAGAAACGCTTACGCGCTAAGGGCCTTTGGTCCAATGAAACCGCGTACGTGTGCTGACGCGCTTACGCGCCAAGGGCCTTTCCTCGAATTACACGCTGACGTGCAAGATATTCACGTGACAAATCACTCTGTATCAAGCTGGCCACGCAACAACAAACGGAAGACCGAGCTCCTGCACAGAAGGCCGAATTACTGCCCCCCAGAGCCACGAGAACCCTCCCACCTGCCATCTGCTGCTGCCTGACTGCCTGCTGCCCACATGCCCTGCTATTTGCTGCCTGCACGTTAGCCTGGGGTGCAGTTGCTGTGACCACCCCTGCTGGAACCAAAGACTCCAGACTGGGAACCCATCACTCCACAGCCCAGCCCCAGGACCCAGTTGCCCACCCACTCCTGCCTCTGGGGTTGCCATGTCGGGCACAACACCATCTGGCACCACTGGCAACCCCCAGCCAGAAAGGCAGAGGGCCACCAGCTTCTGTGCCAGGGAAGTTGGTGTCCTGGTGGAGCAAGTCCTGGGGCAGTATGATGCCCTCTTTGGAAGTTTGCGCGCCGACAATGAAGGACGGACCAGGATCTGGATGGACATCGTGACTGCCATCAACGCGGAGGGGGTGGCAGTCCGCGACTTACAACATGTCAAGAAGTGCTGGGAGGACTTCAGGTCCAGGACCCTCAACAAGGCCCAGCACCTCTTGAAGGCAGCGGATGCCAAGGGGCACCGGGGCCGCCTGTCCGACCACCAAATGAGGGTCCTGGAACACATATGCCCAGCGCTCCACGTCCAGGCCCTTGAGAGGCAGACCTGTCTGAAGTCGAGTGGTAAGTGTACATGCATATTGATTGGACGCTGTGCGTCTGGTGGTGTGCCAGTAGTGTGCGGGTTGCACATGTGTTTTCATAGGGCCATTTAGGGATGTGTATGAACAGGGGCGTGAGGCTGCCACATGTGAGTCCTCTTAGGTGTGAGACACATCAATGGTGTATGTGTTGGTAAGCATGCTGTGCAAATGCAGGTGTGGGAGCACACATGTTTGATTTTCTGTGTATGTACGTTGGCATGGTTGTGGTGTCACACATGGATGGTGGTTCCTGCTGCATGTATCTGCACTGTGTACATGTGCATGTGTGTGTATTTGACAAGTGTGCAACTGTGATGCAACATGGATGCACGTGACACTGATATGTAGAAGGCTGAATGCCAGATGTGACATGTATGGCGATCGCATCACTGCGACAGTTGGAGGAGATGTAGACATGCATGTAAGTGTGGTGGTGTGTGTACATGTCTAGTGCACTCCCTGTGTTTCATTTGATGTCAGGCTCACCTTCGACTGTTCATGCTGTTGTATGTGTATGGATGGTGCTGCCTGGTGCAATATTGCTGTGGAAATGCTCATGTGTGTGAGTTGAAATGACATGTGTGTCGTGGAGTGTGATGCCATGTCTGAAGTTTGACACTGCCACTCATGTGCAACTGTCATGTGTGTATCAGTCCATTGTACAGTGCCCTGATGTCTGTGTTTTATCTATCCCTGTCTGCAGCGTCAACTGATGAAGAGGGCGGAGAGGGTGCTGTGGAGCACAGCGGCAGGGATCGCACCACCAGCCGGAGACGCAAGGCCCGGCTCTCCTCCCAGATTGTCATCTCGTCGGGGAGTGAGGAGTCTGGTGCCGCATCCCAGGCCGCAGCTGCCGAGGGTGGGTCCAAGAGGCGGAGGTCGGAGGTGGACTCCTCGGCAGCAGAAGGGGCAGCTGAGACCCCACAGGGTCCAACGGAGGAAGATGGCACGGAGTCATCCAGATTGGTGGGGGGTTTGATGGAGGAGTGGGCCGCAGAAGGGACACACACAGGGTCTGGAGGTGGGGATTCCACTAGTGCTAGTGGTGCAGTGCAGGGCCAGGGACAGGAGGCAGCAAAGGCCGCCGCAGAGGTGTCTGTGTGCAATCCTGTCCCTGATCCTGTCACTGCATCATCTGGCACCAGCAGGGATGCCTATGTCCAGACCCCTTTTCAGGGAGGGGATGAGCACACAACAACTGGCCTTCCTCTCCCTATGGACGTGGCTATCCGGGACCGTGTTGAGATTGTCCTGGCTGGCATAGTGTTGTGTCAATGGGGCATGCGAGGTGACCTGCGGTCTTTTCGTGAAGAGACTGCACATCATCTCGGATGCCTCTTTGACCACGTTGACCTGCTGGGGCGGGTCACCGGTGCAGGATTCCTCCGTGTGCTGGACCTTCTTGCGACCCCCTCCTCACCTGAACCCCCTATGCGCCTGTCGTCCTCCATGCCATCTTCCCAACCATGTTTCACCTGGGTACCCTGTGGAGCTGCCTCTGACCCAGCAGCCAGGCTGGTGGAGGACACATCCCTGCCACAGTCGGGAGTCGCACGTCCAGCAGGGGTGGCCACCACGACAACTGCACCCCAGCCGGAGGAGGACGTGCAGGCAGCAAGAGCCAGGGCGCAGGCACAGCAGCAGCAGCAACATGGTGGGAGCAATGATGGCTCGAGGCCTTCAACATCGGAGGGGCAGGCATCGGCCAGAGGGCAGGAGGACCCAGGATTTCAAGTGTCTTCCGTGTGGCAGTGGTTGGGCCACGCCATAGATGCAGAGCGGCAGCGGGCGGAAGATGCATGGCTCACAATGGTCAGGGCGGAGAACTCCATGCGGAAGGCACTGAGGCGGGCCGAGTGCCTCGAGGCAATTTGCAGGGAGTTGGAGGTGAACATGTCCTCGTCCCTGCGAACCCTCGGGGCCATGGAAGAGGACCGCCTCCAGGACATTGAGCAGGAGTTCGATGATGCCCTGGCCCGGGACATCAAAAAGTGAGCCGTTGGACTAGCCCGATGCCATTGTAAATAGTTTTTAGAGTTAGGTTTCCTTTTCCTTTTTCTTTGATTTGTGGTGAATGGACTATGCCACACACATTTGTATATAGTTTTTTTTATTAGGTAGTTTATTAGGTAGGTTTCATTTCTTTCGTTGGGCTCATGGACCCTTGACAATGGATTGTACATAGTTGGACAATAGATTATTTTGAACTTTTTCATTTGATTTCACCATGGATCAATGGATTTTTCTTTTTACGTTTCCTTTGGATTTGTGTTGTTGGAGGGAGAGTTTGGACTATTTTTCTTTCGGATTTGTTTGGATTGGTTATACTTTTCATTTACTCATGTTTTGCACATGCTTTTCATTTCATGTTTGCTGTTTTTTTATGCTTTCATGTCTTTGATTTTTTTTGTACATAATACATTTTCATATTTTAGTTCCATGTGTGGGATTCGCTCATTGGGTTGATGCATGTGAAAATGTGGGTTTACACAATCAATGCCAACCAGTGTGTGTGTGTGACAGACATGTGTTGATGTCCATAGTTGACTATTGGTTTGTGTCTTGAGATGTCAGTGTGGGGTGGATGGGAAAGCATTGCGTCTCAAGAATGGGGTGGCGTGCTGTGGTATTTTGGTGTGGAAGTGGGACATGATTGTGCATCTGTATTTCATGTAGGGGGGACATGAGTGGGGGCCTGCTGTCAGGTGCCCCTGACTGATGGTGGGTGGGAGTGCTGGGGGACATGAGTGGGACATGAGTGCGGCCCTTCCAGCCAGGTGCCACTGACTTCTGGGGGTTGGGAGTGCTGGGGGACATGAGTGGGACATGAGTGGGGGCCTGCTGGCAGGTGCCCTGATTGCTGGGGGGGTGGGGGTGCTGGGGGACATGAGTGGGGGCCTGCTGGCAGGTGCCCCTGACTGCTGGGGGTGGGGTTGCTGGGGGACATGAGTGGGACATGAGTGGGGGCCTGCTGGCAGGTGCCCCTGATTGCTGGGGGTGCTGGGGGACATGAGTTGGTGATCACTAGTGCAAGGTGACATGTGGCCTGGCTGGGGGGCATGCTCATGGTGGATGGACTGGCACATGACCAGGGGTACAGGGTAGTCCCCTGTGGTGTGGGCTGCCTGCAGGGCCTGTGGAGGGGGTAGAAGGGACACCTATGAGGACCTACAGTGCTTATTCACGTGTGGGACTCAACTGGATACACGTACCCCACTCTGACAGCACAATCGCTTGTGAAACTACCCGCGCACCCCCGTAATACACGTACCCCGCTCGTACTGGGCCAATCGCCTGTGAAAATTCCCACCCAGCCCCGTAATACAGGTACCCCGCTCGCACTGGGCCAATCGCGTGTGGAACTTCCCACGCACTCCAGTAATACACGTACCCCACTCGCACAGGGCCTATCGCATGTGAAAGTTCCCGCGCACCCCTGAAATACACGTGCCCTGCTCCAATCGCGTGTGAAAGTTCCCACGCACCCCAGTAATACACGTACCCCACTCGCAAACACTGCCTATTGTGTGTGAAACTTCCTGCGAACCCCAGTAATACACGTCCCCTGCTCCAATCGCGTGTGAAACTTCCTGCGAACCCCAGTTATACACGTACCCCGCTCCAATCGCATGTGAAACTTCCAGCGCACCCACGAAATACACGTAGCCCACTCCAATCACGTGTGAAACTTCCTGCGGACCCCCGAAATACACATACCCCAATGGCACAGGGCCTATCACTTGTGAAAGTTTCTGCACACCCCAGTAATACACGTACCCCACTTGCACAGGGCTTATCGTGTGTGAAACTTCCCACGCACCTCCGAAATACACTTACCTCGCTCCAATCGCGTGTGAAACTTCCCGCGAACCCCAGTTATACACGTACTCCGCTCCAATCGCGTGTGAAACTTCCAGCGCACCCACGAAATACACGTAGCCCGCTCCAATCGCGTGTGAAACTTCCCGCAAACCCCCGAAATACATGTACCCCACTGGCACAGGGCGTATCGCGTGTGAAAGTTCCCACACACCCCAGTAATGCACGTACCCCACTCGCACAAGGCCTATCGGGTGTGAAACTTCCCGCGCACCCCCGAAATACACGTACCCCGCTCCAATCGCGTGTGAAACTTCCCACGAACCCCAGTTATACACGTACCCCGCTCCAATCGCATGTGAAACTTCCAGCACACCCACGAAATACACGTACCCCACTCCAATCACGTGTGAAACTTTCCCGCAAACCCCAGTTATACACATACCCCGCTCCAATCGTGTGTGAGACTCCCAGTGCAGCGGGGTACGTGTATTTGGAAGGGTGCGCTGGGAGTTTTACAGGCATTTTCGTAGTTGGGGGCCTGTGCGCCATGTACGGGATTTGTGCACTGTGCACGGCGCATGGGGAAGGGTTGGGGGCTTAACTGGCACTGCTGCAGGGTCGCTGCGCCACACTGCACCACGGCTGGTTTTGGAAGCTAAAATCCATGAATACGCTGTGCGCGGAAATGGATTTTAGCGCACGCGGCTGACGCAGAAAGTCGCACGTGCACACTGTGCGCCAGCCGCGTGCGCCACTTGTGTGCTGAATTCTATGAATTACCCTGAAAGTGTAACATGTATAGGAAGTGCTTAGACTTTATTTATGGCGTTCCCATTTCTAATTCATATTACACTACCATCAAGGTGGGGAGGGTTAACTCAATTATTTATTTTTCCTTCTATAATAGTGGCACTTAAAATAACTTTTTGGTTTTTTTGGGGGGGTGTTATGTACTATAATAAAACATGTTGTACTGTACTTATTTTTTTTTAAATAATTTTTACCAAAACTGCTTCAAACCTTTTGTGTTTTTGGTGTCTATACCTACTAATACTACCTAGGGTATCTGTTTTCTTTTTTTTCACAAAAACTGTTTCAAGGCATTCTGAAATTTGGACAGAAAAATCTAATTTACAACATCTTTTAAACATACTCCATTACATCGAGAGAGAAAAAGAACTCCATCAAACATTATATTCATACTGTAGAAAGATGCCATTCCTACATCTTGTAAAAAAAAAAAGCACATACAGCTTTATTCACATTCTGCCTGGGTTTTTCAATTTGTGGACAAAAAAAGTTTGATCTGTGAAAACATAATCTTTTTGCTGGAAACAGTTGCATTTGAACGCATCCTTCATGGAAAATTGCAGGGATACTCCAGTCACATACCCCAAAATGTTGCCTCATAAATGTACTAAAATGATGTCTGGATATTTAAACCAAACTGTATTCTCACACAATAGTACTAATGCCTTCCATTTTAATCCACACAGCCCATACCATGACAGCACCACTTCTTCTAATCCAAGATAACCAGAGAAACCAAGCTGCTCTTTGTAAATCTTCAACCAATGTATCCATGAATCTCGCAACATCCACACACCCTGCTTCTTCATAGACATAGTCATCCTTCCACCACTTCACACAAGAAAGGAACACTTGCTACCCTGTGTTCCTGTGCACTTTAACTCCTCATCCACAACCACAAAACCTCATTGGCTAATCCCCCGATGTCCATAGACGTTTGCGACTATCTGCAGTCAGCGCAGTCCTCTTCCCGTGCAGAGCATACTTAAAAGACCAGGATGGCATGTGCAGGTCCGTGGACTTTCGTAGATATCTGCGGACACCATTGCACAGGTCAATCCTTCTACTCTTTTTACTTTTATGTTTGTAACACTCCCTCGTTGTATACTTTCAAACAGTCTCACATCCATCCACTAATAACATCCAAAACCTCTTCATTTAACACTTTCACCTCAGTTCATCACTTCATATGCACATTTCAACTCTCAGAGTGCATGTCTCCTATCATTCAGAGCCTCCTGGATGAAAAACCTCCGGTGAAACTCTAACAGATTTCTAGTTGCAGATTCAACAATATCTACATCTAACAAGACATAATACAGGCATGCTTCTATGTTTAAAAGTACAATATTTCACAACCTTTAAAAATATATATACAGGGTCACTGCCATTTACCCTGCAATAAGCATCTCAATAAGCATATGCCCTTTTTTAACCACTGCTATCAAATGCCATTTATTGCAACATTCTTCACCCGCTCACATTAAGTGGCAGTAACTTACATGTACTGCCAACATATTGGACTTCCTCACACCAACTGCCACTTAACAGTGTTCTACAACTCTTTTGCAACTGCATTTCACTTATTTGTAAAAAAGTTACAAATGGTGCAGCTCTATATTAATACAAGTCAATATCTGTTTGTGGCTTTATACAGTTCCACACCTTTTCACCAAACTTCACCAAACTGTGAATAGTTACCTCTTACAACACTCCAGACATTAGAGGCAACATGACATTTGGACACCCCTCCCCTTTCCCTGGATTTCAGCAAAAGTCAAAATGTGTTTGTGGGATTGTGGTTTGGCGAAGCATTGTTCCGTATAATATTCCAAATTGTTTCACCAATCTGCAACACATTTTGCAAAGTTACCTGTTAGGACCCACCGGACATTAATGGCTATATGACATTTGGACACCACACCCCTTTACCCAGATTTGAATACCTTCACAAATGAGACGTTTGCCTGAAATCGGCCAAACATCAATGTAGTTGTAGAGGGACCGGTCCCGACATGAAGAATAAAACTCGAGGTCCACATTTCAAGGCCCTAGGATGCGCAGTTTCTGAGATATTTGCACCACAATGCACCACAACCAACTGCACCATGCCAGAGGGAGGAGACAGGTGGGGAGAAGGTCCCAGTATGCAGCAACACACCAACTCTCACCTCCTCCCAACATCTTCTCTGAGGTTGTCAGCCATCCACATGCACCCATTCTCAGTGTAGTTTACTCCAAGGTGCAAAGCACTTTAAGCGATAAGGGAATCGGAGAGCAACCTACAGGATCATTGATTTTCAACAATTGATGAGAGTGTTACCAGGGCTGTCTACAGAAAACGTTCGGAGAATGGGTACTTTTGCTAGTTTTCAATAAAATGCTTCTAAAAACAAACATTTTTAAAACAACAGCAGAAATAATTGTCATATTTTTTAACCTTTGCTACCACATCCGTTATACTGCCACCATTCTCCACCTGGTCACATCAACTACCACATAATATTACCATATCATGCATTTACGTTCCTTTGCAAAAATATGAACATTTGTGTACTATGGAGTACCTACACACTTTACATTTCTTATTAAAATACAAATGAAAGTAGGCATTACTAAAAGGCATCAGCTTTCCTTACATATAAATGTACAGTGTTGTAAACCCAGTACTACCACAGTTTAGATAGTGACATAATTGTACACCTCCTTCCAATAAGTATCACTTAAAACAGTGGCTACAATATTTTCCAGATCCTTGTACCTTACTTCAAACACACAGAAACATGGTGGAAGTGCCAATGTATCTATACATTTTTCCTGTTCAATACATTCCTACTAAAAAGAGGCAATCCTAAACGCAACACTGTTCCTTACATAAAAGGGCTAGTGTTTTGTAACTGCTACTATAACACAGCATATACTGACAGCATACACTGCTGCAACTCCAAAGTTACGCAGTATTACCACTAGACCACAGTGTGCCCTTTTTAAAAAAAAACATACCACAACAAGGGCAGTTTCTGTATTAAAAGCACCCCGACAAAAATTGCCTTAGTACAAAAGAATGTGTAATCCAGAATAGGCATCCCCAACAACATGAACCCAGGGGAAAACCAAAGCAAAACACGCCAACCAAGGGGAAAGAGGGTTCATGTGAATGAAGCCATAGAATGGATCAATGGGATAAACTGCACACTGTAAAGGAGCTAAATGTGGGGATAGACCAGGTCAAGGAACATAAAAAGATATTCAATCAATCTTTAATAAACACATATTCAATTACTATACACATGATAAAAACAGCATAAAAACACATAATCAATGCTGAACATATCCAGTTAAAGTGCATATTAATTTAGTAGCCATCCTAGGATGTAAGCATGAATATACATAGTTCAAAAGTACATAACATCCGAGGACAGCAAAATAAACAATTGGTGCCCAATCTGTATTCAAAAAAAGATTTTTATAACCAAAATTAAGGCAGAAAAGGGGAAAGAAAAATGTATACAAAAATTGAAAAGGCTTAAAGAGTTATAAAGGGCAACACGTCCACGCAGACAAGGATAATCAATATTTTCTGCAGGATAAAGGTGGCTGTACCCTAATCAAACCAACCTATTCATTATTGAAAACAGACAAGCAGGATAACATCAATATATACTGCAACAAAGCCAATACTTGTCTCCAATCTGACCAAAGTAGTCTACTTTCAGTGATAGTAGAATTCATCCATATCATGTCTGGTATAGATGATAGACCATCATAAAAACCATTGCTGCAATGTTACGATAAATATTGACTAGAGCTATCACCTGTGCGTGAATGGTGATTTGGACTAGCTAGATCTGGGCCCCCACATGGGACCAAGGTGTGATAGTGAGGCCAGCAGTTGTATTAACAGCCAAGAATTGAGTTTGAGAAAATAGATGAGACATTTTGTATTAATAGTTAATGCCTCTGGGTAGATGGTATTGGGATATCCCGACTTGCTCTATTTGTGCCTTAGTAAATATTAGACTTTGGTTTGGAGATTTGAGTTTTAAATGAGCCACACTCTGTGTCTTCTGCTAAGAGAAAACCCATCTAAAAAAGCTGCATTCTACAGCACCAGATAGATTGCCATACCACTCCTGACGGAATCCACAGCCTCACTACTGAGCACGTAAATTCAGAAATAAACTCAATTTGGTCATTGTCTTGTGTAGTTATATCATACAACTCCAAAACATCACCAAACAGGTTCAAGACACTCTGGCGATTCAAATCATAGGCTGGAAAGTTTCTCTCTCTACAATTCAAAATAAATGTGTGGAAGTTCACTCGATGCGGATGTAAATGTCTAGACACAGGTTGTAAGATATGCTTACGAGGAGTTCATTTCAATTGAAAGCGCTCCATGTCAGTGTTAATCCTGGGTTGTGCTCTGTTAGTTTCCTCCCAACACAGAGATTCAGCATTTAGAGGGGTATTAGGAGTTTGAGCAATAAATGCCTCCGTAGAAGAGGGAGGGATAACATTAGCTACTGTCTGGGCATCTGAGGGCTTAAGGAAAGCTTTAGCCATACTTGCAGCCAGATATTCATCCATTCTCTGTTTCAGACCCTCAAACATTGCTTATGTTGGGAAGGCATCAGTAGGCAAATTAGAAGTGACTTGTGGACAAAAGCCAACAGACTTCTTGATAGCCTGAGGTTTGACATCCAAGGAAGCTTGTTTTGATGGAACCTGGTGTGATGTTGGAATTTGTTTCTGCAAGATGTCAACAGGTATAGAATCGCTAAGGGTGTCCACTGGAGGAATGGAAGGTACAACATTTTGTTTGTTTATTGGTGCCAAATTGGACAAAACCTCAACCTCCTTTGACTGCTCGATAGATAGAACTTGATGAGAAAGTGGAGAGAGGGAAATGCTTGATTGAGCTAGTTTGGCAGGAATAACTACAGAGGTTGTCACCAGTGCCTACTCACGGGTGGTAAGAGTGGAGTCCCTGAAGGGGGCACGCACTCTGTCAAGGTAATCAACTGAGAGTGTAATGTGGTTGACTTGCCCAGTGCTTTGAAAAAATAATTAAGTGTACTTTTGGTGGATTTAAGTTTTGCCATGTTCTTTGTTTTCTTTATTAATGATAAGGGTCTTTTCTTAGAAAACTTAGGATTTCTAGCTTTAAGCGAGAGTAAATGACTTGTGCCAGTATTTGGTAGGTCCCCTTGTTCAGTCTCCAAGTTACTTTTGCACATCTCCAAAGTATCACCATGAACTGCTTGAGAGGAAGATGGCTCATTTATATCTAGTGTTGGCAGAGTGGGTGGGTCACTGATGGGACATATGATACCAGAGATGGTGGGTAGAACTTTTGATGTAGGACAAGTGGTGCAATTGGCAAAACGAGGCTGTGCTGGAGGCTCCAACACATTCTGGTTGTCAATGTGCACCAGCGACCTACACAACACATTAGAATCAGTAGTCATGTTGTCATTCTTAATTGTTATGGATGGGTGTTGTGCTATCAGCCATTTAACCAACTCATCAAATTGGATTGATGGATGAGCTACTTTAGTGTCAATTGCTTTGAACAGTTTACATAGGCTCACATGGTGGTTTTGATAGCAGTGAGCGCTGGGTGGATCATAAGTAAATGATGTAACGATTTGTCAGAAGAAATTGGCTGAAAAGGTCTAGGCGTAGGCAGGCCAAAGGACTGTAGCATTGAGTTATGATGACCTCCAGAGAACTGAAAGGAAGCCACACCACCCTCACGGGAGCATTCACTGAGACACTCCTCCTCCCTCCAAGCGATTGGTGATTCACATTGACTGGCATGTATAGATAAGCCAGACTGCTCATGGGATAAGGGAGGAAAGTTGATTGGTGAAATTGGGATATGTGTTGTAGGTAACATTGGACAGTTTTTCATGGAGGATAAAATTGTGGCATCTGCCATGGGCTGAGGGTTCACACGGGCAGATGGGATATTTAAAAGAGTGTGAGCATCATCGCTCATTAGTGGAGAGGGGGTGCCACTGCTTACAACAGATGAGGCTGATTATGATGACACAGATACAATCACCTAATTTGTGAGCCCATCAAAGGGAAATCGTGACTGGGGCCGAGGTGACGAGCAAGTAGTTGTAATTGAAATAGCTGAATAGAAAATTTGAGGAGGAGCCTCCGTACCCACATGAATCAATTGTTTTGAACTTAATTGCAGATGTGGAATATTGGTCGGCATATTTGTAGTTAATTTATATGCCATCCTTGGGATAATATGTAACACAATTGGGAGGGTTGTTATAAAAACAAGAAAAAAATCTTACTTTCAATAGGATGAACTCACAAACTTGCAAGTCGCGGAAAAACGCGACTAACATAAAATTCGGCTGCACAGCTGCGCAACTGCAGCTAAGCGGCCAAGCGGTACTCATCGGTACTCCCACAAGTGCGTGCACGCTGTGTGCGAGCGCTCTCTTGATATGGGAGTTGACGGCTGACGTGAGAGTGGAGGCGTTTCACAACGGGCTCCTTCATAGTTCAATGCAAATCTCGCAAAGCTTGCAAAGCCGTAATCCAGCCACAAGAGCAGCAAGAGCAGCAAACAGCAGGCAGCAGGGGAAGCGGCCAAGCGGTACTCTCAGATACTCCCACGAGTTTCCAACTTATTAAATAACACCACCACTCCCTTACTCAATAACTCCAGTACTATTCAACACATATTACGATCAACACTTTATCACCCATCCCCTTCACATTAATATAATATACAAATTTTATACAACACCACTGAATTTCAATGTCATATTTACCCACACCCATTACACCTATGCAACCTCTTACTCTTACAACCTTCCCAACCTTGCCTATCACACAGCACTCTATTTCATCCTTCTACAATTACACCCAGACACCCATCATCTTTATACAATAACATATGCATAAACATTCCACAGCTTTCAAACACACACTTTCTTTGTTGTCCAACAGACACAACAGAATGCCTTATAATCAACTCTGTTGAAAACACAGAAAGTATAGAGCAGATAAAAATAAGAACAAGCCATATAGTTATGCACCACTAAAACAATGAATAGAAAACATTCAAACAGAAAACCTAATAACCTCACTCAATGAAAATGCAACCAGTCAGCACAAATAAGGGCCCTCTTTCAAAACATTAAAATAAAAAAAATGTACAAATGAAACTAGACCTTAGTTATTTTCACAAATCCACTCAGCACAATCATCCCAAACATACTCTGTGCAACTTTAAGTCACAAACCAAGTTAGAGAGCCCACATTTCTGATCACATATCTAACCTTTAAGTGTCTCCTATAACAATATTCCTTAGTTCCTCTCATTCTAGCAAGAATATTGGTAAGTTTACCTTCTAAAACGTATTTCTTTCATTCACCTGTTGCAGCAGTCTGGAGTATGTGAGCAACAGCATAACATAATGTTGAAAATTCACTTTCATACAATAAGTGAAAAATAGGAAAAAAACCTTAGGGAAACAACAAGCTTCTAACATCTTTTCCCAGACACTGATTGGTGCACCTTTTGTTGCTTTCATTTGATACAATTCTAAACTGTCGCCCATGACTTAACTTGAGATAATTAATGTAATGTTCATACAAACTATTGCTTTCTGCAACAGATAGACGTTGGAACTGACCATCACTGCTTTGGTTTGTTGACTCAACATCAAGCATAGAAAAGTCTGGTACAGTCAGACTGCTTTTGTATAATTCACTGTGAATTACAACTGTGAAATCCCTATTTAACAAATGCGGATTTGCGGGCAGAATGGCGCACAAATCCCAGTTTTTCGGCACACAAATTCCATGAATCAGCCCCAAAGTTTCACTGGGTGGGCACTGAGTTTGTCAGGTTGTGATATATCTGGAGGCGAAGTCTGAATGAAAAGTGAGCTAATCTTATTCACCATAGTAACCATTTATTTTACAACCTAACAATTCATGATTAAGTATCTCTACACTGGCTCCCGCTGGCTGCAAGGATCAAGTTCAAGACAAGGCCGTCTGGGGCTGGGGCCCGCATTACATTCAACTCTTGCTTCCAAAATACCTTCCTTCCCGAGCCCTTTGCTCAGCTACTTCAAACACTCTAAGGGTCAGACGCTTCTCCAGGTAGAGAGTGGGGGTTAGATCTCTCTCCTATGCCGGTGATTACCTCAGGAATGGTCTCCCTACCCCTCTCAAACTTGATCCAGTCCATTTGAAGTTCCAGAAGCAGCTCAAGACCTTCCTTTTCTCCTCTGCTTTCTCTCTCTCCCTCCCCTGCGGACCTACCTGTCTGCTCCACCGACTGGTTCCATGATCAGTCTCCACTGCACTGTCTCCGGGCTGTAACTTTACCCTCTACAGTCCCCTGCCTTCTTGCACTACCCAGAGCTGTGCTGCTTTGGCTGCATGTTCTCAGAACAATTGCTGCCCTGGGTGCACGTCCCACCTACCTCTCCCTCTCCCTGGCACTTCCCACTCTCCCTTCCCCCCTGCACTTTGCATTGTCACACGTGCACTTTTCTGAAAGGCACAGGGTCTAGTATGATTGTTTGTTTTGTCTTCCCTCTGTCTTCCCACACACCTTGAAACACGTGTGCATAAGTGTGCTATTAATGGCACATCATAACATAGCATATCATATCACATCATGCACATATGAATTGAAATATATACACAAACCATGGGATTTGCAAGGACATACCTATACAAATAGGCAAGCACATTTGAGGGATTACTGCAGAAAAGCTGAAATGCAAACTATGAGGCCTTAGCCAATGCAAATTCACCTCCTTCACTTTGCTTCACAATTTCTCAAAAACCATTTATCTAGCGTATTTTGCCTGAAATGCCAAAAGACTTTTATAGTACCTGACATTCTGAAGCCATAATCTCAGTGTACAGTTCCAAAACCACTTTGCAAGAGAAGAAATATTCACTGTGACCCTTTCAGTGGTGATTAACGTTCCCTGTAAACTTGCAGAATCCAGGAATTTCCACAAATAAGCAAAAGATTATTTGCCAACATCATAGCCAGGTTAGCATTCATCAGGTGCAGCCCATCATGGGATTTGTCATATTTAAGGCCACATTCAACCACGTTCACAAGTCTGACACAATGGGGCGTCACTTATATGGGTGCGAGGGAAGAGCTTGATATCCAACTTCAAAGCACAAACAAAGCTGCAATAGTTTTCAAGGGTAGAATTATGTTGCTTGTTTGATGATAAGAATTGCTATGCACCCCCATTCATTTTACATCTTCCTATGTCTATGCATTGTCTAGCAACATATGTGATCACATGGCATGGAATCCAAATGGGTTCCTGCCCTTCGCAAACACACCATTTTCAAACAAATTATGAAAGTGCCAGATATGGTTGCTGTTTATTATTTGTTTTATCTACCACAGAGTTTGGACTCATGTGCATGCAATGGTGCTGAACATTATAGGGCCCGTGTTGTTCTATGTACAATGCAGTGATGCAATCTACTTTCAAATCTTTAACCAAAATGTTAGACTCAATTTCACATATAGTGTTGGTGAAGAAACTGTACATAGCTGAGGTACATAATACAACAATTAGATTAGAGAGCAAGTGATGCGGTACAAAACACAGTGCACTATGTAGAGCTCCTCTCTTAGTGCTTAGATAATGTGTCATGGTATTGAACAGCTCATATAATGTAAATAAAATGAGAAAAGTAGAGTTTCAAAGCATGATAACTAAGTTGGTCAGGTTGTTATGCCCCTATGGTTGGCAGAGTCAATTTATGGAATGCTAAATCAGAATTAAACATGAACTAATCTTATAGACACAGATACCATTTCTTTCACAGATTAAGAAAACATGATAAAGCGTGCACATAAAAGGTGAAATTAATGCACAAACCATGGAATTTCCAAGGTCCTACCTACACAAAATCAGGCAAATAAATTTGATGGCTTACTGCAAAAAAGCTGAAATGCAAACTATGAGGCTTCAGCCACTGTACTTTCACCGCCTGTACTTTGTTTCACAATTTCTCAGAAACCATTTACCTGCTACATCTTGCCTGAAATGCCAAATGACTTTAGTAGTACCTTCCATACTAAAGTCATAACGTCATAGCACAATTCCCAAAACACTTTTCTAGAGAAGAAATGATCACTGGAAAGTTACCAGTGGTGATTAACTTTACCAGTAAGCTGGCAGAATTCAGGAATATCCACAGATAAGTCATAGGACATTGACCAACATCATAACCAAGTTAGCATTGATCAGGTGCGCTCCATCATAAGAGTTCTCAAATTTAAAGCCACATTCATATTATTCATTAAGGGCCCGATTCATGGAATCATGTGCGTGTAAAATAGGGCACTTGCCCCTGATTCTGCGTGCAACTCCCCATTCGTCGATTAATGGAATCAAAGGCGCAGTACTTTTCCTGGACTTGTGTGTAGGTCGCGCAGGCTTGGCAGATCTTTGCGTGCCGTCGAGGGTCTTGCGTGAGACTCCATGCAGAGTGTGGGCGTGGCTTGCGCAGTGGGCTGGGAAGGGGGCGGATCACCATCAATGGGGAAGAACTTGCTCAAAAATGGGCGTTTCAAGGGTGGACTACAGGCAGTCCCTCACACACTCGCAAATGCGCGGCACGAGATATATTCATGGATCCGATTGCATAACCTCTGTGCTGGGAAATGGCCATGCAAGTCCTTCATACGATCTGCCACCCAAAGGTGAGTGTAAGTACAATTGTGCATAGGATTTGCAGCTCAGAAGTGGGCTTGAACATCGGATTATGGGGTGCGTGTACTCAATGGGGTTCCAATTTAACTTAGGGGTGCGTGTAAGCAAAGTAGCCGGGAGCAGGAACGGTTTACAAGGTTTGCATGCAGATTTTCTGAGTTTAGACTGAGTTACAATTTTTCATACGCATGTTGTCGTGGTGCCGGGCTCAGTTACGGGGGCCCCTGTACAGGGTCCCCGAGATGCAGGTCTGCTTGTGGGGGACCCCACAAACTGAACAGAGCTTATATTCATGCCAGCATGTTAGGCATGTCGGTGGTGTTATGGCCGCAACTTGCGAATACGGTTAGTGTGCATGAACAATTCCATGAATATGCAGGGCATGCATTTTTTATACTTGCGTAGGCTTGCTCAGTGTCCTTCACAGTGCACTGCCCCTGCAGGATTTCTGTGCACATTTCCATGAATTGGGCCATAAATACAATCACTAACCTTCAGCTGCTCAAAAGAATGAATAGATCATCACAATAGCCAAACACAGAACATCTCACACTCTGAGTTCTGGAATCAGAATGTCAATAGTTCAAAAATGTTTCACTTGTATAGCTTTCAGGAATCAATAGCACAAAAAGAGAACTGTACAAAGCAAACAAGTAAAATGGCCAAAACATTTTTATTACAACCTATAACAGTCAATAAACCCCAAATCAATTCTTCTCAATACTACTTTGTAGAACACATAGAAACAATTAAATAAAACAATGTTTTCTTTTTTTAATTAGACAAATTACATAGCTGCGGCTATAACCGTGGTTAGACTCATTGGGGATCATTACGTCCTTGGAGGTAACCATGCCGCAATTTGCGGCATGGTTACCTCCTTACCGGGTACCGGTTCCGGGTTCCTTGAATGAGGAATTACTGGGCTATTCCAACCTCGGAGGACCCCGTAATTCCTCATTCAAGGAACCCGGACCCGGTATATCCCCATTCCCATTCGATACCCCAGAGGGCTCAAAGAGAATGAGGAGGGAGCTAACAACGGGCCCGTTAATAACAGCCCCATTGTTAGCTCCCTGGTCTGCTAGCGGGACCCACTAAGGGCACCTGATTTTACAAGGCGCCCTTAGCGGGTCCCGTGAGCAGACTCGTAATGGGGCAGTAAGGGGTTGATGGTTCCGGCACCATTACCGGTGCCGTTAACCCCTTACCACCAAGGTAGTAATGACCCTCATAGACATCACATAACCACAGATACACGTAAATATTTTTTCATGCACTGAAAAACACATATTGCAAAGTTTACACATTTAAATCACACATGCCTTGAGGTGAGGACATCCAAACAGAAATACATGTAAAAATCGGTGCTAAAACATCCATAAAATAATATGATCACTGCACCAAAATGCAAACAGTTCTAACCGTGGGTAGGAACGGGGGCATCAAAGCCACGGCTAATAAATGTGTGATGTGCAATTGTAGCATTGATAGCTGCAGGTCTGGGCTACCGCCAGTAGCCGCGGATACATGTAACATTTTTCAAGATGCAAAAAGAGATATTAACAAGGTGTAAATATTTGAACAACACACCTGCCAAAATCACAGACGTCCAATTGCAATATTGCTAACCGCAGCTATAATTCCCTCTAATAGGGCACAACGTTTCATGTGCTGGTATCCAAAAAGGCAAAAGTATTTTATTTTCCAATATACTTAGAAACTTCTCTTGATGGCTCTTAAAAGAGTCTTGAGTTTGTTCACCAATATATTACAAAAAGAACAATCTATCGTACAAACATTCTTCACCTCTCTTACAATTAAAGAAATTTTGAAAAATTACTCTGTGCTCTTTCCTTACCTAACTAATTAATATTGTTTTCGCAAAGAGAAAAAACCATGTGCTCCCTGTCAAAAACATTTCTCGACAATTTGAGCACAAACCTCTAATTTCAAAAACTCCATCTAAAATAATATGATAGAACCAACAAAACTTTCATAGCCAATGCCTTGAACGCACATCACCAATATCCATATCATCTCTATTAGTCCCATTCTCAAAATTATCAAAATCTCCACAGTCTTCTGAAAAATGAGATTCCTCACCTTCAGAAATTGGCTACATTTTTTAAATATCCTATGAAACAATAAGAATAGCCCCAAAAATAGAACAATATTATAAAACCACACCTCACTCTCACACAATAAAAATGAACTATATAGAGCAACTCTTAATATTATGATGCAATATAATCTATGATTTTATTGGCACATATAAACATCACTCAGAAAAAGTACATTGTCTGACAAGTGCAACAGTAGAACAGCCTCTGAGGTCATTGAAATCCTATTGAAATATTGAATAACTGAGCCCGGCACCACGACAACATGCGTATGAAAAATTGATAGCTTTTACTTGCGCAAGGGGCGTTCTTGGGGGTGTAACTGGCGATGCAGGATGTTGAAATCCTATTGGCAGCTGCCCGCCACACGAACAATAAACAACCAATCAGAAAGTAAATACAAGCGATTGCACCTTCTCTCCTCAAAATGGCTTGGGAAATCCATGAATACGCAGTGCGCCAGAATTCTGTTTAGCGCACATGGTTGGCGCATGCTGGTGCACGCTCCCTCTCTGCGCTGCCTGCCTGCGATGTGTCTGAGCTGAATTCTATGAATTATCACCTAAATATCTGCATATGAATGCCATTGATTGAAAAATCAAATTTTGTGGGTTCATGTTAGTGAAAATAAAAAGTACAATAAAACTGCCACAGAATCAGAGCAGATGAAAAACATGTCAAAGAATGCCATTTGATAGCAGTGGTTAAAATAACGAACACACACAAGACTGCAAATACATCTCCAAATATGTAATCATGTATTAAAACTTACTTTCACATCAGCCACACTCTCACCATGTGCACAGTTCTGAGTTCTAGAATCAAAAGGATAAAACTGCAAACAATGGAGCCTTTTATACTTTCCAAAATGAATGCCACAAAAAGTGGACAATATACTGATAAAACTACTAAAATGGATGACACATTTTCATACAAACAATAACAGACAGCTACACAAATAGAACAGTAACATCAACTAATAACAAACAATCAAACTCACAGATTAATTTTTCCCCACCCAGGATCTTTCATAGCAACGGCTATTCAACACAGCTATACATCCTACCTTGTAGCTGCGGCTACAATGCATTATTTTGTAAACTCAAAATCAAACTAAGCCAACCTTCAAAACTTCAAATAAAACAACAGAACACCTAGGCACATAGAATTACAAACACAAATGAAATTCCTTGCTGCATCATCCACATAACAGTATGATTATTGCACAGAAAAAGTATGTTTTAATAGACACGGCTATGATCAAAGCCATGCCTACAGGTACAACTAATAAGGTGACGCAAAGCATTGACGTACCTACGCACATGCTTTTTTATAGGTGCAGTTTTCAAAAAGCCCCTTCATGGCTGTTTGCTGTTAGCCGCTGCTATATAAAAAACTTTGAATAAAATATGTATTTCCACTTTACCAAACTCCAAACAAGTGTCCCTACCATGTCCCTACCACACCTCCAATCCCCCCTCCATTCCCCATGGCCCTCCTCCACTGTTCTGTTCTCTGCGAATCCCCCCAAACACTACACGTGTCTATGATACTACTGCACCCAAAATGTCAGATAACCGTGGCTAGCACACATCCACAAACACTCGACGTGCCATTTGCCAGTATATAGCCGTGGCTGTTTTTGATGTGCCACTCATACCTGCATCTCCCACATGTCCACAAATACACAATGTGCCGTTTACCAGCATATAGCCGTGGCTTCACAAAGGGGGCACCAACAGGTAGCAATGGCACATGCCAGGTGCAGTTGGGGTAGCTGCGGGTAAAAACCCCAGCAGTTGCTGTTGCTAGGTGTAATCATCAATATACCAATCACCCCACTGTGTGTATAACCATGGCTATAAGAATAAAACAAGAATCTGAGTATGTAATATAAAGGATGAAAGAGACAGTAGTGATACAATAGTACTTGAAAGGTGTCAATACAATACATGACTGCTCATGGAGTTTTTGAAAGTGGCTATTGATAAAGAAAGTATACATAGTAGTTAGGATATAAAAAACTGGGGTTAGGTAGGGTGGCTGAGGTTCAAAAACAGGTAAAGGATGGGTTGGACACGAACAATGACAGTAGAGTGCATATTGAATTGTACAATTACAAGAACAATATTGCACAAATTGATGACTTTTATAGTTTCCAAAATCAAAACCACAAAAAGAGAACTACATTTATTAACCAAAATACAAAAATGTCTGACACATTTTGAGTGTAACCTATCACAGACAAATACAGAATTATGACAGTAACATCAACCAATTACAAATACCAGAACACACAAATCATACATACCCTACTCATACAAATTACTAGAAATTCAAACTAGGAATAATTTTCCTGCAGACAGAGAAAGACTGCAATTATCATAGCTGGTTTGACAACTGTGTGGCTGATCGGAGGCAGTTGGCTGGTTTTGTTACTGGCTTTTTGTGAGAAACTAAATATTAACATGAACCTTGGTTTGAGAGATTTTACAATTAAATGATTTGGATTGCAGGGAATGTGTTGGCTGCAGATTTTCCAAAATTGTTCAGTCTGAGAAGTATAGGGCAGGCAGATGTCATACTAATGTACTGTGGAGGCAATGATTTGGGGAATGTACAAAGTGTGTCCCTTATTTTACTGATGAAACAAGACTTGGGAAAAGTAATGGGACTTTTTCCTCACAATATCTTTATCTTTTCCAATCTTACTCAGAGAAAAAAATTGAGATGAACCACCAGATTTAATGGTAAAATTGAAAAATCACTGATAAATGTTAATAAAGTAGTTTTGGCATTCATGAGAAACCATAAACAATTATGGATTTCGAACAACAGCATCCATTTCTACATGACCAATTTCTATAGACTTGATGGAGTACACCCAACCAATGAAGGAAATGTGGTGTTCCTTCATAAAACAAAACAGTACTCAAAATGTGCTAAAATGATACACTCAGTGTACCTCCAAACTGTCCTTTTAAGGAATACTTATCAGATTTAAATACACAAATACAAAACATTTTTCAGTATAACCACAAATAGAGTTCATTGACTTTTGGTATAGATGTGGTAACAAAATGTTAGTTAAAGGGGGCTCAAATGCGGTTTTATACACATATATATATATAGTGAGTGCAACCAAATGGATTACAAATAGCCTGACGAAGCTCTGTGAATAGAGCGGAACGCGTGGCGAACTCCACCCGGTTAGGTACTCATCATGCTTTTTACCTGGTCTGCATAGAATTGAATAAGAAACTTTTAACACTGATGCTCATTATTGCAATGAAGAAATAAAATACATATGTTTTCACCAAAGCGGTCTAGAGTGCTTGGGCATTATTGTGCTATGATATTCTCAGCCTTAAACACCTCTCTGGCTGGAATTTGTAGTTTGATACACTTTTGAAATGTTGTCAGCTTAGCCAAGCTGTAGCCCGGTAGCACCAGCTGTTTGATAGAGGTAGAGCGCAGAGATCTTTGGCTAAACGTGGATTTTTGAATATATATATATATATATATATATATATATATATAGTTATGTAATAGATAGTTCTTAAAAGAGACTCTTTCAGTCACAAAGAGTACTTTTTCAGCATTCTAATGTCCATTGAACCCGCGGCTACGACCTCTAGTCATTGCTGCTGGTGACCGCACCTCCAAAGCTCAAGATCCCATTGGGCTCTGCAGCAGCCGCATTTATGGATCTATGTTTAAAAAAAAAAAGAAGCAATATGTATATATATATATATATATTTAAAGTCAATGAGAATAAAGAGGTGGGCGTATGGTTAATATCTGAGGTACAGACGCTGTGAATATATTCACTAGATATTGAAAAGGGAAGATACAATAATATCCTTTTTCTGTAAAAAAAGAAAACATAATTAGAGAACACACACAATTTAAGAAATAAAATTTAATACTAATTTTTTTATCCTGATATCCCATATGTAGTGCATCACAGGCACTATATAAGATATAACATTTCTGCATACATAACTTTTGTTTTCTTCACACAAACTAATCATTGGGTCATTCTGATAAATCCAAGAAAAAATACCCATACATTGACCTTGGTTTGAGGAATTTTACAATTAAATGGTTTGGATTGCAGAGAATGCGTTGGTTTCAGGTTTTTCCCATATTGTGCGGTCTGAGAAGTACATCATAGCCAGATATCATGCTAATTCATTGTGGAGGCAATGATTTCGGGAATGTGCAATGTGTGTCCCTTACTTTAATAATGAGGCAATACTTGGAAAACTAATTGAACTTTTTCCTCACACCATTTTTACCTTTTCCAATCTGACTCAGAGGCAAAATAGGACATGTACCACCAGATGTAATGGTAAACTTGAAGAATCACAGTAAAATGTTAATAAAAATAGTTTCAGCATTCATGAGAGACCACAACCAATTATGTATTTCAAACAACAACATATAGTTCTTCATGGCCAATTTGTATGGACATGAAAAGATACACCTAAGCATCACTTCCTCCTAACCTCAGCCCATCTTGTCTACTCCCAGTCTCCAAGAATGTCAAAAACATAATGTGGTTGTCTTCTGCTTCACTGCCACTAAAAAACAATGGAATAAAAGAAATAGATGCATACAAGTACTATAGAATTTAATCAGCATATTAGTAAAAGTAAAAAGAAAAATGAGAATACTGCACAAAATGGTGGCTTTTATACTTTTCAAAAATGAAAACCACAAAAATAGGACTATATTCAAATAAATCAACTAAAAAGGATGACACATTTCCACTACAACCTATCACAGACAGCTACACAAATAGAATAGTAAAAAAATCAAATTTACAGAAATCTTTTTCATTCCTGCCCATCATCTCTCATATCCATGGCTAAACCTTGATTTGTAGCTGTGGCTACATGCAATTTTTTGCAAACCTAAAAAAATCTAGGTAAACCTTCAAAACTGCTAATAAAATAAGGGAACACAAGCACATTAAATAACAAACATGAATGAGATTATGTACTGTATCATACGCATAACAATATGATTATTGCACAGAACATTTATGGCAATAAACATGGATATTATGCATAGCAACGACTGCCGTACGTCTGCAAACACACAGCATGCCATTCACCGGCATATACACGCAACTGAACAGGGTCCCATTTATACTCAGCGGTAGCAGGACCACGCTGTGAATGGGTGTCGGTACCCAAGGGTAAACACACCAGCCATTGCTGTGGGTAGGTGCAATCCTGAAAACACCAATCAGACTCCTTTTTATCTAGCCGCGGTTATACAATTATTCTTTTTTTGAATTCTGAATATGGAATACGAATAATGAAACCGACAGTAGTGCTACAATGTTAAGTAAAAAGTCAATACAATAAATTACAGCTCATGGAGTTATGTAAGATAGATTGATCATTAAGAGAGAATAGTATACATGGCAGTACACTAGGTGAGAATACATTTAATGGGTACAATTACACAAGACATAGTAACATGAGTGAAAATAGACAAGCTACAAAGCATTGGATAAGGCAGTAAAAACTAGAGCAGGGGGGCTGAAGCGGCAACATATTAATATTTTTATTAAATATTTTATTACATGCCCACACTAGTGGCCATGTAGTTATGGTTAAATTGGTGTTTCCATAGGAAGAGCACTTTATGGGCGGCTTATAACTGCACTCCCCCTGGATGAATCCACACCAAACTTTGCAAATAAAGTATACAACCCACTCTGAATTTTTTTGCAACGTTTGGTGAGGTTTGGTCCAGGGGGGCAAAGTTAAAGGGGGGGTCCCAACATTTTTTTTTTCACATAGACTGAATGGGAAAAAAAATTTGCTCACGCCTACAGCTCAAACCGCTGGAAGGATTTTCACCACATTTGGACCCCGAGCAGCGGCTTTGTCCCGAAAGCGTGTTTTTGCAAATTTGGTAAAAATCCGTCCAGTAGTTTTTTAAAAGATGACCAAAAAGTAGGTCAGAAAAAATTAGTGATATCTGTGCCCGCTTAGCAGACACACTTCCCTGTTCGCTGCGTGGACAGGACAGGGATTGGGCAAGTGGCTTGCGTGGTGTCTGTGGATATGTTACATGCTTTCCCATTGGCTGCGGTGCAGCGTGCAGTGCGTCGTATTTTGAAAGACGCCCGCCATCTTTGTTTATCCCGAGGAGCGCCTGCTAGTAAGGTCATGCCTGTGTCTTCCTCCCGTTCCCCCCACCCCAGCTCATGCCCGTGTCTTCCTCCCGTTCCCCCACCCCCTGCTCATGCCCCGTGTCTCCTTCCTGTCCCCCCCAGCCCCGCTCATGCCCCGTGTCTCCCCTGTTTCTCCAGCTCTCGCACACGCCATCGGCACACGGTGGCCTGCAGAGGGCCGAGGAGCGGGATCTGACGCCTGCACACTAAGCTTATGTCCGTGTTTTCCTCCTGTTCTCCCCCACCCCCGCTCATGTCCGATGTCTCCCCTGTTCCCACCACCCCCCGCTTATGCCCGTGTCTCCGCTGTTCCCTCCCACCCCTCGCTCATGCCATGTATTTCCCTCACGATCTCCCAACCCCTGCTCATCCCCCGTGTCTCCCTCATGATCCCCCAGCCCCCGTATCTTCCTCACGATCCCCCATCCCCTGCACATCACCCATTTCTTTCCTGTTCCTCCCCCACCCCCCGCTCATGCCCCCTGTCTCCCTCCTGTCTTCCCCAGTGCCCGCTCATGCCCCGTGTCTCCTTAATGTACCCCCACCCCCTGCTCATCCCCCGTGTCTCCCTCTCAATCCCCCCACCCCCGCTCATGCCCCGAGTCTCCCTCCTGTCCCCCCTACCCCTGCTCATGCCCCGTGTCTCCCTCACGATCCCCCCACCCCACACTCATGCTCCGTGTCTCCCCTGTTCCCCCCACCCCCCGGTCATGCCCCGTGTCTCCCTCCTGTTGCCCCCCACCCCCTGCTCATGCCCCGTGTCTGCCCTGTTCCCCCCACCCCTGCTCATGCTCTGTGTCTCCCTCATGTTGCCCCCCGTTCCCCACTCATGCCCTGTGTCTCCCTCGTGTTACCCCCGCTCATGCCCTGTGTCTCCCTCCTGTACCCCCCAACCCCCGCTCATGCCCCGTGTCTGCCCTTTTCCCCCCACCCCCACTCATGCCCAGTGTCTCCCCTGTTCCCCCCATACCCTGCCCATGCCCCGTGTCTCCCCTGTTCCCCGCCACACCCCGCTCATGTCCTGTGTCTCCCTCGTGTTACCCCCCCATCCCCCGCTCATGCCCCGTGTCTCCCTCCTGTTCCCCACACCACCGCTCATGCCTTGTGTCTCCCTCGTGTTGCCCCCACCCCCCGCTCATGACCCGTGTCTCCCTTGTGTTGCCCCCCAACCCCCATCATGACCCGTGTCTCCGTCGTGTTGCCCCCCACACCCCGCTTATGCCCTGTGTCTCCCTCGTATTGCCCTGCACCCCCGCTCATGCCCCGTGTCTCTCTCCTGAACCCCCACCCCCCGTTCATGCCCTGTGTCTCCCCTGTTCCTCCCTACCCCCCGCTCATGCCCTGTGTCTCCCTCCTTTTCCCCAACACCCCACGCTCATGCCCCCTGTCTGCCCTGTTACCCCCCACCCCCCGCTCGTGCCCCGTGTCTCCCTCCTTTTCCCCAACACCCCACGCTCATGCCCCCTGTCTGCCCTGTTACCCCCCACCCCCCGCTCATGCCCGGTGTCTCGCCTGTTCTGACAAACCCCGCTCATGCCCCGTGTCTGCCCTGTTACCCCCACCCCCGCTCATGCCCCGTGTCTCCCTCGTGTTGCCACCACCCCCGCTCATGCCCCGTGTCTCCCTCATGTTGCCCCCACCCCCCGCTCATGACCCGTGTCTCCCTCGTGTTGCCACACACCCCCCGCTCAAGCTCTGTGTCTCCCTCCTGTACCCCCACCCCCCGTTCATGCCTCGTGTCTCTCTCCTGAACCCGCACCCCCGTTCATGCCCCGTGTCTCCATTGTTCCTCCCCACCCCCCCGCTCATGCCCCGTGTCTCCCTCCTTTTCCCCCACACCCCCCACTCATGCCCCGTGTCTGCCCTGTTACCCTCTACCCCCCGCTCATGCCCAGTGTCTTCCTCCTGTTCCCCCCACCCCTGCTCATACCCCGTGACTGCCCTGTTCCCCCCACCCCCTGCTCATGCCCCGTGTCTCCCTCGTGTTGCCCCCACCCCCGTTCATGCCCCGTGTCTCCCTCGTGTTGCCCCACACCCCCGCTCATGCAACTTGTCTCCCTCGTGTTGCCCCCCAACCCCGGCTCATGCCCCATGTCTCCCTCGTGTTACCCCCCACCCCCCGCTCATGCCCAGTGTCTGCCCTGTTCCCCCCACACCCTCTCATGCCCCGTGTCTCCCTCGTGTTGCCCCCACCCCCGCTCATGCCACATGTCTCCCTCATGTTGCCCTCCACCCTCCACTCATGCCCTGTGTCTCCACTGTTCCGCCACCCCCGCTCATGCCCCATGTCTCGCCTGTTCTGCCCACCCCCCCGGTCATGCCCTGTGTCTCCCTCCTGTTGCCCCCACCCCCTGCTCATGCCCCATGTCTGCCCTGTTCCCCCCACCCCCCGCTCATGCCCCGTGTCTCCCTCGTGTTGCCCCCACCCCCAGGTCATGCCCTGTGTCTCCCTTGTGTTGCCCCCCACCCGCCGCTCATGCCCCGTGTCTCCCTCATGTTGCCCCCATCCCCCGCTCATGCCCTGTGTCTCCCTCGTGTTACCACCCCGCTCAAGCCCTGTGTCGCCCTCCTGTACTCCCCACCCCCCGCTCATGCCCTGTGTCTGCCCTGTCCCCCCCACCCCGGCTCATGCCCCGTGTCTCCCCTGTTCCCCCCCACCCCCCGCTCATGCCTCGTGTCCCCCTCATGTTATCCCCCACCCCCCACTCATGCCCTGTGTCTCCCTCCTGTTGCCCCCCACCCCCTGCTCATTCCCCATGTCTGCCCTGTTCCCCCCACCCCCCGCTCATGCCCCGTGTCTCCCTCGTGTTGCCCCCACCCCCAGGTCATGCCCCGTGTCTCCCTCGTGTTGCCCCCCACCCCCGCTCATGACCCGTGTCTCCCTCGTGTTGCCCCCCACCCCCGTTCATGCCCCATGTCTCCCTTGTGTTGCCCCCCTTCCCCCGCTCATGCCCCGTGTCTGCCCTGTTCCTCCCTACACCCCGCTCATGCCCCGTGTCTCCCTCCTTTCCCCCCCGCTCATGCCCCATGTCTGCCCTGTTAACCCCCACCCTCTGCTCAAGCCCCGTGTCTCCCTCCTGTTCCCCCCACCCCCTGCTCATGCCCCGTGTCTGCCCTGTTCCCCCCACTCCCGCTCATGCTTCGTGTCCCCCTCGTGTTGCCCCCACCCACCGCTCATGCCCCGTGTCTCCCTTGTGTTGCCCCCCCACCCCCGATCATGCCCCGTGTCTCCCTCGTGTTGCCCCCCACCCTCCGCTCATGCCCCGTGTCTCCCTTGTGTTGCCCCCCACCCCCCGCGCTCATGCCCCGTGTCTTCCTAGTGTTACCCCCACCCCCACTCATTCCTGTGTCTCCCTCCTGTACCCCCCACCCCGCCCATGCCCTGTGTCTCCCCTGTTCTCCCCCAACCCCGCTCATGCCCCGTGTTTCCCTCGTGTTACCCCCACCCCCGCTCATGCCCCGTGTTTCCCCTTGTGTTCCCCCCTCCCCCTGCTCATGACCCGTGTCTCCCTCATGTTACCCCCCACCACCCGCTCATGCCCCGTGTCTCCCTCCAGTACCCCCACCCCCCGCTCATGCCCCATGTCTCCCTCCCGTACTCCCCAACCCCCGCTCATGTCCCGCGTCTCCCGCCTGTATCCCACCACCGCCTGCTCATGCCCCGTGTTTGCCCTGTTCCTCCCACCGCCCGCTCATGTCCCATGTCTCCCTTGTGTTACCCCCCACCCCCTGCTCATGCCCTGTGTCTCCCTCCTGTTCCCCCCACCCCCTCTCATGCCCTGTGTCTCCCTTGTGTTACCCCCATCCCCGCTCATGCCCCGTGTCACCCTCCTCATGCCCCGTGTCTCCCTTGTTCCTCCCTACCCCCGCTCATGCCCCATGTCTCCCTCCTTTTCCCCCACACCCTGCTCATGCCCCGCATCTCACCTGTTCCCCCTACCCCCCAGTCATGCCCAGTGTCTCCCTCCTTTTCCCCCGCACCCCTCGCTTATGCCCCTTGTCTCCCCTGTTCCCCCCCACCCCCCACTCATGCCCCGTGTCTCCCCTGTTCCCCCCACCCCCCACTCATGCCCCTTGTCTCCCCTGGTCCCCCCACCCCCTGCTCATTGTCTCTCTTGTTCCCCCCCACCCCCTGCTCATGCCCCGTGTCTCCCTCCTTTTCACCCCACCCCCTGCTCATGCTCCGTGTCTCCACTGTTCCCCCCACCCGCCGCTCATGCCCCGTGTCTCCCCTGTTCCCCTCCACCCCCCGCTCATGCCCCGTGTCTCTCTCCTGTTGCCCCCCACCCTCTCTCTCATGCCCCGTGTCTCTCCTGTTCCCACCGCTCATGTCTCCTCTGTTCCCCTCACCCACGCTCATGCCCCGTGTCTCCCTCATGTTGCCCACACGCCTGCTCATGCTCCATGTGTCCCTCGTGTTGCCCCCACCCCCCGCTCATGCCCTGTGTCTCCCCTGTTCACCCCCACCCCCTGCTCATGCCCCTTGTCTCTCTCCTGCTCCCCCCCACCCCCCGCTCATACTCTGTGTCTCTCTCCTGCTAACCCCCACCCCCCGCTCATGCCCCGTGTCTCGCCTGTTCCCCCCACCCCGTGCTCATGCCCCTCATCTCTCTCTTGTTCCCCCCGCTCATTCCCGTGTCTCCCTCCTGTTCCCCTACCCCCTGCTCATGCCCTGTGGCTCCCTACTGTGCACCCCACCCCCTGCTCATGCTTCGTGTCTCCCTCATGTTCCCCCAAACCCGCTCATGCCCCGTGTCTCTCTCCTGTTGCTCCCCACCCCCCACTCATGCCCCATGTCTCCCTCCTGTCACCCCCCACCCCCCGCTGATGCCCCGTGTCTCCCTCCTGATACCCCCACCCCCGCACATGCCCCGTGTCTCCCTCGTGTTGCCCCTCACCCCCGCTCATGCCCCGTGTCTCTCTCGTCTGGCCCCCACCCCCCGATTATGCCCCGTGTCTCCCTCGTGTTGCCCCCACCCCTCGCTCATGCCCCATGTCTGCCCTCTTCCCCCCACCCCCCGCTCATGCCCCATGTCTCCCTCGTGTTGCCCCCACCCCCGTTCATGCCTCATGTCTCCCTCGTGTTGCTCCCCACCCCCGCTCATGCCCCATGTCTCCCTCGTGATGCCCCGTGTCTCCCTCGTGTTACCCCCACCCCCCGCTCATGCCCCGTGTCTGCCCTGTTCCCCCACCCCCCAATTATGCCCCGTGTCTCCCTCGTGTTGCCCCCACCCCTCGCTCATGCCCCGTGTCTGCCCTGTTCCCCCCACCCTCTACTCATGCCCCGTGTCTGCCCTGTTCCCTCCACCCCCGCTCATGCCCCGTGTCTCCCTCGTGTTGTCCCCACCACCCGCTCATTCACCGTGTCTCCCTCGTGTTGCCCCCCACCCACGGTCATGCCCCGTGTCTCTCTCCTGTTGCTCCCCACCCCCCACTCATGCCCCGTGTCTCCCACCTGTCACCCCCCACTCCCGCTTATGCTCCGTGTCTCCCTCCTGTTCCCCCCACCCCCGCTCATGCCCCGTGTCTCCCTCGTGTTGCCCCTCACCCCCCGCTCATGCCCCGTGTCTCCCTCGTGTGGCCCCCACCCCCCGATTATGCCCCGTGTCTCCCTCATGTTGCCCACACCCCTCGCTAATGCCCCATGTCTGCCCTGTTCCCCCCACCCCCGCTCATGCCCCATATCTCCCTCGTGTTGCCCCCACCCCCATTCATGCCCCATGTCTCCCTCGTGTTGCTCCCCACCCCGCGCTCATGCCCCATGCCTCCCTCGTGTTGCCCCCACCCCAATTATTCCCCGTGTCTCCCTCGTGTTGCCCCCACCCCTCGCTCATGCCCCGTGTCTGCATTGTTCCCCCACCCTCTCTCTCATGCCCCGTGTTTCTCCTGTTCACCCCCGCACATGTCTCCTCTGTTCCCCTCAACCACGCTCATGCCCCGTGTCTCCCTCATGTTGCTCACACCCCCTGCTCATGCCCCATGTCTCCCCCGTGTTGCCCCCACCCCCGCTCATGCCCCGTGTCGCGCCCGCTCCTCCCACCCTGTGCTCATGCCCCTCATCTCTCTCTTGTTCCCCCCACCCCCCGCTCATTCCCGTGTCTCCCTCCTGTTCCCCCCACCCCCTGCTCAGGCTTCGTGTCTCCCTCATGTTCCCCCAACCCCGCTCATGCCCCGTGTCTCTCTCCTGTTGCTCCCCACCCCCCACTCATACCCCGTGTCTCCCTCCTGTCACCCCTCTCCCCCCGCTGATGCCCCGTGTCTCCCTCCTGTTCCCCCCACCCCCGCTCATGCCCCGTGTCTCTCTCGTGTTGCCCCTCACCCCCCGCTCATGCCCCGTGTGGCCCCCACCCCCCGATTATGCCCCGTGTCTCCCTCGTGTTGCCCCCACCCCTCGCTCATGCCCCATGTCTTCCCTGTTCCCCCCCGCCCCCGCTCATGCCCCATGTCTCCCTCGTGTTGCCCCCACCCCCGTTCATGCCCCATGTCTCCCTCATGTTGCTCCCCACCTCCGCTCATGCCCCATGTCTCCCTCGTGATGCCCGCACTCATGCCCCGTGTCTCCCTCGTGTTACCCCCACCCCACGCTCATGCCCCGTGTCTGCCCTGTTCCCCCCAACCCCCAATTATGCCACCTTGTCTGCCCTGTTCCCCCCACCCCTCACTCATGCCCCGTGTCTCCCTCCTGTTCCCCCCAACCCCGCTCATGCCCAGTGTCTCCCTCCTTTTCCCCCGCACCCCTCGCTTATGCCCCTTGTCTCCCCTGTTCCCCCCCACCCCCCACTCATGCCCCGTGTCTCCCCTGTTCCCCCCACCCCCCACTCATGCCCCTTGTCTCCCCTGGTCCCCCCACCCCCTGCTCATTGTCTCTCTTGTTCCCCCCCACCCCCTGCTCATGCCCCTTGTCTCCCCTGTTCCCCCCCACCCCCCACTCATGCCCCATGTCTTCCCTGTTCCCCCCCGCCCCCGCTCATGCCCCATGTCTCCCTCGTGTTGCCCCCACCCCCGTTCATGCCCCATGTCTCCCTCATGTTGCTCCCCACCTCCGCTCATGCCCCATGTCTCCCTCGTGATGCCCGCACTCATGCCCCGTGTCTCCCTCGTGTTACCCCCACCCCACGCTCATGCCCCGTGTCTGCCCTGTTCCCCCCAACCCCCAATTATGCCACCTTGTCTGCCCTGTTCCCCCCACACCCTGCTCATGCCCCGCATCTCACCTGTTCCCCCTACCCCCCAGTCATGCCCAGTGTCTCCCTCCTTTTCCCCCGCACCCCTCGCTTATGCCCCTTGTCTCCCCTGTTCCCCCCCACCCCCCACTCATGCCCCGTGTCTCCCCTGTTCCCCCCACCCCCCACTCATGCCCCTTGTCTCCCCTGGTCCCCCCACCCCCTGCTCATTGTCTCTCTTGTTCCCCCCCACCCCCTGCTCATGCCCCGTGTCTCCCTCCTTTTCACCCCACCCCCTGCTCATGCTCCGTGTCTCCACTGTTCCCCCCACCCGCCGCTCATGCCCCGTGTCTCCCCTGTTCCCCTCCACCCCCCGCTCATGCCCCGTGTCTCTCTCCTGTTGCCCCCCACCCTCTCTCTCATGCCCCGTGTCTCTCCTGTTCCCACCGCTCATGTCTCCTCTGTTCCCCTCACCCACGCTCATGCCCCGTGTCTCCCTCATGTTGCCCACACGCCTGCTCATGCTCCATGTGTCCCTCGTGTTGCCCCCACCCCCCGCTCATGCCCTGTGTCTCCCCTGTTCACCCCCACCCCCTGCTCATGCCCCTTGTCTCTCTCCTGCTCCCCCCCACCCCCCGCTCATACTCTGTGTCTCTCTCCTGCTAACCCCCACCCCCCGCTCATGCCCCGTGTCTCGCCTGTTCCCCCCACCCCGTGCTCATGCCCCTCATCTCTCTCTTGTTCCCCCCGCTCATTCCCGTGTCTCCCTCCTGTTCCCCTACCCCCTGCTCATGCCCTGTGGCTCCCTACTGTGCACCCCACCCCCTGCTCATGCTTCGTGTCTCCCTCATGTTCCCCCAAACCCGCTCATGCCCCGTGTCTCTCTCCTGTTGCTCCCCACCCCCCACTCATGCCCCATGTCTCCCTCCTGTCACCCCCCACCCCCCGCTGATGCCCCGTGTCTCCCTCCTGATACCCCCACCCCCGCACATGCCCCGTGTCTCCCTCGTGTTGCCCCTCACCCCCGCTCATGCCCCGTGTCTCTCTCGTCTGGCCCCCACCCCCCGATTATGCCCCGTGTCTCCCTCGTGTTGCCCCCACCCCTCGCTCATGCCCCATGTCTGCCCTCTTCCCCCCACCCCCCGCTCATGCCCCATGTCTCCCTCGTGTTGCCCCCACCCCCGTTCATGCCTCATGTCTCCCTCGTGTTGCTCCCCACCCCCGCTCATGCCCCATGTCTCCCTCGTGATGCCCCGTGTCTCCCTCGTGTTACCCCCACCCCCCGCTCATGCCCCGTGTCTGCCCTGTTCCCCCACCCCCCAATTATGCCCCGTGTCTCCCTCGTGTTGCCCCCACCCCTCGCTCATGCCCCGTGTCTGCCCTGTTCCCCCCACCCTCTACTCATGCCCCGTGTCTGCCCTGTTCCCTCCACCCCCGCTCATGCCCCGTGTCTCCCTCGTGTTGTCCCCACCACCCGCTCATTCACCGTGTCTCCCTCGTGTTGCCCCCCACCCACGGTCATGCCCCGTGTCTCTCTCCTGTTGCTCCCCACCCCCCACTCATGCCCCGTGTCTCCCACCTGTCACCCCCCACTCCCGCTTATGCTCCGTGTCTCCCTCCTGTTCCCCCCACCCCCGCTCATGCCCCGTGTCTCCCTCGTGTTGCCCCTCACCCCCCGCTCATGCCCCGTGTCTCCCTCGTGTGGCCCCCACCCCCCGATTATGCCCCGTGTCTCCCTCATGTTGCCCACACCCCTCGCTAATGCCCCATGTCTGCCCTGTTCCCCCCACCCCCGCTCATGCCCCATATCTCCCTCGTGTTGCCCCCACCCCCATTCATGCCCCATGTCTCCCTCGTGTTGCTCCCCACCCCGCGCTCATGCCCCATGCCTCCCTCGTGTTGCCCCCACCCCAATTATTCCCCGTGTCTCCCTCGTGTTGCCCCCACCCCTCGCTCATGCCCCGTGTCTGCATTGTTCCCCCACCCTCTCTCTCATGCCCCGTGTTTCTCCTGTTCACCCCCGCACATGTCTCCTCTGTTCCCCTCAACCACGCTCATGCCCCGTGTCTCCCTCATGTTGCTCACACCCCCTGCTCATGCCCCATGTCTCCCCCGTGTTGCCCCCACCCCCGCTCATGCCCCGTGTCGCGCCCGCTCCTCCCACCCTGTGCTCATGCCCCTCATCTCTCTCTTGTTCCCCCCACCCCCCGCTCATTCCCGTGTCTCCCTCCTGTTCCCCCCACCCCCTGCTCAGGCTTCGTGTCTCCCTCATGTTCCCCCAACCCCGCTCATGCCCCGTGTCTCTCTCCTGTTGCTCCCCACCCCCCACTCATACCCCGTGTCTCCCTCCTGTCACCCCTCTCCCCCCGCTGATGCCCCGTGTCTCCCTCCTGTTCCCCCCACCCCCGCTCATGCCCCGTGTCTCTCTCGTGTTGCCCCTCACCCCCCGCTCATGCCCCGTGTGGCCCCCACCCCCCGATTATGCCCCGTGTCTCCCTCGTGTTGCCCCCACCCCTCGCTCATGCCCCATGTCTTCCCTGTTCCCCCCCGCCCCCGCTCATGCCCCATGTCTCCCTCGTGTTGCCCCCACCCCCGTTCATGCCCCATGTCTCCCTCATGTTGCTCCCCACCTCCGCTCATGCCCCATGTCTCCCTCGTGATGCCCGCACTCATGCCCCGTGTCTCCCTCGTGTTACCCCCACCCCACGCTCATGCCCCGTGTCTGCCCTGTTCCCCCCAACCCCCAATTATGCCACCTTGTCTGCCCTGTTCCCCCCACCCCTCACTCATGCCCCGTGTCTCCCTCCTGTTCCCCCCAACCCCGCTCATGCCCCGTGTCTCCCTCGTGTTGCCCCTCACCCCCCGCTCATGTCCCGTGTGGCCCCCACCCCCCGATTATTCCCCGTGTCTCCCTCGTGTTGCCCCCACCCCTCGCTCATGACCCATGTCTTCCCTGTTCCCCCCACCCCCGCTCATGCCCCATGTCTCCCTCGTGTTGCCCCCACACCCGTTCATGCCCCATGTCTCCCTCGTGTTGCTCCCCACCCCCGCTCATGCCCCATGTCTCCCTCGTGATGCCCGCACTCATGCCCCATGTCTCCCTCGTGTTACCCCCACCCCACGCTCATGCCCCGTGTCTGCCCTGTTCCCACCAACCCCCAATTATGCCACCTTGTCTCCACTGTTCCCCCCACCCCTCACTCATGCCCCGTATCTCCCCTGTTCCCCCCCACTCCCGCTCATACCCTGTGTCTCCCCTGTTCCCCCCAGCCCCCGCTCATGCCCCGAGTTTCCCTCCTGTTACCCCTCACCCCCCACTCATGCCCCGTGTCTCCCTCGTGATGCCCGCACTCATGCCCCATGTCTCCCTCATGTAACCCCCCACCCCCGCTCATGCCCCGTGTCTCCCTCCTGTACCCCCCAACCCTGCTCATGCCACCTTGTCTGCCCTGTCCCCCCCCACTCATGCCCCGTATCTCCCCTGTTCCCCCACTCCCGCTCATACCCTGTGTCTCCCCTGTTCCCCTCACTCCCCGCTCATGCCCCGTGTTTCCCTCCTGTTACCCCCCACCCCCGCTCATGCCCCATGTCTCCCTACTGTTTCCCCACCCCTGCTCATACCCCATGTTTCCCTCGTGTTCCCCCCACCCCTGCTCATGACCCGTGTCTCCCTCATGTCCCCCCCGGCTCATGACCCGTGTCTCCCTCGTGTTGCCCCTCACCTTCCGCTCATACCCTGTGTCTCCCTCATGTCACCCCCACTCCCTGCTCATGCCCAGTGTCTCCCTCCTGTACCCCCACCCCCCGCTCATGCCCAGTGTCTCTCTCCTGTTGCCCCCACCCTCTCTCTCATGCCCTGTGTCTCTCCTGTTCCCCCCGCTCATGTCTCCTCTGTTCCCCCCACCCACGCTCATGCCCCGAATCTCCCTCGTGTTGCCCACACCCCCTGCTCATGCCCCATGTCTCCCTCGTGTTGCCCACACCCCCCGATCATGCCCCGTGTCTCTCCTGCTCCTCCCCACCCCCCTCTCATGCCCCGTGTCTCGCCTGTTCCCCCCACCCCGTGCTCATGCCCCTCATCTCTCTCTTGTTCCCCCCACCCCCCGCTCATTCCCGTGTCTCCCTCATGTTCCCCCACCTCCCGCTCATGCCCCGTATCTCTCTCCTGTTGCTCCCCACCCCCCACTCATGCCCTGTGTCTCCCTCCACCCCCCACTGATGCCCCGTGTCTCCCTCCTGTTCCCCCCACCCCCGCTCATGCCCCGTGTCTCCCTCGTGTTGCCCATCACCCCCGCTCATGCCCCGTGTCTTCCTCGTGTGGCCCCCACCCCCGATTATGCCCCGTGTCTCCCTCATGTTGCCCCTACCCTTCGCTCATGCCCCATGTCTGCCCTGTTCCCCCCACCCCCCGCTCATGCTCCATGTTTCCCTCGTGTTGCCCGCACCCCCGTTCATGCCCCATGTCTCCATTGTGTTGCTCCCCACCCCCACTCATGTCCCATGTCTCCCTCGTGATGCCCCCACTCATGCCCCATGTCTCCCTCGTGTTACCCCCACCCCCGGCTCATGCCCCGTGTCTGCCCTGTTCCCCCCACCCCTCAAGTATGCCCCGTGTCTCCCTCATGTTGCCCCCACCCCTCACTCATGCCCCGTGTCTGCCCTGTTCCCCCCACCCTTCACTCATGCCCCGTGTCTGCCCTGTTCCCCCCACCCACCGTTCATGCCCCGTGTCTCCCTCGTGTTGTCCCCACCCCCCGCTCATTCCCCATGTCTCCCTCGTGTTGCCCCCCACCCTCGCTCATGCTGTGTCTCCCTCGTGTTGGCCCCCACACCCCGCTCATGCCCCATGTCTCCCTCGTGTAACCCCCCACTCCCGCTCATGCCACCTTGTCTGCCCTGTTCCCCCACCCCCCACTCATGCCCTATATATCCCCTGTTCCCCCCACTCCCGCTCATGCCCTGTGTCTCCCCTGTTCCCCCCACCCCCCGCTCATGCCCCGTGTTTCCCTCCTGTTACCCCCCACCCCCCGCTCATGCCCCGTGTCTCCCTACTGTTCCCCCACCCCCGCTCATGTCCCATGTTTCCCTCGTGTTCCCCCCACCCCTGCTCATGACCCGTGTCTCCCTCATGTTCCCCCCCACCGCTGGCTCATGACCCATGTCTCCCTCGTGTTGCCCCTCACCTTCCGCTCATACCCCGTGTCCCCCTCATGTCACCCCCACTCCCTGCTCATGCCCCGTGTCTCCCTCCTGTACCCCCACCCCCTGCTCATGCCCTGTGTCTCCCTCCTATACCCCCCACCCCCTGTTCATGTCCCGTGTCTCCCTCCTATACCCCCCACCCCTCGCTCATGTCCCGTGTCTCCCTCCTGTTCCCCCCACCCCCCACTCATGCCCCATGTCTCCCTCGTGTTACCCCCCACCCCCGCTCATGCACTGTGTCTCCCTCCTGTTCCCCCCACCCCCGCTCATGCCCCGTGTCTCCCTCCTGTTCCCCCACCCCCCTGCTCATGCCCCGTGTCTCCTTCATGTGCACCCCACCCCCTGCTCATGCTTCGTGTCTCACTCATGTTCCCACACCCCCCGCTCATGCCCCGTGTCTCTCTCCTGTTGCTCCCCACCCCCCACTCATGTCCCGTGTCTCCCTCCTGTCACCCTCCACCCCCCGCTCATGCCCCGTTTCTCCCTCCTGTTCCCCCCACTCCCTCGCTCATCCCCCGTGTCTCCCTCCTGTTGCCGCCCACCCCCAGCTCATGCCCTGTGTCTCCCCTGTTCCCCCACCCCCCGCTCCTGCCCCGTGTTTCTCTCCAGTTGCTCCCCACCCCCCACTCATGCCCAGTGTCTCCCTCCTGTTCCCCCCACCCCCCCCGCTCATGCACAGTGTCTTCTTCGTGTTACCCCCCACCCCCGGCTCATGCCCTGTTTCTCCCTCCTGTTCCCCCCACCCCCCGCTCATGCCCTGTGTCTCCCACCTTTTCCCCCCACCCCCCGCTCATGGCCTGTGTCTCCCCTGTTAACCCCCACCCCCCGGTCATACCCCTTGTCTCCCTCCTTTTCTCACCCACCCCCCAGTCATGCCCCGTGTCTCCCTTCTTTTCTCCCCCACCCCCCCCAGTCATTACCCTTGTCTCCCCTGTTTCCCCCAGCCCCCCGCTCATGCCCCGTGTCTCCCATGTTCACCCCTGCCCCGACTCACGCCCCGTGTCTCCCTGTTCCCCCCACCCCTCGCTCATTCCCCTTGTCTCACCTGTTCCCAACACCCCCTGCTCATGGCCCGTGTCTCTCTTGTTTCCCCCACCGCTCATGCCCCGTGTCTCCCTCCTTTTCACCCCACCTGCTGCTCATGCCCCTTGTCTCCTCTGTTCCACCCACCCCCCGCTCATGCCCTATGTCTCCCCTGCCCCCCACCCCCCACTCATGCCCTGTGTCTCTCTCCTGTTGCGCCCCACCCCCCGCTCATGCCCCGTGTCTCTCTCCTGTTCCCCGCTCCCCCCGCTCATGCCCCGTGTCTCCCTCCTATTGCCCCCACCCCCCGGTCAGGCCCCGTGTCTTCCTCATGTTACCCCCAGCCCCCCGCTCATGCCCCATGTCTTCCTCGTGTAGCCCCCCACCCCCCGCTCATGCCCCGTGTCTCGCTCGTGTTCCCCCACCCCCCACTCATGCCCCGTGTCTCCCTCATGTCGCCCCCCCAACCCCTGCTCGTGCCCCGTGTCTCCCTCCTGCACCCCTACCCCCCGCTCATGCCCCGTGTCTCCCTCCTATACTCCCCACACCCCGCTCATGTCCCGTGTCTGTCTCCTATACCCCCCACCCCCGCTCATGTCCGTGTCTCCCTCCTGTTCCCTCCAACCCCCGCTCATGCCCCATGTCTCCCTCGTGTTACCCCCCACCCCCGCTCATGCCCTGTGTCTCCCTCCTGTTCCCCCCACCCCCCGCTCATGCCCAGTGTCTCCCTCCTGTTCCCCCATCCCCCCGCTCATGCCCAGTGTCTTCTTCGTGTTACCCCCCACCCCCCGCTCATGCCCTGTTTCTCCCTCCTGTTGCCCCCTAGCCCCCGCTCATGCCCTGTGTCTCCCACCTTTTCCCCCCACCCCCAGCTCATGGCCTGTGTCTCCCCTGTTAACCCCCACCCCCCGGTCATACCCCTTGTCTCCCTCCTTTTCTCACCCACCCCCCGGTCATGCCCTGTGTCTCCCTCCTTTTCTCCCCCACCCCCCAGTCATTACCCTTGTCTCCCCTGTTTCCCCCATCCCCCCGCTCATACACTGTGTCTCCCATGTTCCCCCCTGCCCCGACTCACGCCCAGTGTCTCCCTGTTCCCCCCACCCCCGCTCATTCCCCTTGTCTCACCTGTTCCCCCCACCCCCTGCTCATGGCCCGTGTCTCTCTTGTTTCCCCCACCGCTCATGCCCCGTGTCTCCCTTCTTTTCACCCCACCTGCTGCTCATGCCCCTTGTCTCCTCTGTTCCACCCACCCCCCGCTCATGCCCTGTGTCTCCCCTACCCCCCCCACCCCCCCACTCATGCCCCGTGTCTCTCTCCTGTTGCGCCCCACCCCCCGCTCATGCCCCGTGTCTCTCTCCTGTTCCCCGCACCCCCCGCTCATGCCCCGTGTCTCCCTCCTGTTGCCCCCCCCCCGGTCAGGCCCCGTGTCTTCCTCATGTTACCCCCAGCCCCCCGCTCATGCCCCATGTCTTCCTCGTGTAGCCCCTAACCCCCCGCTCATGCCCCGTGTCTCGCTCGTGTTCCCCCACCCCCCACTCATGCCCCGTGTCTCCCTCATGTTCCTCCCACCCCCGCTCATGCCCCGTGTCTCCCTCATGTACCCTCCCACCCCCTGCTCATGACCCGTGTGTCTCCTTTGCCCCCCACCCCCTGCTCATGCCCATGTCTCACTATTGTTCCCCCCACCCCAGCTCATGCCCATTGTCTCTCTCCTTTTTCCACCCCACCCCCGCTCATGCTCCGTGTCTCCCCTGTTCCCCCCACCCCCTGCTCATTCCCCTTGTCTCACCTGTTCCCCCCACCCCCTCCTCATGGCCCGTGTCTCTCTTGTTTCCCCCACCGCTCATGCCCCGTGTCTCCCTCCTTTTCACCCCACCTGCTGCTCATGCCCCTTGTCTCCTCTGTTCCACCCACCCCCCGCTCATGCCCTGTGTCTCCCCTGTTCCCCCACCCCCCGCTCCTGCCCCGTGTTTCTCTCCAGTTGCTCCCCACCCCCCACTCATGCCCAGTGTCTCCCTCCTGTTCCCCCCACCCCCCCCGCTCATGAACAGTGTCTTCTTCGTGTTACCCCCCACCCCCGGCTCATGCCCTGTTTCTCCCTCCTGTTCCCCCCACCCCCCGCTCATGCCCTGTGTCTCCCACCTTTTCCCCCCACCCCCCGCTCATGGCCTGTGTCTCCCCTGTTAACCCCCACCCCCCGGTCATACCCCTTGTCTCCCTCCTTTTCTCACCCACCCCCCAGTCATGCCCCGTGTCTCCCTTCTTTTCTCCCCCACCCCCCCCAGTCATTACCCTTGTCTCCCCTGTTTCCCCCAGCCCCCCGCTCATGCCCCGTGTCTCCCATGTTCACCCCTGCCCCGACTCACGCCCCGTGTCTCCCTGTTCCCCCCACCCCTCGCTCATTCCCCTTGTCTCACCTGTTCCCCCCACCCCCTGCTCATGGCCCGTGTCTCTCTTGTTTCCCCCACCGCTCATGCCCCGTGTCTCCCTCCTTTTCACCCCACCTGCTGCTCATGCCCCTTGTCTCCTCTGTTCCACCCACCCCCCGCTCATGCCCTATGTCTCCCCTGCCCCCCACCCCCCACTCATGCCCTGTGTCTCTCTCCTGTTGCGCCCCACCCCCCGCTCATGCCCCGTGTCTCTCTCCTGTTCCCCGCTCCCCCCGCTCATGCCCCGTGTCTCCCTCCTATTGCCCCCACCCCCCGGTCAGGCCCCGTGTCTTCCTCATGTTACCCCCAGCCCCCCGCTCATGCCCCATGTCTTCCTCGTGTAGCCCCCCACCCCCCGCTCATGCCCCGTGTCTCGCTCGTGTTCCCCCACCCCCCACTCATGCCCCGTGTCTCCCTCATGTCGCCCCCCCAACCCCTGCTCGTGCCCCGTGTCTCCCTCCTGCACCCCTACCCCCCGCTCATGCCCCGTGTCTCCCTCCTATACGCCCCACACCCCGCTCATGTCCCGTGTCTGTCTCCTATACCCCCCACCCCCGCTCATGTCCGTGTCTCCCTCCTGTTCCCTCCAACCCCCGCTCATGCCCCATGTCTCCCTCGTGTTACCCCCCACCCCCGCTCATGCCCTGTGTCTCCCTCCTGTTCCCCCCACCCCCCGCTCATGCCCAGTGTCTCCCTCCTGTTCCCCCATCCCCCCGCTCATGCCCAGTGTCTTCTTCGTGTTACCCCCCACCCCCCGCTCATGCCCTGTTTCTCCCTCCTGTTGCCCCCTAGCCCCCGCTCATGCCCTGTGTCTCCCACCTTTTCCCCCCACCCCAGCTCATGGCCTGTGTCTCCCCTGTTAACCCCCACCCCCCGGTCATACCCCTTGTCTCCCTCCTTTTCTCACCCACCCCCCGGTCATGCCCTGTGTCTCCCTCCTTTTCTCCCCCACCCCCCAGTCATTACCCTTGTCTCCCCTGTTTCCCCCATCCCCCCGCTCATACACTGTGTCTCCCATGTTCCCCCCTGCCCCGACTCACGCCCAGTGTCTCCCTGTTCCCCCCACCCCCGCTCATTCCCCTTGTCTCACCTGTTCCCCCCACCCCCTGCTCATGGCCCGTGTCTCTCTTGTTTCCCCCACCGCTCATGCCCCTTGTCTCCCTTCTTTTCACCCCACCTGCTGCTCATGCCCCTTGTCTCCTCTGTTCCACCCACCCCCCGCTCATGCCCTGTGTCTCCCCTACCCCCCCCACCCCCCCACTCATGCCCCGTGTCTCTCTCCTGTTGCGCCCCACCCCCCGCTCATGCCCCGTGTCTCTCTCCTGTTCCCCGCACCCCCCGCTCATGCCCCGTGTCTCCCTCCTGTTGCCCCCCCCCCGGTCAGGCCCCGTGTCTTCCTCATGTTACCCCCAGCCCCCCGCTCATGCCCCATGTCTTCCTCGTGTAGCCCCTAACCCCCCGCTCATGCCCCGTGTCTCGCTCGTGTTCCCCCACCCCCCACTCATGCCCCGTGTCTCCCTCATGTTCCTCCCACCCCCGCTCATGCCCCGTGTCTCCCTCATGTACCCTCCCACCCCCTGCTCATGACCCGTGTGTCTCCTTTGCCCCCCACCCCCTGCTCATGCCCATGTCTCACTATTGTTCCCCCCACCCCAGCTCATGCCCATTGTCTCTCTCCTTTTTCCACCCCACCCCCGCTCATGCTCCGTGTCTCCCCTGTTCCCCCCACCCCCTGCTCATTCCCCTTGTCTCACCTGTTCCCCCCACCCCCTCCTCATGGCCCGTGTCTCTCTTGTTTCCCCCACCGCTCATGCCCCGTGTCTCCCTCCTTTTCACCCCACCTGCTGCTCATGCCCCTTGTCTCCTCTGTTCCACCCACCCCCCGCTCATGCCCTGTGTCTCCCCTGCCCCCTCCACCCCCCAGTCATGACCCGTGTCTCTCTCCTGTTGCGCCCCACCCCCCGCGTCTCTCTCCTGTTCCCCGCACCCCCCGCTCATGCCCCGTGTTTCCCTCCTGTTGCCTCCACCCCCCCGGTCAGGCCCCGTGTCTTCCTAATGTTACCCCCAGCCCCCCGCTCATGCCCCATGTCTTCCTCGTGTAGCCCCTAACCCCCCGCTCATGCCTCGTGTCTCGCTCGTGTTCCCCCACCCCCCACTCATGCCCCGTGTCTCCCTCGTGTTCCTCCCACCCCCGCTCATGCCCCGTGTCTCCCTCGTGTACCCTCCCACCCCCTGCTCATGACCCGTGTGTCTCCTTTGCCCCCCACCCCCTGCTCATGCCCATGTCTCACTAGTGTTCCCCCCACCCCAGCTCATGCCCCATGTCTCTCTCCTTTTTCCACCCCACCCCCGCTCATGCTCCGTGTCTCCCCTGTTCCCCCATCCCCCACTCATGCCCCGTATCTCCCCTGTTCCTCCCAACTCCCGCTCATGCCCTGTGTCTCCCCTGTTCCCCCCACCCCCCGCTCATGCCCCGTGTTTCCCTCCTGTTACCCCCCACCCCCCGCTCATGCCCCGTGTCTCTGTCTCCCTACTGTTACCTCACCCCCGCTCATGCCCCATGTTTCCCTCGTGTTCCCCCCACCTCTGCTCATGACCCGTGTCTCCCTCATGTTCCCCCCGGGCTCATGACCCGTGTCTCCCGCGTGTTGCCCCTCACCTTCCGCTAATACCCTGTGTCTCCCTCATGTCGCCCCCACTCCCTGCTCATGCCCCGTGTCTCCCTCCTGTACCCCCATCCCCTGCTCATGTCCCGTGTCTCTCTCCTGTTGCCCCCACCCTCTCTCTCATGCCCCGTGTCTCTCCTGTTCCCCCCCGCTCATGTCTCCTCTGTTCCCCCACCCACGCTCATGCCCCGTGTCTCTCTCGTGTTGCCCACACCCCCTGCTCATGCCCCATGTCTCCCTCGTGTTGCCCCCACCCCCCGCTCATGCCCCGTGTCTCCCCTGTTCACCCCCACCCCCCACTCATGCCCCTTGTCACTCCCCTGTCCCCCCCAACCCCCCGCTCATACTCTGTGTCTCTCTCCTGCTCCTCCCCACCCCCCGCTCATTCCCCGTGTCTCGCCTGTTCCCCCCACCCCGTGCTCATGCCCCTCGTCTCTCTCTTGTTCCCCCCACCCCCGCTCATTCCCGTGTCTCTCTCATGTTGCTCCCCACCCCCACTCATGCCCCGTGTCTCCCTCCTGTCACCCCCCACCCCCCGCTGATGCCCCGTGTCTCCCTCCTGTTCCCCCCACCCCCGCTCATGCCCCGTGTCTCCCTCGTGTTGCCCCTCACCCCCCGCTCATGCCCCGTGTCTCACTCGTGTGGCCCCCATCCCCCGATTATGCCCCGTGTCTCCCTCGTGTTGCCCCCACCCCTCGCTCATGCCCCATGTCTGCCCTGTTCCCCCCACCCCCGCTCATGCCCCATGTCTCCCTCGTGTTGCCCCCACCCTCTGCTCATGCCCCATGTCTCCCTAGTGTTCCCCGCACCCCAGCTCATGCCCCGTGTCTCTCTCCTTTTTCCACCCCAACCCCGCTCATGCTTCGTGTCTCCCCTGTTCCCGCCCACCCCCGCTCATGCTCCGTGTCTCCCCTGTTCCCCCCACCCCCACTCATGCCCCGTATCTCCCCTGTTCCCCCCACTCCCGCTCATGCCCTGTGTCTCCCCTGTTCCCCCCACCCCCTGCTCATGCCCCGTGTTTCCCTCCTGTTACCCCCCACTCCCCGCTCATGCCCCGTGTCTCCCTACTGTTCCCCCACCCCCGCTCATGCCCCATGTTTCCCTCGTGTTCCCCCACCCCTGCTCATGACCCGTGTCTCCCTCATGTTCCCCCCCTTTGCTCATGACCCGTGTCTCCCTCGTGTTGCCCCTCATCTTCCGCTCATACCCTGTGTCTCCCTCATGTTGCCCCCACTTCCTGCTCATGCCCCGTGTCTCCCTCCTGTACCCCCACCCCCGCTCATGCCCCGTGTCTCTCTCCTGCTGCCCCCACCCTCTCTCTCATGCCCCGTGTCTCTCCTGTTCCCCCCCGCTCATGTCTCCTCTGTTCCCCCACCCACGCTCATGTCCCATGTCTCCCTTGTGTTGCCCACACCCCATGCTCATGCCCCATGTCTCCCTCGTGTTGCCCCCACCCCCTGCTCATGCCCCGTGTCTCCCCTGTTCACCCCCACCCTCCGCTCATGCCCCTTGTCACTCCCCTGTCCTCCCCAATCCCCCGCTCATACTCTGTGTCTCTCTCCTGCTCCTCCACACCCCCCGCTCATGCCCCGTGTCTCGCCTCTTCCCCCCACCCCGTGCTCATGCCCCTCGTCTCTCTCTTGTTCCCCCCACCCCTGCTCATTCCCGTGTCTCCCTCCTGTTCCCCCCACCCCCCTCTCATGCCCTGTGGCTCCCTCCTGTGCACCCCACCCCCTGCTCATGCTTCGTGTCTCCCTCATGTTCCCCCAACCCCGCTCATGCCCCGTGTCTCTCTCCTGTTGCTCCCCACCCCCCACTCATGCCCCGTGTCTCCCTCCTGTCACCCCCCACCCCCCGCTGATGCCCCGTGTCTCCCTCCTGTTCCCTCCACCCCCGCTCATGCCCCGTGTCTCCCTCGTGTTGCCCCTCACCCCCCGCTCATGCCCCGTGTCTCCCTCGTGTGGCCCCCACCCCCCGATTATGCCCCGTGTCTCCCTCGTGTTGCCCCCACCCCTCGCTCATGCCCCATGTCTCCCTCATGTTGCCCCCACCCCCGTTCATGCCCCATGTCTCCCTCGTGTTGCTCCCCACCCCCGCTCATGTCCCATGTCTCCCTCGTGATGCCCCCACTCATGCCCTGTGTCTCCCTCGTGTTACCCCCACCCCCGCTCATGCCCCGTGTCTGCCCTGTTCCCCCCACCCCCCAAGTATGCCCCGTGTCTCCCTCGTGTTGCCCCCACCCCTCACTCATGCCTCGTGTCTGCCCTGTTCCCCCCACCCTTCACTCATGCCCCGTGTCTGCCCTGTTCCCCCCACCCCCCGCTCATGCCCCGTGTCTCCCTTGTGTTGTCCCCACCCCCCGCTCATTCCCCGTGTCTCCCTCGTGTTGCCCCCCACCCTCGCTCATGCTCCGTGTCTCCCTCGTGTTGCCCCCCACACCCCGCTCATGCCCCATGTCTCCCTCGTGTAACCCCCCACCCCCGCTCATGCCACCTTGTCTGCCCTGTTCCCCCCACCACCATTCATGCCCCGTATCTCCCCTGTTCCCCCCCCACTCCCGCTCATGCCCTGTGTCTCCCCTGTTCCCCCCACCCCCTGCTCATGCCCCGTGTTTCCCTCCTGTTACCCCCAACCCCCGCTCATGCCCTGTGTCTCCCTACTGTCCCCCCACCCCCGCTCATGCCCCATGTTTCCCTCCTGTTCCCCCCACCCCTGCTCATGACCCGTGTCTCCCTCATGTTCCCCCCCACCCCGGCTCATGACCCATGTCTCCCTCGTGTTGCCCCTCACCTTCCGCTCATACCCCGTGTCTCCATCATGTCGCCCCCACTCCCTGCTCATGCCCCGTGTCTCCCTCCTGTACCCCCACCCCCTGCTCATGCCCTGTGTCTCCCTCCTATACCCCCCTCCCTCTGCTCATGTCCTGTGTCTCCCTCCTATACCCCCCACCCCCCGCTCATGTCCCGTGTCTCCCTCCTGTTCCCCCCCACCCCCCGCTCATGCCCCATGTCTCCCTCGCGTTACCCCCCACCCCCGCTCATGCCCTGTGTCTCCCTCCTGTTCCCCCACCCCCCACTCATGCCCCGTGTATCCCTCCTGTTTCCCCACCCCCCTGCTCATGCCCCGTGTCTCCTTCCTGTGCACCCCACACCATGCTCATGCTTCGTGTCTCCCTCATGTTCCCCCACCCCCTGCTCATGCCCCGTGTCTCTCTCCTGTCGCTCCCCACCCCCCACTCATGCCCCGTGTCTCCCTCCTGTCACCCCCCACCCCCCGCTCATGCCCAGTGTCTCCCTCCTGTTCCCCCCACTCCCCCGCTCATGCCCCATGTCTTCTTCGTGTTACCCCCCACCCCCCTGCTCATGCCCCGTGTCTCCCTCCTGTTGCCCCCCACCCCCAGCTCATGCCCTGTGTCTCCCCTGTTCCCCCACCCCCGCTCCTGCCCCGTGTTTCTCTCCTGTTGCTCCCCACCCCCCACTCATGCCCCGTGTCTCCCTCCTGTCACCCCCCAACCCCCGCTCATGCCCCGTGTCTCCCTCCTGTTCCCCCCACCCCCGCTCATGCCCTGTGTCTCCCTCGTTTTGCCCCTCACCCCCGCTCATGCCCCGTGTCTCCCTCGTGTGTCCCCCACACACCCGATTATGCCCTATGTCTCCCTCGTGTTGCCCCCACCCCTCGCTCATGCCCCGTGTCTACCCTGTCCCCCCCACCCTCCACTCATGCCCCGTGTCTGCCCTGTTCCTCCCACCCACCGCTCATGCCCCGTGTCTCCCTCGTGTTGCCCCCACCCCCCGTTCATGCCCCATGTCTCCCTTGTGTTGCTCCCCACCCCCGCTCATGCCCCGTGTCTCCCTCGTGTTGCCCCCACCCCTCGCTCATGCCCCATGTCTGCCCTGTTCCCCCCACCCCCGCTCATGCCCCATGTCTCCCTCATGTTGCCCCCAGCCCGTGCTCATGCAACATGTCTCCCTAGTGTTCCCCCCACCCCAGCTCATGCCGTGTGTCTCTCTCCTTTTTCCACCCCACCCCCTGCTCATGCTCCGTGTCTCACCTGTTCCCGCCCACCCCCGTTCATGCCCCGTATCTCCCCTGTTCCCCCCCACTCCCACTCATGCCCTGTGTCTCCCCTGTTCCCCCCACCCCCCGCTAATGCCCCGTGTTTCCCTCCTGTTACCCCCCACCCCCCCGCTCATGCCCCGTTTCTCCCTACTGTTCCCCCACCCCCGCTCAATCCCCATGTTTCCCTCGTGTTCCCCCCACCCCAGCTCATGCCCCATGTCTCTCTCCTTTTTCCACCCCACCCCCGCTCATGCTCCGTGTCTCCCCTGTTCCCCCATCCCCCACTCATGCCCCGTATCTCCCTGTTCCTCCCCACTCCCGCTCATGCCCTGTGTCTCCCCTGTTCCCCCCACCCCCCGCTCATGCCCCGTGTTTCCCTCCTGTTACCCCCCACCCCCCACTCATCCCCCGTGTCTCTGTCTCCCTACTGTTCCCTCACCCCCGCTCATGCCCCATGTTTCCCTCGTGTTCCCCCCACCTCTGCTCATGACCCGTGTCTCCCTCATGTTCCCCCCGGGCTCATGACCCGTGTCTCCCTCGTGTTGCCCCTCACCTTCCGCTCATACCCTGTGTCTCCCTCATGTCGCCCCCACTCCCTGCTCATGCCCCGTGTCTCCCTCCTGTACCCCCATCCCCTGCTCATGCCCCGTGTCTCTCTCCTGTTGCCCCCACCCTCTCTCTCATGCCCCGTGTCTCTCCTGTTCCCCCCCGCTCATGTCTCCTCTGTTCCCCCACCCACGCTCATGCCCCGTGTCTCTCTCGTGTTGCCCACACCCCCTGCTCATGCCCCATGTCTCCCTCGTGTTGCCCCCACCCCCCGCTCATGCCCCGTGTCTCCCCTGTTCACCCCCACCCCCCACTCATGCCCCTTGTCACTCCCCTGTCCCCCCCAACCCCCCGCTCATACTCTGTGTCTCTCTCCTGCTCCTCCCCACCCCCCGCTCATTCCCCGTGTCTCGCCTGTTCCCCCCACCCCGTGCTCATGCCCCTCGTCTCTCTCTTGTTCCCCCCACCCCCGCTCATTCCCGTGTCTCTCTCCTGTTGCTCCCCACCCCCACTCATGCCCCGTGTCTCCCTCCTGTCACCCCCCACCCCCCGCTGATGCCCCGTGTCTCCCTCCTGTTCCCCCCACCCCCGCTCATGCCCCGTGTCTCCCTCGTGTTGCCCCTCACCCCCCGATCATGCCTCGTGTCTCACTCGTGTGGCCCCCATCCCCCGATTATGCCCCGTGTCTCCCTCGTGTTGCCCCCACCCCTCGCTCATGCCCGATGTCTGCCCTGTTCCCCCCACCCCCTCTCATGCCCCATGTCTCCCTCGTGTTGCCCCCACCCTCTGCTCATGCCCCATGTCTCCCTAGTGTTCCCCGCACCCCAGCGCATGCCCCGTGTCTCTCTCCTTTTTCCACCCCAACCCCGCTCATGCTCCGTGTCTCCCCTGTTCCCGCCCACCCCCGCTCATGCTCCGTGTCTCCCCTGTTCCCCCCACCCCCACTCATGCCCCGTATCTCCCCTGTTCCCCCCACTCCCGCTCATGCCCTGTGTCTCCCCTGTTCCCCCACCCCCTGCTCATGCCCCGTGTTTCCCTCCTGTTACCCCCCACCCCCCGCTCATGCCCCGTGTCTCCCTACTGTTCCCCCACCCCCGCTCATGCCCCATGTTTCCCTCGTGTTCCCCCACCCCTGCTCATGACCCGTGTCTCCCTCATGTTCCCCCCCTTTGCTCATGACCCGTGTCTCCCTTGTGTTGCCCCTCATCTTCCGCTCATACCCTGTGTCTCCCTCATGTTGCCCCCACTTCCTGCTCATGCCCCGTGTCTCCCTCCTGTACCCCCACCCCCGCTCATGCCCCGTGTCTCTCTCCTGCTGCCCCCACCCTCTCTCTCATGCCCCGTGTCTCCCCTGTTCACCCCCACCCCCCACTCATGCCCCTTGTCACTCCCCTGTCCCCCCCAACCCCCCGCTCATACTCTGTGTCTCTCTCCTGCTCCTCCCCACCCCCCGCTCATTCCCCGTGTCTCGCCTGTTCCCCCCACCCCGTGCTCATGCCCCTCGTCTCTCTCTTGTTCCCCCCACCCCCGCTCATTCCCGTGTCTCTCTCCTGTTGCTCCCCACCCCCACTCATGCCCCGTGTCTCCCTCCTGTCACCCCCCACCCCCCGCTGATGCCCCGTGTCTCCCTCCTGTTCCCCCCACCCCCGCTCATGCCCCGTGTCTCCCTCGTGTTGCCCCTCACCCCCCGATCATGCCTCGTGTCTCACTCGTGTGGCCCCCATCCCCCGATTATGCCCCGTGTCTCCCTCGTGTTGCCCCCACCCCTCGCTCATGCCCGATGTCTGCCCTGTTCCCCCCACCCCCTCTCATGCCCCATGTCTCCCTCGTGTTGCCCCCACCCTCTGCTCATGCCCCATGTCTCCCTAGTGTTCCCCGCACCCCAGCGCATGCCCCGTGTCTCTCTCCTTTTTCCACCCCAACCCCGCTCATGCTCCGTGTCTCCCCTGTTCCCGCCCACCCCCGCTCATGCTCCGTGTCTCCCCTGTTCCCCCCACCCCCACTCATGCCCCGTATCTCCCCTGTTCCCCCCACTCCCGCTCATGCCCTGTGTCTCCCCTGTTCCCCCACCCCCTGCTCATGCCCCGTGTTTCCCTCCTGTTACCCCCCACCCCCCGCTCATGCCCCGTGTCTCCCTACTGTTCCCCCACCCCCGCTCATGCCCCATGTTTCCCTCGTGTTCCCCCACCCCTGCTCATGACCCGTGTCTCCCTCATGTTCCCCCCCTTTGCTCATGACCCGTGTCTCCCTTGTGTTGCCCCTCATCTTCCGCTCATACCCTGTGTCTCCCTCATGTTGCCCCCACTTCCTGCTCATGCCCCGTGTCTCCCTCCTGTACCCCCACCCCCGCTCATGCCCCGTGTCTCTCTCCTGCTGCCCCCACCCTCTCTCTCATGCCCCGTGTCTCTCCTGTTCCCCCCCGCTCATGTCTCCTCTGTTCCCCCACCCACGCTCATGTCCCATGTCTCCCTTGTGTTGCCCACACCCCATGCTCATGCCCCATGTCTCCCTCGTGTTGCCCCCACCCCCTGCTCATGCCCCGTGTCTCCCCTGTTCACCCCCACCCTCCGCTCATGCCCCTTGTCACTCCCCTGTCCTCCCCAATCCCCCGCTCATACTCTGTGTCTCTCTCCTGCTCCTCCACACCCCCCGCTCATGCCCCGTGTCTCGCCTGTTCCCCCCACCCCATGCTCATGCCCCTCGTCTCTCTCTTGTTCCCCCCACCCCTGCTCATTCCCGTGTCTCCCTCCTGTTCCCCCCACCCCCCGCTCATGCCCTGTGGCTCCCTCCTGTGCACCCCACCCCCTGCTCATGCTTCGTGTCTCCCTCATGTTCCCCCAACCCCGCTCATGCCCCGTGTCTCTCTCCTGTTGCTCCCCACCCCCCACTCATGCCCCGTGTCTCCCTCCTGTCACCCCCCACCCCCCGCTGATGCCCCGTGTCTCCCTCCTGTTCCCTCCACCCCCGCTCATGCCCCGTGTCTCCCTCGTGTTGCCCCTCAACCCCGCTCATGCCCCGTGTCTCCCTCGTGTGGCCCCCACCCCCCGATTATGCCCCGTGTCTCCCTCGTGTTGCCCCCACCCCTCGCTCATGCCCCATGTCTCCCTCGTGTTGCCCCCATCCCCGTTCATGCCCCATGTCTCCCTCGTGTTGCTCCCCACCCCCCGCTCATGTCCCATGTCTCCCTCGTGATGCCCCCACTCATGCCCTGTGTCTCCCTCGTGTTACCCCCACCCCCGCTCATGCCCCGTGTCTGCCCTGTTCCCCCCACCCTTCACTCATGCCCCGTTCCCCCCACCCTCCGCTCATGCCCCGTGTCTCCCTCGTGTTGTCCCCACCCCTCGCTCATTCCCCGTGTCTCCCTCGTGTTGCCCCCCACCCTCGCTCATGCTCCGTGTCTCCCTCGTGTTGCCCCCCACATCCCGCTCATGCCCCATGTCTCCCTCGTGTAACCCCCCACCCCCGCTCATGCCACCTTGTCTGCCCTGTTCCCCCACCCCCCATTCATGCCCCGTATCTCCCCTGTTCCCCCCCACTCCCGCTCATGCCCTGTGTCTCCCCTGTTCCCCCCACCCCCTGCTCATGCCCCGTGTTTCCCTCCTGTTACCCCCAACCCCCGCTCATGCCCTGTGTCTCCCTACTGTCCCCCCACCCCCGCTCATGCCCCATGTTTCCCTCCTGTTCCCCCCACCCCTGCTCATGACCCGTGCCTCCCTCATGTTCCCCCCCACCCCGGCTCATGACCCATGTCTCCCTCGTGTTGCCCCTCACCTTCCGCTCATACCCCGTGTCTCCATCATGTCGCCCCCACTCCCTGCTCATGCCCCGTGTCTCCCTCATGTACCCCCACCCCCTGCTCATGCCCTGTGTCTCCCTCCTATACCCCCTCCCTCTGCTCATGTCCTGTGTCTCCCTCCTATACCCCCCACCCCCCGCTCATGTCCCGTGTCTCCCTCCTGTTCCCCCCCACCCCCCGCTCATGCCCCATGTCTCCCTCGCGTTACCCCCCACCCCTGCTCATGCCCTGTGTCTCCCTCCTGTTCCCCCACCCCCTGCTCATGCCCCGTGTATCCCTCCTGTTTCCCCACCCCCCTGCTCATGCCCTGTGTCTCCTTCCTGTGCAGCCCACACCATGCTCATGCTTCGTGTCTCCCTCATGTTCCCCCACCCCCTGCTCATTCCCCGTGTCTCTCTCCTGTCGCTCCCCACCCCCCACTCATGCCGCGTGTCTCCCTCCTGTCACCCCCCACCCCCGCTCATGCCCAGTGTCTCCCTCCTGTTCCCCCCACTCCCCCGCTCATGCCCCATGTCTTCTTCGTGTTACCCCCCACCCCCCTGCTCATGCCCCGTGTCTCCCTCCTGTTGCCCCCCACCCCCAGCTCATGCCCCATGTCTCCCTCCTGTTACCCCCACCCCCGCTCATGCCCTGTGTCTCCCTCGTTTTGCCCCTCACCCCCGCTCATGTCCCGTGTCTCCCTCGTGTGTCCCCCACACACCCGATTATGCCCTATGTCTCCCTCGTGTTGCCCCCACCCCTCGCTCATGCCCCGTGTCTACCCTGTTCCCCCACCCCCCGCTCCTGCCCCGTGTTTCTCTCCTGTTGCTCCCCACCCCCCACTCATGCCCCGTGTCTCCCTCCTGTTCCCCCCACCCCCGCTCATGCCCTGTGTCTCCCTCGTTTTGCCCCTCACCCCCGCTCATGCCCCGTGTCTCCCTCGTGTGTCCCCCACACACCCGATTATGCCCTATGTCTCCCTCGTGTTGCCCCCACCCCTCGCTCATGCCCCGTGTCTACCCTGTTCCCCCCACCCTCCACTCATGCCCCGTGTCTGCCCTGTTCCTCCCACCCACCGCTCATGCCCCGTGTCTCCCTCGTGTTGCCCCCACCCCCCGTTCATGCCCCATGTCTCCCTTGTGTTGCTCCCCACCCCCGCTCATGCCCCGTGTCTCCCTCGTGTTGACCCCACCCCTCGCTCATGCCCCATGTCTGCCCTGTTCCCCCCACCCCCGCTCATGCCCCATGTCTCCCTCATGTTGCCCCCAGCCCGTGCTCATGCCACATGTCTCCCTAGTGTTCCCCCCACCCCAGCTCATGCCCTGTGTCTCTCTCCTTTTTCCACCCCACCCCCTGCTCATGCTCCGTGTCTCACCTGTTCCCGCCCACCCCCGCTCATGCTCCGTGTCTCCCCTGTTCCCCCCACCCCCACTCATGCCCCGTATCTCCCCTGTTCCCCCCCACTCCCACTCATGCCCTGTGTCTCCCCTGTTCCCCCCACCCCCCGCTAATGCCCCGTGTTTCCCTCCTGTTACCCCCCACCCCCCTGCTCATGCCCCGTTTCTCCCTACTGTTCCCCACCCCCGCTCATGCCCCATGTTTCCCTCGTGTTCCCCCCACCCCAGCTCATGCCCCATGTCTCTCTCCTTTTTCCACCCCACCCCCGCTCATGCTCCGTGTCTCCCCTGTTCCCCCATCCCCCACTCATGCCCCGTATCTCCCTGTTCCTCCCCACTCCCGCTCATGCCCTGTGTCTCCCCTGTTCCCCCCACCCCCCGCTCATGCCCCGTGTTTCCCTCCTGTTACCCCCACCCCCCGCTCATGCCCCGTGTCTCTGTCTCCCTACTGTTCCCTCACCCCCGCTCATGCCCCATGTTTCCCTCGTGTTCCCCCCACCTCTGCTCATGACCCGTGTCTCCCTCATGTTCCCCCCGGGCTCATGACCCGTGTCTCCCTCGTGTTGCCCCTCACCTTCCGCTCATACCCTGTGTCTCCCTCATGTCGCCCCCACTCCCTGCTCATGCCCCGTGTCTCCCTCCTGTACCCCCATCCCCTGCTCATGCCCCGTGTCTCTCTCCTGTTGCCCCCACCCTCTCTCTCATGCCCCGTGTCTCTCCTGTTCCCCCCGCTCATGTCTCCTCTGTTCCCCCACCCACGCTCATGCCCCGTGTCTCTCTCGTGTTGCCCACACCCCCTGCTCATGCCCCATGTCTCCCTCGTGTTGCCCCCACCCCCCGCTCATGCCCCGTGTCTCCCCTGTTCACCCCCACCCCCCACTCATGCCCCTTGTCACTCCCCTGTCCCCCCCAACCCCCCGCTCATACTCTGTGTCTCTCTCCTGCTCCTCCCCACCCCCCGCTCATTCCCCGTGTCTCGCCTGTTCCCCCCACCCCGTGCTCATGCCCCTCGTCTCTCTCTTGTTCCCCCCACCCCCGCTCATTCCCGTGTCTCTCTCCTGTTGCTCCCCACCCCCACTCATGCCCCGTGTCTCCCTCCTGTCACCCCCCACCCCCCGCTGATGCCCCGTGTCTCCCTCCTGTTCCCCCCACCCCCGCTCATGCCCTGTGTCTCCCTCGTGTTGCCCCTCACCCCCCGCTCATGCCCCGTGTCTCACTCGTGTGGCCCCCATCCCCCGATTATGCCCCGTGTCTCTCTCGTGTTGCCCCCACCCCTCGCTCATGCCCCATGTCTGCCCTGTTCCCCCCACCCCCGCTCATGCCCCATATCTCCCTCGTGTTGCCCCCACCCTCTGCTCATGCCCCATGTCTCCCTAGTGTTCCCCGCACCCCAGCTCATGCCCCGTGTCTCTCTCCTTTTTCCACCCCAACCCCGCTCATGCTCCGTGTCTCCCCTGTTCCCGCCCACCCCCGCTCATGCTCCGTGTCTCCCCTGTTCCCCCCACCCCCACTCATGCCCCGTATCTCCCCTGTTCCCCCCACTCCCGCTCATGCCCAGTGTCTCCCCTGTTCCCCCCACCCCCTGCTCATGCCCCGTGTTTCCCTCCTGTTACCCCCCACCCCCCGCTCATGCCCCGTGTCTCCCTACTGTTCCCCCACCCCCGCTCATGCCCCATGTTTCCCTCGTGTTCCCCCACCCCTGCTCATGACCCGTGTCTCCCTCATGTTCCCCCCCTTTGCTCATGACCCGTGTCTCCCTTGTGTTGCCCCTCATCTTCCGCTCATACCCTGTGTCTCCCTCATGTTGCCCCCACTTCCTGCTCATGCCCCGTGTCTCCCTCCTGTACCCCACCCCCGCTCATGCCCCGTGTCTCTCTCCTGCTGCCCCCACCCTCTCTCTCATGCCCCGTGTCTCTCCTGTTCCCCCCCGCTCATGTCTCCTCTGTTCCCCCACCCACGCTCATGTCCCATGTCTCCCTTGTGTTGCCCACACCCCATGCTCATGCCCCATGTCTCCCTCGTGTTGCCCCCACCCCCTGCTCATGCCCCGTGTCTCCCCTGTTCACCCCCACCCTCCGCTCATGCCCCTTGTCACTCCCCTGTCCTCCCCAATCCCCCGCTCATACTCTGTGTCTCTCTCCTGCTCCTCCACACCCCCCGCTCATGCCCCGTGTCTCGCCTGTTCCCCCCACCCCATGCTCATGCCCCTCGTCTCTCTCTTGTTCCCCCCACCCCTGCTCATTCCCGTGTCTCCCTCCTGTTCCCCCCACCCCCCGCTCATGCCCTGTGGCTCCCTCCTGTGCACCCCACCCCCTGCTCATGCTTCGTGTCTCCCTCATGTTCCCCCAACCCCGCTCATGCCCCGTGTCTCTCTCCTGTTGCTCCCCACCCCCCACTCATGCCCCGTGTCTCCCTCCTGTCACCCCCCACCCCCCGCTGATGCCCCGTGTCTCCCTCCTGTTCCCTCCACCCCCGCTCATGCCCCGTGTCTCCCTCGTGTTGCCCCTCACCCCCGCTCATGCTCCGTGTCTCCCTCGTGTGGCCCCCACCCCACGATTATGCCCCGTGTCTCCCTCGTGTTGCCCCCACCCCTCGCTCATGCCCCATGTCTCCCTCGTGTTGCCCCCATCCCCGTTCATGCCCCATGTCTCCCTCGTGTTGCTCCCCACCCCCCGCTCATGTCCCATGTCTCCCTCGTGATGCCCCCACTCATGCCCTGTGTCTCCCTCGTGTTACCCCCACCCCCGCTCATGCCCTGTGTCTGCCCTGTTCCCCCCACCCCCCAAGTATGCCCCGTGTCTCCCTCGTGTTGCCCCCACCCCTCACTCATGCCCCGTGTCTGCCCTGTTCCCCCCACCCTTCACTCATGCCCCGTGTCTGCCCTGTTCCCCCCACCCCCCGCTCATGCCCCGTGTCTCCCTCGTGTTGTCCCCACCCCCCGCTCATTCCCCGTGTCTCCCTTGTGTTGCCCCCCACCCTCGCTCATGCTCCGTGTCTCCCTCGAGTTGCCCCCACATCCCGCTCATGCCCCATGTCTCCCTCGTGTAACCCCCCACCCCCGCTCATGCCACCTTGTCTGCCCTGTTCCCCCACCCCCCATTCATGCCCCGTATCTCCCCTGTTCCCCCCCACTCCCGCTCATGCCCTGTGTCTCCCCTGTTCCCCCCACCCCCTGCTCATGCCCCATGTTTCCCTCCTGTTACCCCCAACCCCCGCTCATGCCCTGTGTCTCCCTACTGTCCCCCCACCCCCGCTCATGCCCCATGTTTCCCTCCTGTTCCCCCCACCCCTGCTCATGACCCGTGTCTCCCTCATGTTCCCCCCCACCCCGGCTCATGACCCATGTCTCCCTCGTGTTGCCCCTCACCTTCCGCTCATACCCCGTGTCTCCATCATGTCGCCCCCACTCCCTGCTCATGCCCCGTGTCTCCCTCATGTACCCCCACCCCCTGCTCATGCCCTGTGTCTCCCTCCTATACCCCCCTCCCTCTGCTCATGTCCTGTGTCTCCCTCCTATACCCCCCACCCCCCGCTCTTGTCCCGTGTCTCCCTCCTGTTCCCCCCCACCCCCCGCTCATGCCCCATGTCTCCCTCGCGTTACCCCCCACCCCCGCTCATGCCCTGTGTCTCCCTCCTGTTCCCCCACCCCCCGCTCATGCCCCGTGTATCCCTCCTGTTTCCCCACCCCCCTGCTCATGCCCCGTGTCTCCTTCCTGTGCACCCCACACCATGCTCATGCTTCGTGTCTCCCTCATGTTCCCCCACCCCCTGCTCATGCCCCGTGTCTCTCTCCTGTCGCTCCCCACCCCCCACTCATGCCCCGTGTCTCCCTCCTGTCACCCCCCACCCCCCGCTCATGCCCAGTGTCTCCCTCCTGTTCCCCCCACTCCCCCGCTCATGCCCCATGTCTTCTTCGTGTTACCCCCACCCCCCTGCTCATGCCCCGTGTCTCCCTCCTGTTGCCCCCCACCCCCCGCTCATGCCCCGTTTCTCCCTACTGTTCCCCCACCCCCGCTCATGCCCCATGTTTCCCTCGTGTTCCCCCCACCCCTGCTCATGACCCGTGTCTCCCTCATGTTCCCCCCCGGCTCATGACCCGTGTCTCCCTCGTGTTGCCCCTCACCTTCCGCTCATACCCTGTGTCTCCCTCATGTCGCCCCCACTCCCTGCTCATACCCCGTGTCTCCCTCCTGTACCCCCACCCCCCGCTCATGCCCCGTGTCTCTCTCCTGCTGCCCCCACCCTCTCTCTCATGCCCCGTGTCTCTCCTGTTCCCCCCGCTCATGTCTCCTCTGTTCCCTCACCCACGCTCATTCCCCGTGTCTCCCTCATGTTGCCCACACCCCCTGCTCATGCCCCATGTCTCCCTCCTGTTCCCCCCACCCCTGCTCATGACCCGTGTCTCCCTCATGTTCCCCCCCACCCCGGCTCATGACCCTTGTCTCCCTCGTGTTGCCCCTCACCTTCCGCTCATACCCCGTGTCTCCATCATGTCGCCCCCACTCCCTGCTCATGCCCCGTGTCTCCCTCATGTACCCCCACCCCCTGCTCATGCCCTGTGTCTCCCTCCTATACCCCCCTCCCTCTGCTCATGTCCTGTGTCTCCCTCCTATACCCCCCACCCCCCGCTCATGTCCCGTGTCTCCCTCCTGTTCCTCCCCACCCCCCGCTCATGCCCCATGTCTCCCTCGCGTTACCCCCCACCCCCGCTCATGCCCTGTGTCTCCCTCCTGTACCCCCACCCCCTGCTCATGCCCCGTGTATCCCTCCTGTTTCCCCACCCCCCTGCTCATGCCCCGTGTCTCCTTCCTGTGCAGCCCACACCATGCTCATGCTTCGTGTCTCCCTCATGTTCCCCCACCCCCTGCTCATGCCCCATGTCTCTCTCCTGTCGCTCCCCACCCCCCACTCATGCCCCGTGTCTCCCTCCTGTCACCCCCCACCCCCGCTCATGCCCAGTGTCTCCCTCCTGTTCCCCCCACTCCCCCGCTCATGCCCCATGTCTTCTTCGTGTTACCCCCCACCCCCCTGCTCATGCCCCGTGTCTCCCTCCTGTTGCCCCCCACCCCCAGCTCATGCCCCGTGTCTCCCTCCTGTTACCCCCACCCCCGCTCATGCCCTGTGTCTCCCTCGTTTTGCCCCTCACCCCCGCTCATGCCCCGTGTCTCCCTCGTGTGTCCCCCACACACCCGATTATGCCCTATGTCTCCCTCGTGTTGCCCCCACCCCTCGCTCATGCCCCGTGTCTACCCTGTTCCCCCACCCCCCGCTCCTGCCCCGTGTTTCTCTCCTGTTGCTCCCCACCCCCCACTCATGCCCCGTGTCTCCCTCCTGTTCCCCCCACCCCCGCTCATGCCCTGTGTCTCCCTCGTTTTGCCCCTCACCCCCGCTCATGCCCCGTGTCTCCCTCGTGTGTCCCCCACACACCCGATTATGCCCTATGTCTCCCTCGTGTTGCCCCCACCCCTCGCTCATGCCCCGTGTCTACCCTGTTCCCCCCACCCTCCACTCATGCCCCGTGTCTGCCCTGTTCCTCCCACCCACCGCTCATGCCCCGTGTCTCCCTCGTGTTGCCCCCACCCCCCGTTCATGCCCCATGTCTCCCTTGTGTTGCTCCCCACCCCCGCTCATGCCCCGTGTCTCCCTCATGTTGCCCCCACCCCTCGCTCATGCCCCATGTCTGCCCTGTTCCCCCCACCCCCGCTCATGCCCCATGTCTCCCTCATGTTGCCCCCAGCCCGTGCTCATGCCACATGTCTCCCTAGTGTTCCCCCCACCCCAGCTCATGCCCTGTGTCTCTCTCCTTTTTCTACCCCACCCCCTGCACATGCTCCGTGTCTCACCTGTTCCCGCCCACCCCCGCTCATGCTCCGTGTCTCCCCTGTTCCCCCCACCCCCACTCATGCCCCGTATCTCCCCTGTTCCCCCCCACTCCCACTCATGCCCTGTGTCTCCCCTGTTCCCCCCACCCCCCGCTAATGCCCCGTGTTTCCCTCCTGTTACCCCCCACCCCCCCGCTCATGCCCCGTTTCTCCCTACTGTTCCCCCACCCCCGCTCATGCCCCATGTTTCCCTCGTGTTCCCCCCACCCCAGCTCATGCCCCATGTCTCTCTCCTTTTTCCACCCCACCCCCGCTCATGCTCCGTGTCTCCCCTGTTCCCCCATCCCCCACTCATGCCCCGTATCTCCCTGTTCCTCCCCACTCCCGCTCATGCCCTGTGTCTCCCCTGTTCCCCCCACCCCCCGCTCATGCCCCGTGTTTCCCTCCTGTTACCCCCCACCCCCCGCTCATGCCCCGTGTCTCTGTCTCCCTACTGTTCCCTCACCCCCGCTCATGCCCCATGTTTCCCTCGTGTTCCCCCCACCTCTGCTCATGACCCGTGTCTCCCTCATGTTCCCCCCGGGCTCATGACCCGTGTCTCCCTCGTGTTGCCCCTCACCTTCCGCTCATACCCTGTGTCTCCCTCATGTCGCCCCCACTCCCTGCTCATGCCCCGTGTCTCCCTCCTGTACCCCCATCCCCTGCTCATGCCCCGTGTCTCTCTCCTGTTGCCCCCACCCTCTCTCTCATGCCCCGTGTCTCTCCTGTTCCCCCCGCTCATGTCTCCTCTGTTCCCCCACCCACGCTCATGCCCCGTGTCTCTCTCGTGTTGCCCACACCCCCTGCTCATGCCCCATGTCTCCCTCGTGTTGCCCCCACCCCCCGCTCATGCCCCGTGTCTCCCCTGTTCACCCCCACCCCCCACTCATGCCCCTTGTCACTCCCCTGTTCCCCCCAACCCCCCGCTCATACTCTGTGTCTCTCTCCTGCTCCTCCCCACCCCCCGCTCATTCCCCGTGTCTCGCCTGTTCCCCCCACCCCGTGCTCATGCCCCTCGTCTCTCTCTTGTTCCCCCCACCCCCGCTCATTCCCGTGTCTCTCTCCTGTTGCTCCCCACCCCCACTCATGCCCCGTGTCTCCCTCCTGTCACCCCCCACCCCCCGCTGATGCCCCGTGTCTCCCTCCTGTTCCCCCCACCCCCGCTCATGCCCCGTGTCTCCCTCGTGTTGCCCCTCACCCCCCGCTCATGCCCCGTGTCTCACTCGTGTGGCCCCCATCCCCCGATTATGCCCCGTGTCTCCCTCGTGTTGCCCCCACCCCTCGCTCATGCCCCATGTCTGCCCTGTTCCCCCCACCCCCGCTCATGCCCCATGTCTCCCTCGTGTTGCCCCCACCCTCTGCTCATGCCCCATGTCTCCCTAGTGTTCCCCGCACCCCAGCTCATGCCCCGTGTCTCTCTCCTTTTTCCACCCCAACCCCGCTCATGCTCCGTGTCTCCCCTGTTCCCGCCCACCCCCGCTCATGCTCCGTGTCTCCCCTGTTCCCCCCACCCCCACTCATGCCCCGTATCTCCCCTGTTCCCCCCACTCCCGCTCATGCCCTGTGTCTCCCCTGTTCCCCCCACCCCCTGCTCATGCCCCGTGTTTCCCTCCTGTTACCCCCCACCCCCCGCTCATGCCCCGTGTCTCCCTACTGTTCCCCCACCCCCGCTCATGCCCCATGTTTCCCTCTTGTTCCCCCACCCCTGCTCATGACCCGTGTCTCCCTCATGTTCCCCCCCTTTGCTCATGACCCGTGTCTCCCTTGTGTTGCCCCTCATCTTCCGCTCATACCCTGTGTCTCCCTCATGTTGCCCCCACTTCCTGCTCATGCCCCGTGTCTCCCTCCTGTACCCCCACCCCCGCTCATGCCCCGTGTCTCTCTCCTGCTGCCCCCACCCTCTCTCTCATGCCCCGTGTCTCTCCTGTTCCCCCCCGCTCATGTCTCCTCTGTTCCCCCACCCACGCTCATGTCCCATGTCTCCCTTGTGTTGCCCACACCCCATGCTCATGCCCCATGTCTCCCTCGTGTTGCCCCCACCCCCTGCTCATGCCCCGTGTCTTCCCTGTTCACCCCCACCCTCCGCTCATGCCCCTTGTCACTCCCCTGTCCTCCCCAATCCCCCGCTCATACTCTGTGTCTCTCTCCTGCTCCTCCACACCCCCCGCTCATGCCCCGTGTCTCGCCTGTTCCCCCCACCCCATGCCCCTCGTCTCTCTCTTGTTCCCCCCACCCCTGCTCATTCCCGTGTCTCCCTCCTGTTCCCCCCACCCTCCGCTCATGCCCTGTGGCTCCCTCCTGTGCACCCCACCCCCTGCTCATGCTTCGTGTCTCCCTCATGTTCCCCCAACCCCGCTCATGCCCCGTGTCTCTCTCCTGTTGCTCCCCACCCCCCACTCATGCCCCGTGTCTCCCTCCTGTCACCCCCCACCCCCTGCTGATGCCCCGTGTCTCCCTCCTGTTCCCTCCACCCCCGCTCATGCCCCGTGTCTCCCTCGTGTTGCCCCTCACCCCCGCTCATGCCCCGTGTCTCCCTCGTGTGGCCCCCACCCCACGATTATGCCCCGTGTCTCCCTCGTGTTGCCCCCACCCCTCGCTCATGCCCCATGTCTCCCTCGTGTTGCCCCCATCCCCGTTCATGCCCCATGTCTCCCTCGTGTTGCTCCCCACCCCCCGCTCATGTCCCATGTCTCCCTCGTGATGCCCCCACTCATGCCCTGTGTCTCCCTCGTGTTACCCACACCCCCGCTCATGCCCCGTGTCTGCCCTGTTCCCCCCACCCCCCAAGTATGCCCCGTGTCTCCCTCGTGTTGCCCCCACCCCTCACTCATGCCCCGTGTCTGCCCTGTTCCCCCCACCCTTCACTCATGCCCCGTGTCTGCCCTGTTCCCCCCACCCCCCGCTCATGCCCCGTGTCTCCCTCGTGTTGTCCCCACCCCCCGCTCATTCCCCGTGTCTCCCTCGTGTTGCCCCCCACCCTCGCTCATGCTCCGTGTCTCCCTCGTGTTGCCCCCCACATCCCGCTCATGCCCCATGTCTCCCTCGTGTAACCCCCCACCCCCGCTCATGCCACCTTGTCTGCCCTGTTCCCCCACCCCCCATTCATGCCCCGTATCTCCCCTGTTCCCCCCCACTCCCGCTCATGCCCTGTGTCTCCCCTGTTCCCCCCACCCCCTGCTCATGCCCCGTGTTTCCCTCCTGTTACCCCCAACCCCCGCTCATGCCCTGTGTCTCCCTACTGTCCCCCCACCCCCGCTCATGCCCCATGTTTCCCTCCTGTTCCCCCCACCCCTGCTCATGACCCGTGTCTCCCTCATGTTCCCCCCCACCCCGGCTCATGACCCATGTCTCCCTCGTGTTGCCCGTCACCTTCCGCTCATACCCCGTGTCTCCATCATGTCGCCCCCACTCCCTGCTCATGCCCCGTGTCTCCCTCATGTACCCCCACCCCCTGCTCATGCCCTGTGTCTCCCTCCTATACCCCCCTCCCTCTGCTCATGTCCTGTGTCTCCCTCCTATACCCCCCACCCCCCGCTCATGTCCCGTGTCTCCCTCCTGTTCCCCCCCACCCCCCGCTCATGCCCCATGTCTCCCTCGCGTTACCCCCCACCCCCGCTCATGCCCTGTGTCTCCCTCCTGTTCCCCCACCCCCCGCTCATGCCCCGTGTATCCCTCCTGTTCCCCCACCCCCCTGCTCATGCCCCGTGTCTCCTTCCTGTGCACCCCACACCATGCTCATGCTTCGTGTCTCCCTCATGTTCCCCCATCCCCTGCTCATGCCCCGTGTCTCTCTCCTGTCGCTCCCCACCCCCCACTCATGCCCCGTGTCTCCCTCCTGTCACCCCCCACCCCCCGCTCATGCCCAGTGTCTCCCTCCTGTTCCCCCCACTCCCCCGCTCATGCCCCATGTCTTCTTCGTGTTACCCCCCACCCCCCTGCTCATGCCCCGTGTCTCCCTCCTGTTGCCCCCCACCCCCCGCTCATGCCCCGTTTCTCCCTACTGTTCCCCCACCCCGCTCATGCCCCATGTTTCCCTCGTGTTCCCCCCACCCCTGCTCATGACCCGTGTCTCCCTCATGTTCCCCCCCGGCTCATGACCCGTGTCTCCCTCGTGTTGCCCCTCACCTTCCGCTCATACCCTGTGTCTCCCTCATGTCGCCCCCACTCCCTGCTCATACCCCATGTCTCCCTCCTGTACCCCCACCCCCCGCTCATGCCCCGTGTCTCTCTCCTGCTGCCCCCACCCTCTCTCTCATGCCCCGTGTCTCTCCTGTTCCCCCCCGCTCATGTCTCCTCTGTTCCCTCACCCACGCTCATTCCCCGTGTCTCCCTCATGTTGCCCACACCCCCTGCTCATGCCCCATGTCTCCCTCGTGTTGTCCCCACCCCTGCTCATGACCCATGTCTCCCTCATGTTCCCCCCCGGCTCATGACCCGTGTCTCCCTCGTGTTGCCCCTCACCTTCCGCTCATACCCTGTGTCTCCATCATGTTCCCCCAACCCCGCTCAAGCCCCGTGTCTCTCTCCTGTTGCTCCCCACCCCCCACTCATGCCCCGTGTCTCCCTCCTGTCACCCCCCACCCCCCGCTGATGCCCCGTGTCTCCCTCCTGTTCCCTCCACCCCCGCTCATGCCCCGTGTCTCCCTCGTGTTGCCCCTCACCCCCCGCTCATGCCCCGTGTCTCCCTCGTGTGGCCCCCACCCCCCAATTATGCCCCGTGTCTCCCTCGTGTTGCCCCCATCCCTCGTTCATGCCCCATGTCTCCCTCGTGTTGCCCCCACCCCCGTTCATGCCCCATGTCTCCCTCGTGTTGCTCCCCACCCCCCGCTCATGTCCCATGTCTCCCTCATGATGCCCCCACTCATGCCCTGTGTCTCCCTCATGTTACCCCCACCCCCGCTCATGCCCCGTGTCTGCCATGTTCCCCCCACCCCCCAAGTATGCCCCGTGTCTCCCTCGCGTTGCCCCCACCCCTCACTCATGCCCCGTGTCTGCCCTGTTCCCCCCACCCTTCACTCATGCCCCGTGTCTGCCCTGTTCCCCCCACCCACCGCTCATGCCCCGTGTCTCCCTCGTGTTGTCCCCACCCCCCGCTCATTCCCCGTGTCTCCCTCGTGTTGCCCCCCACCCTCGCTCATGCTCCGTGTCTCCCTCGTGTTGCCCCCCACACCCCGATCATGCCCCATGTCGCTCTCGTGTAACCCCCCACCCCTGCTCATGCCACCTTTTCTGCCCTGTTCCCCCCACCCCCCACTCATGCCCCGTATCTCCCCTGTTCCCCCCCACTCCCGCTCATGCCCTGTGTCTCCCCTGTTCCCCCCACCCCCTGCTCATTCCCTGTGTTTCCCTCCTGTTACCCCCCGCCCCCGCTCATGCCCTGTGTCTCCCTACTGTCCCCCCACCCCCGCTCATGCCCCATGTTTCCCTCGTGTTCCCCCACCCCTGCTCATGACCCGTGTCTCCCTCATGTTCCCCCCCACCCCGGCTCATGACCCATGTCTCCCTCGTGTTGCCCCTCACCTTCCGCTCATACCCCGTGTCTCCATCATGTTGCCCCCACTCCCTGCTCATGCCCCGTGTCTCCCTCCTGTACCCCCACCCCCTGCTCATGCCCTGTGTCTCCCTCCTATACCCTCCTCCCCCTGCTCATGTCCTGTATCTCCCTCCTATACCCCCCACCCCCCGCCCATGTCCCGTGTCTCCCTCCTGTTCCCCCACCCCCCGCTCATGCCCCATGTCTCCCTCGCGTTACCCCCCACCCCCGCTCATGCCCTGTGTCTCCCTCCTGTTCCCCCCACCCCCCGCTCATGCCCCGTGTCTCCCTCCTGTTCCCCCACCCCCCTGCTCATGCCCCGTGTCTCCTTCCTGTGCACCCCACCCCCCGCCCATGCCCCGTGTCTCTCTCCTGTCGCTCCCCACCCCCCATTCATGCCCCGTGTCTCCCTCCTGTCACCCCCCGCTCATGCCCCGTGTCTCCCTCCTGTTCCCCCCACTCCCCCGCTCATGCCCCGTGTCTTCTTCGTGTTACCCCCCACCCCACCGCTCATGCCCCATGTCTCCCTCCTGTTGCCCCCCACCCCCAGCTCATGCTCTGTGTCTCCCCTGTTCCCCCACCCCCCGCTCCTGCCCCGTGTTTCTCTCTTGTTGCTCCCCACCCCCCACTCATGCCCCGTGTCTCCCTCCTGTCACCCCCAACCCCCGCTCATGCCCCGTGTCTCCCTCCTGTTCCCCCCACCCCCGCTCATGCCCTGTGTCTCCCTCGTGTTGCCCCTCACCCCCGCTCATGCCCCGTGTCTCCCTCGTGTGTCCCCCACACACCCGATTATGCCCTAAGTCTCCCTCGCGTTGCCCCCACCCCTCGCTCATGCCCCATGTCTACCCTGTTCCCCCCACCCTCCACTTATGCCCCGTGTCTGCCCTGTTCCTCCCACCCACCGCTCATGCCCCGTGTCTCCCTCGTGTTGCCCCCACCCCCGTTCATGCCCCATGTCTCCCTTGTGTTGCTCCCCACCCCCGCTCATGCACCGTGTCTCCCTCGTGTTGCCCCCACCCCTCGCTCATGCCCCATGTCTGCCCTGTTCCCCACACCCCTGCTCATGCCCCATGTCTCCCTAGTGTTCCCCCACCCCAGCTCATGCCCTGTGTCTCTCTCCTTTTTCCACCCCACCCCCCGCTCATGCTCCGTGTCTCCCCTGTTCCCGCCCACCCCCGCTCATGCTCCGTGTCTCCCATGTTCCCCCCACCCCCACTCATGCCCCGTATCTCCCCTGTTCCCCCCCACTCCCACTCATGCCCTGTGTCTCCCCTGTTCCCCCCACCCCCCGCTCATGCCCCGTGTTTCCCTCCTGTTACCCGCCACCCCCCGCTCATGCCCCGTTTCTCCCTACTGTTCCCCCACCCCCGCTCATGCCCCATGTTTCCCTCGTATTCCCCCCACCCCTGCTCATGACCCGTGTCTCCCTCATGTTCCCCCCCGGCTCATGACCCGTGTCTCCCTCGTGTTGCCCCTCACCGTCCGCTCATACCCTGTGTCTCCCTCATGTCGCCCCCACTCCCTGCTCATGCCCCGTGTCTCCCTCCTGTACCCCCACCCCCCGCTCATGCCCCGTGTCTATCTCCTGCTGCCCCCACCCTCTCTCTCATGCCCCGTGTCTCTCCCGCCCCCCCGCTCATGTCCCCTCTGTTCCCCCACCCACGCTCATTCCCCGTGTCTCCCTCGTGTTGGCCACACCCCCTGCTCATGCCCCATGTCTCCCTCGTGTTGCCCCCACCCCCCGCTCATGCCCCGTGTCTCCCCTGTTCACCCCCACCCTCCGCTCATGCCCCTTGTCACTCCCCTGTCCCCCCCAATCCCCCGCTCATACTCTGTGTCTCTCTCCTGCTCCTCCCCACCCCCCGCTCATGCCCCGTGTCTCGCCTGTTCCCCCCACCCCGTGCTCATGCCCCTCGTCTCTCTCTTGTTCCCCCCACCCCGCTCATTCCTGTGTCTCCCTCCTGTTCCCCCCACCCCCCGCTCATTCCCTGTGGCTCCCTCCTGTGCACCCCACCCCCTGCTCATGCTTCGTGTCTCCCTCATGTTCCCCCAACCCCGCTCATGCCCCGTGTCTCTCTCCTGTTGCTCCCCACCCCCCACTCATGCCCCGTGTCTCCCTCCTGTCACCCCCCGCCCCCCCCTGATGCCCTGCGTCTCCCTCCTGTTCCCCCCACCCCCGCTCATGCCCCGTGTCTCCCTTGTGTTACCGCTCATCCCCCGCTCATGCCCCGTGTCTCCCTCGTGTGGCCCCCACCCCCAGATTATGCCCCGTGTCTCCCTCATGTTGCCCCCACCCCTCGCTCATGCCCCATGTCTCCCTTGTGTTGCCCCCACCCCCGTTCATGCCCCATGTCTCCCTCGTGTTGCTCCCCACCCCCCGCTCATGTCCCATGTCTCCCTCGTGATGCCCCCACTCATGCCCTGTGTCTCCCTCGTGTTACCCCCAGCCCCGCTCATGCCCCGTGTCTGACCTGTTCCCCCCACCCCCAAGTATGCCCCGTGTCTCCCTCGTGTTGCCCCCACCCCTCACTCTTGCCCCGTGTCTGCCCTGTTCCCCCCACCCTTCACTCATGCCCCGTGTCTGCCCTGTTCCCCCCACCCACCGCTCATGCCCTGTGTCTCCCTCGTGTTGTCCCCACCCCCAGCTCATTCCTGTGTCTCCCTCGTGTTGCCCCCCACCCTCGCTCATGCTCCGTGTCTCCCTCGTGTTGCCCCCCACCCCCCGCTCATGCCCCATGACTCCCTCGTGTAAATCCCCACCCCCGCTCATGCCACCTTGTCTGCCCTGTTCCCCCCACCCCCCACTCATGCCCTGCATATCCCCTGTTCCCCCCCACTCCCGCTCAAGCCCTGTGTCTCCCCTGTTCCCCCCACCCCTGCTCATGCCCCAAGCTTCCCTCCTGTTACCCCCCACCCCCCGCTCATGCCCTGTGTCTCCCTACTGTCCCCCCACCCCCGCTCATGCCCCATGTTTCCCTCGTGTTCCCCCCACCCCTGCTCATGACCCGTGTCTCCCTCATGTTCCCCCCGACCCCCGGCTCATGACCCATGTCTCCCTCGTGTTGCCCCTCACCTTCCGCTCATACCCCGTGTCTCCATCATGTCGCCCCCACTCCCTGCTCATGCCCCGTGTCTCCCTCCTGTACCCCCACCCCCTGCTCATGCCCTGTGTCTCCCTCCTATGCCCCCCTCCCTCTGCTCATGTCCCGTGTCTCCCTCGTATACCCCCACCCCCCGCTCATGTCCCGTGTCTCCCTCCTGTTCCCCCCCACCCCCCGCTCATGCCCCATGTCTCATTCGCGTTACCCCACACCCCCGCTCATGCCCTGTGTCTCCCTCCTGTTCCCCCACCCTCCGCTCATGCCCCGTGTCTCCCTCCTGTTCCCCCACCCCCCTGCTCATGCCCCGTGTCTCCTTCCTGTGCACCCCACCCCATGCTCATGCTTCGTGTCTCCCTCATGTTCCCCCACCCCCCGCTCATGCCCCGTGTCTCTCTCCTGTCGCTCCCCACCCCCCACTCATGCCCCGTGTCTCCCTCCTGTCACCCCCCACCCCCCGCTCATGCCCCGTGTCTCCCTCCTGTTCCCCCCACTCCCCCGCTCATGCCCCGTGTCTTCTTCGTGTTACCCCTCACCCCCAGCTCATGCCCTGTGTCTCCCCTGTTCAACCACCCCCCGCTCCTGCCCCGTGTTTCTCTCCTGTTGCTCCCCACCCCCCAATCATGCCCCGTGTCTCCCTCCTGTCACCCCCCAACCCCCGCTCATGCCCTTTGTCTCCCTCCTGTTCCCCCCACCCCCGCTCATGCCCTGTGTCTCCCTCGTGTTGCCCCTCACCCCCGCTCATGCCCCGTGTCTCCCTCGTGTGTCCCCCACACACCCGATTATGCCCTAAGTCTCCCTCGTGTTGCCCCCACCCCTCACTCATGCCCCGTGTCTACCCTGTTCCCCCCACCCTCCACTCATGCCCCGTGTCTGCCCTGTTCCTCCCACCCACCGCTCATGTCCCGTGTCTCCCTCGTGTTGCCCCACCCCCCGTTCATGCCCCATGTCTCCCTTGTGTTGCTCCCCACCTCCGCTCATGCCCCGTGTCTCCCTCGTGATGCCCCCACTCATGCCCTGTGTCTCCCTTGTGTTACCCCCACCCCCCGCTCATGCCCCGTGTCTGCCCTGTTCCCCCCACCACCCGCTCATACCCTGTGTCTCCCTCGTGTTGCCCCCACCCCCTGCTCATTCCCCGTGTCTCCTTCGTGTTGCTCCCCCACCCCCGCTCATGCTCCGTGTCTCCCTCGTGTTGCCCCCACCCCCCGCTCATGCCCCGTGTCTCCCTCGTGTAACCCCCCACCCTGCTCATGCCCCGTGTCTCCCTCCTGTACCCCCCAACCCCGCTCATGCCCCGTGCCTGCCCTGTTCCCCCCACCCCCCACTCATGCCCCATGTCTCCCCTGTTCCCCCCAATCCCGCTCATGCCCTGTGTCTCCCCTGTTCCCCCCACCCCCGCTCATGCCCTGTGTTTCCCTCCTGTTACCCCCCACCCCGCTCATGCCACGTGTCTCCCTACTGTTCCCCCACCCCCGCTCATGCCCCGTGTTTCCCTCGTGTTCCCCCACCCCTGCTCATGACCCGTGTCTCCCTCATGTTCCTCCCCACCCCCCGCTCATGACCCGTGTCTCCCTCGTGTTGCCCCTCACCCCCCGCTCATGCCCTGTGTCTCCCTCATGTCGCCCCCCAACCCCTGCTCATGCCCCCTGTCTCCCTCCTATACTCCCCACCACCCGCTCATGTCCCGTGTCTCCCTCCTATACCCCCCACCCCCCGCTCATGTCCCGTGTCTCCCTCCTGTTCCCCCCACCCCCCGCTCATGCCCCATGTCTCCCTCGTGTTACCTCCCACCTCCGCTCATGCCCTGTGTCTCCCTCCTGTTCCCCCCACCCCCCGCTCATGCCCAGTGTCTCCCTCCTGTTCCCCCCACCCCCGCGCTCATGCCCCGTGTCTTCTTCGTGTTACCCCCCACCCCCTGCTCATGCCCTCTTTCTCCCTCCTGTTGCCCCCACCCCCCGTTCATGCCCTGTGTCCTCCTCCTTTTCCCCCCAACCCCCGCTCATGGCCTCTGTCTCCCCTGTTAACCCCCACCCCCCGGTCATACCCCTTGTCTCCCTCCTTTTCTCACCCACCCCCCAGTCATGCCCCGTGTCTCCCTCCTTTTCTCCCCCACCCCCCGGTCATTACCCTTGTCTCCCCTGTTTCCCCCAGCCCCCCGCTCATGCCCCTTGTCTCCCATGTTCCCCCCTGCCCCGACTCACGCCCCGTGTCTCCCTGTTCCCCCCACCCCCCACTCATTCCCCTTGTCTCACCTGTTCCCCCCACTCCCTGCTCATGGCCCGTGTCTCTCTTGTTTCCCCCACTGCTCATGCCCCGTGTCTCCCTCTTTTTCACCCCACCCCCTGCTCATGCCCCTTGTCTCCTATGTTCCCCCCACCCCCCGCTCATGCCCTGTGTCTCCCCTGTCCCCCCGACCCCCCTCTCATGCCCCGTGTCTCTCTCCTGTTGCGCCCCACTCCCCACTCATGCCCCGTGTCTGTCTCCTGTTCCCCGCACCCCCCGCTCATGCCCCGTGTCTCCCTCCTGTTGCCCCCACCCCCCCGGTCAGGCCCCGTGTCTCCCTCATGTTACCCCCTGCCCCCCGCTCATGCCCCATGTCTTCCTCGTGTAGCCCCCCACCCCCCGCTCATGACCCATGTCTCGCTAGTGTTCCCCCACCCCCCACTCATGCCCTGTGTCTCCCTCGTGTTCCTCCCACCCCCGCTCATGCCCCGTGTCTCCCTCGTGTACCCTCCCACCCCCTGCTCATGACTCGTGTGTCACCTGTTGCCCCCCACCCCCTGCTCATGCCCCATGTCTCCCTAGTGTTCCCCCCACCCCCGCTCATGCCCCGTGTCCCTCTCCTTTTTCCACCCCACCCCCCGCTCATGCTCCGTGTCTCCCCTGTTCCCGCCCACCCCCGCTCATGCTCCGTGTCTCCCCTGTTCCCCTCACCCCCGCTCATGCCCCGTGTCTTCCCTGTTCCCCCCACCCCCGCTCATGTCCTGTGTCTCCCCTGTTCCACCCCACCCCCGCTCATGCCCTGTGTCTCCCTCCTTTCCCCCCCCCGCTCATGCCCCGTGTTTTCCCTGTTCCCCCCACCCCCCACTCATGCCCCGTTACACCCCTGTTCCCCCCACCCCCTGCTTATGCCCCGTGTGTGCCTTGTTCCCCCCCACCCCCCGCTCATGCCCTGTTGTGTTCTCTTTATGCACCCTGCCTTCCCTTTCCATGGTGGCCATCTCGGTAAAAGATTTTCCTTCCTACACCGGGACGCCGCAGACATCCCGGTTTGGGAAGAAATTTTTTTTTTTGTGATGTCATCTTTGATGTCGTGGGTGTTAGTCTTAGCAGTGTACGGTGGTGGCACGAGTTATGGTTGCTTAGCTTACCATAACTGGCGAATTTCAAGGGTTTTTCGGTTTTACTTGGAACGTCCCTTTAACAAAGTTTTTTCACTGATTTTCATAGGTTTTTAGTAGCGCAACTTAACCATAACGTCCCTTTAACAAATGTTTTTTCACTGAATATTATATATACGTATATATGTAAAAAAAACAGTACTCCCTTTACTTGCTTATATTTTACCTCTAAGAATTTCCATTGAAAGAAGCACACTCCTTTTTTATTGAGTTTTATTTTTCAGTGTTGTTCTTTTTTCTCCACAGTCTCCCATGTAAAAAAGTCTGGAAAAGCACAGCCAAAAAAAATAAGACTGCCAAATAACTACCGGGTTGCTGACTATGTCCTTTTGATGATTTGTTACCCCAACATCACTCTATATATAATAACAACTTTTAAAAAGAAATAAAACACAAACACCCCAAAATCTGTAGCTGCAGGCACATTGTCCTAAAAAAATCTCTCCCTGACCCCCCAAAACCCAAAAATAAGTGTCCCCCCACTTACTACAAGGTCCCCACACTGCTAGCACGATCTCAACTCCCATGCCTTTTGCCATTTCACCCTTGACACAGGCCGTTTCCATGACGCAGTTTCATTTCAAATGTCACCAATTCAAGACTCGGTCCACAGCTACAGAAACTTTGTTTTTGCAAACTCAGTCCCTGGACCTACTATAACTCCCAAATTTCACTTGGTGTCCCCAGGAAACCTCCCCGCATCTAGACTAATTACTTTAATCTTCAAATAGCTATTTGACTACTTTTCTTTTTCCTTTATCCTCGGCTAGAACCATGGGAATATCTTGCATCGAGAAACAAGTTGGCGGTCGTTTAATTTCTAAAAAAATCCTGGTTTTGGTAATTTACCCGAGATATAGCTATCTATTTTTGAGAAGAGGCACCCCCTTGTCTGTCAAATATTTAAATAACTACTGCACGGAATAACCGCAAACTAAGCATGGATCACAAGTTTATGCTTCGTGCACAAGTTGTTTTGAAACTGGTCCAAATCCATCCAGCGGTTTGGGCTAGCTTTGGCATAAATTGCCCTTGTTTGTCTATGGGAAAATGAATGTGAAGACGGCCGCAACTTTGGAAAAAAAATCCTTTCTTAATAACTTTTCTTTTTTAATGAATCTTCATGAAACTTTGCAGTCTGGGGGGGGACAAGTCCCTAATCACTTTTAGACACATCATTTTTCTTAACCAACTAGAAGAACACTACAGAAAACCCACCACTGGTAACACAGAATATGAAAAGGCAGAAAGATGCAACACTCCGGTTAGCAACACTGGTGTGAAAGACAATTATGAACCACAAAGTTCTTTAAAAGTATATATATGCTTTTTGTTAAGAAAAAGGTTCAACAAGGTTGTTTATTAGTCTCTAAGGATTTGAACATGAGGATTGGGCCTCTTAGAATTACCTTAGGGCAGGAGGATACCTCAGAGGCAACGCGTTTGTCTTTGAAGCAAGACAACGCATAGCAACACAGGTTCGAATCCTGGGCTTGTGCTTAGAAACTGGCCCCCATTATTAAGCGTGTTATAAAGGAACAATAATATTTAAATTAAGTCCTTTGGTTGTTCCACAGTGTCAAACCAGGCTGTGCTGTCCTGTGCTGTTCTGCAAGTGAAACCAGTTTGAAGATTGCAAGCAGCAACTCACAGATGAGAAGAGTGCCAACCAGAACTGTGAGTCCTGTGTTGTTTCAAAGGCTGTCAAATGCATTTCATTTTTGGTCCGAGCCTGTGTAAACATGTTTTTGAAGTTGTTTGAATGTGCCTTGAGTTCGGTTTGAACTGCTGTGCTTGTTTCTGCCTTGGCCACTTAGTCTTCACCTGACCAATCAGTACTGATTCGATCAAATTTTGGATTACCCTCAAATGGATAATACCTGTTGGTGGTCATTGATTTCTCGAGATATTCAGAGGCAGATATTATGCCACCCACTGCACAAGTTGCTGTGGTCACCCCCAACCTTAATACAAAGCTGAATGCACATGGGATCCTGAATGCACGTAAGCCAGACAAAAGGTCCTTGTGTGATGTTGGCTTCTCATGCAATTACATTACACAATGTTGGCCACCAGCAAATAGAAACACTGAAAGTTATGCATACCATGTATAAAGACAATGTAAAAACAGAATAAACAATGAACATACTTCTGATGGGGAAACATAGCAGTACCAATTCTTGTGTATTATCAGTCAACGCTGTACACAACACAGTATATTCACAATCTAGTTTTGATGCTTTGGCAATATCTCCACTCAAGGCTTTGTTCACACCAAAATGTGTCCTCCACAACTATTGTATGTATCTTATCATCAGGAACACAAACCATTATTCTACAATTCACTCAAAGCTCCTGAGATCCGCTAGGCTCTGCAACAATAACTAATATGTGTGTTTCCCCTAGCCCTTCTGTGGGGTAAAATATAGCCCTGGAATGTCAGAAAAAAAGAGGCTATGTCAGGCCAGGATTTAAGAGCGATGCTGGCTGTGGCTATCCACCCCAAAATCTGTAGCTGCAGGCACAGATATAGACATATCCGCGGTTGCCTGTACTCCTATATAACCGTGGTTATCAGGAAAAAATACTGTCCTAAATAAATACCTCCCTGACCCTCCAAAACCCAGAAATAAGTGTCCCCCCACTTAGTACAAGCTCCCCACACTGCTAGCCAGATCTCAACTCCCATGCCTTTTGCCATTTCACCCTTGACACAGGCCGTTTCCATGACGCAGTTTCATTTCAAATGTCGGCAATTCAAGGCCCGGTCCACAGCTACAAAACTTTGTTTTTGCAAACTCAGTCCCTGGACCTACAATAACTCCCAAATTTCACTTGGTGTCCTCAGGAAACCTCCCCACATCTAGACTAATTACTTTAATCTTCAAATAGATGTTTAACTACTTTTCCTTTTCCTTTATCCTCGGCTAGAACCATGGGAATATCTTGCATCGAGAAACAAGATGGCGGTCGTTTAATTTCTAAAAATATCCTGGTTTTGGTCATTTACCCGAGATATAGCTATCTATTTTTGAGAAGGGGCACCCCCTTCTCTGTCAAATATTTAAATAACTACTGCACGGAATAACCGCAAACTAAGCATGGATCACAAGTTTATGCTTCGTGCCCAAGTTGTTTTGAACCTGGTCCAAATCCATCCTGCGGTTTGGGCTGTGTGCTTTGGCAAAAATTGCCCTTGTTTGTCTATGGGAAAATGAATGTGAAGACGGCCGCAACTTTGGAAAAAAAATCTTTTCTTAATAACTTTTCTTTTTTAATGAATCTTTGCAGTCTGGGGGGAGGGACAAGTCCCTAATCACTTTTAGACACATCATTTTTCTTAACCACCTAGAAGAACACTACAGAAAACCCACCACTGGTAACACAGAATATGAAAAGGCAGAAAGATGCAACACTCCGGGTAGCAACACTGGTGTGAAAGACAATTATGAACCACAAAGTTCTTTAAAAGTATATATATGCTTTTTGTTAAGAAAAAGATTCAACAAGGTTGCTTATTAGTCTCTAGGGATCCAAGATTTGAACATGAGGATTGGGCCTCTTAAAATTACCTTAGGGCAGGAGGATACCTCAGAGGCAACGCGTTTGTCTTTGAAGCAAGACAGCGCATAGCAACACAGGTTCGAATCCTGGGCTTGTGCTTAGAAACTGGCCCCCATTATTAAGCGTGTTATGAAGGAACAATAATATTTAAATTAAGTCCTTTGGTTGTTCCACAGTGTCAAACCAGGCTCTGCTGTCCTGTGCTGTTCTGCAAGTGAAACCAGTTTGAAGATTGCAAGCAGCAGCTCACAGATGAGAAGAGTGCCAACCAGAACTGTGAGTGTTGTTTCAAAGGCTGTCAAATGCATTTCATTTTTGGTCCGTGCCTGTGTACAAATGTTTTTGAAGTTGTTTGAATGTGCCTTGAGTTCGGTTTGAACTGCTGTGCTTGTTTCTGCCTTGGCCACTCAGTCTTCACCTGACCAATCAGTACTGATTCGATCAAATTTTGGATTACCATCAAATGGATAATACCTGTTGGTGGTCATTGATTTCTCGAGATATTCAGAGGCAGATATTATGCCACCCACTGCACAAGCTGCTGTGGTCACCCCCAACCTTAATACAAAGCAGAATGCACATGGGATGCTGAATGCACGTAAGGCAGACAAAAGGTCCTTGTGTGATGTTGGCTTCTCATGCAATTACATTACCCAATGTTGGCCACCAGCAAATAGAAACACTGAAAGTTATGCATACCATGTATAAAGACAATGTAAAAACAGAATAAACAATGAACATACTTCTGATGGGGAAACATAGCAGTACCAATTCTTGTGTATTATCAGTCAACGCTGTACACAACGCAGTATATTCACGATCTAGTTTTGATGCTTTGGCAATATCTCCACTCAAGGCTTTGTTCACACCAAAATGTGTCCTCCACAACTATTGTATGTATCTTATCATCAGGAACACAAACCATTATTCTACAATTCACTCAAAGCTCCTGAGATCGGCTAGGCCCTGCAACAATAACTAATATATGTGTTTCCCCTCGCCCTTCTGTGGGGTAAAATATAGCCCCGGAATGTCAGAAAAAAAGAGGCCATGCAGGGCCAGGATTTAAGAGTGATGCTGGCTGTGGCTATCTATTGAAAAACGCAGGCCAATTCAAAACACTTATTTTTCCGAATGAAGGCCTGGGGTCACGGAAACAAAATGGGCCTAGTTGAATTCTACTAAGATTGACAAGTGCGCAGGTGGAGAAAAACACTTACTTTTCACAAATGAACTGACATTTCATTGGAAAGGCCTACTTGGAGTATAGAAGGAGACATGGGTTTCCCATGGTAAATAATGGCCTATGCGTGGACAATACCGATGGGATGCTCAAGTCATTTAAACTTTTATATTAAAGAAATACATTACACATGCACCAATTTAAAAACTGCAGCAGTGCTCATGGGATGAAAAGAAATAGTTGTGCAAGTTAAACAGGAGGAATAATGGTGGTAATTCGTGGAATAAATGTGCGCTGAAATCAGTGGCGCAAGCTGGCGCAAGCGTGAAAAAGCCAGCGCACGCGTGTGAATCGCACGCGTGCGATTCATGGAAGGCCCTGCTGGTGTATTTTCCGGAATGGGCGCCAAATTTGCGTGTGGTGCACACTGGCGCAAGCATCATTTCCACATCCCGAACGCTGATAGTGACGCGCACAGCGAAAGAGCACAACATCAGTGCACACATCAAAAAGGGGGCGGAACAAGAGGTCGGAACACGCAGAATGGGGAACAACGCGTGAAAATAAGGGCGTAACTGGGGAAGTACCGCTGGGATGTACACGGAACACCCACACGCACGCCAATTACACGTATTCATTGAATAGAATAGGGAAAACCCACGCACGTCAAAAACACACGCACGTGCAAAATTACGTCCACCACAAGAAAGCGCAAACAACAAACAAGGATATACAACAACGATGAATATTCCGTTCCTCGCTGCAGTGATCGTTGGACACCTCAGGAGAAGGAGAATAGCCAGGCCCTGCATTTCTTTGCTCAGGACCAGCCTTTTTGGGATGCCTGATGACCAGGTCTATGGTAGGTATAGGTTTCCACCTCATATCATCCTAGAGCTGCTCAGGGAGTGGGAGGATGAACTCACATCACCCACCCTGTGCTCCCAAGATTTGAGCCCCTTGGAGAAGGTGCTCAATATACTGCATTTTTTGGCCACTGGCTCATTTCAGTGGACAACTGCTGTAGTGGGGGGTTTCTCACAGGTCACGCAGTCACGCTGCTTACACCAGGTGTTGGCAATCATCACTGCACGCCCCTCAATCTGCAGGCACATGTACATGCCCAGAACACCTGCAGAAAGGCAAGCCGTGGTCCTGGGCTTCTATAGGGTGGTGCACTTCCCCAAAGTGCTCAGTGCCATAGATTGCACCCATGTGGCCCTACGTCCACCTAGGGCCACTGAGCACATCTATTGAAACCGCAAGCACTGTAATTCCATCAATGTGCAGGTTCTATGCGATGCCAAGGGAATCATCACCTCTGTCTATGCAAACTATCCCGGGTCCACCTATGATAGTTTCATATTCAGACTGTCCGCCCTGAGCTGGGCCCTGGAAGCTGGGAAGCATGGCCGCACATGGCTCCTAGGTTAATACAATGCCTTTGCACATGCATACATGTCACACACAGACAAATACACAAGCCCAACTAATGACAACTATTATCACTTTACATGGGGACAGTGCCTACCCTCTGAGCACCTACATGATGACGCCCATACGGAACCCCACTACACCACCCCAGGTAAGATACAACGTAGCCCATATTGCAACCATAGTGGAGCGCACATTCGGAGTGCTCAAGTCACGCTTCTGCTCCCTTGACCGCTCTGGTGGACAGCTACTATATGCACCCCCAGTTGGGTGCAGGATCATTATGGCAGCATGTGTCCTGCACAACGTTGCCACACGGCATGCCGTACCAGTGGACATGGTGGTGCTCCCACATCCCCAACCACACACACGGCCGCTGCGCATGGGAGGGGAAGGGCATGTGGCGAGGCAGCCCGTACCTAGCTTGTGGACACATTTTTCACCTAAAGTCCAACCCCTTTGGAGTCTACACATGCCTGGCACATACCAGGTCACAATCGATGATTGGAAAGGGACAGTCAACTGTCACTACCTTACCACCCTGAGAATGTGTCCACGGAAGTGCCACATTGTGTGCATCCCTAGCTACTTAAACACAACCAATCTCACGTGACCAAAGGGAACACATGCAAGGCATTTCCCCCCACCCCCTTGCTAAACAGGGCATGGAAGGACTGGTATGCCACCCAAACCCTCCCAAGGCTCCTGAACCCTGACTGCCACCCCATACCATGGCGTGCAATGGTAAAACATCCAACCATGTGCACAACACATGACACAATAGTCATGAAGTGCCACGTGAGAAATGTAAATAGGCACCAGACAATTATACCTCACATGGAATCGGAAGAAAGGAGTGACCAAAACCTCACACCCTGAAAACGGTGCCACAAATGCATGCCACCAGTGGTGCAACAAACAAAAGTCAGAAAACCTGTTGCCATACACATTGGACAATTGAAAATTGCCATATCAAACACTGCACACCGCACAGCACAGTGAGTGTGCATTGCATTGATGAAAACCATTCTGCATCATTTCAAAAAATGGCATTCAACCAAATATTACCCTGTCGTGCATGTACACGATGAATGAATCAGAAGTGAACATGAATTGTCGTGACACAGCATGCATGAGAAGGCAATCTGGGTGCACGCGTTTGCATGGTGTCAATGTAGTTGGGGGGTGTTGTCCAAGTGTATTTCTCCATATGGACATGCCTAGAATACATGCATCTGAAATTAAGTGAATGCCAGTGTCCCGTACACAGCACTTATGAACACAGCACCAAGGACCCACCGTGTGTCTCAAACCACACCCATCCCCTGACACCTCAAAAGAAATCACTACAGTGCATCAGCCATTGACCAGCAGAACATATCATGTACGGAGTACACCACATCGGCAATGGCAGACAGTGACCCATTACTGATTCATAGAAATCCATAATATGACCAACACACAAACTTCATCAAAGCGCATCAATGAGGGAGTGAATAAGGAAGAAGAACAGTACATTCCTACATGTCCTTCAAACAGTCCACAGTGTGATAATGAACTGGAAAAGCAAAGTACATATTACTATTGCCTGGACCAATAAGGGAGAGTCTAGGGAGGGAATGTAGGATGACATAACTAGCATCAACTATTCCTATGCCTGACGGGAATAGTCACAGCGCAGGAGTCACATAAGGAGGCGAGTGATGGAAGAGGAGGGAAGAGGTGAGGAGAGTAACAAAACAAGTGACAAACTGTGGTAGGTCTACAATGAATCAACATAGTGCTGGGAAGGTGGAGAAGAAAGACAGAAGGGAAAGGGATAAGAGATGACCTGTAATCAGTGTTGGAGGGACTAATGATCAAATTAACTATTAAAATAATACTTAAAATGGTGAAGGTGGGGTGTGGAAGGTCGGAGGCAGAAGGGCAAATGTCTGCAAAGAACAAGCGCCTACATATCACCATGCCCAATGGCAATTGGGGTAGTTGTTGAAAATGACAGCCAGAGTACAAGGAGGAGGCCAAAGGGTGGTGGAGAGGGAGAGGGAGGAGGGAAGGGAGGAGGGGGCCAAGCTCAAAATGACTAATGGGGAAGATGGTGAAAGAAATCACATACAGGGTGCCGAGGGAAACCTGACGGTGCAGGAGAGTAGGGGATGTGAGGATGAAGGGGGGGGGACAGATGGACACTGACAGGGGCAGGGGAGACAGGGGGTATTCAAGTGACTGATAAGGCATGTGGACAGGTCTAGACAGGGCCACCTTAGTGGGCTTTTGATAGTGGTGGCAGGCTCAAGCATCCTGGTTGTCCGGATTGTCACAAAGGCCAAGTGCAAACAGTGGGAAGAGAGAGCAGGTCCAGGACACAAACTGAAAGTTTAAATGACAAACAATGCAGTCATAACTCAGATGTCACATCCAAACACCATCCAGGGCTGGGAAATGCCCAAAGTGGTGCTAGCAAGGAATGGGTGGTTGTTGAAATGTATGGTGACAGGGGTAACTCAGCGTGCAGCCTTCATGTGGCATATCAAAATCACTGTGGGAAAGCTGTCCCAATTCAATATTCTCAGCACATGGACCCCTCCCGCAATCATTGTGTTGCAAACAGTGGGAGGGGGGAGCAGGTCAAGGGCACAAACTGAAAATTTAAATGACAAACAATGTAGTCATAACTCAGATGTCACATTCAAACACCAGCCAGGACCAATAAGGGAAATGCCCAAAGTGGTGCTAGCAAGGAATGGGTGGTTGTTGAAATGCGTGGTAACAGGGGTAACTCAGCGTGCAACGTTCATGTGGCATATCAAAATCACTGTGGGAAAACTGTCCCAATTCAACATTCTCAGCACATGGACCCCTCCCGCCATCAGTGTGTTGTATGCAGCCAAAGGGTGCATGACATCAGCTACAGCAGGAAGTGCATCAACATAGACAGTCAATACATAACAAACATCTCTAGCAACATGATGAAATGCACAGTCAGCTTAATACTCACCAAAGTGAAGTGCAGACATGCATTGGAGAACCCATCTGGAATACCCACTAGGGGTGTACACACAAGTAGAACTGCAGGCTGGCCACAGATATGACAGAAGCCCAATGCCCATGTGTGATATGCTGTTACACTGAGCCATCCTTGCAAGGCCATGGTAAAGGGAAGCAGGAGTAGCATATGTGTCAGGACCCCAAGCAAAACACATACACAAGACAAGCCTGAATGGGCCCAGCAGGAACACAAAGTGGATGCCTTCCGATGCCACAAAGCACCACCCTGTCACATGTATGCACAATAGACAAAATAAAATTGAAAAAAAAAGAATTCTAAAGAAAATACAAATTAAATCAAATAATCATTTGAAATAAAAAAATGAAAAGAGTAATAAAAGAAACATATGCAAAATCAATAAAATAGAAGAAAACCAGAACAAAAACATAACAAATAAAAAGCTAAGTGAAATCATTGAAAAAGAACAACAAAATAATGGAAAAAGTAAATAAAATGAAAAAAAAAAAATAAAAATATATTATACTTAAGAGAAACCATACAATTGGGATGAAAAATCAAAAATATTTTCAGAATAAAAACTGCTGGAAAAAAAAATTGCAGGAAAAAAAATGGCCATATATGACCCAGGGGGCGGGGGGGCACCCAGGAGAGGTGGATGTACAGGGAGCACCTCAACATCCACATGTGTAGATGTTGAGGTAAAAAGAAAATTCACTGGGCTCAGCACCTGCACGGCCCGACCTATGTGGGAGATAGGTTGTCATTGTCACCCTCTGGATCTGAAACAGAAGGTGGACGTGCTGCAGTTGACTCACCACGCCTAGCCATGCCTTGCCCCTCATGGCAGCAAGTATGTGGGTCTGGTAAGCCACGTCCTGGCGAGCAATGAGACAGAGGTCAGCATGCATTACCTCACATGTCACATGTGCTTTCTCCTGCAGGGACTGATGTGTGAAACAGAGTTCTGCTTTCATGGCCTCACATGACAAACAGAGTGACTCCCGGCTTCCATGGAGTTCAGCCGAGATGGTTCTTTCAAGCTGTTCCAACCTGTCTTTGGTCCGCCTACTCTGATCCATCATGAGGTCAGCTAGAGTAGATCAGAGGGCTTGTTGTTCCACCCTCAGGGCCTCACGGTGTGCCTCTGCTTGAGCATTAAGTGTTTCACGCAGAGCCACCATTTCTGCCTGGTGCGGCCTCTCATACGCTGTCATGCCCAGCCTGAGTGAGCGACATGTGGACTGCGTAGCCCGCTGCTGGAACACCATTTGCCTTACAGAAGGGGGGATGGCATGGGCCACAATTTCCATACCTTGAGCAATCATCTCAACAGCTCCCCCCTGTTGCTGTGCTATGGCAATCATGGAACGCTCCCACTCAGTTGACCCCGGTGGCACACGGCCACCCCATTGCCGGACACCACACCTGCTGGGCCCAAGGAGCCGTGGTCCTTGCCACCCGCGGCTGCAGGACTGCATCCCTCCATTGACCTGATGCCCCAGGAACATGGCCAACTGGTGTCGAGTGTGACCGTGCACCCGTAACCACAACATGCAGACATTCCAACCCTGCCTGGCCCCCTACTGCAGGTGTTGCAGACAGATGACCATCCGACACAAGATCACCTACCGGCGATGACACATCATGATGCAGATCTGGCTCAACATAGTGGTCAGAGGATACATCAGAACCTGACTCAGAGTCAGCTCTTGACAAGATGGCCTGGAGCACCGGTGGGTTCTCGTGGGCTGCCACCCCACAACCACCACTGGTGCCTGGTTGGTCATGTGAACTGACCACCATGTCTGGGATGACATCTTCATCCTCTGCCGCCAGTGCGTCATCACCTGCAACATAAAAAAGAGAAACAAGAACACGCATGTCAGTAGCACATACCACACACATACAGTTCACAACATTGACAGACAAATAATGAAGCCATGTCATAGGCAACCCAAACCCCAACATATATCCAGTGGCATTGCAATGCAGGGCCATCCCAAAAGCAGTAAAGAATGTGTGCAAAATGTGAATGCAACACATGTATTGCATGTTGCATATCACCTGCATCACACTCAAGCTCTAGAGGGAATACATCCAATGACAAAATGAGAGATGGTTACACATAGTCAGCACCTAGCATAAGCATGTGTTAACACAAATAGACACAGCTAGAAATGTAACCAAACACACCATGATATATGTAACATGCATGTTCATGTGCAGCACTCAACTACAATCAACTATGCACAGTACATGTGTCATAGGATGCACCTACGCTAGTGCATTCCCATACTGGGATAGGAGGGACATGGGTACATACATGTCAGATCAACATCACACAGCACCATCATGATTGCATGTTGAAGGGCTTAGCTTGGCACAGGAGTGGGTGTGTGCATTGTAGTGCATGTGTAGCCCCTCAACTTACAACATCAAGGCATACGTAGTGATGACAATATTCAAACATTATGGCAGTGTAACAGGAATTGCAGCCACCATGTGCAAATGGCATGCACCATGTAGCATGGTTTCCGTGAAACACCCGCCCACTGGCCAATAGCAGGGAGGCACTGCATGGCAATGACATGTTCCACGCCAAACTGTGCATTGCCAGACAGTGTAGGCGTGCGTTTATTGCATTTCATCAATCAAATGTCACTACAGCCAATGAGAAGTGGACATGATGGAGGAGAGGTGAGGAACCATCAATAGTACATCCATGCATGAAGAAGACAACACCAGTTGAAAAGTGGTCATGGGCCTGTAACTGGGGGAGCATGGCAATGATACAGATGTGCACAGCCTAAAGTCGTGCGTGATGCCACACAGACCTACAGTGGGCATGACATGGCTGTTCAAATGAGATGACACTTGGATCATACTGGACAAATACAACAATGAGCAGGTTGTCAAGGACACCTAGGGGCATACATGGAATGCACATGTAACATGATCCTGCACATATGTGCATGGGGAGCCACTGCCATCAGCGCACTCAGAGTGAGCCACACTGCACCAAGGACAAAGGATGCATATGACATGATGTGACATCTCATCAAGATTGCACTCGTACACAAGTGGCTCAGAGTGCAAAAAAGCAAAGGGAGGGGAACAAGGGAGAAAAGGAATTCAAAACCACTGCCTAGCCCCTGCATTAGCCCCTCTTCTACCCAGATGAAGAGTTTCCTATGTTGGCACTGTGCCCCTTCACCCACTCTGTCCATTGAATCAGGTACCTGCTCACCCTGAATCCTTGCTGCACTGCCTACAGGCCTCCCACATCAATGGGTCCGGTGCTTGTCCCCATACATTCCAGCCCTCTTTGTCTGCGCTCATTATATGTGCCCTGTCCAAAACATCTTGCACTTGCCACTTGCTGGCTGCACTCCCACTTTTTGAATGGACATTCTATCATTGGACTTCATTTTCCTTCTTTGGTCTCTTTGGTGATGCAACAGCTGCATCACCTGGAACCACAGGGGATGGTGGCATGTCTGCACCAGCACGTGGCTGGGCATCCCATCCCAGAGGGGCACCCCTGCCTCTTCCACCCATGTAGCCACCCTGGCCACCCTGGACTCCCCGTCCTCCCTGGTCTCCGTGCCCACATGAACGACCATGTCCAGCCCTGGGAGGATGCCCAGCTTTGCTGCCCTTAGCCTTTGGTGGGCACCGATGGAAAATGGTCTATGGGAAGTTAACTCAACAATTGTCCTGGGCAATTTGCTAGAAGGGAGCAGGGTACTTGATGGAATAGTTATCCCTGTGCCCCTGCAAGGCTGTCTGTGACCTCTGGAGAGAAATGACGGGTCATGCAACGCTCAGGCACCCCCCAAAAAAAAGAAAAAAAGCAAAAAAGCAAAAAAAATGTAAGCAAAGGAAATTGAAAAATAAATTCTTGCACGCGACCCCGGTAGCCCACCTGTGTGAATATTACATCCAGCAATACGGTGTGGCACCCAGGAACACATAAAAACACGTACGCATGGAACACGTGGGCTACTATGACCTCTAAACGGTACACATGCACAGGGGGAACCACAGTGGGAAAAAAGCGTATGCGACTCACCGCCTGCCTTGCGTGAAAAAAAAATACAAAAACACACGCTCCTGTGCACGTAGGCAACACCCCACCAAAAGAAGAGGTACGTACTTCAGACTCTGTGAAGTAATCGCGTGTGATTCCAGCAGAGTAAACACATGCGCCGGTCTCCACGAACAGCACGTACAGTGTTTTGCTGGCCCGCGCTCACCTTTAACCCGTGCTGAAAGCTACAACCGAGCGCGTAACATCACATACGCACTAAGGCCCTTTCCTCGAATTATACACATTCACACGCGGATGTTATTTTTGCACATGAGGATGCACCTGTGCTGAGGGAAACGCCCACGCGTATCACGTCACATATGCGCTTACGCACTAAGGGCCTTTCCTCGAATTACACGCTGACGTGCTGTTTTTTCAGGTGCCAAATCACTCCGTATCAAGCTGGCCACGCGACCACACTTCTGCCCATAAGGCTGAATGACTGCCCCCAGGAGCCCCACCTGCCTGCCTGCAAGCTGGCCATGTGCCCTGCTATTTAGTGCCTGCATGTCAGCCATCTGGATGGGTCCAGTTTTTGTGACCACCCGTGCTGGAACAGAAGACTCCCGTCTGAAGTTCCATCGCTCCACAGCCCAGCACCAGGACCCAGTTGCCCACCCACACGTGCCTCGGGGGTTGCCATGTCGGGGGAAACAACATCGGAGACCACTGGCAACCCTCAGCCAGAGAAGCAGAGGGCTACCAGCTTCTGTGCCGCAGAAGTTGGTATGCTGGTGGAGCACCCCTGGTGCATTATGATGCCCTCTTCGGAAGACTATGCACCGACAACGAAGGATGGAAGAGGATCTGGAAGGACATCGTGGCTGACATCAATGTGGAGGCCCGGCACCACTTGGAGGCAGTGCATGCAGAGGGGTGCTGGGTCCGCCTTACCAACAACCAGATGAGGGTCCTGGAACATATATGCCCAGTGCTCCACCTCCAGGTCCTTCAGAGGCATACCCATCTGGAGTCAAGCGGTAAGTGTCCATGGGTACTAATTGGACACAGTGCATGTTGAGGTATGCCAGAAGTGTGCAGCTTGGACATATGTCTGGAAAGCTCCATGAATGGATGTGTATGTGCAGGGACATGAGCCTGCCGCATGTGAGTCCAGTCATGTGTGAGTCACATTAATGGTGTATGTGTTCAAATGTATGATGCATGGATGCATGTGGGGATGCACATATGTTTGCATTTCTGTGTATGTACTGTGGCATGGTTGTGGTGTGACACATGGATGCTGGTTCCACCTTCATGTACGTGCACGGCATACATGTGCGTGTGTGTGTTTGACATGTGTGCGAATGTGATACGCCATGGATGCATGTGACACAGACATGTAGGACGCTGATTGGAGGATGTGACATAGTTGCCGATGAATTCAATGTGACAGGTGGTGGAGATGTACTGATGAAGAGGGCGGAGAAGGTGCTGCGGAGCACAGCAGCAGGGATCCCACCGCCAGCCAGAGACGCAAGGCCCAGCTCCCCTCCCAGGTTGTCATCTCTTCAGGGAGTGAGGAGTCTGGTGCCGCGTCTGCGGCTGCAGCTGCCCAGGGTAGGTCCAAGAGGCGGAGGTTGGAGGTGGAGTCCTCGGCAGCAGAAGGGACAGCTGAGCCCCCACAGGGACAAAATTAATATATATCAAACGACAAAAAATCTTTCGCTCCACCTCCTCCGGCCTTCTACAGGAGGTAAGGACTAAGAGAGCTTGTGGAAATGGACTTTCTTTCCCAGTGCTCGCGTCTAAGGCATGGAACAATCTACTGCTGGGCCTGAGAGAACAAAGAAACCTTCTGGCCTTCCGAAAGTTGCTGAAAATTACACTCTTTAACTAAACTTCGGCTGAACTTCACTGAACCTCTTTTCTGCTTGTGAAGGAGCGCTTAGATGCCCGAGAGCTTTGGCACTATAGTAAGTGTTGAAACATAACATAACATAACATGGAGGAAATGGCACAGAGTCATCCAGGTTAGTGGTGGGTTTGGTTGAGCAGGAGGCTGTGGAAGGCCCACACACGGGGCCTGCAGGGGGGCCTTCCACTGGTGCTAGTGGTGCAGTCCAGGGGCAGGGACAGGAGGCAGCAGAGGCAGCCGCAGAGGTGCCTGTGTGTAATCCTGTCCCCTATCCTGTGACTGCATCATCCCGCACCAGGAGGGATGCCTTCGTCCAGACCCGTTTTCAGGGAGGGGATGAATGAACTACAACTGGTCTTCCTCTCCCTGCAGATGTGGAAATCCGGGACCGGGTTGGACCTGTCCTAGCTGGGGTGGCATTGCGTCAATGCGGTATTCGGGATGACGTGCAGGGTTCTCGTGAGGACAATGCACGTCATTTTGAATACCTCATTGACCGCGTCGGCCTACTAGGACAGGTCACCCAGGCTGGGTTCATCCGTGTGCTGGATCTTCTAGCGACCCCCTCCTCAACTGATCCCCCTATGCACCAGTCGTCCTATGTGCCATCTCCCTGCCGAAGTATCACCTGGGCACCCTGTGTAGATGCCCCTGAACCAGCGGCGAGGCTGGTGGAGGAAACATCCCTGCCACAGTCAGGGTGGCCACCCCCACAACTGGACCCCAGCAAGAGGAGGACGTGCCGGCATCGACCAGCAGGGCACATGCACGGCAGCAGCAGGCTCAGGGTGGGAGGCATCATGGCTCGGGCATCTACATCAGAGGGGCAGGCATCAGCTGGAGGGCAGGAGGACCCTGGATTGGGAGTGTCTTCCATGTGGCAGCGGTTGGGCTGGCAAATAGATGCAGAGCGTCATCGGGTGGAGGAGGCATGGCTCACTATGGTCAGGGTGGAGAACTCCATGTGCAGGGCATTGAGGTGGGCTGAGTGTCTCGAGGCAACTCGCAGGGAGTTGGAGGTCGCCATGACTGCATCCCTGCGAGACCTCAAAGCCAGGGAAGAGGCCCGCATCCAGGAAGTTGAAAAGGAGTTCAATAATGCCCTTGCTTGGAACATCAAAGAGTGAGCCGAAGGACATGCCTGCTGCCTTTGTACATAGTTCTTTAGTGTTAGGTTTCCTTTGTTTTTTTTTATTTTGGAGTTCATGGACTTTGCTCCACTTTATGTACGTAGTTATTTACTTGGATTTCTTGTAGGCTTCCTTTGGTTTGGGCATCATGGACCCTTTGGACTTGCAGTGTATATAGTTCCCTGACTTGTACATACTTTAGTTATTTTAACATCCCATGGATCAATGGTTTTTTTGGTATTTTTTCATGTACTTTATTTGGACATTGGAAATGGGCCACTTCCCTATTTTCCTCTTGTGGATTTTTGTTTAACATTGGACTTTTCTTTTTTGCTGATTTCATTATCTCTTAATTTACAAGTTTGATTTTTCAATAATTTTTTTCATTATGTTTCTTAATACATATCACATATATTCATTATTGGTGTGGTCTACTCTCATTGGTTTTGTGCATGTCTCTATGAGCATTGCCTCAGTCATGTGTTGCAAAGGAAACCTAACACTAAAGAACTATGTACAATGGCAGCGGGCAAGTCCAATGGCTCACTCATTGATGTTCCGGGCCAGGGCATCATCGAACTCCTTTTCAACGTCCTGGAGGCGGGCCTCTTCCCTGGCCTTGAGGTCTCGCAGGGATGCAGTCATGGCGGCCTCCAATTCCCTGTGAGTTGCCGCGAGGCACTCAGCCCACCTTAACGCCCTGCACATAGAGATTTCCACCCTGACCATAGTGAGCCGTGCCTCCTCTGCCTGCCTCCGTTCCGCATCTATCCGCTGGCCCAACCGCTGCCACACAGAAGACACTCCCAATCCAGGGATGCCTGCCCCTGTGATGTTGATGGGCATGAGCCATGATGCCTCCCATGCTGAGCCTGCCGCTGCCTCCGACGCAACTGCCTCTGCCACCACGATGGCATCCGGGATGATGGAATCCAACGGCGCCGTCGTGCATGTGCCCTGCCCGATGATGCCGGCACATCCTACATCCGCTGGGGTCCAGTTGGTGTGGTGTCCACCCCTGCTGGACCTCCAACTCCCAACTGTGGCAGGGATGGGATCTCCACGAGGCTGGCTGAGTTGGTTGGGGCAGATCCACAGGGGGCCCTGGTGGCATCTGGGCCAGAAGACAGCACAGAGAACGACTGGCGTATGGTGTGCACAGAGGAGGAGAGGGCTGCAAGACTGGCCAACACATGGAGGAAACCCCCGACCATGGACCCTCCCAACTGGGCCATGCTGGCACACAGCTCTTTGTGATGATGTTTGTGGTCCCCCGGGAAGCACGCACGTCATCACGAATGTCACGTGTGTACAACGTGACACCAATCAGGACGGACTCCATCCGTTCACAGGTCCCCTCGTCCGCAGGTGGAGGAGTGCCAGATGACATGGACCTCCCCCCTTCCTGCGGGCGGGCCAGGGAGAGGCATCCCTGCTGGTGCATGGTGATGCTGTCAGAGTGTCAGGGACAGAGACATGCACAGGCACCTCCACGGTGACCTGTGCTGTCTTCTGCAATAGCCCCTGGACTGCACTTCTTGCACCAATGGTACAACCCCCACCAGGCCCCATGTGCAGTTCTGTAGCAGCCTCCTCCTCCTCTTTACCCACCATCAACCTGGATGGCTCCACACCGTCTTCTGCTGTTGCAAGCCAATGTGGGGGCTCATCTGCCCCTTCCACTGCAGCCGTAGTGGCAGACGTGGCACCAGTTCCCTCGCTCCCAGATGATGGTATTTCCTGGGAGGGTGACTGGCCTTGCGTCACCGGCCAGTGGAGGCATCCCTGCCGCTTTCCTCCACAACACCGTCGCGGTCCTCTTCTTCACTCACCGCTGTGTAAAGGGAGACATTGAGCACAAGCATCAGGGTACTGAACCAGAGCCCCCTAGATACAAAGCAATGGCACATGAGTGGCACTGTCAAACGTCACTTCCATCATGTGCCTCCACAACACATGGGTCAGTGCAGGCAACACACATGCAGGAACAGGCACGGCACATGCAACATACATTGGCATCCATGTCCAAGGCACTGTATTTGCATCCAATGGTGGGCTGATTCTCACATGCACCATGGGACATGCTGGTCCCATGCACACACATCACCGGAGGGTCATGCATTTGGCCCGGTATACCCCCAGAAACAGTGTATACATGGATGACTAGGCTGTATCAGTGAATCAACACATCGTCACCGACATGTGTCTTGCATCCATGGTGCACACACTACTCAGACACACGGACATGTACATCATGCTTGTCCATGACAAAAGCACACATCCCTCACACCCCAAACATGTCAAATTACAGACACAGGCATGCATACATGTGTGTGTTCGACATGCTGCTCCACATTATGCATTGTTACACATGCACCATTCATGTGGGTCACGCCTGGCTGTACTCGCATGTGGCACCATTATGTCCCTGCACACACACATCCAAACATGACCCATTTCACACATGCAGCCAAGTAGATAACTACCAGCACACTGCAACATGCCCTTTTTTAAACGTGAGTTCATGGCCACTTACCACTCGACTCCAGACGGACCTGCATCCTGAGGATCGGGTGTTGAAGCACTGGGCAAATACGCTCCAGGACCCTCATTTGCTGGGTGGTAAGAATGCCCCGGCACCCCACTGCATCCGCTGCTTCCAAGAGGTGCCAGGCTTTCTTGAGGATCCTGGACTTGTAGTCCTCCCAGCGCTTCTGGACATGTTTGATGTCGCGGGGTGCCACCCCCTCCACGTTGATGGCACCCACTGTGTCCTTCCAGATCCTCTTCCATCCTTCCTTGTCGGTGCAGGATGGTGTGAAGAGGGCATCATAATGCCCCAGAAATTGCTCCACCAGGATACCAATTTCCTTTTCACTGAAGCTGGTAGACCTCTGCCTCTCTGGCTGGGGGTTGTCACTGGTGCCGGAAGGTGTTGTGTCAGACATGGCAAACCCCCGAGGCAGGTGTGGGTGGGCAACTGGGTCCTGGGGCTGAGCTGTAGAGTGATGGAATTTCAATCGGGAGTCTTCTGTTCCAGCAGGGATGATCACTGCAACTGGACTCCTGCAGATGGCAGATGTACAGGCACCAAATGGCAGGGCACGGTGGCAGCAGGCAGGCAGGCAGCAGCAGATGGCTCGTGGGAGGCTGCTCAGGGCTCTGGGGGGGCAGTAATTCAGCCTTCTGGGCAGGAGTGAGGTCTTCCATGTGCTGTCGCGTGGCCAGCTTGATACGGAGTGATTTGGCACGTGAAAAAACAGCACGTCAGTGTGTAATTCAAGGAAAGGCTCTTATCGCGCAAGCGCGTCTGTGATGTAACATGCACGGGTGTTTCCCTCGCCACGGGTTGAAGGTCCCACATGGGTTTCCATTGCTCTGTACGTGCTCTTGGTGGGATGCGGTACGTGTATTCCGAGGGTGCACGTGGACTTTTCCACGCGTTTTGGCTGGCGCGAGCAAGGTATGTGTATTACGAAGGGTGCACAGGGAGTTTTACATGCATTTTCACTGGCGCGAGCGAGATACGTGTATTCTGAGGGGTGCATGTTTTCCATAGCGCAGGTGGGGTACTTGTATTCCGAGGGGTACGCGGAGAGTTTTCCACGCGTCTTCGATAGCGCGAGAGGGGTACGTGTATTCCGAGAGGTGCGCTTGGACTTTTACACAACGTTTTCATACTTGGGGGGCTGTATGCTGGTTCACTGGCCTTTGCGCCATGTAGAGGATTTGTGCAATGTTTTTGGCGCATGGGGCAGGGTTGGGGGCATTACTGGCACTGATGCAGAGTTGCTGCGTCGCTCTGCACCACAGCTGGTTATGGATGTTGAAATCCATGAATACGTTGTGCGCTAAAATGGGTTTTGGCGCATGTGGCTGGCGCAGACTGTCGCACGCGCACTCTGTACACCAGCCGCGTGCACCACTTGTGCGCTAAATTCTATGAATTACCCCAATGTCTTTTCAATTCAGAAATAAAGTCGAATGGCAGACTGTTTTTATCCAGTAATAAGAGACTTGATTTCAGCATTTCAAAATTACATTTCAAAGAAAAAGGCTTATTTCATTTTCATAAAGGAACACTGATTCCCTGTGCTAACTATGGCCTATTTTGTATGCAGGAGAGTGTTTCATTGACCTCTGTTCTAACATTATATAATCTAGCCCATTCGATGGGCTTCCACTCAGAAGCCCATCGAATGAGCTGGAGCTTGTATCGTGCTGCAGGTGCAGCATCACCCCTCCCGGACGGCATTGAGGGTAAGCCTTCGCACATTGCCATGCACGGGCCGGCTTCTTGCAATGCCACGAGTTCTTAAGGCATAAATATTGCAGCCCATAAACAGATTACCGACCTTCATTCTGCCTGCCTTATGAAGATGCCTTTTTCTGATTGCCGCCATAAGTAACCACGAGGGTTACTACATGCCAACATGGCCCCTGCTTGATCCTGAGTCTTCCTCTTCTGCTACTGCTATCCGCAACATCTCTGATTGGCTGTTCCGTCTCCTTAAGCTCCTATCAGAAGTTGCCAGCATGCAAAGTCGGTCTTTGCAATAAAGGCCATGAAACTAAGGCCATATCTATCCGAGCCTGTCGTAGCAAGGAGGTCCAGAGGTCTACGATCTGCCTTTTACTCGTCTGCTAAATGCCTCAGCACTATCACCGACCTGCTATCTCCTTCTCCATCCAGCCTCTTTAAACATGCGGTAAGATTTTGACTAACTACAGCAAAAAGTCTCCTCTGCTACACATCCAACCATCATATACAATGTCATGCTTAATTTATACCGACCGCTACTATTACTATACCCAGCCCTTGCCTTATCACTGCAGAGTCTACCACCCGTTGGCCGCGCACCTCACCAGTCCTGCACTTTTCTAGTGCCCATCTCACACATGTGACACCCATCAACGTGGATCTTATCTCCCAGTGTCGCACGTTAATGCTGTCCCATTCCATTGACAGGCTGAAGAACCTTGCCACAAACAGCACACCGATCTGCCTGCTTATTGTTGTTCTCTGTAAGCTAATAGCCCCATATAGCGGCACTGCTGTTTAAATGCTGATCATAGCTTACCTATCCTGCCATACTCCAAGATTGCACCAACTTAGTGGCCCCTCTGCTTAAATACTGTATAGCCTATCCTGTGAACCTGCGCTGTCCAGCCCCTTATGCATTGTTTGGCCCTTTCTAATATGCTGAAATAGTGTATCTTGGGAACATGCATGGCATGCTGAAATAGCCTATCTGGTGTGCATGCGTTGTTTAGCCCATGTATGCATTGTCTGGCCCTTTACAATATGCTGAAATAGCCTATCTGGTGTATGTGCATTGTTTAGCCCATTCATGCATTGTCTGGCCCATTCCAATATGCTGAAATAGCCTATCTTGTGTATGTGTGTTGCTTAGCCCATTTATGCATTGTTTGGCCCTCTCTAAAAAGCAGAAATAACCTATCTTGTGAACAAACACAGCAGCCCCACTGTCGATATTGTCTATGCCCTTCTGACTGTGTGCCATCAACCTAGTTGTATGCCCTGAACTACCTCTCGCACCCCATTGACCAGGGACCCTTGGCTGTTTGACCTAACTGTATTTCATGCCCCTCGCACTCCATGTGCCTCTAAGTACATCATGTGCCCCAACTACGCTTTCTGCCTCATGTAACATCTATATACCGGCAGCCTCTGGCATTGTATGCCCTCCCTAGCATCCCTGCACTGCATGCCTCTAACTCCTGCCTTCAACCAAGTATCCAGGCGTGCGGCACACACCCACCAGTTCTCACCAAGTGCCCTGCCACAGTCTCACCAATGTACTCCTCAAGGGACTCACTAGCTCCACCTGCCCATCAGAAAGCACACCTCCCCACCCTCACCAGAGTCTTCCTGCTCTTACTATTGCTCACCACTGCCTCCCTCGTGAACCTCACCCAACCTATCATGGTAACCTCCGACTCAACCTCCTCACCCAACACCCTACCTCACCCCTCATCCACAGAGGTCAAATCCCCCCTATCATGCACTTCCACCACACCCTGCCCCCAGGCTCACCTAGCATCTAGACTCACCAGGCTGAGATCCCACACTGCTATACTTTGACTGCCTTGCCTTCCCAATCCCATTTCCAGAAGGAACCTCAAGCTGGTTCCCGCACTCACACCTATGCAAACAAACACTCATCCGAGAATGTAGACACCCACTCCTCACAAATAAAATCAACCTCCACACCTCTCCAATGGCCTCCTGCACTCACCCTTGAAACCACTCAACCTAACAGAGATCTATTCAACAAGCCCTTGTCCCTGAGAGCCCCCTCACTCCACCCACCAACATGCCACCCACGTCAAATAATACTAAAAAGAATTGTCCACCATCTACTCTCAAATGTGCCCTCCTAAACGTATGCTCTCTCCCAGCCCATGTACTGGAAATTAATGACCTTATCATCACTCAAGACCTAGACCTACTGGCCATCACTGAGACTTGGCTCCACGAGGTGTCCAGTCCAGCCATTGACCTAGCCCTCCCAGACGGATACTCCATTCTCTGCCAAGATAAATCGACATCCAAAGGAGGAGGCGTAACCCTCATCACCAGAGATGCATTGTCCATCAGACTCTGCAACCACCACTGGGAAGGGAACTCTGACCGACCCTCAGCTAAACTATCATTGTCCCCCAACTGTACCATCAATATGAACCTATTGTATAGGCTTCTTGGCTCAACACCTGAGTTCCAATGACATCTCCTCCATGTACTGGGAAACAACCTCAAAGGCTCCTCCAAATCCATCCTTCTCAGAGTCCTTAATCTAGGCCTAAATTACCCCAAGGACAAAGCAGCCACAACCCTAGCTAAAGAACTAAAAGACGTAGGATTCCTACAAGAAATCAATAGCCCTACCCACATAAAGGTTGTACCCTCGAACTCAGACCACAACTACTCTACATCACTCATCTCAAACTATGCTCACCCTTGGACAGACCATAACTGCATCCAATGTTCCATCCCCACCATTCCCACCAACAAAGCTCTTACCTACGCCTGGCCTGTGAAGGTCAGAAGCTCTAAAAAATTAAAAACCTTCTTCCTCTCCAGGAAGTTGCTGAACGTAAGCCCCCTTTCTCAAGAGACCCGAACACACTCGCAGACATCTGCACTAACACCCTCACCAGAGCTATCAACACCACAGCCCCAATAGAATCCAAAAAAGAAAATAAATCCATGCACGCCAACTCCTGGTTCACGGATGAGCTACTTGCCTTACGTACACATAAACGCAATGCCCTCACCAACTGGCAATCCAAGCCTGGCGCTTCCACCAGGGAAGAATTTTAAAAATGTCCTCACAATATAAAGAAGCCATATTCAAAGCAAAGTCTAAATCCCTCTACCTTAGGATTTCCAAGGCCAAATCACAATCTAAGGAAATGTTTTCCATTTTCAAAGATCTCATCACACCCTCCGCCAGCCCAAACAAGATCATTAAGGATGAAGCATGGTGCGCCAGCATACAGGCTGCTATGCTCAACAAAATTGTACTATTCCAAGAGAAAATACAAGCTCAATTTGAACCCCTACTGAAGATCGACCACCCTCTCCCACCAAGTCTCCCATCCCAACCTCCCTTTGCCCCTCTCTTCTCATTTGATGACATCTCTGAATCTGATGTCCTTGAACTCCTCCAACAGCTTAAAACATCTACATGCAAAGGAGACATCTGTCCCCCCAACATCATCAAAGAAGGTGCCGACCTCCTGGCTCCCCTCATTACGGAATTCATTAATGCCTCCTTCTAAACCTGCACTGTCCCATCTAGCCTCAAAGAAGTCTGGGCCTGCCCTCTTCTAAAACAAAGTTCCTAGATCCCTCCTTCCCTAACAACTGACGCCCCAATACCACTGTCCCTTTCGTCCTCAAAATCCTCGATAAAGCAGCCCACAACCAGATCCAACATTTCCTAGAAGCCAACTCCATCCTCAGTAAAAGGCAATCAGGGCTCTGTAGAGGCCACAGCACTGAAAACTCCCTCCTGGACCATAAAAATCAAATAACCCCTATCATGGACAAAGGCAAACCATCACTCCTCCTACTCCTTGACGTCTCAGCCGCTTTTGACCTTGTGGATCACAAAACCCGCACCTCCCACCTCACTCATGCTGCTCATTTCACCAATACAGACTCCTCATGGATCACATGTCTTTCCTTGAAGGAAGAGTGATTAAGGTATTTTCCAACCAGGCTAATGCAGCTCCCTCCAACATCCATTGCAGAGTTCCCCAAAGTTCCTGCACAGCCCCCACCTTATATAATCTGTTCACAAAATCGCTTTTTGACAAACTAGACTCTCTTGGCATAGCTTATACCCCTCTCAGACATTTTTGACCAAGACGCCGCAGCCCTCTTCCAAATCTACTCTACCATCCAAGCCTGGATGGCAACAAACGGGCTGTGTCTCAACGGTGATAAAACCGAGATTATCATCATGGGCACTAAAGAAACACTAGCCAAACTGAGCCAACAATACTGCAACTTCATTATCGACAGTTCCATCATCTCAGTATCCCCAGCAGTCAAGACACTTGGGGTCTTCCTAGACTCCACATTGTCCATGACGCGGCAGGTCAGTGCCATCGCCTCGACATCTGCACACACCACTAATCTCATGAAAATCTTTCCTCTCTGACCAGAACTGCTTATCAATTGTGAGAGCTACCATTGGAGCCAAATTAGATTAGTGCAACACTCTCCTAGCTGGAACCTCCAATAAAAACCTGAACAGACTCCAAATAGTCCAAAATAATGCTCTTAGAGCAGCCCTAGCGATACCCAAAACAGACCACATCATGCAGGCCAGGCGAGATGGCCACTGGCTTCCCGTAAGTGAGAGAATCACCTTCAGGACTCTCACTCTAACACATAAATGCTTAAGCCTCTATGCCCATCCCTACCTATCTAATACAGTATCCAGAGACACCTCTTCTCGCACCAAAACAACCTGCCACGCCAATAATCTTTGCATCGCCCCTATCAAAAGAGTCAAAGCAGGCGGGATTGGCTTCCAACACCTAGCATCCAAAATATGGAACACCCTACCCACCTCACTCAGAGCTGAGACCTCCCTCACAGCCTTCTGGAAACAGCTCAAAACAACTCTCTTTAACTAACACCCCTCCTTTCACTCCCCCTCCCCTATCCTCTCTACTCTGCAACTATGTATATATAGTTGACTTCTCCTCTGTAACTCATGTGATTATTATGTCTGTAACAGTGTCACGATGCCCCCGGTCTGAAGCTCTCTTTATACATGTTAATAATAAAAAAATAAATAAAAATACATATTATATTGTAAACAGTAGGCCCTGGTGCAGCATTGAAGGTTAGAGGTACACGGTGGGTAAAAGTAATATGCTAGCATTTCAGAATGGTAAACTGCAACTTGTTGTTCTTTGTAAGCAGAAATCCCCCACTGGACTGTGAGCTGGATAGTGTATCTGGGTCCTGACCTCACAGCCTTTTCATTGATGCATACAAGGAAGGCAGGGCTGGTTTCAAGTAAATGCTTAGATATAGAGAAAAGGAAATCAAAATTGTGGTGAATCACTGATAACATGACCAAGAGAAATCACCTTTAAGGTCAGGTTTCACATAAAAAGTGCATTATTTCTGAACAGAGACCCTTTGACAATATAAACTCAAGACCTTTGGTTGGGCCACCCAAGGAAACAGGTGTGGCTGTCAACTTAAATGCTAAGATATACAAGGGGGTAGATTGAAATGATGGGAGTTGCTGATAACATATCCTGCAGAGGTGACCTTAAGGTCAGGCCTTCCCATGAACAGTGCATTAAGCTTCAAGCAAAGACACTTTTGAAGCCTAGGAGAAAATGTTAAGTTAAACATAGCTAAACCAGATATCGAGTCACATGTTTTAAGGGAAATAGAAACTGTTTGGATCTGTCTGATCTGAATGTGAAACTGAGGGCCATGTTATGCCCTGCCATTGATTCAACAATTAACAAATGTTTTCTTAAATAAAAGGATCAGCGGGTGTCCCACCAAGTTCAATTTGGTAGTATATTAAACAGAACAAAGAGTCCATTGGGACCCATAAAAACGAAATGTGTGTGATATACACAAACTCATTTATGGGAAACGTTGTTATCCTGCCATTTTCAAACCCCTAAGAAATGGGAAATTTGGCAAAGTTATCGATCATGAGAGTAAGGTTTAAATGGGAAATGTTCCTATTTTTAGCTATTTCAGCACAGCAGCAAACCGTGAAAAATGGTAGCCTTGTCCAGGAAGGGTGTGCCTAAATAAAATTAGCATTGTCTGACTCGCAATAAAATGTAGAGGTGAAACATACCTATGTCCATGTGATTGTCAGAAAGACCAGTGGAGTTGTCACATTATGAGATTTTTCAGAACAAAAAATGTGAAACTCCCTGTCATTTTGACCTGATGTATCTTTTCTCCTCCCTCAGCCTACATCATACACACCTTTTAATTCCTGGTCCTATCAGCAGGCAGGAGGTGTGGTGGGGGGAGATGAAGGGTCCGAGCTAGCCAATCCTGAGATGGGAATTATGCAAGGTTGGAGTGTCATCCGCGGTATAAGATGGCAGGTTTGCATCCGAACAAGGCTTTTTGACTTTATTCCGGGACATAGCCTGCTGCTGGCCTCTAGCAATTAACAACTAGCAAAGCGGCAAGGAGAGCAATCAAGGCCATCAGGGTAAACCTTGCCTGGGAACATGGGAGCTCTATCTGAGAGCAGCCTATCTGGAGGGACTTTGCTGTGGGTAAGGCCTGGTGTTAGCTGCCTACCAAAAGAGGGTCCTCAAAATCTGGCTGGCTTCCTGAGCAAACAGCAGAGAGCTCCTATGTAAGGCGGTTATCATTTGGGTTAAACATGAAATGGTTCATCCAGTGAGGATATTAATTTGGATAACCTGTTTGAGCTGAACCTGAACAACATTGTGAATACTTGTGCCTTAGTAGGTAATGTTGATGCTGCAGAACTGGCAGGGAGTCTGTGTTTAAACTGTATGGGTATTTTGACTACAAGATAACATTGAATACGTGCTATCATCCATTTTCACCCCATATTTCAAAGAAAGAAAGATCAATTGTCAACCATTTATCTCAAGGGTGGTTGGGTTCATGTGCATGCAGTGGTGCTTAAAATTATAATACCCACAGTGTTCGAGATGCAATACAGTGATGCAAAATACTTTCAAATCTGTCACAGTAATGCTGACTCAATGTTACATATATTTTTGATGGGGAGACGGAGCATAGCTGAGATACATAATACAACTATTAGATTAGAGAAAAATCCTGCACTTTTAAGAAATGCCCCATCTAGAACTATGGTCTGAGTGCTGAAATTATATGGGATGGTATTGTGCTGCTCAAATAGCGTATATAAGATGTGCAAAATAAAGTTTCACTGGGTGGGCACTGAGTTTGTCAGGTTGTGATATATCTGGAGGCTAAGTCTGAATGAAAAGTGAGCTAATCTTATTCACCATAGTAACCATTTCTTTTAAAACCTAAAAATTCACAATTAAGCATAGCTACACTGGCTCCCGCTGGCTGAAAGGATCAAGTTCAATTGTAAGACCCTCTGCATCGTCGACAAGTCTTTCTGGGGCTGGGGCCCGCATTACATTCAACTCTCGCTTCCAAAATACCTTATTTCCCGAGGGCTTCGCTCAGCTTCTTCAAACACTCTAACGGTCAGACGCTTCTCCAGGCAGAGAGTGGGGGTTAGATCTCTCTCCTCTGCCAGTGACTAGCTCTGGAATGGTCTCCCTGCCCCTCTCAAACTTAATCCAGTCCATCTGAAGTTCCAGAAGCAGCTGAAGACCTTTCTTTTCTCCTCTGGTTTCTCTCTCTCCCTCCCCTGCTGACCGACCTGTCTGCTCCACCGACTGTTTGCATGATCAGTCTCCACTGCACTGCCACTGGGCTGTAACTGTAACCTCTACAGACCCCTGCCTCCTTGCACTACCCAGAGCTGTGCTGCTTTGGCTGCACTTACTCAGAACAATTGCTGCCCTGATTTCACATCCACCTGCCTCTCCCTGGCACTCCCCACTCTCCCTTCCCCCCTGCACTTTGCATTGTCACACATGCACTTTTCGGGATGGCACAGGGCCTAGTAAGATTGTTTGTCTTGTCCTCCCTCTGTCTTCCCTACCCTGCCTTGTCACACCTTGACACACGTGTGCATAGGTGTGCTATTAATGGCATATCATATCATGCACATATAAATTTAAAGATATACACAAACCATGGGATTTGCAAGGTCATACCTATACAAATAGGCAACCACATTTGAGGGATTACTGCAGAAAAGCTGAAATGCAAACTATGAGGCCTTAGCCAATGCAAATTCACCTCCTTCTCTTCACTTTGTGAAAGTGGATTGAAATTGCAATAAATACAATAAAACGAACAGGGTAATTCATGGAATTAATGTGCACTGAAAAGGGGAGTGCAAGTGTGAAAATCACAGCGCACGCGTGCAAAAGCTGTGCACGCAGGCGTTTGTCGATTCATGGAATGCGCTGCGCGTGGCTTACCTGAGATATGCGCTGAATCCGCATGTGGTGCACACGTCATTGCGACATCCCAAAGGCTGTGCATGAGACGGCCAGTGAAGGCGCACAAAGAGCAGCACACACATCTAAAAAGGGGGTGGAACATGCGGAATGGGGAACAACACGTGGAAATGTGGGCGTTACAGGGGAAGTACTGCTGCTAAATCCTAGCAACGCCCACACGCACGCCAACAACCCATATTCATGGAATCGAACAGGGGAAACCTGCGCGCCACAAAAGACGCGCTAATCCTGTAACACGTACGCCAGCAGGAAGCAGGCTTAAGCAGCCCGCGCAGCAGAAAAGTGCACGCAAACAACAAACAAGCTAATACGCTACGATAAATATACCATTCCTCGCAGCAATGGTCGTGGGACACCGCAGGAGGAGGATAGCCAGGTCCTGCATTTTTTTAACCAGGACCAGCCTTTTTGGGATGCCTGATGACCAGGTCTGTGGGAGGTACAGGTTTCAACCCCAAATCATCCTAGAACTGGTTGCTGAGTGGGAGGATGACCTCACATCGCCCACCCTGGGCTCCCACGCACTGAGCCCCTTGGAAAAGGTTCTGAATGTACTGCATTTCTTGGCTAATGGGTCATTTCAGTGGACAAGTGCCATAGTTGGGGTTGTCTCACAGGCCACGCAGTCACGCTGGCTACACCAGGTGTTGGCGATAATGACTGCACGCCCCTCAGTCCGCAGGCAGGGCTGGTTTCAAGTAAATGCTTAGATATAGAGAAAAGGAAATCAAAATTGTGGTGAATCACTGATAACATGACCAAGAGAAATCACCTTTAAGGTCAGGTTTCACATAAAAAGTGCATTATTTCTGAACAGAGACCCTTTGACAATATAAACTCAAGACCTTTGGTTGGGCCACCCAAGGAAACAGGTGTGGCTGTCAACTTAAATGCTAAGATATACAAGGAGGTAGATTGAAATGATGGGAGTTGCTGATAACATATCCTGCAGAGGTGACCTTAAGGTCAGGCCTTCCCATGAACAGTGCATTAAGCTTCAAGCAAAGACACTTTTGAAGCCTAGGAGAAAATGTTAAGTTAAACATAGCTAAACCAGATATCGAGTCACATGTTTTAAGGGAAATAGAAACTGTTTGGATCTGTCTGATCTGAATGTGAAACTGAGGGCCATGTTATGCCCTGCCATTGATTCAACAATTAACAAATGTTTTCTTAAATAAAAGGATCAGCGGGTGTCCCACCAAGTTCAATTTGGTAGTATATTAAACAGAACAAAGAGTCCATTGGGACCCATAAAAACGAAATGTGTGTGATATACACAAACTCATTTATGGGAAACGTTGTTATCCTGCCATTTTCAAACCCCTAAGAAATGGGAAATTTGGCAAAGTTATCGATCATGAGAGTAAGGTTTAAATGGGAAATGTTCCTATTTTTAGCTATTTCAGCACAGCAGCAAACCGTGAAAAATGGTAGCCTTGTCCAGGAAGGGTGTGCCTAAATAAAATTAGCATTGTCTGACTCGCAATAAAATGTAGAGGTGAAACATACCTATGTCCATGTGATTGTCAGAAAGACCAGTGGAGTTGTCACATTATGAGATTTTTCAGAACAAAAAATGTGAAACTCCCTGTCATTTTGACCTGATGTATCTTTTCTCCTCCCTCAGCCTACATCATACACACCTTTTAATTCCTGGTCCTATCAGCAGGCAGGAGGTGTGGTGGGGGGAGATGAAGGGTCCGAGCTAGCCAATCCTGAGATGGGAATTATGCAAGGTTGGAGTGTCATCCGCGGTATAAGATGGCAGGTTTGCATCCGAACAAGGCTTTTTGACTTTATTCCGGGACATAGCCTGCTGCTGGCCTCTAGCAATTAACAACTAGCAAAGCGGCAAGGAGAGCAATCAAGGCCATCAGGGTAAACCTTGCCTGGGAACATGGGAGCTCTATCTGAGAGCAGCCTATCTGGAGGGACTTTGCTGTGGGTAAGGCCTGGTGTTAGCTGCCTACCAAAAGAGGGTCCTCAAAATCTGGCTGGCTTCCTGAGCAAACAGCAGAGAGCTCCAATGTAAGGCGGTTATCATTTGGGTTAAACATGAAATGGTTCATCCAGTGAGGATATTAATTTGGATAACCTGTTTGAGCTGAACCTGAACAACATTGTGAATACTTGTGCCTTAGTAGGTAATGTTGATGCTGCAGAACTGGCAGGGAGTCTGTGTTTAAACTGTATGGGTAATTTGACTACAAGATAACATTGAATACGTGCTATCATCCATTTTCACCCCATATTTCAAAGAAAGAAAGATCAATTGTCAACCATTTATCTCAAGGGTGGTTGGGTTCATGTGCATGCAGTGGTGCTTAAAATTATAATACCCACAGTGTTCGAGATGCAATACAGTGATGCAAAATACTTTCAAATCTGTCACAGTAATGCTGACTCAATGTTACATATATTTTTGATGGGGAGACGGAGCATAGCTGAGATACATAATACAACTATTAGATTAGAGAAAAATCCTGCACTTTTAAGAAATGCCCCATCTAGAACTATGGTCTGAGTGCTGAAATTATATGGGATGGTATTGTGCTGCTCAAATAGCGTAAATAAGATGTGCAAAATAAAGTTTCACTGGGTGGGCACTGAGTTTGTCAGGTTGTGATATATCTGGAGGCTAAGTCTGAATGAAAAGTGAGCTAATCTTATTCACCATAGTAACCATTTCTTTTAAAACCTAAAAATTCACAATTAAGCATAGCTACACTGGCTCCTGCTGGCTGAAAGGATCAAGTTCAATTGTAAGACCCTCTGCATCGTCGACAAGTCTTTCTGGGGCTGGGGCCCGCATTACATTCAACTCTCGCTTCCAAAATACCTTATTTCCCGAGGGCTTCGCTCAGCTTCTTCAAACACTCTAACGGTCAGACGCTTCTCCAGGCAGAGAGTGGGGGTTAGATCTCTCTCCTCTGCCAGTGACTAGCTCTGGAATGGTCTCCCTGCCCCTCTCAAACTTGATCCAGTCCATCTGAAGTTCCAGAAGCAGCTGAAGACCTTTCTTTTCTCCTCTGGTTTCTCTCTCTCCCTCCCCTGCTGACCGACCTGTCTGCTCCACCGACTGTTTGCATGATCAGTCTCCACTGCACTGCCACTGGGCTGTAACTGTAACCTCTACAGACCCCTGCCTCCTTGCACTACCCAGAGCTGTGCTGCTTTGGCTGCACTTACTCAGAACAATTGCTGCCCTGATTTCACATCCACCTGCCTCTCCCTGGCACTCCCCACTCTCCCTTCCCCCCTGCACTTTGCATTGTCACACATGCACTTTTCGGGATGGCACAGGGCCTAGTAAGATTGTTTGTCTTGTCCTCCCTCTGTCTTCCCTACCCTGCCTTGTCACACCTTGACACACGTGTGCATAGGTGTGCTATTAATGGCATATCATATCATGCACATATGAATTTAAAGATATACACAAACCATGGGATTTGCAAGGTCATACCTATACAAATAGGCAACCACATTTGAGGGATTACTGCAGAAAAGCTGAAATGCAAACTATGAGGCCTTAGCCAATGCAAATTCACCTCCTTCTCTTCACTTTGTGAAAGTGGATTGAAATTGCAATAAATACAATAAAACGAACAGGGTAATTCATGGAATTAATGTGCACTGAAAAGGGGAGTGCAAGCGTGAAAATCACAGCGCACGCGTGCAAAAGCTGTGCACGCAGGCGTTTGTCGATTCATGGAATGCGCTGCGCGTGGCTTACCTGAGATATGCGCTGAATCCGCATGTGGTGCACACGTCATTGCGACATCCCAAAGGCTGTGCATGAGACGGCCAGTGAAGGCGCACAAAGAGCAGCACACACATCTAAAAAGGGGGTGGAACATGCGGAATGGGGAACAACACGTGGAAATGTGGGCGTTACAGGGGAAGTACTGCTGCTAAATCCTAGCAACGCCCACACGCACGCCAACAACCCATATTCATGGAATCGAACAGGGGAAACCTGCGCGCCACAAAAGACGCGCTAATCCTGTAACACGTACGCCAGCAGGAAGCAGGCTTAAGCAGCCCGCGCAGCAGAAAAGTGCACGCAAACAACAAACAAGCTAATACGCTACGATAAATATACCATTCCTCGCAGCAATGGTCGTGGGACACCGCAGGAGGAGGATAGCCAGGTCCTGCATTTTTTTAACCAGGACCAGCCTTTTTGGGATGCCTGATGACCAGGTCTGTGGGAGGTACAGGTTTCAACCCCAAATCATCCTAGAACTGGTTGCTGAGTGGGAGGATGACCTCACATCGCCCACCCTGGGCTCCCACGCACTGAGCCCCTTGGAAAAGGTTCTGAATGTACTGCATTTCTTGGCTAATGGGTCATTTCAGTGGACAAGTGCCATAGTTGGGGTTGTCTCACAGGCCACGCAGTCACGCTGGCAACACCAGGTGTTGGCGATAATGACTGCACGCCCCTCAGTCCGCAGGCACATATACATGGCCAGAACACCCACAGAAAGGCAGGCCATGGTCCAGGACTTTTACGGGGTGGCACACTTCCCCAAAGTGCCAGGTGCCATTGATTGCACCCATGTGGCTCTACGTCCTCCTAGGGCAACTGAGCACATCTATCGAAACCACAAGCACTGGCATTCCATCATCGTGCAGGTTGTATGTGATGCCAATGGAATCATCACCTCTGTATATTCCAACTATCCGGGGTCCAGTCATGATAGTTTTATATTCAGAATGTCACCCCTAAACCGGGACCTGCAAACTGGGAGGCATGACACATGGCTCATTGGTTAGTAGAAAAGCCTCTCAACATGCATGCATGTCAGACACTGACACATGGCAAAACCCAACTATTGACAACCATTATCACCTCCCCAGGGGACAGTGCTTATCCTCTGAGCACATACATGACGACGCTAATAGGGAACCCCACCACACCACCCCAGGTAAGATACAACACAGCCCATATTGCAACCCGGGGCATAGTGGAGCACACATTTGAAGTGCTGAAGTCACATTTTCACTCCCTTGACCGCTATGGTGGCCAGCTGCTATATGCACCCCCAGTAGTGTGCAGGATCATAGTGGCAGCATGTGTCCTGCACAACTTTGCAACCGGGTGGTGCGTGCTGGTGGACATGGTGGTGCCCCCACATCCCCAACCACATGCATGGCCACTGCGCATGGGAGGGAAAACGGCATGTGGTGAGGCAGCCCGTACCCAGCTTGTGGCACATTTTTTCACCTAAAATCCCACCCCTGCAGAGTGCACACAGGCCTGGCACATACCAGCTGACAATTGATGATAATGACAAAAGGGACAGTCAACTGTCACAACCATACCACTCTGAGATTGTTTTCCTTGAAGTGCTACATTGTGTGCACCCCTTGCTACTTAAACAGACCCAATGTTGTGTCAGTAAAAGGCACACATTCAGGCAGCATGAAGGACTACCTCCTTCCAAAACAGTACACCCAAATACTGGTATGTCACCCAACCCCTTCCAAACCCATCTCAGCTGCCCAAGACACCATGGCATGGCATGTAATGTCAAAGCAACCAAATGAATGCACAACAAATGACACAAGTGTCACCAAGTGCTCTGTCCCAAATGGAAACAGGCCAGAGAAAATTCCCTCTCAGAGACAAAAAGAAACAGCACATATGAACAAATACTTACCAGCAAGACAAAACATTAATACAGGACCCAACAGTGGCAACGTATGACAGTAAGCAATCACAATAGTGCAAGTGACACAACCTGACAAAGGCAGCACATCGACCCCTTCCATCTCCAGTGTGTTACTGTTAAGACATGAAGAAGCTACATACAAATATGCATAATGGGCAGTATGTAATACAATATACAAATCAACCATGAAGTGGAGAAATCATCAGCAATCCCCACTAGGCGTGTATACACAGTTTGGACTACAGACTGCCCACACAACTTATGGTAGCCCAATGCCTCTGTGTAAGTTACTATCACACGGTGTCACCCTTGCGAGCCCATGGAAAGGGGAAGCAGGAGTGGCATATGTGTCAGGACCCCAAGTTTCAAACACAAACTCAGGACAAGCCTGCATGGCCCCAGCTGGAAAACACAGTGGATGCCTACGGGTGCCACACAAAGCAACACAATGTAACATGAATGTACAATCTGAAAAAAGTTATCAACAAAAAAGGAAAACAAAAATAAAAAATGAAAATGAAAAATTAAAATAAAATGAAAATGAAAAAAGAAACTCAAAAATTGAAAAGAAAAAAAATAAAATGAAAAATTCCAATTCAAAATAAAAATGAAGAAGAAAAAATAAAAAATGAAAAATAAAAATCTAAATAAAAAATAATAATAATAAATAAAAAAAAATTAAAACAAAATACCAAAAATGGCCATAGATCGACTAGGTGGGGGCCCAGGAGGGAGGAGGTATAGGGTGCACCCCAACAGCCACATGCGTGAATGTTGAGAGAAAAAAAACCCTCTATGGGCTCATGGCCTGCACGGCTACCCGATAGTGGGAGAACTGCCGTCGCTGTTGGTGGCACATTAGAAGGTGTGCGTGGTATGGGAGGCAGACCACGCAAAGCCCTGGCATGATCATCCCTAGCAGCAAGCATGCAGGTCTGAAAGGTTTGGTTCTGCAGGATGATGGTCCGGAGATCCCCATACAGCACCTCACGGGTAGCACAGACTTCTGCCTGCAAGGCCTCACATGATGCCCAGATCTCCTCACGGGTTGCCTGGAGCTCAGCTGAGATTGTGCATGTTAGCTGCTCCAGCTGCTGTTCTGGCCTTGTACTCTGGGATACCTCAAGTGCACCCAGAGTATCTCTGAGGGACCTGTGTTCTAACCTCAGGGCATCCCTGTGGACCTGTGACTCTGCAGATATGGCTGTGCGCAGAGTCTCCAGTTCAGCCCATCGGTCCCTATTGGATGCCAACATGTCCTCCCTGTTTGAGCGGCACGTGGACGCCGTTGCCTGCTGCCGGAGCTCCACCTGCCTTTCTGGGGGGAGAATTGAAGTGGGCACCCTATCCACAGCCTGAGCCATCATCTCACACAATGCCCCCTGTTGTGCTGCAATACTATACATGGAGTTCTCCCACACAGTATTGCCTGGTGGCGCACGGCCACCGCTTTGGCAGACACCACACCTGTTAGGTCCAAGGTGATGTGCACTTTGCTGTGCTGGCACTGCCTGGGGCTGCAGAACTGCATTCCTCATTTGATCAGCTGGCCCAGGAACAGGAGCAAATATAGTGGAGGGTGACCCTGCATCCGTTATTGCCACAGACGGACATTCCAACACTGAATGGCCCATTGAGGGGTCTACCCCCAGTGTAGGTGCGTCCCTGCCAGAAACCCTCACCTGCGACAGGACATTTGTCTCAATGTCTGATTCAGCACCTGAGCCACAGAGGTCATCGGAGGTGTACCCAGAGACACCCGTGGACAGGATGGTCTGTAGGACTAATGGAATTTCCTGCACCACCACCCCACGTCCTACACTGGTGCCTGGTTGGTGCTCTGAGTACTCCTGCCCCTGCTCCATCTCCTCCTCCTCAACAGAATCTAGTGCCTCATCACCTGCACAAAAATAAAACAAAAGTAATGAAGACAGGCATGAACAGCATAGCCGACACACATAGGCATCACAATCTACACATCGAATACATTAATTAGACATGTCACACATTACACAAACTCTGGCATGCGTGCAGTGGCAATGAAGTGGAAGGGGATCCTAAAAGCAGACACTGAGGACTCCAAAAATGGAAAAACAACTCATGTGCTGCATGGTGCATAGCACCTGCATCACACATTAGCCTGTGAGTGGCATGGACAATCCACAAACATGACACATGCCGAAACACAGATGGCAGGTAGCATAGCCATGGCAGAACTGACAAAGACACCCAGATGGTAGTAAATCCTGTCCTCCATCCATGTGAGATGCACATCATGAAATAGAACATGCAAAAGAGTGTGAGAAAACACTCATATGTGACACACTGCAACCACGCCAGTGTTTACTAATACAGTGATGGGAGGCACAAGGATACATCAATGGTAGGTCACTTGGACATGACACAAGTCAATTGTCATGTTGAACATTTAAACAGGGCTCCGAAGTGATCTGGTGCAGTGCATGCATAGGTGCACAAAAGTCAATCAGCCTGATTGATGAAATCATTTCCATTAAAAGTTAACAAATGTGGGGCATTGTGGGGTGAAATCTATGTCTGAAGTATGTTGAATTTGGGGCGGAACAGCACAAGAATGTGTGTTTATCATGCAAATGATTCCATCAATCAGGCAGAATGAAAAGAAAAACACTATTAAGAATGTTGTAACATGATGCCAGTTGAAGGGAAAGTGCAGTCATTATGTGCAAAGTGTTTTCATTGGTCAGTAGGCATACTGTAAAACCCAAACCCAAGGGTGGCGGATGGTTTGGAGGCACCACATGGGTCACATATAGCAGTCATGACTACACAGCCTGACCTGGCACTCAATCAGAACACATCACCCAAGCTACATACACATGGTCTGGACACACACGCATGGCCACTAACCGGACATTGCCTCAAGATCTGGTAGGTCTACCACGCCTTGGATCTGATCCTCTGCGATGAACCCTACAGTGATTGCCTCATGTTCTGTGAGTTCATTCTCAACTGGTGGAGATGCACTGCCAGTCACCAGAGTAGAGGCATAATTGGAAGCCAGCTTGTTCTTTGCTTGGCGTTTGAGGTCATTCCACCGCTTTGAGCAATCATCAGTTGTGCGCTTCACATATCCAAGGGAACTAATCTGGTCCGCGATGCACTGCCAGTGGGCCCTACGTTGAGCAATCGTATCCTTGCACCCTGCAGTCACCAGCATGTCATGGCCATGTGCCGACACGTAGCCCACAAGTGCATCTAGTCCCACATCATTGAAACGCCGCTTCCTTGACGTGTCGGAGGGGCGAGCTGTGTCTGGGGTCCCAGCCTGTTCCTAAAGAGCATGCTTCTTCCTCTTGAGGTGCCGGAGGGGCGAGCTGTGTCTGGGGTCCCAGCCTGTTCCTAAAGAGCACGCTTCTTCCTCTTGAGAGGTGGTGTGGATCCTGAGTGGCTTACGCCGCTCTGGTCGGTAGGGGCTGAAGCGCAGGAGGACTGGCCACTGGAAGCAGGAAATGGCATGATGACCAAATGTCTCACTGCAGGAATTGGCTGCTGGGTGGTGTTGCCAGGACCAAGCGGCACAACTACCTCGGTGTGATGGTCTGGGACCAACACTGTCCCGACTGAGTGACTCAGAGCTGGGGTGGATCCAGCTGCAGCTGCCTCTGCTGCCTCCTCACCCTGGCTACTAGGGGCAGTAGATGACATTGCTGCCCCAGATCCGTGTGGCCTGGTGACAGCAACTTTCACCACCACACGTGGCTTTGACTTTGTGACACGGAAGTCGGCCTGTGAGTCATCCCGTGACAGTTCCGTGACCAATCTGGGCCGGGTTAACAGGGCCTGAGCTGGGATGGTGTCAGCTGCATCTCCCCAACCCATTGGGGGGGGCATAGGTGTCCCTGATTGTTCCTCGACACACTGGCCTCTTGGGCCACCCTGCCCACCCTGCTGCTCTTGGCCACGTCCCCTGCTGCGGACACCTCTTGGAGATCTGCCACCTTTGCCTCCCTTAGCACTTGGTCGCCTCCCGACCATGGCACTGATGTTCTTGTGCGAATGGGAGGTGCAGTAAAGAATTGTCCTGGGCAATTAGGGTAAAGGGGGCAGGGTACTAGATGGAATATGTACCCCTGTGCTCTAGCAAGGCTGTCTTTTACCCCTGGGGAAAGATGACGGATCAAGCAACACTCAGGCCCCCCCAAAAAAATAATTAACGTGCATGCGAACCCTCGGTAGCCCACGTGCATGGAATGAAGGACCCGCAGTACGCTGTGGCACCCAGAAATACAAAAATAAGCGTACGCATGGTACACGCAGGCTACAATGGCCTCTGGATGGGTACATGACACACGGGGACAACCACTGTGTAAAAATATGTGCGCGACTCACCATCTGCCTGGAAAAATAACATGAAAAAGACACGCGTAGGCAGGGGTCCGGTTGCTGTGACTACCCCTGCTCGAACAGAAGACTCCCTACTGGTGTACCATCGTGCCACAGCCCAGCCCCAGGACTCAGGGGGTTGTCATGTCCGAACCAACACCATCTGGCACCAGTGGCAACCCCCAAATAGAGAGGCAAAGGGCTTCCAGCTTCACTGACAATGAAGTTGGCATCCTGGTGGAGCAAGTCCTGGGGCATTATGATGCCCTTTTCTTTTCCTTGTCGCGCGCCGACAAGGAAGGCTGGAGGAGGATCTGGACGGACATAGTGGGTGCCATCAACGTGGAGGGGGTGGCACCCCGCAACATCAAACACGTCCAGAATGCTGGGAGGACTACAAGTCCAGGACCATCAAGAAGGCCCGGTGCCTCTTAGACACAGCGGATGCAGGGGGCGCCAGATCCAGCTTACCACCCAGCAGATGAGGGGCCTGGAGCACATTCGCCCAGTGCTTCACCACCAGATCCTCAGGATGCAGGCCTGTCTGGAGTCGAGCGGTAAGTGCCCATGCATTCTCGTGTAAAACAGTGCATGTTGCAGTGTGGTGGTAGTTAGCTACTTGGCTGTATGTGTGACATGGGTCATGTATGGATGTGTGTGTGCAGGGACATGATGGTGCTACATGTGAGTGCAGTCAGGCATGACCCACATGGATGGTGTATGTATCACAATGCATCATGCGGAGCAGCATGCCAAATGTACACGTGTATTCATGCCTGTGTCTGTACTTGGACATGTTTGGGGTATGAGAGATGGGTGCTGCTGTAATGGACATGCATGGTGTACATGTCCATGAGTCTAAGTAGTGTGTGTTTGACTGGTAAATGCCACGGATGCATGACACATGTCCATGACGATGTGTTGATCCACTGACACAGCCCACTCATCCTTGTATCCACTGTGTCTTGGGTTATACAGGGCTAGATGCGCCTCCGGTGATGTGTGTGCATGTGATCAGCATGTCACATGATGCATGTGAGTTTCAGCCCACCATTGGATGTTTCTACGGTGCCTTGGTCATGGATGCAAATGTTGCATGTGCCATGCCTGTTCATGCATGTGTGTTGCCTGCATTGACCCATGTGTTATGGTGGGACATGATGGAAGTGATTTTTGACAGTGACACTCATGTGCTATTGCTTTGTGTTTAGGGGACTATTGTACAGTACCCTGATTCTTGTGTTCAATGTCTCCCTTTACACAGCGCCGAGTGAAGAAGTGGGCGGAGTAGGCGCTGTGGAAGAAAACGGCAGGGATGCCTCCAACGGCTGGCGTCACAAGGCCCAGTCACCCTCCCAGGACATTCCATCATCCGGGAGCGAGGTGACTGGTGCCGCGTCCGCCACTACGGCTGCAGCGGAAGGGGTGGGTGAGCCCCCACAGGGGCTGGCGATGGCAGAAGATGGTGCGGAGATATCCAGGTTGGTGGTGTGTATGGAGGAGGAGGAGGCCGCATCCAAGCTTCACATGGGGCCTCGTGGGGGTGGTACCACTGGTGCAAGTGGTACAATCCAGGGTCAGGAGGCAGCACTGGTCGCCGTAGAGGGGCCTCTGCATGTCACTGTCCCTCAAACTGTGACAGCATCACCATGCACTATCAGGGATGCCCTGTCCCAGGCTCGTCCACAGGTGGGGGGAGGTCCACGTCATATGCCACTCCTCTAGCCGTGAATGTGGTGACCGGTGACAGGATCAAGTCCGTCCTCATTGGTGTCCCGTTGCGCACATGTGTAATTCATGATGATGTGCGTACTTCCTGGGGGGACCACACACATCATCACAACAAGACGTGTGCCAACGTGGCCCACTTGAGAGGGCTCATGGTCGGGGCTTCCTCCATGTGTCGCTCTGTCTTGCTGCCCTCTCTTCCTCTGTGCACACTGTACGCCAGTCCTTCTCTGTTCCGTCTTCCGGCCCACATTACACCAGGGCCACCTGTGGACCTGCCCCAACCAACGCAGCCAGGCTGGTGGAGATCCCATCCCTGCCACAGTCAGGAGTCAGAGCTCCTGCACAGGTGGTCACCCCAGCAACTGGACCACTGGCAACGGACGATGTGCAGGCACATTCAAGTAGGGCACGTGCACGACGGCCCCGGGTGTTGTCATCTACCCGGAGGCAGTCGTGGTGGCGGCAGTAGGTAGCAGAAAGGCGGCAGCGGCGGCAGGCTTGGTGTAGGAGGCATGTGGCCTCGGGGCCATTAACATCATTGGGGCAGGCATCGGCCGGCAGGCATGAGGACCCAGGATTGGGAGTGTCTTCCGTGTGGCAGCAGTTGGGCCAACAAATAGGTGCATAGCAGCGGTGGGCAGAGAGGGCATGGCTCACAATGGTCAGGGTAGAGAACTTCATGCACAGGGCATTGAGGAGGGCTGAGTGCCTCGAGGCAACTCGCAGGGAGTTTGGAGGAGACCATGGCTGCATCCCTGTGGAACCTCAAGGCCAGGGAAGAGGCCCGCCTCTGGAACATCAACGTGGATTTCGATGATGCCCTGGCCCGGAACATCAAAAAGTGAGCCGGCGGACTAGCCCGCCGCCTTTGTTGAAAGTTCTGTAGGTGTAGGTTTCCTTTTATTTTTTTTTCCTTGGGGGCACATGGAATATGCCCCACCTTTGTGTAAATAGTTATTTATTAGGTAGGTTTTTGGTTAGGTTTCATTTGGATTGTTGGGCTCATGGACCCTTGAACATTCATTTGTATATTTTTATGGACCTGGATTTACTTTATTTTTTTTCACCCATGGAGGAATGCTTTGATTTTTTTTTTTAACTTTGGATTTTTTTTTATGGACTGACGCTTTGGAGCCATTTTATTTTGGATTTTATATATTACAGCCTTCATTTTTGTTGCTCAATTTTGGACATCCAGACTTGGATTTATGCCCTGCAGGCACTCCATCACCGCATACCATGCCCTGCAGGCAGCCCATCAACCCTGATCCTGACCTGCAGGCAGCCCACACCACAGGGGACCACCCTACACCCCTGGGCATGCCCCGCAGGCAGCCCATCCACCCTGACCATGACCCACAGGCAGCCCAACAACCCTGGTCATGCCCCACAGGCAGCCCATCACCACAGTGGGGACATTTTCTATGCAATTTCAATGCCGCAGGTGGAGTACGTGTATTCAAGGGGGTGTGCAAGTTGATTTCCACACGTTTTGGCTGCAACGAGCAGGGTATGCGTATCGAAGGGTGTGTGCGTGGAGATTTTCATGCGTTTTGGCTGCCGCGAGCGGGGTACCCGTATTGAAGGGGGTGCGCCAGTACATTTTCACGCGTTTTGGCTGCAGTGAGCGGGGTACGCGTTTCAAAGGGAGTGTGCAGTGAGATTTTCACGCATTTTGGCTGCCGCGAGCAGGGTACCCAAATTCAAGGGGGTGCGCGAGTACATTTTCACGCGTTTTGGCTGCCATGAGCGGGGTACGCATTTCAAAGGGGGTGTGCGGGGAGATTTTCACACATTTTGGCTGCCGCGAGCAGGGTACCCAAGTTCAAGGCGGTGCGCGAGTACATTTTCACATGTTTTGGCTGCCGTGAGCGGGGTACGCGTAGTTTTTCACGCGATTACAGTGTAGCGGACCTGTAAGCTGGTCCCAGGTTAGTGGGGTCCTTTGTGCCATATTGGGGATTTTTATAGCTTTTCCTTGCGCAAGGGGCTTTCTTGGGGGTGTAACTGGCGCTGCGGGATGTTCGATGCGCCACGGCTCAAAATGGCTTGGAAATCCATGAATACGCAGTGCGCCAGAATTCAGTTTAGCGCACATGGCTGGCGCATGCTGGCGCATGCTCCCTCTCTGCGCTGCCCGCCTGCGCTGCTTCTGAGCTGAATTCTATGAATTACCACCTAAATATCTGCATATGAATGCCATTGATTGAAAAATCTAATTTTGTAGGTTCATGTTAGTGAAAATAAAAAGTACAATAAAACTGCCACAGAATCAGAGCAGATGAAAAACATGTCAAAGAATGCCAATTGATAGCAGTGGTTAAAATAACGAACACAAACAAGACCGCAAATACATCTCCAAGTATGTAATCATGTATTAAAACTTACTTTCACATCAGTCACACTCTCACCATGTGCACAGTTTTGAGTTCTAGAATCAAAAGGATAAAACTGCTAAAAATGGAGCCTTTTATACTTTCCAAAATGAATGCCACAAAAAGTGGACAATATACGGATAAAATGGATGACACATTTTTACTACAAACAATAACAGAGAGCTACACAAATAGAACAGTAACAGCAATTAATAACAAACAATCAAACTCACAGATTCATTTTTTCCCCACCCAGAATCTTTCATAGCAACGGCTATTCAACACAGCTATAAATCCTACCTTGTAGCTACGGCTACAAGTACATTATTTTGTAAACTCAAAATCATACTAAATCAACCTTCAAAACTTCAAATAAAACAAAAGCACACCTAGACACATAGAATAACAAACACAAATTAAATTCTGTGCTGTATCATCCACATAACAATATGATTATTGCACAGAAAAAGTATGTTTTAATAGACGCGCTATAACCAAAGCCATGCCTATAGGTACAACTAATAAGATGACAAAATGCAGTGACGTGTCTACGCACATGATTTTTTATAGGCACAGTTTTCGAAAAACTCCTTCATGTCCGTTTGCTGTTAGCCCCTGCTATATAAAAAACTTTGAATAAAAAATGTATTTCCACTCTCCCAAACCCCAAACAAGTGTCCATACCATGTCCCTACCACGCCTACAAGCCCCTATTCCACTCCCCATGGCCCTCCTCCACTTCCCTGTTCTCTCCCAATCCCCCCAAACACTCCACGTGTCTATGATGCTACCCCACCCAAAATGTCTGATAACTGCGGCTAGCACACGTCCACAAACACTCAACGTGCCATTTGCCAGTATATAGCCATGGCTGTTTTTGATGTGCCACTCATACCTGCATCTCCCAAACGTCCACAAATACACAATGTGCCAATTTCCAGCATATAGCCGCAGCTTCACAAAGGGGGCAGCCACAGGTAGCAATGGCACATGCCTGGTGGAGGTGGGGTAGCTGTGGGTAAACACCCCAGCACTTGCTGTTGCTAGGTGTGATCCTCAATACATCATTCCCCCCACTGTTTGTATAGCCGTGGCTATAAGAATAAAAAAATAAAATCTGAGTATGGAATATAAAGGATGAAAGAGGCAGTAGTGATACAATAGTACTTGAAAGGTGTCAATACAATAAATGACTGCTCATGGAGTTTTTGACAGTGGATATTGATAAAGAAAGTATATGTAGTAGTTAGGATATAGGAAACTGGGGTTAGGTAGGGTGGCTGAGGTTAAAAAACAGGTAAAGGATGGGTTGGACACGAACAATGACAGTATAGTGCATAGTGAATTGTACAATTACAAGGACAACATTGCACAAATTGATGACTTTTATAGCTTCCAAAATCAAAACCACAAAAAGAGAACTATATTTATTAACCAAAATTCTAAAATGTCTGACACATTTTGAGTGTAACCTATTACAGACAAATACAGAATTACGACAGTAACATCAAACACCAGAACACACAAATCATACATACCCTACTCATACAAATTACTAGAAATTCAAACTAGGAATAATTTTCTTGCAGACAGAGAAAGACTGCAATTATCATAGCTGGTTTCACAACTGTGCGGCTGATCGGAGACAGTTGGCTGGTTTGGTTACTGGCTTTTTTGTGAGAAACTAAATATTAACATGCACCTTGGTTTGAGAGCTTTTCCAATTAAATGATTTGGATAGCAGGGAATGTGTTGGCTGCAGGTTTTTCCAAAATTCTACAGTCTGAGAAGTATAGGGCAGCCAGATGTCATACTAATTTATTGTGGAGGCAATGATTTGGGGAATATACAAAGTGTGTCCCTTACTTTAGTGATGAAACAAGACTTGGGAAAAGTAATGGGACTTTTTCCTCACAATATCTTTATCTTTTCCAATCTTACTCAGACAAAAAAAATTGAGATGGACCACCAGATGTAATGGTAAAATTCACTGAGGAATGTTAATAAAGTAGTTTCGGCATTCATGAGAGACCATAAAGAATTATGGATTTCAAACAACAGCATCCATTTCTACATGGCCATTTTCTATAGACTTGACGGAGTACACCTAACTGATGAAGGAAATGTGGTGTTCCTTCATAAAATTAAAACAGTACTCCAAATGTGCTAAAATACTACACTCAGTGTACCTCAAAACTATCCTTTTAAGGACTACTTAGGACTACTTATCAGATATAAATACACAAATACAAAACATTTTTCAGTATAACCGCAAATAGAGTTCATTGCATTTTTGTATAGCTGTGGTAAAAAAATGTTTAGTTAAAGGGGGCTCAAATGTGGTTTTATACATACATACATAGTTATGTAATAGATAGTTCTTCAAAGGCACTCTTTCAGTCACAAAGGGCCTCATTACGACCCTGGCGGTAAGTTACCGCCAGGGCCGTGACTTTACCGCCATGGCGCTAACTACGTTAACGCCATGGCGGTAAGGGGATTTACCGCCCCATTCCGACCTTGGCGGGGCGGTAAATCCCCAATCCCCATTTACCCTTCCCCATTCCCATTTTTGCCCCATAGGGCATAATGGGAGTGGGGAAGGCGTTAATTACGCCACCGTAAATTACGGTGGCGTAATTAACACCAAGTTCCCTTACCGCCATGGTTTTTTACACCCGCTAAAAGCAGGTGTAAAAACCGCCATGGCGGAAAGGGAACTCGTAATTGGCGGAAAGGGGTTGGCGCAGCTAACGCTGCCGCAAACCCCTTTCCGCCAGGGTCGTAATGAGGCCCAAAGAGTACTTTTTCAGCATATAGAGTCCTAATAGCTGCGGGTAATGTCCATTGAACATGCAGCCACGACCTCCAGTCATTGCTGCTGGTAACTACACCTCCAGAGCTCAACATCCCATTGGGCTATGCAGTAGCCGCATTTATGGATCTATGTTTTTTTTTTAATGAAGCAATGTATATATGTAAAGTCAATGAGAATAAAGAGGTGGGCATATGGTTAATATCTGAGGTACAGACTCTGTGAATACATTCACTAGATATTGAAAAGGGAAGATACAATAATATCCCTTTTCTGTAAAAAAAGAAAACATAATTAGTTAGAGAACACACACAATTTAAGAAATACAATTTAATACTCACTTTTTGTTTTATCTTGATATCTCGTATGTAGTGCATCACAGGCACTATATGAGATACAACATTTCTGCATACAGCACTTTTGTTTCCTTCACACAAACTAATCATTGGGTCATTCTGAAACAAAATCCAAGATGGATTAAAAATACCCATACATGGACCTTGGTTTGAGAAATTTTACAATGAAATGGTTTGGATTGCAGAGAATGTGTTGGTTTCAGGTGTTTCCAAAATGGTGCTGTCTGAGAAGAACAGCATAGCCAGATATCATGCTGATTCATTGTGGAGACAATGATTTGGGGAATGTACAAGGTGTGTCCCTTACTTTAATAATGAGGCAAGACTTGGGAAAACTAATGGAACGTTTTCCTCACACCGTTTTTATCTTTTCCAATCTGACTCAGAAGCAAAAAAGGAGATGTACCACCAGATGTAATGGTAAAATTGAAGAATCACAGCAAAATGATAATAAAATAGTTTCAGCATTCATGAGAGACCACAACCAATTATGTATTTCAAACAACAACATACAGTTCTTCATGGCCAATTTGTATGGACATGAAAGAGTACACCAAAGCGTCACAAACTCCTAACCTCAGCCTATCTCCAAGAATGCCAAGAACATAACAACAAAGAACCATTTGGATATTGGGAGAAAAGAAGCATGGTGGATTGAAAAAAAACATAATGTGGTTGTCCTCTGCTTCACCTCCATTAAAAAAACAATGTAATAAAAAGAAATAGATGTATACAAATACTATAGAATTTAAGCAGCATATTAGTAAAAGTAAAAAGAAAAATGAGAATACTGCACACAATGATGGCTTTTATACTTTACAAAATGAAAAGCACAAAAATAGGACTATATTCAAATAAATCAACTAAAATGGATGACACATTTCCACTACAACCTATCACAGACAACTACACAAATAGAATAGTAATAAAAACCAATAACAAAGAATCAAACTCACAGAAATCGTTTTCATTCCTGCCCATCATCTCTCATATCCAAGCTAAACCTTAATTTGTAGCCGCGGCTACATGCAATTTTTCGCAATCCTAAAATCAATTTAAGCAAACCTTCAAAACTGCAAATGAAACAAGGGAACACAAGCACATTAAATAACAAACACAAATGAGATTATGTATTGTATCATCCACATAACAATATGATTATTGCACAGAACATTTATGGCAATAACCATGGCTATTACGCATAGCAACATGTGCCACACGTCCGCAAACACACAGCATGCCATTCACTTGCATATACACGCAACTACACAGGGTCTCACGCTGTCAATGGGTGTCGGTACCCAAGGGTAAACACGCAAGCCATTGTTGTGGGTAAATGCAATCCTCAATACACCAATAAGACTCCTTTTTATCTAGACGCAGTAATACAATTATTCTGAATATGGAATACCAATAACGAAACTGACAGTAGTGATAAAATTTAAAGTAAAAGGTCAATACAACAAATGACAGCTCATGGAGTTATGTAAGATAGATTGATCATTAAGAGAGCATAGTATACAGGGCATTACACTAGGTGAGGATACATTTAATGGGTACAATTACACAAGACGTAGTCACATGAGTGAAAATAGACAAGCTACAATGGACTGGATAAGGCAGCTAAAACTAGAGCAGGGGGGCTGAAGCGGCTACATATTAATTGTTTTAATTAAATATTGTATATTATATATACGTATATATGTTAAAGAAAAGTACTCCCTTTACTTTGTTATATTTCACCTCTAAGAATTTCCATTAAAAGAAGCACCCTCCTTTATGTATTGAGTTTTCTTTTTCAGTTTTCTTCTTTTTTCTCCACAGTCTCCAATGCAAAAAAGTCTGGAAAAGAACAGCCAAAATAAATAAGACTGCCAAATATTTACCGGGACACGGACTATGGCCTTTTGATGATTTGTTACCCCAACGTCACTATACCTATAAAAACAACTTTAAATAGAAATAAAACACAAACACCCCAAAATCTGTAGCTGCAGGCACAGATCTACACATACCCGTGGTTACCTGTACTCCTCTATCACCGTGGTTTTTAGGAAAAACCATTGTCCTAAATAAATCCCTTCCTGACCCCCAAAACCCAAACCAAGTGTCCACCCACTTACAACCAGCTCCCCAAACTGCTAACAAGGTCTCCTCAACTCCCATGCCTTCTTCCATTGCCCCCTTGACACACGCTGTTTCCATGACGCAGTTTCATTTCAAACGTCACCTATTCAATACTATGTTCACAGCTGCAGAAACTTTGTTTTTGCAAACTCAGTCCCTGGACTGCCTACCACTCCCAAATTTCACTTGGTGTCCTCCAGAAACCTCCCCACCTCTAGACTAATTACTTTAATCTGCAAATATCTTTTTAACTACTTTTCTTTTTTCTTTATCCAAGGCTAGATCATGGAAATCTCTTGCATCGAGAAATAAGATGGTGGTCGTTTAATTTCTAAAAAACCCTGGATTTAGTAATTTACCCGAGATATAGCTATCTATTTTTGAGAAGGGGCACCCCCTTCTCTGTCAAATATTTAAATAACTACTGCACGGAATAACCCCAAACCAAGCATGGATCACATGTTTATGCTTTGTGCCCAAGTTGTTTTGAACCTGGTCCAAATCCATTGAGCGGTTCGGGCTGTGTGCTTTGGCAAAACTTGACCTTGTTTGTCTATGGGAAAATTAATGCAAAGTAGGCCGCAACTTTGGAAAAAAAAATCTTTTCTTAATAACTTTTTTTATTATGAATCTTCATGAAACTTTGCGGTCTGGGGTGGGCAAGTCCCTAATCACCATTTTTCTTAATAACCAACTAGAAGAGCACTACAGAAAACCCACCAGTGGGAACATAGAATATGAAAAGGCAGAAAGATGCAGCACTCCGGTGAACCACAATGTTCTTTAAAAGTATATGCTCTTTGTTAAGAAAAAAGAAAAGTGCAACAAGGTTGCTTATTAGTCTCTAGGGATCCAAGATTTGAACATGAGGATTGGGCCTCTTAAAATTACCTTAGGCCAGGAGGATAGCTCAGGGGCAACACGTTTGTCTTGTAAGCAAGACAATGCATAGCAGCACAGGTTTGAATCCTGGGCTTGTGCTTAGAAACTGGTGCTCATTATTAAGCGTGTTATACAAGAACAATTATATTTACATTATGTCCTTTGGTTGTTCCACAGTGTCAAACCAGGCTGTGCTGTCCTGTGCTGTTCTGCAAGTGAAACCAGTTTGAAGATTGCAAGCAGCAGCTCACAGATGAGAAGAGTGCCAACCAGCACTGTGAGTCCTGTGTTATTTCAAAGAGTGTCGAATACATTTCAGTTTTGGTCCGAGCCTGTGTAAACATGTTTTTGAAGTTGTTTGAATGTGCCTTGAGTTCTGTTTGAACTGCAGTGAACAGGTGTTTTGTGTTGTTTTGAATTTGGTTCAAACCTTTGTAAACTCTTTCTAAATTATCATTTTCACTTGAATGAAATCACTAAAAATCTGTCATGCCCCTGGATGAACATACATTCAGCCAGGGGATGACATGCAGGCGTGGCCAGAAGATGGAAGTCACAGGCATCACAGTTAACTGTTTTTTGGAAAGGTGTGTGTGTGCATGTGTGTGTGTGTGTGTGTGTGGTGTTTGTGTGTATTTGGAGAAGGATGTGGAATGTTTGTGGACGGGGAAAAGAGGGGGATGGTTGCAGGGGAAGGTGTAAATGTGAATGTTTTTGCTTGTTTGGGCATTTGTGTTGGGACATGCAGGGAATGCTATGAGTGAGGAAGAGAGGCAAAGAAAGAAAAGGCAGGCTGGGGATGGGAACCCCTGACTTGTGATGGGGGTTGAAACCCCCTGGCAGTCCCTGACTTGTACAAAAGCATGCAAGCATGGGAGAGGTTGGGAGTGGGGGCCAGCAGGGGATCAGATTCCCAGGGGGAAAAATGGGGATGTGATATTTACACATTTGAAGGGCAACCGAAATTGGCTGATTTTCTTTTTTTTTGTGCAACCTTCAAAATGCAGAAATCTCACATTTCTAAATGTGGTTCAAATTTGGTGTGAAACATGCAAACAGGATTCCATCTGCTTTGTCTTCTCAGGTGCTGTGAGCCCCAATGCAGGGGCTCAGGCACAAGATAGGTCCTTGTTCTCTAAAACATGTCTATTTTGTGTATGTTTATGTTTATTAGGTTTATATAGCGCTTTAATGCAAACATGGGCTTGGGTGGCACACAGCTGAAGGAGACCTTCGCCTTCAGTGAGTTCATGGGTACTAGTGTAGCTGGCAGAGAGAGAGGTCTTTCTCCAGCAGCAGGTCACCCCCGAAGATGGGAAGTAGTGCTTGCTTCTGCCTTGGACACTCAGTCTTCACCTGACCGAAACAGTTCCGATTCGATCAAATTTCAGATTTCTATCAAATGGATAATACCTGTTGGTGGTCATTGATTTCTCAAGATATTCAGAGGCAGATATTATGCCACCCACAGTACAAGCTGTTGTGATCCCCCCACCTTAATAAAAAGCAGACTGCACATGGGATGCTGAATGCACGTAAGCAAGACAAAAGGTCCTTGTGTGATTTAGGCTTCTCATGCAATTACATTACCCAATGTTGGCCACCAGTAAATAGAATCACTGAAAGGAATGCATACCATTTATAAAGAAATTGTTAAAATAGAATGAACAATGAACACACTTCTGACTTGGAAACATAGCAGTACCAATTCCTTGTGTATTATCAGTCAACGCTGTACACATAGCAGTATATCCACAATCTAGTTTTGATGCTTTGTCAATGTCTCCACTCACGGCTCTGTTCACACCAAAATGTGTCCTTCACAACTATTGTATGTATCTTATCGTCAGGAACACAAACCATTATTCTACAATTCACTCACAGCTCCTGAGATCCGCTAAGCCCTGCAACAATAACTAATATATGTGTTTCCCCTCGCCCTTCTGTGGGGTAAAATATAGCCCCGGAATGTCAGAAAAAAAGAGGCCATGTCAGGCCAGGATTTAAGAGTGAAGTTGGCTGTGGCTATCCATTGAGAAACGCAGGCCAATTCAAAACCCTTCTTTTTCCGAATTAAGGCCTGGTGTCATGGAATGAAATGGGCCTAGTTAAATTCTTCTAAAATCGACAAGTGCGTAGGTGGAGAAACACACTTACTTTTCACAAATGAACTGACATTTAAATGAAAAGGCTTACTTGGAGTATTAAAGGAGACATTGGTATCCCATGGTAAATAATGGCCTAGGCATGGACAATAACGATGGGATACTCATGTGATTTCAACTTTTATATTTCAGAAAAACATTACACATGCACAGATTTAAAAACTGCAGCAGTGCACATGGGATGAAAAGAAACAGTTGTGCATTTGGAAGTTAAACAGGAGGAATAATGTCTTTTCAATTCAGAAATAAAGTCGAATGGCAGACGTTTTTTATCCAGTAATAAGAGACTTGATTTCAGCATGTCAAAATTACATTTGTAAGAGAGAGGCTTATTTCATTTTCATAAAGGAACACTGATTCTCTGTGCTAACTATGCCCTATTTTGTATGCTGGAGGGTGTTTCATTGACCTCTGTTCTAACATTATATAATCTAGACCATTTGATGGGCTTCCACTCAGAAGCACATCGAACGAGCTGGAGCTCGTATCGTGCTGCAGGAGCAGCATCACCCCTCCAGGACCGCATTGAGGGTAAACTCCACTACGAGGGTTACTAAATGCCAACATGGCCACTGCTTAATCCTGAGTCTTCCTTCCTCCACTGCTACCCGCAACATCTCTGATTGGCTGTTCCATCTCCTTAACCGCCTATCCGAAGTCACCAGTAGGCGAAACCAGCCTTTGCAACAAAGGCCTTGAAACTAAGGCCATACCTACAACAGGCCCTGGTGCAGCATTGAATGTTAGAGGTACACGGTGGGTAAATATAATATGCTATCCTTTCAGAATGGTAAACTGCAGCTTGTTGTTCTTTGTGAGCATAAATCCCCCACTGAACTGCGAGCTGGATAGTGTATCTGGGTCCTGACCTCGCAGCCTTTTCATTGATGCATACAAGAAAGGCAGAGCTGGTTTCAAGTAAATGCTTAGATATACAGAAAAGGAGATTGAAATTGTGGTGAATCACTGATAACATGACCAAGAGAAATCACCTTTAAGGTCAGGTTTCACATAAAAAGTCCATTAGCTCTGAACAGAGACCCTTTGACAGTATAAACTCAAGACCTTTGGCTGGGCCACCCAAGGAAACAGGTGTGGCTGTCAACTTAAATGCTAAGAAATACAAGGGGGTAGATTGAAATGATGGTTGCTGATAACATATCCTGCAGATGTGACCTTAAGGTCAGGCCTTCCCATGAACAGTGCATTAAGCTTCAAGCAAAGACCCTTTTGAAGCCTAGGAGAAAATGTTGAGTTAAACATACCTAAACCAGATATCAGGTCACATGTTTTAAGGGAAATGGAAACTGTTCGGGTCTGATCTGAATGTGAATCTGAGGGCCATGTTATGCCCTGCCATTGATTCAACATTGAACACATGTTTTCTTAAATAAAAAGTTCAGTGGGTGTCCCACCAAGCTCAATTTGGGCGTATATTAAACAGAACAAAGAGTCCATTGGGACCATGTAAAAATGAAATTTGTGTGATATACACAATCTCAGTTATGGGAAATTTTGTGATTCTGCCATTTTCAACCCCCTAAGAAATGGGAAAGTTGGAAAACGTACAGATCATGAGAGTAAAGTTTAAATTGGAAATTATCCCATTTTTAGCTATTTCGGCACAGCAGCAAACCGTGAAAAATGGTAGCCTTGTTCAGGAAGGGTGTGCCGAAATAAAATTAGCATTGTCTGACTCGTAACAAAATGTAGAGGTCAAACATACCTATATTCATGTGATTATCTGAAAGACCAAGGGAGTTGTCACATTATGAGATTTTTCAGAACACAAAATGTGAAACTCCCTGCCATTTTGAAATGATGTATCTGTTCTCCTCCCTCAGCCTACATCATACACACCACTCAATTCCTGGTCCTACCAGCAGGCAGGAGGTATGGTGGGGGAGGTGAAGGGACTGAGCTAGCAATCCTGACATGGGAATTATGACAAGGTTGGAGTGTCATCCACGGTATAAGAGGGCAGGTTTGCATCAGAAAAAGACTTTTTGACTTTATTCTGGGACATAGCCTGCTGCTGGACTCTAGCGAGGAACAACTAGCAGAGAGGCAAGGAGAGCTACTGAGGCCATCAGGGTAAACCTTGACTAGGAACATGGGAGCCCTATCTGAGATCAAACTATCTGGGGGGACTTTGCTGTGGGAGGCATGGTGTGAGCTGCCTACCAAATGAGGGTCCTAAATAAAATCTGGCTGGCTTCCTGAGCAAAGAGCACAGAGCTCCCATTTAAGTAGATATTCCAAAGCCATCAATTGCGTGGGCAGCCACCTGCCTTCACCCCTCTCCTTAATTAGGTGAAGGGGGGCTGGGAGAGTGAAACCAAAAGAGGGTCCAAAAAATCTGGCTGGCTTCCTGAGCAAAGAGCAGAGAGCTCCCATGTAGGTAGATATTCCAAAATCTACAATTGCGTGGGGAGCCACCTGCCTTTATCCTTCTCCATTAGTGGGTAACGGAGGGGTGGGAGGACGAAACTGGGTAGGCCCTTCGCACAATATATTACATCTCATTCAAATTATTTCTCCATAGACAACCAGCACCTCTGTTGAAAGTGAATTGTGTTGGGAACAGCCCGCCTTCAGTCTTTTCATTAATTTCTGGGAAGGGGAAGACACTGTGTAGACCCTTTGAACATTTGATTAAAGTAAATTAATTAATTGCCATATAGAAAATCACACGATGAGATCTGTTAGAGTTAGAAACTAGAAAGTTCATGCCTAGTGTGTTAGAGCCAGTATAGCCTGAACAACTTGGTTGACTGTTTTCTGAAACCCCTGACTTCTATATAAAAATGGTGGGCCTGAATCCCCAAAAAAGTATTTCATAAAACACTGACTTTCAAGGCAATGTGGAGGGTGCAAAACAAAATGTCCCCTTTACCCCATTCATTTAAAAAAAAAAAATGAGAATTACAAAGCATCGCATCTCATCTGTATATGTGTGTTGCAAAACGAAATGTCCCCTTTGTTCTCATTTTCTCTGACTAGAATCTTCAGGCATTTCTTCTTATTTGGATGTGTGTTGAAAAACGATTTCCCCATTTGAGTACCTTTTCCCAACTGTGCCTTGCAAATGAAAGCCTAAAAACAAATATTCCCTTTGATGCCCTTGCATCTGACACCAGAATCCCAAAGCATTGTCTATCCTTTGAATGTGTGTTGCAAAACAATGTTTCCATTGTATTCAGAATGTTTTCTATTGCTTAAATTGAAATTAAGTTTTTCGTAAGTTGTGACTGCATGTTTTAAATGTGTACCTGTGTTGTTTTAATAACAGAGTTGTTGTGATATTGGGTGCTGCCACAGTATTGGTGGCTGATATTGGATGCTGGTCTTTCTTGTTAAACCTTAAATAAATAAATAATTGTATTCTTACTATACACCAGGCTGGTTCCTTCTCCATTGCTGACAAAGGGTATTCCTTGTGGTTGGGTGTGAGACGGGTTGGAGCCCTCACCAAAGTGAATCTTAAATCAAAAGCTCTTTATTGTTTGCCACCTTGCTTGGGGCGGGGGGAAGGAACTCCCTGAATTGAGTGTGGCTACCTAATAAACTGCAGCACTTCCTCCCAGGACTTGGAATGCTGAACACTTGCTGGGGGAAGCAGGAATAACGTTTAATTAATGGAAAGGCAGAGGCTCAAAACTATGGCCTAGTGCCCTAAATAACAGAAACCTGCACACTGTGATGGTGCTTAGTTCAATATGGCAGGACTTTGGCTAAAGTGGCCTTATGCTAAAGGAAAGCAGTAACACTATCTTGTGCTGCCCATCATTCCACCACATACTCAGTAGCCTAGTGCTCTCTGAAATGTGGCAAAACTAATTTCATTATGAAAGTGGCCGGAAATGCTATGACAAATGACCAAAATACTGTGACAAATGACAGAAATACTGACTAAAAATGTCCAGATCTTCCTGCTAATAGAATGTCTGCAGGTTGTTTTTCCCTTCACGTTTAGGACGTTAAACCTGCATCCCAACATTATATTAGGGTGTATTTCTAATACACGTCTCAGTCTGCTGCACCCTTCAATACATGTCCACTTGATTAATGTAAGGGATATTCCAGTTTTTTTTTTATACATACATACATCAGAGTACAATCTGTTCAGATTTTTTTTAAAACGAGTTCTAATAATGGTCAGCTTCTGTGTTGAATAAAACAGTTTATGCAGTTTAATCAAATCCACCCAAAAAAAGTTTTGTTCTTTTGAATAAGTGATAACCTTCAGATAGATTCTTGCTCGTATGTATTACACTCCAGCAGTGCACACAATAAACACGCTACCTTATACAGTTCCTTATCAATGACTGTCTGTAATCTGACACAGAAAGTTTTTGAATTTTAAAAGCTTGCCATGGCTTTAATTAAGTTCTGTAGGGACAGCTGGAATTCTTGTCTGTGCTGTTTCATGCAGCAGGCATCCTTACGTCACAACCGAATTGTATTAACTGATTACAGTGCATTAGTAATGCAATGCTCTTGTTATAGGTCAGTATTGATGTCACAACTAGCCTATAATAAGAGAATTATGCATAGGATTGTATCTTGTTATTGCAGGCTGCTGTGTATGGTATCAAAATAATGCACTTAAGCCAGGTGGTGATGTTGTTGTTTTTTTTCAATGTATTTTTTTCACTTTGATGTCGTTAAGGTGACACATTCTATATTAATTAAGACTGTTAACGTTATTCCTTGTTATTAAACGATTACGTTAAATATATCTCCAAAACTGAAATGTATCTCTTGGTGTTTGGCAGATGTCTTGTATGCATTATTAATGGGTACTACAACTCAGCCCCACTACCCCATGTTGGCATGCATGATGAAGAAATGCCTTTATTGTCATGTATAATTATATCATGCAGCCATATGTCTTTGGAAAATACCCTCGCATAGAGCTAGAAATCTATTAGTTGATGGAACAAAATATCATAGAACTGTAAGGACATTTAAATGGCAAGGCCAAAGATAATGGAAAACTCACAGGAAGGACACACAGTAAATTACATGTACGCATGTATAATATTATAGAGAGCAGCCAGGGCTTTCATGACATGTAGCAAGAGTGGTATGGAAGGGGTAGCCCATGACTAGTGCTAGGTGAAAGTGGCGCTTTTCATCGTGCACAGTTTCCATAACGTCATCCCGTTCCGCCACTCCACGTCATGTCCATTGCTGATGCAGTGCAAAGGAAAATGGCGGACTGAAGGCAATGAGTGTGCAATTTTCTCCGAAATGAATATACTGCTTATGGCATTCAAGAAGCAAAGCAGGCCTTTCTCTAGCTCGCTGATTGCTCTTGCCTGCGTGATATGCGTCTAACCAGAAGAAGAAAATGAGGTATTTTTCTTGCATTTCGTTTGTACGCACATGCACTTTGTGACGTGATTGTCCCATCAGATACGTGAAACAACAAAAGAACCCAGAATTACTTTTTTGAACGCGCGAAGCAGGTGGTAGCAATATCGGGAGTGGATTTCGATTATTTCGTTTCGGTTTCAGAAATCTTACCTAACCCTACCCATCATTACTCGGACGGTAGAGGATACAATGGGTGCGTTTTGTTGGTATTTGTACCACAATAACGTTATATTGATTGATTGGGATGGCAGAAAGTGCAGCAGTACAAGCCATAGGCTGGGAAAAGTGATCTCACAACGAATCCTAGGTTGGGAGGGGATGGGGCAAAGGTGTTAAGTGCATGTTTGGGTCACGTGTCACAGTTAGCTAATGCGTGTGGATCGGTTATACACAATTCACGTGTGCCTCCATTTTACTTATATCATATGCCCTTGCCACTGTAGTTTGCTTTATAGAAGATTAATCTTTTTTTTCACAGAAAATATAAGGTTAGGTACGATTTTCATCTACAGAAGACTGTAGTGTTGACACGTCAGGTTTTGTGGAAAATTTCATTTAGAAATCCAAACATTGTATATACACTGTTAAAATACTATTAAGGAATTATGAAGGACAACAAAAGAAAAAAAAAAACTTCCTGCTGGAGAATGCTCTACTAAGTTGCCTTATGCGTATTGATTGCTATAAATCAGCAAAATACTCAGTGCATTAGCATTGTCGGTTAGAAAATCATTATAGTGCAATTAAACGCAGTGTTGTTGTTCAGATAAACATGGAATGTGTCTCCATGTGTCTGGCCGGGCTCCGGTTACATTATGTACTGGACGTTTGTTTGGCCTCTTGTGATTATCTCATTCATCGCTGGTCAAGAGATACAGCTGTCAGCTAACACTCAGCAGATGGCAGCTGCTGGGCGATGCATCACTCACTGCTCGGTGCCACAGTGGCGTCTCACTGAGCTCGTGCTTGCTCTCGATAATAAAGAATGTACCTGATTCCGTTTATCCTGCAGCCTTCTCATATTTTCAATGACAATACATCTAATTCTGCTCAAATGTAGATGGTTTGATATTAGCTGTAGCCTAGAATGTATAGTTTATTGAAACTCGGAGCATTTATGGATGAAATACCAGCACCAGTGTACTGTTTTTTTTCTCTCCAGAATTCTCATTGTAAGTGTTTTGACTGACTTATCATAGAACTACTATGTTTGGCTTTCAGAAGCAGTACAATGCACTGTGATTGTGGCGAAATTCCAGGAATCCTTACAAATTGTCAAGGCTGTTGGTAGAATGGATCATACAACCTAAGCACACAAATGATACAGACTTGATACATAGTTTTTGAATAACAAAAAATTGTTTGGTGAGTTGTAAACCTGCTTAAACTCTAAAGGCCTAATTTACAAAATATTTAACGCAGCGCAAATTCACTTTGCACTGTAAAAGTACATTTTGCGCCACACTAAAAATGAATTTCTGATTCAAGTATCGGTATTTGCGCTGGTCCATCCTAAATTCAGCTGTGCTGGAGCGCTTTGCACAACACAGAGCGCAATGCATGGGAAGGGCAAGCGCAAAGAACTAAATCGAGGCGCAACATGCAAAATTCCTGTTCAAGTTGGATACTGAAGAAGAACCTGGGTGTTGGGAGGGAGCAACCATGCAAACAGCAAGCACGCTTTATCAAGCGCTAAGGAAACCCTATTCACAGAAGCTCCTTGCATGGAGTCCACAGGAGAACGAACACCTGGCGACCTTACCAGTTCCTGATACACGCTGCAAAGTACAAAGCACAATGAAAGCTCAAGTATAAGTAACTGGATTGAACATAGAACTTCCACATTGCCATACCCTACTTTACTAGCATTGGAAGAAGGAGGATGATGAGAAGGGCCAGAATCTTCCCTCCATGAACCACATTTTTTGGGATGTCAGAGGGGGAGGTTTCTGGAATATACTGGTTCCCTCCTCATGGCATCCTAGACCTGGTCATGGAGTGGGATAATGATCTGGCATCACCCACTATGTGCTGCTCGGCAGTGACACCCTTAATGAAAGAGTAGTATCAGCCTTACACTTTATAGCAACTGGATCATTCCAGAACATCGCAGCCATTGTCGGGGGAATATCACAGACCACACAATCCAGGTGCATCCACTAGGTATTGTGCTGCATCCTAACACGTGCGTTTAGGCACATATACATGCCATGTACACTGCAGTCAAGGCAGACAGTGTGCCAGGAATTCTATACAATTGCACACTTTCCACAGGTCCTGGGAGCCATAGACTACACACATGTAACGCTCCAGCCCCCCATGAGACTCATCTATCGCAACAGGAAACATTGGCATTTCATTAATGCGCAGGTGATCTGTGATGCCAAGAGACACATCATGCATGTCAATGCCAATTACATGGGATGCACGCATGACAGCTACATCTACTGCCATTCCCCCATATACCAGGTCCTTCCATCAGGAATCTTTGGAAAGACCTGGCTGGTGGGTGAGTATAAACGCTTCTCCAAGCAAAGAGTGGGGGGCACATTGCTCTCCTCTGCAGGTGCCTCCTCTGGAATGGCCTTCCTGCCCCTCTCAAATTTGAGCTGGACCACCTAAAGTTCTGGAAGCAGCTCAAGACCTTCTTTTTTGCCTCTGCTTTCTCTCTCTCCCTCCCCTGCTGACCTACCTGTCTGCTGCACCTACTGGTGGCCTGGCTACACTCAGAGCCTTACTGGGTACCAGGCTCCTCCAAACCAGTCGCCCTGCACTGCCTCCAGCCCTACCATGCATTTAGGGACTGTAACTGTAACCCAACAGTCTTTTGCATCCCTGCACTTACCCAGAGCCGCATTGCCCTGGCTGCACTTACTCAGAGCAATGCTGCCCTGGTTGCACTTCCCTTTCTCCCTCTCCCTTGCACTTTTCCCTTCCCCCTCCCTCTTGCACCTTGTGCACTGCACTTGCACATTTTGAATGAAACAAGGCCTAGTAAGATTGTTGTTTGTCCTCCCTCTGCCCTCCATCCCTTGTCTTGTTGCACCTTGAAACACTTGCATACAGGCGTGTTATGAATGACTTATCATATAATATCATATCTAGCACATACAAAAAGTCACATGACACACAGAAAACAATGAATAACAATGCTAACAACAATAATTTCCCTCTTTGCAGGGGACAGTCCCTACCAACTCTCATCATTCCTGTTGACACCTATCAGGAATCCATCACCCCGAGGTGAGGCAAGCTACAACATAGCACCCATAGCCATGAGGAGCATCGTGGAGCAGATATTTGGGGTGTTCAAGTCACATTCCCGCTCCCTTAATCACTCAGGTGGTGTGTATGCACACCCTGTAGTATGCAAGATAATCGTGGCATGTTGTGTACTGCACAATATTTCCACACATCATCACATAGCAGCAGTAGAGCTGGAGGTAGGACACTACCCTCATCCACAGGCACTGCCCATTCCCTTAGTAGGTCAAAGGGCACAGGGATAGGACACATACAAACAGGTTATACAAACATACTTCGCCTGAACTGCAACCTCTGTGGAGCACATACAGTGAAGCCATATCCTGGATGTGCATCAATGATGCAATCAGGCAAATCTAGCTTACCCATATCAACACCCTGAGAATGTAGGGCCGTGAGGAGTAAGTTGTGTGTGCCTCATAACACAATGCTACCCTATCCACACCCATCACATCAAGTGCACAAACTAACTACACAAGCAGAGCAAGTGGAAACAACAGTATCCTTGTCACAGGCACAAACTCAGAGGTCGAAGTGGGTGGGAACTTTCGGGAGCAGTGCTCCTGTACTTTTTATTTTTAAATTTCACCATTCCTATACTTTTATTTTAAAAAGAAAACCATTCTGGAATGGTTTCATTTTAAACTAAAAGCGTAAGAAGAAGTTGAAGCTTGCACTTCAGTGCACTGCACTACACATTCCCATAAAAAGCAGTGTGTTTGTTTGGAGGTTTGGATTGTGTGTCGGAGGGGGTGTGGTGATGGGGTTTGTGGGGAGCGGGGGCAGGCCAGCAGGTTACATAGTTCCACTACTTCTTTTCGTATACTTCGACCACTGCACAAAATCATAAACAGAGTGAAGTTATTCCCAGGCACAATGTCACCATACCATGCGTTCCCAATGGTGGCATGCACCAAATGCAAGAAAGGAATCACCTGACTGCCATCTTTATGATGTCTTCCTCTGCACCATTGCTGCTGGACCTGTTCACCTCCACAAAACACAGATCAAATGTCATAACAGAGTGAAGGCGTCCCCAGGCACAATGTCACCATACCATGTGTTCCCAAGAGTGACATGCACAAACTGCCAGAAAGGGCTCACCTGACTGCCATCTTAATGATGCCTTCCTCTTCACCATTGCTGCTGGACCTGCTCACCTACACACAACACAGGTTAAATGGTAATGGCAAAATTGAAGCCAGTGGGCTGTAACACTCTCCCCTGGAGTGGATAGCCACCTGCCCCTGGGCCTTCCCAGCTGACCCAGTGCCTTTGTGGTGCAACACCACAGAGGAAATTCTCCCTGTGGCTGATATATTTAACCGGGCTGTGGTCCCACAAGCGGACCCACCATTACAGCCGACCAACCTGCCCACCATGTTAAATCCTCCAGGTAGACTGCATGGACCCCACCCGTTTACCTCTCAATGGTTACACTCCCACTTGAACTCTCTCTTCAAAGATAATTTAAAATGTCCCTTATGGTACTTGTTAGCTATCAGCATCACGCCTATAGTTAGCTTTTGATTGCATCTACCAACGGCTTTGGTGCTGCTTTCCAAGCAACCCGACTCAATCCTGTTGTGAAAAAGGCTGCTACCGGCCTAACACCATTCGCGTTTTGGTCCTTCATCAGAAGGACTTGGGACCCCTGAATGATGCTGTGGAGTCGGTCTTCTGTACAGCACATTTCCTGCACCTGCTTACAGACAGTGATTTTGTGGTGTGCTCTTCCCTCTTCACTCGCCGTTACTAAGGGAATCCTGGTCAGTTTATTTTCCTCTACTTAATGAGATGCATACATTCAGTGGATCTCCATGTCTGATCTGAGGTCATGATATGAGATGATAGGATATGGCATTTATAACACGCCTATACACAAGTGTTTCAAGGCCCGATGAGGCAAGGGAGGGGGAACAGAGGGAAGACAGAGACAATGATCTGACTAGACACAAGTGCAGGGGAGGGGGGGAAAGGAAAAGTGCGGGGGGAAAGGGGAGACTGTGCCTTACACAGGATAACAGTAAAATAAATAAGACAATAGTAAAGTGCAGCCAGCTAGTGGCAAGTGCAAGGGTAAGTGCAGACATCCAGTCTCAAGTACTGTTATGCTGTTATGGGACTGTAGGGATACAGAAACAGTCCCAGAGTAGAGGGCTTTCCAGGGGGGTAGTGCAGGTGTGCATCCGACGGGGTGGGGATCTGGGGCTGAGATCAGAGGATAGCCAGGTAACCAGTGCAGTTTCAGTTTCAGCCAGGAGAACAGCAGGGGAGAGGAGGAGAGAAATCAGAAGCAAAAGGAAAGGTCTGGAGATGCTTCCGGAACTAGAGATGGTTCTCCTGAAGTTTCATAAAGGCAGGGCGGCTGTTCCAGAGGAAGGCACCAGCAGAAGAGAGAGATTGACCACCAACTTGTTGCTTGGAGAAACGACTGACCCTGAGGGAGTTGGAGGCGAATGAGTGAAGAGCTGGAGAAGGAAGATATTTAGGAAGAGAGAGTTGAAGGTATTAAGGCCGCAGTCCCTGTAAGGCCTTGTGCACAATGCAGAGGGTAGGGTTTTGAACTTAATCCTTGCCACCACTGGGAGCCAGTTCAGAGATTTCAGTCTGGGAGAGATACGATCCCTGGGCTTGAGGCCAAGGACAAGTCTTGCAGTCCTGTTCTGGATGAGTTGCAGAGGGCGTAGAGTAGAGGCAGGCAGATTTAAAAAGAGGTTGTTGCAGTAGTCCAGCCTAGAGAGAACCAGAGCTCTGGAGACAGTGAGCTTCTGGGGGAAGGAGATGAATCGAAGAATACCTCTGAGGAGGTGCAGCTGGTAGTGTGACTTCTTAGAGACGTCAAAGATGTGAGGAGAGAAGGAAAGTGTGGAGGCGAAGATGCCCACAAGGTTCTTGGCCTCACAGATTAGAGCAGGAAGTGGGCCAAGAAAGGCCAGCCAGAGAGTGACAGGAAAGGAGGGTAAAGGTGTGCCAATAAGGAGAATCTCAGTCTTACTGGTATTACTGCAGAGATCATTGGCGGCACACCACTCCTGGATAGCAGACAACAATTAGAGATGAGAAAAGGAGAAGAGGTGGTGGAAGTGAGCCTGAAAATGAGTTGCGTGTCATCCGCATAACACTGAAAGTTGGGGCAGAGAGCGCCAATGCAGTGGGCAAAAAGTGGCAGGTATTGCTTGAAAAGCCAGGGAGAAAGGTTAGACCCCTGGGGAACACCACAGGTAGAGATAGAGATAGAGATAGAGGAGAGGAAGGACCCAAGTTGGACCTGGGAGGGTCAATCGGAGAGGAAAGAAGTCAGCCAAGCCAGGGCCTGATCAGTGATACCCAGGTTGTCACGGAGACGATTGAGTAGGATGGCATGGTTTACCGTGTCGAAGGCAGAAGAGAGATGAAGTAAAATGAGGACACAGGGGGTGTTGGAATCAAGGTTGGAGAGCAGGTCTTCATGGATGTTCAGGAGAGCTGTTTCTGTGCTTCTGGCAGCTCTGAAGCCAGACTGATGGTCATGGAGACAACCAAAAGATTCAGGGTAAAGATTAAGCTGGGAGATGGCCAGCTTTTCCCAGAGTTTGCCAAGGAAAGAAGTGATGGAGATTGGGTGATAGTTAGCCGGGCAGGAGGTGTCGGACCGAGGGTTTCTTAAGACGAGGGTGCACAAGGGAATTCTTCAGGGGGAAGGGAAGCCAAAGCTCGGGCAGCTGGTCTTGGGCTTGAGGCTGTTTGGAGGTTGCCCCACACATCTGGCAAAATCGAGTGTGCACTGTCCTGTTCTACACTGAAGCCCAACCGGGGGAGAGGTTGCCTGACGGACATGGTTGCGAGCCCTGCACTCCAGGGTGGTCACGTGCAGGCAGCCGTGGTTCTTAATAGACAGCCACATGCATCACAGATAGCTGCCCTGGGGAAGAGGAAGGTGTATTGCGGTCTGTAGGCTGCTGCCACCACCATGGGATATGCTGGCCGCCTTACCCTCCTGACCCCACGATGAGTGAAAAAGGGAGCAAGGACGCACTGGCAACAAGCATCAGTGCCAGGTCCTTGTGGCCGGCAATGGTGCTGATCGAGATCTGACCTTAGGGGGACAAAGGTACAGGGTCACTGTGAAGGCCCAGTTGTGCCCTTGGGTACGCATTCAAGCCACCCTCAGGCAGGTGTAGCCCCAGTAGGAACCCAGAGCTGCATGGTTGATTTGAAGTATCAATAATCAATGTGTACTGCAATTGACAATAAGGGGCCAATTCATGGAACAAATATGCACTGAAATCCGTGGCACAAGCAGGCGCAACCATGAAAAAGCAAGCACACGCGCACGCATGTGATTCATGGAAGGCCCTGCGCGTGTTTTCCAGGGAATGTGCGCCAAATCCATGGGTGGCGCACACGGGTGCACACGTCATTGCAACATCCAGACGCCATGCGCGACGTACACAGTGAAAGCACACAACTTCAGCGCACACACCAAAAAGGGGGCGGAACACGGGGCGGAACACACGGAATGGGGAACAATGTGTGAAAAAGAAGGCGTAACTGGGGAAGTACTGCAGGGAAATGCACGGAACGGCCACACGCACGTGGACAACACGTATTCATGGAATCCAATACAGGAAACCCGTGCACACCAAAAGACGTGCACAGGTGAAAACACGTCCACCACTGTAGGAGTGTTTAGCGTGTTTTGGGAGCACAGAGTACAGCACCACTGCACAGGATCAATGTATAGCATGTTTTTTTTTTTTGAAGTGCAGCACCACTGCATGGGTTTGGTGCATTGATATAATGTGGTACAGCAAGACATGTGTTATTGAGCATTTTTATGCAGCGCCACTGCATGGGTTTGGTGCATTGCTATGATGCAGTTGTTTCAAGCTATGTGTTGCCAGTGTAACATGGACATATAAGTAAGGGCAGGTTATTCAGTAAAAAACGATTTTTACATATAAAATGCAAATACATTTTTCACAGTTAAAAGCACACATCTGTACCTTCAAAGCACACCATTTCTCACCTGAAATGCCTATGTTGCAAGAGACACATTTGGTAATTAACAAACTAATCTTACTAACAAGACTAATAATTATAACTCATTAATAAAAGAATTTGTCTTCACTGCAAAAAGAGGCAGACTCTCTGTCCACAGTAACTGCAGGAAGCAAAGACTTCGAATAAGCAGGTAATCAGCTTGTTACAGTTGCAACTGTACAAGAAGAACCATTGTTAAAAGTAGGAGGATAGAACATGATTGATTCTGATTGGAGCATGTCACATCAAGCATCATGTTAGAAGCTGTGACTAGGGCTTTGCTGCAGAATCTGGGGGAAGAAAGGCAGAGACATCTTGACACAGCTCGAAGAAGGACGGGGTTGACAGCTGGGGATGCCTGATTCCTAAAGCAGATTCAACTTGGTTGCAGAGACTGGCTTTTCCAGTCAACAAGTCCCAGTTCGAGTGACAGCAGATGCTTGTCCTTGCTGGGTGAACCCCTCCAGAAGGCGAACAGCCGAAGAAGTTACATGCTGAATAAGCCTAGTAATTATCTCGCTGAGGTGTGGGGGCTGAGTGTGTACGAGAATATTCAGTCAGTGTAGGAAAGGAGATTCCTGTGCTTTACTCACGTGTTTAATGTTGCAAATTGAGTTCTTGTCTTCGCCACTCTCTTTTCAGTGTATCACAGATAATGCTGTTACTGTGCTATTTCATTTATTTCTGTAAAGAGTGAGATCGTGTTTAAATGCAACTTTTATAAGACACAAAAATATCTGAAAGCAGACGGGTGGTGTGTTTTATATTTACCAATACAGTGCTGATGATGTGGGGAGATGTTTAGAGAGTGCAATTGTCATTTTCAAGGTAGCTAAACATATGATTTGGCTGCAGCTGTGTGCACAATGTAATTCAGTATGAGCAATTATAACTAACTGTGTGTGTTGTAGTCTGCCGGAGGTCTTTGAGTCGGCAGAAAGGGAGGCCCGGGACATAGTTCACTACCGTATATAAGATATTGAAAAATACCACATGATAGCTCGCTGCCGTATATAAGACAGGGAGAAATTGCCCATGGTGGCACACTAAAAATGAAAATGTGGTGTTCCTGAAATGCAAGCCTGATGTCTCTCTAGTGATTACATGAAAAATCTAAACAAAAATAAGGGGTTCTGGATATTGGGGCCACAAAAAAAACAAAGGAATTATGCTCACCAAAATACCATCAATCACGCATACCAACCACGCATACCAACCACGCATGTCTGTGTGCTGAAATAATGCATGTCCACTGTATTATTGTTGTACATGGCCCAATCTGAATACAAGGAGTGATTGTTGCTAAATTATTTTTCAGCGGTAAGAAAATACCGTCAGGCCCCAAATCTCCACAAAAATACCCAACACACACAAAGGCAGGTGGGTGCGTCCCCACTCAGTATAAAAATGTGCGCAAACAACAAACACGTATACACAGCTACGATGAATGCCCCATTTGTCGCAGCACCGATCATGGGACACCGCAGGAGGAGGAGACTAGCCAGGCCCTGCATTCTTTTGCCCAGGACCAACCTTTTTGGGATGCCTGATGACCGGGTCTATAGCGGGTATAGGTTTACACCTCAAATCATCCTAGAGCTGGTCAGGGAGTGGGAGGATGACCTCACATCACCCACCTTGTGCTCCCAAGCACTGAGTCCCTTGGAAAAGGTGCGCAATGTCCTGCATTTTTTGGCCACTGGGTAATTTCAGCGGGCAACTGCCTTAGTTGGGGGCATCTCACAGGCCACGCAGTCACGCTGCCTACACCATGTGTTGGCAATCATGACTGTGCACCCCTCAGTCCGCGGGCACATATACATGCCCAGAACACCCGCAGAAAGGCAGGCCGTGGTCCTGGACTTTTACAGGGTGGCACACTTCCCCAAAGTGCCTGGTGCCATAGATTGCACCCATGTGGCCCTACGTCCACCTAGGGCCACTGAGCACATCTATCGAAACTTCAAGCACTGGCATTCCAAAAGGTACAGGTTGTATGCGATGCCAAGGGAATCATCACCTCTGTCTATGCAAACTATCCTGGCTCTACCCATGACAGTTTCATGTACAGAATATCCGCCCTCAGTTGAGTAACATTGCTGAAAATGTTGGGGGGGCATGACAACTGAAGGAAATGGATGGGGTAAAGCGAAGGTGGATGGTGGCTCTGAGGGAATCGTTTCGGCCAAATTGTAAAACAAAATGTGGTTGAATGGTAGATTTGACAGAATTCAGGCACCACCATTAGTTTGAAGCCGAAGATACCGAACATGAAGAGCAGTGGTTGCAAGGGTGGCCCCCTCAGGCCATGTTTGGTATTTTTGGCTTCGGCAGTCAGTTGCGGGGGTGTCCCCTGGTTCCTCAGCCTTGGTGGCAGGGAACCCAACAAAAAAAAGAAGAAAAGGGACGCTGCAACAACAGATCCGACCTGTGTTAAACGGATGGATCTGACGCCGCAGTTACAGGAGAGGCAGCCGATGGAGAAAAGGTAAGTGGGGGGGGGGTTTATGGGTGTACAGGCGGTTTGAGGGGACATGGGTTTGGTTTTTTGTACCGAGGTAAAAACGTATTTGCAGCAAAAATGACTACGGTTACTTCCGCCGTAGTTTGTACGTTGGTCAAACAACCTAAATCCCCAAGGGATAACACTAAACTACTACACCACAAGAGTCCATTGCGGATGTTCTGTTACAACTTTCAGAAGACTGGTGGCGTATCTATAAAATTCTATTGGGCCCCCACACATCTTCAGCCGGCCTGCCATGCACCCAATGACACAACATAACATTCACAAACTTAATTCCACTAGAACATACAAACAATGCATTTATCATTCATTCAGACACAGAAGTCAGCACACATATGCTTGCACACACTCTCTCACACACAAATGCACCCAGCACCTCCACTGACATACACTGTGTGCACACAACATTTTATTTTTATTTTTATTTATTTTATTTTATTACATTTGTTACACGCCCAGACCCTTGGGTATCACAGCGAGGTTACAGGCAGTTTGACAATGCATAAGAAGGTAGCCATTATGGCGAAATTACATTGGGGAGACAACATAAGGGTATATACAGGAGCTTCATTAATTTGGTATGCTGATAGTATTGTATTTAATGTAAATTGAAAAGTCTAGTTTTTAGCATTTTTTTAATCCTGATAGTGTTTCTTCATTTTTTATAGCTATTGGTAGAGTGTTCCAGTGTTTAGTAGCTAGGATTTGAAGCTACTGCCCCCTGCTCGAGTGTTTGTGTATCGGGATATAGTTAGCAGTGTTTGGGTATTGGATCTGAGGTCTCTAGTGGCTGCTTTTTTGTCATTTCTATGACAATGTATATAGTTTTTGGTTAGTTTACTATGAAAGGCTGCTTTATTATGTAATGTGGTTTGCTTCCAAGGCATTGCTATACATGATTATATGTTATATGTTTTATGTATTATATAAATAATAAGCACATGAAATGTAAAGCAAAACCATAATAAATATCTATATCAACTAAGCCTGGAAAAATGTGCGCAGTCGCTTAAATGGTCCCCATCTCAGTTTCACCATTTAACCAAGTGTGTGATCCTGAGCAAATTATTTAATCACGTTGTGCCTTATCTGCAGCTCTGTAAGTGATTCTGATTCACTTCAAAGCATATGTTAATGTATCATGCTATTATAATGGAAAAGCCAAATTACTATGGAGTTGCTCCACATATAACAATAGTGCAATTTAGGTATTTTGCACCACAAAGTTATTTGTCACTTGGTTTATTTATGGCAACGTATTCAAAAGTCACTTCCATGGTGCCTCCAAGTATCAAAGACTGATGATGCGCCTTGCAATGCCCTTTTCTCTGAAGTCACTTCTGTTGGTGCAATCCATATGCTAATTAGGATGTTTGCATGTATTTTGCCTCAGAGGGCTTGGACAGAGCTCCTCAACAAACGTACACAAAACCAATTAAAAACAATACATTTTTTAAAAGGTACCTCTGCTCTACTTTCAAATGCCGCCCAGGCCTCGTCTCATGGTACACTGACCTAACCTCTTCGCACTCACACACCTCCAGACAGAAACCAGAAAGCTGAATGAGCTTCCTAGTTCCTGACTGTGTGTCACACCAACAAAAAGCCGGAAAGAGATGCTCTGTGCCTCTGGTCCCCGGAAGTGCTGCTGCCAGGGTGACAGCACAGGCGCCAGGCCCTGCAACACCCAGTTCAGCACCCTGGCTGCTGACTTTGAGTCAGGCCAGCCAGAGTGAATGACTGAGCCACACAAGGCATCCCAGCCCTGAATGTGTTGCAGCGCGGCTACCAGGCATCTCTGCATCATGTAATGAGATAGCGCAAGCCTTGCTGGGCACCCCAGCCGGGCTCGCACTGTCCAATTACATAATTGATGATTGTGGCCCCCCTGCCCTCCCTCCAAAAGATGGGGGGGACAGAAAGGCACGTCACAGAAGTTGGGGGGGACAAAACCCCTTCCCCCCCCTATAATTACGCCCATGTCCGCCCTGAGCCGGGCCCTGGAAGCTGGGAATCATGGCGACACATTGCTCCGAGGTGAGTACAAATGCCTGTGCTCATGTGTGCATGTCACACACAGACGAATACACAAACCCAACTAATCACAACCATTATCACCTCCCCAAGGGACAGTGCCTAAACTCTGAGCAACCACATGATGACGCCAATACGGAACCCCACCATAACCACCCCATGTAAGATACAACGCTGCCCATATTGCAACCAGGGGCATAGTGGGGCGCACATTCGGAGTGCTCAAGTCACGCTTCCGCTCCCCTGACCACTCTGGTGGGAAACTACTATATACACCCCCAGTAGTGTGCAGGATCATTGTGGCAGCATATGTCCTGCACAATGTTGCAACACGGCAGGGTGTACCGGTGGACATGGTGGTGCCCCCCACATCCCCAACCACATGCACAGGCGCTGCCCATGGGAGGGGAAAGGGCACGTGGTGAGGCAACCCAGACCCAGCTTGTGGCCACATTATTCACTTAAACTCCCACCCCTGCGGAGTGCACACAGGCCTGGCACATACCAGGTGACAATCGATGATGACAAAGAGACAGTCAACTGTCACAACCCTACCACCCTGAGAATGTTGCCATGGAAGTGCCACATTGTGTGCATCCCTAGCTACTTAAACATAACCAATCCAGTGTGACCAAAAGGAACACATGCAAAGTGTACATCACACCACCCCCCTGCAAAACAGGCCATGACAATCACTGGTATGTCACCCAAACACTCCCAGCCCACATCACCCATGTCTACCATACCAACAGCAAAAGAGCAAACCAAAAGCCCAACACATGACCAATTATATACGAAGTGACATGTGATGAATGGAAATAGGCCTGAGACAATCACAACTGACATGGAATCAGGTCAAATGACTGACCAACAACCCCCCCCCCCCACATACAAATCCATACACAAATGCATGCCACCAGCGGTACCATCAACAAAAGACAGAATGCCTGTTGGAATACACATTGGCCAAGCCAAATTCACAAATCCCTAACCCGTGTGCTGTGTGTGTCTACTGCAACACACCACTCAGCACACAGCACAGTGAGCAGCCATTCTGTTGGGGATACACAAGCAACAAAAATAACCCATTGACGCATGTACACGATCCCCAAATGGTAAGTGATCATGCGCTGCAGGGACACAGCATGCCAGAGAAGGCAATCTGTGTGCATGTGTGGGCATGGAGGGATGGTTGTATGTGTGGTGGAGCATTGTGTAAGTGTGTGTGTCAGTAGGGACATGCACGCAATACATGCATGTTAAATCAAGTGACCATCAGTGTCCTGTACACATCACATGTGAACAATGCCCATGTGTACACCCCAGTATGTCAAACCACAACAATCCCCTGACACCTGAAAAGTAAAGCCAACACAGGAACAGCCATTGATCAGCAGAACACATCATGTACATAGTATCCCAAAATGACAATGTCAGGGAGTGCCCAAACACTGTAGCCCAAGGGTACTGTCCGACAACAAAAGCCCCTCCCTCATTTACTCATCACCATGACCTTCAGAAGAACTTTGCCTGGGGTCCATTGGCTTCTTCCTTCTAGTCTACCTGGCTTCAGGATCCCCCTACCCTTTGGTTTCCTTGTTCTACCCTGCATGGAAATAGGGTCCAGCCCCCTCAGAGGCCACTTGACTGGTAAAAATACCAAATCGCAGAGAACTCCAAGGAGCCAAACCTCCAAAACTGGGAAAATGCCTGTAGCCCACCAAAAACCCTGGAAGAGTCTCCAGTAGATGACTTGAAGTTGCTGAATATGGCCAAGCACATGTCCAAGCAGAATGACAGAAGAACTACCAAGGTAGCACAGTTGAAGAATGGATCAACAGGATGGGTAGCATTTTCAGTACACAATAATCAATGAGGCTGCAACAACTGATGGGTAGTGTCACAGCTCCGGTCTCCAGGCGCAGGAGTGGCACAAACCAACCACCCCCTCTGTTGTCTGGGCGCATCACAAGGTCAAACTTACACAGGCCTCTGAGACCCCAGCAGGGAAAGAGGGGGTGGTTGGTTTGTGCCACTCCTGCGCCTGGAGACCGGAGCTGTGACACTACCCATCAGTTGTTGCAGCCTCATTGATTATTGTGTACTGAAAATGCTACCCATCCTGTTGATCCATTCTTCAACTGTGCTACCTTGGTAGTTCTTCTGTCATTCTGCTTGGACATGTGCTTGGCCATATTCAGCAACTTCAAGTCATCTACTGGAGACTCTTCCAGGGTTTTTGGTGGGCTACAGGCATTTTCCCAGTTTTGGAGGTTTGGCTCCTTGGATCTGTTGTTTGGATAGGCATCGGTATTCAGGATAACCGGAAAGAGGGACAGGAGAGGGGAGGTGGCTGGGCAAGGGAAAGTAGGCAAAACACAAAATACTACTATTGACAATTACACATACTCAATCAGAGAAACCATGTTCTTCATGCACATTGTACAAAATGGCTCAAAGCTGAGACAAAGAGATCCTTATCTCTGGGGTGAGTGCTGGCCTACTGCCTGTGCACTCTCAGGTCCGGTAACAGGAGCAGTTCAATGCTGCAAAGAGAGTGTGAGTTACTATTCTGTGTGTGTTTTCCCCACACAGATGACACCATTCATGCCTCAAACGTAGTGACTCCTCCCCAAACAAGCACTCTTGTCTGCTGCTTCATTCGTATCCTCTTGCTTGCGCCCCCGTGATGGTTCATACACTGTTAATGCATTATTGCAGCCACATGTGGCCCTGCGGTAATTGGAAGACCATGTGGTAAGAATCACACATGATAGAATGGTCCTTGGGTGAGCTTCTAGACGTGTGTGGCGAGGTCTGACTTGAGTACAAGTTACGTTCTGCCAGCCGTGGATTTCTGTAGGTAGTGCACGTGGCAATTTGCATATGCTAATGATATGCTCTGCACTCGAGTTTGTGTGGTGCTCTGTGCCCCCCCTTGCGCTGTATTAGTTTCTGTCTAGGAACGCTACTGCACCAATAACTTAGCTTCTATGAGCAGGGTGGACTCGAGGATATGGATGACGCCCCCTGCGTGTGCCCCTGACAACTGGGAAAGCTTCTGGGCATTTTGTCCTCAGCGCAGCTTAGCTGTACTGTGTGCATCTTCCCCAATGCCTGACCAACCTCCCCAGCACTGGCGCAATTTAGGTTACATGTGTGAGGGGCCTGGAGGAAGGTCAGCTGGGCATGGCCCCTCATGCTGCTCACCTTGCTTGTAGATCCTGCAAACATGTCTGCTTCTGTCAGACGTCTGAGCACAAGCCCCGTGCTTCTGCTTGCACGCGCATCGTATGTGTGCCCCACCCAACGCGGCAAGGGTTTAGTAGTTCTTGGACTGGTGTCTGCTGGCAAAGGTAGTCTGGATGCTCCTTTTCCTGCAGAAAAGGCATCAATAATTATTGAACGTTTACTGTTTGTGTCTTCATCCTGGTTGTCAATGGGCTATGTCTGAGACCTACATCCCACCTCCTCCCACACAACCGCAGGTTCTGTGCCCTGACAGGTAGAGCTGGAACCTGAGTCGAAAATAACCAAGGAGGCTGGCACAACAGGGTGGTTGCCCTGAAACCCAATCATTCATAGATAGTGTGAACAAAGAAAGGCGGAGACAGCAGAAGTCTTGAAGGGCACAGAGAATGTGTGATAGCCGGAAACAGCTCACAGCAAGTCAAGAGCCACAACAGTCGAATAGCATTGGTAAAAGCCAACAGCCAACATAAAGGCATGGATGTAATACATGAAAGACAGGAGGAGTGACAGAAAAAGGCTGTTGAACAGAATTCTACAGAGGCAAAGCTGGCAGTGTAAGAGTATGTGGAAATAACAGACAGACAGACAGGCGGACAGATCTACATCAAGGACAGTAGCAGGAAGAGCAGGGACTAAAGGCACCAGAGTGTGAAAAACAAGTTAAAGAGCAGTAGTCCAGTAGGAAAACTGCGACCTCAGGCAGCATCAAAGTCCAAGCGGGAAGACAGACACAACGTGCCGTCCAAAGGGAACAGAGTTTAGTAGTAGTATAGGCGGACATCTCAGGTGAGAACTGGACCCTGACTTGTGCCTCTTGGGTCACATTCCTAATGCATCCTCCTTTGACACAATCCCCAGGGGCTGAACTCAACATGCACCAACTTGACAGTGGCAACATCCGGCCCCCTCCCACCATCAGTGTGACTCTGACAGGCAAAGTGTGCAGGCTACTGTCTACAGCATGAAGTGCATCAAGCACATCTACTGGCAAGAAAATAACATACATCACAATCAGCATCAATAAATGGACATTTCACTAATGTACTCACAGAAATGTATTGCAGACATGCCATGGAGAAAACATCCATAATCCCCACTAGGGATGTTAACAAAAGTAGTACAGCAGCAGACAGGCCACAGATATGATGAAAGTCTAATGCCCTAGTGTAAATGGTTGTAACACCAAACCTTCCTTGCGAGCCCATGGACAGGGGAAGCAGGAATGGCATATTTGAATCAGGACCCCAAGCTGGAAACACATACACAAGACAAGCTTGAAGGGCCCAGCTGGATCAGACAGTGTATGCTTTCAAAAGCCACAAAGCACCACACCGTCACATGAATGCACAATAGACAAGCAATTTTAAACTATATTAACTAATTAAACTAACTATAACAATAAAAAATGGCCACATACAACCCGGGGGAGGCACGCAGGAGGGGGGAGGTACAGGGTGCACCTCAACACCCACATGTGATGATGTTGAGATAAAACAAAACCTGTGTGGGAGATAAGTTGTCGTCCTCCTCACCCTCTGACTCAAAAGGTGGACGTGGCACAGTACCTTGACCATGCCTATGTGCAGCTTACCCCTCGTCAGCAGCAAGTCTGCGGGACTGGTGAGCCTGCTTCTGTGCATCGATGACACGTAGGTCAGCATGCAGAACCTCGCATGATATGCGTGCTTCCTCTTGCAAGGTAACACGTGTAACACGGATTTCTTCCTGCATGGCCTGGCATGACATCTGGAACACCTCCCGGCAAGCATGTAGCTCAGCCGAGATGGTATTCTCAAGCTGTTCCAACCTCTCCTCTTTCCGCTGCCTCTGGGACATCAAGAGCACACCCAGAGTAGATCGGAGGGAAGCATGGTCTTCCCTCAGGGCCTCCATGTGTGCCTCTGCGTGAGCAGCAATTGCTTGATGCAGAGACACCATTTCAACCCGGCGTGCCCTGTCTGAGGCCGTCATGCCCAGCCTGAGCGAGCGGGCTGTGGACTGTGCCACCCGCTGCTGGAGATCCACCTGCCTAGCAGGGGGGAGCACGGATTGGGCCACATGTTCATGTTCTGAGCGATGGTATCAATTGCTGCCTCCTGTTGTTCGGAATTGGCAACCATGGCTTGCTCCCACTCAGTATTCCCAGGTGGTGCAAGGCCACTGCGTTGCTGGGCTTGACACCCGCAGGGCCCAAGGAGCCGCGGTCCTTGTTGGGTTGGCACTGCCTGTGGCTGCAGGACTACATTCCTCCATTGACGTGATGCCCCAGGCACATCAGCAACTGGTATGGAGTGTGACCATGCATCCCGATACACCACAGGTGGAGGTCCCACCACTGTTTGGCCCCTCAGTGCAGGTGTCACGGACAGAGGATCATCCACATCAGAATCACTCACCGTTGACAAATGGACATGAAACGCATCCAACTCAACATTGTCGTCAGAGTGATCATCCAAGCTAGACTCATTGCCAATCCTAGACATGATGGTCTGGAGCACAGGTGGGTTCTCGTGACCTACCACCCCACAACCCCCACTTGTGCAGGGTTGCTGGTGTGATAGCAACCCTGTGTCTGGAATTACATAACCATCCTCTTCCTCAATTGCGTCATCATCTGAAAAGTGGAAAAAACAAACATGTGTACACATGTCAGAAGCACATAACCCTCACACATAGACATCACATTGACAGCCAACACATGAAGCAGACATGTCACACACAAATGAGAATCAGGCATGCATCCAGTGACATTGATATGCAAACACATCCCAAAAGCAGAAATGGATGTGTCTAAATAGCAAAGCCTACACAAGTGCAAAATGTAGTATATCACCTCCATCACACACCACATCTGTCAGGCACATGTCACAGGCAGAAATGACAGATGGCAACAAAGAGATGGCACATACCATAAGCATGACTGAACTGCTAAATTCCCACACCTGCAAGTGAATCCAAACACACAATGACACACGTAATATGCATGTACACATGCATCACTAAACCAGCATCACCAAAATAGCTTCATGCATCTGCAGATCAGCCCGTACCGGGCGTCCTGGGCCATGTAGACATAGTGAATATCCCGAGCAAAGCAAGGTCCTGCAACCAGGCATGAGGGACCATAACTCCCAGTACTGTCCGAGCTGCAGGCCATGAAGCCTCCAGAACACCTGTCAGGGCCTGATTGAGCACATTGCGCTATGAATGTGCCCTATTCCATTATTCCGTGTGTAAATTCATCACAGCCAGGCCCATCCATTTTAGCTAAGTGGGCCTTTGCGAACACATACTGCACAACAGTGCACCTTCAGGATTATGCCAGTTAAACATAATGGGCATAATGCTGAAATTGCAACCAAAATGCTGTCAAAGACACATGTGTAAATGAACAATTTCACACATACAAAAGTGAGTAGCCACAATGTTGCACTACACAACGTAGAATCTACTTGCATATGTACATGTGAAAGTGTGCAAAAACACTCCTTTCCCTATTCACCTGTAGTGTGAACCTGAACAGCATCCAATACAGCAAAGCAAGCAGCTACAACGCTGCTTGCTTTGATCTATCTGAAAGTGTACACATACACACATGAAGGCAGCTCCACAGTCATTACAACCCGATTGGCAGGCTACAATCAATCTGCGCTCTAAACCCGTTGGTATAGGCCACAGATTGACCAATCAACTTTTCTAAACACCCACTAGGGTGTTCCAATACTGAGTACATTTGTCACAGATGCACCTGTGCCCGTGGCATTCCTGGCAGTGAAGGGATGAAAATCTGACCATACATGCCATGTCACTTTGACATTGCAGCAGTGAGTAAGCATGTAGAACAGTGTAACACGGCTCAGAAGTGGGTTGATGCAGTGCAGAACATGTGTACATTACTCACTATCTACATGAACAAGTACATTATGATGTCAATCAATAAACATGAAGGCCGTGTAAGGGCAAGTTCAGGCATCACGTGTAATGTGCATGCAATGGGTTGCATGGCTACAGGCAACCCTCCCCCCTTAGTGAAAATGCATGGAAGCATTGCATGGCAGCGAAAGGGTGACCAGAGAACTGTGTAATGGCAGACAGTGTTGACTAGCGTCAATGCATTATCTAAGTCAACTGACAACACAGCATATGAGAATGGGACAGTAAGAAGGACACACGATGAACCCTCAGTAGTACACCCATGTGTGCAGAAGCCACTGCACTAGTTTAACAGAGTCAAGGGGCCTGAAAAAGGGGGAGGCCTGTGCCCCACACAGACTGTGACACCCTAAACATGTGTGTGATACAGGACTGAGCCAAAGTGGGCATGGAATCGATGATCAAATGCCATTAAATGTATGCCATCCTGTACACATACTACAATGATCATCTGGGCAAGTACAAATGCAATGCACATGGAGCATGAATGGGCACTCATGTCCCTGCGGAGCATCTGGCATCTGCACAGTCTGAGTGAGACACTCTGCATGAAGGACAAAGGATGCACCCCACTATATGTGTCTGTCAGGTTGGCAGGGGGAAGTGTGCATGTACACATGAGCGTTAAACAGGCCATTGCAGTACTCCAACATGATACCCACCAGTGCCATGGTGAAATTGGGATGCAGGGGGGTGAGGGGGCAAGGGACCATGCCTACGTGGGGTACCCGCATGCAGGCAGAACCCACATGCACGTCAGTCATGCAATGACATAGTCCCAGTGCTGAGTGGAAAGACACCCCAGGCTACATGCCGAAGGGCCAGTGAGATGGAACATGGACCGGAGGGGCTGCCGGGTGACTAACATGTGAGCAGGGTGCAGGTGTGGTGATGAGGACAGTCCCTGTCTGCTCTACATGTCCAGCATGCTGCACAGCAGGCACGCATCAGTGAAGCATTGCATGACTCGCAGATGAGAACCATGTACACATAGCATGTAGTGGCTGTCAAGCACAACACATCACACAAGCAAACCAAACCTGGTCTGTACAAACACACAACAACACTCACTGGACGGGGCATCAAAGTCCAGCATCTCTTCCACTCCTTTGTACAATTCTGGCAGTATGAACTCCGCAGCGACTGACTTGTGCAGAGTGAGATCTTCCTCCTCAGGTGATGACCCACTGGCAGTCACCAGAGTCATTTTGTAATTAGAGGCGCGCTTTAGCTGAGCAGAGCGTCAGAGGTCATCCCAACGCTTTTTGCACTCCTGAGCTGTGCGCATCTCATGGCCAATTGCACTGACACCCTCTGTAACATGCTTCCAGTGGGACAAACGCTGGGCAGCCGTAGTGTGACAATTCGGGCCCACTAGCATATCACGGTCGTGTCCCAACACGTAGTCCACAAGGAATTCCAGTTCCTGCTTGCAGAAAGGCTTCTTCCTCGACGTGCCAGAGGCCGGAGCCGTGTCTGGGGTCCCAGCCTCTGCTGCAGATGCAACCTTCCTCCTCTTGGACAGAGGTCCGGACCCTGACTGACAAATGCCGCCCTGGTGGATTGAACTGAGGGAGTGGCAGGTGGAACAAGGACGGAAGCCCTGACTTGTGTCAGTGGCTGCTGGGTGCCCTTGACTTGATCCTGTGCAGCGACATGCGCTGTGCCAAGGTCATTCGCCGGGACTGTCCTGGATGGTAGATTCACAGCCGGGGTGGTGTCGGCTGCATCTGCCCATGCACTTGCCAACACCCGGCTGCTCGGGGCAGCAGATGACAATACTGCCCCAGGGACATGTGCCTCGGTCAGGCAGCCCTGCGTGTACGTACTGCGTGCCTCCTGACCTCGTGGAAATCATCCTGGGACCCATCAGGTGCCAACGCAACATGCACTGGCCGGCCCTAAGCATGGGTGGTGGTGTCCACAGCTGCACCTGCAGCTACCACTACCCTTGGGCCCATGTCAGTCGATGAAACGGACTGCCGGGTCACATGGGCACCAGTGCCAGATGCAAGAGCTGCATGCACCAACACGTGGCACAACATCGTGTCGAAGTGGCGCACCCCTTCCTCTTCCACCTCTGCAGCCACCCTGGACACCCTGGAGTCCCCCTACTCCCTGGTCACCCAGCCATGTCCCTGACCACGCCCGCCACGTGGAGTATGCCCAGCTGAGGAGCCCCTCACCTTTCGTGGCCTCCCAACCATGGCACAGATGTAGTAGTGCCGGCACAGATGTAGTAGTGCCAATGGGAGGTGTACCGAACAATTGTCCTGGGCAATTGGGGTGAAGGTGGTGGGATACAAGATGTTAACAGCACCCCTGTGCACCTGCAAGGCTGTATGTGAGCCCGGTGATAATGTGACGGGTCACGCAACACTCAGGCACCCCAAAATTGCAGTAAAACCGTGCATGCAACCCCCGGTAGACCACGTGTATGAAATTAACCTCCCGCAGTAAGTGGTGGCATGCAGGGACATGAAAAACACGTACGCGTGGGACACGCTGGCTACTATGACCTCAAAAATGGGTACACAATACACAGGGGGACCCGCAGTGGGAAAAATAGCATGCGCGACTCACCGTCTGATTAGCGTGATAATGAAAAACACACGTAGCCAATACCCCCGCCAAAAGAAGAGATACGTCCTTGATCCGCTGTGAAGTTGTGATGGCGCACAAAACAACCAGAAGTAGCAACACACGTCGGTCTACATGAAAGGCACATACAGCGAACTGCTGTCCCCGCTCACCTTTAAACCGTGCTGAGGGAAACAGCCGCGCGCGTCACATCACTTACACACTTAGTCCCTTTCCTCAAATTACACGCATTAACACACAAGCGTGCTGTTTTTTCATGTGCAGAATCACCATGCCCCCGTGACGAGGGAAATGCCCATGCATATCACGTCACATTCATGCTTACGCGCTAAGGGCCTTTCCTCAAATTACACGCTGATGTGCTGTTTTTTCAGGTGCCAAATCACTCTGTATCAAGATGGCCACGTGACAACACACGGAAAACACGCTCCTGCCCAGAAGGCCGTTTACCTGCCCTCTAGAGCCCCGAGCAGACTCCCACCTGCCATCTGCTGCTGCCTACCTGCCTGCTGGCAACTTGCCCTATAATTTGGTGCCTGCACGTCAGCCATCTGCAGGGGTCCAGTTGCTGTGACCACCCCTGCTGGAACAAAAGACTCCCAACTGCTGTACCATCACTCCACACTCCTGCCCCAGGACCCAGTTGCCAACCCACACCTGCCTCGGGGGCTGCCATTTTGGTGGAAACACCATCAGACACCACTGGCAACCCCCAGCCAGAGAGGCAGAGGTCTGCCAGCTTCTCAGCAGGAGAGGTTGGCATCGTGGTGGAGCAAGTCCTGGGGCATTATGATGCCCTCTACGGAAGAAGACTCGCCGACAAGGATGGAGGGGAGAGGATCTGGCTGTACACCGTGGTTGCCATCAACGCGGAGGAGGTGGCAACCCGTGACATACAACACGTCCGGAAGGCCCGGCGCCTCTTGGAGGCAGCGCATGCAGTGAGGCGCCGGGTCCACCTTACCACCAACGACAAGAGGATCCTGGAATGTATTAACCCAGTGCTTCACCGCCAGGTCATCGAGAGGGAGAGCGGTTTGGAGTCGAGCGGTAAGTGTCCATGCATACTCATTGGATGCAGTGCATGTTGAGGTGTGCAAGGAGTGTGCAGCTTGAACATATGTCTGAAAAGGGCCATGTATAGATGTGTATGTGCAGGGGCATGACCGTGCTGCATGTGAGTCCTGTCATGAGTGATGCAAATCAATAGTGTATGTGTTCCAAAGCGTGATGCCCAATTGCATGTGGAGATGCACACATGTTGGTATTTCTGTGTATGTACTATGGCATGGTTGGGGTGTGACACATGGATGCTGGTTACACCTTCATGTATGTGCATGGCATACATGTGCATGTGTGGGTTGCACGTGTGTGACAGTGATACAACATGGATGCATGTGACACGGACATGTCTGAACCCGATTGACAGATGTGACATAGTTGCAGATGATTGCACTGTGACAGGTAGTGAGATGTACAGATGCATGTCTGTCTGTTGGCGCGTGTGCATGTGTTCGGCACTCCCCATGTTGCTTGTGACATCATGCCAACCTTCGGATGTTCATGCTGTTGTGTGCGTATGGAATGGATGCTTCTGCCTGATGCACGATTCCTGTCAAATTCTGCATGTGTGTGGGTTCAAATGATATGAGTGTTGGGGAGTGTGATGGCATCTGTGAAGTTTGACACTGCCACTCATGTGCTACTGTGACATGTGTATCTGACCATTGTACAGTGCCCTGATGCCTGTGTTCTGTCTCTCCCTGTCTGCAGCGTCGACTGATGAAGAGGGCGGAGACAGTGCTGTAGAGCAGGGATTCCACCGCCAGCCGGAGATGCAAAGCCCAGCTTCCCTCTCACGTTGTCATCTCTTCCAGGAGTGATGAGTCTGGTACCGCGTCCACGGCCAGAGCTGCCGACGGAAGGTCCAAGAGGCAGAGGTTGGAGGTGGACTCCTCGGCAGCAGTAGGGGCAGCTGAACACATGGGCCTATGAAGGAAGATGGCACAGAGTCATCCAGGTTGGTGGGGAGTTTGGTGGAGGAGGAGGCCGTGGAATGCCCACACACGGGGCCTGGAAGGGGGCATTCCACTGGTGCTAGTGGTGCAGTCCAGGGGCAGGGACAGGAGGCAGCACAGGCCGCCGCGGGGGTGCCTGTGTGTAATCCTGTCCCCGAGCAGGGATGCCTTCGTCCAGACCAGTTTTCAGGGAGGGGATGCGTGAACAACAACTGCCCTTCCTCTCCCTGCTGACATGGCAATCCAGGACCAGGTTGAGCCTGTCCTAGCTGGGGTGGCGTTGCGTCAACGTGGAATTCGGGATGACGTGCAGGGACCATAGTGAGCCGTGCCTCCTCCACCTGCTGCCACTCTGCATCCATCCGCTGGCCCAACTGCTGCCACATGGAATATACTCTCAATCCAGGGTCCTCCGCCCTCCGACCGATGCCTGCCCCTGTGATGTTGATGGCCCGAGCCATGATGCCTCCCACCCTGAGCCTGCGACGCAACTGCCTTGGCCACCACAACGTCATCCGGGATAATGGAATCCACTGCGCCGTCATGCTCGTGCCCTGCCCGATGATGCTGGCACATCCTCCATCCGCTAGGGTCCAGTTGGTGGGGTGGCAACTCCTGCTGGACCTCCGACTCCCGACTGTGGCAGGGTTGGGATCTCCACCAGGCTGGCTGCGTTGGTTGGGGCAGATCCACAGGGGGCCCTGGTGGCATCTGGGCCGGAAGACGGCACAGAGAACGACTGGCGTATAGTGTGCACAGAGGAGGAGAGGGCTGCAATACTGGCCGAAACATGGAGGAAACCCCCGACCATGGTCCCTCCCAACTGGGCCACATTGCCACACAGCTCTTCGTGATGACGTGCGTGATCCCCCCAGGAAGCACGCATGTCATCACAAATGTCACATGTGCGCAACGCGACACCAATCAGGATGGACTCAATCCAGTCACAGGTTCCCTCTTCTGCAGGTAGAGAAGAGGAATGCCAGATGACGTGGGCCTCCCCCCTACCTGCGGACAGGCCTGTGACGGGGCATCCCTGCTGGTGCATGGTGATGCAGTCACAGTGTCAGGGACAGAGACATGTACAGGCACCTCCAAGGCGACCTGTGCTGTCTCCTGCCCCTGCCCCTGGACTACACCTCTTGCACCAGTGGTACCACCCCTACCCACCCCATGTGCGGCTGTGTAGCGGCCTCCTCCTCCTCTATACACACAACCAACCTGGATGGCTCTGCACCGTCTTCCGCAATTGCAAGCCCCTGTGGGGGCTCATCCGCCCCTTCCGCTGCAGCCGTAGTGGCAGACGCGGCACCAGCCCCCTCGCTCCCAGATGATGGAATTTCCTCGGAGGGTGACTGGGCCCTGCGTCGCAGGCCGGTGGAGGCATCCCTGCTGCTATCCTCCACAGCACCATCTCCGCCCTCTTCTTCACTCGCCGCTGTGTAAAGGGAGACATTGAACACAAGCATCAGGGTACTGAACTAAAGTCCCCTAGGCACAAAGCAATAGCACATGAGTGGCACTGTCAAACGTCACTTCCATCATCTCCCTCTACAACACATGGGTCAGTGCAGGCAACACACATGCAAGAACAGGCATGGCACATGCAACATATATTGGTATCCATGTTCAAGGCACCGTAGTTGCATCTAATGGTGGGCTGATTCTCACATGCATCATGGGACATGATGGTCACATGCACACACATCACCGGAGGGTCATGCATCTGGCCCGGTATAGCCCCAGGCACAGTGGATACAAGGATGACTAGGCTATATCAGTGAATCAACACATCATCACGGACATGTGTCATGCATCCATGGTGCACACATTACTCAGACACACGGACATGTATATCATGCATGTCCATGACAGCAGCACACATCTCTCACACCCCAAACATGTCAAAGTACACACACAGGCATGCATACATGTGTGCGTTCCGCATGCTGCTCTGCATTGTAACACATACACCATCCGTGTGGGTTACGCCTGACTGGACTCACATGCAGCACCATCATGTCCCTGCACACACACATCCAAATATGACCCATGTCACACATGCAGCCAAGTAGCTAACTACCAGCACACTGCAACATGCCCTTGTTTAAACGTGAATGCATGGCCACTTACCTCTCGACTCGAGACAGGCCTGCATCCTGAGGATCTGGTGGTGAAGCACTGGGCGAATGCACTCCAGGTCCCTCATCTGCTGGGTGGTAAACTGGCCCCGGCACCCCACTGCATCCGCTGCTTCCAAGAGGCGCCAGGCCTTCTTGAGGGTCCTGGACTTGTTGTCCTCCAAGCGCTTCTGGATGTGTTTGATGTGGCGGGCTGCCACCACCCCCTCTGCATTGATGGCACCCACTATGTCCTTCCAGTTCCTCTTCCGCCCTTCCTTGTCGGCGGGCGATGGTGTGAAGAGGGTATCATAATGCCCCAGAACTTGCTCAACCAGGATACCAACTTTCTTTTCACTGAAGCTCTTAGCCCTCTGCCTCTCTGCTGGGGGGTTGCCACTGGTGCCGGAAGGTGTTGTGTCGGACATGGCAACCCCCAAGACAGGTGTGGCTTGGCAACTGGGTCCTGGGGCTGGGCTGTGGAGTGATGGAACTTCAGTCGGGAGTCTTCTGTTCCAGCAGGGGTAGTCACTGCAACTGGACCCCTGCAGATGGCAGGTGTGCAGGCACCAAATGACAGGGCACGGTGGCAGCAGGCAGGCAGGCAGCAGCAGATGGCTCGTGGGAGGCTGCTCAGGGCTCTAGGGGGCAGTAATTCAGCTTTCTGGGCAGGAGTGTTGTCTTCTGTGGGTTGTTGCGTGGCCAGCTTGATACGGAGTGATTTGGCACGTGAAAAAACAGCACGTCAGCATGTAATTCGAGGAAAGGCACTTAGCGCGTAAGCGCGTCTGTGACATAAGACGCGCGTGCGTTTCCCTCGCCACTGGTTGAAGGTCCCACAGGGGTTTCCATCTCTCTGTACGTGCTCTTCGCGAGAAGCGATACGTGTCTTCTGGGGGGGCGTGGACTTTTACACGCGTTTTCGCTAGCGCGAGTGGGGTACGTGTATTCCGAGGGGTGTGTGTGGACTTTTACATGCATTTTAGCTAGCGCGAGCGGGGTACGCATATTCCGAGGGGTGCATGTGGACTTTTACATGCATTTTCGCTAGCGCAAGCAGGGTATGCATATTCCGAGGGGTGTGCGGGAGTTTTCAATGTGTTTTGTGGTTGGGGGGCTGTATGCTGGTCCACCTGCCTTTGCGCCATGTAGGGGATGTGTGCAATGTTTTTGGCACACGGGGCGGGGTTGAGGGTGTAACTGGGGCTGTGCAGGGTTGCTGCACCGCTCTGCACCACAGCTGGTTATGGATGTTGAAATCCATGAATATGTTGTGCGCTGAAATGGGTTTTGGTGCACGCGGCTGGCGTAGACTGCCGCACGCGCACACTGTGCACCAGCTGCGTGTGCCACTTGTGCGGTGAATTCTATGAATTACCCCCCAAAAGTAGTTGAGCAGCCTCTGGCATAATGAAGTTGAGATACTCCAGATCAGGACCTGATCAAAGCGCAAAAGGAAGACCTTATTCTAGGCCTATTTTATAATCATTTGTTAGATGCAGAACAAAATCATTTGACTGAAGAGGACTACAGAGGGAAAGAGGAATTGAGAGTGTTATTAAAAAACAAAAAGAAAATTAGATTACAAGATGAACTGATGATTAGAGAATCTGTGACAGGCCAAATACAATGGGTGGTTACATTATGCTCATGATGTCATAACGGCAGGCCACAGATGTTCACAAAAAACTTGGGGAATTTTAAAAAGATTATGCTTATTGGCCACACATGTCCTAAGATGTTGAGCTCTACACCAGAGGGTGTTTAGTGTGCACCCAGTTTCAACCTGGGTCACCTGCTCATAGAGCACCATTAATGAAAAGAGGTTTGACAATCCCATTTTCTGACTTACAAATCCACTATGTTGGGCCTGTAAAAAGATCAGCAAGGCAAAACAGGTACATGCTAACAGTAACTTGTCCAATGTCCAAATTGATGGCGTGCATTCCAGCTCCAGACTGTAGTGCGCAAACGGCGTGCACTTTACTTGTAAACAATATTTTTCAAGATTTGGTTTACCTCAAAGAATAGAGTTGGACCATGGAAGTCATTTCACTAGTGCATTGATGACATAAATATGTGAAATTTTGGATGTGAAAAGAAAACTACACATTTCTTACAAACCCTCATCTTCAGGTGGAGTGAATGGTGTAACAGATCAATAGTTGATATGTTTAAAATGTTTGTAGCTGAAACAGGTTCTAGTTGGGATTTGGGTCTTCCATTGGTACTAATGGCTATCAGGTTGACACCCGTTAAATGGACAAATCTCAGCCCTCATGAAATATTGACAAGAAGGAAAATGGTTCTGCCACAACACTTACTTTACAGAATAAATGAACAGGTGCTTGTAAATCCATTCACAATGCATGAATATGTGGAGGAATTGAGAATGCACTTGCAATATTTGTTTGCATTTGCGCAGCGAAATTTGGAAATGGTGGCTGACGGTTCAAAACATATTATGATAGGAAGGCATCTGTGAAAGAATATGAAATAGGAGACCAGGTATACAAATTTAATTTTGGGAAAAGGCCTGTGGTCTACAGATTTGCTAAAAAGGGGGGTGAATTAACAGTGGGACAGTTTGTCCATGTTAATCAAATAAAGCCTGTTCATCCAAAACATTAAGTGAAACGACTAGAGCGAGTTGATACTAACAGGGAATAAAGAAAGACAAATATATAGTTGCCATAGTAAATGGTTAGGTGTAAATAGTGCTAGTGCACATAAGTACAAAGGGGCTCTTATCTGAAAAATACCATGTGATTGTTGTGTATTTATTGAACAAATGTCTTGGTTGCATGGCATGTTATTTCTATAATTTTCTATTTGTGTGTTTAGTCAAATTTGCTTTCAGATGCTCCAGTGTAAAAGGAAAATAAAAGGTTTATTGTGCTTGCTACTTAAGTCATCTTTTCTTTTTACACTAGAAAAATAATTGTTTTCCTCGTAAGCGCCAGATCCTTGGAGTGCTAGACCCCTGGAGGATACCACTGGATTGGAGTCCCCTGGAAAGCTGCTTGGACTGAAAAAGGGGGTGAAGATGATGACCCCAAAATATGAGGAGATGACAACCCCGAAAAGAGGTTCCATGAGATTGTGGAATAGAGAAATTCCACCTAGAACAGTTTCCTCTGTGATTTTTATCACAAACTATTATTTACAAAGTCTATTTCTACAGACTATTTGTATATGTTTTTATCACAAACTATTTTATTACAGGATGCATTTATAAGGACTATTTTTATCACAGTCGATGTATATCACAAATTGATGGTTATCATGAACTGATTTTTTTTGTATTTTTCTTTTTGCTGGTTTTTTGCATTTGACTGAAGCCAATTACACAGTTTTTTTGGAAGTATATTTTCTGGAAATGGTAATGATTTAAAAAATAAGTAAAAGAAGAACAGATCGCCAATTTAAAAAAGATAAAAAGATAAGGCTGATCATAAAATGAAAAGATAAAAAAATATTTTAAAAATGTATTTAAAAAAGAGAACAAATAAAGAAAGAAATAAAAACAGGTTATCGTTTAAAACATATATTTTTTTAAAGATGAAAAGATAAAGGTGATCAGAAAATAAAAAAAATAAGATACAAAAAACGTGTTTTATTCCTTTTTTAGATATTGTTTATTCTTTTGATGAAGACTCATAATTATTTTGCTCAAGTCTAGTAATGTATACAATATTTCTTACATATGGATTTTGAAATGTACATGTTATTTGTTTTTGACTGATAAGAGAAGATTCAGTTGGGAGCAGCACATGTATTTTCGAACATCTATTTTTGTCAGAAGACAGGGAGAATACTTAGGAAAAGGCTAACTGGGAGCTTGATCATGCAGGCAGGATCGAGACCAGGATAAAGGATCAAATTGTCCTGATGAGGAGCTCAAGCCAGTACTGAAACCCTGATTGGTGGTTGAGAAAAACGTCAGTTTGTTGCAAGCGTGCACATGGGATGACATTCTAGTAGCTAATAGGGATAATAATGTTCTGGCAGTTGGTGAAAGTCCTGCTGGTATTGGATCAGCTAAGGAAAATTAGGTTTGTTTTGGCAGCCGCTTGATTTGATATTTTATTTTTAGTATTTTTAACATGCTCAGGACAGACAGCCATATAAAGGCGCAGCTGGTACTCAAGAACCATTAACCAAGTAGCATAAAAAGAAGCGCACCCAGAAATTAATTTAAGAAGAAAAAGGGGTCAAAAGTCCACCCAAGGACCACACATCTATTGTTTGAACATGAAGGTCTTGAGTGCCTTGTGAAACTGCAAAAGCGTTTTACAAGTTCCGATCTCTCTAGGGATACTATTCCAGAGTCTAGGGACAAAGACTGCAAATCTTCTGTCTCCTCTAGAAACATACACTGATTGAGAAACACTTAGTAACAGCTGGTTATTTGATTGACGTGACCTAGTTGATTGGTAGTAGCACATTGTATTACTCAACTAATCTGGGGCCAAACCATTTAGATAATTAAAAATCAAACATGACACTTTGAATTTGATGCAGTCTTCCACTGTCAACCAGTGCAATGTTCTACAGAGGAGAGACATGAGCCAATTTTCAAAGACAGCCGCATTTTGGGCTTTCTTAAGCCTATGCATTTGTTTGGCAGGGGTGGCATTCAAAAGGCTATTGCAATAGTCTAAGTGGACGTTTGTTAGGGGCCCCACCACCATTGCATGGTCCTCATCAGGAATAAATGGTAAAACCTTATGGAGCATACGCAGAGAATACAAACTGCCTGGACCTGTCCGCTAACTTGCGCCTCACTTCCAAGATAATCTTGCCAAAGGCAACCTACATTTTTGATGTTGGAAGCCAATTATAGCTTTTCACCAAGAATACTGGGAACACTGGATTCTTTAGCATCCGGAACAAGCTGTTTGGGCACAGACAGTACAAGCTCAGTTTTTAAAGCATTCAGCTGGAGCTGGTTTTTGGACATCCACTCATTTATGTCTGCCAGACACTGATTAATCTTGAGGAAAGCATCTTCAATGTTGCCAATTTTAATGTATATCTGTGTGTCGTCGGCATAGGAGTGAGAGATCAAGCCATGACTTCTCACAATATTCATCAATGGTCGCATATATAGATTAAAGAGCAAGGATGATAAGGAGGATCCTTGCAGTGTTCCAGACCCCATCATAATAGGATGCAAGGTACAACCTCCAAATCTAACCTGTGGATGTCTATTGGCCAGGAATGATCCAAACTATTTAATCACCTGTTTGGAGACATTACGTTTTTACATTACTCAAGCAGTCAAGAAGAATAACATGGTCAACCATGTCAGAGACCACAGACTGTTCCAGCATCAGTAAAAGTGATAGTCCCCCTTTATCTGCACCCTCCAACAACTCATCATATATTGATAACAAAGCTGTCTTGGTCCCAAACTTGGGTCAAAATCCTGATTGAAATCCATTCAGCAACGACTCTTTTTCTACAAATGTTTGTAAATGGGAGGTTACCACCTTTTCCAGTATTTTCCCTGGCCACAGGAAAGCAGTTATATGGTGATAATCCTTCAAATTCGCTGGATCCAAACACATTTTTTTCAATAGTGGCATTATAATGGCCCTTTTTAGCTCCTTGGGGACTATCCCTGAGTTAACGATTTATTTATAAAAGAACTCATGAAGGGGCTAAGATATTTAGCTAAACGGCTAGCTGTACAGCCAGCTAAAGTAAACAGGAAGTTAATAGAAGGTTTATGATTTACAATAAGTGGTTGTACTTAGTCCTCTGTGACCAATTGGAAATCAAATCGAGCACAGTCCTTTTTAATCTCAGCTTTCAGAAAACCTTGAACAGAAATCAACCCCACACCATCTGGGGTGCAGGGACACACAAGACCCTCTTGAAACTTACCTGCAATGTGAAATCAAGGTACCCTAAAGGAGATGAACACACCAGAGGGTGAAATTGTATGCAGCAAGAAGAAGACAAACGCGAACCAAATATTCATGATGGGCACTATGTGTCTGAGACTCTGAACCCACTTAAGAGACCGTATTGCACATACTAGGGAATTTCTGACAAGGAGTTTAGCCTTTTACACTCATTCCACCTACTTGAGTTTGGTACTGACATGTTAAGTTTAGTTCATGCAACATCACTTCCAATGATGTCATCAGGGTTAAATGTCACATCATTTCACTTCCTCCAATGAAATCAAGTTTGTGTTGTCATGTCTGCTAACCTTGCAATTTATTTTTAATTGATAACCCTTCAAATGATTTCCCAATTACCTCCAAGCAAAGAGGTAGTTATGACTGCGGTGCAATTTACTACCACCATAATTTCTACTTCTTTGAAACTCAAACACATCCCCCCAAGAATCTGTCATCCAAATGAGAAATGTTGCATCAATATCAGGAAGTGTTCCACCAACATTTGCATTGCTTGTCAGTCACACATCGTTGTTTTCAACTTGTTATTTAATGAAATCCAAATCTTGTACAATGAAATGTTGGTTCAAATATCTGCTGAAAATTGCCAGTGCTCAGCACAAAATATGTCTTATCTCATCCATGGGAACTAACATTTATATGTCATTTATATGACCACTGAACTACGGAGGTTAACAAGCCAGCTTCCAGATTGGCTAACAAGCCCTCTGCCCACATTGATTGGGAAATCATCACCAGGCACCACAATCCTATACAGAATCACCTATTCTTGCCATGCCTTGACAAAGACTATGATGAAAACACGTTGGCTTCTCTTCTTTCAGTTGTATCTAACATGTTTACTAGGTCATTTGTTTTATGTATGCAACAATATTAAAACCTTTACTGATGACAACAAGTCAGGATTTTTGCTCCTCTATTAAAATGGAACTAACTAAACCCCTGGCTACAACACAGGGGTAGCAACCACCCACCAGCGCCAGTAATCAACAATGTCTGTCTAACCACCCAGTAAACCTTTCTTTGGGAACTTTGGAGTTATTTGTACCTAGACAAATCATGTGCCAGGACGCATGTCGCACTACAGCAACTAATTAACCATACCAGAAAGGGCAGGGGCCCGTTAACCTTTAAACTCCAACCAACCAAATCTCCAGTCTAGTTTCTAGATGTACTACAAGGGAATTATGTGCATCTGATGTTTTTAGTTTGGCCATTAGGTTGGGTTGTGTACCTAGATGGCTGCCTTGTATGTGAGGCACATGGTTTTCAACCATATCCTAGCCGGAATAGGGAGCTAGGGAAGATTTGTATTTTGAAGGCACAAATTTACTGGTAGTGTCCAATAGGCATTTAGTCATCATTAAGTAGTTGATTGAGTAAATAGCCCCAGTGCCTCCACACTCCACCAATTCACATTGTGCTCCTCAATGAGCCTACTCTCTGAACCTTCTATTAGAATCCAAGTGGCACATATCTGGTAGGAAAAGAAGGAAGTTCTGCAAAGTCAGAAAGAAAATGATGGCAAGATACAACACACCTCTTTCCATTTCGTGCATAAAGACCCAAATTATTATTTTCCCAGAGGAGCAATTACAACCCTCTCTTTATTTCATATTTCTCTGCCCTGCACTTGAACCATCTTGCAGTACCATCCTGTTAAGAAATCTCTACTGATGACTTGTGGTCCCTGAAAATGGGGAATTGTCTACCCCACAAATATGTCTTCAACTTAGATACAGCCCACGTTTCGTGGTCCTTTAGGCAAATGCCTTATTAACAGATTCCCCCTATCTGACAGCATGCAGGCCTTCTCACTCACATCAACATACAACATAGGATGAATTGGTCATCAAACCCATTTAGAATCAGGTCTAATGAGATTTCTTTTTCAATGGTATTACATTATTTTTCTGATATTCTTTTCTATAAGTACTCTCACCACGTTTGTGTTTGAATGGATAATTATGGGTGATTATGTTTGTGTTTTTAAGAGAGATAATTTCCTGCTCCCTTTGGTAAACGTTTTTCCACAGTAAAATAATTCCAAAAATGCATGAATATATAAATAGCAAGACACCAATATATATATATATATATATATATATATATATATATATATATATATATATATATATATATATATATATATATATATATATAAAGAATTTGGTAAATAATTATTTTCCTTCCATATAACATAGAGGCCACTTGATGGCTCTCACCTATAGGTCATATGTACAATGGATTACTTACAAAGAAAATCATTATGTACCAAACTATTTTGTGGTTAATAAATTCATGTTTTTTTTTGGAACATAAATTCCTGCATGACAATTATTGAACTGTTGAGTGACTTGAAAAACCTTTACTAAGGGACACAGGACACAATCTCTCTCACACATAATCATATGCATAATTGATCATTTCAGGCTGCTCACAAAACATGAGGATAGTCCCCAAACATAAACCCCAGTCCAACAATTTTCTAGCATGGATTAAGACGAGTCAATTGAAATCACCAGCAGCAGGATGTGTACCATAATTGCTCAGAAAAGAGTCTCTATACATTTCTTTATATTGCCCTAATGCTCAGCCAATCTGATAGGCCATAAAGAACACACATGGAAACTAAGGCACAATAACCATATACTAAAGTGACAGGGTTTATTTCAAAGTATTCTCTGTCGGCCGACCGGGTCTCACCACCTCACGACGTGTGTTCCCAAACACTGTGAGATGCGAGAGAGAGCGAGCAGTGCTCAAGCAGCAATATATATATATATATATATATATATACATATATATATATATATATATATATATATACATTAGACATAATCTTTGTGAAGGCAATTCGATCCACCCACATACATGTCGTACAGGCTAGGGTTCAGTGATTGACAATTATGACAATTATGACACATTGTGACAAGTCTTCATTCAGCCTAAACCCAAGGTCTTCAAACTGAGGGGCGCGCCCCCCCAAGGGGGCGCGGCTGCATCCCAGGGGGGGCGCGAGAGCCCAGCATGAAATGTGTAAAAACAAATGTTTTTTTATTTACATTTTTTTTTAGATTGGAGGAAATGGGCATGGGCAGCTCACATGGTCAGACTGGACCATAAAACGGCCTTAGGCACCAATGAAAATGTGGCCAGCATTATTCCGTCCTTTAGTCACTGACTGTTTTAATTGTACCCAAGGGGATGTTTTTTGTTCAAATGTTAACAAATTGTGATATTTAAAGAATGTTTATTCTGCAATAATGGTCAAAACTACTAGCTGCATCGTGAAGTAACTCCTCAAACTAGCCCATATTGGCCAAAAATGTGGCCCATTTTGACTGGCCTTCACTAGCATTTTGAAATTTTGGTACGGTCATCACCCTATTGCCCTATCGGCCGGTCCAAGTCTGGCGGCTCATCCAAAATGGCTGAGGGGGCTTCCACCCGCTGGCCCCCTCACCGATTATGGAGGAGCCGAGGAGCCAGCCCAGTGAAACACTGAGCACTCCCTCAGCTGCTTTTTCCAGCTGAGGGAGTGCTCCTGGGCTGGCTTAACTGTTAAAGGGAGACACTGTTTGCCTTTGACAGTTCAGTTCGCCAGCCGCACATGATCACTGAGCCATGCAACGCTGGGGCGTTTTGCTTCATCACACTTGCATAGCTCATTGGAAATGTTGGCTGGGGCACTGCATGTATGAATGTGCCAGAGGGTGCTCCTGCACCTCCTCGCACATATGGGCAGCGCAAGCTGGAGAGGGGCATTTTAGCAACCACGCGCAGGCCCACTGCAGAAGGTACATTTATGGTGATTTATGTTTTATTTAAATATGTGTATGGATGCGTGTATGATTGTGTTATGGGACTGTGATGGGAGCAGGATGGGCAGGAGCACTGGGATAGTGGTGGGAGCAGGGTGGGGAGAGTCCAGGGTCTGATTTGCGAGTAGGGTGCGCAAAAGTTCATCTGGCACATTTGGGGGGGCCCGGCCTGCCCAAATTATGCTCAGGGGGGCCCAGGCCAAAAAAGTTTGAAGATCAATGCCCTAAACATAGTTATTCTAGCAAAGGCAGCAGAGACAGCGTTCTGTTATGGGGAACATGGAGCTCTAGTTGAGCAAGGATATCATGTTCTTAGCAGTGAAATATTCCTTACTATGTTATCTGTATGACTTGGGTCATGAGCTAAGGGTCAGATAGTTCTGAGGCAGACAATTACCATTCTCCATGAAGGAGCACCGCTAGAAGAATATAATTCATGTTTTAACTGCCTTTTACTACAGCGTTTGCAAGACAACCCGGCACCTGGTCTGCTGATTAGATGCGGCTTCTGATCGCCATCAAGGACTTAGTGAGAGAGAAAAACAATGTACTGCACAGTTTGACATTCCTGTCTGTGTTAGTATTTCAGCATTCAGGCCATGGCCTCGCACTGTGTGTGAGTTCGAAGCATAGAATATATTTGCAAAGCGTTTTGACAGAAAGGAAAAAAGGAAATGGCCGACATTTATACAAAATGGACGCCCTTTGATTACGTTGACGATTCTTTTGTCGCGATGTTTGTCACACGATGCGATTGGTTTCAAGCCAACATAATATACATATCATTCGACTATATGGATACGTTTGTGGTCGAACAAATCAGCCCTCTGGAAGTGTGCTCCATCGGTGACTGCATAGTTATAGCCATTGCACAGGGATAGTGGTATTCTATTCTATTTGCTAAAAATAGGGATAGTGGTATTCTGTTCTATTTGCTAAAAATAGAACTGAAAATACTTGAAAATACATTGGACATAATTATGAGGTTAGTGGTACTTTTACAATATTGTTACTGATTTACCACCAAACACATTTACTGTTACTGTCACTTGGACTCAGGAATTGACCATGGGATTACGAGCGGTATAACAGTGATGCAATTCTCCATTTTTGTAGAGTATTGGACTCTATGGCGAATTTTGCAGATTATCTGTGAGTAGTCATTCTACTCTGGAAAGCATGCTTTGCGCTTTTCCTTGAAGTGTAGGATTTACCTACCGCACCTTACTGGAGCTTAAACCACCCATTCAAGGCCATTCTTCAGTGTGGGAAAAGTAATGGTAACAGAAAGACTGCCACTTTTTACCATGTTGCCCAACTTGTAAAGACGCCCAATAAGTATGTGTGATAGTTAGGTTTTGAGGATGAGAGTTGTTTGTTAGTCACAGAATAAATTGGCAAATATCACATCAATGCAGAAACACAGCATAACATTGAAAGAAGCATAACATTGAAAGACGTATAAAATGATACACACATTGAATAATGATGCAAATGTTATATAAAATAATATAATGAAGCATAACGTGACAAAGTAAAGCAAAACTTTACATATGGGATTCCGATGAATAGGAGGCAGGTTCCAAGTGCATATGGTTATCCTACTGTCTCTCAAATTGTCTCTATCTTTATCTTGATTTCAAATTATCTCTTCCTCTTTCTTTCTCTCTTTATCCCTTTCTATCCTGTGCTCTCTCTCTCACTCTCTCTCCCTTCTTTCTCTCTCACACTCCCATTAGTCATCTATCCTACTCTTAATCTCAATTACTCTCAATATCCCTCTCTCCCTTTTCCTCATTATATCATTCTCTTCCCTTCTCTCTCACTCACTCTCTCTCTCTCTCTCTCTCTCTCTCTCTCTCTTTTTCTCTCTCACTGCCAAATAGATAAACTGTACTCCTTGAGCTACTATGATCAGGAACTGGCAGATGATTGGGAAGATCATTTTCTGTAGCAGCGCCTCATTTCCCTAAGGGTTATGGGATTCATGGAGTTTATTTCATCAGAGAAAAGTTGTTTCATAATAAGAACAATGCAGTCCCCTATCACTCCTTTGCAAGTGTTCAAAAAAATTTACTACATAGGTGTTTTGCCTAGTGGTGCCTACTTGATCTTTGACAGTCATGGCATATCTCATCAGGGCACAGACCTTTGTTTGACAGACATTCTCCAGGTGATGTGGTTATAAACTAGCCCCTGGCCATTTGCTTCTTAAATTTGCCTCAATGATTCCTGCAAGCATTCAGAATCTACGTGTCTGTTCCAGCAGCTGCTCAACATATGAATAGCAAGCTGAGACAAATGACAAGATGTTGCAGTATTTAAACCTACCACTTGATTTTTCACATAGTAGTGGGTTAAGTTAACATACATAAAGAGTCCTACCTGCCAAATATAAGTGCAGCTTCAAATTACCCAGCAGCGCAATCCAATCCTAGTTAATCCTACATGTGCCTGGCACATTAACACTTTGTGTGTCACAACCTCATGCATGCATTTGCATTTTTATTTATTAAAATAATAGTGGTGCCAATTTTGAACAGGGGTAATTTACAGAAACACATTTACAGATGGCAGAGGCATTCCCATGAAGGGTGGCTACAAAATAACACAAAAAGTAGAACAAGCTGTGAGGCAAGTGAAAAGAAGTGGGTCATATACCAGAGACGAAACAAAAATAAAACAGAAAACAGAACTATATGTATAAGAAAACAGGTGAATTACAAAAGTAACATTAACCTAAGGTGACAATTATTTCAAATTAAATAGGATTTGTTTTGATTGCTAAGGTAAGTGGGTTCTAGTGGATTGGGGCGAGTAGTGAGAAAGATCGGAAGTGAGCAGAGGCACATGAAGGGTTTTGGACGGTGAGAGTGAGTGCAGAAGAGGAGATCAGAAAGAACCAGATGGTGAGTTAACAGAGATACAATCAGACATGTACTTAGGACCAAGCCATTGATAGCTTTGTAGACTAGACACAGAAACTTGAAAAGAGAGTGGTTGTGCATGGAGAGCCAACCTGCATGATGTTGGTAGGTAGAAGAGGGGGGGGAACAGGTAGATTTTAGAGAACGTGAGTACCAAAGTTGAGGACTTTGTCTAGAGAAAGGAAGGATTAGAGAGGAAGATCAAAGAGTAGCCTTAAGGAGTAGTCAAGATTGTTAAGTACGAGAGTGAACATCAGAGTTTTGTAGAGTGGTTAGAAAGAAAAGGCACAGACACATTTTCAGAATGTTGAGGAGGCTAATAGTAGCAGCAGAAGCAATTGTAATGACGATTGTTGCAGACATAAGGTGCTATCAAAGAGGATCCCAAGATTGTTTGCCTTGGTTGAGGGTGCAAGAAGGTCAGGCGAGAAGGTGATAGGAGAGTGGAGGGTAGGGATGTTTTTTGAAGCTGGGAGAATGAATTACATTTTGAATAGTTCAGCATGAGTCAACAGAAAATCATACATTGACAAATTACAGTGAGGCAGTTCATAATCTGTTCTGAGTTAGCTGGGGGAGGAGGGAAAAGAGAAAAATATGTGGGTGTCATCAGCAAAAAGTTCATATTCAAAACCTAAGTATGACTTAAGTCTTCCTGGGGCAAATACATAGAGTGTGAAAAGCAGAGGTCCAGGGACAGATCCCAGAGAAATGCAAATGACGAGTGGGGTTGAGTCCTAGGGTTTGCGAGTTTCAAGCAATTCTTAAGGATTGACCTTCCAAGTAGGATGGGATACGCAAGAACAGATTTGCAAAACCCAAGTTCCTGGAATGGGATAAGGAGAGAGGAGTGGGCAGCAGTGTAGGAAGCAATAGAAAGGTCCAAAAGGATGAGTGTAGAAGAGAGTTTGGAGGGGTGAGCTTTAGAGAGAAATTTGCATGCATGCATCAGTGCAGCTTCAGTGGAGAATTTAGTGTGAAAGCCAGATTGTAGTGGATCTCCAACACCATTATCCTCAAAGTGCTTAGTGATCTGGTTGAAGTCCCTCCACTCAAGGATATTTGAATAATGGGGAGGAAAAAAACTGGGCAATAGCTTGCTGGGATGTTTGGGTCAGCACGGGATTTCTTCAATAGAGATAAAACAGTTGCATATTTGAAGGCGGCTGGTAAGAGTCCATTGGAGAAACAGAGCACTTAAATAGCTCGGAGAGATAACGGCAAATGATTGAGACTAAGCCTTTGATCATTTGGTGACCAAAGCTTTTGACAGAAGTGCAAGATTGGTTGGCGCTGTGAAAGATGGGTGCACATTCAATAGGTGTGGTATGGGAGAAGTATTCGAGAGTAGTGGTGAGAGATGGTGGATAGAAGGAGTGTTGGGGAGGAAACAATAGGAGGGCCATGAGAGTGCCACAAATATTCGAGATTTTAGAGGAAAAGTAGTCAACAAAGTCCTTAGCAGAAAGGGAATAGGCAATGGATATTAGATTGGGATGTGTGAGCAAAGAATGGAGGGTAAATGTATATTTTCATGGACCATCGCAAAGGGAGGAGATTATGTTTGTGAAGTAGGAGGATTTATAAATGTCCAGGGCAATGTCTAGCGCAGCAAGGCAATTTGTGTATGCTGGGAGTAGAGTAGGCATCCCTAATTTGTGCTAACCTCACAGGTCATGGAACATGCGTGTTTTGAGGGTCTGAATTTAAGAGATCAGATGAGGACTGGAAGACTGAAAGCGCAAGCCAAACAGTGTTGGTCAAATGGAGCCATAAGTGCATAGTGAAAGTCAGAGAAAACACAGTCAATTGAAGAGGTATGAATAGGGGAAAGAGACAGGAAGAAGGTCCTCACATCATCAAGGTAAGGGGCAAGAAAATCTTACCTGTCTTTCCTTTTAGTCATTGAACAGGGGAGATGTAAAGTAAATGGTGGAGGGACCGACATATTAAAGTGAGCAATGGAGTAATCAGGAATAGAGGGGACAGAAGCATTGAGTCAATAAAGAAAGCAAACAGTGAGAGCAGTAGGAGGGAGGAGGTGAATGGTTGCTTCGAAAGAGGAATAGTGTATGTATTTATTGGATATTTGTAAAGCACCTATATACAAGAAAAGGTGTTTAAAGGCACCACACGACAAAAAACGGGGGAACAAGGGAGAAAACAAACAATAACAATTCCCCTCAGGCCAAGTCAACTCCAGCACTGCCACCTACCTTCTCTGTTATCCTACCCATGAAGTGTGTGTCTGTTGAGGCTTTCGCAGCCAGTTTCTCACTCCCTCTATCCCCTTGGCTGACTCACACCCTGACACAGCCCGTTCCATGCTACACTCTGCTATATCTGATACTCTCGATGTTCTTGCCACTGTCATGAGGATCCACTTGAAACCCAAGGCTAAGTGCAACTTTTGGTATGACTCAGACCTCGTCACCCTTAAACGAAAGTGCAGGGTGGCTGAGAGGAAATGCTGTGCTTCCGGTGCATCCTCTGACAAACTGGCCTGCTGCCTGCTCCAAAGACAATACCGGCTCTCTATCCACACCAAGAAGAGAGCTCACATCCAAGCACGCATTTCCACAGCATCTAACAACTCGGCTGAACTCTTTAGAATCTGCAAGGATCTGGCCAATCCTGCTGCAATCTCCATCTCTCCTGCCCCTTCCCAGGCCTTCTGCATGGCACTGGCTTCTCATTTCATCTCTAAAACTCAGGACATCCTGTCCTCCCTCTCTTCCTCTCTGCCTCCTACTCCCTGCTTTTTCTCTGGCCCTTCTTCAGCCACCTCTCCTCCCTCCTTCTCTGCCTTTTCCATGTTCTCCTCAGACAAGCTTTCTAGACAAGTCCGATCTATGAAAGTCTCGTCAAAACAGGTTCACTCCTGCTCCTCCAAAACCATCAAGGACCACATTGACACCATGGCCCCAGCTCTGGCTGATTTCTGCAACCACTCATTTGCCACTGGAGTCTTCCCCTATCCCCTGAAGCACTCCCTTGTGCACCCTCTTCTTAAGAAACCCTCTGCCGACCCTTCCTGACTGGCTAACTATTGTTCAATCTCCATCACTCCTTTCCTGAGCAAACTCCTGAAAAAGCTGGCCATCTCCCAGCTTAATCTTCACACTTAATTTGTTGGTTGTCTCCATGACCATCAGTCTGGTTTCAGAGTTGCCAGAAGCATGGAAACTGCTCTCCTGAACATCTGTGAAGACCTGTTCTCCAACCTTGATTCCAACACCCCCTGTGTCCTCATCTTACTTGAACTCTCCTCTGCCTTTGACATGGCCAACCATGCCATCCTGCTAAACCATCTCCATGATAATCTGGGTAACACCATTCAGGCCCTGGCTTGGCTGACCTCCTCCCTCTCCGATCGACCCTCCCAGGTCCAACTTGGGTTCTTCCTCTCCTCTATCTCTATCTATACCTGTGGTGTTCCCCAGGGGTCTAACCTCTCTCCCTTGCTGTTCAACCAATATCTGGCACTTCTTGCCCCCTGCATTGCCGCTATCTGCCCCAACATTCAGTGCTATGCGGATGACACTCAACTCATTCTCAGGATCCCTTCCACCACCTCTTCTCCTTCTCTCATCTCTGACTGTCTGTCCACCATCCAGAAGTGGTGTACCACCAAAGGTCTCTACCTTAATGCCAGTAAGACTGAGATTCTCCTCATCGGCACATCTGCTCCCTCCTTTCCTGTCACTCTCTGGGTGGCCTCTCTTGGGCCTCTTCCTGTTACCACTTGTGAGGCTAAACACCTCAGGGTCATCTTCAACTCCACACTTTCCTTCTCTCCTCATATCTCTGGCATCTCTAAGATATCATACTACCAGCTGACCCTCTTCAGAGGTATTCTTGATTTCCTCTCCTTCACTCAGAAGCTCACTGTCTCCAGTGCTCTGGTTCTCTCTAGGCTGAACTACTGCAACATCATCTTTCTAAATCTGCCTGCCTCTACTCTCTGCGCTCTGCAATTCATCCAAAACAGGACTGCAAGACTTGGCCTTGGCCTCAAGCCCAGGGATCGTATCTCTCCAGGATTGAAAACTCTGCACTGGCTCCCAGTGAAGGCGAGGACTGTGTTCCAAACCCTCTGCATTGTCCACAAGGACTTCTGGGGCCTGGGACCTCAATACCTTCAACTCTCTCTTCCTAGATATCTTCCTTCTCGAATTCTTCACTCATCTACCTCCAACTCCCTCACGGTCAGTCGCTTCTCCAAGCAGTGAGTTGGTGGTAGATCTTTTTCTTATGCTGGGGCCTCCCTCTGGAACAGCCTCCTTGCCACTCTGAAACTTGAGGAGAACCATCTGCGGTTTCCGGAAGCTCATCAAGACCTTCCTCTTTGCTTCTGCTTTCTCTCCTCTTATCCCCTGCTTATCTCCTGGATGAATCTGAAATTGCACTGGTTACCTGGCTACCCGCTGATCTCGGGCCCAGGTCCCGTCCCCACCAGTTGCACACCTGCACTCCCCCCTGGCAACCCTTGCACTCCAGGACTGTTTCTGTATCCCTACAGCCCCTACCAGCACTTGACACCCGATGTCTGCACTTACCCTTGCACTTGCCACCAGCTGGCCACACTCTTATTTATTGTCTTATTTATTTTACTGTTATCCTATGTACTGCACTGCCCCCTCCCCTTTCCCCCACACTTTTTCCCCTTCACCCCTCCCCTGTACTTGCACAATCTCAAAAGTCACCTGGCATAGTAGGATCATTATCTGGTTCCCCTCCCTTGCCTCATCAAGCCTTGAAACACTTCTATATAGGTGCTTTATAAATGTCATATCATATCATATCATAACGGTCCTACTAGGGCCTGTGACATTTTGTTTGCGATAGTGCAGTAACATGAAGTGTGAGGGAGAGGGGGATGTGCCAGTCTGCGTTAAATGCTAAGTGCTTGGGTGGGAAGGGAAGTTCAGGGAAAAAGAGAATAGACTGCAAGTGTTAAAATGGGGTAGAGAAGGGGGGGCAACTGGGGCTTTTGTGAATGCAAGGGGAGGCCAGGAGGGCAAGTGCCAGGGATTACATGAAGTGAAGGAGGTGAGTGTCAACATACTAAGTGCAAGGAGTGGGATGGACTGGGCAGGGGGGCTAGTGCCCTGTAGAAATCAGAGGGAATCAGGCAGCCAGTCACTGCAGCAGACAGGGGTGTTAACAGTGGAGTGGAAGAGGGAAGAAATAAGATAAAAGGAGGGACTTGAGGAGCTCCTGGAACTTATCGAGATCCGGCTGAAGCCTGAGCGGGGCAGGGATACCATTCCAGAGGGAATCTCATGCAGAGGAGAGAGATCTGCCTACACTCTCTGCTTAGAGAGTTATTGTCAGAAAGTGATAGAACGGCAGTGTTGAGGCCCTTATTGATAAGGAACCCCACACTGCCACCCTTCTCAACAGGACAGGGAGAGTGGGAGAAGGTAAAAGTGTCAGTGTTTAAAGTTGCTATTGTAGCAGAGTAATGAAGGAAGATACAGGTTTCTGTGATAGCAAGGCATAAATGTTGAGGGGGATAAGAATCAAAGTGGTCAAGGATGTAGGGAGACTTGTTGCAGAGGGATTGTACATTCCAGAGGCCAATTGAAAGAGTGATAGGAGTTGGGGAGTTGCAGGTGTTGTGTGGTAGGCGAATGGGATAGATGAGGTTGGGGATCCTAGAAGCACTGGAGCATTTTATATAAGGAGAGCTGATGCAGGAGGGAAGAAGGAAGATAGGGAGGCCGGAGAGTGATATGGAAGTTAAACCAAATTGAGTCTGAAGAATATGAGAGTAGGGAAGGAGAAGAGCGAATAGAAGGAAGATGGTGAATAGTCAAGATGCATGATAAAGGGTAGAGGAAATAGGCAAGTGAAAGCAATGAAGAAAAGGATAAGCCAAAGAGAGAGACACAAGGTAGGGGATTGAGTGGAAAGGGAAGAGGTAGATGGTTGACAGAGAAGAAGCCGGTTTACATCCTGAGTTTTGATAGAATGGGGCTACAGGTAACCAAAAGACAGTGCACAGGCCCATAATAGCAATGCTCCTGTTTAGTTGGAGGTAACAGCTTCTTCACAGTGAAAGGATAGTCAATGGATGTAAGAATCCCTCTTCATGGAAATAGAATTTAGGTAAAGGGTGAGCTCGGCAAAGTTCTGGCTTGAGCAGGAATTCTGAGCGTAGGCCATTTCCAGCCCTAACATGCCCAAAGAAGAATGCTTTTAGCCAGTGGTCGAAGTGAATGGGAGTGGTCGGAAGCAGTGCTCCGATACTTTTTTAAATTACCTTGTACAGCTCCTATACTTTTATTTTAAAAAGAAACCGTTCTGGAATGGTTTTGTTTTAAAATAAAAGTGTAGGAAGAAGATGAAACCTTCACTTTCATTGCACTGCAATGAACTTTCCCTTAAACAGCAGGTGCGAATGTTTGGGGGGGTGTATTGTGTGTGGGAGGGGTTGTGGCAATGGGTTTTGTGGGGAGCAGGGGCAGGCCAGCAGGGAACATAGTTCCACTACTTCTTTTCGTACACTTTGATCACTGCTTTTAGCACTAGATGCAGACACCTTGGCGGGATATCCAGGGGAGACTGAATAAATGAGGTCGTGTGTCACATGTGCCTCTGAAAGCCAACCTCATTGCCCTAGATAGCTTCCACAATTGCAGGCAGAGTCCTGGGCGATTGCAGGCCCCGGGTGCCTTTTTTTGCAGGCATGACACTCAGATTTTGTGCAGGGTCTTCTGATAAAGCAGGATCAATTTGCCATCATTATATGGCAAATTCAGAATCAATGGGCCTCATTACACGGTAGGCGGTGGACCAAGGTGCTATTAGCACCTTGGTCCATGCCGGTAAAATACCGGCACCGCCTTGGCGGAAAGGGGATTTACTGCCCCATTCCAAGGTTGGAGGGGCGGTAAACCCCCTTTCCGCCATTGCCCTTCCCCATTCCCATTTCTGCCCCATAGGGCTCTATGGGAATGGGGAAGGCGCTAATTACGGCACCGCAATTTTGCGGTGCCGTAATTAGCTCCGAGGTCCCTTAGCGGGTTGGATATTAACGCCGGCAAGAAGCAGGCGTTAAATCCTCCAACCCGCAAAGGGACCTCGTAGTACGGCGGTAAGGTTTAACGGTCACCGTTGCCATTAACGGTGACCGTTAACCCTTACCGCCGTCCGTGTAATGAGGCCCAATATCTTAATAATGCCATTCAATCCCTTTCCCTTATCTAGAACTCGTGCAACAGCTTCTTGAATATGACCCCTCTTTCAGCTCTCATCAGTCAGGAAGGAACCTGCTGGCACGGTTACACGTTTCCATTCCCTACTCATGCAGGAGCCACTGGGCAGATGCTGACTGGTTAGAGGAGTGGCAAGGTGTGGGGACTGCCAAAAGTAACACAGCTTTTATGGACTAAGAGTACTTTTATTTCCCAGCAGGGCCATTTGCAAGCTCTAAACGAGAGGTCGCAAGGACAGAGGCAAAGGGTAACAAGGTGCGCGCCAAGGTGAGCATATGACACCACTGATTACCCCCAAATGACGTTGAGGGTTATGGTGATTCCGGATATATGCCAACAGCGTGGCAGTAATTATAATGTTTAATACCCGCGAAGCTAGCGACCACCGGTCGTAAAAATACCACATTTGGAAGAAGCACATAAGTACCGTAAATCATACTGCTCTTATGTGTGGGCTCGTAGATGCGTTTGGGTTCAGGGTTAATCTTTCTTCAGGTGGTAACTAACAACATTTTAAGACAAAGGATGTTATTGTGCTGTTCATTGCTTTTGGTAACACATGTTCCTATCCTTCTGGAATGAGGCCCTTATGGCATTCAACACAGAGGTGTGTCACCTTTTTTTCTAAATTTGATGTACGTGTCTGCTGTAAAACAACGTGAGTGCTGAATTTTAATTGTTTTAATGTGCATAGTTACTCATTTTTAAAGTGAATATTTCTGCACTCTCAGACATATATTCGATTTGTGAAACTGTAGGTCCTAGGGCTCTGAACGACTTTTGTGAATGGAGTGGCACCGACGGACACATTGCCAAAGAATGAGTCAGACATTAAACACACGTAGAGAAACGGCACTCCAGTGATTTGTTTGTGCACCAGTTTGGCACATTTATTTTAAAGAACGAGTGCATAATTGGAAGTCATATTTGATCTACTTCCCAATTATGATCCACCTCTAGCCATGCACGAGACCATAAAGGGAACTGCTTTGGCTGGTTGCCAGTTACATCCTTGAGGAGCTTGAAGTGTTTGCAATATAGCTGTTCACACAGACGTGTACAATAGATGTATGCTATTGTAATGGAGTAAAGTGCATGAATCTGTCCCTCCAATCGCCAAACATGTTACGCAATCAGGCTTTCACGAATAGAAGAGTGAGATGAACTGAGTCCCCCCATTTTTGGATGGAAAGAAATGATTTGTGTTATAAGTATCACCAAATGTGCTTTGAAAAGCCTTCGAGTTCGTGACCAGGTTTCACTTTAAAATCGAATTCTGGAAAGCATATATGTGTGCAGATCTCTGTAACATTGATCTGTATGTGAATTGGGATTTTCTTTTACGGTGCCTCGCTGCAATTTGATTACTTAGAATAGATCAGAGAGTCACTGTGAGGAACTCATCCCTGTTCTGCAGGAGTACAGGGCTTATTAGTGGATACAACTCCAACTCGCCCATCACTATTAATAACCAGCACTGATTCCAATCATACAAGTGAAGCAGGCACAACCCGGAAGGAATAGCTCCTTTGTCTCTTTTGGTGATGTGGTCTGAGGGCGAGCTGTACATCACTAGAGGGCTGTGCTCTAGAAAAGAAGCATTCAAAACACAGTAATACTGTGCTACCAAAATAAAAGAACGGTTCTGTAAAAATAGTTATTTAATTAAGCTAAACGTACACAACAAGCTCATATAAACAGAAAGGGTGTAATAAAGTCTCTTATTAGTCACAAGGGACACACAGACCAGCTGTGGAGACTGATGTTGTTCCAGGTATGCTTTATTGGTACAATATGTACAGTTCCAGTTACTCTCAGGTATTTACAGTGTTCTGGATGACAGGACAAGGACAGGGATAGGTAGTACAGTACACATGAAGGAGAAGACCCACCGGCCATCCACTCACTCCAGCTCAGGCCCCCAACTGACTCACTCAGAACATTCATACACTGATGCACTCAACATTCTCCTGGCTGCATCATACATCACATTCTATTGGCAATCACTCCAGGCCAGTGACAATGTACAAGACTATATATAACATCTCCCTTTCTTACCAGATTCAACCACAACTTAACATCTCCCTTTCATACCGGATGTACCCACGCGTGACATCTCCCTTTCATATCAGGTTCATACACACAAACATCATCCTTTCATTCGGGGTGGAGGAAGGTCAGCCAAATGCACATCACTCGCCCACTCATAAATCTAAACACAACCAGAATCTCACACAGATGAACTACATGTAACAGATGAGGTGCTCCTGGCAGCACCCGAGGTCTTAAGCTTAAAACTATAACTAAAGGAACAATGGTGAATGCTTAACAGTAACTAATGCAAAAGTGCGCACTATATATTTATACAGAATGTACATTTGCCGGCAATAAAAAAAAAAAATCTTTTTTTTTTAGGCACAACCCTTGTTCAGTCAGTTGGCCAAACTCTTTATGGTGCAACCCTTATTCAGTCAGCTGCCCAAACTCTTTCATGACGCAACCCTTATGCAGTCGGTTGGCCACTTAAGCATCTCACATTAGAGCGTACGCATATAACATATACCTCAAAAAAGAGTATACATACCACCACATTTTTCTTTGTGGCTCTGGTGGAAATTTAAAATTCTCACCTGGCTTCAAATATCTCCAAGACTATTTGATTAGTACACATTAACAGGAATACCCTGCACCGCGACCATGAACTACAACACGTGTGTCATGGCTGGGATGGAACACATAACAGTGGGCCACAACATCACACAAACTGAGCAAGACAATGGCCCAAAGTCAATTGCAGGGTATCCAATGTAACTAATTTTTTGTTCAACAACTCTCCAAAGGGTAAATCAGACCCTTAACACCATAACCATAACATACATTATTCAGTATATAAACATTTCTTGATGATGGTGGAAATTTGAGAAAATAAAAAAAAAATATTATTACTTTGTGCTTAAAAAGAAAATTAAATTCGTTTTTTTCATTTATATTGATAAGTGTTGCATAAGTCCATGGTGGCTTTTCCAGATTCATTAAGAAAAAAAAAATCAAAATAAAGAAAAAAATGTAAATTGTCACGTTTGCATTATTGCCAAACATAATTCAATCCAAAATAATGATGCCAAGGGAAGGGGTTTCTCGTAGCTTATTTCACAAGTATGCTGCTTGCTCACGTTGTGCCTTTAGTTCCATTGATGTATACAATGATAAAGAAAATGTCTTGCAAAATGTTTCTTTCAGCGCCCCAAACTAAAGCTTTCTTAAGGTACGCACACGGCAGCAAGTGTTTGCATATTTGCCAAAAACCATTAACTCCACTATTTTGGAGCCAACAGAAAATATATTTTCTTGTAGCTTCTTTTACTTATCTCCCCCACGTTGTAATTTCAGTTCTGTTGATAAAATAACATTTTGTCTTGCAAGTGTTCCTTCCTGCACCCAATACCACCAGTTTGTTTAAGGCAATCATTGAAATTATTCATTTCCCGGACATGTTTGCTCATCATTCACTCGAAGGGCTGAAGGAGAACAGACCTCGCTGGGCCTCTGATGTAACTGTATTACACGGAGCATTTTTTGAAATTCAGGCAGGATCTTTGATAAAATCAAACTCCAAACTTTATCCATGTTCATTCCACATGGGAGACATTGTTTAATACACAAAAAAAACTTGGCACAACAAAAATGTCTTTCATTACGGGTTGCACACTGCCTTTATGTATTTCATTTTCACAGTTAATATTCTGAGTGCATGGAGCTCTGGCGCAACCCGGTGGTTTGCAGAAAGTACAGGGTGGTCAATGAAACTGTAAAATGCTCCTTGAAGTTATTGCATTTCATTGACACACACTGCCCCCAACTCCTACGCTGAGAGTTATCTTTTTACTTATTAATTTGAACGGGGCTCAAAAAGTCAATTCCCAACTAGCAGGGCCCTTTTTAGGTCTCCATTAAGATCTCTGGGGCATATTCCTCTTTTTATTTATTTTTTTTTTTTTTTTGCGCCTTTCCATGAGGGAACTCTGGGGAAATGTTTTTGGTTGCTGGGGACCTCCCTCCCAGAGTCCAGTGGCACATATACATTTTCAACCCTGGAGCTGGCAGGATGTTTATTTTTGAGTCTTTGGGGGAACGGTGGGTCACTCTTAGGCTGCTTCCCCCCCACAGCTCTCCTTACTGTACATTTTGTAGCTGCAGCTCCTCAGTTGCACTCTGTCCTTTTAAGTTGTGTTTGTCCATATTCCTGGGTTCTTTAATCCTCGTCGCCAATGTAATAAAGTCTCTTATTAGTCACAAGGGACACACAGACCAGCTGTGGAGACTGATGTTGTTCCAGGTATGCTTTATTGGTACAATATGTACAGTTCCAGTTACTCTAAGGTATTTACAGTAGTCTGGATGACAGGACAAGGACAGGGATAGGTAGTACAGTACACATGAAGGAGAAGACCCACCGGCCATCCACTCACTCCAGCTCAGGCCCCCAACTGACTCACTCAGAACATTCATACACTGATGCACTCAACATTCTCCTGGCTGCATCATACATCACATTCTATTGGCAATCACTCTAGGCCAGTGACAATGTACAAGACTATATATAACATCTCCCTTTCTTACCAGATTCAACCACAACATAACAAAGGGGTAGACAGGGAATAATCTCTGCATCAATGTTCCAGTTTGAAAGGATTTCCTCAAACAGGTAAGAAGCGTGGCCTTAAATTGTAACTAGAACACTTAAAAACAGGACAGACTACCTTCTTGGCACTTCCAACATTCCACTTCCAGTCTTTTGCATATTGTACGTGGATGACCTAATCCTAATGGATTACACTCCTGCAGGTCTGCAGAGACTGTTACATGGAGTTGAGCGCTATCTTCAACGTAATTGCCTGGTCATCAATACTTCTAATTCATATGTTATAATCTGTAGAAAGTGGAAGAATATTAAATCATTCTCCTAGAAATTGAACAATGCGAGAATTACAAGGGTAGATTCCTTGTGTTATCTAGTGCTCGTGATTGTGCCTCAAAAGTATTTGGAAAAATACAAAGCAGGTTGGAGGAAAAAGCGTGTGCCTGTTTGTCAACAATGAAGGTGGTAGGTAATAATTATTGTGCATACTTCCTTAAGCCTTTGATTGAATGTTATAAACTCAAGGCCCCTACTATAGTTTTGTGTAGGTGTGAGTTAACTCATTTCAAGAATAGGACATTTCTTGATATCTTGGAGGCCAAGACTCTTAAACAGGTGTTAGGTAGTCCACCCTCAGTCCCTATTAAAGTTGTGCAGCTGTAGTTGGGGTTCACCTCTTGATGGGCTAAATATTTCAGTTTATCCCTTTCTCTTTGGAATAAGCTGGAGAGATTGCTTCCCGCGAACCTCGGATGGCAAATAAAAGAGCTGCTGATGAAAGGCTCGAATACATATTTGAGAGCCTTTAAGAGCAGGTTTGTACTATTTTTGAAGATGGTGGACATCCAGAGGGAGGATTTGCACTATATAATTAAGCGAATGTGAAGATGGGGGACATCTTTTATCTGCCTGTGCCTGACAGAAGGCTGTATTTAAACAAATTTCCCTTTCAGATATACCGTAGGTGGTATTTTAAGGTTGGATTACATTGCCTGCCAACGTTGGATGTTATCAGACTGAAGATTGGCCTACCTAGGGAGTGCAGGATTTGTGGGGCCGCTACTGTTGAGTCACTCTTAAATTTGTTAATGGAATGCCCTATGTTTGGACATGCTAGGACTTTAAGGTTGGGACCGTTTGAACATTCTGCCTCCCATGCATTTAAAGAATATTTTGAGGGCAAGAATTATGTATAACTCTCAATTAGCTCTGATTGTGGTTTGGTAAATCTATTAGAGCATATTTTCTCACATATTTCCAAAGTGATGCTTCAGGGTGAATGTGAGGTGATGGCTGGGACTTCTTATTCTAATGCTAAGGTTGATAGATTTTCTTTTTGCAGTTTACATTTTGCTTTTATCAGTTTGATTGGATGAATGCATGTCCCAAAGTTATAGATTAGATATCTATATTCTGTAATTGATGTTCTTTTTTTGTTTGTTTTGAGTTTATTCTGAATTGTAATATGTGTAAGGTACTATGTGTACTAAAAACGCAATAAAAACAAATGAACAAATTAAAATGAAAGCACAGTTGTTATAATTTATGCAGAGGCAGCATAAACTGTGGTTGTGTTTAAGCTGTGAATAGTGGTTTCCTATAGACCAAGTTTCTTCATTGTGACAAAGACAAGTGGAACATCTCTGACTGTAAGGAGAAAGGAGGGGTAAGGAGCTGTAAAACATGGTTAACCTGAGGAGTTGCAGAGCATGAAGATGCACTGCATACTCTAGGAGAACAATGATAGAATGGCCCTGGATGGCATTGTTGTAGCCAAGAGAGAATTTAATTCAGTAGCCAAAATTGGCCAGACGTGGGTCCTGAGTCTGCCGGACCTAGAGACCCAAGCTACTCCTCACTGATTATGCCCAACAAGGCCGAAACATGTCTGGGGATGCTTGTGGTCTTGTGCAGAAGGGATGTGACCTAGCAGTTCAGGCTGGACTGCCCCTTTTGGGGTGGGACCACGCCTGAGGGCATATGCACTTTACCCTTCTGTAATGGCTTGGCATGTGAAGAACAATGGTCTGGAGGGTTGCCCCGAGCAATGTCAGAGGTTAAGATTCATTCTAAACCTTCCAGCCATCAACTCTTTGTTTTTGCTTTATCAATGTATAGCAGGCAAATTAAAGTGTAATCTTAAATAATAATACTTTGTTGAGAAAAGTCACAACTTGACATTACGGCTCGTGCCACAAACTTAAATAGCACAATGAAGTTGTCTTTCTATGTACTTTTGTTTTAGTTGAGGTGACAAAAAGCAGGAAGCTTATCATTCAGGCCTACTAAATGGGAAACGTAAAGCAAAAGACCAGGTAAAATACCAAGTCACATAGCCTCTTTCTATATAACCCAGACTGGGTGTGTGGTTAGTCGAAGTTACTGTCAGTTCGACTGGGTAGTAAAAAATACTTCAAGTTTAGGGAAGACAAAAAAAGGAAAAGATTTTTTCTGTTTTTCAAAACAATTTTTATCAAAAATAATCTCAAAAATGAGAAGTCAATAATATTTTCTTAGTGAGGAAGAATTTGCCACAATCCATTAAATCAATCAGACCAAAATTGCCAATGCATTTCGGAAATAGATTTCCTTCATCAGGGCCAGTCTAAAGATAATGCATTCAATTTCACAAATGAAAACACAGTTCAAATACATACACAATTGGTATCATACAACAACATAGTAAGGTTGAGAACATACCATTCAGTTGTGGAAGTGGTTGAGTAAAGTAAGGAAGGAAAAAACAAACAAAAGAAAACCAGTGAGTTACTGTTAAATATAGATGTCCATTGGTTGAATAAAATGGAGAAAAGACATGTTACCTGTGATTTATAAGTTGTATGCAGAGTGTGGCGAAATGGAGGCCATGTGGTGATCAAAAGTACCTGCCTGACAGAAAGACAGTCTGCAATGTGATTACTGCAAGCAAAAGAGACCCGTTATTGTAAACGGTAATATCCGTGAATTTGAGAGTAATTAGAGGGGTGTGGAAAGTCTTACCGTGCTAGTCACGGGAGCGGAGAAGTTCTCCCATTGCCGGCATGAACAGAACTGCGGATGTTGCATCGAAACGTTGCTAAGGCAACACTTCCTATAAACGACACGTGACCACATCGCGGGCCGAATCCGCGTGCGGTCAGAATCTATTGCTGCAATCAAGCCAGAGAGCTTGATGTAGATTGAATTAACCATTTATCAGACCTCATGTGTATAAATGAGGAATAGTGGAGTGATAAAAAAGAAAAACAGAAAATAAGAATAGCATGGAAATAGAAGAAATACTATTAACAAAAAAGGGAACAGATGTAACAGTAAAAAATAACATAAATAAAAATACATAAATGAATGCGGTAAAATAAAAAACAGTAATAAATGAAAACATAAACACATAAGGTGTTTGTCTACAACACTGCTGCCGTTGGTGTCATCCTAGGGTGGCACCTTTGGTCCTAGACACAAGGTCCAGGATGTGCAACAATGTTGTTAAAAATTCAGAAAAAGTCTGGACGAGCAAATATAACTATTTTGCACAATAATCTGATGTGATCGGTGTCATCAAAGGACGGCACCTTGAGTCCCAGACAAAGGGTCCAGGAGATACAGCAGGGTGGTTGGTAGGTCTGCACAGAAAATACCATGTTAAAGTTAGTGATGTCAACATATACTTTGTTATCTAGGAACATAGCAATAGAAATAACACATGATCATAAAAAACAATGATAATTGATTTCCTCGTTGAGTCAATTAGGCGCTAAGCTGCTAAGTTTGTCTATCCAGAAGGTCTCCCTGCGGTTAAGCCGCTGACCCAAATCTTCATGTGGATTGTTCTTTGTTAGTACCTCCAAAATCACAAATATTATCTGTGTCAGATTATGTCCATTTTCAACCCAGTGGCGCGCTACGGCCGAGTTCATCTTTGCATTCCGGATGCAAGACCGGTGTTCATTCCACCGTGTCTTAGCTGTTCTCGTGGATTGGCCCACATAGAATTTTCCACATGGGCATTTGATGCCATAAATAGTGTTGATACTGTCACAGGTTCCATATGTTTTGAGGAGAATCTTCTTCCCTGTTCTGGGGTGGTTAATGACATTGCCCTTGATTACTGAATTACAGTTAATACAATGAAGACAAGGAAATGTTCCTGTCCGTTGAGTCATTGGCTCTTTAAGGGGTGGTCTCGTATGCACCAATTCGTCTCTGAGATTCCTACTGTGTTGGTAGGCAAACACTGGTGATTCACTGAATACATTTTGTACCCTGATGTCATTTTTAAAGATCCCCCAGTGTTTTTTGATGGTTTACTTGATTATATATTATATTAGTCTGGGTTATATAGAGAGCGGCTACGTGACTTGGTATTTTACCTGGTCTTTTGCTTTATGTGTATTTTGAGTTTGGGTGTCTCTAAACCCGTCGCAGCCACCTCCTTTAACAAATTGTTTGAAAAAGTCTCCTTTTGTTTCCAATTTTGATTACCAGAGAGACGTGGATTTATCATTAAGTGATGCCCACTCACTTCACTTCTTCCTACTAAATGGGAAACACAAACTCCCTTATTTCTTCCTCCCTCGAGTGCACTGTGGCAGCACTGAGTTAAAAGAAAAGTGAAGGCTGAATACATTACTCGGCAAAAGAGACCCTGCGCCCAACCTTGTTAGATAACTGCAAGTGAAAGCGAGTGCAGGGGAAGGCAGGTACTGCAATGCTTTCAATTGAAATGGGCAACTATGCCTTTAGGTGGATTGAGTGGTCCCTGTGACTAACAAAGTAAACGTATTAGCTTTTTCTTAAGTGGTCATTTAGGGTTTCATCTCCCCATTGGCACCTTTCTTTGTTCTGCAGTGCAGAGAGCACTAAACCTTTCCTTTCATAATCTGAACACCACAACAAGTTGAGGCTGATGGTATGCATTCCCCAAGGATGTATTTGTCTTCATAAACTAAATGATGTGTCACTTTAAAAGTATATCTGTTGGCCAAAGACAAATCTCTCCAAAAGGTGCTAAAAACAGAGAATATTTTTACCCAGACGTTCTGCATGCCACAAACGTTGGCTCAACTGCACTGCGGACAAGAAAAACTGCATACATGCCATGTAAAATGCACACAAAACATACCTCGTGTTTGTGGACAAGAATCCTTTCTCAATCTGGTATGGGAGGAGAGGAAGACAACTAGTCTCGGATCTGTCACTGGACCCTAGTCCCATTTTACAAATATGCAATGAGAATGCCAGGCAGCATTACCACTCAGCAGAGCCAAGTGTCCACACTCCCTTCATTGTTGGTGACTGTGGTGCCTGCCCCTTTCAAGGGCACACACGCGGCAGAGTGATGCAACTCTGCTGCGTGTGCATGTAATACACGGGGCATGCCACGGATCACTAGAGCGACTGTGGAGGCCGGACAGAGAGCATTGTGTCTCGTGTGCTCTGTATGCTGGGGGCTCACTGGGCTGGAGGTGAACACCAGCAACTGTCAACAGTGGCAACTAGGTTGCGTAGTCCAGCCGAAACAGACTCGCAGGCCCAAGGCGGTGAGATCTCCAGGGGGCATTTTCTCCAGATTTCCATGGCGTGGAGTCAGCGAGTTTGATGGAGACAGGTGCCATTTTGTCTACACATGGTGGTGAGGGTTGCAGCTCCCATTGGGAGTGCTTGCGCACCTCCCACATGAATTTATGGACCCCTGTCAAGCAGCGGGTAACATTCTGTTGCTGGGAAGCATTTTTCAGTGTTTTTGGGCACTCTTCTCTTCTAGTGTGAGGTGAGGAGAAAGAAGGCCTAGGAAGTTCATTTTATTTTCTTCTCTTTTGTCCCACCCCACTCAATTTCTGGGACCTTTGACCTATGTGCTGGGAGTTCATTCCATATTCCTGGCTGCTTGGACATTAGTGGAGGGGCAATCACTACAGCAAGGCTGAGGGTGGTGTGTTGGCACATTTTTGCTAGTCAATTTTTGAACATTTTGGGACTGCGCACTGATAGGATATTTTCTGGCTGTGTTGACATTGCTGGAGGGTCAATCACTACAACAAGCCCGAGGTTGAAGTGTTGGCTACATTTTTGTGTGCATTCTGCCTGCTCAATTTTTGTGTGCATTCTGCCTGGAGGAGAGCCATTGTGAGTTGCGTCCCCAGTTACCACGTGGGGTGCACGTGTGCTCACCACCATGTGTGACCATGAAGATTGTGCAGGAGCCCAGGTGCCAGCAGGGCCCGTGTATCCAGACAGCAAGGGACGCTTACACCAATGCCTGAGTTTGATAGTTCTGGGGCCCCATCGAGCTTTGGATCGAGGTGGAGGCTCTGGATAGATCAGCTGGAATTGTACTTCTGGCCCACGGGTGACACAGATGAGTATAGCAAAGTGGTCACATGTTTATAATCGGCAGGACCAGCAGTGCACAAAGTCTACAAGTCAATAAAGCCAGTGCATGCATCATACACAGCAGCCAAGAATGCGTTGCGCGAACACTTCATGCCTTTGGCGAACACGGACTATGAGTGTTTCGTTATGTGTAGTGCCAGGCAGAAGGACGATGAGTCTCTGGATGTGTTCTCCGGATGTCTGTGCAGGATGTTGATGTTGTGTGCCTGGGAAAAGCCCTAGACCATGGTCAGGTACCAGCACATACAGGGATGTTTATCTGGAAAGCTGAGAAGGCAGGTTCTGTGGGAACCGGGACTCATGCTGCCCCGCATACTGGAGCTAGGCTGGCTCGTGAAGTGTCTGAGGTGAGGGCATCAAAAATGGATGCCGCAATTCGACCAGGGAAGACGGAGGAGGTGTGTGCTGTGGGCGGAGTTCAAGGAGGGAGAGGGGCATGACGACCAAGTGGTGGCCAGCGCGACAGAGGAGCCAGGTCCCTCTGGTCATGCCTCAAGTGCGGGTATGATCTTTTGCACCCTGCATAGGTATGCGGACACTGTGGGACACTCGACCAATATGCCCAGACGAGCAGGGCGCCGCTGCTTGTCGTGATGCAGAGGGGGCCAGTAAGGGCAGGCTTCTTTAGACAGCAGCACCTGCCCAATGTCTCCCAACTTGGCCAAGGGGAAGATGGCCTGACTCACAAAGAGGAGGAAAAGGATGAGGAGGAGAACATTTTCTCCATATCCAGTGTCAGTGTGCTACGTGCCACCACCAGGAGGAAGGCATGGTGTCTCATGAAGGTAAATGAGTCAACAGTACCTGTGCTGGTGGACAGGGGGGCACCTGTCAACATAATGACAAGGGTGCACTATGATGCCATGGTGGCGCCGCCCACATTGCAGAAGCCGAGGGCACGGATATTCACCTTTGGCAGAGAGCAGCCCATTCCATTGGCTGGGGCATTTGTGGCAAAAGTTGAACATGGAGGGACTCCATCAATGCTCTATTCAATGTGATGAGTATAAGCAGCCACACTCTCCTGAGCTGTGCAGTGGGGTAAGAATTGGGCATCGTAAGCTTTGCCTTAGCAGTATATGTGGAAGACATACAAGGACTTCTCGTAAAGTACAGCCAACTCTTTTAGGTGATAGGCCGCATGGCCAGCAAACCTCTGAGGCTGCATATCGATGAGTCAATAGAGCGGATTGTGCTCAAGCACCGCAGAGTCCCATTCCATCTGCGGGGCCTAGTGGACAAAGAACTGGACAATTTGGTGGCACTGGACATCATCGAGAAGTCAGATGGACTTACCTCATGGGTGCCATCCATAGTCATCCCAAAGAATCCAAAGCAACATGACTCTGTGAGGAACTGTGTGGATATGAGGCTCCCGAACAAGGCCTTCAAGCAAGAGAAACACCTCATGCCCACGATCAATAACATCATCGCGGAACTGCAAGGGGCTTGGTTCTTTTCGAAGCTTGATCTGCAGGTGGGGTACCATCAAATGGTGTTACACCAAGACTTGCGATACATTATCACCTTTACCACGCACCGGTGATGGTACTCTACAAGCGCCTAAGCTTTGGAGTGTCATCGGCGACCGAAGTTTTAGAAAACATTCTGTGAGACCCTGGCCGATCTCAAGGGTATCCTCAACATCAGCGATGACATTCTGGTGTTTGCAAAGACAGAGGCTGAACAAAGGGATCAGCGAGCACACACTCTGGAACGGCTGCAGGTGTTGGGGCTGACCTTGCACAAAGACAAGTGTGAATTCCTCAAAAGAAACATTGAGTTTTTCAGATTTGTGTTCAAGGAAGGGGGTGTGTCACCCGACCTCTGGAAGGTCAAGGACATTGTGGATGCAAGGCCCCCAAAGAATGTAACTGAAGTCTGTAGCATCGTGGCCGTTTCATCCAGAACCTAGCCTCCAGGTCAGAGCCCCTGAGATGTCTCAACAGATGGATTCAAGGTGGCAATCGGGTCCGTAAGAACAGGCTTTGTTTGAAGATGTGAAAGGGGTGCTAATGGCAGAAGAGACCATGGCATTTTTCGATCCGTCATTGGCATCAGAGATCATGGTGGATGCCAGCCCATTTGGTCTGGGTGCAGTTCTCACTCAAACGGACGCACAAGGTGAGGTGAAACCGATCACCTAAGCGAGCAAGGCACTGTCAGAAACGGAGCAGCGCTACTTGCAGATCGAGTGGAAAGCTCTGGCGGTCTTGTGGAGGTGTCAGTACTTTCAACTATATGTGCTGGTATGGCAGGTGACAGTGGGGACTGCCCACAAGCCTTTGCTGCTGATCATGGCCTGCTCGTCATCCAAACCCCCAGCCTGGATTGAAAGGTGGATTGTTGCAATCCTGGAGTACGGGTCTCAGTGGTGTATCGGCCGGGAAACAACAATGCAGCAGATTATCTGTCTATCAATCCCAGCGACGGGGTGAAAGGACATGAAGATGTCAGTGGTGAGGAGGCTGATGAGCATGTACAATTAATTGTAGAGTCAGAAACCCCGAACTTTGTGCCGCTCCAAGAGATTTAAAGGGCGGCAGCCGAGGATGAGTGCTTCCTGATACTCGAATCAGGGCTCTTGCTCAGGGGAGACTGCATAGTGAGATTGATTTGTAAGATCCCCTTGTTGATTGAACTGGCGCACTATCATCATGGGACGACGAAGACGAAAACAAGATTACGGCAGAAAGTATGGTTCCCTGACCTTGAGAGACAAGTGGAAGAATTTGTGTCAGCCTGTGTGTGGTGCCAGGTGGCTGCCCCGGCACACAGATAGACCCTCATTGAGACGATGCCCCAAGGAACAAGGCCTAGGGAGAATGTCCACTGGAAGAGACACTCACTTCTTGGTGGGGGTAGATGAGTGGTCACAGTACCCTGAGGTTGAATTCATTGAATCAGTGTCATTTGACAAGGTGGCCGTTGCCCTGGAAAAGATCTTTGCCACTTGTAGGTTGCCTCAGACCCTGTGCTCTGACAATGGACCGCCATTCCAAGGGGACAGCTTCGCCCAGTTGATGGAAATTTATGGCATACGGCACAGGAAAATTACACCGTCCGGCCCCATGCCAACAGCTAAGCCGAGAGGTTAATGAGGGCTCTTAACAAGGTGTTCTGCATTGATCATTGCAAGGGCCACTGCCTGCAACGGGCGCTATACCAGTTCCTGAAGGAGTACATGGCCACCCCTCACGCGTTGACTGGAGTGCCACTAGTGGAAGCTATTTTCTTATGGCGTCCGAGGGGGTTAATACCTGAAGTGAGGGAGCAAGAACCAGTTGTGATTGATGATGCTCAGGTGGAGCGTGAAAAGAGACTAAGGACAGAGGGAGAGAACGTCAGAAGAGGACTTTGGCCCCAGCAGCTGATTCCCGGTGATGAAGTGCTAGCGAAGAACTGTCAACCACAAGGCAAACTCTCACTGACTTATGAGACTAGTCCCATGGACGTGGTGGCAGTGCGTGGCTCGATGGTGACTGAATCGGATGGGACTGCCACTGTTACCCGAAATGCCAGTTGTTTCAAGAAGGTGGACGAGACCAGGCAGGAGGTAACCCTGAAAAGTGACTGTGTCTTGATAGCGGATGAGGGTGGTGGCCTGGTCCATCCGCCAAATACCCTAGGTCGAGGGGACACCAGTGAGGAGGGCCTGATTTGGAGGCAGGCAGGAGGTAGCCCCAGAGGGTATGCAGGGGGAAGCCTGCCCATCTCAATGACTATGTGTTGGACCCCTGAACTGGTGGGCCCAGCCCATGGGCTGAGCAGAGAGTTTTGGGCCTGGAAGGGAAGCTAATAAAGGGGGGTTGTTAAGTGTGCAGTGAAAAGTTTTAAAGTATATATGTGTTGTTGTTTGTTATGAAAAAGGAGGAGTGTGGTGCCTGCCCTTTTAAGGGCACACACGCTGCGGAGTGATGTAACTCTGCCGTGTGTGCACATAATAAACAGGGCGTGCCACGGATCGCTAGTGCAACCGTGGAGCACGGACAGACAGTTTTGTGTCTCGTGTGCTCCGTATGGTCGGGGGCTCACAGGGCCGGAGGGGCACACCGGCAACCGTCAACAGTGATAGTGGTAAGACTGTAAATGCACTGCCCTTTCTCAATCTCCAGAGCCCAAACATACCAGCTCAACCCCTGCCCCATCACTACCACTTTAGAGATCTTGTAAAATATGCTGCAGGGTGTTTAAATATGTGCACGCAACCTAGGCAAAATGGACACATTTAGGGTCCTGCTTGCTGGGTGGTTGCTTAGTAATGGTCCTACCATCTCTTGACAGTTCTCTCTGAAATGACATTTCATTACTTTACTACTATGAAAACAAAACAAAAAATAATTAAAATGCTCCCTTTAAACCTGCTTGTTCTAAACAAGTGCAAAGACCACTTCCATTTGTCACACTCTGTGCAACCTCCTCGTGATGGCCGTGAAGCTTTGCAAACAAGACCACGTTTACATTGCAGAAAGGGATGAATACTGACTGGATCTGTGACATGAGTGAAACCGTCAAGGTGCCAGGAAGTTTCCGAGCTACTCATGGTAGGCTTCTATCAATTTAAAAGAGTGTTTCTTATTTTAAAGTTCAGATTAAGAAACATTCTTTGTAGCACATGTCCCAGTCAATACGAGTGTGGCACAGGCTCGAATTGTATTCTTTACTGGAACCTTGTGCAGTCTGCAGAGAGCCCCTCTGCCACCTGGACACAAGCTTTTGTTTCTTGGCTCCACTCAGTGCAGCTGACTCGAAAGGCACTGTCGGCCAATTGCCTGTGCAGCTGTGGAAGATTTTGGCAAAGCAGTTAAGTGTACAGCTATTTTTACTCTGTACATTTGTGCAGCCCTGCGTGTCTCCATTTTTGCTGCTACTTTTCACCTGTCTCACCTCTTGTGTGTGCACCTGGCAAAGCAGTAAAGTGTACAGATCTTTTACTCTGTCCACCTTTGCAACCCTGCCTGTCTCCGCTTTTACTGCTACTTGTCACCTGTCTCACGTAGCTCATGTGCACCTTCTAGACAAGGCAGCTGGATACACATTCTGCCTACCAGGTTCATTGAGATTGAAGTCTATGCGGCCTTTGCAAGACTAATTGCATGCTTAGCGGACAGAGCCACAACAACACAATGGCATGGTTATTGTGATTATATGAAGGGGTTTGCGCTAATTCTAGAGTTATACCAGTGTAACGTTTCACCCCTAGTTACCACTGCAGTCTATTGTTGACTCACTACTTAATCCCTATGGGCAGCATAGAGGTACGACCTTCACCACAGTCCACCCCTCTCCGCACTTCACATTTATATAGCAAAATGAAGAGAACAATAAGGGCACCACAGCTTCTCAAAAACAGCAGAAGAATGCAATCTATGACAGGAGAGAGGGGCTGGCGCTGAAACTTAAAAGGCAAGGGTGGAAGTAGGACATTGGAGGGGGTGGGGGATGATGGGGTTGGGCAAAGTCAGAGATGTGAAATGAAAAGAGGAGTGCTTGGCTCGGATAAGTTAAGACCAGATAATGAACTGTGGGTGAACAAGGCTGCTCTAGGAAACATAGTGGGTTATGTATGCCATTCATTGTATTGTCACACTGTAGGTTGGTGTCACAGTTTATGCTGTATGTATTGTGAGAAGTGCCCAAGTCTATTGTGCCAAATAGTGCAAATCAAGGAACAGAGCACTGTATAATGCAATTTCCATTTTCTTTATCCTGCCCATATTCATAAGTGTAAAACAGATCTCAGAATGTTGTCCCTAGCCTGTGACAGTACAGTGAATGGCAAAATAACCTCTTATGGCTCCTACAGCAGCCTATTTCAAACGCAGTCCCAATGCTGGTGCTATTGTTTAGGGATGTCTATTTAAACTTAATAGGGACTATATTAATTTACATATTTAGTTGTCAATGTCAGTCTTGTGAGCAGCAGTCAGCCACTGGGAAATAGTTATCATGGCCCTTGTTTGTGCTGCCATCTATTTGGGATTAGGAAGCCACTGGTCGTTGAAGTCAACTGTTTCTCCTAGCTCCTTTGGCTCCAGCTTACAAGATTACAAGGTGTCCCTAGATCTGGTCCCCCTCTGGCTCAATTGGGAAATCACTGTTTGGTGCAAGTCCTGTTCCTATCTGCATTTTTTCATTTACTCAGCCAAATTGTGTGAGTTGGTAGCTAGCAAGACAATGATCATCCCCTTTTACTCCTATAGAATCCCCGCTTTTAATACTAGGCTGAAAAGAAACTGCTAGCATAATTGGACACTACTCTTTCAATTGGGCGAGTTGTATGACTGGCTCCCTTCACTGTCTAATACCTACAAAGACCCTCCTCCATTAGGACATTATATGTGGTGTGTCATAAGGGGGATGCATCAGCTGCAAACAAACCACCTCCCCAGGAATGATAACATTTACAAACTATTCATTTTGAAAGTAACTATTTACAGAAACATCTAGGAATGTAATTAAATAACATACTTTCATTCACAAGAATATTCGGGAATGAAATGTACAAATCGTATTTATGTCACTCCACACATAATGGTGTTATCAATATATGAACATGTGCACAACATATGTTTTTAATTAGTTTGTTTCATGCATTTCCATTTTCAGATCAAGCTGTATGCAGACCTTTGGTTGTTTTTCTGTGCGACAAATAACTCAAATGTTAAAGCCAAAACTGCAATTAATTTAGGCATGTTTTCTGTACATTGAGGTTTCTGCTGTATGTTTAAGTTTCAAATGTCGGCCATGGTCCACCATCTGTAGTCAGAAAGGCCGTGTAGCTGGGCAGATGACTGAACAGTGATTCATTTTGGGCATGAGTTAGTTAAAGAGTGCTTGTGAATGCTCTGTCCAAAATATGGTCTTTAAAATGAATGGCTCAATGTCCCTGACATATTTATTATAAAATACCATTCATGAAGATCCTTAAGGTTTTTTTAAAAACACTTTTGCTGGTCACCTTCAAGAAAAATCAACTGGGTCAGTGCTCTATAAGCTTGCCAGGTGCGTTGTTTTGGAATACCCTTCCTGCTGACAATCAGCAAGAAGAGATTGTCGACAGATTTGGGAAAAACTCAAAAACTCTCCTTTTCAATCAAGCTTTCTTACCTCAATAAATCTCCTACTTGTATAATGTGTTAGTCGTCGGAGCCTGACCAATCGTTAAATTCTTACATCTTAAACCTAGGATTTGCTGATTTCCTTTCTCTCCCTGAATACTGTTTTACTACTGCATGTTGTTACTTCACCTCAACACATGACGACATGTGCTACTTCTGTGTCCTGCCCCCTTTTTCCTTTAAGATCTTATATTTATATGAAAGTACAATGAACTGGAAATATCTCTCTCTCTTTCTCTCTGTCTCTCTGTCTCTGTCTCTCTCTGTCTCTCTCGCTCTCTCTCTCTGTCTCTCTCTCTCTCTGTCTCTCTCCCTCTCTCTCTCTCTCCCTCCCTCCCTACCAAGAAGTAATTATGGCTGGGTCATTTGAATGCTATAAAAATGGTGGTCCTCTCCAAGTTGCTATATCAATATCAAATGCTCCCCATTGACGTCCCCTGTACTCACTTCATTGAAATAAAGGGAAGGATCCTCAGGTTCCTGTGGCAGCGAAAAAAACAAACAATATCATACTCCACGCTGACTCAACCAAAAGAAGAAGGTGGCGCAGGCCTCCCAGACATGTATGCTTACTACCGTGCGCTGAGTATAGGGCTATAATCCCACACCTACAAGGAGACAAACAGAAACAGTAAGTGACCATCGAAGCCCACAGAATGAGGCCATTGTCCCTTGGATAATGGCTATGGGCCACAAGGAAATCCTTCCCGAACAGTGTCATCAAGCATTTTGCCACAGGGTCGATGTTGCGTCTCTGGTGGAACAAGGGTGAAATGAAAGGTCTCACAACCTGGCCATCCCCAATGAGCTGCATTTGGCCCCTGCCAATCTGAAATGACATCATAGATCCGCAAAGGTTCCAGGGATGGTATGAAGCAGGCCTCAAAAGAGTGGGCCAATTCATAAAGCCCCAGGGTTGCATGGACATCCAGGAATTGGAGACAGGCCTCCAAATAGGGCCCCTAGAGGTGTTTAAATTTCTTCAGCTAAAGGGAACCCTAACCGCAATGAAATGGAAGGAGAAACTAGTGCGGGAGCTCACTCCATGTGAGAAAATCCTGAGCTAGTCAGCCCATACTAAAGGACTCATTTCGAATCTATATACTGCGCTCCTCAACTCTAGAGGCCCCAAACAGAAGTCCTACAGAAACGATGGGAAAAGGACATGGGCACAGTGATGACTGATGCCCTATGGGTCAAGATGTGCAAGACAGCCCACAAAACATAAATCTCTGCACAGTACGTGCTAGACTAAAATCGTTATACAGGTGGCAGTTTGACCCCTTGAGACTATCAAAAATGTTCGTCCAGATGAGTCCCATGTGTTGGAGAGGCTGTGGAAACCAGGTTGATTACTGGCATGTGTGGAGGGCTTGTCCCAAGTCACAAGCATATTGGAAGGAGGTCCTTGCATGGATCAGGAAGATAGGGGGAATCCCCCGCGTCCTGGATCTGAGGCTGGTTCTATTTGGTCTGGTGATACAGGACGACCACTGGAAGAGGGTTCCTCACATGACTCACTTCCTGCTACTTGCGGGAAGGGCCTGCATCACTATAGGCTGGAAGTTACCAGCCCTCCCAAAAGAAGATGCCTGGGCAAGAAAAGCTATGGATCTGTATGACACTGGCCTCCTACATGACATTTCACCCAGCAGGGAAAAGGAATGGGCTCCCGTCCTGGAAGCTTACAGATAACTGTCTCCCAGCCACCAGGTCGCTGATCCCACATGTTCCCACCTGATTGACTTTGATGAAGAGTGAAACCGTCCCGTTTGAACATGGGGGGTGGAGTAGAGGGAGGGGGAGTTGTTCCTGGGTTCTTTATTTCAGTTGGTCATTAATCACCAAATGTTTGACTTGCTTTTATGTTTGAGAAATGCTCACTAGAACCAAATTTAAAAAAAATAAAATAAAGTGAACATTTGTGTTTGTGGCTGTGTTTGTGGTGAAGCGTTGTTCCATATACAATCCCACACCTATCACCAATCGGCATCAAATGTTGCGTTGGGACCTGTTAGGACACTCCAGACAATACTGGCTACATGACAATTGGACACCGCACCTCTTTCCCCTGATTTCAGCAGAAGTCACATTTTTTTTGTGGGGTTGTGTCTTGGCGAAGCGTTGTTCCTGATACAATTCCACATAAATTTTGCAGTTACCTGTTAGGACCATCCAGTCATCAAAGGCTACATGACATTTGGACATCCCATCCCTTTCCCCGGATTCTAGCAAAATTCTGAAATTGTTTGTGGTTTTGTGGCTTGGTGAAGCATTGTTCCTTATACAATTCAACACTGTTTCACCGATCTGCACCACATTTTGCATAGTTACATGTTAGGACCCTCCGGACATTACTGGCCACATGTCATGTGGACACCCCATCTCTTTCTCTGGATTTCATCACATGTCAAAATGTGTTTGTGGGTTTGTGGCTTGGCAAAGTGTTGTTCCTTATACATTTCCACACATATTCAGCAATTTTCATCATTGCATAGTTGCTTGTTAGGACCCTCTGGACATTACTGGCTACATGACATTTGGACACCCCAACGCTTTCCCCAGATTTCAGCACCTTCACACATAAGACAGTTGCCTGAAATCAACAAGACATGAATGTGGTCATAGCAGGACCGGTCCTGACATGAAGAAAAAACTTGAGGTCCCCTAGGATGCACAGTTTCCATTATATTTGCACCACAATGCACCACAATTAACTGTGCCATGCCAAGGTGAGGCAACAGGTGGGGCGAGAGCACAGAAGATCCAACTGTGCAGCAGCACACCAACTCTCGCCTCCCCCCAAAGTCTGCTCCAGGATATGTCAGCTAGCCACACATGCCCATTCTCAGGGCAGTTTACTTCAGGGTACAGATCAGATCAAGCGATATGCCAATAGGAACAGCAACCTACAGGATCATTGATTTTCAATAATTGATGAGAGTGTTATCATGTCTATCTACAGAACCTGTTCGGAGAACAGGTACTTTTGCTAGTTGTATTGTAATAAATAGACTGACAACATCAAAACTTTCACTTCTCAAAATTACAGATTTCTCTAAAAAAAGTCTTTCGATTCATACTGTCACTTCAATGCAGTTTAATGTAGTATCTTCTCTGGCAGGCACCTATACTCACCTGCACCTTTCACTTTCCAGCACCATGTACAAAATACTTAGTGATAGTCCATTTTCATGTGTCAGACAATAGCATATTGCCAAAAGAATAAAAGGATCTGCTGCCAATCAAAAAATATCTGCCCATACATTAAAAAACAAAGTACTGGCTCATACAAAGCATCCAGGGAGCTGACCTAAAACCCAAAAGTGTACATCACCCAGTGATTTTCAGCATAGTCTTTTCCATCATGCATCAGACTCTGAGACTCTGTATCAACCTATGGAGATCCTTACAATTGGATTGCAACTGCGATCAAAGGCATCAGGACTAGCTATGAGTGATATTCCCGAAAAGTGATCCATGGGCACCCACAATTCTAACTAAGATTAAAGTAGGTTTGCACATTCCTGGAGTTTTTTCTTTGATTACAAATCGGAATTAATCTATTGCAAGAGCCATTCATAATCAGGATTGACAGTAATTGGGGAGAGCATGAGTTGATTTTTTGGAGAAAAAAATATCAAATAATGTGTAAAACCAACCGTAAGAGAGAAATAAAGGTTTGGGAAGGGAAGGCGTGAAGACGAGGATGGAAGTGTATTAGAAAGAGAATATTGAGTCATCTTCACCTTTGAATGTTATCCATGTAAATATGATATTCCATGTTTGCATGCTTTGGTGAGACGTATGCCTCATCTTCATGTACGTCTGTTTATTAAGTACAGCTCATTCATACGTATTCATCTCATCAGTACGTCAGAGCCTATAGAAGTAGTCATCCTCAGACAGTCACCGGTCACCTATCCTTACATCAGCCAGACCTCTCTCAACTGTTCATCATGGAACCCTCCTCTGGCCAGCAGGGGAAGTTCCATGATGTCAGAAGTTCCAATATGTAATGACCTGTTTGCCACTGACATGGGGTGGAGCAGCATATAACACATCCCCCTCCTGAGCCTTGTTAAAAAAACAGAAAAAAACTGACATTGTATTGCAAATTCTTCAACATATGCTAAAATGACTTCTCTTGAGCCGTTATAAATTGGAGTTCTAAAATATACAGTGTGAACAAAAGTCTTCCTGTTAAGGTTGCAGGGAACTGAACAGATTAATACGTTCCACCACCCGCAAGTTCTGCAGTAACCCATTCCTTAAATGATTTTATATGTTACTTCCTTCGTCCTTGTGGCACAAAAGTTGAGATGCATCGAGCCGTGCTACCAGTACAATGGCATGCATCCAGAAAACAATCATACCTTTGCTATTCACCCACACTTTGGAACTTCCTTTCTGCTGACATGGGGCTGTATCCATGTCTCCTAAGATCCAGGAAATATCTGAATACCCTCTACTTCAAGGTAAACATTACTGACATATGCAGACCATGGACGAACAAAGCTATCTCCCACCCCTCCTATATGTTCCACTCCCTTTTTTGTAAAAGGCCCAGTTGTTTTCTAGCTATCTTCACTCTTTATAAACATCCAACATGCATTGAACAAACTGTGAGGGATCAAGAGTAAGACTCGGACACAGTGGTATGTTAAGCGTTGTTTACAGAATTCTACTTATAAAACGAAAAGGGGTTTGGAGAAATCCTATATATCCCTAATCCTTAGAGGAATTTCCCTGCCTCGACAAAACTAATTACCATCTGTGTCATGATGTTAAACCAAAAAGTGTCCTCCGTCCTGTGTCCAAAAGCCTAAACTGACCCTTACACACTAAACTCAATATATTGTGCAGTTCAGGGATTTCGGTAAGCTATACACTGATAGCTTTCTTTCAAATTTCTAAAACATAAAGTTCTATGGTGTAGAAAAGAAAAGTAATAATGTTCCACCAGGTCCTCCTTTCCCCCATGCTTCTTCTGGTCTTAAACTGTATATCCGGTACTTCCTCTGCATTTCACCTTTCATACAATGTTTTTCTTCACAGTTTCAAGGGAGATGACTCCTCCCTTGAATCTCCCTCAAGCACAGAGTTGTTTTGAATGCTTGAATCTCTCACTTTCTGGATCTCAGTTATCCTTAAAGGGGTATGGTTCTTCCCTTTTGCAATCATTGTCAATGTTCCACAATTTCAAAGGGGGGTTTGACCCTTAAGCTTGCTCAATCATTTTCTAAACCCTGGTGTACTCTCCTGTCAGGATACTTGCCACTTTATTACTTCTCTCGTTCTCTGGGTCTCAAGTATCTTTCAAAGAGGTATGGTTCCACCCTTTATTTTATTTGATGCCCACTGTTTCACAATTTCAAGGAGGGGTCTTGACTCCTGGGCTTTCTCAATCCTTATTCTAACCCTGGTGTACACTCCTGCCAGGGTATTCACAACTTTGTTACTTATCCTTAAAAGGGATTTGATTCTTCCCTTTTTATATTCATTATATCTATTCCACAATTTCAGGACAGGGATTTTACCCCTGAGTTTTCTCACTTCTCTTCTTACCCCTGGTTTACTCTCCTGCCAGTGTATCACACCTGTGTGTGGGTCCCTGACTCACACACTGCCTGGTTTACTTTACTGACAGCGCTTTTTATATCCTCTCATGAGTGAGAGTCCCAAAGCCACTGTTTTCCTGGTTCTCTATCCTCTTAGGGTGTTTCTGTTCTCCATTCACTCTCTCTTCCATCAAGTAAATAATGCTTTTCCCAAACTGGGTGACCGACCCTTTCTTAAGAATGTTTGTATTCAGATGAACTATTCCAATTCCTTTAATTAGTCTCTATCGCGCTGTCAGCGTTCGCCCCGAAGTGCCACAGTGTCCCATTCACTCTCACTGGGCTTACTGGTCTTCTCTGGCGCCTTCAGCATTAAACGCGTGTCACTGTCTTCTTTTCTCTTGGTCTGCTGACTGGGAATGTGACCCGTTATCTACTTGTTTCCCGCTTTGCCTTCTTCTGCTTTTGGCGGTTCCAGCTGCCCGTGGCAGTATTTCAATTAACTTCTCTCAGCTCGGTTTCTCTGCACACTGTTCTCGTCAGCCTCTGTGCTGTATCCTGCAGTCTGCCCGCCTCTGGTGTCTCAACCAGCATCAGAACAAGTTCGATTCTGCAGCAGACCCCGTCTCTCTCTCTCTCTCTCTCTCTCTCTCTCTCTCTATCTCTCTCTCACCTTCTGTTCAGCTCTCTCAGTATTTATTTATTTATTTATTTATTTATAAATGCACATTTGTAACATGAAAATGCATCTCAAATCAAATGTACATGTACATAAGGACAGGAGGTATCAAAAATACATCAGCAATATAAAATCACCCCCCCATGGGGAAAAAAATAGAAAAAATAAAAAATAAAAAAAGAGAAATTTCAAATTACATTAAATCATAACATTTTCCCCAGATCTTGTCATAAACAATCTGGTTGTCCCTCAACTAGTAAATCATCTTTTCAATTTTTGAAAGTTTGTGCATCTCCTCAACAGAATCTTCAAATATAGGAGCTATCCTACTTGTCCATCCTCGAAGAACCAGGTGTTTGCCAGTGATCATGCTCCTAAAAAGCCATTTTTAATGTGTAGAACTGAGTTCACCTAGCTCGTAATCATCTCCCAATATTACAGTTTTGAAATCTAAGTTCAAATTCAGACCCGTAATTTTCACGCAAGTCTCACACACCTGTGTCAGTTTTAAACGTCCCAGTATTGCTTAGCATTTTCCAAAAACTAGAATGTGGCATTGGCTTACCACTTCTGGTCCTCCTCATTATTCCATCCCTCCTCCTTATTTATTTATTTATTTATTTATTTATTTATTTATTTATTTGGATTTGTTAAGCATGCAGCAGCCCAGAGGCATCATGGCTGGGGTTGCTGTTGGTACTCTTGTTCAGAAGAGAATGCCATAGCATTTCAGTGCTGGACTGCCCATGTGGGCGGGACAAAGTCTGATATACAAATGGATATTTCCCTTCTCTGAAAGGTATAGTGAGCTAAAGTGTGGCTGCAGACTCTCAATGTTAATGTTAATGTTAATGTTAATGTTAAAGGTCATTTGTACCGCGCACTATCACCACCGGAGTGGTCCCCTGGCGCTCCAGTGGGTACCTTCCCAAAGAAAAGGTCATTTAGTCGAATAAGTTCTCGCTGAGGGGCACCTATGGACATTTTTTTGATTGTTTAAGGGACTTAGGTTTAGCCACCCTAAGTTTCCTATGGCAATCCAGACGTGGACCCCTTGCTCAGAGAGGCACAGCTCCACCTCACTGGTGAGGCCCAACAAGGCTGGAACTCATATCTGAGGTTGCTGTTGCTGCTCTTTATCGGAAGAGAATTGCCATGGCATAGTGGTGCTTACTAACCGTGTGGGCGGGACAAAGACTGATATGCAAATGGATATTTCCCTTCTGTGAATGGTACAGTGTGCTAAAGTGTGACTGCGGACTCTCGAGTGGGTACCTTCCCAAAGACCAGGTAATTTAGCCATATTTGTTCTCGCAGAGGGGTGCCTATAAACTATTTTTAGATATTTATATTTAATGATGTTTTCCACTAAAGCCTATTTTTACTCCTTAAACAATTCTTAACATAAGTATAAATAGTTAGAAACATGCCACCATGATAATATTACTGCTTATTTCTGGTCAGCACACTTATTTATGTGTAACAGGTAAGGCATTCAAATAAGTAATATGGTCTCATCTTTTCTATGGCCAAACTAATACAAGTCAGTACTAGTGGCCATTGTCATTTTTGCCTTTGTTTGCATTTTAAAGTACTTGGCATTGAAAGACAAACAGCTGATGGAGGTAATTATATCTATTTATGTCATTTACATAGGTTTAGGGCACTGTTATGTATGTGGTACATTTTCCATAAAGAAGTAGGAACATGAAAACATGATAATAGCCCTGAATATTCCTAGGCAGTGGAATGATTGGTAGTAATTATATATTAGGGCTAATGTTAAGGTATGTTTTCACTTGGGTTTCTAAATTAGCAAATGGTATTCCATAACCCAAGCAATACAATTCAGTAATAGAAATAATTGTGGTTTTAGGTGTGCCTTTGTGTGATAACTAACATAGTACATAAAGTGAAATATGTGAGTGAAGTATCTATAGTCCATTTTTGTAATATAGGTGCTAGTAGAAAAAGGACTTTAAATTAACTATAGTCTTTAGATGTTTTATAATATTTTCAAAATATTTTTGAAAAGGTCATACAGGTGAGGAAAAGGACTGTTCAGCAGACAGCGGAAGTCTTGGCTTCTATTGAAATAAAACAATCCTTAAAAGAAATCAAGAATATGTAACATACCATTCAAGAGGACATAGGGAGAATTAAAAAAAAAAAAAAAAACATTGTGGGCCTCAGCAGAAAGTTCGACATGGTGATTGTGGACAATGCACCCAAAGAAATCCATTTCCCTTTGGAAGAGAATTAAAAAAAAGAAATATTTGTCCCACATTTTTTGAACAAATAAAAACACAAAAAACGTTGAAAACAAAATAAATCCCAAATAAATAAACGTTCAATTTTGTAAACCTTGTTATATGTGTCAACTCTAATAGTCTGCCCTTCCAAGTTCCACCCTCCTCCTTCCCTCTCCCCAAGACAGCCCTTTTCACGGCTAACCTTTCAGTTATAAAAATAGACAATGAAAAACACAGACTGTATAAATGGATCAATCACCTTTGAATGGTACATTTTATACAGTATGTGTAAAAAAGGTCTTTTTTGTGTTTTTTATTATAACCCAGGGTCTGATTGGTACTCTTCGCTGTACCTGCACTTCCCCTGTATTTTCGTGGTGTGCGAACAATGCAAGCACTGCCAGGGGAGGCGATGTGAGGAGATGGCAGAGGAACTTCAGGCAACCAAACTGGACAAGCTGATCAGGTCAAAGGAATGGTGAGCAGAGAGGCACTGGGCTGTCACTAACAGGCTGACAAGGAGTTGGTAGAGAATGGCCAGGTAAGCAGGAGTCAAAGAGGTACAGCCAAAAAGGGCAGGAGGGAAAAAGATAAAGCAGAGACAAGGAGATGACCAGAACACACAACAGAGAGCAGGGATAGAAAGGAAGCTGGGCAAGACAACAAGAAAGGCAGGGACATGGTATCAGCAACCTAAATTGCAGCTGGAGTGTAATAAGACACACCAATGCTGAGAAGCAGGGAGTGTAAATACTCCTGTGGCAAGGAAGCAAGGCTCCCAGGGGCTTAGGTGGAGTTCCTTGCCATCCAACACAAAAGCTGGGTCAACGCACATGTGAGGAATCAGACACCAGAACACTGTGCATGCGTGCTGATAACAACATGGCCACACCCAGCAGAAGAAGATTGGGAATGACGTTCAAAAGGGAGATGCCACAGTGGGTACAAGCACCATGACAGGGAAGGTCAGTGAGTATGTGTATGTGCTGGATGGGCTATGCGTGGGATGGCAGCGTGGCTCCTGGAGTTTGGCTGGAGTGGATGCATAACACCATGACCCCTCCCAGGGAGCCCAGGAGCACCAAGTGTCCATGGGAAATGCTGGTTGAATTCACGAATCAGACGGGGGACCATGAACAACTGAATCCAGCTCCCAGGAATGATCACACGCTGCATACCCCTCCCAATTCAGTATGAAATACAAGCAGCCACATCAGATATGGGAGTAACAAATTGCATGCACTATATATTCAGGATTTGTGCCATGCATGACAGGAGGAGGAGGAGGGGGTGTATGCCCAGAGAGGTCAAGCAGATAGGGTTTCAGGAGGGAGGCATGCAACACAAGGTGCACATTCCAGGAACTTGTGAACTGTAAGTGGAAATTAACAGGCCTCATATGGTATGTAATGTGAAAGGGTTCTCAAAACGGGGTGCCAATTTGGTAGGCAAGTTGGTCAAAGGCAGATGTTTTGCAGAAAGCTAGACCTTATCTCCGACCCATAGGTTGGTCTGTGAGGTTCTCCATTTGTCAGACTGATGTTTGATAGTCAGCTTATTGTAAGAAGGTGTAGCCTCCACTAAACAGTGCTGTTCTTGGATCTCAAGTATCAGTTTATCGGCTGAGGGGAACACACTGGTTACGGGACTGCTCATGGGTACAACCTTCAGATGTTTACTATGAATACACAGGTAAGGACTGCGTCCAGTAGCAGTATGATGAGTATTGTTATACGCAACCTCAGCCACTTCAAGGTTTTTGGGCCAGTTATCCTTTGAGGCTTTTGCATAGCAGAGCAAATACTGTTCAAAATTCTGGTTTGCGCCTTCTGTTTGGCCGTTTGTTTTTGGATGGTATCCAGAACTAAGGGCAATGTATCTTTGGATGTTGACAAAGAGGTGTCCAGAACTGATATATGTACTGTGACCCTCTATAAAAAATGATTTTCTGTGCGGGAGTCCATGAAAGTGGTATATTTTGTGAAAGAATGCTAGTGCCATAAACGCTTCCGTAGGGAGTTTGGCCAGCGGGATGAAATGAGACATTATGCTAAAAAAGTAGACCACAACCATGAAGCACTTATATCTGTTAGATTCAGTACATTCTACTATATATTCTCTGGATATCATGTGCCAAGGATAAGGATGTTATTCCCAGGGTTTCAAGAATCCGACAGGTCTTGTTTTTCAGGTTTTAGTTTGGGCACATACCAGACAACTCATAGTGCACTGCTGTGCTTGTCATTCTGGGACACCAGAACTATCTGGTGAGTAATTTCAAAGTGGCTTTCCTACCACAGTGGCCACCTACATGGGCGTCATGGAAACCTTCCATTAGTGCAATACATAGGTTGTCAGTAGGAAGTTAAAGTTTGCCAAACCAGAAGAGAAGCCCATCATTAGACTGGATATTTGGTGTTCTGGCTAGCCCGGCTACAGCTGGATCGAGGGCCAGTTTTTGGCATATGCAGGTGAAGTATGGCAGTACAACCCCCAAGAAATGTTTAGTTGGGTCCAATAGACAGGCTGTGCTATCCTTGCAGGGCATGTTGTCCATTGTTATTGACAGGACATCTGCTCGTTTATTCACCAGGTATAGAGGTAATATGGAAGTCATAATGTGAAAGAAAAAGGCCCATCTGTCCTGTATACTGTTACAACATTGTCAAGACCGTAGGTATTGCAGATTCCTATGATTTCCAAGGGAAATGGACTGCCCTGTAGATGATGACACCATTCACTGAAGGCCTTGTTAATAGCCAGTTATTCTTTTTCAATTACAGCATAGTTTTGTTCACAACTGGATGTTCCTGTTTGGTGACTGGTGACAGTTGAAGGTGGATGACCCCAATGGCCCCATTAGAGGCATCAGTCTCTACGATGAAGGGTAGAGAAACATTGGGATGACACAGAATAGGGGCTGAGGAAAAGGCTAGTTTGAGGCATTGGAAGGAGTGTTCTGCTTCAGAAGACCACACAAAGACAGACTTTGCGCTTAATAGATGAGTCAGGGCAGAAGTAAGATGGGCAAAACCTTGTACACATCATCCATACAAATTAGCAAAACCCAAAAACCATTGATATCCTGGGGGTGCTTCCAATTGATAATGGTTTGGATCTTCTGAGGATCCATCTGGACACCTTCCTGATTTATTCGGTATCCCAGAAATTCAATCTGTATTTGATGAAACTGGCATTTTTATGCCTTAGCATATAGATGATGTTCTATCAAGTGCTGGAGGACATTGCGCACAAGTCGTACATGCTGGTCAAGTGTAGAGGAGAAGATGAGGATATCATCAAGATAAACCTATATGGTTAAACCAATTAGGTCCGCAAACACATGGTCCATAAAGCTCTTGAAGATGACTGGGGCCGGTATTTGAAATTCCCCAAAGGTGATTTAAAGGCTGTCTTCCATTCGTTATCTTCCTTGATCCTGATGTGATGTTAGGCACCTCTCAAATAGGGCTTTGTGAATACCCTTGAGTTTTGCAGGGACTCCTTGATGTCACAGTTCAAGGGTAGTGGGAAATAATCTTTTCTTGTTATCTCGTTGATGTCCTGGTAGTCTACACATGGTCTGTGAGTGCCTTCCTTCTTTTGGACGAAGAGCATGGGGGCCTCAGCCGGGGACTTGGAAGGTGTGATCTAGACTATCTTGCATATATCCCACCAAGACCTCTTTTTCGTGGGGTGTCAATGAATATATATATCCATGAGGAATCTGTTTGTCGGGTACGAGTTTGATTTCACAATCATATAACTTATAAGGTGGTAATGGAATTGCTTCAGGTTCAGAAAAGACGTTAGCCAAATCTTGAAAGTCAGCAGGCACCAAAGGAAGAAAACATATCTGCATGGGCCTGGAAGCCTTAATTGCCATCAGACTTGGACTGTGGCAAACTAATCCAACGACTGGTTTGAAGCATACTTGGATACGCAGGGAGGAACAAAACATGATGGTACGAGTTTCCCATTTGATAGAGGGGTTATGTCGAATAAGCCACGGAAGTTCCAGAACAACAGGGTAGCAGGGAGATTGAATCATGTTTAATTCTATATGTTCTTGCTGACCAGTGATTTGGAGGAGCAGGGGGGTTGTATGTTGCTTGATGGGTCCAAAGCCTAAGCGGGCCCATTTATGACTTTGACCGGTGTAGCCATTTCTTTAGTGAGAAATGACACAAAGGCTTTCTCAGCCACTGATTAATCTATGTAGTTTCCAGAAGCCCCTGATTCAACAAGGGCCATGGTGGACACAGACTTGGAGTCCCAATGTAAGCAGACTTCTAGGACTAAAAAGGGAGTTATTGGCATTGGATCTTCTTTCCTGAGGGTTGGAGGTGTGCTGGGGCCTGTTTTTGCCCTCTTCCCTAACAGCAGGCCCGCTAGTTTCCCAACAGTTTTGGTTGTGTTAATGGCCAGTTCCCATGGTAATGCCCTGCACCCTCAAAGTAAAAACATAAATGATTCTGTTGTCTAATTTGTTGTTCTGTTTCTAATAGAAGGCCTCGCAATACACCTAGCTGCACTGGTTCGGGTACCTTCTCCACCAGTAGGGCAGGTACTGGTGTCAATGTTGGGGAGCAAGATACTGCAAGCATTCCAGTCTCCTGCATCACCCTTTCTCCCCACAGTTTCCTCCCCCATGTGATCCTGCCTCAAATAGACACCCTCAGGGTCAGGATCAGGTAGCGGCTGCTCTCCCCTGTCCACATGCGACTACTCCCAGGAACATAGTAACGACCTCATCAGATACATCACATGGTGGTGCATTGTACTTGGTCCATATGTTGACATTCACTTTTATATTTGGTAGACTACTTTTTTAATATAGTATGCGCATGCTTGCCATTTTGTGAACATAATTTGTTTTCTTAAGGTTTTTCCTTAATATAGTCCAGTTATAACCTCACTGTGTAAATAAAATCAGCATGGGTTCCACTGTATTGTTCTATATCTCTTGGGGGTTTATGATATGGCAGAGTTTAAATGGTATTATATGGCTGCAATGATTTGGCATACATAAGTTATTATTTGTCTGCGCATTTCCAACATGTTTCTAAATCAACATAGATAACTACTATTAGTATAGCCTATCAGGCCGATTCATGGAATAATTAGCGCGGCGCAAGTGGCCAAAAACGTGCGAATCGCAGTGGAATAGCGAAAATCGCAGTGCAAGTGCGAAAATCGCACGAAAAGCAGCGCACGTCGATTCATGGAAGTCCGTGCGCGAGAAAACCAGCGGATGTGCGATAAAAAAGTGTGCGGCGCACGTTGGCGCACAGGCCATCAAACAGCGTGCGCCAGGTCACAGCGAAAATCGCACAGGCCACAGCGAAAATCGCACATAGCGCGGCGCACGCAACAAAAGTAGGCGGAACACGGGGCGTACCACTCGGAATGGGGAACAACTTGCCAAAATGTGGGCGTCACGGGGGAAGCACAGGGTACAAGTGCGCGGAACGCCCACACGCTCGCCTACAACACGTATTCATGGAATAGAATAGGGCAAAAAAGCGCACGCTCAAACCAGCGCACAGGCACAAACACGACCGCCACAAGAAAGCAGGCGGTAGCGTCTCTGCGCCTGGAAGAAATGTGCGCCAAAAGGTGCGCCAACAAATAGCACCTATATACAGCCATGATGAATGCCCAATACTGTGGCCCTCCAGGACAAATGACGTGCAAAGGGGTACCCACAAACACAGACACGCGCTGACAGAAAAAAAACGTGTGCGTGTATACCGGGGTGCGCGGGAAGTCTCACACGCGAATTGGCCGGATACGTGGATTACAGGGGTGCGTGGGAAGTACCACACGCGATTTGTCAGGGTACGTGGATTGCAGGGGTGCGCGGGAAGTTCCACACGCGATATGGCCGGGTACGTGGATTTCAGGGGTGCGCGGGAAGTTCCACACGCGATTAGGCAGGGTACGTGGATTTCAGGGGTGCGCGGGAAGTTCCACACGCGATTTGGCCGGGTACGTGGATTTCAGGGGTGTGCGGGAAGTTCCACACGCGATTAGGCAGGGTACGTGGATTGCAGGGGTGCGCGGGAAGTTCCACACGCGATTAGGCAGGGTACGTGGATTTCAGGGGTGCGCGGGAAGTTACACACGCGATTTGGCCGGGTACGTGGATTTCAGGGGTGCGCGGGAAGTTCCACACGCGATTAGTCAGGGTACGTGGATTACAGGGGTGCGCGGGAAGTTCCACACGCGATTTGGCCGGGTACATGGATTTCAGGGGTGCGCGGGAAGTTCCAAACGCGATTAGGCAGGGTACGTGGATTGCAGGGGTGCGCGGGAAGTTCCACACGCGATTTGGCCGTGTACGTGGATTTCAGGGGTGCGCGGGAAGTACCACACGCGATTTGGCCGGGTACGTGGATTTCAGCGGTGCGCGGGAAGTACCACACGCAATTAGGCAGGGTACGTGGATTGCAGGGGTGCGCGGGAAGTTCCACACGCGATTTGGCCGTGTACGTGGATTTCAGGGGTGCGCCGGAAGTACCACACGCGATTTGGCCGGGTACGTGGATTTCAGGGGTGCGCGGGAAGTACCACACGCGATTTGGCCGGGTACGTGGATTGCAGGGGTGCGCGGGAAGTTCCACACGCAATTAGGCAGGGTACGTGGATTGCAGGGGTGCGCGGGAAGTTCCACATGCGATTAGTCAGGGTACGTGGATTTCAGGAGTGCGCGGGAAGTACCACACGCGATTTGTCAGGGTACGTGGATTTCAGGGGTGCACGGGAAGTTACACACGCGATTTGGCCGGGTACGTGGATTTCAGGGGTGCGCGGGAAGTTACACACGCGATTTGGCCGGGTACGTGGATTTCAGGGGTGCGCGGGAAGTTCCACACGCGATTAGGCAGGGTACGTGGATTGCAGGGGTGCGCGGGAAGTTACACGCGCGATTTGGCTGTGTGCTCCCAGGTATTACCTGTACACCCTCCACGGCCCCTGCAGGCAGCACACACCACAGGGGACTACCCTGCACACCTGCTCATGTCACCCACCACCCCCACCCCCCAGCAGTGCAGGGGCATCCTCCACCAGGCCCCCACCCAAGTCTCCCACCACCCCCACCCCCCAGCCACCAGGGGCAGCCTCCACCAGGCCCCCACCCATGTCTCCCACCACCCCCACCCCCCAGCAGTGCAGGGGCACCTTCCACCAGGCCCCCACCCATGTCTCCCACCACCCCCACCCCCCAGCAGTGCAGGGGCATCCTCCACCAGGCCCCCACCCGTCTCCCACTACCCCCACCCCTCAGCAGTGCAGGGGCATCCTCCACCAGGCCCCCACCCATGTCTCCCACCACCCCCACCCCCCAGCCACCAGGGGCAGCCTCCACCAGGCCCCCACCCATGTCTCCCACCACCCCCACCCCCCAGCCACCAGGGGCACCCTCCACCAGGCCCCCACCCATGTCTCCCACCACCCCCACCCCCAGCACTGTGGGGCACCTGCCAGCAGGCCCCCACCCATGTCACCCACCACCCCCACCCCCCAGCAGTGCAGGGGCATCCTCCACCAGGCCCCCACCCATGTCTCCCACCACCCCCACCCCCCAGCAGTGCAGGGGCATCCTCCACCAGGCCCCCACCCATGTCACCCACCACCCCCACCCCCCAGCCACCAGGGGCACCCTCCACCAGGCCCCCACCCATGTCACCAACCACCCCCACCCCCCAGCAGTGCAGGGGCATCCTCCACCAGGCCCCCACCCATGTCTCCCACCACCCCCACCCCCCAGCAGTGCAGGGGCATCCTCCACCAGGCCCCCACCCATGTCACCCACCATCCCCACCCCCCAGCCACCAGGGGCAGCCTCCACCAGGCCCCCACCCATGTCTCCCACCACCCCCACCCCCCAGCAGTGCAGGGGCATCCTCCACCAGGCCCCCACCCATGTCCCCCACCACCCCCACCCCCCAGCAGTGCAGGGCATCCTCCACCAGGCCCCCACCCGTCTCCCACCACCCAGCAGTGCAGGGGCATCCTCCACCAGGCCCCCACCCATGTCTCCCACCACCCCCACCCCCCAGCAGTGCAGGGGCATCCTCCACCAGGCCCCCACCCATGTCTCCCACCACCCCTACCCCCCAGCCACCAGGGGCAGCCTCCACCAGGCCCCCACCCATGTCTCCCACCACCCCACCCCCCAGCAGTGCAGGGGCATCCTCCACCAGGCCCCCACCCATGTCACCCACCACCCCCACCCCCCAGCCACCAGGGGCAGCCTCCACCATGCCCCCACCCATGTCTCCCACTACCCCCACCCCCCAGCAGTGCAGGGGCATCCTCCACCAGGCCCCCACCCATGTCTCCCACCACCCCCACCCCCCAGCAGTGCAGGGGCATCCTCCACCAGGCCCCCACCCATGTCTCCCACCACCCCCACCCCCCAGCCACCAGGGGCAGCCTCCACCAGGCCCCCACCCATGTCTCCCACCACCCCCACCCCCCAGCAGTGCAGGGGCATCCTCCACCAGGCCCCCACCCATGTCACCCACCACCCCCACCCCCCGGCCACCAGGGGCAGCCTCCACCAGGCCCCCACCCATGTCTCCCACCACCCCCACCCCCCAGCACTGTGGGGCACCTGCCAGCAGGCCCCCACCCATGTCACCCACCACCCCCACCCCCCAGCAGTGCAGGGGCATCCTCCACCAGGCCCCCACCCATGTCTCCCACCACCCCCACCCCCCAGCCACCAGGGGCAGCCTCCACCAGGCCCCCACCCATGTCTCCCACAACCCCCACCCCCCAGCAGTGCAGGGGCATCCTCCACCAGGCCCCCACCCATGTCTCCCACCACCCCCACCCCCCAGCAGTGCAGGGGCATCCTCCACCAGGCCCCCACCCATGTCACCCACCACCCCCACCCCCCAGCCACCAGGGGCACCCTCCACCAGGCCCCCACCCATGTCACCCACCACCCCCACCCCCCAGCAGTGCAGGGGCATCCTCCACCAGGCCCCCACCCATGTCTCCCACCACCCCCACCCCCCAGCAGTGCAGGGGCATCCTCCACCAGGCCCCCACCCATGTCTCCCACCACCCCCACCCCCAGCCACCAGGGGCAGCCTCCACCAGGCCCCCACCCATGTCTCCCACCACCCCCACCCCCCAGCAGTGCAGGGGCATCCTCCACCAGGCCCCCACCCATGTCTCCCACCACCCCCACCCCCCAGCAGTGCAGGGGCATCCTCCACCAGGCCCCCATCCATGTCACCCACCACCCCCACCCCCCAGCCACCAGGGGCATCCTCCACCAGGCCCCCACCCATGTCACCCACCACCCCCACCCCCCAGCAGTGCAGGGGCATCCTCCACCAGGCCCCCACCCATGTCTCCCACCACCCCCACCCCCCAGCAGTGCAGGGGCATCCTCCACCAGGCCCCCACCCATGTCACCCACCACCCCCACCCCCCAGCCACCAGGGGCACTCTCCACCAGGCCCCCACCCATGTCACCCACCACCCCCACCCCCCAGTAGTGCAGGGGCATCCTCCACCAGGCCCCCACCCATGTCTCCCACCACCCCCACCCCCCAGCCACCAGGGGCACCCTCCACCAGGCCCCCACTCATGTCACCCACCACCCCCACCCCCAGCAGTGCAGGGGCATCCTCCACCAGGCCCCCACCCATGTCTCCCACCACCCCCACCCCCCAGCAGTGCAGGGGCATCCTCCACCAGGCCCCCACCCATGTCACCCCCACCCCCCAGCCACCAGGGGCACCCTCCACCAGGCCCCCACCCATGTCACCCACCACCCCCACCCCCCAGCAGTGCAGGGGCATCCTCCACCAGGCCCCCACCCATGTCTCCCACCACCCCCACCCCCCAGCCACCAGGGGAAGCCTCCACCAGGCCCCCACCCATGTCTCCCACCACCCCCACCCCCCAGCAGTGCAGGGGCATCCTCCACCAGGCCCCCACCCATGTCTCCCACCACCCCCACCCCCCAGCCACCAGGGGCAGCCTCCACCAGGCCCCCACCCATGTCTCCCACCACCCCCACCCCTCCGCAGTGCAGGGGCATCCTCCACCAGGCCCCCACCCATGTCTCCCACCACCCCCACCCCCCAGCAGTGCAGTGGCATCCTCCACCAGGCCCCCACCCATGTCACCCACCACCCCCACCCCCCAGCCACCAGGGGCACCCTCCACCAGGCCCCCACCCATGTCACCCACCACCCCCACCCCCCAGCAGTGCAGGGGCATCCTCCACCAGGCCCCCACCCATGTCTCCCACCACCCCCACCCCCCAGCAGTGCAGGGGCATCCTCCACCAGGCCCCCACCCATGTCACCCACCACCCCCACCCCCCAGCCACCAGGGGCACCCTCCACCAGGCCCCCACCCATGTCACCCACCACCCCCACCCCCCAGCAGTGCAGGGGCATCCTCCACCAGGCCCCCACCCATGTCTCCCACCACCCCCACCCCCCAGCCGCCAGGGGCAGCCTCCACCAGGCCCCCACCCATGTCACCCACCACCCCCACCCCCCAGCAGTGCAGGGGCATCCTCCACCAGGCCCCCACCCATGTCTCCCACCACCCCCACCCCCCAGCCACCAGGGGCAGCCTCCACCAGGCCCCCACCCATGTCTCCCACCACCCCCACCCCCCAGCACTGTGGGGCACCTGCCAGCAGGCCCCCACCCATGTCACCCACCACCCCCACCCCCCAGAAGTGCAGGGGCAGCCTCCACCAGGCACCCACACATGTCCCCCTGCCCCCAGGTCCTGACGATACTCAATCATGGCAGTAATGGGCAGCATACCCAGCACAAACACCCAGGCAAGGATTGCATCCACCCACATAGTGAATGCAATTACATGATACAACCCCAATGGCAAGTCTGTAAATGAACACATGTCCGTCACACACACATACACAATGGGTGCAAGTGAATGTCAAAACCCATATCATGACATGTATGAAACCAATGAGAAAATACCACAAGTGAAAGTTAAAAAAACATGTATTAAAGATGAAAAATAAGTAAACAAATCAAACATACAACAATGGGGATAACAAAATAAATGGTCCATGTCCAAGAACAAATGTAAAAATAAAAAAAACAAAGTAATCCAAAAACAAATGTTGTCCAAAGCAATATCATGTGGAAGGAAAATAATGAAAAACCATTTCCTCATGGTGAACACAATAATTAATAAAAAAAATGTTTCTTCAAAAAGCAAACTATATACACGAATATTCCAGGGTCCATGAGCCCAACACCATAAATGAAACCTACTACTACCTAATGAAAATAATATATACAAAAAAGTGGCCATTGTCCGAGCGGTCCAAAAAAATAACAATTAATAAAGGAAACCTAACACTAACTAACTAAATAACTATATACAAAGGCAGCGGGCAAGTCCTGCGGCTCACTCGGTGATGTTGCTGGCCAGGGCATCATCGAACTCCATGTCGATGTCCTGGAGGCGGGACTCTGTCCTGGCCCCGCGGTCTCGCAGGGATAACCCCATGTCCAGCTCAAACTCCCTGCGAGCTTCCTCGAGGCACTCAGCCCGCCTCAACGCCCGACGCATGGAGAACTCCGCCCTGACCATGGTGAGCCGCTCCTCTTCCGCCCGCTGCCGCTCCGCACCTATCCGCTGGACCAACTGCTCCCACACGGAAGACACCACCATCCCAGGGTTGTCCTGCCCTCCGGCCGATGTCTGCCCCTCTGATCTTGATGGCCCCGAGCCATGATGCCTCCCACGTCGAGCCTGCTGCTGCCTTCGACGCCACTGCCTCTGCCAGCACGACGGCATCCAGGGTTGATGGAAACCACCGACGCCGTCGTGCACGTGCCCTGCCCGATGATGCTGTCACATCTTCCATCTGCTGGGGTGCAGTTGCTGTGTTGTCCACCCCTGCTGGACCTCCGACTCCCAACTGTGGCAGGGATGGGATCCCCACCGAGCTGGCTGCATTGGTCGGGGCAGGTCCACAGGGGGCCCTGGTGGCATCTGGGCCGGAAGACGGCAAGGAGAACGACTGGTGTATAGCCTGCACAGAGGAGGAGAGGGCCGCCAGATTGGCCAACACAAGCAGGAAACCCCCGAACATGGCCGATCCCAATTGGGCCACGTCGGCACGGTGCACTTCGTGATGACGTGCGTGCTCCTCCTGGGAAGCACGCATGGCATCACGAATCACAGCCGTGCGCATCGCGACCCCAATCAGGACCTTCTCCACACGGCCAGGGGTTCCCACGTCCGCATGTGGAGGGGAGTCAGGTGACATGGACATCCCCTCTACCTGCGGACGGGCCTGGGACGGGGCATCCCTGCTGGTGCATGGTGGTGCACTCACAGGGTCAGGGACAGCGACATGCACAGGCCCCTCCACGGTGACCTGTGCTGCCTCCTGCCCCTGGCCCTGGACTGCACCACTTGCACCAGCAGGGATGCCCCCACCAGGCCCCATGTGTGCCCCAGTGGCGGCCTCCTCCTCCTCTGTGCAAACCACCAACCTGGATGGCTCCTCACCGTCTCCCACCGTAGCAGGCCCCTGTGGGGGCTCACCCACCCCTTCCGCTGCAGCCGTGGGGGCATCCCCGCCGCCTTGTTCCACAGCGCCGTCTCCGCCCTCTTCTTCATTTGCCGCTGCGTAGAGGGAGACAAAGAACACAAGCATCAGGGCACTGTACAATGGTCCCCTAGACAGGAAGCAATAGCAGATGAGCACCACTGTCAAAGTACACTTCCATCATGTCCCTCCACAACACATGGGTCAGTCCAGGCAAAACACACACAGTAACAGGCATGGTGCATGCCATGGACATTTCCATGCATGTCCAATGGACTCTTGAAACATTCAATGATATGTAACTCACATGCATCATGGCTCATGGCTATCACATGCACACACTTCACCTCAGTCACATCCATCTTGCCCCAAACACACCAAACACAGCGGATACAAGGGTAATTTGGCTGCTTCACTGAATCTGTGCATTGTCACACACATGTGTCATGCATCCATGGCATGCACAAGTCACAGACATGCAGGTCAGGCACACAGACATGGCTACCATATATGTACCTGGCATCAGCACCCATCCCTCACCCCCACCCATGTCCAGGTACAGAGACTGGCATGCTCTCATGTTCAAAATCTGCATAGGGCTCCCCATGCGGCATTTGAACACATGCAACAACCATGTGGGTCACACATCACTAGTCGCACATGCATTACCATGATGTCCCTGCACACATACATGCATACATGGCCTATGGCACACATACAGGCAAGTATCATATAACCAGCACACCGCAACATGCCCTGTCTCACACAGTAATGCTTGGACACTTACCGCTCAACTCCAGACGGGCCTCCCTCTCAAGATCTGGGCGTGGAGCGCTGGGCGTACGCGTTCCAGGACCCTCATCTGGATGGAACTCATGCGGCCCCGGCCCCCATCCATGAGGCGCCGGGCCTTCACAAGGGTCATGGACCTCAAGTCCTCCCAGCGCTTCTTGATCTTCAGGACGTTGCGGGTTGCCACCCCCTCCGCGTTGATGGCAACCACACAGTCGGCCCAGATCCTCTCCCGTCCTTCCTTGCTGGCGCGGGACGATCCAAAGAGGGCATCATACTGCCCCAGGACATGATCCACCAGGACACCAACTTCGGTGGCAGTGAAGCTGGTGCCCCTCTGCCCCTCTGGCCTGGGGTTGCCACTGGTGCCAGATGTGGAAGTGCCCGACATGGCAACCCCAGAGGCAGGTGTGGGTGGGCAACTGGGTCCTGGGGCTGGGCTGTGGAGCGATGTAATCCCAGTCGGGAGTCTTCAGTTCCAGCAGGGGTGGACACAGCCACTGGACCCCTGCAGATGGCTGATGTGCAGGCACCAAATGGCAGGGCACGGTGGCAGCAGGCAGGCAGGCAGGCAGGCAGCAGCAGATGGCACGTGGGAGGCTGCTCGGGGCACTGGGGGGCAGTAACTCGGCATTCTGGGCAGGAGCGTGGTCTTCCGTGTGTTTTCGTGTGGCCAGCTTGATACGGAGTGATTTGGCACGTGAAAATCCTGCACGTCAGCGTGAAATCCGAGGAAAGGCCCTTAGCGCGTAAGCGCGTCAGCACGCATACGCGATTCTATTGGACCAGAGTCCCTCAGCGCGTAAGCGCGTCTGTGACGTGACCCGCACGGGTGTTCCCCACTCAGCACGTGATGATGGAGCACACGTGGAAATACTGCACGTCAGAGTGTCATCGCGTGTAATTGGACAAAAGTGCGCGTACACGCGATTGGCCTATGTACGTGTATTTCATGGGTGCGCGGGCACTTACACACGCAAGTACGTCAGCGCACCTGTATCCCGTGGTGCGTGGGAATTTCCACATGCTATTGGACTGGGAACTGGATTCCAGGGGTGCGCGGGTCACACGCTCGCCTAGAACACGCGCAAAGCATAAATTTGTGCACTTTAACAATAACAAGCTCAGACGCCAGGATGAACATACCGTTCCTAGCAGCAGTGGCAGTGGGCTACCAAAGGAGGAGGAGGAGGATAGTCAGGGCCAGAATATTCACACCCAGAACCAGCCTTTTAGGGATGCCTGATGACCAGGTGTATGGGAGGTACAGGTTTCCACCACACATAATACTGGACCTGGTGAGTGAGTGGGAGGATGACCTCACATCACCCACCCTGTGCTCCCAAGCACTCAGCCCCCTGGAGAAGGTCCTCAATGTACTGCACTTCTTAGCCACTGGATCATTTCAGCGGACAAGTGCCATAGTGGGTGGGGTGTCACAGGCCACCCAGTCACGCTGCCTACACCAGGTCTTGAACATCATCACTGCACGCCCATCAGTCCGCAGGCACATATACCTGCCCAGAACACCTGCAGAAAGGCATGCTGCCGCCCTGGATTTTTACGGTGTGGCACGATTCCCCAAAGTGCTAGGTGCCATCGACTGCACCCATGTGGCTCTACGTCCCCCCAGGGCATCTGAGCACATCTATAGGAACCGCAAGCACTGGCATTCCATCAACGTGCAGGTAGCATGTAATGCCAAGGGAATCATCACCTCAGTATATGCCAACTATCCCGGGTCCACCCACGACAGCTTCATTTACCGAATGTCCACCCTAAGCCGGGACCTAGAAGCTGGGCGGCATGGCGATACATGGCTGCTTGGTGAGTATGTATGCCACTGCACATGCATGCATGTTGGATACTGAGCAAGGTCACAACCCCACCAATGATACCAATCACCACCTCCACAGGGGACAGTGCCTACCCTCTCAGCCCCCACATGATGACGCCAATTCGGAACCCCACCACGCCACCCGAGGTAAGATATAACACAGCCCACATTACGACCCGGGGCATAGTGGAGCGCACATTCGGAGTGCTAAAGTCACGCTTTCGCTCCCTTGACCGTTCTGGCGGGCAGCTGTTATACGCTCCCCCAGTAGTGTGCAGGATCATAGTGGCAGCATGTGTCCTGCACAACGTTGCAACACGCCGGGGCCTGGCCGTGGACATGGTGGTGGCCCCACATCCCCAACCACATGCACAGCCGCTGCGCATGGGAGGGGAAAGGGCACGGGGGGAGGCAGCCCGTACACAGCTAGTGGCTAATTACTTCACATAGAAATCACACCCCTGTGGAGTGCACACTGCCCTGGCACATTCCATCTGACAATCAATGATGACTCAACCTGACACTGATCCTGAATGTCTGGAGAATGAACCGTGAATACCATATCAGCCTGAGATTGTTCACCTGGAAGTGTCACAATGTGTGCATCCCTACCCACACAGACACCACCAATGCAGTTTTGTGAAGTTACACATTCAAGCAGCTAAAATGAATACCCACTTGCAAAATGCAACAAGAGGACAGTGCCATGTCAGCCAACCCAACCCCAGCACCGCCACACGACACACTGTGCCATGTCATGCTATTTGCAGGTAAACAAAGTAATCCCCACAACATGACACTAGTGTCACTATGTACAGTGTCCCTATTAGAAACCTGCAACACCTGAAATGCTCACAGCAATGCCGGACCAACAACATACTTGAGCACGTACTACCATTAACATGACATCACAAATGTTACATATTAGTAGTCTCACCACCTGGAAATGCCTGCACTCCCACCACTACCAACTGTGCAGTGTTGGCGCCATGTAGAGTTGTAGGTGCACTGCTGCCAACATGGACCCCATCTCCAGACTAGAGGTCCTTTTGTAGACATGAGGAAGGGACCTGCAAATTGGGAGGTAGACACAGAAGATGAGTTACACATCAATGCAACATGCAGTGTACAACACAACAGCAATATGCACTAGGAATGTATACACAGTATTGACTACAGACTGCCCACACAGCTCATGGGAGTCCAACGTCACTATGTAATTCACTGTCACTTGGGCACACCCTTTGCAAGCCCATGGAAACGGGAAGCAGGAGGGGTGTGTGTGACTCAAACCCAAGCATCTGAACCAAATACATTACAAGCCTGCATGTGCCCAGCCACAATGCAGCGTATGCCCACAGGAACCACGGAAGCCAACAAATCGTCCCAAAAAAAATAGGGAATAAAATAAATAAAAATAAAAATAAAAATAAGAAACAATCAAAAATGGCCATTGATGGGCCCGGGGGGGTTGGGGAGGCCACCCAGGAGGTCCGAGGACAGGATGCACACCAGAACCCACCTGCGTGGATCCTGGGAAAATAAAACACCTCCATGGGCTCATAGCCCACACGGCTACCCTGTTGTGGGAGTATCACTGCTGTCGCTATTGTCACCCTGTGCAGCTGCATCCGGAGGTGGTTGCACTATGGGAGGCAGCCCACGCAAGGCCCTAGTCTGCTCCTCCATGGCTGCAAGCATGCGGGTGTGGTAGGTCTGGTTCTGGAGGATGAGTGTGCGGAGGTCCCCATGCAACAACTCACGGGATGCCCGGACCTCCGCCCTCGTTGCCTGCATCTCAGCTGAGAGCGTACGGGTGAGACGCTCCAGCTGCTGTTCTGTCCTTTGGTGTGTTGAAGCCTCAAGCTCAACAAGAGTCGTCCTGAGGTGAAGGAGCTCCTGCCTCAGGGCTTCCCTGTGGCCCTGGGACTCAATGGAGATGGCCTCCTGCAGAGTCGCCAGTGCCGCCCGACTGTCCCTGTTGGACCCCAACATGTCCTCCCTGTGTGACTGGCAGATGGAGTCGGTTGCCTGCTCTAGTCGCTCCATCAGCCTTTCTGGGGGGACATTGGAAGTGGCCACCCTATCCATGGCCTGAGCCATCATCTCGGATGATGCAGCCTGTTGGGTTGCCATACCGTAAATGGATTGCTCCCATGCGGTATTGTCAGGTGGCGTACGGCCACCACGTCGGCGGGCACCACACCTGTCTGGGGAAAGGCGAACTGCGCCTTGCTGTGCCGGCACTGCCTGAGGCTGCAGGACTGCATTCCCCCTCTGATCTGCTGGCCCAGGAACAGGATCAGATGTCGCGGAGTGTGACCCTGCATCTGTAACCACCAAAGGCGTAGCTGCCAACACTGACATCCCCATGGAGGGTTCTGACCCTGGTGCAGGTGGGTGAGACAGAACAGAATCCCTCCCTGGAACACTCACCTGCGACAGCACGTAGGTCTCATCCGAATCAACACCTGAGTACAGCTCGTGGGAGGTGCAGCCAGAGACACCCCTTGAGAGCACGACCTGCAGCACTTGTGGGTTCTCCCCCACCACCACACCACGTCCCTCACTGGTGGTTGGTCGGCCCTCGGACCCCTCCTGGGTCTGCACCATCTCCACAACCCCACCAGTATCAGGTGCGTCTTCCCCTGCAAAGACATGAAAACAAAGAAATGGAAACAGGCATTAGCACCATGGCACACAATGAGGGCTGAGAAGCAAGAGAACCAGTACTTGATTGACACATGTCCCACATGACTAAAACCCTCCCATGCATGCACCCTCACTGCGTATGAAGTGCAGGCAAATGGCACACACTGATGACACCAAGATGGAAGATGAACACATTTTCTGCATGCTGCCTGGCAGTGGCATCACACATTGGCCTGTGATTGCCAGGTGAAACACACATGCCATCACACAGATGGCATGTACCATTGTTATTGAGTGAAGATGGAGAGGAGGGCAGCACCTATTCATTCAGTCCAGTTCCCGCATGTAATCGCTTTTCTAATTCTAACAGGTCAGATTTTTCACCTGGAGCTGCCAGTCTGAAATGGTCCAATTGCACAGGGACATGTGTGTACAAATGATATCCAGGTAACAAAGTCACTCCACTTTACCATAGCCATGTCAGACATGTGACTAATGGACAGCGACATGCCTAGTAAAAGTGGGGGAATGCAAACAATCTGACTGAATGAACAGTGAAAAATAAGCAACTATGTTGTGGCAAGGTGACACTTCAAGGGCAACTGGCGTGCAGTTGGGCTAGATGTCTACTGCTGGCAGAAGGGATACTGCTATGGCCAAATGCAGCTGCGCAGGAAGTACTGCATGAGGCACATGGCTGACCCATACGACTCAGGCGCACACACTCTCACCTGGCACACAAACAGAAGCCCTCACACACACACCATGCACATGGATGACACGCACATGCATGTGCACTCACCGGACAATGCCTCGTAATCAGCCAGATCTCCCACGCCTTGGATCTGTTCCTCCGAGACCCACCTCCAGTCACTAGAGTTGCGGCATGACTTGAGGCCAGCTTACTCTTTGCCCTGCGCTTTAGGTCATTCCAGCGCTTATAGCAATCATTGGCTGTGCGCCTCACGATTCCAAGGGCACTTACGATGTCCGCAACGGTCTGCCAGTGTGCCTGGCGTTGTGCAGGTGTGGTCTTGGATCCTGCAACAATGACCATCTCGTTGTCATGTCCGGACACATACTCGACAAGTGCATTCAGTTCGTCATCCGTGAAGCTGGGCTTCCTGGACGGGCCGGACTGTGTAGCCGTGTCTGGGGCATCAGCCTGTGCCGGACGAGCACTCTTCCTCTTCCGCTTGGAAGGTGGTGGTGATCCTGAGTGTCCTGCGCCGCTCTGGACACTAGGGGCAGGAGCCCTGGTGGACTCTGTATCAGGAGTGTGGGATTGCACACTCAGCATGGGAGTTGGTGCAGGCATTGGCTCTAGTGTGATGGTGTCAGGGGGAATGTCAGCAGCATGGACTAGGACCGACACTGTCCTGGCTGGGTGTGTGAGGGCTGGGGTGGATGGAGCCGCCTCCTTGGTGCAGCAGATGACCTTGCTGGCCCAGATGCACGTGGCATGGTGACATCAACGTGCACCAGCGCACGTGTCATAGGCCTGCTGACCTGGAAGTCAGCCATGGAGTCAGCCAGATCTGGTGCCACAATGGGCTGGTCCAACAAGGGCTGAGCATGGATGTTGTCAGCCACATCAGCCTCAACGGGAGGGGGGGGATTATGGGTGCCCTTGACTGCTCCTCCACACATGGGGGGACAGGCTCACCCTGCAAGAAACGACCACGTCCCCTACCGGATCCACCACGGCCACCACTTGTGGCTCTTCCACCTTTGCCACCCTTACGGAATCCTCGCCTCCCAGCCATGGCACTGATGTAAATGTGCGTATGGGAGTGGCTGTAAACTATTGTCCTGGGCAATTGGGGGTCAAAGGGGTTGGATACCAGATGGTAATTGTACCCTAGTGCTCTTGCAAGGCTGATTGTAACCCCTGGGGAAAGATGACGGGTCACGCTACGCACAGGAGCCCCAAAAAAGGGAGATGACGTGCACGCAACCCCTCCTAGACCACGTGTGCAGAAAGAAAAACCTGCACTACGCTGTGGCACCCAGTAACACAAGAATGAACGTATGCGTGTCACACGCAGCCTAGAATGACCTCTGAAGGGGTAGGCTACACACGGGGCAAGCACAGATGTTAGATACGTGCGTGACTCACCGTCTGGTAAACGAGCGTGTAAAAGGAGCACGTTTGGTTGGCAACACCCCCGCCAAAAGAAGATTTGTACGCTGTCTGAGGAGACAGGACAACAGTAGAAGGGAACACTGTTTAAGGGAACAGGCCCAGGTAAACCAGTAAAAGCGAAAAAAGAGAAAAAGCTGTCAGAGGTAACAGGGAATACGAACTTGAAACGCCGTGAAATAAATCGCGTGTGAAACGACAAGAAGTACAGAATTCACCCACTCGCTCTCCACGAAAAGCACGTACAAGGAAAACGTGTTCTACACGTACCTTTTATACAGGCCCACAGGTCCAGCGTCACTTACGTGGCGTGTACGCGCTAAGGCCATTTCCACCAATTACATACTTTGTCACTTCTGCGTGTAGGGCCATTTCCACCAATCACACGCTTTGTCACTTCTGCGTGTAGGGCCATTTCCACCAATCACACGCTTTGTCACTTCTGCGTGTAGGGCCATTTCCACCAATCACACACGATTACACTCTGATGTGCAGTCTTTCCACGTGTGCTCTGACATCACGTGCTGTGTGGGAAACACCCGTGCGGGTCACGTCACAGACGCTCTTACGCGCTGAGGGCCTTTCCTCGGTTTTCACGCTGACGTGCAGGATTTTCACGTGCCAAATCACTCCGTACCAAGCTGGCCACGCGTACGCACACGGAATACCACGCTCCTGCCCGGAAGGCCGAACTACTGCCCCCCAGAGCCCCGAGCATGCTCCCACCTGCTGCTGCCTGACTGCCTGCTGCCCCTGCACTGCTGGGGGGTGGGGGTGGTGGGAGACATGGGTGGGGGCCTGGTGGAGGGTGCCCCTGGTGGCTGGGGGGTGGGGGTGATAGGGGACATGGATGGGGGCCTGGTGGAGGGTGCCCCTGCACTGCTGGGGGGTGGGGGTGGTGGGAGACATGGGTGGGGGCCTGGTGGAGGGTGCCCCTGCACTGCTGGGGGGTGGGGGTGATAGGGGACATGAGTGGGGGCCTGGTGGAGGGTGCCCCTGCACTGCTGGGGGGTGGGGGTGATAGGGGACATGGGTGGGGGCCTGGTGGAGGGTGCCCCTGCACTGCTGGGGGGTGGGGGTGATAGGGGACATGAGTGGGGGCCTGGTGGAGGGTGCCCCTGCACTGCTGGGGGGTGGGGGTGGTGGGAGACATGGGTGGGGGCCTGGTGGAGGGTGCCCCTGCACTGCTGGGGGGTGGGGGTGATAGGGGACATGGGTGGGGGCCTGGTGGAGGGTGCCCCTGGTGGCTGGGGGGTGGGGGTGGTGGGAGACATGAGTGGGGGCCTGGTGGAGGGTGCCCGTGGTGGCTGGGGGGTGGGGGTGATAGGGTACATGGGTGGGGGCCTGGTGGAGGGTGCCCCTGCACTGCTGGGGTGTGGGGGTGATAGGGGACATGAGTGGGGGCCTGGTGGAGGGTGCCCCTGCACTGCTGGGGGGTGGGGGTGATAGGGGACATGGGTGGGGGCCTGGTGGAGGGTGCCCCTGCACTGCTGGGGGGTGGGGGTGATAGGGGACATGGGTGGGGGCCTGGTGGAGGGTGCCCCTGGTGGCTGGGGGGTGGGGGTGATAGGGGACATGGATGGGGGCCTGGTGGAGGCTGCCCCTGCACTGCTGGGGGGTGGGGGTGGTGGGAGACATGAGTGGGGGCCTGGTGGAGGGTGCCCCTGGTGGCTGGGGGTGGTGGGAGACATGAGTGGGGGCCTGGTGGAGGGTGCCCGTGGTGGCTGGGGGGTGGGGGTGATAGGGGACATGGGTGGGGGCCTGGTGGAGGGTGCCCCTGCACTGCTGGGGGGTGGGGGTGATAGGGGACATGAGTGGGGGCCTGGTGGAGGGTGCCCCTGCACTGCTGGGGGGTGGGGGTGATAGGGGACATGGGTGGGGGCCTGGTGGAGGGTGCCCCCGCACTGGTGGGGGGTGGGGGTGGTGGGAGACATGGATGGGGGCCTGGTGGAGGGTGCCCCTGGTGACGGGGGGGTGGGGGTGATAGGGGACATGAGTGGGGGCCTGGTGGAGGCTGCCCCTGCACTGCTGGGGGGTGGGGGTGGTGGGAGACATGAGTGGGGGCCTGGTGGAGGGTGCCCCTGGTGGCTGGGGGGTGGGGGTGGTGGGAGACATGGGTGGGGGCCTGGTGGAGGGTGCCCCTGGATGCTGGGGGGTGGGGGTGGTGGGAGACATGGGTGGGGGCCTGGTGGAGGGTGCCCCTGCACTGCTGGGGGGTGGGGGTGATAGGGGACATGAGTGGGGGCCTGGTGGAGGGTGCCCCTGCACTGCTGGGGGGTGGGGGTGATAGGAGACATGGGTGGGGGCCTGGTGGAGGGTGCCCCTGCACTGCTGGGGGGTGGGGGTGATAGGGGACATGAGTGGGGGCCTGGTGGAGGGTGCCCCTGCACTGCTGGGGGGTGGGGGTGATAGGGGACATGGGTGGGGGCCTGGTGGAGGCTGCCCCTGCACTGCTGGGGGGTGGGGGTGATAGGGGACATGAGTGGGGGCCTGGTGGAGGGTGCCCCTGCACTGCTGGGGGGTGGGGGTGATAGGGGACATGGGTGGGGGCCTGGTGGAGGGTGCCCCTGGATGCTGGGGGGTGGGGGTGGTGGGAGACATGGATGGGGGCCTGGTGGAGGGTGCCCCTGGTGGCTGGGGGGTGGGGGTGATAGGGGACATGGGTGGGGGCCTGGTGGAGGGTGCCCCTGGATGCTGGGGGGTGGGGGTGGTGGGAGACATGGGTGGGGCCTGGTGGAGGGTGCCCCTGCACTGCTAGGGGGTGGGGGTGATAGGGGACATGAGTGGGGGCCTGGTGGAGGGTGCCCCTGCACTGCTGGGGGGTGGGGTGTGGTAGGGGACATGGGTGGGGGCCTGGTGGAGGGTGCCCCTGGTGGCTGGGGGGTGGGGGTGATAGGGGACATGGATGGGGGCCTGGTGGAGGCTGCCCCTGCACTGCTGGGGGTGGGGGTGGTGGGAGACATGAGTGGGGGCCTGGTGGAGGGTGCCCCTGGTGGCTGGGGGGTGGGGGTGGTGGGAGACATGAGTGGGGGCCTGGTGGAGGGTGCCCGTGGTGGCTGGGGGGTGGGGGTGATAGGGGACATGGGTGGGGGCCTGGTGGAGGGTGCCCCTGGATGCTGGGGGGTGGGGGTGGTGGGAGACATGGATGGGGGCCTGGTGGAGGGTGCCCCTGGTGGCTGGGGGGTGGGATGATAGGGGACATGGGTGGGGGCCTGGTGGAGGGTGCCCCTGAATGCTGGGGGGTGGGGGTGGTGGGAGACATGGGTGGGGGCCTGGTGGAGGGTGCCCCTGCACTGCTGGGGGGTGGGGGTGATAGGGGACATGAGTGGGGGCCTGGTGGAGGGTGCCCCTGCACTGCTGGGGGGTGGGGGTGATAGGGGACATGGGTGGGGGCCTGTTGGAGGGTGCCCCTGGTGGCTGGGGGTGATAGGGGACATGGATGGGGGCCTGGTGGAGGCTGCCCCTGCACTGCTGGGGGGTGGGGGTGGTGGGAGACATGAGTGGGGGCCTGGTGGAGGGTGCCCCTGGTGGCTGGGGGGTGGGGGTGGTGGGAGACATGAGTGGGGGCCTGGTGGAGGGTGCCCGTGGTGGCTGGGGGGTGGGGGTGATAGGGGACATGGGTGGGGGCCTGGTGGAGGGTGCCCCTGCACTGCTGGGGGGTGGGGGTGATAGGGGACATGAGTGGGGGCCTGGTGGAGGGTGCCCCTGCACTGCTGGGGGGTGGGGGTGATAGGGGACATGGGTGGGGGCCTGGTGGAGGGTGCCCCTGCACTGCTGGGGGGTGGGGGTGGTGGGAGACATGGATGGGGGCCTGGTGGAGGGTGCCCCTGGTGGCGGGGGGGTGGGGGTGATAGGGGACATGAGTGGGGGCCTGGTGGAGGGTGCCCCTGCACTACTGGGGGGTGGGGGTGGTGGGAGACATGAGTGGGGGCCTGATGGAGGTTGCCCCTGGTGGCTGTGGGGTGGGGGTGGTGGGAGACATGGGTGGGGGCCTGGTGGAGGGTGCCCCTGGATGCTGGGGGGTGGGGGTGGTGGGAGACATGGATGGGGGCCTGGTGGAGGGTGCCCCTGGTGGCTGGAGGGTGGGGGTGATAGGGGACATGGGTGGGGGCCTGGTGGAGGGTGCCCCTGGATGCTGGGGGGTGGGGGTGGTGGGAGACATGAGTGGGGGCCTGGTGGAGGCTGCCCCTGCACTGCTGGGGGGTGGGGGTGGTGGGAGACATGAGTGGGGGCCTGGTGGAGGTTGCCCCTGGTGGCTGGGGGGTGGGGGTGGTGAGAGACATGGGTGGGGGCCTGGTGGAGGGTGCCCCTGGATGATGGGGTGTGGGGGTGGTGGGAGACATGAGTGGGGGCCTGGTGGAGGCTGCCCCTGCACTGCTGGGGGGTGGGGGTGTTGGGAGACATGGGTGGGGGCCTGGTGGAGGCTGCCCCTGAACTGCTGGGGGGTGGGGGTGCAGGGGGACATGAGCAGGTGTGCAGGGTAGTCCCCTGTTTTGTGGGCTGCCTGCAGGGGCCGTGGAGGGTGTACAGGGAACACCTGTGAGGACCCACCCAGCCTAATTGCGTGTGATAATTCCCGCACACCCCTGTAATACACATACCTGGCCAAATCGCATGTGAGAATTCCCGCGCACCCCTGTAATACACGTACCCAGCCGAATCGCGTGTAGAACTTCCCGTGTACCCCTGTAATACACGTACCCAGCCAAATCGCGTGTGATAATTCCCACGTACCCCTGTAATACACGTACCCTGGCCAATCGCGTGTAGAACTTCCCACGCACCCCTGTAATACACGTACCAAGCCAAATCACGTGTGATAATTCCCGCGCACCCCTATAATACACGTACCTGGCCAAATCGCATGTGAGAATTCCCGCGCACCCCTGTAATACACGTACCCAGCCAAATCGCATGTAGAACTTCCCGTGTACCCCTGTAATACACGTACCCAGCCAAATCAAGTGTGATAATTCCTGCGTACCCCTGTGATACACGTGCCCTGGCTAATCGCGTGTTAAACTTCACCCGTACCCCTGTAATACACGTACCCTGGCCAATCGCGTGTAGAACTTCCTGCGTACCCCTGTAATACACGTACCCTGGCTAATCGCGTGTATAACTTCACGCGTACCCCTGATATGCACGTTACCCGCTTTCCGTTCCTTGTTTGGCAGCCCTGTAGACTGGTCCAGGGTTAGCGCAGCCCTTTGCGATGATTTAGCGATTTTGATGGCTTTTCCTTGCGCAAGGGCGTTCTTGGGGGCGTTACTGGCGCTGCTGCAGGGTCGCTGCGATACTCTGCGCCACGGCTGGTTTGGGAGCCTAAAATCCATGAATACGCTGTGCGCGGAAATCGGTTTTAGCGCTCGTGCCTGGCGCAGACAATCGCACGCGGACACTCTGCGCCAGCCGCTTGCGACACTTTTCTGCGAAATTCTATGAATTACCCTATATGTCTATATAAAGTACTTTTTTGGAACAATAGTAAATGTACACGTAATGTGCACGTAATGGCAACATGAATAACATTGAGAAACATGACACATGTTGTCAGATTTCAATGGACAAATGCGTAATTGATATTTTGATGAACGAAGTTTGTTCACATTTGTTATTGCAATGAATTTCTTTAGGATGCACAAACGAAGTCCTCTTAATTTCCTTGTAAAAGGGAAAGCTTTAAAATGGAAATATATTTTGTTCAAAGACGAACTCAAAAGTGAGATCAAAATCTCTGGGTGAATTTGTGAAATATTTGTCCAGTAAATGGTTTTCACAGGGATGATTCTAAACTCATGTTTAGGGAAGCTGCGGTGCGGAAAGGAACTTGTGCAGTGAGTGGAGACGTCATGAAGAAGACAGTGGGTGGACAATAATATGCTGGACAAGCGCAGAGAAATGAACCAAGATATAAATATTGCTTTGTGCCGCGGTAGGGTAGGAGGAGGGGAATGGCAAAGCAGTATGGAAACAGTTGTGCAGGTGCCGAAGGCAGTAATAAATAGGTGTAAGAAAAGCCAAGAGATAAATATCGCTTTGTGCCGCGGTAGGGTAGGAGGAGGGGAATGGCAAAGCAGTATGGAAACAGTTGTGCAGGTGCCGAAGGCAGTAATAAATAGGTGTAAGAAAAGCCAAGAGATAAATATCGCTTTGTGCCGCGGTAGGGTAGGAGGAGTGGAATATCGCAAAGCAGTTTGGAAACAGTTGTGCAGGAGCCGAAGGCGGTAATAAGTAGGTGTAAGAAAAGCCAAGAGATAAATATCGCTTGGTGCCGCAGTAGGGTAGGAGGAGGGGAATATGGCAAAGCAGTATGGAAACTGGTAATACCGCAATCTTTCCTCCTCCCCAGAGCAAAATCCCTCTTACATTCAAGAAAAGAGATAATTTCCTTCCCGATAAACATATCTGGCAACCTCTCACACCCCCCGTCCTGCCATTTTTTGAAGGCCCCTTTCTCGAGCCCTGGTGTAAAGTTTGCATTTCCAAATATTGGCGTGAATGGTGATGGGAAGGTAGTGATGCCCATTTGTTTGACCAGTCTGTCCCAATTGTCCGCCACCAGTTTTGTGATAGAACTCAAGTACATGTGCTTAGGGCGGTGGCATTTTGGGAGCCATAGCACCTCACCCAAATTTTGTTTGGCTACTGCCTTATCTATTTTCACCCAGTGCTTCTCCTCCCCTTGCTGGAGCCATTCCCTGATAACTCTCAGCGGCTTCGCCTCATAATACTGCTGAAAATCCGGGAGGGCCTGACCATCTTCCTTTCTCGGGGCTCTGAGCAATTGTCTACTGACCCTGGCTTTCTTCCCTTCCCAAATAAATCCATTTGATATGGTTTGGAGCTCCCTGAGGAAGCGCTCTGGGACTGTTTGGGGTACAGCTTGAAATAGGTATTGGAGACGCGGAAGTACAACCATCTTAATGGCCGCTATTCTCCCCAGCCAGGAGACCCGGAGGTGCCACCATTTACAGAGGTCCTTCCTGATATTTCCCATTAGTGGAGGGTAGTTGGCAGCATACCACCCAGGAATCATCGGAGTTATCTTTACTCCGAGATAGACAATGCCCCCAGGGCTCCAGGCAAATGGAGAGGATCGTTTGAGCTCTGCTCGCTCCTCATTCCCCAGACTTAACACCATCAATTTGGATTTGCCCATATTAATACTCCGGCCGGACACCTCCCCGATATCCCTAAGCAGTGAACTACTAGCCTTACAGGAATGAGATGGATCAGTAAGGGTGAGCAGCATGTCGTCCGCGAAAGCCGCAAATTTTTTGCTGGGTCCCCCCAAATGGAATCCCCTGGATGTCCCCTGAGTCTCGGATAGCCTGAAGCAGCGGAATAGTCTAGATGACACCCCATTAACTAACACCCTCGTACGCGGGCCATTATAATTAGCTTTGACCATCTGGAGATAAGTCCTGCCTAAGCCCATGCGTTCCATGACCTTAAAGAGAAACGACCACTCCACCCGGTCGAACACTTTTTCAGCATCGAGCGATAAAAGAACCGCGTGGATGTCCGTCTTTTCCACCTTTTCAAGCAGGTGAGCTACTCTCCTAATATTATCCGCTGTCTGTCTGCCCTTAATAAAGTCCAATTGGTCCTCATGGATGAGTTCAGGAAGAAGCCCTTCAAGCCTATTCGCCAATACCTTAGTAAAAAAAAATGTGCGTCGACGTTAATAAGAGCTATCAGTCTATAGGAGGACCTCTCTAACAGATTTTTCCCCGGTTTCCGAATTAAAGAAATGTTTGCCTCTTTCATAGAAGGGGTTTTTTCCCCAGTTGCTTTAAACGTGTTAAAGAGATAGGCTAGATGTGGTACCAGTTGCCCGGCAAACTGTTTGTAAAAGGCTGCCGAGAAGCCATCAGGGCCAGGCGCTTTACCCCGGGGAAGCTGCCTTATCACCCCTCTCACCTCATCTTCCCTGATGTCCTGGTTCAGAATTTTTTGAGCCTCACGTCCTATTACTGGTAGTGGAACTTTATCTAAGTAGATCTCTTGTTGGTGACACAGGGGAATTTGAGACCCATAAAGGGATTCATAATACTCCGTCATGACTTCCTGAAGGTCCTCCAATCGAGTGACTCTATCCCCATTCCCCGTAGGTAGAGCTGTAATGGTGTTTCTCGAATCTGAACCCCAGAGAAGCTGCGCCAGGAGGGTGCCCGTCTTGTTGGCCTTGGCATAAAATTTCTGCCTCACTGAGAGAAGGGCTCCTTCCACCTTTTTAGTCCTCAGCAAGTTTAGTTGGCCCACTGCCCTTCTATAATCCCTATGATTGCCTCTGCTGGGGGTCTCAGAGACTTTCCCCCTCACCAATTCTACTTCCCTTTCCAACTGGGTCTCCATGAGTGCCAACTGCTTATTGTGTCGCGTTTTGGCTGCTATAATGTAACCCTGTATCGTGGCTTTGAATGCATCCCACCAAATTCCCTCCCCAGTGTCACCCCTTTTATTGCTTTCAAAGAATTCAGTTATCTTGCTCTCCACCTCCTCCAAAATAACCGGATCTCTTAACAAATATTCAGGGTATTTCCAGCCCCATAACATCTTCCTTGCCGAGCCCAGGGCGAGTTGCATTATGAGTATTTTATGATCTGCTATACCCATAGGGCCCACTTCCATCTCCTTAACCTTCCGAACCAGGCTTGCCGAGATCCAAAAATAATCTATTCACGACTGCGAGCCATGAACCTCAGAGAAAAAAGGCAACCCCTCTTCATCCCCTTTCACCTCCCTCCAAACATCACGCAGACCTACCTCGGACATTCTGTCACGCAAGGCAGGAGAAGCCACCAATCTCCCTCCTTCAGGATTACCACCTGACTTGTCCCTCATTCTATCCCACGCGATATTTAAGTCCCCCATTAGAATTATTGGGCCCTTTGATTGGTCCTCGATCTTCCGCAAAAGCTGTCTAAGAAAGGTTTCCTGACCTGAATTAGGGGCGTAGACAACCACTATTGTATAGAATCCTTCTCCGGCAGACCCTATTGCCATCAAGTATCTGCCTTCTTTGTCTTTGATTGCTTCCTCTATCTTGAAATGTGTCGTATTACTTATTGTCAGGGCCACACCCCGAGATTTCGTCTCTTCCGAGGTCTGGATTATTTGAACCAAGCCCCTTTATCTAAGCCTATGTTGATCCCTGTGTAATAAGTGAGTTTCCTGTAAGCCTAAGAAATCCGGGCAGTGCCGCCTCGTAAAAAGTTCAAGCTTCTTCCTCTTTAAAGGGGAATTAAGCCAATCGCCCACCGCCCCTCCCTCAGGCTTCAACGCCTTTACTGATTCCATGATGTTTGCTCCCCACTCCTCTCCTCCTTTTCATCAGCTCTTTTGTCCACCATCCCCTGAAAAACGGGTTTTCCCACGTTAAGTCCCAGTTGCATCTGCATCTTTGTCCATCCCAGAGCCCCCCTCCCTACCTCATCCGGGAGCCCCCGTCTGCTCCACCTTTTCCGTTTCCCTTCCCCAGCAGTTGACCATTCCCATGGCCGGAGTCGGGAACCCTCCTTTGGATCCTGCAGCCGCCTCTGTTGGGGCAATCCCTGGTCTTGATCCAAATCGATCTGCAGATGAGCCGCCCCTTCCAGCAGCAAGGTGATCCTCCTTTGAGACCCCTCCCACTCGAACACAAGTCCAAAGGGGAAGGTCCATTTATATTTAACCCCCTGGTCCTGGAGCCTCACAAGCACAGGGCCCATCCGCCTCCTCTTGAGGGTGCTGCCAGCTAGATCCTGGTAGAGCTTGATTTTCTGACTGCCATACATTATCGGCTCCCTGGGTCTCACAGCCCTTAATACAACCTCCTTTTGTGCGTACCTTGAGAAAGCCGCCAGCACATCTCTTGAACTTTGATTCCGGGTAGAGTTGGGAGGCCCCCACCCTATGTACCCTGTCCAGTTCAATCCTATCCGGGGAATCCACCCCCAACAAATCTGCGAAAATTGTTTGGACAACCCTTTTAAGTCCTTATCCAGGACCGTCTCCGGCAATAATTTTAGCCTGATGTTTATCCGCCTGGATCTGTTTTTCAAGTCCTCCATTCTGATCACGAGATTCCGTGTTGCTGTATCAAGTCGGTCTATCGCTTTACTGTTCTCCTTGGCATCGTTGCTTAACTCCTGCAGACCCCTCTCAACCATATCCGTTTGTTCGCCCAACTGGCTTACTTCCTGGTTAATTTCAGACAGGGCCTGGTTTAAATCAGATCGTATTAATTGAAACTGATCTTGAAAAGTCCTCGCTAGCGACTCCTGTAAGGAGAGCATTTCTCTGTGCAGATCTTGCCGGGTGAAGTGGGAGGCTCGCTGCACCTCGTCCGGCCGGGTCGCCTCAGCAGACACTTCCCGCTGGCCTCCATTTTCCTCCCGTGTATTCTTACTCGCCCACATGGAGATAAGAGGACCTGATGTGTCCGCCTGGGGAAGCCCGATTTTAGCAGACCTTTTCTTGGTTTTGGAAGCCATGCTGTCAGTGCTCTGCCGCAATTACACGGAGCAGCCGTCTCTCGTTTCACGCTGCCAGGACGTCCCCCTGGTCTTTGGGTCTGGCCTACAACGCCCAAGAAGGGAGGATCACTCAGTCATCTACGCCCTGAGGGGGTCAGCGTCCTGATCAAACTCCACTGCCTGGGGCAGCTTTCCTTGATTCCTCATAAAAGGTGGGCCTCTCTCGGGGCGCCCGATTTAATAGGGGTCCTTTCACCTTCGCAGAGATATAGGCCAGTTCTTGGGGGCCAGATAATGCACCCGCCTGCCCACCAGAAACGGGTGTGTAGAGATATCACAAGAGCCGCAACTCTCGCGAGATCTCGGCCGTGGCCACTAGGGCCACCCCCGCGCGCTCGGCGGCATTACGGAGCAGCAGAGGACGCGGGAAGACGTCCTCTCCCAGCTCCTCCGAGAATTAGGCCCCAGGCCTAGTAGAAGACATTACAGCCTCCCAGCTGCAACCCCTTACATTAGAGGCAAGCTGCCCAAGTGGATTTTCCACCTACTTATCAATATATGTTGAATGATGTCGTATGCTGAATAAAGGACATCACTATTACCAAGACGCCTCCTGTCATCCTTACAACTATTATACTACAGGGTGCTCTCCCCTCGCACCCAGGACCCTTAGAGCCAAAAGCCCAACCTCTTCAAACGCTGCTGGCGCCTCACAAGTCTCCCTGGGTCTCCTTTACCAAATGAGGGCAGACCAGAACCCATTGATTAAGCTTCGCCAGTGCACTCCGAGTGATCAGGGTTCTCATTACTCACTGTCCACCCAGCCAGGTTGTTGTGATTGCGGCCAGGTCTGCCATATTAAAGTCCCATATGTGGTGGCCGCACTCTTCGTCAGCAATCAGGGTGTACATTCTTTATGGAGTGCCAATTTATGGGGTGACTGTCGGCAGCCGCAACTGAGAGCCGCTTCAAAAGTGCCACCGGAGGCTGTCCTGAACCCATGACAGGCCGTTCCCTTCAGCTCAGTCCGGAGGAGGGCTGAAATCTCTGTGGTGTGCGCCCTCTCGAGACGCTGCACCTCACGGCAGTGGGGAGAATCACAATGTGCCACACGTCCTGGTGCCTCCCCGAGCTAGTAGATGAGCAATCGAAGGTAGGGGAAAGGGACGCCCTGAGCCCCACTCCCGGGTGCTTCCCTGGGCCGCGCGCCCCTCCAAGCCACCGATGCTGGTAATCCGGGGCCCTCTTGCTTCTGGAAGTCAATTGCCCAGGGAGCCGCGTCGGACCGCGACCCCCACCTCACCAGAACCAGACCCAATCCGGCTAGGGTCTCACTCCTCCATCGCCTCCGCCGTATGCCTCGGTCGCCTCTGAGGCACTGCTCACGGCACATCGAGCCGCGCTTCATAGCAGCGGAGAGAACCATGACGCGTCTCGCGTCCCGGTGTCTCCCCTGGCTGGTGGGCAGACAAGAGAAGGAGGCAGCTGATGCTGAAGCTCTGGGGGCCCACTTGCAACTGGGAGCTGATTACTCAGGGAGCAGCGACGAACCGCGGACCCCCCTCTCCAGGACCAGGGACGATCCGGCCAGGGTCCCTCTCCTCCCTCGCCTCCACCGTGGGCGTCGATCACCTCCAAGGCACGGTTGCCGGCACAGCGAGCATCCCTCCTCACAGGTCCACGGGTCTCGGTGCACTCGCCTCTCGCTGGGTGCAAATTGCGTCAGACCGCCTCAGGGTACAGCAAATATTAACTCCGGACCCTCGGCCACCCAAAAGGGAGTGGTGGAGCACCTTTCAGGCCTGGGGGTTGAGCGGAGCGCCACCGGCACACGTCTACCTAGTGCCAACGGCCACCTTGGAATCTCTCTAGACCGCTTTTTTAAGCAAAGGGAGTTAGGAAGTCCACACAGTATGGATGCGGAAGGCAGAAATACAAAAGTCGATGCTAATATACCAGGGTATCCTTCCGAGACTCCCACATAGCAGAGGAGGCTGAAACCAATCCTGCGGTGCAGCTGAGGTTGAGACGGCTCCCACGTAGCAATGGAGGCTGAAACCAATCCCGCTGTGCAGCGGAGGCTGAGAAGGCTCCCAGGTATCAGCTGAGGCTGAAACAAATCCTGCGGTGCAGGTGAGGCTGAGACAGTTCCCACGTAGCAGCTGAAGCTGAAACGAATCCCACGGTGCAGCTGAGGCTGAGTATCACAGAAGTACTGAGAAGTGAGTTTACCACATCAACTAAAGCAAGGTTCGAGAGCAATAGGAATCCAAAAGCGCACCGGGTCGAAATCACCTTTGAGAAAAAACTAAATAAGCCCAGGGCAAACAAGAGGCAGGTCCACGAACGGTCCCGGTCAGAAATCACAGGCAGGCAGAGAAAAAACCAAAAGGAGATAGCAAGGCAGGTCCAGGGACGTAAGCAAAAGGTCCGTAATTACCAGATATATCACAGTTACCAAAACAGTCAATGGAAATCCAAAAGCAGGTCAAAACATGATAGCCAAAAGATACGTAAACACAAGGAAACAACGAGAAATGCTCAATCAGAAGCCAACAGCCCTGCATTTTTAACGAACTAACTTAGAATCACGCAGTGATTGGGTGCTTCAAAAATGCAAGCATAAACAACTCAGGTTTGGCATCTTGGATTTCGCCTCTTTAACTGAACCCTTGAAATAAAATGCCACCTAGCCTATAATAGGACCACAAAAGGAAAATGCTGTTCATTCAATGCAACCTGTAAGAACAGGCCAGGCCCTGATAACACTGTACATTTAAAGTAAAGAAGCCAACCAACACTGCCAAAGACACATGACAGAAAAGAAGAGGAGATCCTGGCTGCCAACCACCTAATAAAAGCTATGTACATAGAAAGAAGCATTCATAGAAGTAGAAAGAAGCAAATGCAGAGATGATCAAGAATGATGAACACATACCACAAGGCACCTCTGCACTTCTCATACGATTGTGATAGCACGTGAGGTTCTGTCATTGGCCCTCGTTTCGAATTTAACCGAATTTCTACCACTTTGCTGCCAATTTACCAATTTACTTCACCCCCAAATTCTGAATTTGGTAGTGAAGTGGAGAAGAAACCTCCAGCATATGGCTGGATGTCTTTTCTCCAATTTACCACAAAATAATGAAGTCATTTTCATGGGCATAAGTACCACTTGTGATAATTCCGCCAAGTACCCCATGGAATCTCATGGACTCCAATAATAGGTATCAAAACCACCTTTACCCCACTTGTAAATCTGCCAGATGAGTGGTGGTAATGGTAAATGAGGTTGGCCGAATACCCACCGGAAATACCAACAACTCGTATTGAGTCCCATCACCCATAACAGTTGAAACTGCAAGCAGTTTTGTGAATATTGCTGTAAAATATAACGGGAAAGAAACTAGTGCTTGCCTGCTTTGAGTAGCTTATAATTTATTTTAGGTTCTTATATGATGCAACAAACATCAAATGTTGACATGTATGCACGTTTGACAACTGCTTAGACCCTTGCTCTGGCTGGGGAAACAGTTGAAATTGCATATAGGTAGCCAGGCATTCCATTGGTTTGTGGACCTATTGGGGTGACATTGAATTTATGGTCAGGCAGACCATATGCCCAGACACTGGCTGAGTGATGTTAAAGGACAACATTATATTGAGAAGACCTGCTGGTGTTTTGATGGACCGTCAAAGATGTTGCAGCTCGTGTTCGAGCATCCCTCGAGACTAGTGAGTTTGATCCCACTGAATGTGATTAGTGGGTCAATGTCCGTCAGAAAGGGATGGCCTCTGTCTCATTCCTGGACATGTGGCAGTTAGCTTGGACCCAGTTAGGTTCCTCAGTAGAGTGCCTTAAGCTATTAAAGCCTGCTGTCCCTGCGTTATAGATGCTTGTTGACGGAGAGTGGCCATGTTTACTGATTAATGTTCTGTGCCTTGATCTTGGGTGGTTCAAGGTGGGCGGTAAATAGCCCTAACTGTTTCCAAAGTATGTTTCTGTTTACTACTTTATACATGCATCCACCAGGGCAGTAATTGCCTTAAACAGAAGCGTCTAATGGGAGAGATGTGGGCCATTAATTGGACAGGAATCTGCACACTAAAGGGAAGTTTCAAACCCTATCACAGTAATGGGTTTTAAGAGTTTTAATGAGCATCATATATTAATGCTCCCTTCAAGCACAAAGATGGATAATTCCTCTGAGCATACTAGATTATGACAAATTTGTCATTTTGCATAGAGCATTCTGATAACGTGAAGAAAAGTGGCATACGTACTCGAAAATGTTATGGACCCCTTGGAAATGATAGTATGCCAGTTCACCTTGGTTTATTTTATTCTCAGCTAATTTCACAAAGCACATTTTAAGGAAAATAATCCCGACATATGTTCCCAATTGAAATTAAATCTTACAGTTCAGAAGATCCCTAAAATCACTCCATCATTTACTCCTTCCTCTGTGTATAGAAAGTGAACACACTGCGCAAATATTGATAGTCTTCAAAATCACACACAAATGCAGTGTGAGCTTTTTTTTTTACCACAAATACATTTTGTATTTCACCATCAACATAATTTAATTTTCGAAACTGCAGTTATTTGTTTTCAGAAATACTTTTTTTTAATTGCCATATAATTTTTCAAAAAATATAGGTGACTGTCTCATAATGGATGTCTCAGAAATAGGTTCTTAGGGTGACTTTCCACACTGCCATACACTCTGTTCCCGTACATACATTTGGAAATGTTGACCACAGTACTTCTTATTAACATTGGTAATATCTAACACACGATTGACCATTTGTCTCGTACAGTGACACTTCGTGATCTTTTTTTCTCTTTATTATCATTGCTGACTGGCCTAGAGTGAAACGAAAGACACCCCTGAACTGTTTCCATGGCGTGGTACTAGAAACAAGTCGTGCTAGCCATGTACAAGGTTTTGTGCAGTGCAAGGGGGTGATTGATGGGCTTTTGGTCATGCAATATTTGTTACAGCTGCCATAGTCACACGGGGTGAGGTGGGGATTGAGCGGAGGACTGTAAGCTTTAAAAGTTGCAGGAGCTGAGCTCGCCCTCACATAAGTCTATGCAAAATCATAGTGAAATTCAAAGTAATAACTTGGGAGAAAATGGCTCTTGTATCATTATCAGACCAGGATACGATTTGAGAACTACAATTAAACATAAACATTATAAACAATCAGTCTGGAACTTAGAGTGTGTGCAGCACAATGCACCCTTTATGGATGGTGGCCTGAATATTACCGTCCAGCTCTTGGAAGTGTGATGTAAACAAGTGGGTAGAGGATTTTTTTAAAACAATTTTTATACATTTTTATAAGAACCAAAAACATTAAAAAAAATTAGCGTGCATGTTATACATTATTGAATAATGTATAACATGCACACAAATTATCTTGTTAAACTATAACCGCTACCTGCCCTTTACCCACCCCCTTAACTTGAGCCTACTCCATTTTGCCTTCTCCCGTTATATCCTCTTGGGATGTTCCCTCTTCTGTCTTCTGGGAGGTATCATCCTCGCTTAAACATACCTGGGTGGACCCAACCAATGTAGCCACTAAATGCCTCAAGGCTGTCAATGTATCTGCCTCTCCCCCCCCCACTCTACTGGCTGCTTCAGTCCATACCAGCGTTTTGGTTTCAGCCCACCTCTTGAGGTCATTCCACTACACCTCTACCTTTGGCCTGTTACTTGTTTTCCAGCCCATGGCAATCCTGCGCTTGGCCAATATGTAAGCCAGGTCTTTAAGTTTGCTCACATGCGTTAGCTTGTGTGGTCTGGGGAACCCCCCCAAAAAACATGCCCACACCAATTCCACATCTAGCGTGATGCCTTTTCTGTCAGGCGGTGGGACACTCTTTCCAGAATGTACTAATTTCCGGGCATGCTCAGAACATGTGGGCCATTTCCGCAATCACTTATCCACATTTGGGACATGATTGTATTTCTGCATTTTTAAATTGGGCTATCCTCAGGGGGTTCATGTATGCTCCATGAGTTAAGTACAGCTGGATTTGTTGCAGCCTTGCATTTCTGGACACCTTCTTATGATACCGTTGAGCTCTCTCCCACAGCCTGTCATTCATACATTCCCCCACTTCCTCCTCTCACTCCTGTTTTAGCTGGGTTACCTCTTTCACCACCCTGCTCATCAATAGTTCATAAATTTGGGAAACCTTGTGCCCTCCCAATGTGATGTCATAGATTGTTTCAATGGTTGTATCTGGCTGGTCTTCCAGCACTATTTCAGACCATGTTTCTTTCACTCGTCGCACCAGTCTGGTATATGTGATATGTTGCCCTTGATGTAGGCCTGTTTCCTCTACCAATGGGTTAAACTCCAATATCTTCCCATCTTGCCATATGTCTCCCATTGTTGCAATGCCCACCGATTCCCAGTGCATGCAAATTGTTTTCCTCAGTTGCACGTCCCCTTTGGTTAGTGCTACTAGTGGTATCTGCTGGGAGCATGGGGTTGGGTTTCCGCCACATTTGCCATCCCAATTCCAACATTCTCGGACCACCTTTATCTCCAATTCGGGCAACCATATCCCTTCTTTCAAGAAGAATGGGGAACACTCTGACCTCAGAAGTCTGGACTCCACTGTTGGGTCTTCCGATAGCCATTTGGCCACATATTGTAGCTGACTGGCCCAGTGATAAATCTCAAAATTGGGAAGTTTTATGCCTCCTTTGTCATATGTGTTTTGTAGTTTCCACAGGGCTACCCTATTCCTAGTTTTGTGCCAGATAAAGCCTCTACATATGCTCTGGAGTTTGGCAAAAAGTCGTTTAGGTATCATGTATGGTATGTTTCCAGAAAAGTGTATCAGCCTTGGTAATACAACCATTTTAAACAGGCCCGCCCTCCCCACCATGGCCAGGGGGAGCTTAGACCAGAATCTCATACTGTTCTCGATATTTGTTATAGCCTTTTCTGTGTTGTGTTTGTGTTCATCCTCTACTATGTGATAGATATCTATCCGCAGGTATCTAAAGGTTGTGGTCTCCCAGGGTATTTGTAGGATGGGTAATTGCTCCTGCGGGATCCCTTTGTAACTTCCCAGGGGGAATTTGCACAATCTTTTAGGGTTGACTGCAATGCCCAAGAGCAATGCAAATCTCACTATTACTTATAGGATGTATTGCAAGTTTTCCTCCGGGTATCTTAAATATAACAACATATCATCCGCATACAATGATATTAGATGTGGCCCTCCTTTCGTGTGAATCCCCCCTCTTCGTACTGTTGTCTGAGGTATATAGCTCGGGTCTCTAATGAAAGGATATATAAAATCGGGGACCAAGGGCACCCCTGCCTGGTACCTCTACTAAGTTGCCACCTCTCCAAAATAACTGCTCCATTCTTTACTCTGGCTAGTGGTGAGCTATATAACGGGTTAACCCATTTTAGGTAGTCAGGCCCTATACCATATAACTGTAAAGCAGCTATCAACTATGGCCTTTCACAGAATCGAAGGCCTTCACCGCGTCCTATGAGACTATTGCGACCTTTTGTGCTTCCCCCTCTGTCTGCTCTATGACCCAGAGAAGCCTTCTAAGATTGTCTGATATATTTCTATGTGGGACGTATCCAGTTTGATCAGGATGTAAAGTTTGCTTATAACCCGTCTCAGTCTCCCAACCAACACAGCCGTGAGTATTTTACTGTCTTGGTTCAGAATGGATAGCGGTCTGTACGATCCACGCTCCATGCTTGGCTTGTCAGGTTTAAGAATCGGGATCATTATCGCCTCCCTTAGGGATTCTGGTAGCTTTCCGATTTCGAGAGCTTCATTTAACATGGCCAGTAGTGGGGGAAGCACTTCTGTTTTATATGTTTTATAGAACTCGCTAGGAAGTCCATCCGAGCAACGGGGTAATTCTTTGATCACTGCTTCTAGTTCCTCTAGTGTGACAGGGGCGTCTAAGTTCTCTCTATCTTCAGCACTCAATTTTGGTAGGACGATGTCTTCCAGTATTTCCACTGTTTTTCCCTTCATCTGTATCTCCATACAATAATTTATAAAACTCAAAGAACCCCTCATTCACTCCCTCCTGGGTATCAAGAATCTGTTCTCCTTCTCATTGTATTGCTCTAACCGCCAGTCTCGGTGTTTCGCTTTTGTACAACCATGCTAATAGCCTCCCCGGTTTGTCTCTGCTGGCGTGCTGCCTCTCTATGTATTTCTTATAATTTAGGTTGCTTAGCCTCTCCCAGTGTCTTTCGCATGATTGCTGTAAATGGTTTATACTTTTTCGCCTTGTCTAGGGAGTCAACTCCACTGCATGTAGATGCCTGAAGTTCCTCCTCTGCCTTCTGCAGCTCTTGCAATATGCCCCCCTGCAGTCCTTTGGATTTAGCTATCGCTGACCCCCTTACCACCACTTTGAACGCCTCCCATAAGGTGCCTATGGATTTTACTCTTCCAGTATTGTTTTCAAAATATTCAACAATCTCCTTTCTCAGGACCTCTCTAAACACAAGGGGCCTCATTACGAGTCCGGCGGTAACCGCAGCGGTTAAACCGCCTGGTTACCGCCGGACTCGTATTACCATTCCGCCTCCGTGATTCCCGGAATTACCAGGGCATTACAACCCCGGTTTTCTGGGAATCACGGAGGCGGAATGGTGTTAATCCCCATTCCCATTGAGTCCTATGGGACTCGATGGGAATGGGGATCATGGAAACACCGGCAGCATCTCGTAATGCTGCCGGTGTTTCCTCGGCCGCCTGCAGGTGGGCGGTGTTAAACCCGCCAGGAGTCGGGATCAGGCGGTCCGGAAACAAAGGTGGTGGCGGGTTTACCGCCACCGTTATTTCCGGACCGCCTGAGTTATAATCAGGCCCTGTGTCTTTTGATGCTTTGGCTCTCAGCTGCCGCGTAGGAATTCTAGCTCTGGGGGCTTGATACTGCCATGTTAAGACCAGTGGTGAGTGGTCTGAAAGGATTCTCGCTCTATATTCGGTCTGCACTATCTCTCCTATCATTTCCGGGAAGGCAAATATGTAATCTAACCGTGTATACAAATTATGTGGGGCTGAGCAGTGCGAGTAATGTCTATTCACTGGATGGTGTAACATCCACATGTCTTCTAGCTTAAAGTCTTTCAACAAGGTGCTGGCTGCCGGGGTGGGTTTGTCCAATTTCCCATCTGATCTGTCCATCCTGGGATTTAGCGTACAGTTGAAATCGCCTCCCCATATAACCGTGCCCCCCAAGTATGGGGTTATTTTACTGTATAGGGTCTTGAAGTAGGCCACAGTATCTTGGTTCGGGGTTTAAGTGTTAATAATGCACATCTCTCTGTTTTCTATTAGTCCCCGTACCGGCACCATCCTCCCATCCGACCGATTGTAGCAGCTGAAAAGGGACATGCCGTGCTACCCAGGAGATTACCCCTCTAGCATATGCAGAGTATGTTGCCCCCACTGTGGTCCCTTTCCATTTCTTCCCTATCACCTCTTGGTTTTCTTTTGTAAGATGGGTTTCTTGGAGTAAAGCAATATCTATTTTCTGCCTCCTCAGGTACATCATAATTTTGTTTCTCTTGAGATAACTATTTTGCCCCCTGACATTCCAGGTAACTATCTTGAGGTCCCCCATCATTATCCGTACCCAGTTCCGCTCTTCTCCCTTTTCATCCTCTGTATCTTGCACTTTGGTGCATGGATGTAAGTTTGTTCTTTTGTTAAAACCACAGCACGCCCTCCAACTCCCTTGCCACCCCCCACCCTTCCCGTTCCCAACTGTTACCCAGCTCCATCCCTGGATCTCAGGCCTATCCACATTTAGAACCTATTCGGCGGTGCCGATACTAGGGACACAGCAGGGTGTTACCACACTACCGGCAACCCAACTATCCTATCTATAGGGGTATAAGAGTGAGTCCATCGTGTCTCCTGTTATTTTGCCACATTATGTTATGCTCATTCAATGCTGCATTCTCATCCCGTAGCCCATTACTTCAAAGTCTACCCATTCCCTATCTTATATTCAAGTCCCAATGTCATAGTTTATACAGCACCTCGGCTTCGGGTTCACGCCTCACTTATCCGTTCCATCCACTTTCTGGCTGTCTGCTCCCGACGGGCAATTTTGGGACTCCAACCACTCCGTCGCGTCTGCCAGGGTCTCAAAAAACAAAGAACAGGGCCTTGTTTTTATGAAACACTTTCAGTTTTGCCGGGTACATCAACATATATATGTAACCTGCTTCATGCAGTCTCTTCTTCACGGTCCCATAGTTCAATCGCCGTCCCTGCACCAGAAGTGTGCAGTCTGGATACGCCGTGATGGACGCAGATGCTCTTTGTATTGTGCCTCCTTTCTGGAAATGTTCCAGGTTCTTCTCTCTGTCTCAGTAATTCAGTATCTTGGCAATTATTGGCCTCAGGGGACTGCCAGGGAGGTCTCCTTGTGAGGGCTCTGTGTGCTCTCTCCACCGTGCAGCAGCATGCTCTCAATGTAGTCCGTTGGGTTAGGGCCTTCCTCGCCCGCCAAAAGACCCACTATGCGTATATTGTTCCTCCGGGCACGTCCTTCAGCCTCCTCTGCTCTGTTTTTCAGGTTGCTAACTTGCTGTTTCAGTATGTGAATCTCTGAGGCATGGGATGCACGAGCTGCTGTATTTGTGGTCACTTCTTTCTCCAGCTCGTCTGTGCGCTTCGCTATTGTTCATACGTCTTGTCTGAGTAGGTTGACCTCCTCCTGCACTGCGCCCATTTTAAGCTCCAGCACTGCCTTGAGTTCAGCTATGGCTGCCTCCAGTTTGGTTTCCGATGTCGCCTTCAGGTCTGCGATCGCTTCCAGGATCTGCTGATCATTGCACGTTGGGGTTGTGTCTATTTGTGGGTTCCTGTCTTTATACCTGGCCCCCTGCGTTGGCTGTGGGGTCTTCATGAATTCCTCCAATGTGGATTGCTTCCCTTTGGTCTTTGGGAGTTCAGATGCCATCCCGTTACCTCAGTTTGTTCCAGCTCTAGATGGCTGGGTCTAATTTCTGTCAAGTGCACAGTGGAGCCCCGTGGGTCTCATGAACTATAGACTCAGACCAGGAGGGTTAGGATGTACTTCTCTGTGTTGTGGGCGCTCTGATGTTGTGATTAAGCCATGTCTCCCCCCTTCTTGACCCGTGGCACCTCTGGGTCCCTTTCCGGGGAGCAAGGGATCACTTGCTTCCTTTAGTCTACCTCAGGGGTAGCTCCGCAGTTCTTGAGAACAGGGCACTTGGGGGCTAATCTGGGTTTTGTTTGGTGCGAGCAGTCTTGGCTATATTCTGCACTGCAGAGTTATATCACTGCCCCTTCATCCCCGGGTCTGCTGTTTTGTTCTCCTTCTCCACCCGGTGTTGTGTAGATATAAAGCGCCTGTGCTCTTCTGATTCCTGTCTAACTGCGGCTTCGTCAGTTTCCTTCGCCTTTGAGGTTTCGGCTACTTCGCTTCACAATTGTCTCTGTTGCTTCTTGCTAGAGAATTTGGCCCTCATTCCAAGTATTGTGGTAGTCATGCCGCTATATGCGCCATGACTGCTTCCCATACCGGTACCAACTCCCGTTTGGTTCAATGGGGACTTACCGGTCCATTCCGACCTTGGAGGGACCGGTAAGTCCCCATTTACCAAACCATTCCCCATTCCCATTTGAGCCCCCACAGGGCTCAATGGGAATGGGGAGGGTACACATAACGGGCTGGCGTATGCCAAGCCTGTTATTTGCGCCCAGGTCCCTTAACGGGTCCCGTCCTTAACACCTGGTCAGACCAGGCGTTAAGGAAGGGACCTCGTAGTAGGGCAGTAAGGGATTACCGGCACCGGTCTCCTTACCGGTGCCCGGTATCCCTTACCGCCCTACTTGGAAAGAGGGCCTTTGTATCCCCTGCCAGCGTTGAGTGGTTAATGATTCTTCTGTGTCCACCCATTAGGGGCGTGAATGCTGAAATTAATTTTATTGTGAGCATCGACAATGGCCCTCCTATCCGGATACTCTGATGTCTGTCTGAGCTTGCGATGTGCTTCGCACATCATTCAGCCTTGGTTTTGCACCTCAATCATGATAACAGCTCGACGGATACTTGTATCACTTCAGACTTGCAGTGATGGGTCTTTCTCAGTGCTACATTGTTCAGGGCGCAGGTGCCGTGCTGTCACACCGGCTATTCTGGCAGCTAAGGGCACTTTGTCCAGCTGTACCTGTTACACTGGCCTCCGTGTTGGGCAAAGCTACATCTGTTTTTTCTGAGGCTTGTCCGTCTCCAGCTCCGTTGCAGGGGCAGCTCCTCTTCTCGGCAGCACATAACACTGGTGCGCTCCAAGCAGCGCTGTGGGTTTCGTAGCTGTATTGCCTCTGCTCGGTGGCTTTGGCCGTTCCTACGCCCGTTTGATGTTTGTTCTGTTATGGACCTCCGTGTGTTCTTGGTTCTCCCATATTGAACGGCCACGGGTGTTTGGATTGCTTCTCCGCACTCAGGGCAGGGAGCTCCGTTCTCTTTGCAATCGCGTCTCATAGGTAGGGGACGCTGCTATTCTTGTAACATCCCACGCCAGCAATTAGTTTCCATTCCAGGTCCTAGAGATTGTGTCCCTTCCCATCAGTAGTTGTTTCGTGGTGGGAGCCGACGGCTATTATCTCAGTCTCATAACACTACCGCTCCATTTCTCCTTTGCCTCACGGCTTTGTTCTTTGTCTCGGAGCAGACACCATTTTCCTCCATGCAATTCGGGATGCCTCTGAGGCTCCTGTTACCCGTGGTTGTGTCTCTGAGCCTCGGATCTTCAGGAAGTTGCGATCATTATGTTCCCAGCATATTCTCACATCGGTGATGCCATTCTGCTTCGCAGATGCACCAGTATTGTTATGCTTGTGCAGCAGGATAATGCAGGATCCGCAGGAGACACCCCGGGTCACGACTTATCTCATGGCTTCCTAGCCACCCCCTCCCCCCCGGGTAGAGGATTAAGGTGTTCTTCCAGCAATGTGGGGAGGCTCACTGAGAAAACCGGCATTGGTGCTGTGGGTCGGGTGGTTAACATGTGTCTCCTATTCTTAAGACCTTTGCCTAAAATGTAGCTTTTCAGTGACGCTGACAGTACACCACTTTACACATTATTGGGGCTCATTATGACCTTGGTGGTATCTGGGCAGTAAATCTGCCCAGATACCACTAACCTGTATTGCTGTTACCAGCACTTGGTCCTGCGGTATTACTGCCGGATTACAAGTAGCGATGGTGGTGTGAATCCGCATTTCTTTGAGTCCATAGAACTCTATGGGCAATTTTTGGTGGAATTACTACAGCGGTAGGTCCTCCACAGTAATTCCACAGACATTTTGTGGAAAGCTGGTGAATTCAACTCCAGCTCATAGCTGGAGGTGAATCCATCAACTTTAGGCCAAACTCATTGGTGGGCGGTGCAGTAATGCGGCGGAATACGGTAATACTGTTGCATTTTACCTGCATCGCCCAACTCATAATGAAGTCCATTGTGTTTTAGCACATTACTTAGAGTTCCATTGTTATATACATCTGAAGAACATGTTTTATCAACAACGGTTTTTCATGTGTGAACAAAAGCCAGTGATACACTGAAAAAATAATATATTACTACATATATCAGGAGTTAAATGTACTGTTTACTGAACAGGTTCGCCATAGTCCAGTGATTACTTTAGTGTACATATTGGACTAGAACATCAGCCTGATAAAAAGGAGGAACATTAAAAAAAATACTAAATAAGAACGATTTCTTAATACAATTAGTAATATTCATGCTTAAAAAGTGTTGGCCAAGGCCATGGTGCAGAGAGATATTGGTGCATTGCGAACCCAATGCTAAACTTAAATACCTATCTGAGGAAAAGATGGCCTCTTATTTTCTGAAGATTTTTTCGGGTTTAGAGAAACATATTAAAAATAAGAAGTTCGGAGCAGATTGAACGTTTCTGCCAAGCTGATGGAGGGGTTCACCCAGTTAATAAGGCATTCACGAATTGATGAGGAATTCACTTGACCTATATTACAGTGAACCACAGGAACCTGGACTCTGCTGAGCTTGAAAGGACATCTATGATTCAATCTCCTCTTTTTTGCAGCATGTTCGTGGCCTGGACAATTGCATGCACGTGCAGGTGCGTATATCCCTGTTGCATAATGAGCAGATAACTAGGGTGAAATGATGAGCGGGGTCTCAGAGAAATGTGCCTGACATGTATCAGAGTTACATGGAGGGCAAACGAGTGACAAAATGTGCCTGTGAAATGGCTGACACCATCGCTAAAAAGAACAATTTGTACAAATGTCACTCTCACGTACAATATTTAGCTAATGTCTGGTTACAAAATAAATACTCATTGTGCTGTTGTGATGGTAAATTGGGGACAACATAAGTTTACTATGCATCCTGGAACACACGTTCTTAATGCTTAGAAGTGTTATTCTTAAAAATTAAAGTACTTCATGGGGTGTTTTCATATCTTAAGAAATATTGCCATGTTCGACAAACCTTAAAAGATGCCCACATTATTTGGTCCCAGTGAAATGAGGGCCTTTAATATGAGCAGTTAGTTGTTGCCATGCGGTGTGCCCTGCTTAATGGGGAGTTATTGCTTTCATTACAGTGGGTGAACATCAAAGGTGCCCAAGGGCAATTTTGTGTGTGAAAAAAACAGGCTGTGGCAAGTGCACAACCCTACTTCAATGTCCTTGTGAGAAGCAGCAGACTAAATCTGTGGGGCCTGGAGAACAGCAACATTGTGGTGCGCAAGATAGGGAGAGGACATTTTGTAGAAGGTGTGGCACAGCTGAAGGCAGGGCGACAGGGCTGCATTAGGGGGCCGTGGGCAGCACTGCAGGGCAAGTGCTGCTGTGAAGAACTGTGAGCTTTCTCCTTGGGTGATCAGGGAAAGAATGTCTACTGAGTAAACTGACTTGCTGCTGCACCTACCCAGGGTGTTCATTTGGTGGTAACAGTAAAAACAGACACATGAGTTGAGATCAAGTGTGCTATTTTTCATATTTGATAATATTCAAGCACAGTAATTCAAAGTCCAGCATGTGGTAAATCCCAACTAAATAAATAAATGCATTGGAGCGCATCATGAAAATCATAGTATATGCATTCAATATATCCTCACCCCAAAAAGGTGTGGATACCAAATGTCAGTTTAACATATCGCCTGCAAAGGATATATATGGTCCACAAAAGTAGAGCACCCTTACAAATCAACACGATAGGTGTTAGAGTGGTGTACCTGTACATGCTCAAGTTCTGATCTGCATTTTATGGAAATATGCTGCTGGTGCTATATGAGAACAGAAGACAGGTGGCACAGAGGAGCAGGAGGGGGAGTCAGGCCACTGCACAGAGGGTGAGAACATCGCAACAGAGAATCTGTACTGCACAAACATGAGGGGTTCAGGCACAGCATCAGCACACTCCATGCATAGTGGTTCGGATTGAAAGAAGAAGTGGTATATGTAGTGACATATTCCATCTCCTTATGGTAGTGCCATGCTGCATTGTGCAATCAGGCAGCTTTCCCCTCATGGTGAGAATGCATCCACCATCTCAGCCTTCCTAGGGGAAGCATTGGATCGCCTCAACCTCATGCCCAAAGACACACCTCCCTTTCCACCAACCAGTTTACTCTTACTTCTGCAAATGCAGCTTTTGAACAATGGATGAGAGGCTTCCCCATGCTAGATTAAATCACAGATTCTTAGGCATCGGAGAAGATATTTCCAGAAGTAGAAGCTGTAGCACACAACCACTGTGCAGATGATCTACGATTCAATCATATTCATCACCCAACACTGTGGGCCAGAGAGTGTTGTTAACTCTGGTGTTAACAATGTGGGCAGGGTCACTTTGATGGTTTCAGATGAGTAATTTCAGATCTTTATTAGATTCATGCCACAATTGGTTTTACTGTTCACAGAATATTGTTGGGAACATTAGGCCTTATCGCATTGAAGACACATTGACGTAGTGATGGACTCGATTGAATTCTCTTGTTGATCAGTCCACTTCTAAAGAGACATGTTTAGACAGCCCTATCCTGGCACTTTTTATATTGACCTCATCTTCTAACTTAAATATCTGTAAAATATAATTTCTGTGATACAAGTTGAAGAATGTGATTGTGGTCCTTTACTTTTGGTGCCCAATGGTTTTGATATTAGGACACATTGGAGCTGATTCATGGAATTTGTTCGCCAAAAAGTGGGGATTTGTGTGCCATTCTGCCCGCAAATCCCCATTTGTTAAACAGGGATTTGCGGGCAGAATGGTGCACAAATCCCCGGTTTTCAGCTTTCCATGAATCAGCCCCATTGAGTTATCTATACTGTTAAGGTTGCCAGATCAGTCGGCAGATGGTCCTTGAAAAAATGGCAACAACGTGATGTGCAGGTCTTCAGTCTCGCCAATATTTAAGCCAAGCAGGAGATAGCGGCTTTTGATGGGCCTGTTTTCCTAGACTTAATAATAATTAATTATCTTTATATTTCCTTCGCAGTTGTACTAAGAGCTGTGATGAGGGTCAATTAATGACCTTCTTCAGCACCAATGCTTCTTTCTTCATCTTTTACACAGTCAACCTTTTGCATGATATACACATTTATGTGTTCTCTTCTTTGAACAAATCCCTTACAAGTGTGTTTGAATTGCCAATGATGCAGCTCATTTACTAATGGCCTCTCTGATTGCCTGGCTTTGATGTGGGTGGTTGTTAGGCAGAATTCTCCAGAATGGCTAATGTCCCTTACCTACTGAGTCCCTAAGCAGCTTTGCTGGATTTCACCTGGTAAGAGTGTGAGCCTTTTTTTCCCACTCTTACATGTGTTTTGCTGTGTCTGTTTAACATTTGTGTGTTCATAGACTGTGGAGCCTCACCTACTCCATAGGCATCATCTTTTTACTGTGTGTTACACAGCACCTTCAGTGCAGTGACACAGGGTTGTCTTTTTCAGACTTCCGACTTTAATCTCCATTTTCTGGGACTGACTACTGTCTCCCAGAACATGTAAAGTTGCCATTGACATTATACATCTTTTTAAATCCACAGACCCAGTACAAAATATCTTACATAGAGTTCTGGAAAGGGTTAATAGTTATCCCTTTTTGTCTGTTTCTCATGAAACATTATTTTGTTCCCTTTTCATTAAGATTTGGTTGGTGGCAGTGGTATCTACCCTATTTTTCCTATTGCAGTTATTTTAAATAGCCTTGGTATTGTTTTAGGGTATCTTAGTAGCCTCAAACTTAAAACCTGCTGGACCATATTTATTTGGTTCCGGCTGGGTTTATTCGCCATTTCTTTTTGTAAAAGTCTTTCTCATGTTTTACTCTGAACGCCAAACCAGGTTTGGTGCTTGTGTTCGCCGTCCTTTGTCGGGCTTCTCCACAGAAGCCCTCCTTAGGCGCCTGAATGTCTAAGGGGGACAGGATGTGAGGGAGGGGTTTGAGACTCCCTGCACACGGTCTCCTTGGAGATCCATGTCGCACTCTGTGTGATTGGCTGTGGTGACTGTCCCGCCGGGACAGCCACCTTGCTGTGTGATTGACAGCCAGGCTGTGTGAATGGGGGAAAACTGCATGAAAAGCAGGTCTCTGGGACTGAGAAGGCAGAGTCGCCACTAGATCGAGAGAGAACCGAAGAGAAGCTGACAGAAGAGGACCTCTACCATGACTGAACCTCCCGGTGAAGCCCTGCTGCGGGTCTAAATCTCGAAATTTCGACGACAGGGAAGATCTGCAAGGAATCTTCTCCCATTCAGCTGGTGAGAACAACCAGTTCGCCAAACTGCAAGCCAGGCCTTCCTCCTCTGATCGAATTTGCTGTGCACAGCTACAGTGAACCGGATAGGTAGGACGACCGGACCCTGTTTGGGTTTTAAGGAGCGCACCTTTTATTCGTTGTTTTGGTCTGCTGCTGGTTTCTTCCCTGGGAAGTGCAGGACCCTCCAGTCTTCCTACTTCGTTTCAGCCTGACAGTCGCTTCAGGAACCGTGAGCCTGCAGGACCTGCCAGTAACGTTCGCCTCAGCTACAGCCTTCTTCTTCATTTAAGGTACTGTTCAAATCCGGTCGTTCGTTCCGTCCGACCATGGTAAAAGTGCTTGAAATCTTTTACCAATACGAGGGCTTGTCCTTCTCTATTCTTTAAAGTAACTTTTCGTCCGACCAACTTTGTTCTGAACTCTTGGCAAAGACTTAACCGCAAACTACTCTGAACTGTGTGATCCTCTGCAAAGTCTTTGGTCCATTGACTTTGGCTCAGGCCTCTTGATTTGATTTCTTCACTGTTGTTACTTTTTCTAGATTTCACTGCTTACTTAATTGTTGGTGCTGCTCAACCTTACTCTAACTTTGTCTTTCACTCCCTTTTAAATTACTGCAGTGCCATTGTTCTCGCACTTCATTTTGAGCTTAACTTGTGAGGTATCTATTGGGTGTGGTGTAGTGTATTAAGATTGTGATTTTTCCACTGCTTGATAATAGTGAAATGTTTTATAACTGGTGTGTAAATAATTGTATATTCTTTTACTCAGAAACCTTAAGTCAGTGTTTGTTTGAACCATAGTAATTGCTGTCCTTTGTGTAACTATTGATACTGCTCACTTTACTCTTGAGATAAATCAGGCTGCACAGCCATCGCTACCACTTTACTGTGTAGTACAGGCTTGTACAAAAGGTGAATTTGTACTGTCACTTGTAGACGTAATTGTGTGTGGTGTTCCCAAAAGGGTACTGCATATGATTCTGCCTAAGAGTGGTCCACCATGACACATTTGTGTTTGGTACACTTTGAATCTGTATTGATATCTAAAAATGCTTATGGCTATTTGAGAGCAGTGTTCATCATACACTCTCAGTGTATGACAGGAACAATAGTATTATTTCAAGTGATGAATCTAGGTGGATGTTAGGCGGAAACCTGTGCAGTTCCCTCTGGGACCACTGCAAAAGATTTAGGACTACAGGTGTTTGGCAGTAAACCCGCTTGGTAGCAGTCTGTACCACACAGATTCACTTGGTAGCTGTGGCTGAGCAGTCAGACTTCCCTCAAGAAGTGTTAAGCAGTATGTGGAGTATACAATATAGGGCAATTCTTCACAGTAAGACAAGCAAACACGCAACGAGGCTCAGTGTAAAGATATTAAGGTATTTATTTATAACGAAACATCTATCAAAAACACTATGGCACTATCACGGCAAACAAATCAAATACAATTAATCTACGAAGAAGAAACGATCAATCCCCCTAACAATATTTCGACAAGTCTAGTTTTTACCGGCACCACTTATTTGCAGACAGAGGTGTATGCCTCAACCTAGATGGCACTCTAATATTAGTTAGGACGAGAGAGAAAAGAAATAAGTAGGTTAAGAAATCAACACAGTTCAATACTTCACGGGAAAAAAAATGCAAGGCGAGAAGGCAAGAACCACAATAGATCATAAAGTTCAGAGGCCAGGCCCACTCGGAGAGAGGCACGGCGATTTGTCCCAAAAAGTCTCTAGTGGAGATGCGTTCGAGTCTTTGTAGCAAATTGTTATTGGCAGATTGAACTAGTTCAGAACAATACGTGAGAAAGCTTGGAGGCGACCCAACGGAAAGGAGAGGATTAAGACACCTCACTTGAACCGATCGCAAGGGAAGCCAGGCGGACACGGTACCTTGTTTGTGGAGAGACAGCTCCGGTGGGGGCAGTTGTTCCTGGTGGTGGATGCACATCGGGCATTTGCCAAGAGTAGAGATGATCTTGTCGTAGAAGAAAAGTGAAGTCCGGTGCACCACCAGGGAAGAGACCAGCCGCGGAGTGCTCCGTCACAAGGCACCACCTTTTGGTCGCGGTACAGGGGTAGTGACTATCCGGTTGCCGAGGTGCTCTGCACGGGCAATTCGACCACTGCGTCCTGAGGCGAATAAAAAGCAAAGGGGACTGGTTGTTCCCACCAGTTAGGGGAAGAGACTCTCTGGCAGGGAGATCTCCTCTGTCGTCGGGAAGTGGTGAGTCGGTTCCGCAGGGCTCCACCGGAGGTGTCGTCGTGCAGGTTGGCTCAGCGTTACCCTCGTCGGATTCTTAGGTCCTGTGGCGACTTCTGAAGATCCAGTCCCAAAAGCCCTGCTTTTATGCAGAAAACCCCCATTCATTCAGCCTAGCTGTCAATCAACACATGCTAAGTGGTGAGTGGGGAGGCTCACCACTTGGGCCAATCACTCCAGAGTGCGACCGGAGTTGGCAAGGCAACTCGGTCCAGGGTGCCTAAACCCCCTCCCACACTCCTGTGGTAACCCAGACAGAATGACACCACTTTGGAGGGTCTCTGTACAGAGCCCACCAAAAGTAGAACAAAGGGCTCGACCTTTGGTTTAGGAGTCACAGAGACGAACAAAGACGCCATTTTACAAACCGGGTTCTGGCAGAAAATACCATCCGATAAACTTATTTAAGATAAGTAGACCGGTGGTACGTTAGAGATTAACGAGAAAAAGTATCAATCTCTAAAATGGGACGAATCCCATAGGTTTATGGTCTGGGTCGAACATAACAAGTAGTTTCCACTGCCACCAGCCAAAACTCGACGAGGGGGGACGGGACAGTGCCCCCTCGAATAACAGACCTAGGAGTAATCGAATTACCCCTACTAGTACGTCCACAATAGGATGGTTGGTACTAGTTCTGTTAGTAAATTTAGGTCTAGTAAAGCCAATGGTGACTTTACATGCCCGGGGAGACAGTAGTCAGTCCCCGGGTATGGAGTCTATGATGGAGGTCCGCTAGGACGCCCCAGTGTTACGGCACGTAGGGTGCGGTGTAACACACATAGCAAAACATATGAGACCCTATGGAGTAAAATACCCCATAGCCCATAGAACACATTGACATTCACAGGAATTACACACATTCATGTCCAAGAGTGGGAGAAAAAAGAGTCTCACTCTTGGCAGGATGGAAAAAACAAACTCCATAAATCCAGCAAAGCTGCTGGGGGACTCACTAGGTTAGGAAATTCAGCATAAACAGAGAATTCTCCCTAACAGTGGAAAGGTAAGGATCTGCAATCAACTTCCTTTTAGTGGACAGTCCTTTAACAAAAGTGTTGTGTGCTAAGTCTCCCATACATCGCTCCCTTTAAATGGGGTACTGAATCCTCCAGCAGCCCAAGTGTCCTAGACTTTTATCTTCAGCCATATCAACTCAATCTCACACCAAACAGCCTGGCAAATGCCCAGACCACCCCTGTGCTAGGTAAATTATATCCTTTAATGCAACCTTACTTTTCCATTTCTTTTTTGATTGATGGACATTGCCTACCTGCAACAGCAAAGTGTGTGCAGAGGACACAGAGAATCGACATCTATGCAATGTGCCAAGATTCATGAGTGTCCCCCACCAGGGCATTGTTCAAACTTCAGTTGGTAGCAGCAGACATGTCTGCAAGCACCTTTTATCTTCAATGAAAGACAATGGGCAGCTGGGGATAACCAACCAACGCGCTCCTGTTACTCTAGGTGTATGCATGTCTCATTCATCCGGACCACCACAGGCTCTGCACATCCCCGATTGTTTCCACTGCCATCTCACTTTTTAATCGGATCATTGGGTGCTTTCTTTCTACTTCACTTGTCAAGGGCCTTGGCATGGTACTTGAGTCCCACCTGGGGATTCATATCTTAACTGCATAGCAACCATACTTGCAGTGTGGGGTGGAGTACATTGCATAGACTAGTGTGATGTGTATTTTTACACATGACATTTTATGGGACATGAGTAAAATCCCAGTGACTGCATTTGCATTAAAAACAAACACAGGTATTCTTCTGAGAGAGTTGACATTCCAGGTGAATAGTTTACGTTTAATGCACACACTTGGATTCTCTGAGAGAGGAGGAATTCCAAGAGTTCTGCTTGAGTGTAAAAAGCAAGCTTTTCTTCCAGAGAATAGATTGATTGCAATTCTGTGCATACAGATGACTCTTTCTGAGTGAGGAAGAAACTCACATTTCTACCTTGAGTATTATACATTATATTGTCTTTTTATGAAGAAGACTACAATCCCAGTGAACAGCTTGAACAGGATGTCTTCCGATGGAGGGTGGACAAATTGTAAATTGAGTTGGTGGCCTGTTCAAAGTGAACATTACTTGAAGAGAGTTCAGGTCTGACATGTATGCAGCCACCAAATGTGTTAGAGGTTGAAGTAGAACAATGACAATGATAACCAAGATAGATTATATGTGTCCTCTGAGTAACAGGGTATGACAAGGAGCAACACTTCTACATGGACATCAAGTGGAACTCAGCATCCAGTGTTGCATATACAAAGCAGGAACATATTGTGAGAGCAATAGCCGAGATTGTTTGAAGGACTGTGGCAAAGCAGAAAATTAATAAAACAGTGACAGATACTTTTCTGCCTGTGTATTATCCTTGATGAGCATATTAAGTGAATTGAATGTAAACCATATCAGCATATGGTGGTACAGATACTACAGCTGGGGGTTTAAACCCCTTGATGTTTATATGCCATGTCTGAGACCAACACACAAATCTTTGCATCTGAACATTGTGCAAGACGGTTGCCGTGGGAAAGTTCTTGCCAAACTGGAGCCAGCATTCAGACATCCCATATGAAGTTGGACATAAACTGTAGCCTTGCACATGTGAACTGAAAATCAGCAGACCAATGCCAGCTCTTACCATTATCCATTAAAATATAGTAGCTTCTGTGCAAACACTGACTGCAAGCTTACACCTGTAAAGCTGGCACCTGAAATGAAATCCAGACTTAAATTAAATGCCCGTTTCCCCAGTGGGCCAGGCCAGTGTGACTAATTCACTGGTGTGATAGTAATGATGACACAACTATATCAAAGATGGAAAGAAATAATATGCCTGCTCAATATCAACGTTGCCTTAATGTTAACTATAGACCTCTTGCGATACTATATTTGAAAATCCTGTTGTTGGTGATTTGTTGGAATCTATGATCACCACTGGGAAATTCACAGTTAACATTGCTTTTAGTGAAACACTATCGTATAGTGTATAACTAAGTTGTTACTACAATGGGGAGACACTAGACCAGTCTCGGGGCAATGGAAGTGCACTTCAGAATGGAGATACAGAGAAGTGATACTTTGGTCACTTTACAATGTGTGAATATCTCTTGACCGACCAGAAAAGAGGACTGCCTGAGCGAATTAACATTGCAACAGGCCCATTCTGTTCCCTACCAGGTGCTTTTTCTGTAGTCAAGAGTTTGGTGATAGAGACCAGCAAAGGAGGTGATCTGTGCGAGAACTGGCCTTCTAATCCTTTACAAGGGCCACCATGTTCCACACGTCCTAAGCAGTGACAAGAACAGGCACAGCCTTTAAATCACCCATGTCTTCAATCATACAATGTCCCATTTCATCAACCAAAGACAGCATGTAGATAAAATTACTGCCATGTTCCAGAAGATTTATTCAATTTTCAGCAGATCCAATCTTGCAAGAAATAGGCTTCTCCAATAACAATTCTTCCCGTTATTGCTCAAGCACTTTGTGACGGCATGTTCAGGTACCTGACATTGCATGTTCTAGTTGACCGAAGAGGGAAGTGCATTGTGTTATGTGTCTACTGCAGAAGTCAGTGCCGAACATTGGATTAAGACTTTTTAATTGCATGTTAGCGGCATATTGGTGATGATGCATGTTATGTATGTTATATGCTATGCATTTTTGTACTGTATTTCAAGTATGTTGGATATGTTTATCTGAACCTGTCCAGGATGAGGAGGGATCTTGACTTGAATGGGAAGGAAGGCACAGAAAGATTGCTGGGAAACTGTTGCCAAACTTGCCTGCATATATATTAGTTGCAATGGATGGTAAACAATATAGGCCCTGCCATCATTTGTCATCTCAAGCTACAATTAGAAACCTGTTTTTTTATGTATAATATGGCAAAGGACATGCCTATCTCAAACTCTGAACAGGACATTGTCAACATGTGCATTGTGGCACTAGCAAGCACAGAGGAAATGAGCACAGTCAAGATGCCCCATGTTTAAGACAGTTTTACAGATACCAACAACATTGGTTTCATAAGGCAGTACAAGTCTCTTCCCATCTATAATTTGCTGAATTCAGTTTACACATGAGTGCACTAGCTGGAGGCAAACAGGTGGGTCTGTAAGTACACTTTCCCCTGATTCAGGATTCCATATTCTGTCTGGGTCTACAACATACAGAGAATGCAGATGCACAAGTGTTAGATTCATAGCTTGTTGAAGTCTGTCAGGTGATTATACATGTGATCTACACAAGACTTAGTTTACTGTGCAGTCTCCGTGACCACCTGCTTTTGTTGAATTTACCATGACATTAGTAAGCCCCCACTAGACTAAAGATTGAGAGTGTTCCTGCTTGCACACTTGCATAGTAGCTTGATTACATAGAGGACGTATACCCCAATATACATAATCTATGATGTCATTCTACGAAACCTATTGTGTGAAGGGATTGGTTAAGGGAACATATCTACTTATAGAACATATAAGGATTAGTGCATCATTATCTACCCCTTATCTGTAGGGAATGCCTTGTACTACCTCTAAATATGTATAGTGTTAGGTAAGAATGTGTAGAGTCCAACTGGTGTGGCACTGTACACAACATATCACTTGGTATTAGACAACCCACCTTTTAATATAGGCCTGTACTACACAAGTTGGTAGTGTGACTGAGCAGTCAGGCTTATCTTAAGAGCGGTAAGTAAACACTTACGCACTTAAAACATTTTATGTACAGAAGGATAATTAGATAATCTTTAAAAATCAGTAACCCCAATATACATAATCTATGATGTCATTCTACGAAACCTATTGTGTGAAGGGATTGGTTAAGGGAACATATCTACTTATAGAACATATAAGGATTAGTGCATCATTATCTACCCCTTATCTGTAGGGAATGCCTTGTACTACCTCTAAATATGTATAGTGTTAGGTAAGAATGTGTAGAGTCCAACTGGTGTGGCACTGTACACAACATATCACTTGGTATTAGACAACCCACCTTTTAATATAGGCCTGTACTACACAAGTTGGTAGTGTGACTGAGCAGTCAGGCTTATCTTAAGAGCGGTAAGTAAACACTTACGCACTTAAAACATTTTATGTACAGAAGGATAATTAGATAATCTTTAAAAATCAGTAACTAATAGTAACATTAATCACAAAGTTAGGATTCAATTTCAAGAAGAGCAATAGAGTAAGTGAGTAACAATTCATTTGTTATACATATTCCCGCATATTGAGTGACATAATTTGAGGTCAGTAATAACACTTATTTGTGATCAACTTTGCAATATTGATTTACAAGGAGGGAAAAGTTATAGTCATATCAGAACATACTTTGTACTTTTAAAAACAGTTAGATGCTCCCAGAGGGATGTATGCAGTCTTTCCCCCTCTTACTCCACCTTCTTCCCTTTGCTCCATGCCCACAACCCACCATCTTTCCAGCCCATAGCACCTGGTGAGGTCTCTCTATGAAGGTCTCATCCAGAGGGGTGCTCCCCTGCTCTTTGAAAACCATTAAGTAAAACATCTCCTCTCTCACCCCTGCTCTCACCAACCTCTGTAACCACTTCTTCGCCACTGGCTCCTTCCCTCTATCTCTCAAGCACTCCCTTGTGCCCCCTCTTCTAAAAAGCTGTCTACTGTCCCCTCCTGCCCGGTGAACTATCACCCTATCTCCACCACCCCCTTCCTGGGTGAACTCTTGGAGAAGTTGGTATCCCCAATTGATCCTTCACACCAAACTTGCTGGCTGCCTCCATAACGAGCATCCAGGCATGGAAACTACTCTCCAGATCACCCGTGAAGACATGCTTGCAAATCTTGACTCTAACACTCGCGCTGTTCTCATTCGTCTTGAACTCTCCTCTGCCTTTGACATAGTCAACCATTTTATCCTCATAAAATGGCTCGATGACACCATCAGCATCACAGACCTGGCACTGGACTGGCTGATCTCTTTCCTCACTAACCACTCTTCCCAGTTGCAACTGGGCCCTTTCGCCTCCACCCCTTCACTCTCACTCTCTACCTGCACCTTGGTTCTGCGCCTTGGTTCCCTCCTACCCTCTGGCCATCCTACCCTCACCTTTCTGTGAGGCCAAAAATCTTGGGGTCATCTTGGACTCCTCTCTTTCGTTCACCCCTCACATCTCGGACCTTTCCTAGAAGGCCCACTTCCAGCTTCACCTCCTTAGAGGCATTCTCCCTTTCCTCACCTTTCCCCAGAAGCTCAATGTGTCTAGAGCTCTGTTCCTCTCTAGACTGGACTACTGCAACAGCCTCTTACGCAATCTTCCCCTCTCCTCCCACACCCCCTTCAGCTAATATAAAACAGGGCTGCAAGACTTATCCTTGGCCTCAAGCCTAGGGACCGTTTCTCTCCAGCCCTAATATCTCTCCACTGGCCGCAAGGATCAAATTCAAGAACCTCTACGTTATCCCCAACTTTCTCTCCCAAAATACATCACTGCTAGAACTCTCCGCTCCACTCCGCTCTTCTAACTCCAACTCCCTGCTTGCCAAACGCTTCTCAAAACTGAGAGTGGGGGGCAGGTTGCTCTCTTCAGCTGGTGCCTCTGTTTAGAAAAGCCTCCCTACCCCTCTCAGACTTGAGCTAGTTGGTTGTATAGGCTTATAAGAAATGCTCAATAAATAAATTAATACATCAATTACCAGAAAGGATCCCTGTACTATCAAGCAGGGAGATTTGATTTTAAATCCGTGATCACCTCTCGATATCACAAAACACACTGGTGCATATTTCCTATTGTTTTGTCGCAGGTACTATTACACAAGTGTCTGTACTGCTGTTTTGCAAATTGGAGGTTCTGGCGCTGCATATCAGTCATACAGAGTGAAGAAAAATCTGGCTTAATTTTGATGTCTCTCAATTCCTCTTTGTGTTGTGGGCTGTCAGGAGATTGTTTTCTGGTCTTTAAGGGGTTATAAATGGGCCAGTTGTTAGCTCCTTCCCTATTCCCATTGAGCCCCATGTGGGCTCGAATGGGAAAGGGATGGACCAGGTCCGGGTACCTCGCACGAGGAATTACCGGGTCTGCCAAGGTTGGGATGGCCCGGTAAATCCTCATTTGAGGAACCCGGGCCCGGTATGCGGTAAGAGGGCAACCATGCCGCTAAATGCGGCATGGTTATCTCCAACCTCGTAATGAGGGCTAATGCCTCAGGATTAGCCCTGGTTGATGTGATGAGACAAAGAAGACCCATATCTGCAAATATGGGATTATTTGATGACCTATCTTAAAGGTGCCTTTCTTTTTTTAAATACTGGCTAACAAAATACCTAATTGGAAGGCTGAAAAATAATTAATTAAAAAAGGGAATCCACCCACACCACCCACACACTGACGAGTAAAACATGGCTAAGAGGCCTGCTAAAAAACACATCTCTGAAATATAATTTACTATAGATCAATAAACAAACACCATATGCTGCCGTCCATGTTAACATAGCTCTTGGAAATCTCTGATGGTAACATAAGCATTGTCATTGTGTGAAAAGATAGACAACCATAACACTTTCCCATGGCTGGTTTATTGTCTCATCTACCTGCACATGCATGTCTGCCCTTCGATGCATCAATGGTGTAACACTCTCCTATCTACCCCATCGTATAACCAATGTAATTGCTCACAAATGTGCTGTTGCCTTTCAGCAATAGTGATTTCGATTCTTCAATTGTTATATAGTTGTTTAAAATGTGTGGTTTAAAAAATGGCATTGAAAGATCCAAAACAAACGATTCTGCAGTGCTTCACTTACACAGTTAAATCATTAGCTGGATGTGTCTTATGTTTGTGTGCAGATCAGGGAGCAGTTTGTTTTGTTTTGGACCCTCCCACCGGCCCTGATTGGCTGCTTAGACCCACTGCCTGGAGCCTAGCCCTTGGTGAGCAGCCCCTGCTTCCTTCGTTATCCTGGAAGCAGGTGAGCGCTGACCTCTGCGCTGCCCCATTGTGCGCATTATTTTAGAAAAAATGGGGTCTTCGGGCCTTGTGTGCCCGCATCCCCTTGCAGCGTCTCCCGTTCGTGCTTCCCCTCTCCCTCCCGCCTCCCGACCCTCCCACCGGCCCTGATTGGCTGCTTAGGCCCACTGCCTGGAGCCTAGCCCTCGGTGAGCAGCCCCCTGCTTCCTTCATTATCCTGGAAGCAGGTGCGTGCTGACCTCTGTGCTGCCCCATTGTGCGCTTTATTTTTTAAAAAAAACTGGCGTCTCCAGGCCTCGTGTGCCCGCATCCCCTTGCAGCATCTCCTGTTCGTGCTTCCCCTCTCCCTCCCACTTCCCAACCCTCCCACCGGCCCTGATTGGCAGCTTAGGCCCACTGCCTGGAGCCTAGCCCTCGGTGAGCAGCCCCCTGCTTCCTTCGTTATCCTGGAAGCAGGTGAGTGCTGACCTCTGCGCTGCCCCATTGTGCGCTTTATTTTTTTTTAAAAACGGGGTCTCCAGACCACTGTGCCCGCATCCCCTTGCAGCATCTCCCATTCGTGCTTCCCCTCTCCCTCCCGCCTCCCGACCCTCCCACCGGCCCTGATTGGCTGCTTAGGCCCACTGCCTGGAGCCTAGCCCTCGGTGAGCAGCCCCCTGCTTCCTTCGTTATCCTGGAAGCAGGTGAGTGCTGACCTCTGCGCTGCCCCATTGTGCGCTTTATTTTTTTTAAAAAATGGGGTCTCCAGACCTCGTGTGCCCGCATCCCCTTGCAGCGTCTCCCGTTCGTGCTTCCCCTCTCCCTCCCGCCTCCCGACTCTCACACCGGCCCTGATTGGCTGCTTAGGCCCACTGCCTGGAGCATAGCCCTCGGTGAGCAGCCCCCTGCTTCCTTCGTTATCCTGGAAGCAGGTGAGTGCTGACCTCTGCGCTGCTCCATTGTGCGCTTTATTTTTTTTTTAAAACGGGGTCTCCAGGCCTCGTGTGCCCGCATCCCCTTGCAGCGACTCCCGTTCATGCTTTCCCTCTCCCTCCCACCTCCCGACCCTCCCACCAGCCCTGATTGGCTGCTTAGGCCCACTGCCTGGAGCCTAGCCCTCGGTGAGCAGCCCCCTGCTTCCTTCGTTATCCTGGAAGCAGGTGAGTGCTGACCTCTGCGCTGCCCCATTGTGCGCTTTATTTTTTTTTTAAAACGGGGTCTCCAGGCCTCGTGTGCCCGCATCCCCTTGCAGCGTCTCCCGTTTGTGCTACCCCTCTCCCTCCTGCCTCCCGACCCCCCACCGGCCCTGATTGGCTGCTTAGGGCCACTACCTGAAGCCTAGCCCTCGGTGAGCAGCCCCCTGCTTCCTTCGTTATCCTGGAAGCAGGTGAGTGCTGACCTCTGCGCTGCCCCATTGTGCGCTTTATTAAAAAAAACGGGGTCTCCAAGCCTTGTTTGCCCACATCCCCTTGCAGCGTCTCCCGTTCATGCTTCCCCTCTCCCTCCCGCCTCCCGACCCGCCCATCCCCTCTCCGATTTGGCCCGAGCCCTTCATCACTGGTCCTCCCTGGGCAGCCCTCTGCCCGTGCAGCCCTGCAGCTAAGGGCCCAAGGACAAGGGCGGCTCCCACATTGGCGGCTCCAAGATGTGTCTGCAGGTGTCAGCAGGGGAAGCCAATGAAGCCACCAGACACCAACAAAACTGTAAGTGCTGGCATGGGTGGGGGGTAGAGCAATTACTCTACTCCAGAAAGCTCCTGCCACTCTAACTTACCTTTCAATGGCCTAGACTGCTACAGACCTACACCATGCATTATTAGAGAGATATGTGACCACCAGCCTAAACCTACTCATGGCTCGACAGCAAACACTGCCTGCAGTATAATGTCACCTAGTACCATACCCCGAGAGAACCACAAAGATTAGCCTGCGCCAAATCTAAACAGAAATGTGACTCTTAGCATGCACCACACTTAGAATTCTGAACCTAGCTTGTGTTGCATCTAGATAGAAATGTGACGGTTAGCATGTGCCACACCTAGATGAATTCTCAAGTTTAGTCTGCGCCAAATCTAGACATAAATGTGATTGTTAGCATATGCCACACTTAGATGGAACTCTCAAGCTTAGCCCGCGTTGCACCTAGATAGAAATATGATTGTTAGCATATGCCACACTTAGACTGAATATTCAGAAATGTGATTGTTAACATATGTCATTCTTAGCATGCACCACACCTAGAATTCTGAACCTAGCTTGCGTCGCATCTAGACAGAAATGTGATTCTTAGCATGCACCACACTTAGAATTCTGAACCTAGCTTGCGTTGAATCTAGATAGAAATGTGACTGTTAGCATGCACCACACTCAGGATTCTGAACCCTAGCTTGCGTTGCATCTAGACAGAAATGTGACTGTTAGCATGTGCCACACTAGTATGGAATTCTGAACTTTAGCTTGCGAGGCATCTAGACAGAAATGTGACTGTTAGCATGTACCGCACCTAGATGGAATCCCACAATTGCAAGGACAGCAATGCCAACTAACCAACCAAGTAACAATTCCATCCCTCTGCATACACCTCTCAAACTATAACCAAACACAACCACAATCCTTAAAACGCAACAATCCGCACAAACTTTAATGCAACAACAAAACAAACCACACATAGACTTGCACAACAGCACACGACGACTACGGACCATAAAACACCCCAAGCCCAGCCAACGGACCCACCGGGCTGAGGCTGCCAACAGCACATCACTGCTCTCTTGCACTTTTACAGCTTATTCCCACTAACCCACCCCCTCCGATCCCATTTTTCAGAGCCGCCAGAGCGCCAGGGGACCACTTTGGTGGTGATAGTGTGCGGTACAAATGTCCTTTAACATTAACATTAACATGTGTAACCTGCATCCACATCACACATTTAAGTCGCCTCAGAGCTGAGTCAGCTTTCCATTCGTTTTTGGTGGAACCATTTGTTCAGCATGGCTTTGAAATATTGAGTGCCATTACATTACATAATAGTAACACTAGCTTTATAAAGCAGATAAAGATGGTTGTAAGTGGTATTAAATAGAAGGATATATTATTAGTGTATTTGTAGCATGGCCATTTATCCAAAACTTCAATTGCTAATAGACTGATTCAGATGATCACCTTTGGGAAAGAGAATAGGATTGCATTGCATACTGGCACATGCCTTTCCAGTCTTTTTGTTCCATGCTAGTCTTGAAGAACACACTGGAATTCAAAATGGCATGTGTGGAGCGGGATATAATGTGAACTTTGAAACTGGTCTTCTGTATCATACAGACTAAGCTCTGGAATTATCCCAGTGTGTCTCTGATTACAATAACACATTGGGCCTCATTACGACCCTCCCAGTCCGGAAAGAACGGTGGTGGTAAAACCGCCACCACCGTTCTTTCCGGACCGGCTGATTATTGGAAACACCGGCTCTGTCATAGACGGAGCCATTGTTTCCAAGGTCCCCAATGTGGATTTACCGATTTCCGCCTCTGGAATTCCTTGGTCACCGGGGTGTAATGCCCTGGTGATTCAGGCAATCATGGAGGCGGAATGGTAATACGAGTCTGGCAGTAACCTGACGGTTTTTCCGGCTCGTTTACCGCCGGACTCGTAATGAGGCCCATTGTGTTATATAGCCTGTAATGCTACTGTCTAGGGAAAGTATTGTGCTGTCTGATTCAACATACTTAAACAGTTACCACACAACCAACATGGTATATCTTAAATGGAAAATAGGAAGTAGAAAGTGGGTGGAGCAGGTCACCAGGTGTTAGCCACATTAGGGGGGAATTAATAACCTCTAATATTTATATGACTTTGTGATGCCAGCCTGAAGTGCTCAATTATGCATTGGACTGTGGTAAGGATCTCATAATATTATTCTGCAGTATAGGTTGTCCGCAGTCCTGTATGGTTTGGGGTTATACTCCCAATAGGCTGTCCCCATGTTCTACTAATCCAGACGTGTTGAAATGACTTGTGAGACCACTAACTTTGGGTGCATGGCATGAGCTCAGTTACCTATGGGCCCTCCCATTCACATTCAGTGTACCTTTCTGAGTTTGTTTTATTGATATTTGAGCTTATATTGTATTCCTGATCAGTGCTGTTACAGGAGACTGCTGCTGAATTTCCCAGTTCAAGCCCAGTGGCTTGGATGCGTGGTTGGTATCACCATGAATCTGGATGCATGCATGATCTCACCATGTATCTGGCTCTCTATAATGTCTGGAGATGATGGATGATTGTGTGTGTTTTTTTTTCATTGTTCTTCCTGGAATTGTTTTTGAAGCTGTGGTGAACCAACCATTATATGTGTGTATTTGTCGGTTTACCACAATGTTATAAACAAGAAAACCCAGACACACAATTATAAGTTTAAGACATTTACAGTAAAGTACAATTCTAAAGTAAATGTAAACGGGATCTTGAAATAACTCAACATATAAAATGTCAGGTTGTTTGTGTCTGAAAGTTACAGGATGGCAGGGTAAAAGAAATGACCAGTCTCTTCATGAACCAAAGTCTTCCTCTCTGATTCCAAATGGACTTGGCAAATGCAATAGTCAGTCTCATCATAGTTCAAGCACACAGTTCAAATTAATCCAAACCAATTGAGAGGGAAATCAAATATGGTTACAAAGTTCATCTCAGTACACACAATACATCTGAGTCTCAAAAATGCAGATTACCTTTTGTGTTTGTTTCATTGATATTGATGTTTGAGATAAAGGGTTTGGATGCCAGCATGCTCTCACCATGTATCTGGCTCTTTACAGTGTCTGGAGAAGATATATGGGTGATGGTGTGCTTTTATTTCATTCTTCTTCCTGGAATTGTTTTTGAAGCTTGGTAAAACAGTCATATTATGTGTCTGTTTGTTGGATTATTGCAATGTTTTCAATAGGGAAAAACACACACAATTATATTTGATTATACTTATATGTTCAATTCTAAAATAAATGTTGCCAGGATATTGAAATAACTCAACACACAATCTGTCAGGTTGTTTTTGTCTGCAATTGTCAAGAAGGTAGGGTGAAAGCAATGAGCAGTCTCTCGTTAAACCATGCCTTCCTCTTTGGCTCTAAAAGGATTGACCAAGCAATAGTCAGTGTCATCAAGGGCCAACAGTTCGAATTAATCCAAATTAATGGAGGGAATACATCTAATGAATTTACAAAGTTCATCTCAGTCTAAAAAATATCAAATAAAAAAGTTAATTTCCCATGGATGATGTTGTTGCTTCTCACAGAGTCGGATTGATGGGAATAATGTTGTCCTTTAATATTTAACTCTTGAAGTGTAGGTTCTCCAGCTGTGGGATCTTAAGTCCCAGGCAGCATGGTTCTTCATGGTCCTCTGGTTAACTGTTTCCAAGATGGTTGCAGTAATAAACTCCCTTATAAACTCTTAGCAGCTTCCTTTCGCACACGGCCCCAGATTAGTGCTTTGGTGAGGTAGGGCCTGCGTGCAAAGTGAATCCCTATGTTTCCCTTTCTATCCTTCTTCTCTCAGGGTTCACCCTGAGCCCTTTTCCAACCCTGTCTGTTCCTTGTCAGTCCTTCCTGTGCCCCGGTGTAGTCTTGCCATCTTTTATCGCCTACCGCATTTTAACTTCCTTAAATTTCTGATCACTCAAATTTGTATAGGTCTTCACACAATGTTCCCTTCTAACATGCCTACTCTGTTGCTCCCATTAGCTATATTTCTCTCCATCCAAATCCAGCCTTCCCTCTCTATCCTTCCTTCTTGCTCAACTGGTGGTGGAGTGGCTCTGATCTTCCCTGAGTGGGTTCCTGTATCCATCATCCCCAACCAAACCTACTCATCCTTTGAAAGCCTAGTTTGCAGGCTATCTTTCTCACCTATTTTCTCTCTTACTTTAGCTACCATTTACATACGCACTGGTCTATCTTCCCTCTTCCTCTGAGAATGGGACTGACCTGTCCTCCTCTCTTCTTGCCTCCTCCCCCAAACCTATCTTCCTTGTGAACTTCAACATCCATCTCGACTCTCTCAATGGGGACACTCTTCTCTTCAGCAACCTTTGCAACACTCTTTCCCTCTCTAGCCTTCCTTCTGGCCCAACCCACATGGCCAGACACACCCTTGAAGCTCTCATCTCAACAGACATCCCTCACTGTAGCCCTCTCCTGGTCTGACCGCTCTCTCCTCACTTCTCACCTTGACCTTCCCTGCCCTTTGAGGCCTCCACCAGCACTGCCACTCTCCTTCTCCATCATTCGACCGATGAAGCGTGTGTCAGTCACTGCATTTGCCTCTTCCTTCATCCCCTCTGCGCCCCCTCACTGGACTCTCCCTCTGACTCTGTCCTTGCTAAACTCCACCTCTGTATCTCCAACACCCTGCCTCCAAATGCAACTCTTGGTATGACTCCGACTTGGCCTCTTTGAAACGCAAGTGCAAAGCTTTGGCTGGCATTTAGCTCATCCTCTGACAAACTGGCCTGCCACCTATTTCAAAGGCAATTCCGCCTCCCCATCTGATCCAAGAAGAAAGCTCATGTCCAAGCCTGTATCACCAACAACACGGCTGAACTTTGTAAAATCTTCAAGGAACTTGCCAATCCTACGGGTCTCCTCTTCCCCTCCATCCTCACAGGCTCTCTGTTCTGCACTAGCCACTCACTTCTCAACCAAAACTTTGGACATCCTGTCCTCTCTGACTTCTGCTCCACAACTCTACATCCCACCCCACTCGTACCTTCCTTGAGCCCCCAAACTCTCCACATTGTGCCAAGATGAGATCCCTAGAGTCATCTGCTCTATAAAAGTCTCCTCTAAACAGGTACTCCCTGCTCCACCAGAACCATCAAGTACAACATTGCCTCTCTCACCCAAGCCTTGGCTGACCTCTTCAACCGCTCATTTGCCACTGGCTTCTTCCCCCAACTCCTCAACTCCTCAAGTAGTCTCTTGTGCACCCTCTCCTAAAACAGCTGTCTGCTTACCCTTCTCTCCTGGCTAACTATCGCCCTATCTCCATCACCCCTCCATTCTTGGGCAAACTGATGGAGAAACTGGTCATCCCCGGACTGACACTCCACACCAAAATGGCCGGCTGTCTCCACGATCACCAGTCCAGTTTTAGGGCAGCCAGAGTCACAGAAATTGCTCTCCTGAAAACCCACGAAGACCTACTCTCGAACCAGGATTCTAACTCCCCCTCTGTTCTGATCCTCCTTGAACTCTCTTCTGCTTTTGGCACTGCCAACCACGCCATCATTATAAACCATCTCCATGATATCCTAGGCAGCATGGACAGGGCACTGGTGTGGCTTACCTCTTTCCTCTCAAACAGACCGAGCCAAGTGCAAATGGGTTCTTTTCTGTCCTCCACCACACTTTCTTCCTGTGGCTTCCCCAAGGGCTCCATTCTATCGCCATTACTCTTCAAAATCTAGCTTTCCCCTCTGGCTTAGCTGATCTCCACATTCTAACCTAATTTCCAGTGTTATGCAGATGACAAACAGCTCTCCTTCAGGCTGCCATCCTCTATCTCCTCCTCACTCATACCTGACTGCCTGACTGCTATTCGGGCATGGTGCTCTGCCAAAAATCTCTTCCTTAATGCCAGTAAGACCAATATTGTACTCATTGGGATATCCGCTCCTTGTTCCCGTCCTCTCACTGGCCTCACTCTATGGGTCCTATCCCCTCACCCACCTGTGAGGCACGAAACCCTGGGATTGTCTTTGACTTCTCTCTCTCTCTCTCTTTCTCTCCACACATCACTGTCCTTGTCAAGAAGTCCAACTTTCAGATACACCATCTAAGGGGCATTCTACCTTTCCTCACCTTCCCCCAGAAGCTCAATGTCTCCAGCGCCCTGGCTCTCTCTGAGCTTGACCATTCCAATGGCCTCTTCCCCAATCTGCCTCTTTCTTACCTTAGCACCCTCCAACTAATCCAGAATAGGACTGCGAAATGTATCCTTGGCCTCACACCCAAGGACTGCATTTCTCCTGCCCTGATTTCCCTCCCTAAATACCTCCCATTCCATCTGCTGGATCTAACTCTCTGCAGGTCAGATGCTCCTCCAAGCAGAGAGTGGAGGTAGATCCGTTTCCTCGGCTGGCTTCTCCCCCTGGAATGGCCTTCCTTCCCCACTCCGACTTGAGCTGGATCTTCTAAAGTTCTGTATACTTCTCAAGACGTTTCCTTCAGAGTCATGCAGTGTCTAGACCAACCCCCCACCAGTCCCTGCATCCTTTTTCCAGCACTTGCCCTCGGTCTCCCTTCCTGGACCAGTCCAACCTGGTCCTCCATGCCCACAAACTCATCCTCCCTTTCTCCCTTTTCCCCTGGCACTTGCCTTTCTGGACCCCCCAGCACTTCCCTGCCCCTTTCCCTTGGGCACCCCATTCCTACGCTTCTCCCTCTACCCCCTGCACTTACCAACCTTCTCAAGCACTTGCACGGTAGGATTGTCACAAGGCCAATATAACCATATAATCCCCCCACCCCCCTTTGTCTTGTGGCACCTAGAAACACTTGTGTTTAGGCACCATACAAAAGTCCTGCAATAAAAATGAAAACATACTAGCAAACTCCAGAAACATGCTGCTTCTCAAAATACAAACTCTCAATATGTTCCAACTCTAACCATCCCCATGCTTCGTTGCCTTTACAATACACCAGTACGTTTTCTTTGTGCTCCCACTTTGGCCCTTCTTTTAACATTGACTAGACCTGTTCTGCAGGGTTTGTTCCTTCTCCTGATTGGGCCAGGTGCCCAGGGTCATGTGGGATGTTATGCAGCTGGCCTAAGGGCATAAGTGGGCCGGTGGCCATTTTGACAATCTCCTTTGGCTTCTGTTGTGCAAAGAGCTTCTTTCTGCCAGCTGTTTCTAATTAGGTAAGTGATTGCAGGGTGTGTGGGGTGTTTTTTTTATAGCCTGCAAAGGTCATTTTAAAACATTTTTATGGTTTCCCGTTTGTTGGCAGATCTTTGCTGCAGGTCACTGGACCCGAAAAAAACTATGCTAATCTTGACCCCAGATCCACACGGATCCAGGAACATAAAAAATTGGCACACATTTAAAACCCGCGAGAGCACATCGGGTGCCCTAGAAGGCACAATGTAGCGTTCTCATAACATGAAAACTGGAAACCACAGAAGCATAGCATATATGTGCGCTACAGATATCTTAAAGTATGAAGATCATATTTCTGTTTCTGCATTGCCATTACAAGTCTTTACAAAGTTCAGGGTGTGACACTTTCCCCATTTCTTACAAAGGGTGCAGTTCCTTCTTATTATTTTATTTCTTACAGCACAAACCTAGCTCAAGAGCAATGGATCACTTAACAACAGGATTGTGCCAGAATTGGGCTTGGCATATTATACTGTAATGCAATGTTGTTAGTGGAGGGAGAGGGGAATGTGTATGCGCCCGTCATGCATTGTTGAAAGATGCAATTGTTTACTGTTTTACGGAACTGGAGGATGGTAGGGGAATTGCTGAGCCTGTACGAGAGCATACAAGAGAAATACTCATTGAGCAGACAGTATTATCAAAGTGCATGGTAGAGGAAGGGGACACGATTTCTATGGCTTAGGCATTTTAGTGCACACACAGTAAAGCTTTCTCAATCGTCCCAGAATCCTGCTTTATTACAAACGGTTGGATACGTGTCTTCCTTCCTGGCAAAGGTGGTCGGTACTCCCAGCCAAAAAACGGGTAGAAATGAACACATTCTAATAAAAACTCACTTTCACAGTGATATGGCTGGAAACATATCATGATCTCTCTATATTCATTCTACAGTGGCACAGAGGAAAGCCCACTAATGTGGAAGATGCCTATAAGATGAGCAAATGATCTTCTTTGTATGGAGAGATGTTTGCCTCATCTTTTTCCTGACCAACATAAGGGTGAAGGATTGTTTCCCTCAAGTTCAGAATTAGGATGCAATGGCACCTTGCTTGTGAGGAGAGTTCCCATGCTATACATAACATAACAAATGTACATATGGAAAGTAAGCAGAAAGAAACCGTGGGTGTCTCTAATAATGGAGATTTCTAGGCCCGTGCTTGCCTGACTTCCATATATAAGCAACAAGTATGCTCTGGATGCAGTGGCATGGTTAAGCAAAGCCAGACACCAAAAGATGTGGTATTTTTGTTACGTAAGCAATTTTTATACTTTACTTTTTCTTTCTCCTTTGTGATTCTATACGATTAATCCAACACATCTAGTGGGTTTTAAGTTTTGGACGATTGACTTTAGGTCGGCAATACTTCAACATAAAACTCAGTTGACATTTGACATGTGACTTTGAGGACCAGGAACTAGATGGCCTTAAACAATGGCATTGGGCCGTATGTTGTGCACCACTGACCGAGAATAACAAGCCCATAGGAGGCATGTTGTCTTCCTCTTTAATCCCACGCAGTCCGAAACTGCATTCCTTAACATTCTCTCAACTATTGCTTTATATGCTGCAAATATTACCTGAAGTGTCCTGCCACCTACATCAAGAGGGCCACATGAATCATAAAAAACTAAAAAGGTCAATAGTATTCGACAAAGGTCATCAAATTAGTATCATGTGAAAATGGCATGTATTTACTCAATAAATGTGCACACTGGCTTATACATAGTAAATGATTCTTGTTAATGATCAGAAGTGATATTGTAGACGTTAAATTGTTCCACAATCACCTTTACCAAAAAATGTATGTAGACAAGGTGATGTTCGCCCACAGTTCATTAGCTGAATAAAGGGAACTCAAAACTCATCAATACAACTGCAGCAATATAAGCTATGTAACTCCTGACTGGTAAGTGGACTTTATTTTTGAGGAGCATGAACAATGATAACTCAGTATCATGTGAGCCTGCTGCCACCATTCCACCAGTTGCTTGGAATTTAATTAAAATTAATTGATCTGTGTCGCTCTCTTGGTCGTACATTGTCATATACTCAAGGTTTTTGAAGCAACTCAGCTGGGGCTTTACCAGCTAAAGATTTTGTCCTGGAATTTATCAGGCCTGCTGAGTAATCTACAGGGCAGACATTGGCAAGAGTTTGTTAACTGTGTGCTTGCAAGAAACATGACTTCGGGACTCTTCCCACAAACCTGAGTATGTACAATGTAGCTCTGCTATGGAGTGCAGCCTTAGAGGCAGCCCAGTGAAGGATATTCAATTGAGCTGGTATGCTATCGGTTTTTGTACAGCTCACAGCTGCCATTTGCATGGTCTCTAGGAGCACTGGAAGATAATAAAGAGAAGGCTGCATTGTTTGGTTAGTGGGTTAAAGAGGGACAATGCAATAATGCATTGCTGTTGTCCTGATGCATGCAGATCGGAAGTACATTAAGATCTGCATGCCTGGATGAGGATGGCCACCATGTTGGAGAAGGTCCAGCCTCTATACCGTTTTCTGTTTTAGTCTCTCGTAGTACATCACTACTGGATATTAGTGTCCATCCTTGTTGGTATTCAGTGATGCTTTCATGGATGAATTTCGCTGTTGTGCACAATACAAGTTCTACAGACAAAGCGGAGAGCTTTAAAGTACTTTTTCTTGTGCCTGTAGACAGTGGAAACCTCTAAGTGATAACGTTATGTGCTCCCTCTTGTCAAGTCTGAGCAGTAAGCAGTAAACTATAAGCTACGGTTATAGTTAATCCTTTATAAAAACCAGTGGTATGAAAGCAAGGTTCCTGTGCGACAAGAGAAGAAATGGTGGAAGAATTTCCTTGTCATGGCAGAGGATGGGGAAGGGGCGTGCCCTATAGGAAAGTCAGCTAGAACAGATTCTAATGGGATGGTCACAGGTAGAATGAAGGTCCATAGAAACTGAAGCAGAATAATCTGTTTCAACCCCCAAAGAAGGGCTCATTTTGTATCCAAATGCTGCAAAGTTCAGTATAAACAAACCAGCACATACGCCATAAGATAAAGATTAATACTGAAACAGTCAGAGAAAAGACCTTGACATGAATCCTTTAATCCTTTAATCTAAGTAGACAAAGATCGACCACATATTAAGTGTGAAGCTAGTGGGAAAACATTTTCATCTTTAGCTGACACTACAGCCATTTTATCAGAAATATGTTCCAACTGTTTCCCAGACATTCCCTTATTTGCTGAGACTGTAAATGCAGTAACGTTTTAGAATAGTCCAGAGTCACACTGCATCACTGAACTAGTCTCTGTTACATTTGGACTCATCACAGACATTCATGCCTCCTTATGGAGCCCAGCAGCCCCAGTAAATCTGCTAGGTAGGGACTTTTTCTTTGTTCCCCAGAGTTAAAAAGAGTTGCTGATTTTGTAGTGCCTGACATGCTTTTATACGCACACAACAACAAAGTAGAGTTCATCCGGAATGCAAAACCAGATAAGATTAAGGAAGTTCAGTTCAAAAGGTTCTCCAGAAATTACAATATCCATTATGCCGAGAATCTGAAGAAAGCATGGTGCCAATTATAGGTTCTCTATTGACACAGAATAATTAGTCCCGACAGGAACCCCATAGGACACAGTAAGTTATATGTTCATTGCAGGCTCCTGTACAGTAGCTGTGCTGAAAGTACTCAGACTGCATACTAAATCACAAATTAGATTTGGAAGATAACAGGACAATGTAAGACATTTACATCAGGTTATCCATAAATAGTGAAACCCCTGCAACAATATACTTATGTTATTACGCCTACACTAGACAGAAGAAGCAGCAGAGACCTTCAACAAGGCCAAAGGATAATGATTATATTACTATCAGTATCACATGCATCATTATCCGTTTTACCAGCTCACAAGAAGACATGCTCAAACAAAAAGGTCTGGTGAGAGTGGTGAAGGTTGTCTTTTTAGGACAGGTTGTCAATGGTATGAAGGTGTATCATATGGTGGTGAATATCTATTGGCAGCATGCTCAGGGTGACCTGAGTGAGACATTTACGAAATTGTCATTGTAATTTGAGATTGGTGTATTTCCTATCCTGGAGGGTATGCAATTGTGGCTGGAGATTTAAACTCAAACTGTGGTGAAGTCTCATCCGTGTTTAAAGGTTCCACGTGTCGTATTGTTCACATGGGGATCTAATAAAACTTGAACAAGGTAAGAAGTGGAGAAATCCTATGGAGGACTGGGGACTGTGTATGTTAAATGATCATATGGAAGTTGACCACAACAATTACTATACCTGGCATAGCGGAACACACTACTTGATTATGTTTGTTTAAAACGTTTTTTGGAGACATGTATGAATTTCAACATAAGGGAAAGCAACTTAAGTGATCACATTCTATTGGTGGAACACTTGTGTATAGGCATGTTATAAATGCCATTTCATATCATATCATAGTGGGGACATTTTCCATTTGGGCAAAGGATACAGGAGGATGGTCTTTTGGTACTTTGGTTGTAAATAGTGGTGGTAATAGGCTTAATTGGAATGATGGCAACATTGCACATTTTAATGATAATATCAAATATACATGTATTAACACCATCATGGAGAAGAAATCTCAACTATATTCTATTGATTTGAATTTATAAAGCGTGCAGCGGCCTGTGGCACCAATGAGATGTTGATGTCTTTAACAGCATAATTAAACAATCAGTGCCACTTTTAAAAGGTTCAAATATTAGAACTACTGTTGTTAAACATCATCAGAGTTTGATAAGACTGTTCAGGAACAGAAAAATGTAGTAGAAAGAGGATTAGAGGGATTAGGCAGAGTGGGTTAGATCTTGTTATTATGGTTAGACTAATTAAGAGAAACAAAGGATGAACACTTGGATTAAAGCTTGTAGGCCAAGACTTGTGCAACAAGATGGGGAGACTATGTTAACCATTATTGGGAGGAAGTCTGAGGCGAATTTCTGCTCTAAAATAAAGGGGTCATAGACAAATCAGGTGGAGGTGCAGACAAACCCATTTTAGAAGAAGTGTGGGTGCATTACTTTTTGGAATTGTATGGGGAAAAATGATGTTTTTTTTGCTATCTGCACCAGTAGATAACTCAGACTGGATTATTGATTTTTACGAAGGAGGACATAGAAGGGCTAGTCAGACATGGGAGTAGCCTAAAAACGGGTGGTCCAAATCAGCTATCAAATATTATCTTTATACAAGCTCCTGGGCTCTGGGCAAGCATTTTATACATTTTGTTTAAAGATATTATAGGCAGACAGTATACCCCCAGGACTTGGAAGAATGCAGTGGTAATCCCTATTTATAATTTGGGAACTTCATTAATGCTGAGTAATTACCAGCCTATAACATTACTTAATGCAGAAAAACTAGAGAATTGGTCTAATGAAGTGTGGTTGCTTAATAAAGCACAAATGAAATTTTGGCAGAGCATCGGAACATACTGCCATGGCCTTCTTATGACGTGTTTACAGACAAAGGCCTGGGGTAAAATGCTTCTCCAATTTACATGGTAACTCTGGATCTTGGCACTGCTTTTGATTTAGTGGATTGGAAAATATTTTAGGCCAAATTATACAGGTGGGGTATTCCAAATGGACTCCTTAAAATTCTGATCTACCTCCATACTGAGACTTTGATTCAGGTCAGATTAAACAATTAGGGTAATATGTCAATGAAAATAGTTACTGCACCAGGATTGAGGCAAGGGTGCATTTTGGCCCCTTGCCTCTTTTACCTTTGTGTAGCGGATATTAGCGAAGATCTGGAAAAGGTGTCCTTGTCTCCCCAAAAATAGCTGGCATTAAGTTATCATGGCTAGCATATGCCGACAACCTTCTCCTTTTAGATTTGAGACCAACAGGCCTGCAGTGGCTGAATAATGCGTTTGCTCAGTTTATGCAGGATAATAAACTAAAGATGAATCCACTTAAAACCAAAGTGATGACATTCTTCCGTAAAAATAAGGAATGTAAATTCACTTGGTTTATTAATAAGGTTAGATTGGGGGTTACAGACAATATGGTATATTTGGTATTCCCGATTTCGGCACATCCAAGTATGGCTTTTCATAGAGAAATATTAAAAACAAAAGCTAGCATATTGGAGGCCCAGTTGGTGAAGATTGACAACAGATTTGGGAATTTCTCCTTGGTGCCAGTTTTTAAATTGTACAATGGGATGGTCCCAAAATTGAAAATTCGACTGGAGGTTTTTCCCAATTGGTTGCTAGAAGAACCAGATCATCCCGATGCCCTATTAAGGTGGAGGTTGATTTATTTTATACCAAAATGTGTTCCTTTAGTTGCCATTCTCCATGACTTGGGACTGAAAACTCTCCCTAGTAGGGGCGTGTGGAAAAAGCTGTCTCTGTATCGGAAAATATTGGGGCCAATTCATGGAACAAACGTGTGCCGAAAATCCATGCGCAAGCAGGCGCAAGGGAGCACAAGCGTGAGAAACGCAGCGCACGCGCACGCGTGCGATTCAAGGAAGACGCTGTGCGTGTTTCCCGCTGTCTGTGTGCCCAATCCAGCCATGGCGCACGCAGGCATACACGGCGTGCGCTACGCGCACAGCAAAAGCGCACATAGCGCGGCGCACACAACCAAAGTGGGCGTAACAGTGGGCGTAACACGCGGAATGGGGAACAACATGTGAAAAAGAAGGCGTAACTGGGGAAGTACTGCAGGGAACTACACGGAACGCCCACACGCACGCGAACAACCCGTATTCATGGATCCGAATACGGGAAACCCGCGCACGGCAAAAGACGTACACAAGCGTCAACGCGTCCGCCACACGAAGTCAGGCGGAAGCGTCCCCGCGCACAGTACAAAAGTGCGCGCAAACAACAAACACATATATACAGCTACGATGAATGCCCCATTTGTCGCAGCACTGATCGTGGGACACTGCAGGAGGAGGAGAATAGCAGGGGCACGCATTTTCGCACCATGGACAAGCCTTTTTGGGATGCCTGACGACCAGGTCTATGGCAGGTATAGGTTTCCACCCCACATCGTCCTAGACCTGGTCAGGGAGTGGGAAGATGACCTTACATCCCCCACCCTTTGCTCCCAAGCATTGAGCCCCTTGGAGAAGCTGCTCAATGTCCTGCATTTTTGGGCCACTGGGTCATTTCAGCGGACTACTGCCATAGTGGGGGGGGTCTCACAGGCCACGCAGTCACGCTGCCTACACCAGGTACTGGCAATCATGATAGCGCGCCCCTCAGTCCACAGGCACATATACATGCCCAGAACACCCGCAGAAAGGCAGGCCGTTGTCCTGGATTTTTTCAGGGTGGCACACTTCCCCAAAGTGCTCGGTGCCATAGATTGCACCCATGTGGCCCTACGTCCACCTAGGGCCACTGAGCACATTTACCGAAACTGCAAGCACTGGCATTCCATCAATGTACAGGTGGTATGCGATGCAAAGGGAATCATCACCTCTGTCTATGCAAACTACCCTGGCTCCACCCATGACAGTTTCATATACAGAATGTCCGCCCTGAGCCGGGCCCTGGAAGCTGGGTAGCATGGCGACACATGGCTCCTAGGTGAGTACAAATGCCCTTGCACATGCATGCAAGTCACACACAGACAAATACCCAAACCCTAATAATCTCAACTATTATCACCTCCCCAGGGGACAGTGCCTACCCTCTGAGCAACCACATGATGATGCCAATCCGGAACCCCACCACACCACCCCAGTTAAGATACAACGCCGTCCATATTGCAACCAGGGCCATAGTGGAGAGCACATTCGGAGTGCTCAAGTCACGTTTCCGCTCCCTTGACCGCTCTGGCCGGCAACTACTCTATGCACCACCAGTAGTGTGCAGGATCATTGTAGCAGCATGTGTCCTGCACAATGTTGCAACACGGCATGGTGGTGCCCCCACATCCCCAACCACAGGCACAGGCGCTGCCCATGGGAGGGGACAGGGCACGTGGCGAGGAAGCCCGGACCCAGCTTGTGGCCACATTTTTCACCTAAACTCCCACCCCTGCGGAGTGCACACAGGCCTGGCACATACCAGGTGACAATCGATGATGACAAAGAGACATTCAACTATCACAACCCTACCACCTTGAGATAGTTGCCATGGAAGTGCCACATCGTCTGCATCCCTAGCTACTTAAACACAAGCTATCCTGTGTGACCAAAAGGCACACATATGACATATGACATGATATGGCCTATACACAAGTATTTCAAGGTGCGATGAGGCAGGGAGGGGGGAACAAGGGAAGACAGACAACGGTACAACTAGGCCAGGTGTCATTAAGATTGTGCAAGTGCAGGGGTAGGGGGAAGGGAAAAGTGCAAGGGGAAGGGGAGGGGGGGTGCAGTACAGGGGAAGTAGACCAAAAAACAAATACACAGGTCAGCTGGTGGCAACTGCAAAGGTATGTGCAGACAAGTGCTGGGAAGGGGGGCTGTAGGGATAGAGAGACAGTACCGCAGTGCAGGGGTTGCCAGGGAGCCAGTGCAAGTGGAGAGTGGCTAGGCCAGGGACCGAGGTCGGTGAGAGTGGCCCAGTTGCAGATCCAGTGCAGTTCCAGTGAAGAATTCTGCAAGGGAGAGGCAGAGAGAAAGCAGAAGCAAAGAGGAAGGTCTTGAGGTGCTTCCCGAACCGGAGATGGTTCCCCTCAAGTTCAAGTGAGGCAGGAAGGCTGTTCCAGAGGGAGGGCCCTGCCACGGAGAGAGATCTACCCCCAGCTAGTTGCTCTGAGAAGCGGATGACCCTGACATGCAAGGTGTGCATCACACACACCTGCAAAACAGGCCATGGCCATCACTGTTATGTCAATCAAACCCTCCCAAACCACAACATGACATGGCAAGCAATACCCATACACCAACACAGTAACAATAAGGTACACATTGCCATGTCCAAAATGTGCAGTGGCATCAGACAATGATGCCTGACCAGGAATCAGATGAAATGACAGACCAACAACCTCCCACCCAAAATAAGTCATTTCCAAATGCATTACAAGAGTTGTAGACGTAACATAACAATGAATGCCTGTCTACATGCACATTGTGCATTGCAAAATCAACACTGCAGCTTCTGTGTGCTGTGTCCTACTCCTGCAACACACTGCTCAGCGCACAGCACAGTGAACAGCCATTGTGTGTGATGCACACCCTGAGCATCACATCTAAGCGACAGACCACATCAAACAGCAAATTAGGCATGTACAGGATCCATAATTGGTCACAGAACATGTGCTGCAGGGACACAGTGGGCACCAGAAGGCAAACAGTGTACACATGGATATGCAAGGGTGGGAGTACATGTACTGCATCAGAGTGCAAGTGTGTGGGTCTGCAAGGACATGCACTCAACATATGCATGTGCACTCATGTGACCATCAGTGTTCTCTACACATCACATGTGAACATTCACCATGTGTACAACCCAGCATGTCAAACCACAACTATTCCCTCGCACCTGAAAGGTAAACACAACACATGAACAGGCATTGATCAGCAGAATACAACATGTACATAGGATACCACAATTACAATGTCAGAGTTCCCATCACACTGCAGGGCAAGGCAACTATCAACAACAACACCCCCCTCCCTCACAAATGACCATGACCCACAGAACAACTGCACCTGGGTCATGGAGCCTTCAACCCTCAATTCCACCTGGCCACAGGATGACCTTTACCCTTCGTCACCATCTCCCACCTTGTGTGTAAAAAGGTGCCTGCACCCTCAGAATCCACACTCATTTCCAAAATCACAAAATCCAAGGCATAAAAACGAACCCGAACACCCTCCAGTAGATGACTTGATGTAGCAGTACCTCACAAAGGCCAAGTACTACCACAATTATGCAACAACCAAGGTAGCACAGTAAAACAATGCAACAACAGGATGTGAACCATGTGTGGTACATAACATAGGATGATGCACAATGAACGGATGGGTATTGTCACAGGTCCCGTGTACAGGCGCGGGAGTGTCACGAAACAACCACCCCCACCGTGTCCCGGGTGCCTGCAAGGTCAAACTCACACAGGCCCCTGAGACCCTGGTGGGGAAGGAGGTTCAGGGATATGCAGTCGGGACAGGTGTTGGCACACTGGATAACTGGAATGAGTGGCAGGAGAGGGGAGGAGGAATGACACATGAAAGTAGGGAATGCACGAAAATGTACTACCTGCATGAACACATACACAATCCAAACAAACTTGGACATCATTGTCATGGCCTTCTGTAGTCCAGGCTTAGGAGTGGTACGTACCAACCACCCCCTCTAGGGTTTTGGCGCCTGCAAGGTCGGGGCTTACACAGGCATCCACAACCCCAGCGGGGAAAGAGGGTTAGGGAACATTGCTTGGATAGGTACAGGAAGCAGGAACACCGGGTAGAGGGTACAGGGATCAAAATTGCATAGGATTCCGGGTGATTAGGGGGAAAAAACATACCAAATTGAATCACACATACATCCATGCATTAGTGCACCCCCCAGCAAGCCTATGCAGAGCAGTTTGAAAGAAAAACTACAAGACACTTAGCTCTGGTTTTGAGTGCTGGCCTCCTGCCTGCGCACTCTCAGGTCCGGTTACAGGAGCACTGCAATGCTGCAAAGAGAGCCACAGTCAACAACCTGTACGTGCCAATTACACAAAAGCACACCACCAAACATGCCCCATAGCAACAAACTACTCTACAAACAGACAATCTGGTGTAGATGCTTCGTACCCATATATAACATTATCCCTGTGACGGGTCATACACAGTCAATGCAGTAAGTCAGCCGCCGGTGGGTGCGTGGCAAATGGAACACCAATGTGTCACAATTCACACAACATGCAATGTTCCCTGGGTAAGCAGACAGACCCATATAGCAAGCCATGACTTCAGAGCAAGTTGCGTACCACCATGACCGAAACAAAGTTGGCAGTGCATGTATCAAAATGTACATGGAAATGAAATGCACTGCACCCGACTATGTCCCTTGCTGTATGTCCCTGTGAGCTGCCCCTTTCCATGTCTCGGAAGGCTACATGGTTGATACAAGTGCCTCAATGGACCTTGGTGTACCGGAGGGTATGTGCCACTGCCACTGCAGGTGTCCCAGACAACCTTACAATCAACAGCCATCAGTCCACCAACACATTTGAGCTAGATTGTGTGCTTCAACACCAATATTCGTCCAAGCTCACCCTCAGTACTGTGACTAAGCCTGCATGTGCAACTCGCCTGGTGCAAGCTTTGCTGTGTTGTGGCCCCCCTGTGCTGCTCACCTTGCCTGGAGTTCCTTGGAACAAGTCAGCAGTTCTAGGATGTAGGTCTGCAATCCCTGTGCCTCTGCTTGTGCACACATGTGCATGTGGACACCAACAAACATGTCCAGAATTCAGACGTCCAATGGGCCATGTCTGCTGGCAAAGGTGCTCTGGAGGCTCATCCCCCTGCAGAAAGGGCATGAAACACATGATTAATGCTTCAAAGTCATCTGTGTGTGTCTCTTCAGGCATCCCATTACTTGACCATGTCAGAGAGTCACATCATAAATCACACTATCAGTCCGTCTTTCACATCCAAAGTGTGGAACACTATCTACAGCATGAATTGCAACAAGCACGTGTACAGTAAAGATAAGAAACATACTACACAATGCATAGCAATTAATGTACACATTAATCATGAAACACCCCATCTAGCAAAAGCTGAACAGTGGACAATAACACCAAAATCATCCCCACTAGGGGTGTCAACACAAGTCACACAGCACCAGACATGCCACAGATATGACAGTCCAAAGCCCTTGTGTAAATGTTTGTGACACCGAACCATCCTTGCGAGCCCATGAATAAGGGAGGCAGGAGTGGCATATGTGAGTCAAGGACCCCAAGCAGCAAACACATACACAAGACAAGCTTGAAGGGCCCAGCTGGAACAAACAGTGGATGCCTTCAAAAGCCACAAAGCACCGCACCATCACATGAAAGCACAATAGACAAGCAATTTTAAACTATATTAACTATTAACTAATTACACTAACTATGGAAAACCTACATTACCTAATTAAACTAACTATCAAACAGAAACTTAACTAACTAAACTGAAAGAAAAATCAAAAATGGCCACATACGACCCGGGGGGGAGGGGAGGCACCCAGGAGGGGGGAGGTACAGGGTGCTGCTCAACATCCACATGCGATGATGCTGAGCCAAATAAAAAACCTCCATGGGCTCAACGCCTGCACAGCCCGACCTATGTGGGAGATAGATGGTCGTCCGAGTCTGGCTCATCCTGGAAAGGAGGACGTGGCACAGTAGCCTGGCCACGCCTAGCCGCAGCTTGCCCCTCGTCGGCAGCAAGTCTGCCGGAAGGGTGAGCCTGGTTCTGTGTGGCGATGTGACGTAGGTCTGCATGCAGAACCTCACGTGATACACGTGCTTCCTCTTGCAAGGTAGCACGTGTAACACAGAGTTCCTCCTGCAAGGCCTGGCTGGACAACCGCTGCACCTCCCTGCAAGCCTGTAGCTCAGCCGAGATGGTACGCTCAAGCTGTGCAAACCTCTCCTCTGCCTGCTGCCTCTGGGACATCATAAGGACACCCAGAGTGGAACTGAGGGAAGCATACTCCTCCCTCAGGGCATCCATGTGAGCCTCTGCGTGAGCAGCAATTGCTTGACGCAGAGACGACATTTCAGCCTGGCGTGCCCTGTCTGAGGCCGCCATGCCCAGCCTGAACGAGCGGGCCGTGGACCGTGCCGCCTGGTGCTGGAGAAGCACCTGCCTAGCAGGGGGGAGCACAGATCGGGCCACACGCTCCATGCTCTCAGCGATGTTGTCCATTGCTGCCCCCTGCCGTTCTGAATTGGCAGTCATGTCTTGCTCCCACTCAGTGTACAGCGGTTGCGCGCGGCGACCGCGTTGCCGGGCTTGACCCCTGCGGGACCCAAGGTGTCTTTTGGGTCAAAATATAGATTGTGTGTAATTTGACAGGGGTGGGTTCTCTGTACCATAAACAGACCTCATCATGATGACACTTCATTTCATTCCCCCAATCAAGGGGAAGAGAATGAAGTGGCCAATGACAAGTGGAGAGGGGTAGGGCCTAGGAAGCTAGCCTTTCCACCCATTTTCAAAACACATAAAAGCAGACAGTCAGGACAGATAGGGACATTCAATTCCATTTGCTACGGAGCATGCTGCCGGACCATACAACATCCAGAGATCCAGACTTCAAATCCATCAATCTCCAGAATCCAGAGAGGCTAGACCAGCAGAGCAGAGCTGACCCAGACCACTGTTAGCAGAACCAGAGAGCTGACCCAGATCACTGTGAAGTGCCGAGACCAGACCAGAGTCCAGTCTAAAACCTGACCAGATCCGTGGCGAGGCCCATTCTATTTCTAAATATATTGTGAGTACCTAGCAGAACTGTGCAGAACCAATCTCTTAGTTAAAATAATATAATTAAATCTATTTTAATCTAAGTATAACTGCCTCCTAACTGTCACCTGTCATTTGCAAAGCTGTCACCTGTCATTTCTAGTTGCTAGCTGTCACTTGTCACTTTGAACTTTAAAATTTCAAATCTGAAAAACCACCTTTACCATATCACTCATATCTCTATGACCGTTTGTCTTAGAGACTTGCAGTAACTTTCCTCTGAAAGCTGGGAATCTTGGCTTTTCAACGAACCTAGAACCACATTCCTATTCCATACACTTTTGCCGCAATCGCGAAAAACGCACTCGCGAATTTACCGCGATTTGCAAATTTCTCCACGTGTGAAAACCGCAGCTTCATTGCTTTCCTTGCTAAAAAATTCGTTTGCCTCTTAAGAACCATCCCTGAATCATTGCTAGAGTGAGCCTGGACTAATATTAACTTAATACCACTCACCCTGAACCTTTAGAGGGAATTAAAAGCATTTTAGCATATTTTTCACTTCATTGCCAGCACATATAAAAGCATTTTGGGCCTGTGTTTCAAACTTCTGTAGTCTGAGCTTGCTGGGGTGAACTGAATTACACTTGATTGCATTTCTGAGAACTGTGTGCTTTCCTTCCATTTCCTTGCATTGCATAAAAGGGGGAGTGGATTGCCAGAGAACAGTGATTACATTGTTTTGTTGAAATCATATTGAGTATTTTCTCTATTGCATTTTCATTCAACATTACCTCCATCTGAACTTATATAAGCATTCTCTACCACCTTATTCTTCTGTTCCTATTCACAAGTGTGCTAGTGCCAGACTATCCATTATTGATTACTGCTCAGATTCAGTGTGATATTCAATTATTAATTTATTATAAAGAGTGATATATATATATATTGTTTAAATTATCAAATAAACCTTAAAACTTGCAAAACAGAACTACTTCTTGGCTCAGTGGGGTCAGGGGGATTCCAAGAGAGGGGTGTTATATAGGGGTAGTCATCCAGAACGCATGAACTGGACATAAAGAAATATCAATAAGGGTTTCCATTCAGTATCCCAGACTAGGCATTGACTTAGCTGTAGTGTTGAATTGAATCCTCTTACAAATTGGGGGCTCGAGCGGGACGTTTGGGTTAGATCTATCACTCGTGCAGATTAATACAGCGTGCCAGCTAACCAGATACACATATCCGGTCGGATCACCACGCTTTGTTACGCTGTAAAGCACTCCTCAAAGGAACGCTCTAAGGAAAAGGTCTGTTTTGCAAAAATAAAATACAAACTTCTGTAAGTCAGGAAGGAACTCAAATCTCTAGAATGACGACCTTAGTAGACATGAAAATAGCCAGAGAGCACTTCTTACATAAGTTATTTGTGAGAGGTGAGTGGAATCACCAGACGGTCTGGTTGCAAGCAATCGCACCCCAGATCACGGAAACAGGGTCGGATAAATGGAGAGACCAGGGTCCCTTACATGTGTCCCTGAGTGAACTATATATGTCCTCTAAGGCCAAGGATGAGCACAACAAGATTGCCAGGGTAGCGGCATATTTATATTTACATATGGGAGCCATACAGGACAAATGTGCTGAAGGCCAGGATCTGGCGAGTAGGCAACTGCTGGCATTACAGAAGGCCCAATCTGATCTGGACTCTTCTGAGCAGAGGCTGCAGAGGAGCCAGGAGTCAGAAAATGATAGTAGGCAGTATATCATTAAAATAAAAGAGGACATGGATATACTGCAACAGGAAAAGGCTGACCAGGATACTAGATTTCTGGCCCTGCAGAGGAGCACCAAGACAGTTTGGCCTCCTTACTGCAGAGCCAGAAAAAGCTGGAGCAACAATTAGACTTTAACAGGGCATGCACGGAGCAGGTAGCCACCCTGCAAAGTCATCTAGATAGAGTGAAGGCAGAGTTTGATGAAGAACGCCAGAAAGCTGGTGCCTTTCAAAGGCAAAGGGACGACCTGGCGGCACAAATGCAGGCTCTTAGCCAGGAAAGAGACGCCTTAGGCCAGGAAGTCTGCCATTTAAAAAGAAAAACAGAAGAAAATCACTTGGCCCTCCAGGGGCTGGGTGACCTCGAAAAAGAACACCAGAACTTGTTAGAACCGACCAGGAGGGTGGAGGATGCTCTGGCAAGAAAGGAGCAGGCCAATAGGGACACAGCTCAGGAGTTAACCCTCCTGCAGCAAAGACTGGCCCAGTGCTCCAGGACCAATCAGGAAACGCAGAGAGAGAATGAGGCTCTCTGCCAGCACAATGATAGGCTCCAACAACAGGTAGCGAGGCAGGAGAGACTGATAGAGTCTAGTAAGGCCTTAACTGAGGAACTGAAGGCGCAGGCTCTTGCATTGCAACAGGGAGCAGGGGCGGATAGAGATGAGGTTCGCTGGGAAAGAGAAACTCCTGAGCATAACCCCAGGAGCCCTATTACCAGAGGCCTTTATCTCTCTCAGTCCCTGGACTCTGCCACCCCCATGTCCCCTGGCGCACATGAGCACAGGGCCACAGGGATGGCAGATTACTATCCAGCCAGAAGCATGGGGCTCATAGGCCAGTACCACCCAGGAATGGAGGGGCGGGCATCCGGGTATGGGCACCCAAGCACAGTGCAATTTGATGGGGAACCCCAGGAGAGTAGGGCATCCTGAAAACCTCTGCCCATTTAGGTCAGTGGGGGGGTACCCATCAAATCCTGGCAGCAAGGAGGGATCTGAAGACTCCTCTGAGCGGTACAGGACACAGGAGACCAGGTCCCCACATTCTGCCAGCCGTTCCCAGGCTCGCAGAATCCGGGAAAACCTGGAAGAACAGACGGGAACCTCTGGGAGCAGTGCCTCTGAGTCAGAAGATGAATGGACCAGGGTTTCCCGGACCAAAAGGGCCAATAAGACAAAAAGGGCCTTGCTTAAGGACCCCTTAAAGCAGATTAAGGCAATCAGGAGCGTCATCACGCCTTATCATAAGAACGCCAAGTATTCTGTTTGGGAGCACTTAGAGTTGTTTGAGCAAATGATGGAGACTTTCCATTTGAAGGACAGCCAAAGCTGCATTCAATATGTAAAGTTGACCTTCTCCCCGGAATACTCCAGTTTCTTTGCGGGGCTGGAGGACCAAAATCATTTAAGATGGTCCGCCTATAAGGCGGCCATCTTGAAACATTTTCTACTCATAGAAATCCTCAAGAGGCTCGCAAGGCAGCCTACAATGTGGGGAGGATCAGGCCCCACAAGAGTTTGTGCAGGAGTTAAAGCGTGCTTTTGCACAGACCACAAGAAGGGTGCGCACGGATAGCAGAGAATGTATTAATACATTTTTTTCCATGCCTTGCCCAAATACATAATGACCCAGCTCGTGAGGGATTTTCATGAGAAAAGATCTTTAGACTGGGTCATTGAACAGGCGACCCAGATCTATGAGGTGCAGAAGCCAATAGAAAATAAAAATAATGCGCCCAAAAACCCCAAAGCCAACAACACCCCTGCTGCTGCCAAGGTGGCAGAGGTAAAGGTCACCCCCATTTTAGAGTTGGAGATGGGGGGGCCTAAAAACCCACCTGCACCTAATAATGCTAGGCCCAGAAGGCCCTCGGGCCAGTCACAGACAGGGAGCCAGGGAGGCAGCCCCACAAATGGGGTCCCTCGCTCTCCTGATTATGTAAGCCCCCGTTACAAGGGAAACAGACCCATCCTGGGTTATGTGTGGACTCCTCCAGCCCAAGGGGGGGATCCAGCCAAGCACCTAACCCAGAGAACTTCCCTCCCAACTTCTCACAGGAGGGCAGAAATTCTCCAAATCCTGGGCAGAACTTTTTCCCCAGGTATCAACCCAACTTCCAGCCCCAAAATCATCCATCCTTCTTTCCCCAATTCCCTGAGCCCAGACAACCTAATCCGGGAGAGGGGAGGCCAAGGGTGGAGGGGTACCAAAATCTTCCCAACCAGGGGTACTACCAAAGAAGGGATAGCTACCCTTCCAGGGATCAGCCCAGGGTAGAAAACAGGCCCCCGTATCAGCCTGAGCGGGTTTCCCAGTTAGAGCGCCAGGTTCAAAACATGGCGCGGGATCTGGGTCACATACTGAGGGCTCAGCAGAACCCTCAGATCGGCATGCCGGCGCAGAACGCACCCAACTCTGGACCTGGTGCTCCAGAACAATGACGGGGGCAGCACCCCGATAACTCACCGGTTCCCAGGGAGGAGGCACAAAGGGAAGGGGGGTGTAAATCCTTGGAGGAAGCTTCCTTCCTCACTTGTAAACAGCCCCTGGGAACCCAGGAACCGGAAACAAAATCTCTTGCCCCTGAAAGTCTGCCTCCTAAGGAGCAGAGGGGGGGTAGGAGAAACAAAAGACCCAAACAGACTCAGTTTGAGGAGGAGGTACAGATCTTCCAATTTGAGGGAGAGGGATCCTCAGAGGATCCTGGGAAAAGGATCTTCTCCTTCAGAGAGGGGGGAACTCCTCCCAAAGAAAAATGGGTCCCTAGGGATGCAAATCCAGACTGGGGAGATGGGGAGACTGAGCTACCGCCGCCCACCATCTCATCCCAGAACCAACAGCAAGAAAATCCCCTGGTTCAAACCCATCCTGATGACTGCCTCCAAAAAGGGGGGGGCGGCCCAGAACCGGAGCCAGGGGAACCCACAATGGCTCTGATCTCCAGTTGCCAACTTTTTCTTTCAGATTCCCAAGGCTCTCCACAGAATTCTGCCCAAATCTCTTCGCTAGCGATGTCCAAAACTAGAAAGTTAGCCCACCAGTTGTCCAAAAATGTGCATTATCTGTGCCCCCTTGAGGAGAAGGAGGGAAGATACTATGCCCCGGTACAAGTACAGGGGCAGGGTACAATTTTGGCACTGGTGGACACTGGATCTCAAGCTACCCTTCTGTCCAGAAGGGCCTTTGACGAACTGAATGCAGGAAGGGGAGAGAATTACCAAATTCCTCTCACCTCTCTTCCTGGACAACTGCAGAACTTTGACGGGAAGGAAATTCCCGTTGAGGGGACTGCAGACTTGGACATTAAGATCGGGCGACACAAGGTGAAACACCCGGTCATAGTAGTGACTCCAGAGGGCACCCCTTGTTTACTGGGGAATGACCTCCTGAGGAGGTTATCACCCTTAATAGATTGCGTAAACAAGGTCCTCTGGACCCAGACTAGCCGACCAATAAAATTAAAACAGAGTAGAATTTCACTTCCAGAATAGCCAAATTCCAGACGTGACAGTAATAGCAGTAGGACAACAGACTGGTGATGGAGGGTCCTCTCTATTTCTGAAAATCAACCTTCCTTCCAGTCTAAAGTGGTACTCCACGCTGGAAGGAAACACTCTGAGATTCTATACTAATCCACAATCAGAAACTCCCACTCCTATAGTCCAGAAAGATGTGAAATCAGCTCAGAGCCTGGCTGATATTCAGCAAATTGGAGAGCAGTTGTTCATCCCTGTTCAGTTAAATGATGGGAAGGACTCTGTTCTCGCTCGAGTGTGTGTGAACAACGGTAAGAGCTTCATCAGCGAAGCCATGTTCCGCCAACTCCCAAAAGATCCAGCCATTCCCACATTCAAACTGATAGACAAATGGGAAATGGACCTGGAAGCACCTAATTCCAAACATCTCCTGCCAAGCAGGTGTATGCTCAAAATCTCCATTGGCAACAAGAGCATAGTCCACAATTGTTGGGTCGTGCGAGACGTCACTGCCGCTTTTTACTTAGGCAGTGACATTCTCAATCGCTTTGCCGTTAGTTTGGACCTAATAAACTTCAATGCTTGGTCCCGATTAGCGGATAATCCCATGGGCTTTGATGATCCAGAAAAAGCATTTAGGTCAGCTCAATTGCTACCTTATGCAGTTGAAATTCAGATCAAAGAGGAAGTCACCATCCCAGAAAGGATCCGACAATTCTCCCTGGAAGTGAAAGCTAAAAGAGGACAACATTTGAAAAACCCTGATGCTTACATACATCTAAACGCTTCTCTCCAACAGCAAGGGTTGGGGGTAAACCCAACTCCATTAGTCAACATAGAACATGACACCATTCTAATAGAGGTGGATAACAGCGACTTAAAGAGTATTACTCTAGCTGCAGGCACCATTATTGGAATGGCGGTTGATGACCGACATTTTTCCATAGATTTAGGTAATGAACTGTTAGGGCCAATCCCCAAGGACTGCTTTGACAGTGACAGAGATGACAATACAACACCAGACAGGATTTTTACCCGGCATGGGGGGGAACTTCCTGGTGTACACTTCTTGCCCTTATGGTAAGGAAGATGTGACTTGTGACTTCAGGAGGGATGAGGTGATTTTCCAAGTCCATGAGGGCTGCCTTTCCCACCTGAAGCCCCCAGTCCAAATCAGCACTCTGACCAGGGACTTCTCCACCCAGCTGGAGGAGGCCGCTGAGATAGCCAAACGAGAAATCTTTCCAGGCTTCAGGCAGATGGTGGAAGAGAGAGTCAACCTAGCTGATGCCTGTGTGACTATGGAACAAAAGCAAAAGTTGAAACAAGTTTTCTTGGATTTCCAAGATCTCTTTGCAGTAGACTCATATGACTGTGGCCGCACCGACATCCACACAACAACAATCCCCACGGACCCTGGCATGACTCCAGTGTTTGTGAAGCAATATCGTTTGCCTCTCGCATCCATGGAGTCCCTTACTGAAATAATTAAGAACCTTGAGTCCCGGGGAATAATCCGTCCAGTTCACAGCACCTTCAATAATCCGGTGCTGGGAATATTGAAGCCAAACGGCCAGTGGAGACTCTGCGCCGACCTCAGGGAGCTCAACAAACGGGTCTATACTTCCCGATGGCCTCTGCCCTACATTGACCAAGGGCTGGCCCAGATCCAGGGGTCACAGGTATTCACTGCAATAGACCTGACCAATGGATACTGGACCGTGCCGGTCAGTAGGGAGGACCAATACAAGCTGGCTTTTACCTTTGGGGGCCAGCAGTACACATGGACCCGGACTCCCTTCGGATACCTTAACTCCGGTAACGAGTTCAATATTTTCCTACATAAGGCCATGCCCGACCTGGGTGCGAGGGGTAACCTGGCTTATGTAGATGATGTCCTCATCAAAAGTTCATCTGTGGAGGAACACATAGCGGAGATCCGTTATGTTCTGACGCAGTTGAGGGCCGCCGGAGCAAAACTCTCCTTTCAGAAAGCACAGTGGTGTAGAACCCGTGTTAATTTCTTGGGGCATGAGATTACTCCTCAGGGTCTCTGTCCCCAGGAAAAGAAAGTGGAAGCACTTCAGAAACTGAAAGACCCCACAACTCTGCGGGAACTAAGGAGCCTCCTTGGACTGACTAATTACAGCAGAAAGTTCATTGAGGGCTACGCAGAGATCAGCAGACCCCTGATTCATCTCCTGAAGGGGGGGTCAAGTGGGAATGGGGTCCAGAACAAGCCGAGGCAGTAAAACAACTCAAAAGAAGCCTCTCACAAGCGCCTTGCCTAGCTTACCCTGTCAGAAACAAGGAGTTCTTCCTGGAGACGGGGTTCTCTAATACGTGCTTGACAGCAGTATTATACCAAAAGCATGACAAGGTCAATAAAGTAATCTCCTATGTGAGCAAAACTTTATCCTCTGTGGAGGAAAAATTCAACGATTGTGAGAAGGCACTCCTGGCAACGGTGTGGGCATTGAAGAATTACCCCCGTTTATCCAGGGGGAACACATCATAGTGGAGACTCCACACCAGCCTCTGCAATATCACCAAAGTGATAGAATCCGGGCCGGAAATGTGAGTAATTCCCGAATTAATTCCTGGATTCTGTCAATGCAAGGCTTTCCTGTGGAGGTCAGATATGGCCAAAACAAGAAGAGTCCCCTCGCGCAAGGTCTGTCTGACTTGCATGATTGTGCCAGAGAAAACTGTCTCGAGGACGAAAGTCTAAAAATAAAGGACAACATGGAGGCATACCTTAATTCCCCCCACAAAGTCTTTGAAGAAGACAAGTGTGAGGGAATGCCCACTGTGTATGTGGATGGATGCTCATACCAAGTTGACAACGACGGGGAGAAAGAACTGGTGGCTGGCGGTGGGAATGCATGGGTGAAGGAGTTCCCAGAACCCTCCGCTGGATACAAAATTGGTCCCCGAAGTAGTCAGGTGGCAGAATTGATGGCTGTGCATCAGGCCATCCTCACTGCTGTCCAGCATCAACTCCACGAACTGGTCATAATCACAGATTCGGATTATGTACGGAACGGGTTCGTGGAGCACCTGGTTAATTGGAAAGCCAGAGGCATGTTATGTGCTAACAACAAACCCTTGAAACATGGGAAGTTGATCCAAAACATTGATGATCTGGTCACCTCGAATGAGATGACCATCTATTGGAAAAAGATCAAGGGTCATTCCAAAGTAGAGGGACCAGACAAAACTGGAAATGACTTAGCTGATCAGCTGGCCAAGACCGGGGCCATCCAAGGGGATCTAATTGAGATTGAGTCCCTGTTGGGGAAAATCCAGGTCACTGCTATCACTAGGTCCCAGACAAATGCTCACAACGACCTTTCAATTGCCCAATGGAGCAAGGAGAACCCTGATGCTGATTTGATTACCGCTCAGAAGGGGGATCCAATAATTGGTAAATTTTACCAGCACCTTGAGGACCCTGAGAACTTTCCCCTGACGGATACCGATTATATTGTGAAAGAGGACCTAAAAGTGTTGATGAAATGTCCAAAAATGTTCCGGATCCAAGACGGTTTGTTGGTAAGGAAATCTAAAGCTGGCCACGATCAGTGGGTGGTTCCTACCTCATTCCGAAGCCTGATGTTAAGTCACACCCATGATGCGGCCACCGCCGGTCATAGGGGGTTTCAAACAACATTGGAAATCTTAAGAGAGGTTGCATACTGGCCACACATGTGGCAGGACCTCGACCAATACTTGAAGGGTTGTCTTGTGTGTGCACAATTTCAGCCATCATCCCTCACGCACCGTGCGCCTCTCCAAAAGAGGGGGATGACACTGCCATGGTCAGATTTACAAATCGACTTTGTAGGCCCCGTGATTCGCTCTGCTAGGGGGAATAAGTACATGTTGACAATGACATGCTTGTTTACCAAGTGGGTGGAATGTCTCCCAGCCCCAAATTGCAAGGCAGAAACCGCAGCTGCCCTGATGATTAACCACATCTTTTCCCGTTTTGGTCTACCTCAACGGATTGAGTCAGACAGGGGTAGCCACTTCACCAGTGAAGTGATGACAAAGATGTGGGAGATACTGGGGGTCAAAAGGAAGTTGCATATTGCTTACCGGCCAGCTTCTTCTGGGGCAGTAGAGAGATATAACCGAACCATTGTGAGCATATTAAAGAAGTTTGTCGCAGATTCTGGGACAAGTTGGGATATCCGATTACCTCTGGTCCTAATGGCCATCAGATCTACCCCTTCATCTGCAACCAAAATGTCACCATTTGAGTTGATGACTGGGCGCAAGATGGTGCTTCCTCAGCATTTGCTCTATAGGACCCAAGAGCAGACACTGATAAATGCCTCCACAACTCATGAGTATGTGGAGAATTTAAGGAAACACCTTCAGCATGCTTTTGCTTATGCTCAGCGGAATCTAGAAAGATCAGCTGATAGCATGAAGACCCACTATGACCTGAAGACTTCCAGGAAGGAATATCAGGTGGGGGACCGGGTCTATCTATACAATTTTCAAAGGAACCAGGCCAAACAGTGAAAATTTTTGCCTACATGGAAGAGACCCTTTGAGATTATAGACAAAATCTCCCCTGTGGCCTACAAGATCCGCATCCCCAAAGGCGGTTTGGCAGAGGGGGAAGACAAGTGGGTCCACATAAACCAGTTGAAGTGTTGCCATCCCAGGCACACTCTGCAACAACTGGAGGAATCCTCTGGAATCCTAGAGGGTACTGTCTCAGATTAATTCAGTTCTAACTTAAAATATCCTACATATCGCCTATCAAATTCTGAGTTTCTCAATGTGGGTGTTTTCGTTTTTGAATGCAAAAAGAAATGTGCATGTCCATATGTTTTGACTATAAATTGATATGCCACCCCACTATATCAATGGTGGGGGAAAAATGTCTATGAATAGGTATTGCCGCTCTTCCTTTGTCGTCCTAGGAGAAAGAAAACCTGGAGACGGGCCAAGGGGGACGATCCGGAGACCGGGAGCAGAGACGCAAGGGGCCCAGTGTACCGCCCAATACTCCCATCAGGACCGGCGAGGAGAACCGATCGATCCGACCGGATAGAGGAAAAGATGCTGAACTGTGCCATCTATTGGAAGAAGATGAGGAAACATCCCAGGTCTTGCGAGTCCCATCAGTGAAACAGAATGGCCATCGCAAGAGGGGGGCTTGTGGGATGTTTTTATCCACGCATCCAAGCCCTACCTCAAAACTGTGCAGTACTGACATGGAAAACATCATGATGGCCAGAGATTCCCAGAAAATGCCCAGGGAAAGGCATGTAGAATAGGCCGCCACCCTTTTTGCCGATGTTATGGGCACAGAAGGGCACTGCCTAAAACCACCATTGGACTACCCACACAGTAGCCTGAAACCATTGGGAATGGCAATGCTGATTGCCAAAAGCAACCTAGAATTGTGGGGAATTCATTTTCTTAAATCCCAAAAATGGGTGCATTACCAGTACTCACCACTATCAGAAAGCCGGCGGTTTAAAACAACACCAGACTTTTTTCTCTTTTTGTGTAAAACTGAATAAATGAACCCAAAGCAGGCCAAAGAAAGACTTACTGAGAGGTGGATCCAATGTAAAGTTATATTCTGAAGTGACTTGAAGGTTTATAACAAGACTGGCTGAGCTGTGGATTTCAGCAGTTTAAGTAAATTTGGACTGAAAGACACTAAAAACCTAAATGTTTAAAAGAAATGAGTGACCTACTTTTGAGTGTCACATAGGTTGCAATTGTGTAAATGTCATAGTTTTAAACTTAGAATCAGAATTCTAGCTGCATATGTAAAAATGGTTTGTTTTATTTGAATGCAGAAAACTGGGTAACTAAAAGTGACATTAGCTGGGGCCTGGCTTAAGGAACTGAATTCTGCCCACCAGCTACCCCCGACAGGAGTTGAGACTTGCACAACTGCTGTGTTCCCAGGCCTAGCTGCCTTTTTGATGCTCCCACCAAAAGGGATCTGACACTTCTCTGATTGAATTATCAAGGGACTGCTAGAGACTAAACATAGGACCCAGGCAGAGGGTTTATTGAAGTGGCCATAAATGGCTTCCTCTTGAACAAAGGGCCTTCCAGGGCCCAGGCAAATGTTTTATTATGGGAGTCGTAAATGTGGTTTCCTCCTGGAAGGAAAGGGGAGGAGCACTGCATGTGAGAGCAAGCTGGCTTGGCAGAAACTGGGAGGGGGAGAAACTGGAGACAGAGGCTGAGCTTGAAGAAAGTGGAAAGTCTGGTTTCTGTACCATGTGACCTGAAAAGACACACCCCTGTAGCCAGAATATGGTTTTAGAAAAAGATGAATAACTCATAGTACGGACTTGTCATAATTATTTAAATGATACCATAATTCTTGTGATTTTTCTGCCCACATTTTAAGAGGTTTTTAGAACCAGTGGCATGATCTGGGGGCAAACTAGCAGTTAAGAGGGTATTACTTAAAATGTATGCATGTTAAAAATCTGATACTTCATCAATTAATGCCTGCATGCCTTGCACACATTTGGGTAAATTTGAGTAAGAATCTGATATTGGTAACCTGACCAAAAAGTGCAAGATTTGGACAGGGTATACCTCCTGTGATATGTAATGGGTGCATGTAATTTTAAACAAATGTGTACCTGTGCAAATATGTCTTTTGGGTCAAAATATAGATTGTGTGTAATTTGACAGGGGTGGGTTCTCTGTACCATAAACAGACCTCATCATGATGACACTTCATTTCATTCCCCCAATCAAGGGGAAGAGAATGAAGTGGCCAATGACAAGTGGAGAGGGGTAGGGCCTAGGAAGCTAGCCTTTCCACCCATTTTCAAAACACATAAAAGCAGACAGTCAGGACAGATAGGGACATTCAATTCCATTTGCTACGGAGCATGCTGCCGGACCATACAACATCCAGAGATCCAGACTTCAAATCCATCAATCTCCAGAATCCAGAGAGGCTAGACCAGCAGAGCAGAGCTGACCCAGACCACTGTTAGCAGAACCAGAGAGCTGACCCAGATCACTGTGAAGTGCCGAGACCAGACCAGAGTCCAGTCTAAAACCTGACCAGATCCGTGGCGAGGCCCATTCTATTTCTAAATATATTGTGAGTACCTAGCAGAACTGTGCAGAACCAATCTCTTAGTTAAAATAATATAATTAAATCTATTTTAATCTAAGTATAACTGCCTCCTAACTGTCACCTGTCATTTGCAAAGCTGTCACCTGTCATTTCTAGTTGCTAGCTGTCACTTGTCACTTTGAACTTTAAAATTTCAAATCTGAAAAACCACCTTTACCATATCACTCATATCTCTATGACCGTTTGTCTTAGAGACTTGCAGTAACTTTCCTCTGAAAGCTGGGAATCTTGGCTTTTCAACGAACCTAGAACCACATTCCTATTCCATACACTTTTGCCGCAATCGCGAAAAACGCACTCGCGAATTTACCGCGATTTGCAAATTTCTCCACGTGTGAAAACCGCAGCTTCATTGCTTTCCTTGCTAAAAAATTCGTTTGCCTCTTAAGAACCATCCCTGAATCATTGCTAGAGTGAGCCTGGACTAATATTAACTTAATACCACTCACCCTGAACCTTTAGAGGGAATTAAAAGCATTTTAGCATATTTTTCACTTCATTGCCAGCACATATAAAAGCATTTTGGGCCTGTGTTTCAAACTTCTGTAGTCTGAGCTTGCTGGGGTGAACTGAATTACACTTGATTGCATTTCTGAGAACTGTGTGCTTTCCTTCCATTTCCTTGCATTGCATAAAAGGGGGAGTGGATTGCCAGAGAACAGTGATTACATTGTTTTGTTGAAATCATATTGAGTATTTTCTCTATTGCATTTTCATTCAACATTACCTCCATCTGAACTTATATAAGCATTCTCTACCACCTTATTCTTCTGTTCCTATTCACAAGTGTGCTAGTGCCAGACTATCCATTATTGATTACTGCTCAGATTCAGTGTGATATTCAATTATTAATTTATTATAAAGAGTGATATATATATATATTGTTTAAATTATCAAATAAACCTTAAAACTTGCAAAACAGAACTACTTCTTGGCTCAGTGGGGTCAGGGGGATTCCAAGAGAGGGGTGTTATATAGGGGTAGTCATCCAGAACGCATGAACTGGACATAAAGAAATATCAATAAGGGTTTCCATTCAGTATCCCAGACTAGGCATTGACTTAGCTGTAGTGTTGAATTGAATCCTCTTACAAATTGGGGGCTCGAGCGGGACGTTTGGGTTAGATCTATCACTCGTGCAGATTAATACAGCGTGCCAGCTAACCAGATACACATATCCGGTCGGATCACCACGCTTTGTTACGCTGTAAAGCACTCCTCAAAGGAACGCTCTAAGGAAAAGGTCTGTTTTGCAAAAATAAAATACAAACTTCTGTAAGTCAGGAAGGAACTCAAATCTCTAGAATGACGACCTTAGTAGACATGAAAATAGCCAGAGAGCACTTCTTACATAAGTTATTTGTGAGAGGTGAGTGGAATCACCAGACGGTCTGGTTGCAAGCAATCGCACCCCAGATCACGGAAACAGGGTCGGATAAATGGAGAGACCAGGGTCCCTTACATGTGTCCCTGAGTGAACTATATATGTCCTCTAAGGCCAAGGATGAGCACAACAAGATTGCCAGGGTAGCGGCATATTTATATTTACATATGGGAGCCATACAGGACAAATGTGCTGAAGGCCAGGATCTGGCGAGTAGGCAACTGCTGGCATTACAGAAGGCCCAATCTGATCTGGACTCTTCTGAGCAGAGGCTGCAGAGGAGCCAGGAGTCAGAAAATGATAGTAGGCAGTATATCATTAAAATAAAAGAGGACATGGATATACTGCAACAGGAAAAGGCTGACCAGGATACTAGATTTCTGGCCCTGCAGAGGAGCACCAAGACAGTTTGGCCTCCTTACTGCAGAGCCAGAAAAAGCTGGAGCAACAATTAGACTTTAACAGGGCATGCACGGAGCAGGTAGCCACCCTGCAAAGTCATCTAGATAGAGTGAAGGCAGAGTTTGATGAAGAACGCCAGAAAGCTGGTGCCTTTCAAAGGCAAAGGGACGACCTGGCGGCACAAATGCAGGCTCTTAGCCAGGAAAGAGACGCCTTAGGCCAGGAAGTCTGCCATTTAAAAAGAAAAACAGAAGAAAATCACTTGGCCCTCCAGGGGCTGGGTGACCTCGAAAAAGAACACCAGAACTTGTTAGAACCGACCAGGAGGGTGGAGGATGCTCTGGCAAGAAAGGAGCAGGCCAATAGGGACACAGCTCAGGAGTTAACCCTCCTGCAGCAAAGACTGGCCCAGTGCTCCAGGACCAATCAGGAAACGCAGAGAGAGAATGAGGCTCTCTGCCAGCACAATGATAGGCTCCAACAACAGGTAGCGAGGCAGGAGAGACTGATAGAGTCTAGTAAGGCCTTAACTGAGGAACTGAAGGCGCAGGCTCTTGCATTGCAACAGGGAGCAGGGGCGGATAGAGATGAGGTTCGCTGGGAAAGAGAAACTCCTGAGCATAACCCCAGGAGCCCTATTACCAGAGGCCTTTATCTCTCTCAGTCCCTGGACTCTGCCACCCCCATGTCCCCTGGCGCACATGAGCACAGGGCCACAGGGATGGCAGATTACTATCCAGCCAGAAGCATGGGGCTCATAGGCCAGTACCACCCAGGAATGGAGGGGCGGGCATCCGGGTATGGGCACCCAAGCACAGTGCAATTTGATGGGGAACCCCAGGAGAGTAGGGCATCCTGAAAACCTCTGCCCATTTAGGTCAGTGGGGGGGTACCCATCAAATCCTGGCAGCAAGGAGGGATCTGAAGACTCCTCTGAGCGGTACAGGACACAGGAGACCAGGTCCCCACATTCTGCCAGCCGTTCCCAGGCTCGCAGAATCCGGGAAAACCTGGAAGAACAGACGGGAACCTCTGGGAGCAGTGCCTCTGAGTCAGAAGATGAATGGACCAGGGTTTCCCGGACCAAAAGGGCCAATAAGACAAAAAGGGCCTTGCTTAAGGACCCCTTAAAGCAGATTAAGGCAATCAGGAGCGTCATCACGCCTTATCATAAGAACGCCAAGTATTCTGTTTGGGAGCACTTAGAGTTGTTTGAGCAAATGATGGAGACTTTCCATTTGAAGGACAGCCAAAGCTGCATTCAATATGTAAAGTTGACCTTCTCCCCGGAATACTCCAGTTTCTTTGCGGGGCTGGAGGACCAAAATCATTTAAGATGGTCCGCCTATAAGGCGGCCATCTTGAAACATTTTCTACTCATAGAAATCCTCAAGAGGCTCGCAAGGCAGCCTACAATGTGGGGAGGATCAGGCCCCACAAGAGTTTGTGCAGGAGTTAAAGCGTGCTTTTGCACAGACCACAAGAAGGGTGCGCACGGATAGCAGAGAATTTATTAATACATTTTTTTCCATGCCTTGCCCAAATACATAATGACCCAGCTCGTGAGGGATTTTCACGAGAAAAGATCTTTAGACTGGGTCATTGAACAGGCGACCCAGATCTATGAGGTGCAGAAGCCAATAGAAAATAAAAATAATGCGCCCAAAAACCCCAAAGCCAACAACACCCCTGCTGCTGCCAAGGTGGCAGAGGTAAAGGTCACCCCCATTTTAGAGTTGGAGATGGGGGGGCCTAAAAACCCACCTGCACCTAATAATGCTAGGCCCAGAAGGCCCTCGGGCCAGTCACAGACAGGGAGCCAGGGAGGCAGCCCCACAAATGGGGTCCCTCGCTCTCCTGATTATGTAAGCCCCCGTTACAAGGGAAACAGACCCATCCTGGGTTATGTGTGGACTCCTCCAGCCCAAGGGGGGGATCCAGCCAAGCACCTAACCCAGAGAACTTCCCTCCCAACTTCTCACAGGAGGGCAGAAATTCTCCAAATCCTGGGCAGAACTTTTTCCCCAGGTATCAACCCAACTTCCAGCCCCAAAATCATCCATCCTTCTTTCCCCAATTCCCTGAGCCCAGACAACCTAATCCGGGAGAGGGGAGGCCAAGGGTGGAGGGGTACCAAAATCTTCCCAACCAGGGGTACTACCAAAGAAGGGATAGCTACCCTTCCAGGGATCAGCCCAGGGTAGAAAACAGGCCCCCGTATCAGCCTGAGCGGGTTTCCCAGTTAGAGCGCCAGGTTCAAAACATGGCGCGGGATCTGGGTCACATACTGAGGGCTCAGCAGAACCCTCAGATCGGCATGCCGGCGCAGAACGCACCCAACTCTGGACCTGGTGCTCCAGAACAATGACGGGGGCAGCACCCCGATAACTCACCGGTTCCCAGGGAGGAGGCACAAAGGGAAGGGGGGTGTAAATCCTTGGAGGAAGCTTCCTTCCTCACTTGTAAACAGCCCCTGGGAACCCAGGAACCGGAAACAAAATCTCTTGCCCCTGAAAGTCTGCCTCCTAAGGAGCAGAGGGGGGGTAGGAGAAACAAAAGACCCAAACAGACTCAGTTTGAGGAGGAGGTACAGATCTTCCAATTTGAGGGAGAGGGATCCTCAGAGGATCCTGGGAAAAGGATCTTCTCCTTCAGAGAGGGGGGAACTCCTCCCAAAGAAAAATGGGTCCCTAGGGATGCAAATCCAGACTGGGGAGATGGGGAGACTGAGCTACCGCCGCCCACCATCTCATCCCAGAACCAACAGCAAGAAAATCCCCTGGTTCAAACCCATCCTGATGACTGCCTCCAAAAAGGGGGGGGCGGCCCAGAACCGGAGCCAGGGGAACCCACAATGGCTCTGATCTCCAGTTGCCAACTTTTTCTTTCAGATTCCCAAGGCTCTCCACAGAATTCTGCCCAAATCTCTTCGCTAGCGATGTCCAAAACTAGAAAGTTAGCCCACCAGTTGTCCAAAAATGTGCATTATCTGTGCCCCCTTGAGGAGAAGGAGGGAAGATACTATGCCCCGGTACAAGTACAGGGGCAGGGTACAATTTTGGCACTGGTGGACACTGGATCTCAAGCTACCCTTCTGTCCAGAAGGGCCTTTGACGAACTGAATGCAGGAAGGGGAGAGAATTACCAAATTCCTCTCACCTCTCTTCCTGGACAACTGCAGAACTTTGACGGGAAGGAAATTCCCGTTGAGGGGACTGCAGACTTGGACATTAAGATCGGGCGACACAAGGTGAAACACCCGGTCATAGTAGTGACTCCAGAGGGCACCCCTTGTTTACTGGGGAATGACCTCCTGAGGAGGTTATCACCCTTAATAGATTGCGTAAACAAGGTCCTCTGGACCCAGACTAGCCGACCAATAAAATTAAAACAGAGTAGAATTTCACTTCCAGAATAGCCAAATTCCAGACGTGACAGTAATAGCAGTAGGACAACAGACTGGTGATGGAGGGTCCTCTCTATTTCTGAAAATCAACCTTCCTTCCAGTCTAAAGTGGTACTCCACGCTGGAAGGAAACACTCTGAGATTCTATACTAATCCACAATCAGAAACTCCCACTCCTATAGTCCAGAAAGATGTGAAATCAGCTCAGAGCCTGGCTGATATTCAGCAAATTGGAGAGCAGTTGTTCATCCCTGTTCAGTTAAATGATGGGAAGGACTCTGTTCTCGCTCGAGTGTGTGTGAACAACGGTAAGAGCTTCATCAGCGAAGCCATGTTCCGCCAACTCCCAAAAGATCCAGCCATTCCCACATTCAAACTGATAGACAAATGGGAAATGGACCTGGAAGCACCTAATTCCAAACATCTCCTGCCAAGCAGGTGTATGCTCAAAATCTCCATTGGCAACAAGAGCATAGTCCACAATTGTTGGGTCGTGCGAGACGTCACTGCCGCTTTTTACTTAGGCAGTGACATTCTCAATCGCTTTGCCGTTAGTTTGGACCTAATAAACTTCAATGCTTGGTCCCGATTAGCGGATAATCCCATGGGCTTTGATGATCCAGAAAAAGCATTTAGGTCAGCTCAATTGCTACCTTATGCAGTTGAAATTCAGATCAAAGAGGAAGTCACCATCCCAGAAAGGATCCGACAATTCTCCCTGGAAGTGAAAGCTAAAAGAGGACAACATTTGAAAAACCCTGATGCTTACATACATCTAAACGCTTCTCTCCAACAGCAAGGGTTGGGGGTAAACCCAACTCCATTAGTCAACATAGAACATGACACCATTCTAATAGAGGTGGATAACAGCGACTTAAAGAGTATTACTCTAGCTGCAGGCACCATTATTGGAATGGCGGTTGATGACCGACATTTTTCCATAGATTTAGGTAATGAACTGTTAGGGCCAATCCCCAAGGACTGCTTTGACAGTGACAGAGATGACAATACAACACCAGACAGGATTTTTACCCGGCATGGGGGGGAACTTCCTGGTGTACACTTCTTGCCCTTATGGTAAGGAAGATGTGACTTGTGACTTCAGGAGGGATGAGGTGATTTTCCAAGTCCATGAGGGCTGCCTTTCCCACCTGAAGCCCCCAGTCCAAATCAGCACTCTGACCAGGGACTTCTCCACCCAGCTGGAGGAGGCCGCTGAGATAGCCAAACGAGAAATCTTTCCAGGCTTCAGGCAGATGGTGGAAGAGAGAGTCAACCTAGCTGATGCCTGTGTGACTATGGAACAAAAGCAAAAGTTGAAACAAGTTTTCTTGGATTTCCAAGATCTCTTTGCAGTAGACTCATATGACTGTGGCCGCACCGACATCCACACAACAACAATCCCCACGGACCCTGGCATGACTCCAGTGTTTGTGAAGCAATATCGTTTGCCTCTCGCATCCATGGAGTCCCTTACTGAAATAATTAAGAACCTTGAGTCCCGGGGAATAATCCGTCCAGTTCACAGCACCTTCAATAATCCGGTGCTGGGAATATTGAAGCCAAACGGCCAGTGGAGACTCTGCGCCGACCTCAGGGAGCTCAACAAACGGGTCTATACTTCCCGATGGCCTCTGCCCTACATTGACCAAGGGCTGGCCCAGATCCAGGGGTCACAGGTATTCACTGCAATAGACCTGACCAATGGATACTGGACCGTGCCGGTCAGTAGGGAGGACCAATACAAGCTGGCTTTTACCTTTGGGGGCCAGCAGTACACATGGACCCGGACTCCCTTCGGATACCTTAACTCCGGTAACGAGTTCAATATTTTCCTACATAAGGCCATGCCCGACCTGGGTGCGAGGGGTAACCTGGCTTATGTAGATGATGTCCTCATCAAAAGTTCATCTGTGGAGGAACACATAGCGGAGATCCGTTATGTTCTGACGCAGTTGAGGGCCGCCGGAGCAAAACTCTCCTTTCAGAAAGCACAGTGGTGTAGAACCCGTGTTAATTTCTTGGGGCATGAGATTACTCCTCAGGGTCTCTGTCCCCAGGAAAAGAAAGTGGAAGCACTTCAGAAACTGAAAGACCCCACAACTCTGCGGGAACTAAGGAGCCTCCTTGGACTGACTAATTACAGCAGAAAGTTCATTGAGGGCTACGCAGAGATCAGCAGACCCCTGATTCATCTCCTGAAGGGGGGGTCAAGTGGGAATGGGGTCCAGAACAAGCCGAGGCAGTAAAACAACTCAAAAGAAGCCTCTCACAAGCGCCTTGCCTAGCTTACCCTGTCAGAAACAAGGAGTTCTTCCTGGAGACGGGGTTCTCTAATACGTGCTTGACAGCAGTATTATACCAAAAGCATGACAAGGTCAATAAAGTAATCTCCTATGTGAGCAAAACTTTATCCTCTGTGGAGGAAAAATTCAACGATTGTGAGAAGGCACTCCTGGCAACGGTGTGGGCATTGAAGAATTACCCCCGTTTATCCAGGGGGAACACATCATAGTGGAGACTCCACACCAGCCTCTGCAATATCACCAAAGTGATAGAATCCGGGCCGGAAATGTGAGTAATTCCCGAATTAATTCCTGGATTCTGTCAATGCAAGGCTTTCCTGTGGAGGTCAGATATGGCCAAAACAAGAAGAGTCCCCTCGCGCAAGGTCTGTCTGACTTGCATGATTGTGCCAGAGAAAACTGTCTCGAGGACGAAAGTCTAAAAATAAAGGACAACATGGAGGCATACCTTAATTCCCCCCACAAAGTCTTTGAAGAAGACAAGTGTGAGGGAATGCCCACTGTGTATGTGGATGGATGCTCATACCAAGTTGACAACGACGGGGAGAAAGAACTGGTGGCTGGCGGTGGGAATGCATGGGTGAAGGAGTTCCCAGAACCCTCCGCTGGATACAAAATTGGTCCCCGAAGTAGTCAGGTGGCAGAATTGATGGCTGTGCATCAGGCCATCCTCACTGCTGTCCAGCATCAACTCCACGAACTGGTCATAATCACAGATTCGGATTATGTACGGAACGGGTTCGTGGAGCACCTGGTTAATTGGAAAGCCAGAGGCATGTTATGTGCTAACAACAAACCCTTGAAACATGGGAAGTTGATCCAAAACATTGATGATCTGGTCACCTCGAATGAGATGACCATCTATTGGAAAAAGATCAAGGGTCATTCCAAAGTAGAGGGACCAGACAAAACTGGAAATGACTTAGCTGATCAGCTGGCCAAGACCGGGGCCATCCAAGGGGATCTAATTGAGATTGAGTCCCTGTTGGGGAAAATCCAGGTCACTGCTATCACTAGGTCCCAGACAAATGCTCACAACGACCTTTCAATTGCCCAATGGAGCAAGGAGAACCCTGATGCTGATTTGATTACCGCTCAGAAGGGGGATCCAATAATTGGTAAATTTTACCAGCACCTTGAGGACCCTGAGAACTTTCCCCTGACGGATACCGATTATATTGTGAAAGAGGACCTAAAAGTGTTGATGAAATGTCCAAAAATGTTCCGGATCCAAGACGGTTTGTTGGTAAGGAAATCTAAAGCTGGCCACGATCAGTGGGTGGTTCCTACCTCATTCCGAAGCCTGATGTTAAGTCACACCCATGATGCGGCCACCGCCGGTCATAGGGGGTTTCAAACAACATTGGAAATCTTAAGAGAGGTTGCATACTGGCCACACATGTGGCAGGACCTCGACCAATACTTGAAGGGTTGTCTTGTGTGTGCACAATTTCAGCCATCATCCCTCACGCACCGTGCGCCTCTCCAAAAGAGGGGGATGACACTGCCATGGTCAGATTTACAAATCGACTTTGTAGGCCCCGTGATTCGCTCTGCTAGGGGGAATAAGTACATGTTGACAATGACATGCTTGTTTACCAAGTGGGTGGAATGTCTCCCAGCCCCAAATTGCAAGGCAGAAACCGCAGCTGCCCTGATGATTAACCACATCTTTTCCCGTTTTGGTCTACCTCAACGGATTGAGTCAGACAGGGGTAGCCACTTCACCAGTGAAGTGATGACAAAGATGTGGGAGATACTGGGGGTCAAAAGGAAGTTGCATATTGCTTACCGGCCAGCTTCTTCTGGGGCAGTAGAGAGATATAACCGAACCATTGTGAGCATATTAAAGAAGTTTGTCGCAGATTCTGGGACAAGTTGGGATATCCGATTACCTCTGGTCCTAATGGCCATCAGATCTACCCCTTCATCTGCAACCAAAATGTCACCATTTGAGTTGATGACTGGGCGCAAGATGGTGCTTCCTCAGCATTTGCTCTATAGGACCCAAGAGCAGACACTGATAAATGCCTCCACAACTCATGAGTATGTGGAGAATTTAAGGAAACACCTTCAGCATGCTTTTGCTTATGCTCAGCGGAATCTAGAAAGATCAGCTGATAGCATGAAGACCCACTATGACCTGAAGAATTCCAGGAAGGAATATCAGGTGGGGGACCGGGTCTATCTATACAATTTTCAAAGGAACCAAGCCAAACAGTGAAAATTTTTGCCTACATGGAAGAGACCCTTTGAGATTATAGACAAAATCTCCCCTGTGGCCTACAAGATCCGCATCCCCAAAGGCGGTTTGGCAGAGGGGGAAGACAAGTGGGTCCACATAAACCAGTTGAAGTGTTGCCATCCCAGGCACACTCTGCAACAACTGGAGGAATCCTCTGGAATCCTAGAGGGTACTGTCTCAGATTAATTCAGTTCTAACTTAAAATATCCTACATATCGCCTATCAAATTCTGAGTTTCTCAATGTGGGTGTTTTCGTTTTTGAATGCAAAAAGAAATGTGCATGTCCATATGTTTTGACTATAAATTGATATGCCACCCCACTATATCAATGGTGGGGGAAAAATGTCTATGAATAGGTATTGCCGCTCTTCCTTTGTCGTCCTAGGAGAAAGAAAACCTGGAGACGGGCCAAGGGGGACGATCCGGAGACCGGGAGCAGAGACGCAAGGGGCCCAGTGTACCGCCCAATACTCCCATCAGGACCGGCGAGGAGAACCGATCGATCCGACCGGATAGAGGAAAAGATGCTGAACTGTGCCATCTATTGGAAGAAGATGAGGAAACATCCCAGGTCTTGCGAGTCCCATCAGTGAAACAGAATGGCCATCGCAAGAGGGGGGCTTGTGGGATGTTTTTATCCACGCATCCAAGCCCTACCTCAAAACTGTGCAGTACTGACATGGAAAACATCATGATGGCCAGAGATTCCCAGAAAATGCCCAGGGAAAGGCATGTAGAATAGGCCGCCACCCTTTTTGCCGATGTTATGGGCACAGAAGGGCACTGCCTAAAACCACCATTGGACTACCCACACAGTAGCCTGAAACCATTGGGAATGGCAATGCTGATTGCCAAAAGCAACCTAGAATTGTGGGGAATTCATTTTCTTAAATCCCAAAAATGGGTGCATTACCAGTACTCACCACTATCAGAAAGCCGGCGGTTTAAAACAACACCAGACTTTTTTCTCTTTTTGTGTAAAACTGAATAAATGAACCCAAAGCAGGCCAAAGAAAGACTTACTGAGAGGTGGATCCAATGTAAAGTTATATTCTGAAGTGACTTGAAGGTTTATAACAAGACTGGCTGAGCTGTGGATTTCAGCAGTTTAAGTAAATTTGGACTGAAAGACACTAAAAACCTAAATGTTTAAAAGAAATGAGTGACCTACTTTTGAGTGTCACATAGGTTGCAATTGTGTAAATGTCATAGTTTTAAACTTAGAATCAGAATTCTAGCTGCATATGTAAAAATGGTTTGTTTTATTTGAATGCAGAAAACTGGGTAACTAAAAGTGACATTAGCTGGGGCCTGGCTTAAGGAACTGAATTCTGCCCACCAGCTACCCCCGACAGGAGTTGAGACTTGCACAACTGCTGTGTTCCCAGGCCTAGCTGCCTTTTTGATGCTCCCACCAAAAGGGATCTGACACTTCTCTGATTGAATTATCAAGGGACTGCTAGAGACTAAACATAGGACCCAGGCAGAGGGTTTATTGAAGTGGCCATAAATGGCTTCCTCTTGAACAAAGGGCCTTCCAGGGCCCAGGCAAATGTTTTATTATGGGAGTCGTAAATGTGGTTTCCTCCTGGAAGGAAAGGGGAGGAGCACTGCATGTGAGAGCAAGCTGGCTTGGCAGAAACTGGGAGGGGGAGAAACTGGAGACAGAGGCTGAGCTTGAAGAAAGTGGAAAGTCTGGTTTCTGTACCATGTGACCTGAAAAGACACACCCCTGTAGCCAGAATATGGTTTTAGAAAAAGATGAATAACTCATAGTACGGACTTGTCATAATTATTTAAATGATACCATAATTCTTGTGATTTTTCTGCCCACATTTTAAGAGGTTTTTAGAACCAGTGGCATGATCTGGGGGCAAACTAGCAGTTAAGAGGGTATTACTTAAAATGTATGCATGTTAAAAATCTGATACTTCATCAATTAATGCCTGCATGCCTTGCACACATTTGGGTAAATTTGAGTAAGAATCTGATATTGGTAACCTGACCAAAAAGTGCAAGATTTGGACAGGGTATACCTCCTGTGATATGTAATGGGTGCATGTAATTTTAAACAAATGTGTACCTGTGCAAATATGTCTTTTGGGTCAAAATATAGATTGTGTGTAATTTGACAGGGGTGGGTTCTCTGTACCATAAACAGACCTCATCATGATGACACTTCATTTCATTCCCCCAATCAAGGGGAAGAGAATGAAGTGGCCAATGACAAGTGGAGAGGGGTAGGGCCTAGGAAGCTAGCCTTTCCACCCATTTTCAAAACACATAAAAGCAGACAGTCAGGACAGATAGGGACATTCAATTCCATTTGCTGCGGAGCATGCTGCCGTACCATACAACATCCAGAGATCCAGACTTCAAATCCATCAATCTCCAGAATCCAGAGAGGCTAGACCAGCAGAGCAGAGCTGACCCAGACCACTGTTAGCAGAACCAGAGAGCTGACCCAGATCACTGTGAAGTGCCGAGACCAGACCAGAGTCCAGTCTAAAACCTGACCAGATCCGTGGCGAGGCCCATTCTATTTCTAAATATATTGTGAGTACCTAGCAGAACTGTGCAGAACCAATCTCTTAGTTAAAATAATATAATTAAATCTATTTTAATCTAAGTAGAACTGCCTCCTAACTGTCACCTGTCATTTGCAAAGCTGTCACCTGTCATTTCTAGTTGCTAGCTGTCACTTGTCACTTTGAACTTTAAAATTTCAAATCTGAAAAACCACCTTTACCATATCGCTCATATCTCCGTGGCCGTTTGTCTTAGAGACTTGCAGTAACTTTCCTCTGAAAGCTGGGAATCTTGGCTTTTCAACGAACCTAGAACCGCATTCCTGTTCCATACACTTTTGCCGCAATCGCGAAAAACGCACTCGCTCGCGAATTTACCGCGATTTGCAAATTTCTCCACGTGTGAAAACCGCAGCTTCATTGCTTTCCTTGCTAAAAAATTTGTTTGCCTCTTAAGAACCATCCCTGAATCATTGCTACAGTGAGCCTGGACTAATATTAACTTAATACCACTCACCCCGAACCTTTAGAGGGAATTAAAAGCATTTTAGCATATTTTTCACTTCATTGCCAGCACATATAAAAGCATTTTGGGCCTGTGTTTCAAACTTCTGTAGTCTAAGCTTGCTGGGGTGAACTGAATTACACTTGATTGCATTTCTGAGAACTGTGTGCTTTCCTTCCATTTCCTTGCATTGCATAAAAGGGGGAGTGGATTGCCAGAGAAAAGTGATTACATTGTTTTGTTGAAATCATATTGAGTATTTTCTGTATTGCATTTTCATTCAACATTACATCCATCTGAACTTATATAAGCATTCTCTACCACCTTATTCTTCTGTTCCTATTCACAAGTGTGCTAGTGCCAGACTATCCATTATTGATTACTGCTCTGATTCAGTGTGATATTCAATTATTAATTTATTATAAAGCGTGATATATATATATATATTGTTTAAATTATCAAATAAACCTTAAAACTTGCAAAACAGAATTACTTCTTGGCTCAGTGGGGTCAGGGGGATTCCAAGAGAGGGGTGTTATATAGGGGTAGTCACCCAGAACGCATGAACTGGACATAAAGATATATCAATAAGGGTTTCCATTCAGTATCCCAGACTAGGCATTGACTTAGCTGTAGTGTTGAATTGAATCCTCTTACAAGGCAATGTATGTAACCAATGACTTACATTACAGTGATCTTCCAGTCAAGGACACATAGGGGCATGCGTGCAATGCACATGGAGCATGAATGGGCACTCATGTCCCTGCGGGACATCTGACCTATGCACAGTACAAGTGAGATACCCTGCATCAAGTACTAAGGCTGTGCCACACGGCATATGTTTGGCAGATTCTACGCTGGAAGTTAGCATCTACACAGGACGCATGAACAAGAAAGTACACATTGGCAAGATTGAAGAACACCAGTGCAAAGGTGGAACTGGGGTGCAGAGTGGCGGAGGAGGGGCAAGGGAGCATGCCTACATGGAGTCCCCGCATGCAGGCAGAGGAGACATGCATGACGGAAGCATTGCATTAATTACACATCAGAACCATGTACACGTCACATGTAGCGGCAATCATGCACAACACATCCCACAAGTGAAACACACACGTCCTCAACAAACACGCATCAACACTCACTGGACTGGGCATCAAAGTCCAGCATCTCTCCCACTCCTTCAACCAATTCAGGTGGTATGAACTCTGCAACGAGTGCCTCATGCGGAGTGAGCTCTTCCTCCTCTGGTGCAGGCCCACCGCCAGTCACCAGAGTGAAGTTGTAATTAGAGGCACGCTTAGCCTTAGTGCTGCGTTTGATGTCATTCCAACGCTTTTTGAACTCTTGCCCCGTGCGCACCTCATGGCCGAATGAACTGACATGTTCCGCAACATGCTTCCAGTGGGTGTCACGTTGGGCAGCCATAGTCTGACTATTGGCACCCACTAGCATGTCACGGCTGTGGCCCCGCACGTAGTCCACGAGGAAGTCCAGTTCCAGCTTACAGAAAGGCTTCTTCCTCGACGTGCAGGAGGTCGTGGCTGTGTGTGGGGTCCCAGCCTGTGCTGCAGGTGCAACCTTCCTCCTCTTGGACTGTGGAGCAGACCCTGGCTGGCTAATGCCGCCCTGACCAGTATGGCCAGTGGGTTTGGTGGATTGAGCCAAGGGAGTGGCAGGTGGAGGGATGACCAAAGGCCTGACTTGTGTCAGTGGCAGCTGGGTGCCCACTTATGGACCCTGCGCAGCAACATCAGCTGTGGCAGGGTCATTGACCGCAACGGTCCTGGTTGGCAGACTCACAACCGGGGTGCTGTTGGGTGCATCTGCCCCTGCACTTGCCAACACCCGGCTGTTCGGGGCAGCAGATGACATGACTGCCCCAGGGACACGTGTCTTGGTCTGAGCAGCCCGGCATGCCCCTATGGTTTCCCCCCTGGCCTGTTGGAGATCTACCAAGGGCTCTTCAAGTGCCAACGCAGCCTGCGCTGGCAGACCCCGAGCCTGGGTGGCGGTGTCCACAGCTGCACCTGCAGCTACCACTACCCTTCGGCCCGTGGCAGTCGATGGAACGGACTGCCGGGTCACACGGGCGCCAGTGCCAGATGCAGAAGCTGCATCCCCCGGAACCACAGGGGGTGGTGGCATGACTGCACCGACACATGGCACAACATTGTGCTCAAGTGGTGCACCCCTGCCTCTTCCCCCTCTGTGGCCGCCCTGGACACCCTGGAGTCCCCCTACTCCCTGGTCACCACGGCCACGTCCCTGACCATGCCCGCCACGAGGAGGACGCCCAGCTGAGGCGCCCCTCACCTTTGGTGTCCTCCCAACCATGGCACAGATGTAGTAGTGCCGGCACAGATGGAGTGGTGCCAATGGGAGGTGTACACCACAATTGACCTGGGCAATTGGGGTGAAGGGGGTGGGAAGCAAGATGTTAACAGCCCCCCTGCACCTGCAAGGCTGTATGTGACCCCGGTGCTGTAGTGACGGGTCACGCAACGCTCAGGCACCCCAAAACTGCAGTAAAACCGTGCACACAACCCTGCAGCCTACGTGCGTGGATTCAACCTCCCGCAGTACGCGGTGGCACCCAGTAACACGAATAACGCGTACGCTTGGGACACGCAGGCTACTATGACATCGAAAATGGGTGCGATACACAGGGGCACCCGCAGTGGGAAAAAGAGCGTGTGCGACTCACCGTCTGACTAGCGCGATGCAGAAAAACATGCGTAGCCAATACCCCCGCCAAAAGAAGAGATACGTCCTTGATAGTTGTGAAGTTGTGATGGCGCGCGAAACAACAGGAAGCAGCAACACACGTCGGTCTCCACGAAAGGCACGTACAGCGAACTGCTGGGCCCGCTCACCTTTAACCCATGCTGAGGGAAACGCACACGCGCGTCACGTCACTTACGCGCATGGGCCCTTTCCTCGTATTACACACGGATGTGCAGTTTTTCACGCGCGCTGAAATGCCCATGCACGCCTGTGCGCGTCACATCACAGGGGCGCTTGCGCTTGAGGGGCCTTCTGTCCAATGAAATTGCGTATGCGTGCAGACGCGCTTACGCGCTAAGGGCCTTTCCTCGAATTACACGCTGACGTGCCGAATTTTCACGTGCCAAATCACTCCGTGTCAAGCTGGCCACGCGTAAGCACACAGAAGACCACGCTCCTGCCCAGAAGGCCGAACTACTGCCCCCCAGAGCCCCGAGCACGCTCCCACCTGCCATCTGCTGCTGCCTGACTGCCTGCTGCCCACGTGCCCTGCCATTTGCTGCCTGCACATCAGCCAGGGGTGCTGTTGCTGTGACCACCCCTGCTGGAACCGAAGACTCCCGACTGGGATTCCATCGCTCCACAGCCCAGCCCCAGGACCCAGTTGCCCACCCACTCCTGCCTCTGGGGTTGTTATGTCGGGCACTGCAACATCTGGCACCACTGACAACCCCCGGCCAGAGAGGCAGAGGGGCACCAGCTTCAGTGCCACCAAAGTTGGTGTCCTGGTGGAGCAAGTCCTGGGGCAGTATGATGCCCTCTTCGGAAGTTCCCGCACCAAGGAAGGACGGACTCGGATCTGGACTGACATCATGACTGCCATCAACGCGGCGGGGGTGGCAGTCCGCGACTTCCAACATGTCAAGAAGAGCTGGGAGGACTTCAGGTCCAGGACCCTGAACAAGGCCCGGCGCCTCTTGAAGGCAGCGGATGCCAAGGGGCGCCGGGGCCACTTGTCGGAAGATCAGATAAGGGTCCTGGAACGCATATCCCCAGCGCTCCACGTCCAGGTCCTTGAGAGACAGACCCGTCTGGAGTCGAGCGGTAAGTGTACATGCATCCTGATTGTGAGCTGTGCGTGTGGTGATGTTTCAGTAGTGTGCAGGTTGCACATCTGTTTGTATGGGGTCGAGTATGGGTGGGGGTGTACAGGGCCGTGGGGCTAACACATGCGAGGGCTGTAATGTGTGAGACATGGATGGTGCTTGTGTGTGTAGGCTTGCATGCCAAATGCAGTTGTGTGGGCACACATGTTTGGATGAATGTGTATGTAAGAAGACATGTCCATGATGTCACACATGTATGTTGTTTTCAGCTGCATGTATCAGCACTGTGTACATGTGCATGTGTGTGTATTTGACAAGGGTGCAACAGTGATGCAACATGGATGCATGTGACAGCGGGATGTGGAAGCCTGATTGGCAGATGTGACATGGATGCCCATCTGAACACTGCAACACTTGGCAGAGGTGTACACATGCATGCAAGTGTGGTGGTGTGTGTACATGTGTGGTGCACTTCCTGTGTTTCATGTGATGTCTGGCTCAGCTTTGCCTGCTCATGCTGTTGTATGTGTATGGATGGTGGTAGCAGTTGCGATATGGCTGTGGTATGGCTCATGTGTGCGAGTTGAAATGACATGTGTGTTGGGAATTGTGATGGCATGTCTGAGGTTTGCCAATGCCACTCATGTACAACTGTCATGTGTGTATGTGTCCTGATGCCTGCGTTTTATTTCTCCCTGTCTGCAGCGTCAACTGATGAAGAGGGCGGAGAAGGTGCTGTGGAGCACAGCGGCGGGGATCCCACCGCCAGCTGGAGACGCAAAGCCCGGCTCCCCTCCCATGTTGTCATCTCGTCGGGGAGTGAGGAGTCCGGTGCCGCGTCCCAGGCCGCAGCTGCCGGGGGGAGGTCCAAGAGGTGGAGGTTGGAGTTGGACTCCTCGGCAGCAGAAGGGGCTGCTGGGACCTCACAGAGCCTAACGGGGGATGATGGCACGGAGTCATCCAGGTTGGTGGGGGGTTTGGTGGAGGAGGAGGCCGTGCAAGCAACAGAGACGGGGTCTGGAGGTGGGGATCCCACTGGTGCTAGTGGTGCAGTGCAGGACCAGGGACAGGAGGCAGCACATGCCGCCACGGAGGTGCCTGTGTGCAATCCTGTCCCTGATCCTGTCCCTGCATCATCTTGCACCAGCAGGGATGCCTACGTCCAGACCCGTTTTCAGGCAGGGGATGAGCAAACGACAACTGGCCTTCCTCTGCCTGCGGACGTGGCTATCCAGGTCCGGGTTGAGCTTGTCCTGACTGGTGTGGTGTTGCGTCAACGGGCCATGCGAGGTGACCTGCAGTCTTTTCATGAGGAGACTGCACGTCATCTCGAATGGCTCGTTGACCACGTCAGCCTGCTGGGACAGGTCACCCAGGCCGGATTCCTACGTTTGATGGGGCTTGCTACGACCCCCTCCTCAACTGAACCCCCTACGTGCCAGTCGTCCTCCGTGCCATCTTCCCACCCATCAGTCACCTGGGTGCCCTGTGGAGCTGCCTCTGATGGTGCGGCCAGGCTGGTGGAGGAGGCATCCCTGCCACAGTTGGGAGTCGGACGTCCAGCAGGGGTGGCCACATCAACGACTGCACCCCAGCCTGCGGAGGATGTGCAGGCAGTAGGAGGCAGTGCACGGGCAGAGGCACAGCAACAGCAGCAATGTGGTGGGAGCCATGAAGGCTCGGGGCCTTCAACATCGGAGGGGCAGGCATCGGCCGGAGGGCAGGAGGACCCAGGACAGAGAGTGTCTTCCGTGTGGCAGCGGTTGGGCCACGCCATAGATGCGGAGCGTCAGTGGGCGGAAAAGGCACGGCTCACAATGGTCAGGGCGGAGAACTCCATGCGGAGTGCCCTGAGTCGAGCCGAGTGCCTCGAGGCAATCCGCAGGGGGTTGGAGGTGGACACGTCGACGGCCCTGCGGACTCTCGGGGCCATGGAGGAGGACCGCCTCCGGGACATTGAGCAGGAGTTCGATGATGCCCTGGCCCGGGACATCCAAAAGTGAGCCGTCAGACTAGCCCGCTGCCCTTGTACATAGTTATGTAGGTAGTGTTAGGTTTCCTTTGTTTTTTGATTTATTTTGGACCTTTTAGACATTGGCCACATTTTTGTATATAGTTTATTTTATTAGTTAGTGTTGTTAGATAGGTTTCATTTCTTTTGTTGGGATAATGGACCCTGGCTTGTTCGTCTGTACATAGTTCACTGTTGGATTTTATTTTACTTTCACAATTTACCCATGGAGCAATGGCTTTCAATTATTATTTCCCATTGGATTTTCTTTTGTGGACAGTGATTTTGGACACCATTACTTTGGATTATGATTTTTGGTTTTGCTTTTTTTCACGGACATGCTTCTTTTAATTTTTGTACATTCCCATTTCTGTTTCTTTATTTTTGAATCTATTTATGTTTCCTTTAATACATATTTTTTTATCGAACTTCAATGTGTAGTATCATCTCATTGGTTTCATGCATATCATGATATGGGTTTTGAGATTCACTGACACCCATTGGGTGTATGTGAGGGACATGTGTTTGTTTCGAAACTTGCAATTGGTGTTCTGTCATGTAATTGCCATTTCTGAGTGGGTGGATGCAATACTCAGGTGGGTGTTTTGCATTTGGAGGCTGACCATAGGGACCAGGGATCTAGATTGTGATGACATGTTGGCTGGGGAACATGAGTTGGGGCCTGCTGGCAGGTGCCCCACAGTGCTGGGGGGTGGGGGTGGTGGGGACATGAGTTGGACATGGGTGGGGGCCTGCTGGCAGGTGCCCCACAGTGCTGGGGGTGGGGGTGGTGGGAGACATGAGTTGGACATGGGTGGGGGCCTGCTGGCAGGTGCCCCACAGTGCTGGGGGGTGGGGGTGGTGGGGAACATGAGTTGGACATGGGTGGGGGCCTGCTGGCAGGTGCCCCCACAGTGCTGGGGGGTGGGGTTGGTGGGGAACATGAGTTTGACATGGGTGGGGGCCTGCTGGCAGGTGTCCCACAGTGCTGGGGGGTGGGGGTGGTGGGGACATGAGTTGGACATGGGTGGGGGCCTGCTGGCAGGTGCCCGACAGTGCTGGGGGGTGGGGGTGGTGGGGACATGAGTTGGTCATGGGTGGGGGCCTGCTGGCAGGTGCCCCACAGTGCTGGGGGTGGGGGTGGTGGGAGACGTGAGTTGGACATGGGTAGGGGCCTGCTGGCAGGTGCCCCACAGTGCTGGGGGGTGGGGGTGGTGGGGATCATGAGTTTGACATGGGTGGGGGCCTGCTGGCAGGTGTCCCACAGTGCTGGGGGGTGGGGGTGGTGGGGACATGAGTTATACATGGGTGGGGGCCTGCTGGCAGGTGCCCCACAGTGCTGGGAGTGGGGTGGTGGGAGACATGGGTGGGGGCCTGGTGGAGGGTGCCCCTGCACTGCTGGGGGGTGGGGGTGGTGGGAGACATGGGTGGGGGCCTGGTGGAGGGTGCCCCTGCACTGCTGGGGGGTGGGGGTGGTGGGAGACATGGGTGGGGGCCTGGTGGAGGGTGCCCCTGCACTGCTGGGGGGTGGGGGTGGTGGGAAACATGAGTTGGACATGGGTGGGGGCATGTTGGCAGGTTCCCCACAGTGCTGGGGGGTGGGGGTGGTGGGGAACATGAGTTGGACATGGGTGGGGTCCTGCTGGCAGGTGCCCCACAGTGCTGGGGGGTGGGGGTGGTGGGGACATGAGTTGGACATGGGTGGGGGCCTGCTGGCAGGTGCCCCACAGTGCTGGGGGGTGGGGGTGGTGGGGATCATGAGTTGGACATGGGTGGGGGCCTACTGGCAGGTGCCCCACAGTGCTGGGGGGTGGGGGTGGTGGGAGACATGAGTTGGACATGGGTGGGGGCCTGCTGGCAGGTGCCCCACAGTGCTGGGGGGTGGGGGTGGTGGGAGACATGGGTGAGGGCCTGGTGGAGGGTGCCCCTGCCTTGCTGGCGGGTGCGGGTGGTGGGGAACATGAGTTGGACATGGGTGGGGGCCTGCTGGCAGGTGCCCCATAGTGCTGGGGGGTGGGGTGGTGGGGACATGAGTTGGACATGGGTGGGGGCCTACTGGCAGGTGCCCCACAGTGCTGGAGGGTGGGGGTGGTGGGGAACATGAGTTGGACATGGGTGGGGCCCTGCTGACAGGTGCCCCACAGTGCTGGGGGGTGGGGGTCCTGGGGAACATGAGTTGGACATGGGTGGGGGCCTGGTGGAGGGTGCCCCTGGTGGCTGGGGGTGCAGAGGGACATGCGTTGGTGTGCAGTAGTGCAAGTTGACATGTGGGTTGGCTGGGGGCCATGGCCATGGTGGATGGGGTGCCTGCAGGACATGTGCAGGGTAGGCCCCTGTGGTGTGAGCCACCTGCAGGGGCCGTGGAGGGTGTAGAGGGAACACCTGGGAGGACCGATATGTGCAATTCACGTGTGGTGCTCCCCGCGCACCCCAGTAATACACGTACCCTGATGGAATCGCGTGTGAAACTTCCTGTGCACCCCGGAATACACGTAGCCTGGACATTCGCGTGTGGAACTTCCCGCGCACCCCTGGAATTCACGTACCCTGCTGATATCGCGTGTGAAACTTCCCGCGCACCCCGGAATACACGTAGCCTGGACATTCGCGTGTGGAACTTCACGCGCACCCCTGGAATACACGTACCCTGCTGATATCGCGTGTGAAACTTCCCGCGCACCCCGAAATACACGTAGCCTGGACATTCGCATGTGGATCTTCGCTCGCACCCCTGGAATACACGTACCCTGCTGATATCGCGTGTGAAACTTCCCGCGCACCCCGGAATACACATAGCCTGGACATTCGCGTGTGGAACTTCCCGCGCACCCCTGTAATACACGTACCCTGATGGAATCGCGTGTGATACTTTCCGCGCACCCCTGATATGCACGTACCCTGCTGATATCACGTGTGATACTTTCCGCGCACCCCGAAATACACTTAACCAGGACATTCGCGTGTGGAACTTCCCGCGCACCCCTGATATACACGTACCCTGCTGAATTCACGTGTGAAAATTCCCGCGCACCCCTGATGTACACGTACCCTGATGGAATCGCGTGTGGAACTTCAAGCGCACCACTGTAATACACGTACCCTGCTGATATCGCGTGTGAAACTTCCCGCGCACCCCGGAATACACATAGCCTGGACATTCGCGTGTGGAACTTCCCGCGCACTCCTGTAATACACGTACCCTGATGGAATCGCGTGTGATACTTTCCGCGCACCCCTGATATGCACGTACCCTGCTGATATCACGTGTGATACTTTCCGCGCACCCCGAAATACACTTAACCAGGACATTCGCGTGTGGAACTTCCCGCGCACCCCTGATATACACGTACCCTGCTGAATTCACGTGTGAAAATTCCCGCGCACCCCTGATGTACACGTACCCTGATGGAATCGCGTGTGGAACTTCAAGCGCACCACTGTAATACACGTACCCTGCTGATATTGCGTGTGAAACTTCCCGCGCACCCCGAAATACGCATAGCCTGGACATTCGCGTGTGGAACTTCCCGCGCACCCCTGGAATACACGTACCCTGCTGATATCGCGTGAGAAACTTCCCGCGCACCCCGAAATACACATAGCCTCGACATTCGCGTGTGGTACTTCCCGCGCACCCCTGGAATACAGGTACCCTGCTGATATCACGTGTGAAACTTCCCGTGCACCCCAAAATACACGTAGCCAGGACATTCACGTGTGGAACTTCCCGCGCACCCCTGATATACACGTACCCTGCTGGATTCACGTGTGAAAATTCCCGCGCACCCCTGATGTACACGTACCCTGATGGAATCACGTGTGAAACTTCCCACGCACCCCTGAAATGCACGTTCCCAGCTGGAATGACGTGAGATACTTCCCGCGCACCCCAGTGATACACGTAGCACGCTTGCCGTGCTGGTACAGGGTTAGCGCAGCCCTTTGCGCTGGATTGGGGATTTTGATGGCTTTTCCCTGCGCGAGAGGCGTTCTTCGGGGCGTAACTGGCGCTGCTGCAGGGTCGCTGCGCCACTGTGCGCCACGGCTGGTTTTGGTAGCTGGAATCCATGAATACACTGTGCGCGGAAATGGGTTTTGGCGCACGCGGCTGGCGCAGGGATTCGCACACGCACACTGTGCGCCAGCCGCGTGTGCCACTTGTGCGCTGAATTCTATGAATTACCCCCATTGTGTTCCCCACCAGGAATCATGTACGCAGATATAAATTTGGCAACATATATGTATACTGGTGTTCCAATAAGATATATTATGGAAAACGGTTAGGTCTGTCTCGAGGATTTAGTTACGTCTAGGGACACCTTCATTTTTAGTCCAGCCAAGGTTAAGGAGGCGGTGGTACCAAGGGATTGGATAAGAACAAAAGAGGCCCTGGGGCACATTTGCTCTGTGCACATAAGAGAGCGGGTGTAGTGGAGCATTATGTAATAGCTTTTCTTGATAGGAACTTTAGAAAAAATGTCATGAGTTTCAAATTCAAACTGCTCCCAACTAAATACATTGTTTGTATCCTCAATGGTCTCTCCAGAGAATTGTCCTTTTGAAGACATTGCTGTAATGTGAGGGAAAGGGAGAATCTTAGGCACTTGATGTTGTTTTGTCCAACCCTGATATCACAGCGCATTATGTTTTTGAGAAAGTGTGCATATAATTTGATGCATGTAAAATCAGAGAACCTATGGCTGTCTAACATGGGTTGTAGGCCACTTGCTGTTTTAATATTTTTAAAAGCATTAGATTTATGTATGTCCTATGTGGACGTTGTAATATTTTATTTTTAGGTGTACTGCACTTTTGTATTGTATTATTTATAATGGAATTTCTTTTAAATTGCGGTACCGTAATTGCCATCAAGGTCCCTTTGCGGGTACCTACTTTAACGGCTGCTCCAGACCAGCCGTTCAGGTCGGGAGCCGCAAAGGGACCTCGTAGTAAGGCGTTAAGGGGTTAACGGCGCCACAGCCTTTTACAGAGCCGTTAACCCCTTAACGCCGGGGTCGTAATGACCCCCATGAAACATTATTCTGACTCATTATACAGTAATTCTCACTACTGCTTACTACTCACTGCTACTTTCTCCACCGAATACATCGCCATGACTGTGAATCCCATGACTGTGAAGCATCAATGATGACATTCTGCCAACCAAGACAGGACCTGTTTGTCACACCCATTCAAAACGCAGAACGTTTGTATTTCATGGTCGGATCTTTTAACAGAGACAATCATAATTAGTAGCCCAGGGATGCTGTCTGTTTCTTAGTAACATTAAAGACAAAGATTTGCACTAACACAAGCATGAGAGCTATATATTCACAAATTACCAGTATGCCTTTGGGGTACCATATGCTTTTGGTCAGTTGTAGAAACAGAGAGGGTTTTTTTTAAATAATCTTGTTCACTGATAAAAAAAAAATCATGTACATGCAGCAAATGTTCCGAAAACCCCATTTTTTCCTAAACAGATAGCCATAATTAAGTGCACAGCACACCAGCCCCTGAATGGCGAAGTTTCCCATTGAAATGCATTAGCAGATGGATCTGCTAAGCAGACACTCTTTCCTACTCTCTGTCTGAACATGTTTTAAAAAGAAAGAGTTCATCAAACGCTCCACTATTTAATATATAATAAACAAGAAGAATTAACATATGTTCAAGCTATTCCTCCAGAAATAGAAAATAATGTGTGGTCCGGGAGAGGTTGTTTGCACGAAAATACTCTTTGGCAGATGTACACGGTAATCTAGTCACCCCAAAGATAGGTTTGTCTTAACTGACCTGCATTTAATATATTTGTATAATCATCAGACTTGACCCCACGCGCCTACAATTCAGAAAAGAACTAAAGGCCCATCTCTTCAAGGAGTCCCTCCTCCTCAACACCTAGGCCATTTCATTACTCCTTGCCCCACCAGACTGGCTAGATGTCACCCACCCCTCTTCTACCTGCCAGCTGGTACCGCTGTACCCCTCCTCTGTGCCCAGCTGTATCCTACTCCCCCGCTGTATATCTGTTCTGTTGTTACCTCTGAAAAGCACTCCATTATGCATCTGTAGTGTTGTATACCTTTGTAAAGCACTTTGTTATTTTATTTTTGCATTTTTAGCAGCGCCCAAAACCCAGAGGCATCTCGCCGCTAGTTACATAACAAGTGCAATAGAACAGTCTACAGTGTAGGACTGAGAGTGGCAGCTTGAAGAAAATGCAAATGCAGCAGTCAAATTAGGTAGGTTGCAGGAAACATCCAATTAAAGCAACATGCTGCATAAAGTCAAGTTAGGTAGGTTATAGGTAAAAATGCATGTGTAGCAGAATGCTACTGAAGAAAAACTAGGTAGGTTACAGTTAACATCCATTTACAGCTAATTGTTGCATAAAGTCAAATTGGGTAGGTTATATGTAAAAATATTAGTGTAAATGCACACTCCGGGAAAGCCTCACCTGATGGTGTGGGGTGCTACATCAGGTATACAAGCAAGCAAGGTAAAAAACATTTGTGTACATGTACACTCCAGGAAAGCCTCACCTCATGGTGTGGGGTGCTACATTGGGTATAAACACTGGGAAGGTAAAGAACATTTGTGCAAATGCACACTCTGGGAAAGCCTCACCTCATGGTGTGGGAGGCTACATTGGGAACGCAGGACAACAGTTTTAATAAAGGGTTGAGTGAGATGTCTTGGATGCATATTTCAGTAGTGCTTCAGACAGTGAAGCTGGGAAGAAGGCAGTGAGAGTAAAGGAGTTTGAAGAGCAGTCATGGGTAAGAGTTAACTGTGGCAATGAGGTACTCAATAGCTAGGAGGCAAGCCACCAAGAAAAGTCAGATAAAAGTTGCTTAGCAAGTTTGAGTGTGTTCCCGAGCAGACACGGGTGAGGACATTGATAGGTGGTAGTGATGATGTCCAAACACCCCAGGCAGCATAGGGAGTGGTAGAGGGCCATAGAGGAAGTCCTTTGATAGGAGCCAATAGACAACATTAGTAATAGTGGTTATGCATTGAGAACTGGCAATTGACGGCAACCACGATCTGACAAGCAAGTCTTTTGCAATTGGGCCTTGGCAAGTAACTCATGCAGGGGTGCATAGTAATGCCACACACATCATATTGGGCCTTACCTTGAACAGAATGTTTGGTCTGCGCTGATATATGTGGTGCTGTAGATACTGTCCAAACATTGGGGCTGAGCTAATAAGACCAATCCAGGAGCGACAACAGCGCTATTCAGGATAGCGGGAAGGGTGCCCTCCAAACCCAGACAGGGGAGGACATCCTTTGTTGGAGTCCTTCGTTGGGGGATGGATTTGTCACCAGCTGCCCTCCATAGGTTGAAAGAGTCCTGCAAGCAGCCAATGTGCTGCAAGCAGAAGCGGGAATATGGCTGAACAGAACCCTTCCATTTGGAACAATATTTCGACCACCATTCTCTTATGTATCTGTATTTTTGTATACCTCTGTAAATCGCTTTGTTGATTATTGAAGCTAAGTCTGTACTGAATAAATACAATAATAATAATAATAATAATAATAATAATAATAATAATAATAATAATAATAATAATGTAATTGCTTAAGGTACGTTTGCATCATTTTTCTGCAATAGGACAAGCTTTTTGAAGACACTGGGCCTCATTACGAGGTTGCAGGTCCGGATACAATGGTACCGGTAAGCTTGCCGGTACCATTGTATCCAGACTGGCAAACTCTGAGTTGTGCTCGCGGGTGCCTTTCATTCTACCAGGTCTGACTTGGCGGAATGAAAGGCACCCACGAACACAGCATTTCGGATGCACAGGAACCATTGATAACGGTGCCTGTGCATCCGGCTTCCCTATTTCCATTGAGCCCTATGGGGCTCAAATGGGAATGGGGACGGATTTTTTTCCACCGCCCAGGAATGGGAAAGTACCAGGTCCGGCAAGGCCATAATGACCAGGTAATTGCCCATTACTGGGCGCCGGAAAAAATGCAACCCCGGCAGAAGCCATGCCTGTTTTACAGGCACGGCTAGCGCCATGGTTGTAATGGGGCCTGCTGTGTCATATGACACCACCACAATGAGAGAAAAACTTTCCAAAAAACATACTCATGGACCAAGGGGCATTTATTGAATCTCCAAGTTGATTTTGTGCAGCTACTAAAGTGCTACCATTTTCACTACATTCTTGCAGTAGTATACACCTTATTGGGGTGCGTCTAGGCAACTGTAGCAACAATCTTTGTAAGGGATGTTATACCAAGATTTGGATTGCCGGTCAGCATAAACGGCAATGGAGGGACATATTTTACTGTATCGCTAATAAGGGCACTGTGTATCTTCCTGAACCTCCAGCAAAAGTCGCACTGTAAAGACCAACCACAAACTGCAGGAATAGTAGAGACAGAATGGAAGTTTCAAGAACCACTTGCAAATCTCTGATCAGAGACTAGCCTCAAGTGGCCTAAAAGATTGCCATTAGTGTAGTTTATTATGCAAAGTCCAGCCAACAAGAATTTGCAGCTTAGTCCCTATGAGGTGTTACTTAGGTGACCAGCATATCTTCACTCATTACCACCAGATAATAGCATGTATAACTGTGTTCATGTAATGGATAACAGTATAATTAAATACTGCCAAAAACACATTGCTTCCATTAAGTGTGTCCACACACATGTAAGGCATTCTTTGCTGAAAAAACCCAAGGAAGATTGCATCTCCATGCAGCCCTAAAATCACATCTATATTAAACAATTGCAATGCAAGCTGGTGCTGGCACCTAGGTGGCCTGGCCCTTTTCAGGTAATTCTAGTTATGGGGTCTGCAGTCAAAATTAGAAAGATGTCTGCCTAATTGCAGGCTTCACACTGTAAAAGGAGCATACTATAAAAAAACAGAGCACGTTGCTGGGTGTTTTGCGTAATAACTGGGCTTTGGTATCTCGTTGGGATGCTGAATGGCATTTGTCACTGGCAGGAACAAGTGCAGCCACAGAGACTAGTGAGATCAACAAGAAGGTTTAATTTGACTAATGTTATCAACATGAGTGGGTTTTATCTTTGCCTTGGTATCAAAGGCATTATGTTACTTACTGGCAGGTGAGATCTGTAACCTGCGGGAGCAGATGGGGATGCAGTGTGGAAATGCCTCTGGAACTCATCCCATTGTCTGACAAATATAAAGAAAAACATGCTGTACACCAAGCACTCCCCAATTACCTCTCTGATGAAGATTATGCTGACACTTACCAGCAACTGATAGCATCACTGATAGACCAAACCCAGACCCCATTACTGTTGTCCATGTGCCAGCCATCACAAATGAACTGAATTGGCCTAAACCACTGCACTTGCCAAATATGCTTTTCTGTGGTGTTTCCACTCCTTATTTCATAGATGGTGGTTGGTAGGAAGAGATCAAATGTTAAATGTACGGCACCATGTAGGTTTTGCTATGGGATCACCTGCCTCATCTAATAGCCTAGGATACATTGAGGAGGCTTGATTGTCTTCAACAGTGGACATGGTGGCATTAACAGATATTTTTGATGTAGAGATATAATGTATAGAAGCAGGTGTGGGGATTAATGGGTATAATGATATCTAGTGTCATTTGGTGACACACCTAACTACAGTAAACAAAACAGTAGCAGAAAGGATATGTGCAAGTAAGTCCTATCTATACTGATATCACAATGCTGACCCAGAGGAGTACTCTTCCTCTCTAGTGCAGGCATGTTTCTCATGTTATGAATGTGATAGAATGTAAACATGTGATGACAGGGTCACCACAGTCATTGTGTTCCAAAATGGTTTGTGAGATAGATAGGTCAGGGTATCGGTATGTTCAATAGATACTGGACACAAGTATTCGGTTGCAAGAACAAGAAACACTATGTCTATCAAGATTGAGTTGGCCCCACAGGAGAAAACATTTCAGTGGCATGTATGCATAAAGAAGGGAATTTAGCCTGTCACAGTCATTTTCCATCCAAAACCCGAGTACCATGTTTACCCACCTTCCATTTCTCCTCAACTGTAATGTTTATGTGTTATGTTGAAAATATCAATAAATATAAACGTGAATGACAAACTGTACAAAGGGTCCAGCCATCCACCTTGCTAAAAAGTGGCAAGTGTTGCAGTCTATAAGATATTAAAGGGATCTGGCAGATCTAGTATGAGATGAGGAAATAGAGGCCTTGCACCATGTCAGTATCATGATAATCTCTTAGTGAGTGTCTCAGTCGATTAGAGTGAGTAACTGGGATTATCAATGGGGAACAGCTAACAAAGACAGACCATGCACTCAACTCAACTACACGAGAACTGCTGACATTCCTTACCTGTAATATTATGACTGTAGTAGATGCCCTGGAGTGGGGATCTGCTTGTTCTGAAATTCATATCTCACTGAATGAACATGAAGATGTTCAGCATCAAGCCAGCCATGCAAACTTGGCATGAATTCTGTGATCCCTTTAGATCTTTGAATCTGGAGGAAGATGTTGAAATACAGCAGCTGGTGATGTAGAGGAATGCTGTATACCTTCCAAGGCAATTCACCCATTGGTGGTGTCTGTGAACCAGCCAGTCAAATCTTGTCTGTTCCAGGGGCCGCTGCATTTGTCACTGGGTGACTCAGTGAAATTTTGGTAAGTGAAAGTTCCAAGATCACAAGCCTGTTACCTGAACAAGTGCAATAACACACATAGACACCTTCAAGGAGCATACTCAGATGCTTGTTAGAAGCTGGTTTACGTTTTATCATCCAATGTGTAACCTGCACACTTCCCTAGACAGAAGAACACCCTATCTCTATATGGTATTGCTATCCCTAGGAGGTAGGTGGTGCACCGCCTATCTGAACGGGGCAGGAAAAAGAGTGCTATCCCTGCTTCCACAATGCTTTTAATTACAATGTGGATGAGTCAATAAAATGATTGAACCAAATCTACTATGACTCCATATACATTCCCTGGAGGGCTATTTCTTTATCTATATAGGATACGAGTGTCCTAGATTATGACTTTATTCACCACCAGCAGGGTTATGTCTATGTGGTGTAGACCAGATGGTTTTGTAAAGTTCAACACAAAAGGCGTCAACTGCACAACAGCCAACCATGATTTGTGCAGCACAAAAAACTATGTGAAGATAAAAAGGACATTGTTAACGGTTCTAAGAAAAGAGCCTACGTATGTAGGTTGCTCTATTCTCTACTGTATGTCATATGGTGATGTGTCACCAAAACAAGAGGAGAGGCTGTCTCTCCACTAAAAGGTATCTCTTCAGTTGCTGTATCCCGTATTTCCTTAGGGGATATCACATGTGATAATGGTTGACTGGTTTTGATGAACTACTCATTGTTGTCATCTTCTTCAGGACCTTCATTTCAGTGATGTCTTTTATGGATCGTCCGCTCGATCTAAATAGGGGTGCCACGGCTTCCCAACCTTATTTCCAGACTCTCGTAAGGTATTGATCTGGACCTCTTAGCTACTGGATTTCTTGTTGTAGATGGCTGTGTGCCGTGAGTCCACACTTCGTCCCTGTGTACATCGGGAGATCTTATTTTGCTAGTTGGAGCTGCCGTGGTGTAGGTTCCTCTGCCGCTGCTGCCGTGCAAACAACTGGGTGCTGAACAAGTCCCTCAGGAATAACCACATACCCCTGAATATGATTAGGCACCAATTGGTTATTAGTCTTTTCAGCCACCACAGCAGTAATGTTTTAGTAAGTTAGCAAGGGGACAGGTAATGCTTGTAGGAAACAGGATATATTGGGAGAAATTAGCTACAGGTACCATTCTACAAGGTACAGAGCTGTTGAAGAAAAACAGCAGTTACATTTGGAAGACTAGAACACAATCACTTGACTTACACATTTTACTCAGAACACACATCAGGATACACAACATCCATTGCACAGTAGAAGGTCAGACATGATAAGTCTCAAACCTGAATTTTTTGAAAAGTGGACCAAGTAAATACTGGAAAGGTCTGAACATCTCTTAGAGATCTTTCACCAGCTATAGAAGAATAATGAAACGAAAAGACAGTAACATTTGTTGGAAGTACTGTTTGATGTAGAAAAACAGGTTTTCTAGATTGCTCAAGAACTGAGTGTTTCCACTATAGCCCAATGCTGTTTTCTGTTTATTTAGGTGTACTGCCATGTTGCTGTAAATGTAGAAAATAATTTGTGTTGACACCTCCAGATCTCCATGCAGCGCCAACAGTAAAATGCTTTATTCCAGCATCAGAGTTGACCGAAAAATATATGAGTGTGATAGCAAAGTAGAAAAAGAAACTGATACCCTGATCAGAATTAAAGTTTAGAGGCTAGAGAGGGGATTAATACAGATCTGTCTGAGTTGACACGGTTCCCCAAAACCCCTTTTTTTTAATTTGACAGGATGAACGTCAAGGTATGTAGTGAGCTGTTGTATTGCACAAAAGGCTGAAATGTGAGTGCAGAACATTTTCTTTTTTTCCTAGATTGGTAGTGCTTAAAGCTCAAAGTCAATTTCAGGATGGTGAAAATGTGGTTTCATTCCTGCTTACTCATGCGTTATTCATTTAAACAGCGGATTGATTGTGTTGAACTTTATACTTAGTCATGGTTGGCTTTCACAGTGCATGCTTGTTGTGTGTCTTTAATGTGTGATTTGCTATGTGAAAACTACACCCTATAACAGATGTCTTTGCCACAGAACTTTTTGAGCATGTAGCGCAAACCAAATACAGACAGAATGTACAAAATGGACAGTGTGAGGTAATACAAGGATGGGCCACAAGTGGGTGGGTCGGTAAGCCCCTTCACTGGTAGAGTGCAAGGGGATTCATAATGTGACCTGATCCACCATCATCTGCATCAATGAGTGACTGTTATAGAAGGGTAGACTGGTTACACTTTATGGCACTAATGGCATTTTCTACTGCCCATCATGGTTTAGCAAACATGATAAGTGTGATCAGGTGGCTGTACTGGACTGCATTGCTACAACTAAGTGGTTATGTTTTCTGTCTCTGGCATGGCATTTATTTACTGGGCTTCATGGTGAAAGCAAGCATGAGACGTGTAATTATGTGACTAGTCTGGCTTACATTGTTTCAGCCAGCATGATTGCATGTTATGGCTCTGGCATGCATATTCTAATGGAAAAAATTAAACCAAATATGATAGACAAACACGGTTTGCTTGAAATTTGATGTCCAATAAAAAATGCCATGCCAGAGTCAAACAACATAACCAGAATGGTTGCCGAAATGTAGGCCAGTTAAGCCACATAACAAGCAAATCTGTTTTATGCCACCTTGATGCCCAGTAACAAATGCCATGCCAGTGGTATAAAGCATAACCAGACTGGCTGCAACAGTACTGCCCAGTCTAGACATGCTTGTTGCAGCTGAGGGAGCCATTAGTGTTAACACTGGGCTGGCTTGGTGGCTCATAATTGGTGGGTCGATACCGACGAGCCACCCCCCATAAGTTGGTCATCTTTCTGCAAAGGTTAATTAGCCTAGTTGCGTAGTGAGTTCTGTCCGAGCAAAACAAATGTAGTTAAAGAGATAAATAATCTAGCCATAAGATACGTTTTTCTTGACATGCTATGGAATTGTCCATCACCAAAATGAGTTAAACAAAGTAACTAACACAGTTTTTTTCTCTGATTGGAAATGAGATCAAACTGTCAATCTTAATTTAAAAACAAGTGATGTTGATAACCCTTCTCCTGATATCCCGGGGTAATAAATTGAACTGAACAATGAACATTTTCTTTGTATAATCTTTATCAGAGACCAGGCATAATGGCAGCTTAGTAATTCATACAGCCACTCTTAGCGGCGCAAATGGATTGGAGCACCTCATTATTGCTGGCCATCGAAATACCCAATTTGAGCTCCTGGATATGCTCCATGGGAACCAAACTGATAATGATGACGCATGGATCGTACCCATTCTGTCAATATCTATATCATCACGCCATTATAGTAACATATCTCATCTAACCATATACTTTCACACCTCTGTATTGCAGCATTTAATTCAAGGATCCTGGGAAACTCTGTAGGTCCACCAACTATTAGATCTTGGAGAATATCCAGGCATATAGATGCTATCATTCCCTATGAGGCTAGTTGCCCTTGCTTAGACCACTTGAGTGTGTTTGAATGTTTGGAGAATGATCACCGCCACCTAATGCTGGCTTTGGGTGCTGATTTTTCAGGTTTGATGATGGTGCTTGCCGGTAGGACTCTTGTAGCATTGCCATGAATGTGGCCACTATAAACTATTTAAAAAGGATCAGATAGTTCTGGCTGGTTATGGTTCAAGTAATTCCTCACATTTACTTGGATCTTATGGCCCTATTGAAGATGTATCTGCAGTGACAGGACAGTTGTCAAGATGCATTGTCCAATAGTGAAGCATTTGTAAGATCTCTTGCTTTGACCATTATCACAGAAAGACAAAAAGCAAACTTTAAGCAGCCTTAAAGGATAGTTCCGGGACTTTTTTTTTATTGTCCCTACGGTTCGGCCATGTGTTTTTAAGCATAACTCGGTAGATCGTAGAAAACTTTCCTATGGACCTTACCCGACTTTTCGTCCATTAACGCACTCGAAATCAGCCACCATTTTCTGATAATCCTATCATTTCCCCCCATCGCCCTGGCTCACCTGCTTTTGCGGCACTAAATCAAATCCCCCGCCCCTGAAACAGACTTTATCAAAACATTCATATTCCCCGCCTCTATCCGTGACGTGACTGAGCTGCGTAGGCAAACGCGCCCAGGCGTCTTCTACGCGACTCCATACAGAACCCGGAAATCAACACAGATGAGCTCACACAACACAGCGCGCCACAATTGGGAATATGAAACTGTACTTTTAAATTAAACCGCAAGATTGTAAATTTGGTAAAGTACATTTATTTGACATCAAATGTTTTGAGAATATTCAGCGATTTTCATTTTTATTTGCTCACGTTCCAAAAAGTTCGTTTTGAGGCACGCGATGTTCCTTTGCTGTACACAGTGTCTTAGATCATCTCACAATACAGCGCCACAATTCGGAATATGAAACTGTGGTTTAAAAGCAAACGGCAAGATTGTACATTTGGCAAAGTACATTTATTTGACATTAAATGTTTTGAGAATATTCAGCGATTTGCATTTTTCTTTGCTCTCGATCAAAAATAGTTCGTCTTGAGGCAAGCGATGTTCGTGTGCAGTACACAGGGTGTTGGTTTACGATAAAATAAGCTCTTCGGTCGCACTGATGATCGCATGGCTGTTCCAACAACGAGGCACTAGGCCACCACAACGGTCTGTATGTTGCATCTAGCCGTACGGGCATACTTGTACTTGGCGATCGTCCCATAAAATGGTCAGGGTGGTAACGTTGTTCACGCGGAGAAGCAACTGGCGGTTATAAAAGCCATCCGCCGGTGTCTGGTACTCGTGACACATACAATAATGAAGGATGTACCTGTTTTAAAAACATAAAAAATGAAATTAGTCTCACCATCAGACCTTTATTAAAATTATTAATTTTATATATTAGGTCGGGAAATTATTTCATAGCTAGGACAGTGCAACTGGGTATTATACGTCAAGGGGGGGCTGTAGGATACTGAGACAGTCCCCCAGTGCAGGGGTTGACAGGGAGGCAGTGCAGGTGGAGAGTGGTAGGGCCCAGGACCGAGGTCGCAGACAGTGGACCAGTTGTAGCAGGGGAGAGGGAGAGAGAAAGCAGAAGCAAAGAGGAAGGTTTTGAGGTGCTTCCGTAAAAGGAGATGGTTCTCCTCAAGATAGTGCGCGGTACAAAACAATATGCCACATAGAACGAACAAGTACAACTTAACCCGTCTTTAAAGCTACTGTATAGTAATTAAATTGCGGTATAAACTCATCTAAAGAGTTACTTACATTATATTTGCATTTTCCATTGTGTCTGTGCGTAGGGCAGCCCCGAAATACCACTCCTTCTATGCCAACGTTATTTCTTCTAATGAACGAACATTAAATGGCTTTCGTTTCTGAAATTATATTCATTATCGTTTCTTACGTTATTGCCCCACACCCCCAAAAAGAAGTCTTTCGGGATGGTCCCGGCCTGTCAAGGTCAAATAACAATAGAACCTTATACTGAGTCGTGGGCCATTCCGGCACCCGAGCAAAAAATCAAAGCAGCTGACCTTCACTTTGAACGAGCACACATTCCTAGTTAGCTACATTCAGTGTAAGGCCATCTCACAGGACTTGAAATTTACACTCCATCTTTGCATTTTGTCTGCGTGCATTTGCAGCCCCAGAGAACCATAAATACGGAGACATTCTATATTTTTTGAAAAATTATTTATATTACTGTTTGGTTTAATTTAATGCGCAAATGAACAAGGTTGGATAGACACATTGAATGTACATTGAGCAATCACTTTTATTTACACAATACATAGTTACACATATTCAATGAGCCTGCAACATGAGGAGACTCCAGAGCAAAGTCACAGGTGACACCCGGGTGGTTCGCACAACTGCACGGTGAAGGGAGGGGCAACGGTGGAGAGACACATTGCATGTACACTGAGCAATCACTTTTATTTACACATTACATAGATACACATATTCAATGGGCCTGCGACATGAGGAGACTCGAGAGAACAGACAATCAAATTACAATCATTTAAACCGTGATGTGTATTTCTCAATGAGCTCTTCTTTAGGTGGACATGGAACAGAGGCAATGTTGGGTGGCAATGCAGTTGTCCCCTGCACAGGTTCGTTCACAACTCCATGTATGTGCCTATCTAGGACATCAACAATAAGTCTCTCAATAAAGTCATATTGCATATCCTCAAACACTGGTTTGATAACCCATTGTTTACTTCTTTTAGTGAAGGCCTTATTGTAGCGAAGCGTCCCTAAAGTTCCGGTCGTCCTACTTTGTTGACGGCCAACATTATGGTTATGTGCCAAGATCGCTAGAAGAGTCCGATTTATCATGCCCTCCATGCCAAAATGCAATCGTTTTGGCCTGTACTTTAGGCACATATTGTGGAACACCTCCAAATCTCCTGTGTGGCAGAATTCCGTGAGTCCCCTCAAATCTCTTGTTATAGTTTTATCAAATACAATCTTTTCAATGGCTTTGTGAGTGGGTGATGAAGGAATCAACCACTTCTTCTTCCGTGCCTCCTCTGTGGACAAATGGCCATGTTCACAATTGTGGAAATGTTGGTTTGTGTTCCAGCGTTGAACGTTGTTACAGTGTAGCATTACTGACCGCCATTTTTCCAGTAGAATTTCCAACGACCCTCCACATGTTTTTGAGCTCCACCAAAGATGGTTGCTGATTGACTTGGACCACTGTGAAATACCTTGCATATCTTTTTTTTTTTACCTGCAGCCGACATTTTTTTATTGATTGTTTTTGCAAGATGCCAAACGTCAAATTGGTGATTTATATTTTTGTACTCTTCTCTCATTGTCTTGGCAATTGAAACGTGTCTGTCCGTGGCTATCAGGTCGATCACCATTCCCCGCGATTGTAGTTCTTGCAATGATGCTACAAAGCCAACTTTCTCCATGGCCACTGAGGATGTACTTTGTGACACCTGCACGACCACCGAACTCACAATTTCCTTACTTTCCATGTACTGAAAGTGGTAGGTGCAGTACTTGGCTGAAAATCCTGGGCTGTCGCACTGTCCATCACCGGCTAGCCTGAACCATTTGTCCGCGAATGTACTATCAATAGACATTTTTTCCATTCTCCAAGCTTCGCTAATGGCTGGAAATAGATAATCGGTTTGGTATTTGTAGAACTGAGTTTTCGCAATGAAATGGATTCCCACAAACTGAAAGAAAGACTCTAACTTTTTAAAACTTGAACCACTAAAAAGTGCAGCCGCTGCACAAAGTAGATTGCCTGCTGGCAGTTGCCCCAGCATGGGTTGTGCAGACCATGAGAAAGGATGATATTTTGTACAGGTGGCATGTATTTTAAGGTTAGTGCCTCGAATTGCACGAGTCACATTAATCAATGGCTCCCCACATACTTCCCCACCAACCGAATGCCCACATTTCATCCGAATAATAATATCAATCAAACAACTATCGAATACAATGAATTTGGCCTCTTTCCTTATACTGTCACTCTGCATCCCAGCTGGTTCGGCCTGTAACGTTGAGGACATGTCACTCACATGAAAGGTAGAATCTCTGATATCGTCTTCCGCTATGTTCAGTGATATTGATGGTGTTTCATTGTCATCCACTTCATTCTCTTCCATTGCAACATCTGTTCCTTCTCTGGCGATGGGTGAATAAAACAATTTCTTCAACTTTCTCGCGGTCTTAGTTTTTGCGGGTGTGGATTCTGTGAATTGATCTCCGACTGCATCCGAACTACCAGGAGGACATTCACTATCAATGGCTGGATGTGGTATAGCTCCGTTGTCAATCACTTCATATTCTTCCCATTGGCACGATGCATCTCCAGTCTCAAGTCCCTGCCAAAAGGTTTGACAAGCAACATCTCTCGTTCGCTTCACTGTCTGTGTAGATCTAGTTTGTACACCCACTCGCAACTAGAGGACAGATTGGAAAAGGGATGTTCAGTTTAAACACAACTTACAGTATTGAACTATTAACAGTGAAAAACAACATAATATAGTGACCAGGACACTAACCTTCTTTTGCTTTCTTTTCTTTGAAACTTTCTTGCCTCGAACTTCAACATCAGGACGCTGTTGCTCAGACTCGTGTGTGCATGTCTCCACTTCCTCTTGCGCTGCAACGACTATATTTTCATGATAAGCACATCCATCACGCAGTGACGCTCCATCGACTCCCTGAAACATAGAACTTTCATTAGTATGTATAATAATATCGAAAACACAAAATGTACTTGGGGACCAATACCCACATACTTCTCAATAGCAAAACACGAATGAACGCTTTGTGTAGAACATTCAAACGACAATTATTCACGCATTGTTGATCTAGTTAGATGGAACTGTCAAGATCCATACCTCGGGCTCCTCATAGACTTCCATTGATGATATTATTGAAGATGATGCTTCAGTAACTCCCTGAAACACAGTAATTGCATTAGTATGGTTTTCTATTTTGTTAAAAAGAACATAAACTTTGTGCAGGCGTCAATGGCTCATCTAAATAGACCTGCACAAATGATCAGTTGTCTAAAATAAATAATGGATATGTAAATATGATTCGATTTGCTCGATCGTTGGAAGTGTCACCACCCAGAGATCTGCATCAACTACTAGGGGTGATGTTCTTGTAGAAGAAGCTCCGTCATCTCCCTGAAACATAGTACTTGCGTTAATAAAGAAGGAAGTATAGCGGATGTAATCACGTCATATGATTTCGCTTGATCGAACTGTCAGTATCCATACCTCGAAATGCATAAGAACATCAAGGGACGATGTAACTGCGGTGCACACTTCTGCAAGCTGTTGCGCCGACCCGTAACTGCATGCTCCCCCTTCTTCTTGGACTAATGCTCCATCGACTCCCTGAAACATAGGACTTTCATTAGTAATGAACACAATATTGAAAAAAGAAGACACATAGGAGGGCGACGACAGAAGGACATATCAATGGCTAAAAACGAAAGAAACATTGTGTGTAACAATCACGCTACAAGAATGCAAGATCTGATGATCTCCATCGATGGAACTGTCCGGAAACGTACCTCGAGCATCTGAGTGACATCAACAGTTGTCGTCAATGCGTTGGACTCCTCAGCATCTCCCTGAAAGACAGTACTTGCATTATTTTGGATAACAATAATTATAACTGAAAACAAAGACTAGAGGACGAGTACAAGGGTGTACCATTAGGTAAAATAATTACACAATAAATTAAAACTATTGATTTACATGCCTAAAACAAGTCAGTGGCAGAATAGCTAAGTAAGATTACCCGATAGGCGCTTGAAGTGGCTGATGACTGCAATAACGACACGGATGGAGAATCTTCCGCCTTCATATTGAGTGGGTACATAAATTATTGTTAGCTAATGCTACACACTACCGCAAGGCCGAGAGATAAATACGTAAACTTGACTCACCAGTGGAGGGATGTGGACGAATAGAGTGGGAATAGCGGTTGAGAGCAATTTTCGCCTCGCTCGCGGTGTGTTCTTCTTTATTAGCAATGATGTGGAGTACATGTCTGAGCTAAAGTGCCTGCTGCAGATGCGGTATCGATCACCCCTCTTGTCCGCAAAGACTTCTAGGACTCTACTTTCAAGCTCAGACGGTGGATATCCGCAATATCGGACCCATTCTCTTATCTGATCTATTGTCTTAGGGAAAACATGCATTATAGTACCTTCAGATTTATTATGGGTCTTCGAAGGGCAACCGCCAATGGAACAGGCAGGCATTGTGGAAAGTTCTGAAAAGTAAAGATCAACAATTCTCTATAAATACCAATGTGTTAAAAAATTAAATGACACATAAAAGGTTCAATGCAAGGTTCGTTTTGGTTCTTGGAACTATACACGTTATTCACATGCGGATAAGTATTTGAATAACTTTAAAAAAAAAGAAAAATAATTTGACTAAACTCAGAACATGTGACTAGTTCCTTGCATGTACTGTCTTGAACGAAAAGAAAACATGGATGCAATTTGATGACTACTAGCAAATAGATATAAATTAAAAAATTGGACGCAAAATGATTATGGTACATGGCCTTACCTTGACGAACAAACAGTTAGATGCAGGGATCAGAGTAGTTTCTTGTCGTCGAACAGGGAGCAGTTCACAGGTTGCAAACTGACGAGTTTCCTCGAAGTGGTCACGGAAGTTCACAGAGACCAAGAGCGGATAACCAGCACCTTCACGGGTTGACTAGCAAAGCGCAAAGAAGTTCTCATTAGAAATATGAAGTGGGTTATAAAGAATTCGAAACAGGGGTGTGTTTGTGAATGAATGACGTGTATATGTCGTGGCATTATGCGGTTTGCAGGGGGGCGTCCCGCGTGAGGGGGGATGCTTGGCAGGAGACACGGGGTCTGGAGGTAGACATGGGAACAACAACCCATGCTCTATAGACCACTTTGAAGTGTACATGGTCTTTGGCACCTCTTGGCCTTTATCGCTCCCTGACAGCTCCACTTGCCAGCACAAGTACCCCGGTGCGAACTGCCTTTGATAGGGCGGGGGGTGGATTGGGGCGGTGGTCGTGCAGACAAGACACAGGAAGACTCCTGAATGGAGACACACTTATGTGGATTGCAGGGGGGCGTCCAGCGTGAGGGGGGGATGCTTGGCAGGAGACACGGGGTCTGGAGGTAGACATGGGAACAACAACCCATGCTCTATAGACCACTTTGAAGTGTACATGGTCTTTGGCACCTCTTGGCCTTTATCGCTCCCTGACAGCTCCACTTGCCAGCACAAGTACCCCGGTGCGAACTGCCTTTGATAGGGCGGGGGTGGATTGGGGCGGTGGTCGTGCAGACAAGACTCGTTTGCCGCAGGGCCTCACCAAGGAGAGGCCATCTAACTGCATGTAAGAGACAGGCTGCAGGATCTAGTACATGGAAGGCATGGGGGTGAGTTAATAAATACCTCACCCTCCCAGGAGAATATATGGGTGCAGTTCACCCTGGAGACCCTGGATGCCTAGGCAGTTAGTCAGCAGCAGGCTGGCCTGTGGTGGCAAGGCGGCACGGGCCAGAGGGGGTCATCTCTGTACCCGGTGCCCAAAAGGATGATTTATTATGGTCAACCATATTGATTATTTACCTATAACCATGTTTTGTATCAATAAAATCCAACGTCCTTTTATTGCCAAAGCTTGAACAAAGTGGTGTGGTAAGTATTTTTGGGGGAGGAGGCAAGGCCGGGATGGAGACACACTAGATTCATTTAAAAAATCAAAACAACCATTGCTAAAATATATGTTGGGTTTTATTTTAGATCTTAATTTCAATTGAACATAAATAATAAACATTACACATTGTAAAGTTCCGGTTGCAGCACATCCAGGGAAAATCCGCGGTATTGTCCACTGTCGCTGGGGAAATGTTGTCTAATGGCAAGTACCGCACAGGCAGGTATTACTCTCCGAACGCGGTGTCCGAGCCTCCCGTGAAGCCACCAAGTGAAGCAACGATAGGCCACCAGCCTGTACCACCTGTGAAAAAGAAAGATGCAAACTGTATTAAAACGACAAAACTTTCTTATCAATGTCGATTCAGGTAAAAAATGTCATTCTGCTTTGAAAAAAATTCTATCTAGAAAATGCACAATATGGAACCAATTTACATGCGTTCGAATGATATGTAGATGTAATTTTATATGTGGGAGACGACCATGAAATAGTAGTGGCATCACTGACATCACAACCAGAGTATACTTACTCGTTACTCGGATTACGCGGACTAACAGTGCCGCGAAGTTCGTGCATAAGCACCATCATCATCCTCAACACGGTCCGTGAGAGGCAGGCTTCCCTGAACTCTGGCAGCTCGGTGATGCATTGCGGACTTGGCTCGCCTTCCGAAATGTAGGCCAAGCACCCGGAATTTTCACGGCAGCAGCAGTTCTCCTCCTCAGTTGGCATTAGCTTGCACCGATTGCACGTGCACCAGATAGAGACGCCGTCCATGCGACATGGTCCAGGCTCTTCATCCGTTGACTGGTCCTCCCAACTGCCGTCCGAATCCCCATCGTTTTCGCGTGCTTGCCTTTACAGTAGTTCCTCCTCGGTGTACTCGGGCTCGTACATATACGGCATTATTGTAGCCATTGTGTGGTAAAGAAAGTAAAATAATTTACAGAGATGGTACAGGTGTTCACAAGGCCTAGAAGCGGCGAAGGTAGCTGACCAGAGCACAGAAACGAGTCACAGAATACTCAAAGTAACACAGAGAGAGTAATGGAATCGAAAATCTGCTGCTGTGTGTTGTGAAACGGTGTGTTTATACTTATTGAGGAAAGAGGCGTCCTGCCATTTCCATGACGACACTTCATTAGCTGAGGCGCAGCGATTGTTGACACGAAACGTGCTTTGGCGTTGGGAAATGGGCAGTACGCGTCTGCTGATGTCAGGCTCAGGGGCGGGGGATTTGATTTAGTGCCGCAAAAGCAGGTGAGCCAGGGCGATGGGGGGAAATGATAGGATTATCAGAAAATGGCGGCTGATTTCGAGTGCGTTAATGGACGAAAAGTCGGGTAAGGTCCATAGGAAAGTTTTCTACGATCTACCGATTTATGCTTAAAAACACATGGCCGAACCGTAGGGACAATAAAAAAAAAGTTCCGGAACTATCCTTTAAGATCTCATATGGGTCATGGAAACATGCTAAATAATTTGTTAAAGACTAGCCATAAAATGTCATCAAAGTCAAAGAAGAAAGTGATCAACAACCCAGGCTTATTAATGTTTGCTGGAACCGCAAGTCAACACAACAGTCAAAAAGTGCTTCTACCATCCCTTCTACCATCCCTTCCCCTTCTTACAAATGATGCACCATCTCTCTTTCACACAGAGTGGTGTTCATCGTCTCTCTGATTCTTTAAAGAATTCACTGCTCAATAAGCATTTCCCTCAGTATGCCGGACTACTTCACAAAAAAACCTCAAATGGTCCAAAACACTATAGCAAGACTAATACCTAGATTCAACAAAAGGAAACACATAACACCAGCTCTCAGAGAACTCCAATGGCTACCTATCAACAAGAAAAATATCACCTTTAAGGCTCTCTGCATCACCCACAGGGCTCTCGATTATAAAGGGTAAGCAGAATTCCTTTCGCAGCAAAATCTCATTCTACCAACAAATGGACCAACCAATGAGAGACCTAACATTGAGAAACAATGTACTATTAGAAACCATACGAGTCTGCAGAGTAAGAAACAGAGGCTCTGTCATTTACACTTTGGCGCACAAACAGTGGAGCACACTATCAGGGGAAGACCACACAATACATGACCGCCAGACATTTAGGAAAGATAAAATAAAAACTTCCTCTTCAACGCGTATTAGGCAGAACATTTAACCTACAATCATTAAGCAGCAGGCACAACCTTCGGGAATGCCATGAGTGCCCCCGTCCTCTCTACCTAGAACACAATGCATGGCATTAAAATAACTATACTATCTAGAAGACAAGATATAGAGGCACAACCAAAACCTTAAGATAATGCCTTCCTTGTCTCTCAGAATAGCTAAATCAAAACACGGGAAATCTTACTGCATCAACCACTAAAAGCCAAACACCTTTGACCACAAAGGAACTGACAGTAAAACCAATAACATGAAAGCACTATGGAAACCCTCAAGAACACCTTTCACATTTGAATAGCTCTCAATTTCTCTCCCCCTTCCTCACCACACCCAAATGCAAACTTAACACTGCACATGTGTCAAGCATTCTCCCCAGATTTTGACCAACACAAAATGTACACCTCTAATCACAACTGACATACTCAGCCAATAACCATTGTATGGCCTCAATACAAGCACAAGGCTTCCTCTCTTGAAACAAAGCCACAATGCTTCCTACACTTCACACCTAGAAAACGTACACACATTCGGAGCTTACTGTGCTTCTAATACACTGCAATCTTGACTTGACTTCCTTTGTCCTCCCACCTAACCAAGCCACCCACGATATTACTCTGCAGAGTGCTTGGAGACAATGTAAATGGCAGTGGTGCACGGTACAGACAATAATAGAATACCATTGCATAACATGCATCAACCTTTATAAGGAATTCTACCTTTGTTAAGTATGAAAGCTCTTTGGAACCCAGGTACTAGTTTAATCTGCCTTTATTGTGGCAACACTGAAGAAGATAGAACACGTGTTAGCTCTTGCATTATGGAGCAACAGAGCATTGGCTTAACCCTTACTAGTTAATCAAGGCATTCACACATTTGGAGAAGAGTTGATATTATGCTATTCAACAACCTACATTTTCTTTGAGTAACGCATTTCTTGAGAAGTCCTTGGCTAGCCAGGAAAAACGACCTACAGATATTGCATGTACTGCACACATGGACTATGACCCCTAGTACATAGGTAGGCGTAATATTGCATGTATGCTGGCATAATTTATGTATTTTTGAGATAAGAGGTGTTATTGCTAAGATCTTATCATTTGTGACATGTTAATATTTAAATATGTTTGGATATTTCATGTTTTAGTACATGTATGCCATGGGTTATTTTATCATTTTTTAGGCTGCTATTAATACTGATGAATTATGGCGTCTCATTTGTATTAATGTTAGAGTTCCTGTTCTTCACATTTATCTCACTTGCATTAAACTGCAGAAACCAAAGTGGCTGTTTTCTCTATTCGCAGCATGGGATAGAAAAGGCTTTTTTGCTGCCCTGTAGATGCGCAAATCAAAAACAGAAAGACCGAGATGGAAGCTCATATGAATTAACTGTTGAAGTTTGGGTCTACATCCATACGAGAACACAGAGCTGCAAACCATATCGCATGATGATATTGTAACCCGAATACCGATGGATTTTCAGAATCATGAATTACTGTACTGTTGCCAAAGGTAGAAATCAGCTGAAGGACTACCTTTTCAGTACCAAATCCAGAAATTGAAATTTGCCTTGGATCTCGACTGGATGTTCTGGGGCGACAAACCGATTCTGATACAAGGTTACATTTTATCTCGTGATGCAAGTTGTAATTCCGGGAAAACTATCATGACCTGGGACACTTCCCTCTTTGTCGTGTTCATGTCTCAAGGGGTGGGGAGCATCACAGGCAATGCATGCAGCATCCATCCTGGCCAATGTCTGGAAAGGATGCCCCACCGCATGCTACTGGGTCTTGTTTCCATGGTGCAAAAGGACAGTAGTGTGGCTCTGAGTGGAATGGCAAACATGTCTGACTAATGGAAGTCCACAGCAGTGAATACCTCGTGGAGGACAGACAATTAGTGTAACAATTCTTGCAAGATTGGAAACAGTCTACTCTGAATGTCAGCTTGGAAATTCTGATTTGCTGAATGGCAGATTTCAGGACAGAGGACACATATCCTCCCCAAAACTGCTGTAAGTAGATTTGTCTGATTTTAGGACATCTTAATATTCCTCCATGGTCATTGAAGCAGCTCCTCCTGCACTGTCTGAAGTAACACAGCGGTACAACATGTCACATACTCTGTCCATAGCATGATGGTTGCTGCTGAGATGCCTGCTCATCATTCCCCCTGTTCCCCCCAGAAACCCACACAAGCTCTGCATGGTATTTTTGTGAATAACCCATTTCAGCGTCTGAAATAATACATTAGATTTCGCTCACCCTGAAGTCTGGGGAAAAGGAAAAGGACAGTTGCACTATAACGTGCATCTGTCTAAAAAAATAAAACAGGGGATGCTAAGTAAGACCTACCTCTAAGCACCCTGGAAGAGGGCGTGGGGGCAGGTACATGCCTGGTTCACGGAAATTCATTAAAAATGCACCAATCATGTAATGGAGAGTCTGCGTAGGTAGGACACAGCAGATCATTTCCATTACATCATCTCTGACACTATGAAATTGGGATGTCATTAATCATGTGATGGCATATGATGACAGTGGTGTCTTCCACTGGCCTTGACTCTAAAGGTTGATGAGGGTAGTACTTCCTGGGATGAATAAAAACTTTCCCTATATCATTCATATTATGTCCTGCTTTCGTTTAAAGATTAATAGTAATGTACATTGGGAGTGTAAATAGCAATGATTGCAATAGTTGTAGTTGTAGTGGTAGTGTCAGCATGAAGTTATGTGATGGGGCAGTCATTTGAATTTTCTTTAGGAGTAGTAGATGTACGAATGGCAACAGTCCCACCCATGCAGAACAACTTCACTCTGGCCACTGCATAGAGTTTCTCCACTTGACAAATGCCATTATGCCTTGACAATTGTATCCCAAGCCGAGGTAAGAGTATTACAGGAGGACATTACAAGTCATCAGCACTGCATTAATGCAATGAGGCTTCACCAAGTTCAATAGAAAAGTACAGAAATCTATTGTCCATTAGAACCTATCATGTCGAAATAGAAAGTATATCGTGCCTCCTATTGTAATAAATATATTAATATTGGCCTACGCCAAGCTGCTCGAAAGTCGCTTGCGAAAGAAATCTGTGTTGCAAGGTCCTGACCTTAAATCCCTGTAAATCGCCATTTTAGGTCAAACCGCCATTTTAGGATTTGTTGTGTAAAAGTCACCCAGTGAGCTAAAATGGTGGACAATGTCATTCCAGAATACAACATGGCCGTCTTGACCTCTGTACATAGCTAAAGTGTAATTTGCCTGCAGGCCACTTGTTGAGGTCGTGAACTGAGACCTTGTCCTTCGTTGACCTATGTGTAGAAGGATTACTCGTGCAATGAAACTAATCCACGAGCATATGTTGAGACAATTTATTCAAATACTGAACGAAGAACATCTGTTTAACTGCATTGTATTAATGTTTAAGAAGGCCTGCATCGAAAACTTTAGAATACACAGTTATTGCATACGCTTGTTGATACATGTATTAAAGGCAAACCAGTTATATGCGGTTATTTGAGACTTGGCACGAACCCTAGATCGGTGATGTATTAAAAGGAATATTAACCCGAAGTGGGGCTGGTCATCGCGCCCACCAAAAGTATAAAAGGCGAATGCATTCTAATGTACAGGGTCTCTAACTGAACACACTGAACCACGCTGGAGCTCGTTGTGTTGTACTGAGGGCCGATAGCTATCTGATTTTGCTCTGTTTTTGTAACTGGATTCAGTATAAAATAAAGTACTTTGTATGTTCCTTTGTAACCCATGTTTGGTGTATTTCCTTTTGGGGTACTCAGCCTCAATATTTTATTTCTGTTTTCACAGTTGGCGCCCGAATAGGGACCCTCAAGATTGATGCCGGATTGTTGAAGGTTGACACACGCTATCGGACCGGGATCCGACGGTGTGACATAAGAGGTCCCCTGAACGAGACGCGACACCTCAGCAGCGCTGCACGACCCGATCCTTGGACGATAAGCGTGTAGTCCGAGACGGCATCTTGATGACGGTCCACTTATCGAGGCGGGCATATTTGCCGAAATCACCATACACGAGGTAAGATTAGTTAGGTAAGATTCTTAGAAGTATCGATCAGTCCTCCTTAGGTTTGGTCAGGTGAGTCGTGACCTGATTCTTAATTTAACCCTGACAATTTAAATTTTGGCGCATTGTATCTGCAGACACAATTATTGACCAGGTAACACCAAGAATTTGAGATATGCCTGGGAAATTGTCTACCTGTTTTAGGGCATTATTCCGCAGTGATAGACAATCTTTGGAATTTAGCCACCCCGCACCACAGGAGGGGTCGCCGGCATGTACTATGTACTGTAAGCATGGCATTGGAAGTATAGTATTTAATGATATTTGGCACAGACAAACCAGACATGCCTCTGAACTTCAGTGGCCAATCAATGGTAGTTTTGAGATCCCTCGTATTGGATATTTGGAGTCAGCCTTGTTAAAGAAAAAGGCTAGACCTGCAGCATTTGATGTTTTGCAGAATTGGAAGAAAGAAGCGTTGCAACAACTAAAAGGTAGAGAGATACATGCGCGTCGTCATAAATCAAACGCTGAAAAAGCGTTGTTATAGGACCAAGACAAACAGTCTGAGACGACTAAAAATATGGATAGGGCTTTCTCACTTGGAATTCAGAAAATCTATCCTTCTAAAGATCTTCATATTTCTGATGAGTTTATTGACAAAATATTAAATGAACGAAGGCCTGGTGCCTCTGCACCACCTCCGTATGTTCCTCTTCCCACTGCTGTACCTCTTCCTGCTGTTATTCCTGCTCTTCCTGCTCAACCTGCAGTTCCTATTCCTCCGGTTTTTGTCCCTCCACCTGCTCCTCCGCCTCTTTTTATCGCACCAGTTATAGTACCTCCATCGAATTTGCCTGCTCCCTCTCTTCCAAGTAGTCCTGAGACACTTATAATCAATCGAGGTACAGGAAGAAAGGTTGTCAATCGCAATACTGTACCGCCGGAGAAGAAACGTGAGATAATTGCATGGGCTAAGCATTGTATGGAGAAGGATGATCAAGCTAGCGTTTTTGCCACTCTTTGTAATACGGATAATTTTCCTGAGAAAAATGTTTTTATTGAAGGTTTAGGGATTCAGTTATGTATAATGTGGGGAAGATTAAATAATGCGGATGCTCCGCAAAGGTTAAAGGATCTAAATACTCTAGCGCTTTCTAGAGACACTGTGGAGAAGGTAAATGAGCATGTCGAGAGGTTATTTGGGTATAGAAAGGAGTTTGAAAAGTTACAGAATGAGCATGATGAAGAGGAAAATATGTATGTATAGAAACAGTTCCTTCCGTGTTGTAAACCGATATCGGAGGAAATGCAAATTTGTAAGAAAGACGTGATTAGATGGATTTCAGACATATCGATAACTCCAGTTGAGGTATATGACACAAATAGTCAATAGACGTTAGAAATGCAGAGGAAAGTGATACAGGTAATGGTGGAATACCTGCAAGATGAATGTGTAAAAAGGAAGATTAGTTGTCCCACAGAGTTATAGAGAATTTATAAGAGAGCTTTTTCACTTGACACTTCTTCGACTGCTTTAGTGCTCGACTTGGCTCTGTTGCTTAGTAAGCGTTCAGAGTCACCTATTTCTCAGTTGCCTATGAGAGAGGTTCCTCCGACATTTGTCCCAAAGGTTGAGGTTGCGGCCGATGCTGTAGATAATATAGTCGCTGTGAACATTGCTGCACATTATGTATCGCAGTTCGTTCACGTCCCGTTCTCAAGAAAGGAAGTGAATATTATTAGGCAATCTATTCCTGATATTAGGAAAAATCCGACAGGGTTCTATAAAGAGATAGAATCCGTTTTGCAGTCCTCAGTGTTCACCGTAGGTGACATTGATTTGTTGTTTCCTGTACTCCTGCCCGTAGATTTATGGAAACAAGTTAGAACTATTGACGACGTACCCGGGTTAGGAGATACATGGGCGAATATAACCAGACTCGATGGGGAAAGGCCAGCTGGTGAAAGACAGGAACAGGTGATATTATGATATTAACTCTGCCTGATAGAATCATTGCTAAATTAAAAACCATCATTCCCGAAAAGAGAATCATTTGGGACAAGCTTACGGCCTGTGTCCAAGGAAAGTCTGAAGGTGCTACCGAGTTCTTTAATCGGTTCGAACAGGTATTCTCGGATATCAGTGGACAAGACTTAGGCACAGAGTGTGGGAAAAGATTATTTGTGGACAAATTTGTACGTGGATTGCTGCCTGACATCCAGTCACAAATTATGTCTTCTGAGAGTGCTTGGCAGGTGAAATCACAATCAGAAGTACTGCATATGGCTCATGAAAAAGATAGGATTGAAAAACGGAAAGGCGATTTAAAAACTAAAGTGCTGTTGCAGCAAATTGTTAGGGGCCCCAGAGGAGGTAGTTCTCAGGGTAGAGGTCAATATGTCCAGCAGGGGAATGTGCCCTTGGGTCCTGTGAACATTAACCAGTGTGCTTATTGTCGTTGAGAGGGTCATTGGCGAGCACAATGCCCCGTCCTTCAAGAAAGGTCGAATAATACATTTGGTAATATGGGTAGGCGATCCAGAGGTCTCCCGGGCCTAGGGGGCCCTGGTAGAGGTCAGTTTACACAGGACCCTCAGCAACCTTTTTCGCAGGACAAACAGACTCCGAGTATGGACACCAGGAATATATTTGATCATCCTTCCACTGCATATTTATCTGAAGAGCTTCCTTTTGATGATATTCTGTTTCGTTAGGATTGCCCGAAGCAGGGTTTGGAACCTACAACTATTCCTGTCAATCAGAAAGGTCCCTACGTTGAAATGGTGGTGGGAAATAGGAAACATCAGACACTGGAGCACAGAAGTGTTCCATTGATCATTCGCGGGTTCCAAACATTCCACTGCCAGGGCAAATACAATGTTTCTGTAGGGTTTTCTGGCACACCAGTTGTTTGTCCAGTTTCTATGCTGGTACATATTTCTTTGGGTCCCTTAATGGGCCATTGTCCATTTCTGTTGACTTCGGATTGCGGAGAGAACTCGCAGGGGTTGAATTTGTCAAAAGAATTGAATGCAGTGATTTATTGTTCTTCTGATGGAGTGCGCTTGACGATTTCACCGCAGCAATTTTCTGCCTCGCAATTCTTGACTAGACCTTGGCCTCCAGAATTCATTAATATACCAGAGAGCTTGTGGGCTGTCGACGACAATGATGTCGGTGTTTTACGGATTGAGCCTGTCAAAATAGTTTTTAAACATGGAATTGAGCTGCCACGCATTCCCCAGTATAAGATTTCGGTTGAGGGCAAGCGAGCTTTGAAATGTATTGTTTCCGATTTTGTGCATCGCGGGGTGATTGAAGAAATTTCAGGAAGTTTGTGTAATAGTCCGATTTTACCCGTGTACAAGAAAGGCGATAATGTAATTCCATTCCGTTTTATAATTGATTTACGTGCCATTAATAAAGTTGTGGCACCACAATTTCCAATTATGCCTGATGTAACGACAATCCTAACCATGATTCCAGCTACAGCTACTTACTTTAGTGTTGTGGACTTAAAGAATGCTTTCTTTAGTATTCCTACACACAAGGATAGTAGATATTTGTTCGCGTTCACCTTAGGGGGACGCTCGTTTACATTTACTCATGCACGTCAAGGATACACAGAGAATCCTAGTATTTATAGTAGGGCTTCGAAAGAACAACCTGATACCCTTGAATTGCCCTCTACCTGTACTTTGCTTCAGTACGTTGACAATTTGCTTCTAGCTGCTGACTCTGAGAGTGCCTGTAAGGAGGGCACTGTGTTATTACTTATTCATCTAGCTAAGCATGGTCACAAAGCTTCGCTTAAAAAATGTCAATATTGTTGTCAGGAGATCGCCTATTAAGGCTATCTCCTGTCAAAGGAGGGAAGAAGATTGACACCTGAAAGAATAAAACACATGTCTGGCATGTCTGTCCCAAATACACAGAAGGAAGTTAGGGCCTTGATAGGTATGGCTTCTTACTGTAGGTTGTGGATCCTGAATTTTTCACTAGTGATCAAACCGATGTTGGCTTTGACGAAGAAGGGCATTTCTTCGCCATTGCCATGGAACGTGGTGCACCAGCAGTCGTTTTACTTGCTTAAGACTGCATTATGCTCTGCACCAGTTTTGGGCACAACAAACTATGAAAAGGCCTTTGTGTTGTTTGTGCATGAATATGATGGTTGTGCTTTGGCTGTATTAACGCAGGGACATGGAGGGAAGAATAGGCCGTGGGTTACTATTCTTCCGCCCTTGATCCTGTAGCATGCGCTTTGCCAAGATGTTTGCACGCTGTCGCTGCTGCTGCTGCCGCTGCTGCTACCACGTCTGTAAAACAGAGTGAGGGAATGGTCCTAGGCCATGATCTAACCCTGGTGGTGCCTCACTCTGTAGATGTTCTATTGAACCAAACTCAAATGTAACACCTCACTTCCGCACGGTTAACAAGATATGAATTGATCTTGTTTGCTCCTCACATTAAAGCAGGAGCTGTTTTGTGACGGCTCCTGCTTTAAGCTTCCGGATGGTACATCCACAGCCGCTTATGCAATCACTACATTGAGCACGGTTGTGGAAACTAAGAGACTCACGCATAATTCTGCGCAGGCCGCAGAGATTATAGCATTGACCCGAGCTTGTGAACTTTCCGAAGGGCTTGCAGTAAATATATATACTGATAGTCAGTATGCCTTTGGGGTGGTTCACAACTTTGGGAGACTTTGGTCAGAGAGAGGGTTCCTAACTTCGCATGGCACCAAGATCCAACATGGCTCCCTAATAGTGCAACTACTCTCAGCGCTTGCGCTCCCTACTCAGTTAGCAGTTATGAAATGTGCAGCACATCGAAAGATTGTAGATGATATTGGAAAAGGGAATGCTTTCGCTGACCAGATAGCTAGACAAACTGCCACATATCTCTTCACGGAGATGTATGTTTCAAGGGAGACTGTAGATGCCTATGTAATGGATGAGGGTGTTGGGTCTGTACGGGATATCTAACTGATGCCACAATGGAAGAGTCTAAGCGGTTGGCTGAAGGCTTGGGGAAACTTGATGATGATGGGTGTTGGGTGGATATGGTAAAGCGAAATGGCTGCTACCCGACGCCTATGTCATGATGATGGTTGGCATGGCACACGGCCCTACACATGTTTGTGTCCAGCAGGTTACGAAAATGTTAGAAAAAGTTTGGGCAAATGACAAAGTTTCGAGAATTGCCCAGCGCTTTGTCCAGAACTGCATGATTTGCCTACAACACAATGTGGGAAAGGGGACATCAACTCCAAGGGGACGTTTTGGGCCACCTTCTGTCCCCTTCGAAGTTATTCACTTTGATTTCATTGAAATGGAACAATGCAACAATCTAAAGTATGTCCTCGTGGTCATTTGTGCCTTTAGTTAATGGGTTGAGGCTTTCCCTGTTAAAGATGCTACAGCCATGACCACTGCGAAAACCATGTTAAAAGAATACTTCCCCCGGTTCGGTTTGTCGAGAGTTATCTGGTCGGACAATCGTCCACATTTTGTCGCTGCTGTAATTCTACAGATATGTACAGCATTGCGAATTGACAAATGGTTCCATTCGGTCAGACATGCTCAGAGCGCCGGACTAGTAGAAAGACACAACAGTATCATCAAGAACAAGCTCGCTAAGACGTGTGCCGGCACCAAACTAAAATGGCCAGACGCCTTGCCGATTGTGTTACTAGCCATGCGTACAACACCTCAAACTAAGACTGGGCTCTCTGCATTTTTTGAGGTGGTAATGGGGAGACCTGCCAATATCTGGAACCTTCCAAAATGTCGAACTTTAAAGAATGTTGAAAATGTACTACTTTCAGATTATTGCAGCCAATTGACTAAGAACCTGTATTTGATTTATCACCAGATACGAGAAGCTTTAACTGTGCGATACGAGGGCCCGGGCCACGGCATACGGCCTGGGAGTTGGGTGCTCGTCAAATCATTTGAGCGCACCTCCTGCCTCGCTGGCGTGGGCCATTCTAAGTCCTGTTGGTCACCCAGACAGCGGTTTTGCTGTGCATCTGATAGACTTACGGCACGGTTTGGCTGTGCATTCAGAGGAGGAAAAGAATCATCAAGGGCTTGCTTTTTGCCCAAATTTGAGAAAGGGGATTCTGTTGGCTGGGGTGGTGGAAGGACTAAGAAGTCGTTCAACCGGGAGGTCGCCAGCAATAAACTTTGGAGTGTTTGTTTGAAGACTACGATGCCCGCCACCACTACCACTCGTATGGGACTTGTAAATAAGGGGGTGACCAACTGGGACAATGGACAAAATGCCTGGGCCCCGAAAACGTATTGCTGTATTCTTATAATGATGTTTGGGTTTTTAATAGTTGCTGCCTTAGGATTATGGTACCTCGAGGAAACTCACTCTTTAGAACTTTTGTTGCCTACTGAAAGTGCACCCATTGTTCCTACTCCCTTTGTACATTTGCATACTTTATCCCCTCGGGATTCCCAGCACAGACAAAGGTACCACAATAACACTCTACTACTTATCATGAATGCTAAACATGCCATTTTTAGTAAAGCCAACTGCTGGGTCTGCTCACATTTACCGCAACGCGTGGATAAGAGGCTAGGTTGGTATATTTATCCTTTACCGTTGACAACTGCCTGCTATGCTTCTCTTAGAGCACTGTTCTTTGGCCGATGGAACGATAGCATCTCAGGGAACTTTGATGGCACCAATTTGAATAGTTTTGAGAAACGTGTTTTGATTCTCCTGGGATGCTCGCTGTTTGCAAATAGGAGTAAACTGAATGTTGCTTCTATTAGGCCTTCTGATAAACTGTCTCGTCCTTTCCAATCTTTGATTTCCTTTAAAATGGTTCTGATAGGCAATAAGGATGCCATGCCTCCTTCTTACACTGTTAACCATAGCCCCGATTCAGTTTCTTTTTGCATACAGAGGAATGGAACTCAGTCAATGGGAAATTTTCTAGGTTGTGCCAACGTTGCAAATTTGACTGGGGAGAACAGACCTTTGTATGTAGGCGAACCTACTACTTTGTCTGCGGTAATGTAGCATTCCCATGGTTGCCCAGGGATTCGCAGGGAACCTGCTATTTAGGGATCCTGTTACCTGGGGTGTTTATAGCTAGTACAAAAGAGGTTTCAAAGGCTCGTCCACGGCGGGATGGGAATGGTGACACCCCAGCACAAGTCTTGGGAGATATAGTTAAATCAGTTGTGCCATTTTGGGGGCAGATAGCGAATTCAGAAGATATCAGAAAACTAGCGAGAGTATTGGAGAGAACCATCAACCGGACCACGGACGTACTCTATAATATGATGTTAGAACAACAGGTGATAAGATTAGTAGCACTTCAAAATCGAATGGCAGTAGATGTCATTCTAGCTGAGCGTGGTGGAGTATGCAAATTAGTGGGGTCCGCTTGCTGTGTTTTCGTACCAGATTCCTCCCCAACTATCTTCAAGGCAATACAGAATCTGCACGTCCTTAGTTGCGAAGTGCATGTTCCCGAGGGAAACTGGGATCTGAGTGCTTGGTTCTGGGACTTCTTGCGATCTTGGGGTTGGAAGGCACTTTCGGTCTTATTAATTATTTTGGGAATACTGTTGTTTCTTTGTTGCTGTATTCAGTGTCTGCCTGGTATGTGTTCGATGCTAGGGGGATGTTGCGCACAAGTGATAGATTCGATAGGACATAAAGTGTATGCCCCAGATAAGACTTCCAAAGAATATGTATTGAAGGATATTTCAGCAAAATACCTAAAGGCAATAGATATTTCCGATAGTGATTCAGGGTGCATGGACAATGATGAATGGAGTTATTTGCAGGGAGATCCAAAGTAGTTTTTAGCCCTTGGCATAGGCCAAAAGGAGGGTTTGTCGAAAATAGAACGTATATCATGCCTCCTATTGTAATAAATATATTAATATTGGCCTACGCCAAGCTGCTCGAAAGTCGCTTACGAAAGAAATCTGTGTTGCAAGGTCCTGACCTTAAATCCCTGTAAGCCGCCATTTTGGGTCAAACCGCCATTTTAGTATTTGTTGTGTAAAAGTCACCCAGTGAGCTAAAATGGTGGACGATGTCATTCCAGAATACAACATGGCCGTCTTGACCTCTGTACATAGCTAATGTGTAATTTGCCTGCAGGCCATTTGTTGAGGTCGTGAACTGAGACCTTGTCCTTCGTTGACCTATGTGTAGAAGGATTACTTGTGCAATTAAACTAATCCACGAGCATATGTTGAGACAATTTATTCAAATACTGAACGGAGAACATCTGTTTAACTACATTGTATTAATGTTTAAGAAGGCCTGCATGGAAAACTTTAGAATACATAGTTATTGCATACGCTTGTTGATACATGTATTAAAGGCAAACCAGTTATATGCGGTTATTTGAGACTTGGCACAAACCCTAGATCGGTGATGTATTAAAAGGAATATTAACCCGAAGTGGGGCTGGACATTGTGCCCACCAAAAGTATAAAAAGCGAATGCATTCTAATGTACAGGGTCTCTCACTGAACACACTGAACCACGCTGGAGTTCGTTGTGTTGTACTGAGGGCCGATAGCTATCTGATTTGGCTCTGTTTTTGTAACTGGATTCAGTATAAAATAAAGTGCTTTGTATTTTCCTTTGTAACCCGTGTTCGGTGTATTTCCTTTTGGGGTACTCAGCCTCGATATTTTATTTCTGTTTTCACAATCATTCCACACACCAGGGCCTGTGAAAAATGTGATTGTCAAATATGTACGTGCTATTTTGTTTAATAAAAGTATCTCTTCTTTTTGTGAAGTAAGGGATGGGTGAGCATCCATCCTTTTAATTGTTAATGGTGGTGCTAAGCAAGATGCACTGTTGCACATAAAATCTTGGCAGTGTCCACAATTATTCCTTACAAAATGTATTCATGTCAGAATCCTTACTATACCTATTTGGGAGTGGAATTACGGAGTCAAAGACAACAATCTTTTGTTGTATACATTGCAGGTAAGTGAGCACAGTTTTCTTTCATTTTGTCTTGGTTGTATCCATGGTGTTAGATCTTCATTTGTCTTGAACTGGAAGAGTCTGTAATGTTCAGGCATTTCATTGCACACATCCCATTGTACTCCTATGTTTGCCAGATGGCCGCCCCTTGTGTGAAAGCTATCCATGATGAGAAACCAATTCGTTATGTATGTTGAAGAAAAACCCAGACCTTTCACAAATGTGAATGTAAAAAGAATCACATTGTTCCTTTGTGACAAACATTAAAATAAGATAGACACCCAACAATGTCAGACTTAATGCCCACTCAAGAAAGCAAAGACTGTCACAAACACGTTCCACACAGGAGAGGCATTTCCACTGAACCTTTTTCATGGATATTTCAGAAGGGCACTATAAACCGCTTATTGCGCCCTCAGCTTACCTCATACACTAACAACCTCAATGTTTATGTTCATTCACACTGCAATCAGTGGAATTATGCTGCCCACATATGGCAATCTAAAGATCCCTCCCATCTGGCGTTAAACAACAAGGCACTACACCTCTGCAGCAAATGTGCATACCCCATCGAACCACTGGTGCAGCTCTCCTCTTGAGACAAAAAACCTGTTTTGTCCCAGACAAATAAAACCTAAAAATGCATTTGCATGTAGAGCGCAAGGTGCATCCAGTCTGCATTCATAAACACAATAGCAATCTTGTATGTTCCCTTTCTCCTCTTCCCAGGGTAGTTGGGCCCATGTCTTCTTTACCAATTCTTTACCACTGTACCACAATTCCACTTAAACAAACATATGTTTAGTAACTCATTAATTCTACTGGGACAAGTTTCTCCCACTTAATAATGATGTCCCAGTAGCCTCCCGGTGCTCCTGTTCTCCCCATTACCTCTGTGACTGCAGGGGAATGCTCTCAGGCTTGGCACTCGCTTGAGTTGGTTTCTTCTGTTTGGCTTTGTATGCTTCTTGATACTACCGGTGCGCTGTCCTATGTTATCGCTCTTGCTGCGACTGGTTATGGCTATGGGTAGCACAGCATGCTGTCAACTCCCTAGCTGGGTGGTTTCAGTCCTGTTTGATGGCTGCACAGCCCACCACGAAGCTGTCATGCTCATGCCACCAAAGGGCTTAGCATTCCCCTCTACTCTGCTTCTCTTGGCCAGTCAATGCTGGGTCTCCAGAATTTCACTCTGGCATTCACAATCTTTCTCAAAGTTGCAGGCTCTGCATATAGGTGTACAGGTACGGGTATGTCCATTAACATAGGACAGTAAATTTGATTTTCGTATTGTGGCAACCTTTGGTGCCAGAGTTGTATTTTTCTCCCCAGCACCCTAAATCATTCTACAATTTGTAGACACTCACCTTGAAAAACTACGAAATGTAGTAGTGCAGCCAACTGAATTGGGCCTGTGTCGTCTTTACCACTTCTTTACCACTGTACCACAATTCCACTTAAATTAACATATGTTTAGTAACACATCATTTCTACTGGGACAAGTTTCTCCCACTTCATAATGATGTCCCAGTGGCCTCCCAGAGCTTCTGTTCTCCCTGTTACCTCTGTGACTGCAGGAGAATGCTCTTGGGCTCGGCACTTGCTTGAGTTAGTTTCTTCTCTTTGACTTTGCATGCTTCTTGATGCTACCGGTGAGCTGGCCTAGGTTATCGCACTTTTGCGACTGGTTATGGCTGTGGGTAGCAGGGCATGTCGTTGACTCCCTATCTGGGTGGTTTCAGTGTTGTTTGATAGCTGCACAGCCCACCTCGAAGCTGTCATGGTCATGCCACCACAGGGCTTAGCATTCCCCTCTACTCTGCTTCTCTTGGCCAGTAAATACCTGATCTCCAGCATTTCACTCTGGCGTTCACAATCTTTCTCAAAGTTGCAGGCTCTGCAGCTCTCCTTGACTCCGCCTTCTCCAGGCATCACATTTTCAGGGGGCTTCCCCAACTTATGTTCATCTCTCTGTCTGTGCTTTGCCTCTTCTCGGCATGCTGTCCTCTTTCAGTCTCTGCGTCTCAGTTATTTGGATGTCCTTTCTTAAAGAGACATATCCTTTTCCTTGTTCAACAAGGTACATTATAGTGAGGAAAGCCAACAATCTCCCCTCCATTTTCCAGCACCATAATTCTTAGATAGGTAGAAATATTGGAGGGAAAATATTGTGCTTTCCAGTAGCAAAAGCAGCTAAAATCTCTCTTTGGGAGAAAACATGTGTTCCAGGGGCATAACGAGCATTTCTCAAAAGACTGTGAAGTAATGGATTTCTTCCAGAGATGTACAAGGCCAGAGACCACAGTTAAGATATAAGTATGTTTATTCCATCTATGTCGATAGGTACGTGACACAGGCCCATCCAATCCAACAAACCTTAAGCTACAACTGCCAAACTTGGAACACACAGATCAGTCATACACCAACACTCCAATATGACGCCACCATAATCTGCTCACCTTCCTGTCCTTGCCATGATGCACCCCAACCCGTTATAACACCTCTCCATCGATTACCAACAAAAAGGGAAAACCACCAATGAACTTCACATGCAATACCCATGTGGCCAGCAGGATGACCAAATAAGAAACTCCTCAAACAACTTCACTGCAAAACTGTACATGAGCAAACCAAGCAAACAACTGTTGCAAAGATCACCAACAAACACACAGACATCACTGTGCAGGTACCACCTACCAAACCACAACTTGGAAACTGACCATGGAACAGTACTACAGACTGTAATGGAATAGACAACTGGACGGTACCCATCTAATGGAAAATACCCATCCATGGGTAAAAACAGATGAACTACCCTAAGAATTAAAGATGCAATAAAAACATCCATACAAGGCATGCAAAAATGGAAAGCACATGCAAAAATACAAGGCATGCAAACTGGCAAGCCCATGCAAACAACATATTTCCACACACTGCTTCCTAGCTACGGTAGACATGGTCTACCTCAACATATGCCTCAACATGCTACACGCTAGAGGAGTTGAATATGCACAAGTGAACATGGAAAACTCTAACACCACTCCCTCCTTACAACAAAACAGGCCCCCTCCCCAAAATGTTTAGACACCACACATCTAACATGGATCCAAAACATTGAGCGTAACCATACAGGTAGGTCAACCAACACTGTAATCACCAGTGAAACCAACCAATAAATGTCCAGCTACCACTCACCTCAGATGGACCCAAAACCCTGGCCATAACCTTACATGTGGGTCAAAACAAAAACACTGCAACCGGCACACAACCAAAATATCCAGAATCCATCCGGCCATTCTGTAACCCAGACCATGACCGTGAACCAACACTTAGGCCATCGAACAAATCATTGTAACCAACAGTGAACATCTAACCCAATAGCTGTAACCAACAGCCAAACTCAAATTACAGAACCCACCAGGCATTCTGTAAACACACTCCTGCACACAAACAAAATGATATAGAATCCACCCGGCCATTATTTAACACCGGCCCTCAACCGTGAACCAACAGTTAGGCCAACCGACAAAGCACTGTAACAAACAGTGAAAATCTAACCCAGTAGCTGTAACCAACACCCAACCCCATACAGAACCCACCCGGCATTCCACCATCTCCGACAATACGAACAAGCCAACACAATTATGTTTTAAATACCACACAGAATGAAAGACAAAAACGTGTGGAAAGAACATTATATAGAAAACACACTGTGTAATCTCCACCAGGTCCCTGCACCCACATGTCCAAAAGTACCCACAAAACAAAATAAAACACCTTGTACCAAAATGTTAAGCAATGTACCCAAATGCAAGATAAAACACCCGCACCCACATGTACACACTTCACCCCTGAAAAGAAAAACAGGGTTAATAAATCTGGTACATACATTTGACCAAATCTGTCAGTAACACCCAGGGGTCACAACATAAACACCCACAACACATTGTCTTGCAGGCCACAGACACACATTAACCCAGAGGCCACAACACACCAAGAGCAATAATAACCAGCCTCCCTCAACATAACTAACCCCATCAGTCTGGGCACAGTACCATATCGAATTATGTGTTGGTTTGGGGAGAGCATGCATGGGTTAGGTTGGAGGTAAAACGAATATTGTGGACTTGTGACACTATACTAGATCATTTTATATGTTAGGTTCATGAGAAGGATTTGGGTAGTTGCACATCCACGTTCTGCATACATCCCTTATAGTTCAAGTATCAGCCCCCTGCAATGATGGCCAATTGGGACAGCAGAGGGGGTTTAAAAGAGACATGAAGGTCATAAGCAAATACAGAAACCGTAATTGTAGATGAGCAACTAACAGCAATGGTGTGTATTTCACTTCAGGTTTCGACATTTTAGACAAAACAAGCTTGTTGTCAATCAGATGTTAGTCAAAAACCTTTAGTCGAATACAAGCCCATAGTTAAGAGCCAACAACAATTAAATTATTAATCTACATACTGTGCTCCCATTTCGTCACTTAAATGCATTTAAATGCAGAGGTACAGTAGTCATGTGTGCGTCCTGGTGCTGATAAAGCAACACATTTTCTCCAACATTCAATGCATGGTTGTAGCCATACAACTCTCTGTGCAACGACCATGGCAATAGTTGACCACACACACACACACACACACACACACACACACACACCCCCCACCCTATACTGGCATCATTTTACGAGTAAGGACCTCATATTTGCCTTGACATGGCACCTACAAAGTGAGGACTCTGCTTCGTTTTATACATGCAGCACCCATGCTTACTTTAGCTGACAAATGGGGACATTCACTGATCTGGCTTTTACTTCCTATAAAAGTGAGGACTATTCTTAGCATCAACACAAAGAGAGGACACTATACACAACCTTATAATTGGTTTACAAGTGAGGAAATACGCATAGGTCTTAAATCAGACCTTATTAGTTCCAATAAGATGATTAGATCCGATCTTTCATTTTCTGAGGATTATGACATAAACATCACCGTAAAATTAGCCGATGAGCGAGGACCTACAAGCCAACTTTAGTTTAGCTGATGTGACAATGTTCTACCTTGTTCATACTTTACATTAACTGATGTATGAGGGCATACATTTTGTCGTTACTTTTGTTTGCATTTTAGTACATATACATGAAATCATATTACCTTACATGTGAGGATATGCAACATCTTCACATAAGGAAAGAAGCAAATACATAGATTACCTTAACTGTAAGGACATAGCCTTACATTAACTAGCATGTGGGTACAAACACTAATCTCTTGCAAAACCTGACAAGTGAGAGCACACACTCAGCTCTTGATTGGTCATGTCTTGGACTTTGTCTTTACATCAGTTGGTCAATTATGACATATATTTCATCCTTATGGTATCTGAAATGTGGGAACATCCACGTCACCCTTATATTAGCTGATTTGCAGGTATACAAGCAGCTCTACCACTAGCTGACAAGTTAGGACAGAAACTGCCTTCTAGCATTAGCTGCCGTGTGAGGACATACGCTAAGCCCCCACATTAGCTCACACGTGAGGACATACACTGCTTTCTTACATTAGCTGACATGCAAGGCCATACACTTCTTCCATACATTAGCTGACATTTGAGGATATACACTTGGCTCTTACATTAGCTGACATGTGAGGACATGCACTCCTTTCTTGCATTAGCTGCCTTGTGAGGACATACGCTTAATGCATACATTAGATGGCATGTGAGGACAAACACTGCTTTCTTGCATTAGCTGGCATGTGAGGACATACACTGTAAGGATATTTGGCGTGTTACAGCACAGAGTACAGCACTACTGCACAGGTAGCAATTTCTTTTTAATGCAGCGCCACCACATGGGTGCGGTGCATTGCTATATGTGTTACCAGATTAACATGACATATAAGTAAAGCCAGGCTATTCAGTCAAAAACGATTTTAACATATAAGATGCAAATCTATTTTTACAGTTAAAAGCACACGTGCACATTCAAAAATGCACACTATTTTTCACCTGAAATGCCTATGGTGCAAGAGACACATTTGAAAATTAATAACTAACATTATTAATAACTAACCTGACTAATAAAACTGCATTTAACATAACCCACTAATAAAAATGTGTCTCCACTGCAGAAATAGGCCTACTCTGAAAGTGAACTTTTAAACGCACATTCATTTTTTTTTTCTCTGCTGCTCTGTCCACATAACTCAGGAAGCCAAGGGCTCGAAGGTACAGGAAATCAGTTGGTTACAAATGGTTACTGTAAAAAGGAGCCATTGTGTAGAGAGGGAGGATGTGGCATGATTAATTTCTGATTGGAGCAGCGTCATAGCAAGTATCATGCTAGAGGCAGTGATGAGAGTTTTTGCTGGGGGGAGTTTGAAGAGAGGGGGAAGACAGTCGGGATTTGTAGAGCTGGGAGAAGGACCTGTTTTCCTGGTTGGAGCATTTCTGCTGAAAAAGCTGAGAGTTCCAGGCAATAACCCCGGTTTGAGAACGAAAGACGCTTGTTTTCACTGGGGTTAATCTTCAAGGGAGCCACATTCAGAAAGAGAATAGCTGAAGAAAGCTCAGGCTGAACAGATAAGGTGATTACAGAAGTGTGGGGGCTGAGTGTGTACGAGAATATTCAGTCAGTGTAGGAAAGGAGATTCCTGTGCTTTAATCACATGTTAATGTTGCAAATTGAGTTCTCGTCTCCGCCACTCTCTTTTCAGTGTATCACAGACAATGCTGTTACTGTGCTATTTTATTTATTTCTGTAAAGAGTGAGATCGTATTTAAATGCAACTTCTATAATACACAAAAATATTTGAAAGCAGACGGGTGGTGTGTTTTATATTTACCAAAGCAGTGCTGATGATGTGGGGAGATGTTTAGACAGTGCAATTGTCATTTTCAAGGTAGCTAAACATCAAATTTGGTTGCAGCCGTGTGCACAATGTAATTTAGTATGAGCAGTTATAACTAACTGTGTGTGTTGTAGTTTGTCGGAGGTCTATGAGTCGACAAAAAGGGAGGCCCGGGACATAGTTCACTACCGTATATAAGATAGTGAAAATACCACATGATAGCTCGCTGCCGTAGATAAGACAGAGAGAATTTGCCCATGGTGACACACTAAAAATGAAAATGTGGTGTTCCAGAAATGCAAGCCTGAGGTCTCTCTAGTGATTACACGAAAAATCTAAGCACAAATAAGGGATTCTGGATATTGGGGCCACAAATAAAACAAGGGAATTATGCTCACCAAAATACCACCAACCACGCATACCAACCACGCATACCAAATATGCATGTCTGGGTGCTGAAATAATGCATGTCCACTGTATTATTGTTGTACATGGCCCAATCTGAATACAAGGAGTGATTGTTGCTAAGTTATTTTTTGGCGGTAAGAAAATACCGTCAGGCACCAAATCTCCACAAAATACCCTACATATTTATGGTGCGTTGCAGGCCGGGAAAGTGATCATAGAGTACCTACTGGGCGTGGCAAGCGTGTCTCACACTGCCATTTGCACATTTAAGGGAACCCATTTTATAATAGCAGTGTGCCACTAAAGACAAATTTCAGAATGTCACAAAGGGAAACCACATTCTCAGATCTAGTGCAATATTTAGAGGCAAAGTTGTTTGCACATGGAAATTGGTCGTCGAATAGCACGTTAGAATGGCGTGAACGCATTCAGGGTGAGGTGCAGAAAGAAAAACTAGACAATATTTTTGCAGAAGGCAGCATAAATCAGGTCTGCCTTACAAGATTATTGAATGCAGCCGATAAAAGTGCAGAGAAAGACTGTTTAATACGGCTATGCGGCAAAATATGGTTTATTTTAAACAAGTCCCTGTGAATGCAAGAGAATGATACTCAGCTAATTAACAGGTTAAAGACTGAATTAGATGGGGCAAGTAAAAATCAGGAAATGTTGAGAGCAGAATTGGATGTATGCCAAAAAGACATGCAATTAAAATGCAGAGACTTTGATACTCAGTTATCCAAAAGCAAGAAACAATTTGAGGATAGTGAGCAAGAATTGGTACACTTAAAAGCCTCAGTGGATCACATTAGACAGGATAAAGATGAGGTTGTTTCAGAAATGCAGATTTTACAAAAAGAACATTGTGAAAAAGAATGCGATCTCCAGAGCGCAGAAAAAGAAATGATTAAAATGATTCAAGAAAGAGACAAGAGAAATAAAGAGTTCAATGAATGCCAAATGCAAATGTGCGACATGCAGGAGGTGATTAATAAGATGAGTGATGAAAACAACTATTTGCAAGATGAAGCCAACAGACTCCTTAAAAAGTGTAAGGACTTAGAACAGCAAATGTGCATTCCCAGGTCCCAGGAGAGGCGGCAGGGTACCACATTCAATGGAGTGGAGGGGAATTCTAGCTCTGCCCAAAGAGCTAGTGCTCCAGTGACTGGGCCAGTGACTGAACTTGGTTGCAGCGCCCTTGGGGGATTTGATACTCCCATTGGGGGCAGCCAACAATATCATACACCTGAAAACAGGATTGAATCACAAAATAGTGCAATTCCATGCATTGCAACAAATAGCCCCATAAAAATAATGAAATCCATTAAAGCCCTGATCAAACCATTTAAAAAGGGAGGTGAATGCTGCATTGAGGATCATTTAGAAACGGTGCAGGATATTTTTAAAGCACTCCAGATACCTAAGGAACAGTACAGACAATATTTTCATTTAACTTTAGATGCCCCGACAGCCAGCATCATAAGGGGATTAAATGAACAGCAGAATATGACATGGTTGGAGTTTGAAAAATAAATTAGGCGTCATGTTTCTCCTTTTCAGTCATTGCAGGAGGCAAAGAAAGTCGCTTACACAATTACTGCTGGACCTAATACATCCCCTCGCCAATTTTTACAAGACTTAAAAAGAGCATTTTCTCGCTTTGATGTATCTTTTGACTCAAATTCCAATGAGTTTAAAACTGCATACTTCTATGGGCTACAGAAAGACATCATATCCCAATTGGTCCGTGAATTTGACCGTGACAAGTCCCTTGAATGGATTGTACATCAAAGCACAAAACTATATGAGGTACTTTATTGTCAGGGTAGAGAAAGTGATAAAATGAAAGATACTAGACCTAAATCTAAAGAACCCTCAGCCACAGTAATGGAAATCAGGTCAGCCAAAATGTCCCTTGAGTCTGCTAAAAGCCAAGGTAAAAATAATGTGACACCTGAACAAAGGGGTAATCAACAAAGATCGCCATTTCCTGTACCAATGTTCCAATCACATGATCCTAGTAATAGAGAGAGCTACATCAGCCCTAGGTATTTAGGGGACAGACCCCGGGTAGGATATCAGCCTGACATGGCAGGTATGAACAATAACCAGAGACAAAATCAAGATCAAAGAAATGATGGTCCCTACCAGTCATTGGGGACACAGAGCAGATTTGATCCCAACACCATGATATATGGTAATCAAGTATAGGCCCCGATATGTGGATCGATTTACTGATAATGGAAATCAACCTAGGGGCCAGTACCCACAATCTGAGAGACAGAACATTAGGCAAAACGTGAACTACAATCCACGCCAGTACAATGATTCCCCACCAGGGGATTATAATCAAAGGATGGGTGCAACCCGCTCCCCTCCACAAATGAATCAAGAGTTCAGAAACCATCCCAACCGACATCATTCACCTGAGAGGTATCAGAATAGATCCAATCAGGGGGAAAACAACCAATATCGACCTAGACCACAGAAAGAGGATCCTAGAGAGATGGAAAGGTTCCAGTGCCTTGAGGCCCAAGTGAAAATGTTAGCTGAGCAAATAGGAAAGCTCTGTACAGCGCAAAAACAACCTTCCAAAGAGGGGGCTGATGGCCATAGCAATGACCGGGGGGCTTCCGAAAAGTGACTAAGTACTCATGATAACTGCAGTGCCAAAATGACAGATTGCTCTGATATAATTTTGCATAACGACTCTGAGATGCCTAATGGATTAAAAATGAAAGTGCCAGTAAATGAACTTGTGACAGAAAGTGAAAATAATTCTAAAAAAGAGGTACGGTTTAACCTAGAGCTAAATAAAACAGTAAAGATTTGTACAAATGAAAAAGAAACATTAGGAATTCCAAAAGAAAAAAGGGACTTAAGAAAAATGACTCATGCATGGGGAATACCAGTGGACAGGGAGTAAGTGGGGATGCTATAGCTCCTTCCCTGGGCAAGCAAAACAATGACCAAACACAGACAGAAAAAGGAAATACTCACAAGGAGGGTACAAGTCAATCACCTGAAGAATTCTTTGAGCCACATATTTTTGAAGAGGCTGAAAGGGCTGGTATCACACTAAATGATCACAAATGCACAGAATTATAAAATGACAAATTGATGAATGATGTTGTTACACATGTTCAGTTGGAAGGTTGTAATGTGGTCTCTGATGTTAACCAGATGGATGGGCGAACAGTGGCCACACTCCAAAAAACCTCGGATCATGGAGAAATGTATAAAGTCTCTCGCGCAGAAATGGGTAAAAAGGAGGGAAAAATGTCTTTCCATTTACCAATGTGTTTAGCCAAAAGTGAAAAAGACCTGAGAAAGGTGAGCCCTGAAATCAGTAAGAATTCACATTTCTTATGTGTATTAGAGGAAGTTGAGGACAGATATTATGCACCCATCACTGTAGAAGAAAAATGCCACACCTTTGCTATGATTGACACTGGCGCACAGGCCACAATTATGTCCAAGGAGCTGGTAAAGAGTATCAATGAAGGGAGACGCCCACGGAATCAGATCACAGTGAAGGAAAATCAAGGCCCAGTGCATAACTTTAATGGGGAGGAGGTGCCCATCATAGGTGTAACTGAGGTTGACATAAAAATAGGAAAGCACAGAATGAAACAAGAGGTATTGATCACATCTATTTGTGAAATTCCATTTCTGATGGGGACAGATTGTCTGAAAAGATTGTCTCTCTAATAGATGGGGTGAATGGAGTGCTGTGGTCCTAAACCAAAAAACCATTGAGGCCTAAGAAACTAAAATCACAAAACAGCAATATAAATGAATGTCACACCGTTGCCAAAACAAATGATGCTGTGGAGGTATATCTCCAGAATAGCTGCATACCTAGTGTCACTGTTATATTAATGTGTCAAGACAAAATGCAGAGCGACAATGAAAATCTACCTGTACAAATATACTTGGACCCAAGGAAAAATTGGCAGACTGCCATAGATGAGCACACATTACGTTTTTATTTAAAAGAGAAAACATGCAAACAGAATATTACTCCTAAAACAGATTCAGAAAAACACATTACCACTCTGGCAGAAATACACATGGAAGATGAGCAACCATGGGTTCATGTTGGTATAAATGACTATTTTAAAACAATAAAAGCCACTTTAGCGCTTGAACATGAAAGGAGTTTCATTAATGAGAAATTGTTGTAAAAAATAATGGAGAGGGAAGAAATCCCAAGATTTAGGATTAAAAACCAATATGTTTCTGGGTTGGACAGTCCAGACTTTGAAAACCGAATTGCAGGCAGATGCATGCTTAAAATTAGCATTGGGAAGAAAACAATTTACCATAATGTATGGATAGTGAGTGGAGCACAAAATGAATTTTACATGGGAAATGACATCATGCACAGAATGTGTATGGTGTTAGATTTCCTTAATCAAAAAATATGGTCACGCCTAGGTGGTCCGGCACCTGAATTTGAAGACAAAAGAAGGGCTTATCATTGTGCACAACTGGTTCCTTATGCAATCGAATTACAAATGAGGAAAGATACTATTATTCCTGCATTTACAAAACAGTTTGCAATAACACTGAAATGCAAAAATGGACAGCAGATGAAAGGCTCTGATGCATTTGTATGCCTGAATGAATCCATAAAACAGCAAGGCCTGGATTATGAATACATTCCATTGGTAGATATTGGTGAAGGATCTGTAAAAATGATGGTAAATAATAAAGGTTGTCAGGATGTTCATTTAGAGGAAAACTCCCCATTAGGAATGGCCATACAAAAATCACATTATACGGCAGATTTAAATAACATGGTGATTGGAAATATTCCTGAAAAGTATGTAGATGCCAAGGGTGAGTTGCCAGAACACCTGGACTCTCAGCCCAAAGGAATATTTAAAATTAATTCTGTGTATCCTTATGATTCAAATGAGACAGTGTGCTGCCATCAAGAGGATTGCATAATATTTAATTTAAATGAAAATGAAACAGAAAATCAGCCCATTGAAGTGGAAGCTGATATGCCAAAATATTTAAAAGTGGCAGCTTTACAAAAAGACACAGCCACACAGTTAGAGGAAAGCGCCGAGCTTCCTTTACCAGAAGATTTTCCAGAATTTTCCAAAATGGTAGAAGAACAGATCTCCTTAGCGAATGCGTGTGAAAGCAATGAAGAGAGGGACAATCTGAGGGAGATATTTATGGAGTTTAAGGATGTATTTGCAAAAGTTGCTTATGATTGTGGTTTAACTGATTTACATGTGGCCACACTACCAGAAGGGTGTAGCAGAAATCCAGTGTTTGTACGCCAGTATAGACTACCGCTGGCATGTTTAGAATCATTGGCAGAGATTATTAAAAATTTGGAATCGCGGGGAATCATCAGGCCCATTCATAGCACATCCAATACACCTATTTTAGGTGTGTTAAAGCCAAATGGTCAATGGCGGCTGTGTGCAGACTTGAGAGAGTTAAATAAAAGAGTACCAGTATCTAGATGGCCACTGCCATTCATTGATCAGGGCCTAGCTCAGATACATGGTTCAAATGTATTTACCACATTAGATCTCACCTCTGGATATTGGTGCGTGCCATTGGCAGAGGAGATACAACATTTATTTTCATTTACATTTGACAGGACTCAATATGCCTGGCTTAGAGCTCCGTTCGGGTACATCAATAGTGGGAGTGAATTTGGCATATTTTTGAGAAAGGCCATGCCGGATGCAGCGGAAAGAGGAACAATAGTTTTTGTGGACGATGTCCTGATAAAAAATAAAAGCCTGAAAAGCCATTTTGATGAAATAAGACATGTACTTGGCCAATTGCAGAAAGCAGGCGCCAAAGTATCTTTGCAAAAAGCACAATGGTGCAAGAAAAAAGTGAACTTTCTAGGGCATGAAGTGACTGAACATGGGGTAAATCCACAAAAGAAGAAAATAGAGGCCATACAAAGATTAAAAGATCCTAAAAATGTGAAAGGAGTAAAAAGTTTATTAGGGATGACAGGCTATAACAGAAAGTTCATTGAAAATTATGCAGAAATCACTCAACCATTGACTAAACTGCTTAAACTGAATACTCCCTGGAAATGGGAAAAAGAGCAGTCTGATGCAGTGGCTAAATTAAAGGAATGTCTTGTAAAGGCACCATGTTTAGCATACCCCATAAAGGACAGGGATTTCTTTATAGAAATAGGTTTTTCCGAACATTGTATGTCAGCAGTGTTATCACAAAAACACGATTTGAATCACAAAACCATTGCATATGCAAGTAAGGCATTTTCCCAAGTTGAAATGAAATTTAATGAATGTGAAAAGGCCCTATTAACCACTGTGTGGGCGCTACAACATTTCCGCCCCATTGTTCAGGGAGAAAAGGTGATTATTGAAACAAATCACCAACCTTTGCAATTTTTAGAGAGTAAAAGAATTAGATCAGGTAATCTAGCGCAATCCAGAATCACTTCATGGACGCTGGCATTACAAGGTTTTCCCGTAGAAGTGAGATATGGACAAAATAAAAAGAACCCAATTGCTCAAGGGTTAGCTGACTTACATGACTGTGCAGCTGAACAAATACCAAATGAAATGGAAGTAGAAACTAGTTTGCAGGAATTTGAACAATCACCACACAAAGCTTTTGATGAAAAAACATGCAAGGATTTGCCAACTGTATATGTGGAAGGTTGTGCTTTTCACATTGAAAATGACAGTAATAAACAGTTAGTGGCAGGAATAGGAAATGTCTGGTTGAATTGTGAAGGTGTCCCCAGTATAGGGATGAGGAATGGAGATAGGAGCAGTCAGGTGGCGGAATTGGCAGCCATTTATAAAGCAATTGCTACTGCAGTTGATAAAAAGTTCAGTGAAATTGTCCTGGTGACTGATTCTGACTATGCACGGAATAGCTTTGTGGAGTATTTGCCTGGTTGGAAAGCAAGAGGCATGGTTACATACAACAAAAAGCCACTTAAGCATGGAAAAATGATACAAGCCATAGACAAATTGGTGTCAGAGAATAAGTTAACAATATACTGGAGAAAAATTCGTGGGCATTTAAAAACACCAGGAGAGGATAAGGAGGGAAATGATAAGGCAGACCACCTGGCTAAGATTGGGGCTGTGATGGGAGAATTGCTACCTATTGATTATTTAATGGGTGAAATACAAATTGATGCAGTCACACGTTCTAAAGCACCAAAGGAGGTAGATCAACCAGTGGTGCAGTGGAGTCATGACACGCCAGACCAAGATTTGATTGAGGCACAAAAGAATGATCAACTTTTGGGAATCTATTATAATCATTTGATAGATCCCGAACAAAATTCTTTGACAGAAAATGATTGTATGGGAAAAGAAGAGTTGAGGGTGTTATTAAAGAACAAAACACGAATTAGATTACAGGATGGACTCATGATTAGAGAGTCCATAACAGGACAAATACAGTGGGTAGTACCCCTTTCATTCAGAGGACTAATGCTACACCATGCACATGATGCCATAACTGCAGGCCATAGAGGTTCACAAAAAACATTAGAAATACTAAAAGATTATGCTTACTGGCCACATATGTCCCAAGATGTGGAATTATATACTAGAGGATGTCTAGTATGCGCCCAATTTAAACCTGCTTCACCAATGCATAGAGCACCATTGATGAAAAGAGGCCTAACTCTCCCATGGTCAGATTTGCAAATAGACTATGTAGGTCCTTTAAAAAGGTCGAGCAGGGGACACCGTTATATTTTGAGTGTGGTATGTTTGATGTCGAAGCGGATTGAATGCATTCCTGCACCAGATTGTAGTGCGCAAACAGCAGCCACATTTCTGGTGAACCATGTGTTCTCAAGGTTTGGGTTGCCACAAAGAATTGAGTCAGACAGAGGAAGTCATTTCACAAGTATTCTAATGAGTAAGGTATGGCAAATACTAGGTGTGAAAAGGAAACTACATATCGCATATCGGGCGGCGTCTTCAGGTACAGTTGAAAGAAGCAATAGGTCTGTTGTGGATATTTTAAAGAAATTTGTGGCAGAAGCAGGTTCCAGCTGGGATTTACGTTTACCGTTGGTTTTGATGGCAATCAGGTCAACTCCTGCCAAAGCAACAGGTGTTAGCTCCCATGAGGTCTTGACAGGTAGGAAAATGGTGTTACCACAACACCTACTATACAGAACACAGGAGCAGACACTTGTGAGTGCATCCACAGTTCATGAATATATTGATGAACTGAGGAGGCATTTGCAACATGCATTTGCTTTTGTGCAGAGAAATCTGGAAAGAGCTGCTGACAGTGCAAAATCTTATTATGACAAAAAGACATCAGTAAAGGAATACAGTGTAGGGGATCAGGTGTACAAGTTTCATTTTGGAAAAAGTAAACAGAAAAATTCTAAATTTCTAGCAACCTGGCAGGGGCCATTTCGAATTATAGATAAGGTCTCTCCTGTAGTTTATAACATTTTGAAAAATGAAGGTGAAACGGCAATAGAGCAGTTTGTCCATGTAAATCAAATCAAACCATGCCATCCCAGACATGAGATCAGGCAGCTTGAGCATGTAGAAACAGATAAAGTCCCTTGAACACAAAAAGAGAAAATAAATGGGTACAATCAGGAGGCAGTGACAAAGAAGTTAAAAAGTTGATTGTTATAATGGCACATAAACACTGTAATATATGTAAAAATATAGAATATAAAATAAATAAATAAATAAAAATATATAATGGAAGCTCATGGTTGGTGTGCAGAGAGAAAATGTATTAAATATTGAAGGCTATTTTATATGTGCTTGTTTTCTTTTAACTTGTGTTTAATTTCAGGAAAAAAAAAAAAAAAAAAACGAAATATTTTTACCAAGCATGTTTTCTTTTTGGCAAAAGGGTGAAGTTAGTATTGTGCTATGTACTTAATTTGTTTATTTTCTATTTGATTTAGAAAATTAACATTATTTGGTCGGAGGTTCCGGGATCAGAGCCCACGGGAGACGATGGAGTCCTGGAGCCCACGTGGACGGATTCCGGGAAAGCCCCAAAGAGGGGTGAAGACCAAGGCTGCAAAGCGATCAGCATTGAAGATGACACCAATGATATGGTTAATGATGATAATATTTGGAGGGATCTTCAAGAATTCAGAAGCACAGGTTGTCATTGAACCTGGACCAGCATCTGGTATCGCGGTGGAAGAGGCACCAGGATTCATCATGAGTGATAGAAGGATGATTTTCCAAAATATATACATACCATTGAATCCTGAGATTTTGATTGAAAAACACTTGAACAATACCGGGATTAAGATTGAACAGACTAAAGAGTGGCTGGAAATAAGAAAAGAGGACACTAAGCAGTCAATAAGAGATATATTAATGCAATTGGAAAAAACATTCGTGAATTCAGCAGACATTAAGAAGAAGAGAGGAAAGAGAGGTGCGGTGATGCTCGCGATATCATTGGTAATGTCTATAGTTGGAGCCATAATAGGTACCACAATATCAACAGCCAATTCTATTTCGGTAGGAACACTGAGTACTAAAGCGCAACAACTGAGTATTGACCTAGAAATAATACAAAAAACATTAGATGGAATTAGAGGGGGACTGGATGAACAAGTAAGATTCATAAATGAAACTGCAATCATACTAAATGAACAAGCGGATGTAATGCAACGGGCGACTAAAATAATACTTAAGCATGACAGAACTTTAAATGAAATATTGAACATAATGAGTCCTGTTGATAGACTATTAACGAATTATATGAGAGAAGTTCAAACTGCAGTTTCACAATTGATTCAAGGACATATCCCCTTGTATTTTGTTTCGCAGGATATTATTCGTCAAATGATAGAAAGATTGACCAGGAGGGAAATTGATATAATACAGGTAAACATTGCATTCGAAATGGGTAATGCAATGCCGTTATATGTGGACTTGGAAAGACTAGAGATCGGATTTTTGCTATGCATCCCATATGTAGCCCCTGAACTTATTTATCAAACGAAGTGGGTACACAACGTGGGATTTTGGCAAGAGGACACATTTATTAAGATTAAGACTCCAGAAGTGGTGGCATTTCAGTCATGGGAACCTGAAGTTTATTTAATACCAAACCTGGAAACATGTGTAAAATTTAAAGAACAAAATTATATGTGTCCAGGTAAACCATTTGTTCCTGATGCCAAAGATGCTATTTGTGGTTTGAAATCTGACCCAAGTATATCAGAGGGATGTGAAGTAATTATTAGCAATATGGGGAGTGAAGAAATGGCACAGGCTAAAATGGTCACAGGTAAATGGTTGATCAGCACCTGTTTAAAGAACATGACGGTAGTACATTTAAACCGTGGAACATACGTGGTTAAACAGGTGAAATATAATGTTTTTTATTTACAGGTTCCAAAGGATACAATTGTGTCAATTGGGGGGTTAACATTGTTTCATGTAACAAATGATGTTTGGGAAAGCCAAGTGGAAAATATTGATTTTTTTCAAAGGGATACTTTTCCAATAGATCCGGATGTGGAATATTTATTGAATCACAAAGAAAGACATGTTATAAAAATGAATTTGAGACAAAACAATATTACAATTAGTAATCTGGGGATAATAGAAGTGGAAAGATTTAATTGGGGAACCTGGGGGGAACGCTCAATAGTGGGTTTGGCTGTCCTGGTGTTAATCATGGGTGGATGGTTGATTGTGCTATCAGTAAAAATGAAAATGTTACTGATTTTACTAGCTACATCAGGAAGAGAAAGATATCCCAATACACATGCATTTTAAAAAAAAAAAAAAGAACAAGTTGTTTTTGGGAATTGGCTTGGATTGTAACCAAGTTCTAAAAACAAAAGGAGGGTATGTAAGGATATTTGGCGTGTTACAGCACAAAGTACAGCACTACTGCACAGGTAGCAATTTTTTTTTAATGCAGCGCCACCCCATGGGTGCGGTGCATTGCTATATGTGTTACCAGATTAACATGACATATAAGTAAAGCCAGGCTATTCAGTCAAAAACGATTTTAACATATAAGATGCAAATCTATTTTTACAGGTAAAACCACACGTGCACATTCAAAAATGCACACTATTTTTCACCTGAAATGCCTATGGTGCAAGAGACACATTTGAAAATGAATAACTAACATTATTAATAACTAACCTGACTAATAAAACTGCATTTAACATAACCCACTAATAAAAATGTGTCTCCACTGCAGAAATAGGCCTACTCTGAAAGTGAACTTTTAAACGCACATTCATTTTTTTTTTTTTCTGCTGCTCTGTCCACATAACTCAGGAAGCCAAGGGCTCGAAGGTACAGGAAATCAGTTGGTTACAAATGGTTACTGTAAAAAGGAGCCATTGTGTAGAGAGGGAGGATGTGGCATGATTAATTTCTGATTGGAGCAGCGTCATAGCAAGTATCATGCTAGAGGCAGTGATGAGAGTTTTTGCTGGGGGGAGTTTGAAGAGAGGGGGAGGACAGTCGGGATTTGGAGAGCTGGGAGAAGGACCTGTTTTCCTGGTTGGATCATTTCTGCTGAAAAAGCTGAGAGTTCCAGGCAATAACCCCGGTTTGAGAACGAAGGACACTTGTTTTCACCGGGGTTAATCTTCAAGGGAGCCACATTCAGAAAGAGAACAGCTGAAGAAAACTCAGGCTGAACAGATAAGGTAATTACAGAAGTGTGGGGGCTGAGTGTGTACGAGAATATTCAGTCAGTGTAGGAAAGGAGATTCCTGTGCTTTAATCACATGTTAATGTTGCAAATTGAGTTCTCGTCTCCGCCACTCTCTTTTCAGTGTATCACAGACAATGCTGTTACTGTGCTATTTTATTTATTTCTGTAAAGAGTGAGATCGTGTTTAAATGCAACTTTTATAATACACAAAAATATTTGAAAGCAGACGGGTGGTGTGTTTTATATTTACCAAAGCAGTGCTGATGATGTGGGGAGATGTTTAGACAGTGCAATTGTCATTTTCAAGGTAGCTAAACATCAAATTTGGTTGCAGCCTTGTGCACAATGTAATTTAGTATGAGCAGTTATAACTAACTGTGTGTGTTGTAGTTTGTCGGAGGTCTATGAGTCGACAAAAAGGGAGGCCCGGGACATAGTTCACTACCGTATATAAGATAGTGAAAATACCACATGATAGCTCGCTGCCGTAGATAAGACAGAGAGAAATTGCCCATGGTGGCACACTAAAAATGAAAATGTGGTGTTCCAGAAATGCAAGCCTGAGGTCTCTCTAGTGATTACACGAAAAATCTAAGCAAAAATAAGGGATTCTGGATATTGGGGCCACAAATAAAACAAGGGAATTATGCTCACCAAAATACCACCAACCACGCATACCAACCACGCATACCAAATATGCATGTCTGGGTGCTGAAATAATGCATGTCCACTGTATTATTGTTGTACATGGCCCAATCTGAATACAAGGAGTGATTGTTGCTAAGTTATTTTTCGGCGGTAAGAAAATACCGTCAGGCCCCAAATCTCCACAAAATACCCTACAACACTCAGCTCCTACATTAGCTTACATGTGGAGACATATACTCCTTTCTTGTATTAGCTGATATGGGAGGACATACACTCCTTTCTTGAATTAGCTGACATGTAAGGACATACTCTTTGTCTACATATTAGCTGACATGTGAGGACATACACTGCTTTCTTGCATTAGCTGATATGTGAGAACAAACACTCCTTTCTTGCATTAGCTGACATACAAGGCTATTAACTTGTTCCATATATTAGCTGACATTTAAGGACATGTGCTGAGCTCCTATGTTAGCTCACATGTGAGCACATACAATCCTTTCTTAGATTAGTGGAAATGTCAGGACATACACTACATTCATACATTAGCTGACATGTGCAGACACACATAGACTCATTACAAGTATGTGTTAAGTGGACAAATTGGTAGTAACTCTGTTACTGCCAACTTTACCACTAAGCCAAATTATGACCTACAGGAAATGTGGGGGTAATTCCCCCGGCAGAGTTGCCTCCTACAAGAATTGGCAGAATTAGCACCAGTGCTAATTCTGTTGGCAAAATAACCTCCAAAAAACAAAAATCCATTTCTGCCACACTACAAGTTCAAAATCAGCAGAATTACCTCCAGAAATCAGCAGTAATTCAGCAAAAAACACAGCACAGTTACACCCACAAAAAAGGTGGAGGTTAATGCATACAGGTGTCACAAATCAAGGCACAGGAACACCAGAGCAACTCAGGAGGAGTATAAAAGGGCTACATCCTCCCACACCCTTCCTCTTCTCTCCTCTTTCTACCTACTCCATGATTCTCTCTGTCTCTCCTATCTTTTCTAACTGCTTCGCTATCGACTATCCTGCTCTGCTCACTAAATCTGGTAGGAAGAAGTTTAAAAAGGGCATCCTGGTCTCCAACCCAGGCCTCGCTATCGCTGACACCTATACCAGTGCTTACTCAAGGCAAACCATCAATGACATCCTCTTTGTCGTTCCCTCGCCAGACCTATGGACTCTACATATGGTCTCTGTGCTCTCTACTTTCTATTCTCCTCCCATTAATGGTGACACCCGGTGGTAGGCCCTCCTGGCCTCCTTCCACTCCTCTAAGGTCATCATTAATCTTTACTTGAATGGTACCGTCTTGGTCCAAGGCCCTCAAGAAAACCTTCTCCTCTTTGATAGATGCTTCCCACACCTCATCCATTTCCTTTGTTCTCCAGCTGTCCTCTCCCTCCCCTCCACAGCTTCTTTGCCACCCCCTGCTGTCTCCTGCTTGGCTACCTTGCCCCCTGCTACTTTGGGCTCTTTCTACACCTCTGCAGGGCAGACTTCTGATTTTTAGCCCTCCCCGGAAGTCTTTCAAGGATGGCAACCTTCTCCATATTGCCACTCTTAACTCTCGCTCAGCTGCCAAACAATCCTCTGATATCTGCCGCCTCCTGGAGGAACTTGACCTCGATGTCCTCGATCTCACTGAGACATGGTTCACGACCAGCTCTGTCACAAGCTTTGACACTCTCCTCCTTGATGGCTACAAGATCCTCTCTGCGCCCAGATCCAACCATTCCAAAGGGGGTGTAGCCCTGATCTTCCCTGCATGGATTCCTGCCTCTGTCATTCCTGTGCAGGCCTCCTCTTCTTTCAAATGCCTCGTCTGCAGGCTCTCTCTCTCTCCTGGCCATTCCCTTACTGTGTCTACCATCTATCGGCCACCTGGTTAGATCTCCTCCTTTCTCTCTGAGTGAGTGGACCTCTCCTCTTCCCTCCTGGCTTCAACCACTCAACTCCTCCTTCTTGGAGACTTTAACATCCACCTGGATGCTTCCTGTCCTTCCTCTGGACTCTTTTGTGACCGCTGTGACTCTCTCTCACTCTCTATTCTCCCCTCTGGCCCGACTCATTCTGCAGGGCACACTCTGGATGTTCTGATCTCTTTAGACCATTCACTTTCCATCCCTCTCACCACTCCTCTCTCCTGGAGTGATCACTTTCTAATTTCCTCCCATCTCACCCTCTCTATCAGCCCAAGCCAACTCCAGCTCTGTCACCTACCTTCTCGTTTATCTGATCCACGAAGCGTGTGTCAGTTGAGGCCTTCACCACTTCTTTCTCCCCTCCATTCCCCCTTGGCTGACTCACAACCTGACACAGCCCTCTCCATGCTCCACTCTGCTATATCTGATACTCTCGATGTTCTTGCCCATGTCATGAGGATCCACTTGAAGCCCAAAGCCAAGTGCAACTCTTGGTATGACTCAAACCTTGTCACCCTTAAACGCAAGTGCAGGGTGTCTGAGAGGAATTGGTGTGCTTCCCGTGCATCCTCTGACAAACTGGCCAGCCGCCTGCAACAATGGCAATACCGGCTCTCTGTCCGCACCAAGAAGAGAGCCCACATCCAAGCCTGTGTCTCTGTGGTATCTAACATCTTGACCAAACTCTTTAAAATCTTCAAGGTGCTGGCCAATCCTGCTGCAGTCTCTACCTCTCCTGTCCCCATCCAGGCCCCCTGCATGGTCCTGGCTTCTCATTTCATCTCTAAAACCCAGGACATCCTGTCCTGTCCTCTCTCTTCCTCTCCCTCTCCTTCCCCTACTCTCTGCTCTTCCCCTGGCCCTTCTTTGGCCCCCTCTCCTCCCTCCTTCTCTGCCTTTCCCCTGTTCTCCCCAGAGAAGGTTTCTAGACAAGTCCGATCTATGAAAGTCTTGTCAAGACAGGTTCACCCATGTTCCTCCAAAACCATCAAGGACCACATTGACACCTTAGCTCCTGCAATGGCTGACTTCTGCAATCACTCCTTTGCCACGGGAGTCTTCCGTTCCCCCCCAGAAGCACTCACTTGTACACCCTCTTCTCAAGAAACTCTCTGCCACCCCTTCCTGCCTGGCTAACTATTGCCCAATCTCCATTAATCCTTTCCTGGTCAAACCCCTGGAAAAACCGGCCATCTCCCAGCTTAATCTTCACACTCAATCTGTTGGTTGTCTCCAAGACCATCAGTCTTGCTTCAGAGCAGCCAGAATCATGGGATCTGCTTTCCCGAACATCCATGAAGATCTGCTATCCAACCTTGATTCCAACACCCCCTGTGTCCTCATCTTACTTGATCTCTCTTCTGCCTTTAACATGGTCAACCATGCCATCAGGCTCAACCGTCTCTGTGATAACCTGGGTATCACAGATCAGGCCCTGGCTTGGTTGACTTCTTTCCTCTATGATCGACCCTCCCAGGTCGAACTTCGGTCCTTCGTCTCCTCTATCTCTGTCTCTGCCTGTGGTGTTCTCCAGGGATCTAACCTCTCTCCCTGACAGTTCAACCAATACGTGCCACTATTTGCCCACCGCATTGCCACTCTCTACCCCAACTTCCTGTGAATTGCAGATGACACTCAACTCATTTTCAGGCTAATTTCCGCCACGTCTTCTCCCTCTCTCATCTCTGACTGTCTGTCTGCTATCCAGGAGTGGTGTGCCACCAATGGTTTCTGCCTTAATGCCAGTAAGACTGAGATTCTCCTCATTGGCACACCTGCTCCCTCCTTTCCTTTCACTCTCTGGCCGGCCTCTCTTGGCCCTCTTCCTGCTTCCACCCGTGAGGCTCCTCTTCGACTCCACACTCTCCTTCTCTCCTCACATCTCTGATGTCTCTAAGAAGTCATACAGCCAGCTGCACCTCCTCAGAGGTATTCTTCCTTTCCTTTCCTTCCCCCAGAAGTTCACGGTCTTCAGAGCTCTGGTTCTCTCTACTGCAACAGCCTCTTTCTAAATCTCCCTGCCTCTACTCTTTGCCTTCTGGAACTCATCCAAAACAGGACTGTGAGACTTGTCCTTGGCCTCAAGCCCAGGGATCGTATCTCTCCAGGACTGAAATCTCTGCTCTTGCTCCCAGTGGCTGCAAGGATTAAGTTCAAATCCCTCTGCATTGTCCACAAGGCCTTTCTTGCCTAGGGCCTCAATACCTTCAACTCGCTCTTCCTAAATATCTTCCTTCTCAAGCTCTTTGTTCATCCGCCTCCAACTTCCTCAGGGTCTGTCGCTTCTCCAAGCAATGAGTTGGTGGTAGAACTCTTTCTTCTGCTGGGGCCTACTCTGGAACAGCCTCCGCGCCTCTCTCAAACTTGGGGAGAACCATCTCCGGTTCCGGAAGCACCTCAAGACCTTCCTCTGATTCTGCTTTCTCTCCTCCTCTCCCCTGCTGATCTCCTGACTGAAACTGAAACTACACTGGTTACCTAGCTACCCTCTAATCTCGGGCCCAGTTCCCCTGCCCACCAGTTGCACACCTGCACTGCCCCCCTGGCAACCCTTGCAATCGGGGACTGGTTTCTTGCACTTGCCATTAGCTGGCCACACTATTTATTTATTTATTGTCTTTATTTATTTGACTGTTTATATTATGTACTGCACTGCCCACTCCCCCTTTCCCCCGCACTTTTCCCCTTCCCCCTCCCCTGCACTTGTGCGATAACAATGTCACCTGGCCTAGTAAGATCGCTGTCTCTGTCTTCCCTCTATTCCCCCCCTTGCCTCGGCGCACCTTGAAACATTTGTGTATAGGCGCGATATAAACACCATTTCATATCACATCATATCACCTACCCCAAACACATCCAAGCAACATGCAGCCACACGCAGACATCAATTATGGGCTCCACAACCTGCTACTCGACATCCAGCTACAGTAGCATTCTGCACAAAAGCAGGGAAGGAGACAGGCACCATAAAAGCGCAGGAGACCTGTGCTGCAGAGGGCACCCGTACCATATCTCTGCCCATCCCCATGGACACTGACAACAGCCAATTAGTGACCCTATACTGATTGGGCCATCCACCATCATGGAACTGCACATCCTGATGCAGGCAAATCTGCAAAGTGCCATTGCCATAGAACTGACACCGCCTCCTGTTGAAGGTTGTGGCAGTCCTGCACTTCTGTGGCACGGGTGGATTCCAGCACACATTTTGGCCACTGCATGGGATGTCACAGCCCACCTTCTCCAAGGTGCTGGACCAAGTCCTTTATGCGCTCATGAGGCATGCCCATCGGCACATCTCCATGCCCATCACCCAGGCGCAGGTGCATGCAGCAAAGACACCTTTCTACAAAATTGCCCATTTCCCCAATACCATAGCGGCATTGGATTGCACACATGTGGCATTCGTAGCCACCCAGGCAACACAACAGGCGTACCAAAACAGGAAACGGTACCATTCCATGAATGTGCAAATGACCTGCAGTGCCGACCTCACAATCAGCCACTGCTGTGACCGATACCCTAGGGCCCCACATGACTCCATGATACTGCAAAACAGCACCTTACCCGCGTACATGGAGAGGCACAGACAGGACAGCTCACCTGGCTGGTGGATAAGAAGCACTCAGACCTAACTGGCAAAATCACAGACACACATGTGGGGCACGTAAGAATTAGCAACGTGAAACAACGACAAGTCCCATGATGCAACAACGGAAATGCACAGAACAGGGCCAGAACCCTGACTGGCGAACCCAGGACACAGACTTGAACCATGTGTCAACACAGGGCATACTGCCATGCAATGCAGCTCAATGCAATCAGGGCAACGTACAACCATTGAAAGCATTGCCATGGACCCTACATGGCGTGCTGCAACACCATACTTGACCAGTGCATTACTAATGACATAGCATTGACAAATACCTCATACTGCGACTCCCACAACATGAATGACTGCAAGTGAACCATGTAGCCCAAGTCCCATCAAAATCGATGCATACAAGGTGCGCCATGTACAACCACTGAGTCATGCACATAGGTGTAGACACGTCAGGACCATTAACTTATTCCCCGACCTACACACCGCCATGTCTCACACGATCCGTTCATGTTTTGCAGGTGATGCTGGATACCTGCAGTGACCCTGGCTGATGACCCCTGTGAGACACCCTGCTACACCACAGGAGATAGCTCACAATGAGGTGCATAGGAGGACCAGGTCATGCATTGAGTGGATATTTGGACTGCTGAAATCAAGGTTCAAGCGCATTCACCACACAGGTGGTGTACTCATGTATAGCCCCGAGAAAGTTGGCAAAATTGTAGTAATATGCGCAATGCTGCACAACTCATGCATATATAGGAACATTGAAATGCCTGCAGATGAGGACTATAACCCCCATATGCTCCCTAGCTCAGATGAGGAAGACATGAAGGTGTAAGCAGGGCCCCACAGGACATATGTGGGGATGTGAGGGAAGGACGAATGGTCTGTCAGGACCTCATGGACAATTTATTTTGACTTGGGACACATGCAGCCCATATATGCAATGAATGTAAATGTCTCAATTCCATAGAATAAAAACCATCAATATAAGCATAATTCAACACTGATCATTTCTGGAAACAAGGGTTCACCCCCAACTATTGCTCCAACACCAACTTCCACCTCCCACCCCCAACCTCAACACCATCTCTCACCCTCCACCACAACACCAACTCCCACTCCCTACCAACAGCCCCAAAACCAGAATGTGCTGCAGAAGCCATGGGATATTGGTCTTGCAGGATGTGGTCCACACTCAGGCCCAGGCATACATTTGCAGACTCCACAGCTGTGGAGGTTGCCCCTGTTGCCGGTGTAGCTGCCTGTACATTTGTGGCCTGATGAGGCCTTGTGCCTGTGTCCTTTGTTGCAATGGACGTAGCAATAGGTGGCACAGTCACAGGGATACTTTTTGGTGGCACGCTGCTGCTCTGTGCCCTATCCTGTCTAGTTTGCCTGGGGACACCTGTTGGTGCTGGTGTAGTGGACAGTCCGATCTCATCGGATGACTCCTCTGTGTCTTGAGTGCCTTTTGGGAGACAGTGATATGTGCATGAATACATTGGTTTAGTTGTGCATGACAAGTCAACATTCACTGTCAATTGTACACTGCCCTCACAGTGTATTATGCCTGCAGGGGGTGATGACTCATTTGACTGGAAGTGTTGGGGCAGCAAGCAATGTATAAAGGTGTCCATGTGGTTGCTGTGATGGGACTTTCTTGATCACTTAATCCAGACCAGGACCTGATGGTTCCACTGTGTAACCTGTGCATATGAACATCAGGAACTGTTCAATGCATCGTATGCATGTGTTGCTGTCAGCTGTTTGGTTGATATTGTGTACTGTGAGGTTCATGTCAACTTGACGTCAATCATTGTGTTGATGTGTGGTAAATTGAAGTTGCTGGGCTCGTAGGGCTGACACACATGTCCACTGGTGTTTTGTGTTGGTCATGGACAAGTCATTGCTGTGTTGACTCAGCATAGATGGCCAGTGTGCGGGCAAGGGGTCCTCATTGGCACACCTGCTCCCTCCTTTCCTTTCACTCTCTGGCCGGCCTCTCTTGGCCCTCTTCCTGCTTCCACCCGTGAGGCTCCTCTTCGACTCCACACTCTCCTTCTCTCCTCACATCTCTGATGTCTCTAAGAAGTCACACAGCCAGCTGCACCTCCTCAGAGGTATTCTTCCTTTCCTTTCCTTCCCCCAGAAGTTCACTGTCTTCAGAGCTCTGGTGCTCTCTACTGCAACAGCCTCTTTCTAAATCTCCCTGCCTCTAATCTTTGCCTTCTGGAACTCATCCAAAACAGGACTGTGAGACTTGTCCTTGGCCTCAAGCCCAGGGATCGTATCTCTCCAGGACTGAAATCTCTGCACTTGCTCCCAGTGGCTGCAAGGATTAAGTTCAAATCCCTCTGCATTGTCCACAAGGCCTTTCTTGCATAGGGCCTCAATACCTTCAACTCACTCTTCCTAAATATCTTCCTTCTCAAGCTCTTCGCTCATCTGCCTCCAACTTCCTCAGTGTCTGTCGCTTCTCCAAGCAATGAGTTGGTGGTATAACTCTTTCTTCTGCTGGGGCCTACTCTGGAACAGCCTCCGTGCCTCTCTCAAACTTGGGGAGAACCATGTCCGGTTCCGGAAGCACCTCAAGACCTTCCTCTGATTCTGCTTTCTCTCCTCCTCTCCCCTGCTGATCTCCTGACTGAAACTGAAACTACACTGGTTACCTAGCTACCCTCTAATCTTGGGCCCAGTTCCCCTACCCACCAGTTGCACACCTGCACTGCCCCCCTGGCAACCCTTGCAATCGGGGACTGGTTTCTGTATCCCTACAGCCCCCTTCCAGCACTTGACACCTGATGTCTGCATGATGTCTGCACTTACCCTTGCACTTGCCATTAGCTGGCCACACTATTTATTTATTGTCTTTATTTATTTGACTGTTTATATTATGTACTGCACTGCCCACTCCCCCTTTCCCCCGCACTTTTCCCCTTCCCCCTCCCCTGCACTTGTGCGATAACAATGTCACCTGGCCTAGTAAAATCGATGTCTCTGTCTTCCCTCTATTCCCCACCTTGCCTCGGCGCACCTTGAAACATTTGTGTATAGGTGCGATATAAACACCATTTAATATCACATCATATCACCTACCCCAAACACATCCAAGCAACATGCAGCCACACGCAGACATCAATTATGGGCTCCACAACCTGCTACTCGACATCCAGCAACAGTAGCATTCTGCACAAAAGCAGGGAAGGAGACAGGCACCATAAAAGCGCAGGAGACCTGTGCTGCGGAGGGCACCCATACCATATCTCTGCCCATCCCCATGGACACTGACGACAGCCAATTAGTGACCCTATACTGATTGGGCCATCCACCATCATGGAACTGCTCTTCCTGATGCAGGCAGATCTGCAAAGTGCCATTGCCATAGAACTGCCACCGCCTCCTGTTGAAGGTCGTGGCAGTCCTGCACTTCTGTGGCACGGGTGGATTCCAACACACATTTTGGCCACTGCATGGGATGTCACAGCCCACCTTCTCCAAGGTGCTGGACCAAGTCCTTTATGCGCTCATGAGGCATGACCATCTGCACATCTCCATGCCCATCACCCAGGCGCAGGTGCATGCAGCAAAGACACCTTTCTACAAAATTGCCCATTTCCCCAATACCATAGCGGCATTGGATTGCACACATGTGGCATTCGTAGCCACCCAGGCAACACAACAGGCGTACCAGAACAGAAAACAGTACCATTCCATGAATGTGCAAATGACCTGCAGTGCCGACCTCACAATCAGCCACTGCTGTGACCGATACCTTAGGGCCCCACATGACTCCATGATACTGCAAAACAGCACCTTACCCGCGTACATGGAGAGACACAGACAGGACAGCTCACCTGGCTGGTGGATAAGAAGCACTCAGACCTAACTGGCAAAATCACAGACACACACCTGGTGCACGTAAGCATTAGCAACGTGAAACAACGACAAGTCCCATGATGTAACAACGGAAATGCACAGAACAGGGCCAGAACCCTGACTGGCGAACCCAGGACACAGACTTGAACCATGTGACAACACAGGGCATACTGCCATGCAATGCAGCTCAATGCAATCATGGCAACATACAACCATTGAAAGCATTGCCATGGACCCTACATGGCGTGCTGCAACACCATACTTGACCAGTGCATTACTAATGACATAGCATTGACAAATACCTCATACTGCGACTCCCACAACATGAATGACTGCAAGTGAACCATGTAGCCCAAGTCCCATCAAAATCGATGCATACAAGGCGCGCCATGTGCAACCACTGAGTCATGCACATAGGTGTAGACACGTCAGGACCATTAACTTATTCCCCGACCTACACACCACCATGTCTCACACGATCCGTTCATGTTTTGCAGGTGATGCTGGATACCTGCAGTGACCCTGGCTGATGACCCCTGTGAGAGACCCTGCTACACCACAGGAGATAGCTCACAATGAGGTGCATAGGAGGACCAGGTCATGCATTGAGTGGATATTTGGAATGCTGAAATCAAGGTTCAAGCGCGTTCACCACACAGGTGGTGTACTCATGTACAGCCCCGAGAAAGTTGGAAAAATTGTAATAATATGCGCAATGCTGCACAACTCATGCATATATAGGAACATTGAAATGCCTGCAGATGAGGACTATAACCCCCCATAAACTCCCTAGCTCAGATGAGGAAGACAATGAAGGTGTAAGCAGGGCCCCACAGGACATACGGGGGGATGTGAGGGAAGGACAAATGGTCTGTCAGGACCTCATGGACAATTTATTTTGACTTGGGACACATGCAGCCCATATATGCAATGAATGTAAATGTCTCAATTCCATAGAATAAAAACCATCAATATAAGCATAATTCAACACTGATCATTTCTGGAAACAAGGAACCCACAGCCCCAACACCAACACCCACCCCCAACCATAGCTCCAACACCAACTTCCAACTCCCACCCCAAACCTCAACACCAACTCCCACCCTCCACCACAACACCAACTCCCACTCCCCACCAACAGCCCCAAAACCAGAATGTGCTGCAGCAGCCATGGGATATTGGTCTTGCAGGATGTGGTCCACACTCAGGCCCAGGCATACATTTGCAGACTCCACAGCTGTGGGGGTTGCCCCTGTTGCCGGTGTAGCTGCCTGTACATTTGTGGCCTGATGAGGCCTTGTGCCTGTGTCCTTTGTTGCAATGGACGTAGCAATAGGTGGCACAGTCACAGGGATACATTTTGGTGGCATGCTGCTGCTCTGTGCCCTATCCTGTCTAGTTTGCCTGGGGACACCTGTTGGTACTGGTGTAGTGGACAGTCCGATCTCATCGGATGACTCCTCTGTGTCTTGAGTGCCTTTTGGGAGACAGTGATATGTGCATGAATACATTGGTTTAGTTGTGCATGACAAGTCAACATTCACTGTCAATTGCACACTGCCCTCACAGTGTATTATGCCTTCAGGGGGTGATGACACATTTGACTGGCAGTGTTGGGGCAGCAAGCATTGTATAAAGGTGTCCATGTGGTTGGTGTGATGGGACTTTTTTGATCACTTATTCCAGACCAGGACCTGATGGTTCCACTGTGTAACCTGTGCACATGAACATCAGGAACTGTTCAATGCATTGTATGTATGTGTTGCTGTAAGCTGATTGGTTGATATTGTGTACTGTGAGATTCATGTCAACTTGACGTCAATCCTTGTGTTGATGTGTGGTAAGTTGAAGTTGCTGGGCTCGTAGGGCTGACACACATGTCCACTGGTGTTTTGTGTTGGTCATGGACAAGTCATCGCTGTGTTGACTCAGCATAGATGGCCAGTGTGCGGGCAAGGAGTTTTTGTGTAGTGTGATGAGGATGTGCATTGTTTCTTCCATATTGCCGTGCCATGGTGGTGCTTGGGTGTCTCATGAGCTCCCCATCCTGCCTTGTTGCCATGTTTGGAGTGACATGGCTTCAGTGACTCACTTAATTGTGGCCTGCTGCCTCATGGTGATGCTTCAGTCATTGTTGTGGTTGCATGCATGCATTGCAGTCACTGCATTTGTGTATGCCTCCATGGTTGTACATTAACTTACGTAATCACCCTGGCTGCTGGTTCCAATCTCTGCTGTGCCCACGCCTTAAAGGCCAGCAGTATGTAGGATTCCTCTCTGCATCTCCTCCTAGGGTGTGAGTTGGAGGGGTTCCACACTCTCGCCACCAGTGGCTGCAATCTCCCTTCGGTGGAGGGAGATGAGACTCCTTAGCCTGGCTTTAAGATCATTCCACCTTTTTTCATTTTGTCTGTCTCCCATTGCACATGCCCACAGCAACCACCTTGTCCCTATTGTTGCCCCTTAGGGCATATTTCCTCTGATAACTTGTTTTCCTGTGTTGCCACCCATATAACTCCTCCGAGTGGGCCACCACTGGATCAGCAAGAACTGTTAATTCATTCTCTGTGAATTTGGGCTTCCTGAACCTCATATTGGGGACCCTGCTTATCCCCTGTGCTTCTTTTTATAGTAATAAGGTTTTTCCGTTAGTGAAATTTCCATTGGCCAAATTTCTGTTGGCGGAAACTCTGCCATCCTGTATGCCGGTAATGGTAATTCCACTGATTTGTGAGAGAAATTCTGCAACATTCATGGTTTTTGGCAGGCGGAATTACCGTTACCGTGATTGCTGTGTGCGTGTGCCCACCATGTTGGAATACAGCAGTAATTCAGCTGCAGGACATGGTGTGAATGGTAATTCCACAGTGCGCCCGGCACTAACTCGTAATGAGAGCCAAACTCTTTTCTTAGTTGTTAGATCAGTATAGAATGAAAAGAACTCAGTGTGCTTCAAATCAGTGTGTGGTTTTTCATGTGGGGGGAGCTCAGGGCTAGGGTATATCTATATACATTTTACTTCCCTGGGTCTGTGTAAGAGGGGTAATGGAGGGGCCCCCCTGTAGTTAATAAAACTGCTTAAAAAGCATGTTGAGTTGAGGCACACTGAGTTTTTCACTATTTTGAACCCACACCACACATTATTGACGCGTGCGGACATAAATAAGGGGGCTCAAGGTTATACATTCAGCTTCAACCTTAGCTGATATATGAAGAAATACACTCTGCTCTGACCTAAAGTGACACATGAGGACATCCTCTCCATTCCTAAACTAGCTGTTATGTGAGGAGATATACCTAGCTCATATGTTAGCTACGTATGATGCTATGAACTTCTATTTTGCATTAGCTGACATGTAAATACATACATTCCATTCTTACTTTAGCTGGCAAGAGAGGACATACACCGCCTCCTTAAATTAGCTGATGAGCGTCATCCATTCCTTTTTTACATTAGCTGGCATATGACAATATATACTTGTCTAGCACACCAGCTAAAAAGTGAGGTTATTCATTGTTACTGACAGGATAGTCACTCTTCTTTTTTTAAATAATTGTTGTTTGACCTGAGTGATTGTGCTATTCAATGACATGAATGACAGAAGCAGGGCCCCTTTATAAAGAATTACTGCCATTTCTGCAAGCATCACAGTGACTGAAGAAGAAATCCCCCAGCTCTACCCATTCCCGTCACCGCCCCAGGCACCTCTAACCCCAAAGTATAGGCTTTTTCAGGAGCCGCTTTCATCATGCATTCACTGCAAAACAGGCTGTGCCTATATGTGTGTGTGTGTGATGGCCAAGTTTGGCAATATTCGATCAATGGCGACCATACATTTAGGTATCTGGTGACTTGACCATTAATGAGGGCTGTGATATAATAAAAGGCCACAATTGTGATCACATCTGCTAGTAATAGTTGGGTGATGAGAGCAGCAGTACGTGGGTAACCTCCCTCCTCTGATCATCCCAGGAGAACAACAAGAGGGTGTTTTTGTAGCAAGAGACAGGTTAGTGCTTTAAAGGCCACCAGAACCTTTCTCTAGAACTCTGCCACCTTGGCACAGATCCACCACATATGAGAATAGTCACACAACTCCCCGCATTCACGGCAGCAATATGGAGAGTGTGATGCACTCATTCTGTTCAGCTTGGATGATGATAAGTACAATCGATAAGATGTAATCAGTTACTTACCTGTAACTCCTGTTCTTTAGCATTGGTATCTTTCACAGATTCACATGCTGTGAATTTTCCATGCCATTAGGCTGAGAATCCTCGGTACCACAGAACAGTATAAATTTAAACTGAAACCGTAGTCACGGTAGTGCTCTAGTATGGTCCCTTTTGGGTCATGATGCCCATAGCCGATTGAAAAGGGTCCCTTAGCTCCACCCCTGTCAGCCATATCCAGATTTAAGTACCAGTGGGGTAGGCCGTCGGGTTGAATGTGAATCTATGAAAAATACCAATGCTGGAGTGACGGGTAATTAACTTATTCCTTCTCCAACATTGGATGTTTCATAGATTCACATGCTGCAAATAGATTACAGAGCAGTGTATAACCCTTAGAAAAAGGGTGGAGGCAAGCACCTTGAAGCAAAACCTACCACCAGAGACAACTAACCTCACGCAAGCAGGTTCTGAAGAATGTACTTGTCAATGTTGGAATCTATCACAGAATCCCTGATGACAGAGTAGAACTTGGTGAACATGTGCACTGACCTCCACGTGTCTGCCCTACAAATTTCCAGCAGTGGGATATCAGAGATGAAAACCATTGTGACTGCCACTGGCATGGTGGAGTGAGCTCTGGGTCTGCCAGGAAAGAGGTTTGCCGGCCTGCTGTTGGCAGAAAAAGATGCATGCAGTGATACACCTGGAAATGGAGGGCTTAGAGAGTGACTGTCCTATTCCAGAGGGTCCAAATGCTATGAAAAGCTGGGACGGTGATGGAAGTTTTTGGTACGGGCGATGTAATACTTGAGAGCCTGCACTATGTCCAACAAGTGAAATGAATGCTCAGCTGGTTAAGGAGGCAAGCTGATAAACACTGGCAATACCACTCTTTCATTCAGTTGAAACATGGGCGGTACTGTAGGCATAAACATTGGGTTAGTGGGCAAGATGACCTAGGATCTGTGAAAAGTAAGGTATGATGCCTTAACGGAAAATGCTTGAATTTCTCCAACTCTCTGGGCAGAGGTTAAGACCAGTAAAAAGGCAGTCTTCCAGAAGAGATGTTTGAGAGAGTCTTTGTGCAGGCTCAAAGGCCAAATTCTAGGAATACAGAGTCAGGCCATCAGATTTAAATATTCTGGGTTGTGATGATGCACAGTTCCTTGGTTCCTGAACAGCACATCGTGGCATCATGGTGTGGGTACATCCTGCTCTGAGTCACTGAGGAGAATGTGAGAAATTCTGAGTACCAAAACTGTCTCAGCCACGCAAGGGCCACTAATATTAGTTTTCACTGGTACAGTCTGAAGACATTTATCACTTGTGACACCCGAGGAATGGGTGGAAACGCATGCAGGCATGTTCCCTCCCATAGAAACGCAAAGGTGTTACACAGGCTCTCGGGATGGGGAAATCTGCGCTGAAGGATCTGCACCTCCTGTTGTCATAGGTCACAAACATATCTATTTCCGGAGTGCCTCAAAATTGGAACACCTGGTGAAGTTGCTTGCTGTGAAGTTTCTAATAGTGGCAAGAACAAAGCTCTCTGCTGAGAGAAACTGCTATGGTGTTGTGGATCTCTGAAATGCGAAAGGTAAGTAGATATATCTGGTGTTGTAATGCCCAGGTCCATAGGGAATGTATTCCTCTTGACAGCTTTGGTGATCTTGTTTCTCCCTGCTTGCGGATGTAGATCATTGTGATGGTGTTGTTTGTAATAATTCACACGGCCTTCTCACAGAGGGATAGAAGGAAGGACTTGAGCAGCCAGAACACCGCCCATTGCTCCAGGAGGTTGATGCATAGCAACTTCTCCTGCTCTGTCCATAGACTCCAGGCTTGAAGGTCCTGTGGTTGGTCTCCCCAGCCCTCCAGGGAAGTGTTTGTTGTGACGGTGACCTGGTGAGTGGGTAGTCGAAAGGGAGCCCCTTAGACTAGATGGGTGTTGATGACCACCTGCAAAGCCCGTCCTTGAACTGCTGTGTGAAAGGGATGCGATCCTCCCAGGGCCCAGAGACCTGCACCCATTGAGCATCTCAGATCTTTTGCACAGGGCTCATGTGTGGCCTGCAATGACTGATGTTGATGAGAGAAATGCATGACCACATCATGCCCAATGGGCGCTTGTAGCTGCAGCCTGAAACCGCAGTAGACGTGATGAACTGGTATACCTTGTGAAGGAGGGTGGATACCCATTCCTGAGAAGGCATCCCCATGCAGGAGAGTGTGTCCAGCTTAGCTGCAGGTATAACACTTGCTGTGCTGGGACAAGGCACGTCTTTGGGAAGTTTTTAGAGAAGATGAGGGTCTGCAGGCAGTGAATGGTTGATGATGTACTCTTTGCTGCCACAGTGTAAGATGGTGCTCGTACCAATCAATCATCAAGCTATGGGTAGAAGTGGATGCCCACTCAGCGTAGATGTGCCACCATCGGATCAAGGCATTGGCAAACACCCATTGGCTGATCGAAGGGTGAATGGCAGAGCTTGGAACTGATAATGTACGCAATCCACCACAAACTGTAGGTAGCAGCGGTGAGAGTGACGAATAGGAATGTGGAAGTATGCAACACAGACACCCTGCTGCAGTGTTACAGTCCAAAAGGTGTGTGCCTTGAGGAATTTGTTGAGCACTCTTAAGTTCAAGAAAGCCCTCCAACACCCTAATGTTTTCCTTATCTGGAGGTTATGTGATTAAACTCCTGATCCTCTTTGTTTGGCAGGGACCTTTTTTCACTGCACCATTTGATAGTAAAGCCTGAACCTCCTGTTGCAGAAAATGGTGGTGTTTTTCCACTTTGCCCACTGGAGGAATATCTTGTGGTGTTTGGATAAATTCCTGCAACTGTCCTTACTGGATTTGGGAAAGCACCCATTTATTGTTTGTGATGTTTTCCCATTGTTCAATGACCTGTTATGGGTGGAGACGCATCCTGAGGAGAGGTGTGAGGTGACTTTTCACCTTCCACATCGTCATCAGAGGACAGAGACTGGGGATTTTCCATTGACCTGGGATTAGTAGGAATCACTTATCTTGTTGATTGTAGATGTATGGAGCTTATTCCCCCATCATAAGGTGAGACCGGCATAGTAGAACCATGAGCGCAAAGGATTGCATAATAGGATCCAAAGGATCCTATTATGCCGCTGCCACTAGTATGGGTGTAGGTGGAGGGGTTGTCATGGTCATTGACGATGTACTGGTCGAAGTCGTCGACTCCTTGGTGGTCATTGACAATTTAGAGATCATCGACTGAGGAAGTTTCATTGACAAAGAGGTCTTTGAAGAAGTTGTCGACAAGGTCAGTCTTGTCGATGTGGTCGGTGTTAGAAATGTTGGTGTCATCGACAAGGATGTTGATGGAGGTTGCACCAATGCGGCACACATACCCCTATCCTTGGATGACCATGAAGAAGAACCATTGACCTTGGATGTAGACAGTAATTGTAGACCTTTATGGTGTCATCAAAAACAATTTTGGCATGTTCATGGATGGTTGTCTGTGTGCCTCCTGGATGTCTCCTTGTGCTATCTTGATCCCTTACTAGATGTGGTTCACTGGGTAGGCCTACCCTGCATGAGTGTGGCATGACGAAGCAGTGTCAGAGGCCCCTATGGCATCTTCAAGCCACACTACCAGCCTTCTGTGACGATCTCAGAAGGTTTTAGAGGCAAAGGTTTGGCAAATGTCAAAATCCTTGATGACTTGGTGTGGGTGGAGGCAGTACAGGCAATCATCGTGAAGATCATTGACAATGATGTTATTCAAGCCACATTGGGCACAGGCCTTGAAGAGGCTTTTTTTCTTAGTTTCATTCATGGAGTAGGCCCAAAACTGAAAGGGATGCTGGAGAATGAGAATTCATAGATGGCAAGGGTCATTCGATGAAGGAAACCATTCCTGAAGGTGAAGATGTTGATGCATCGTCAAAAGGATTTTGAATCTAAAAGTAGATATTCACTAATTATCTCAATAGTATAGTGAGATAGATGTTTACAAACATGCGATAAAAAATCTGAAGATGGCCACCTTTCCAGTTTTCTATGGGCAGCATGACACAAATGGGACTACACTAAAGCACAAATGTGACTAACGCTTCCATTTAAATTTAAACTGCTCTGTGTTACCAAAAAATCCCAGCCTAATGACAGGGAATATTCACTGGATGTGGATATATAAAATATCCAATGCTGGAGAATGTTTGTATGCACATTACTGGAGGGAATTCTGTGGATCCCTCACAAAACCCTGCCTAAAGCCTCCTCCCAGGTTGACAGGAGAGGGCAGATGCTACCTGATCCCAATCCTGGGAGTGGTGTATTGTGGGAGGGTCACCGGGGTGCAGACAGGGCCAATGGATAGTGAGGAGAATCTGAGGGATGAGACACAGGATTTTTCCTCTGAAAGGGATTCCCTTACTATCATGCCAGAAGAGGTTATGTATTATTGTCATTTTAACATCCCTCATCCTCTTGTCAAAAAAGAGATGGTAAATTCTAAGTTTGTAACACCTAAACCTATTACATCAAAATATCCAACTATTTGAATCCCTAATATCAATCACCAACCTCTTCTCCCACTAATACGTTATAGACATACAATCCTTCTTTTGAAAATACTAAGGCAATACAATCTACCCTTAATTCTAAAAAATGTGGAAAAACATAACTTCACTAAAGTGGCCCTTAATGCCACAGAGATTCACAAGTATTGTGGCCACAGGACTATACTCTTTGGGCCCTTTGCCCTTTGTTGCTTATCAGCCCGCTTTCAAGAAATTGTTGCATGGGTCTCTTTTCCTCCTATACCACTCTTACGTGTACTCTCTATTCCTCTCTTCCGTTCTATCTTAACTGCCAAGTGCCTATTTATTCCGTTTGGTACCTCTGACTCACAATGCCTCCCTACTTTAGTTTCTGCACCACTTGTAATGTGAATTCTGCTGTTCTCAATCCTGTACATTGACCATTTTCTGCTGCATTTTAGTACTCTGCTAAAAGGTTGGATATTGGTGTCCTTTTAAACCTGTGCATTGACCATTTGCTGCTGCGTTTTAGTGCCCACCCAGCCTGGGTACTTAAAATTCTACTACTGTATTCTTAAAGTACCTCCTTCATCCGTGCCTGCCTGGCTGCTAGGCCACCTGGTGAGTTATCCGTGCACTGTGCAGGCCCCCTGTCTGTCACTCTCTCTCCTCCGCTACTCACATGGCACCTTTTATCTCCCTTATCTATTCTAGTTGCTACTCTACATCTATCCTAACCCCTCACAAAGTCTGAAAGAAAAAAGCTTAAAAAAACTATACTGGTCTCTAACCCAGGCTGACCTATTGCTGAAACCTACGTCAAGGCTACTTCCAGGCAGACTGTTACTGACATCCTGATTTCTGCTCCCTCCCGTGACCTATGGACCACCATCTGGTCTCCACCCTCTCCCCTTTTTCCCCATCACCCATTAATGATGGCACTAGATGGGAAGTTCTCTTGGCATACTTCTCATCCTCTAGGTGCATCATTAATATCGATCACAATGGCATTATCATGGTCCAAGGATCTCAACCTACTCTTCTCTTTCTCGAACAGCGCCTGCCCTCTCTCATTAATGTCCTTCCTTCTCCTGCTATGACTTCTTCCTCCTCTCCTCTCACCTCTCCACCACCACTGATGGGAGTACCATGCCCCTGTACCCCTCCTTGGAAAATTTTTCCAGCTCCATCACTGCTCTTGACACTCTCCTTCCTGAGGGCTACAAAATCTTTTCCAAGCCCAAGTTGAACCAGCCTGGAGGTGGAGTGGCCTTGATTTTCCCTGAGTGGGTTCTTGTCTCTATCATACCTACTGTGAAAAACCAGAGGGTGTTTCACAACCTATTCTCCAGGGATCCCCTACTCAGGTGGCTAGGGAAAGGCCACGGCTTTTGGATCCTGACCCTGGAAGTGGAAAAGTGAGGCAGTCCTCAGGGAGTGGGGGTTGAAGCACCCAAAAGTGAGACATGGTATCCCCTTTTCTCCGGAGCCCATCTAACCCCTATCCCTGCCATAATTCCTCCCCACTTCATTTTGCAACAGTACTGAGCCGAGGAAAAAGAGGAATGAGAAAGATTGCCTCCACTGACTTGCAATGGCTAGGTCCCTGTAATGAGGCCAGACAGGGTCAGGCACGTAGTCCTAACAATGCACACCTACCGCTTGTTAACACTCCCTGTGGGGATAAAAGGTGGCATGCACAGGCACACTATGTGTGAGGCTGGGTACAGCTCTTTCGTGGCTGATGCAAACCAGACTGTTGAAGTTGGAAGGACAACGGACTGATCACCAATTGTACGGATCGAGAGAGAGCCAGGCGAGAAATCCACACTTTAGGGAAGAGGTAAGCATTCCAAGACCAAAACAGAGTGAGCAGAGAAAAGAAACCTTCAGGTTGCTAGAAAGTGGCCCACAAACCACTCGGGAGAACACAGGAGTTGGGGAGAAGCAGAGGATGCTTTGGTTACGGCCTTGACTGCTGCATGAATAAGATGAAAGAGAAACATTGCCGGTGAGTTATCAAAGGCAACAAAAGTCTGTTTTTTGTTAAACACAAAAGTAACTGCAAGATGCAAGTTGAAGGTTGTGCATGTCCCGAAAAAACGTGAATGGAAAGGACAATTGCTAAATTGTAAAAGGTAAAAATACAAAGTAACAGAGTGGTCCTGCGGGGCAAAGTCGCACATTCAGAGGTCTCTGTGAAATGTTATGAGAGTTGAAAGATCTTCCGGGGTCCACCAAAGGAAAGAAAGTAAGCGCAATAAGGAAAGAAAGTTGAATGAATGGAAAGCAAAGTATGTACACTGTGAATATGCCAAGACGGCAAAATATATGAGTTTTGGAAAAGGCCAAGAGGGCAAAACTAAAGACGAGAATAAGAACTACAGGCACCAAGAGGCTTTGTTGAAAAAGAAATACCAACAAGTATTGGTGTTACATGTGAACTTTGAAAACGGGCCAAGAGGGCAAACTAAATAGAATAAGAACTACCAGCACCAAGTGGCATTGGTGTTGTAAGATGAAAGTCCCATTCCACGTATGCCTTACCATTAACAGACCAAAAATGTCAATACACTATACTCACACCATATTTTCTGAGATCAATCCCGAAGAAGAAGAAGGTGGGTCCATCTTTTTCCCTCAGAGTCAGGAGAAGAATCAGACAGAACCTTAACATGTAAATATGGCCTCTGTTGAAGACGCATTAGCCCAACTAGATAAAACGTAATTTAAGAAATAAAGCTAACTGGAACAACCAGTAAATATGAAGATAAAACAGCCACTCCGGGGAAAAAAGAATAGGGCGAATGAATGTTAAAGAATGAATGTCAGAGAACGTTAATTAACATCTTGAATGTGACCGGTACGTGGATGCTGATCTGATCTGCAGGTGCTGGCACAGATGTTTTTTTAGGCTTTTCATAAGTTTTTTCACGTATCCCTTCGGTCAAGGTTTTAATAGTTGCTTGTTAAGTACATTAACGTAGGTATAAGTGGATTGAGACCAGTGAAATCAAACGACAATGTACCACAGCAATGTTTTTAAGGAATTATCTTTGATGTAATGCATGCTTTCTAACTTTCACTTAAAACAATGTTGCTGTCTCAAGAGTAATTAAACTGAAAAGCAAACAGTTTGTCATAATTTTGCTTTGTCTGGGTAGTATAGGAATATATTGGGAAATTAGATATTTTCAAAAATGGGGGTACCGCAAACAATAATACCATCACTCCAGTGGAACATGGAGGTCATATTTCACTGCTGCGAGGACATGACAGGCGGAATATGGCATTTTATCTGCCTCCTTAGAGCGAAGGCAGCGCCCATCCTTTTCCACGCTCACCCTTTCCCATGCCCACCCTTTTCGACGCACCACTCCATGACGGTGCTTGAGTGCCAACACCACAGTGTGCACTGCGTATGAACCAGCAGTGGAACCATGGCTCTGTGAAACGCACAGGATTGTGACTTCCACACTGTAAATCACTCTATTGAATTGTATTGTGACTGGTTTGAGGCATATTTATTGTATTTCTATTTTTTTAAAGCGCCACACGCCATGAGCCTCAGGGCGCTTTATATATATTTTTTTATATTTTGTTTAATAAAATGTTATCTGTGGTTTGCACCACGAGGGGATCAGGAAGCAGCAGGAGGTGTGGCGAGGGTGAATTGCATTCTATAATGTGCTTGGCCAATTGCTTCTTGAGGTAGTGCAGTGGTGGGTGGTCATGGAGACAGAAAAACACTGACATAAATAACACAGAGTAGACTGCATACGGGTGCACTCACATGCAAGCAATCCCCACTTTGCTATATTTAAATGAATGTGTACTTAATGGTTGACTATAGAAGGAAATCTGTGCAGTCATCCTTCCATGTTTTACAATTAACTAAACGGATCATAAATGCCGACTGTCAAGCCCATGTATGACAGACACCATTTGCATGAATGCTATGGACTCTGTTTTTTTGTACAGTGCAAACCATGCAGATTCCACAGTAATCAATAGCATATTTGGCTGCATCAAAATTGCATGCACGTTAAGGTTCTGTCAGATGTGTTTGAAGGGGCGGATTGGGATGATGGATTTGCTAATTCTGCACCTTTTCCCCTTCTTTGCTAAACAAATCCAGAATTATCATAACTAGCAAACATGTTTTGCACGTGGTTTTACACAATGTACTTCAGTGCAATAGCAAATGGTCAAGAATTACCTTCATTGGATGTTTGCTGTTTAGGGGTAGTGGAAAAAGATAAGGTGGTAGCGCACAGTAGCAGGAGGTCAGATTATGTGTTGGCTTGGGGAGGGCATGCATGAGTTAGGTTAAAGGCAGTGGAGGTACTCCTGACATTGTGGACTTGTGAAACTAGACTAGATGATTTTATATGTGGGGTCAATGAGAAGGATGTAGGGAGTTGCCCGTCCAGGTTCTGCATACCTCCCTTATAGTTCAAGTATCTGCCCCTTCCAATGATGGTCAATTGGGAAAACAGAGGGGGTTGAAAAAAGACATGGAGGCACAAATACACAAAACATAACTGTAGATGGCCAAATGTCAGCAATGGCGTGTATTTCACTTCAAGGTTCGACATTTTAGACAAAACAAGCTTGTTGTCAATCAGATGTTAGTATAAACCTTTAGTGGAATACAAGCCCATGGCTAATAGCCAACAACAATACAATTAATAATCTACATTCTGCGCTCCCATTTTGTTACTTAAAAGCAGAGGTACAGTAGTCATGTGTGCTTCCTGGTGATAAAGCAACATATTTTCTCCAAAATTCAATGCATGTTTGTAGCAATAGAACTCTCTGTGAGCCCTTTATCTTCCCTGAAGACCTCTTGATCCAGTCAATCAGTGACTCTGGAAGGCTATTGGATAGCATCAGAAAAATCATAAGGTCTAAGTTATGTAACAAGCAGAAAAGCTGGAGATGTTGGATAAATAATTATGATCCAACTTTGGCAGAGTGTATCATGGAGTAATACAATGAGTGATGGGAAAAATAAGCCTTTAGAGGATTAGAAAAATAAAATGGAACTTGTTAGTAGAATCCTGTAGCCATTTTCTGCCGGTAAACATGTGACAACGTCACTGCTGACACAGCCTCCACTGTTTATACGCTAGACGATTTTATACACACTGATGATGAGGAAGAAGATCAGTGACCATTTTTGAACTGATTCTCTAGCAGGCAGACATGTAGCTCCAGGGATGGGGTGCTTTCGGTGTTCCATTTAAAGACAATTTACAGATGTTGTTCTGGCCAAATAGCGAGCACAGCCTATCTGTTCCAAGCCTTAAGGGAGTCAAAATACAACGGCCGGTGACTTGCTGGATATCACACAAATACCAAGGCATGAATTACACTGACATCTCTATCAGCATGGTTACAAATAGAACATTTCTTAGACCTTCGAAAATAAGGTTTACTTTAAAGGACTATTTCGGAAGACTGAGGTAAAAATGTGACATAAATAGCAATGGAAATGGCCTTGTGGCTTTCACACGCCTTTCAAGCACCTAAAGCGTGTGTTAATGCACGAATCAGTTGTTTTCATGTTGACGTTGGAAGTAATCTCACTCAAAGTCTATTATGAACCACATTTAGCTCCTTTGCCACCAACATCTACAAATTCGAATTTGCAGGGGAAGAAGCGGATTACAATCTTTCATTACAATGACGGTGCCACTGAACGGCAAGTCTAGCACCGCCGCTCACTTGTGATTGCGGCTAATCCCTTGAATGCCCGGAATAGGCCAAAGATACCGTGTTTTCATTCGGAGGCATCAAGAACAATGCAACGCATTTTAGGTTACTGTATTTTTGCAGCTGTACCAAAGATGACAGATTATCATAAGTATGTCAGAATGAATAAACCTGCTTCATTTTATCAGAAAATTTCACATTTACATTTTAAAAACCTCTAATCTTTCATACATATTAAATAGTTATGAAATGACTTTCAAACTAGAATTTTTCTTTTAGGTCAATATACAAGCTTGAGAAGACGATTTGCATTACCGCAGCAACCTTTTTTCCTAATGTCAACGGCAAGCATGAACAACAGCAAACATACAGCAGGATTCCGTAGACAGCCGTAAAACATATTTCAGGTTGTCTGATTGATGAGCTGAATTGGTAGGTCTGCAACGAGACTATTGTTGTGACAATATCTATTTGTAGTTGCCTCAGTCAGTGGGTAAATTGGCAGTAGTGGTTCTTTTGCACCAGATGGCTTTGTATTTAAATCCCACTTGGCCTATAACCAACTCTTTCTCCAATGCTTTGCAGTCCTACAGATAAATGCATGGGAATTGTTTTACTATCGGATATTTATTTTGTGTTGTAATATTAGGAATCATATACATAGGGCCCGATTCATGGATTTTTCTGTGTGGTAAATCCTGTGTTGTCGATTCATGAAATCGACTGCGCTTGACTTTTTTTGATACTTTGCGTGGACTTCGCTCAGGCTCAGCACATGCAGTCGATCGCCCTGCGCGAGACACCTGACAGAGCATGGGCGTGGCCTGCGCAGAGGCCAGAGTACGGGCGGAACATGCAAAATGTAGAACAACATGGTAAAATGTTGGTGTTATGAGGGACGGACCACAGGCAGTCCAACGCACCTCAGAAAGGCGCAGAACGAAGCGTATTCATGGATCTGACTGCGCAACCTCTCGTCAGGGAAAGGTCCATGTAAAGCCCTCAATCTATCCACCACCCAAAGGCAGGCGTACGGACGCTTTCACATAGGAATCATCTCTGCACAGTGAGATCGCATATTGCATTTAGGGGTGCGTGGACACAATGTACCAGGTGCATGAACAGTTTACGTGGGTTCGCACACAGGTTTTCTGGAGTTTCACCTGGGTCACGGAAATGGTCATACATGTCGGCGTGCCAGTAATAGTTATGGGGGACCCCACGCAGTGTCCCTAAAGTGCAGACCTGGTTGCCAGTGACCCCATGCACTGTTTAATGTATTCGCTCCCGAGGAGGTGTGTTCGGGGCATTCGGGCCGCGATGTGCATATAGGCTTACTTTGCGGGAACAATTCCATGAATATGTGGAGCATGCATACATACATTTGAGCGCAGGCTCATGCAGAGTCGTTATCGGCGCACAGGCTTTGCAGGATCTTTGAGCAATTTTCCATGAATCAGGCCCATATTATTTTATTATTTACTGTTGCTCAAAATGCACTAGTTGTGCGCCACTGACGCAGAGCAGTTGGGGGGATTGTCCAGTGGACAATTTGCATTTTATCTGTAGTTTTGTAGAGTGTAGTATCACAATTTTAAGATAAAAAGAGTCAATTTCGTATGGGAATCATACAGGAGAATTTTACAACACTATGTGCATAATAAGCAAGAATTGAAAGCACGGCAGCAAGGCCTGGATGTGCGGTTTTATGAAGCATTTCTGGTGTTGTTCGAATATTTCCTAGGCAAATGACTTGTGCAGAAGGAAAAACAAAACAAGTTGACAATTAGGCCCATGAACGAGAAAAGGCAAAGAACAAAACGTGCAATAAATAAATAAGGTACAAGAGGTCATTGTGAATCCGATTTGTGCTGAAAATGATTTAAACGGTACGTTAAGGAAGTGCAAAAAGACAGAGGATGGAGAGAGTCAAGGCTGTATTGTCACTGTACGTGACAAAGCACAGGATAATCCTCACACATGCAAATGCATTAATTGTAAACGACATTGCAATGAGTGGTTCCAAGCCAGGATGGGAGCCCATCCAGTGAGACAGGTAACAGAAATCATGATATGTATAGTTGTGCATGCATAACAATAGAGTTAATGCTTTGTGAGATTTCGGCCACAATGATGGGTCTAAATGATTTTATTATGTAACGGTTGTCTATATATCCCTGTGTGTGTTACCTAATAAGAGATTTGAACTATACCATTATTTGCCATATGAAATGTGTTCAGTTTAATTTTCTTTTCGCCACTGGTGCAGAGCGCCCTAATCCTGAAGGGATTGTCACCTTCGTTACCACAGATGAGAAACTGGGGGAGAGGAGGCATGTGTTAGCCGAATGAATCCTGCTGTTGGTATTTGAGTGCATCCGCCTATAGTTCATCTTTATTGGCTGTGAAGCAGCTTAGGCAATTGCAGAATGGGATTAGGATCCAGACAGTAGCAACTATAACGCATACCATTGACTGCAGCAGCGTACACAGACTTGTCAAGCGGAGTCTTTCTTTTTGTTAGCTTGTTTGGCTTGCACATTCATCTTTAAAAACACCATATAGAGACAACAAAACATGCACATAACAAAAGGAATTTCACAAGATTTACAGTATATTTACAACGCAATTCCTTAATTTCATAAAATGCATAATTCAATATTACATACAACTCTATAGAGATTAAATGTCTGAATAGGGGTGAGGACCTTTTTCATAAAACTCCAATAGGGGTGTGGTTTGGATAACGTGGCAAATAGCCATACCCCTTTTCACCCTGTTTCTAACACTCCCACCACACACTCTTTGAATCCTGAGCAAGAATGTAGGGCAAACCCCCATTGATCCATCACCAAATAGTATTGTTCCATACCCTATGAACCGGACGTAGAATTCCTGCTAAACATCTGTGACCTGACAGAAGACTCTATGAACACTGACCCAGAGATCTTGCCCCATCAGCTGTAACTTATGATCCAAACGACCTGCCTACCCTGTATAAATCCTAACCCTGTAGTCTCGCCTCACCCATGGTGGATTCTGGAACAGTACTCCCACTCAGTCTTCTTTGAACTCTGACCCAGAAGTCCTGCTATCCCGCAGACAGAGGGTAACACCTTAAGAACCTTCTCTCTGAAGTCCCACCTTGGAAGTTATTAGGCTAGAACATAGCTAGACACACCCTGAGAGGCAAGCAACAAATCTTCTAATCTGGGTCCCCCATAATCCATTAACGAGACAGTGACATCAATGTATGAAACCATACGCACACTGATATATTACAAGGCCTGTGGTAGTGGCCATGTAGTTATGGTTATGTTGCTCTACTCATAGAAAGAGTATTTTTTAGATGGCGTATAACTTTGTGCCCCCTGGACAAATCATCATCAAACCTTGCAAAAAAAGTATATGGACCCCTGGGAATGACTTTCTGAAGTTTGGTGTGGTTCTGTCCAAGGGGGCAAAGTTATAGGGGGGGTCCCAGCATGTTTTAAATCCTCATAGGCACAATGGAAAACATATTTTTCTCACTTCTACAGCCCAAACTACTGCACGGATATTCAACAAACTTGTGTGAGGTGCGGCGGCTTGGTCCCAAAAGTGTGCTTTTGCAAATTTGGTGTAAAAGTGCCCAGCAGTTTTTTAAGAACTGGCCAAAAAGTAGGTACACAAACATTAGTGATATCTGGGTCCTGTCCTTGTACTCACTTCCTGACCTTGAGTCTGCGGACACCGCTGAACCAATGAAATGGTGGCTTGTTGTCCGAGGACACCGAAGACACACACTGATTGGATGTTGAAAAAACGTGAGTTGCGTCATCATTTTTTAAATGGTTGCCATGTTTCGTCCATGGACAACCGCCCTTGTACGCGGACAGTACATTGAGCAAAAATTCTGGAAAACATATTTGTGGTTATTTAGTGACCAAAAGAGGGATTGGAAAGGGTGGGGTAGTGGAAGAGATTTGATATGGAGCTGTTTTGATAGATGAACACATGTTCATGTCTTCGGACATCATTTGGATTGGGGGGCTTTTGGGTGGATCTTGTTATTTGAAGGTGGATTGTACGTACTTGTTATATAGTTTAATTATATTGTGGTGGTTGTGACCAGTGGCTAGATTCTTGGGAGCATGACCACACAGACTATAGTGATAGGTGTATAGTAATTATAGGTACTGTAGTTTGAGTATATGTTATTTGTAATATTATGGAATGATATAATTGAAGTGCATTTGGTATTTAGGATTGTAGTACAATTGAGGATAGTGCTTACAGAATATGTATTTGTTTGTGAAGATAAGAAATAGGATAATACTTTGTATGGTTACTTAGTTGCATATGGTAATAAAGCTGGAATCTCTGTTTCTTTTTCTGTGAAAAAACTGTATAATTTGTTAAAAAAGATAGTCTAAAACCTTTAATTGCATAAAACTGTACATATAGATTTACTTTTTTGACCCTCACAAATAGTACATTCTATTTACTTTGTTTGGTAGAACATTAGTGTGTGCTACACTGTTGTTGAACTGAAATGAAATAATCATTGGGTCAGTGGGAAAAAAATACATAGTGGATACAAAAAAAACAATACTGTAACTACATAAAGTTTTTGGCATGCACATAGTTTTAAAGAATGTACATGTTACAAAATATTTGTGTGTGGTAGCATGGATATATAATGTGAGTGTAAGTGTGATAGTATGTTTGTTTGAGGTGTGTTATAATTAAGGGAATGTTTAAAGTAGTTAGATACCAGTTTGCGTATTCTAACTAAATTGGACTTTACGAGAAGTTGTGCAGTAACTGTGATGCCATATTTGAAGTGGTTTACAATAAAGGGTGTTTTTAATGTAGTTAGATACCCATTGGCATGTTTTAACTGTCTTGGATTTTGAAAGAACTATTAGATTATTTTAGATGTAGTTAGATACCCATTAGAGTATTCTAACTGTTAAGTGTACCATACTTTAGTGAGTACATTTGTGGTGAAAGAAAATTAAGTAGGCATTTGTTAGATTTGGTGGTACTGTTGGTGTATTATTATTATATTGGATTGCATAAGAAGTACTGCAGTAACAAGAAGTGTGATGGTATATTGGAAGTTCATTACAATGAAGGGTATTTTTAAAGTAATTAGATACCCGTTGGTGAATTCTAACAGTTTATTGTACTATACTTTAGTGACTAAATGTAGGTTGAAGGAATATTAAGTAGGTATTGGTTAGATTTGCTGCACACCTATGTTTTGGAGTAATGTAAGTTTTGTTACATTCAAACCAACCACTTCTTTTATTGACATATACAGTCTAGTGGCCTGAAGTGGTTGTGGCAACAATGTGGTAGATCATGCCCACTGTTGTGAAGGTTTACTTGCCAAGAGATACTTGGCTGTGTGAGAAGCTAGTAAGCGTACAGTTATTTGGTACAATCTGCATTGTACCTTAGAAGCATTAGTATATCATATTGGCTTTATTTGTATGCTGGAAAAATTGTCTGAATTACAAAAAGGGCATAGTATGCCATGATTTGCATTGTGTAGAAGCTGGTGAAATGGAATGAATTTGCAATTTGTTATGGATACATACACAACTAGTTCATTAGGGATGTGCTCTTGGGAAACATGGTTGCAGAGAATCCATGTATGTTTCCTTGTGTATGTAATCTGAAAGATTTCATTTATATGAATGTTTTTGGTTTCTAGTACTTTTAGTAGGTACATTAGGAATTATTGTGGATCATCCTGTGTATTTATGGTGAATCTTACCATTCCTGTAAAGTAATCCAATGCTTGCCTTATACCTGACACACAATAAATGCTGTCAGGATTATTTGTGGCATTTCTATGAAAGATGATCATTTGCAAAAAAAAAATGGCCTGAGCAGTTTAAGTAAATGTTGGGAACAATTGGTGGAAATTGGAAGATTGGTTACTACATTTGCATAGCAATTTACTACAGTTGTATCACTGAATATAAATGGCCCAGAAAGTTGTACTTCTGTATCTTTTGATGGGCCTTTTGAGAAGAGACATTTGTCTTGTCTTGTGATGGAGGTGCAGTTGATTTTGGACTAGTGAGTTTTGTGGTTTTATTATTTGATGGGGGAACAGTTGTTCTTTGTTTCTTTAGTGGTATTGATGAGAGATTTGTTATAGGTTCTGTTTGTATTCATTTTCTTTTTGCAGTGCACATACCCTGTTGTATTCTACAATGCAAGAATGTCAGCGTTGACTTTGTTTGCATCAAAGTTAACTAGGAATACATCATAAACAGGGTAATTCATAGAATTTCGCACAAAAGTGGCGCACGCGGCTGGCGCACAGTGTGCGCATGAGAATGTCTTGGCCAGCTGCGTGCGCTAAAATTGATTTGCGCGCACAGCGTATTCATGGATTTTAGCCTCCAAAACCAGCCGTGGCGCAGAGTGGCGCAGCAACCCTGCAGCAGCGCCAGTTACGCCCCCAAGAACGCCCTCGCGCAAGGAAAAGCCATCAAAATTCCCAATTCAGCGCAAAGGGCTGCGCTAACCCTGGACCAGTTTACAGGGCTGCCAAACAGCAAACGCCAAGTGGAGAACGTGTATTACTGGGGTGCGTGTGAAGTTTCACACGCGAAAGGGCCTGTGCGAGTGGGATACGTGTATTACTGGGGTTCGCGGGAAGTTTCCCACGCGATTGGCCTGGATACGTGTATTTCGGGGGTGCGCAGGAAGTTTCACACGCGATTGGCCTGGGTACGTGTATTTCAGGGGTGTGCGGGAAGTTTCACACGCGATTTCAGCAGGGTACGTGTATTTCTGGGGTGCGCTGGAACTTTCACAAGCGATAGGCCCTGTGCGAGTGGGGTACGTGTATTTCTGGGGTGCGCGGAAAGTTTCACACGCAATTGCAGCAGGGTATGTGTGTTTCTGGGCTCCGCGGTAAGGTTCACAAGCGAAAGGCCCTGTGCGAGTGGGGTATGTGTATTTCTGGGGTGCGCGGGAAGTTTCACACGCGATTTCAGCAGGGTACGTGTATTTCTGGGCTTCGTGGGAAGTTTCACACGCGATTCCAGCAGGGTACGTGTATTTCTGGGGTTTGCGGGAAGTTTCACACGCGATAGGCCCTGTGCGAGTGGGGTACGTGTATTTCTGGGGTTCGCGGGAAGTTTCACACGCAATTCCAGCAGGGTACGTGTATTTCTGGGGTTCGCAGGAAGTTTCACACGCAATAGGCCCTGTGCGAGGGGGTATGTGTATTTCGGGGGTGCAGGGGAGTCCTACACGTGAATTGGCAATGTGGGTCCTCCCAGGTGTTCCCTCTACACCCTCCACGGCCCCTGCAGGCAGCCCATACCACAGGGGACTACCCTACACCCCTGGTCATGTCCCGCAGGCAGCCCATCCACCATGGGCATGCCCCCCAGCCAAGCCACATGTCACCTTGCACTAGTGATCACCAACGCATTACCCCCTTGCACCCCCACCCCCCAGCAGTCAGGGGCACCTGCCAGCAGGCCCCCACTCATGTCCCACTCATGTGCCCTTGCACCCCCACCCCCAGCAGTGCAGGACACCTGCCAGCAGGCCCCCACTCATGTCCCACTCATGTCCCCTTGCACCCCCACCCCCAGCAGTGCAGGGCACCTGCCAGCAGGCCTCCACTCATGTCCCCCAGCACCCCCACCCCCCAGCAGTCAGGGGCACCTGGCAGCAGGCCCCCACACATGTCCCCCAGCACCCCCATCCCCCAGCAGTCAGGGGCACCTGCCAGCAGGCCCCCACTCATGTCCCACTCATATCCCCTTGCACCCCCACCCCCCAGCAGTCAGGGGCACCTGCCAGCAGGCCCCCACTCATGTCCCCCAGCACCCCCACCCCCCAGCAGTGCAGGGCACCTTCCAGCAGACCCCCACTCATGTCCCCCAGCACCCCCACACCCCAGCAGTAAGGGCCACCTGCCAGCAGGCCCCCACTCATGTCCCACTCATGTCCCCTTGCACCCCCAACCCCCAGCAGTGCAGGGCACCTGCCAGCAGGCCCCACTCATGTCCCCCAGCACCTCACCCCCCAGCAGTCAGGGGCACCCGGCAGCAGGCCCCCACACATGTCCCCCAGCACCCCCACCCCCCAGCAGTCAGGGGCACCTGCCAGCAGGCCCCACTCATGTCCCACTCATGTCCCCAGCACCCCCACCCCCCAGCAGTCAGGGGCACCTGCCAGCAGGCCCCCACACATGTCCCCCAACACCCCCACCCCCCAGCAGTCAGGGGCACCTGCCAGCAGGCCCCCACTCATGTCCCACTCATGTCCCCTTGCATCCCCACCCCCAGCAGTGCAGGGCACCTGCCAGCAGGCCTCCACTCATGTCCCCCAGCACCCCCACCCCCCAGCAGTCAGGGGCACCTGGCAGCAGGCCCCCACACATGTCCCCCAGCACCCCCATCCCCCAGCAGTCAGGGGCACCTGCCAGCAGGCCCCCACTCATGTCCCACTCATATCCCCTTGCACCCCCACCCCCCAGCAGTCAGGGGCACCTGCCAGCAGGCCCCCACTCATGTCCCCCAGCACCCCCACCCCCCAGCAGTGCAGGGCACCTGCCAGCAGACCCCCACTCATGTCCCCCAGCACCCCCACACCCCAGCAGTAAGGGCCACCTGCCAGCAGGCCCCCACTCATGTCCCACTCATGTCCCCTTGCATCCCCACCCTCCAGCAGTGCAGGGCACCTGCCAGCAGGCCCCCACTCATGTCCCACTCATGTCCCCTTGCACCCCCACCCCCCAGCAGTGCAGGGCACCTGCCAGCAGGCCCCACTCATGTCCCCCAGCACCTCACCTCCCAGCAGTCAGGGGCACCAGGCAGCAGGCCCCCACACATGTCCCCCAGCACCCCCACCCCACAGCAGTCAGGGGCACCTGCCAGCAGGCCCCACGCATGTCCCACTCATGTCCCCAGCACCCCCACCCCCCAGCCGTCAGGGGCACCTGCCAGCAGGCCCCCACACATGTCCCCCAGCAACCCCACCCCCCAGCAGTCAGGGGCACCTGCCAGCAGGCCCCCACTCATGTCCCACTCATGTCCCCCAGCACCCCCACCCCCCAGCAGTGCAGGGCACCTGCCAGCAGACCCCCACTCATGTCCCCCAGCACCCCCACACCCCAGCAGTAAGGGCCACCTACCAGCAGGCCCCCACTCATGTCCCACTCATGTCCCCTTGCACCCCCACCCCCCAGCAGTGCAGGGCACCTGCCAGCAGGCCCCCACTCATGTCCCACTCATGTCCCCTTGCACCCCCACCCCCCAGCAGTGCAGGGCACCTGCCAGCTTGCCCCACTCATGTCCCCCAGCACCTCACCCCCCAGAAGTCAGGGGCACCCGGCAGCAGGCCGCCACACATGTCCCCCAGCACCCCCACCCCCCAGCAGTCAGGGGCACATGCCAGCAGGCCCCACGCATGTCCCACTCATGTCCCCAGCACCCCCACCCCCCAGCCGTCAGGGGCACCTGCCAGCAGGCCCCCACACATGTTCCCCAGCAACACCACACCCCAGCAGTCAGGGGCACCTGCCAGCAGGCCCCCACTCATGTCCCACTCATGTCCCCTTGCACCCCCACCCCCCAGCAGTGCAGGGCACCTGCCAGCAGGCCCCCACTCATGTCCCCTTGCACCCCCACCCCCCAGCAGTGCAGGGCACCTGCCAGCAGGCCCCCACTCATGTCCCCCTGCCCCCAGTTCATGACGATCCTCAATCATGGCCCTTATGGCCAGCCTCTCCAGCCCAAAGACCCAAACAAGTATTGCATCCACCCACATAGAAAAGGCAATTACTTGATACAACCCCAATGGCAAGTATGTAAATGAACACATGTCCGTCACACACACACAATGGTTGCAAGTGAATGTGAAAACCCATATCATGACATGCATGAAACCAATGAGATAATACCACACATCGAAGTATGAAGAAAAAAATGTATTAAACGCAACATAAATGGAATTAAAATCAAAGAAACAACAATGGGAATAAAAAAAGAAAAGCTGCATGTCCGTAAAAAAATGAAAAACAAGAAATCATAATCCAAAGGAAAGGTGTCCCTAGTCACAGTCCAACAAAGCAAATCCAAGGGAAAAACAAAAGTGAAAACCATTGCTCCATGGGGAAATAAAAAAAAAAGAGATGAATCCAATAGTGAACTATTGTCATGATGCCTACCTCTAAGGAGCCAAGCCGGGCCCAGCAACCCCAGAGGCAGACATCATTTTCCCCAGGGAAGTCTCAGCGGGCCCAAGTCGGGGCCCTTTGGACTCAGTCCTGGCGCCTTAGGCGCCAGGCTCATAGCGGACCCCAGTCCTGGCGCCTTAGGCGCCAGGCTCATAGAAGAGGATATGTGTTTAAGTGCTTGGGTGCAAACTTACCTGATGCAGACCTTGCTGCTTCATCCAGGCCCTCTTGAGGCCTGAATGGGACTACTTAACCTGCAGGACTTCTTCACCACCCGGGTGTGGTCGGGGAAGGATACATACCTGATTGGTGGAAGGATACATACCAGGAACTTCTTCCAAGGCTATTTAAACCCCACCCGAACAGCCACACATGCTTCGCGTTGTTCTGCACCTAGCAGCTGGACGCTCACCGTGTCAGCTCCTGCATCCTGACTTCAGCCACGCCTGCCAGCACCCTGGAACACCTGCAAGGGGAGAAAGGAAGAGAATAGGAGAAGAAAAGCCCTTACCTGCTAAATCTGCATCCCGGAGTCATTTCTCCAACGGCCCTGAAAAGGAAGAAATCATTTTAAAGGCATTTCGTTTCGATCGCTGCAGCGCTGCATTTTACTCACCTTTGCAAGGCGCTTCCATCTTCAGCACCGATCTTCCGGATTCAGCTACGCCCCGGCGCCTAGAGGAAAAAAGACAAGAACAAAGGTGAGAGGGAGAAAAGGAATAAGGAAAGCTCAGTTTCCTTTTAAGTCTTACCTGTTGGATTATTCCCACTGCATTTCGAGTCCTGCCGCTTCCTGGCATCTCCGGACCCCGGCCCCTATGGGGAAAAAAGACAAAGACATTGAATGAGCGAATGCAAAGACATTACCTGAGCGCTCATCCAGAACTGTTTCACTTCGGGTCGGCGCCATATCTCCGGCACTCCGAACCCCGGCCCCTAAGGGGAAAAAGACATAAGCATTAGCGCTTGCTGCAATTAGACAACGAACATTATTATTAAGCTTGAACTTTTGAACAGAACTTTTACAGCGCCTTACCTGAACAGTCAAGCTTACCTGAACTCCCATCAATCCTCAATCCAGTGAAGTAACTGGGTTTCAACGCGCCCCTGCATCAGAAGCAGGATGGAGAGCTCATCCTTCCAAACCCTAAGGTGAGGCTTCACGCGGAATCGTGGAGGAGGTATCGTGGAGGGTTGGAAGGGAGTGGGAGGCTAGAGCATTGTTCCACAGTTGGTAATACTCCCTTTTCACGCACAGGAGGGTATCCAACGAGCCAGGGAAGCCAGAATAGAGGGGCCCTTCCTGTCCATCTTCAGAGTTCTGCGCCTTCGACGCCGCGCCTCCGTGGGAACCAGGTGAGCGTTACAGAACACGAAGCTTTACCACAATTTCCCACCTGGGCGCTATGGAGACTTCCGAGACAGATCAGCTGGCCCATCTTTTAGGGGAATTACGGGCAGAAGTGCACTCAGCCCGCCAGGAGACTAATGCTCTCAGAAGGGAACTAATCCTATCCAAGGAAAGAACGGATGATCTGGCCAAAAGGTTATTGCAGGGCCAGGCAGAGCACACTCCTTTACCTGTTTCCGGAGATATTTCTACAACAATGGGTTCGAATAACCCGGTACAAATCAATCTACCTGGACACATGCCTTTGGCCCTGCCGGAACGTTTTGCGGGGGATCCCAAGAAATATGCCGTTTTTATGAACCAATGCCGTTTACACTTTTTATGCAGGCCCGGGGCCTTCCCCAACGACCAGACCAAAGTAGCCTTTGTACTATCTTACCTCAGTGGCTGTGCTGCCGATTGGTCTATTCCATTGGTAAATCAGGATGATCCCATTCTCCGGGATTTCCAGGGCTTCCAGGCCAGCATGGAAAGATTGTTCGCTCGACACTCGCAGGGACAGGCCCTTGACAACGAACTGCTATCCTTACGACAAGGTAATCAGGATCTTTTGTCCTATATCGCCACCTTTAATAGACTAGTTGTGGAAACCGGATGGCCTGAAAATAAAAGGATCACATTGTTTCATCGAGGCCTGCGCGGAGAGCTTAAAGATGTTATAGCTCAGATAGTAGATCCACCCCAGGCCTGCGCAGACTACATAGACTTAGTGGTTCAACTTGATCACAGACTTCAAAATAGAAAAGCAGATCGGCTCAAGTATGAAACCAGAGTACCTATCAAGACCCACGTTAACTCCAAGAGTACTGACGTTTCCGAACCTATGCAAATTGGCAGTGTTAAAGGACCATTAACGCAGAAGGAACGAGAGAGAAGGCGACAAATGCAACTTTGTCTGTATTGCGGAACTTCCGGTCACTTTCTTCAAAGTTGTCCAGTTAAACCACCCAAGAAGGTGGTTGGAGCCACTGATAACGAGTTATTGACACCTGGTTCGGGAAACGACCTAGCCCGACAAGCGTAGGGGTCCGCTTGCCGAGCTTGAAAACAAACTCTTTGACCTCGCATTTTGTCATGCCAATGGTGCTTGTGAACCCAAAACAGCCTCAGCAGTTGCATGCTATAAAAGCATACATAGACAGTGGAGCTATTGGAAATTACATAGACCGTGAATTGGCTTCCAGGATTAAGCTTCCTCTCCGCCCGAAAGTAACCCAAGATGTAATTACTACAGTTGATGGAACCGAAATAGCCTCAGGGCCTGTAACACATTCCACAGTTGAAATCACTCTGGTGGGTCAGGACGGACATCGGGAAGCAATCGTGTTTGATGTGATCAAGGCCCCACAATTTCAAGTACTTCTTGGAATCCCTTGGTTAGAAACACATAATCCGAGAATAGACTGGCGAGCAAAGAAGATAACTTTTCCTGATTGTGAACCAACCTGTTACCCAAGGAATCCAGCTATGGGTCTAGCCTCTGTAACTTCCACCCCTGTACAGCTACCATCTGAATACCAAGAATTCCAAGACGTTTTTCAGAAAGAGCAGGCTAACACCTTACCTCCCCATCGATCTTACGATTGCCAAATCGACTTGGTACCCAATGCACAACTACCTTGTAGTAGGATTTATGCTCTTACTGAACCTGAGAACCTGCATTTGCGCCAGTATTTGGATCAATACCTGGCCAATGGTTTCATTCGCCCATCAAAGTCACCAGTCTCTTCCGCTTTGTTCTTCGTACCTAAAAAGGAAGGAGACCTTAGGGCCTGTATTGACTACCGTGCCCTAAATCAGATAACGATTAAGAATCGTTACCCTTTGCCCCTGATACCTGAGCTTATCGACCAAGTAAAAGATGCTCGTGTGTACACCAAGCTAGATCTCTGAGGAGCTTACCACCTGGTACGTATAAAAGAGGGCGACGAGTGGAAGACTGCATTCCGCACCAAATTTGGGCTCTTCGAATATCAAGTAATGCCCTTCGGTTTGTGCAACGCACCTGCCGCCTTTCAGTACTTCATGAATGATGTTCTTCGGGAACTTATCGATGTTTGTGTCATCGTTTATATTGACGACATCCTGGTGTATTCCTCCTCAGAATCTGATCACAGAAACCATGTTAGGGCAGTTCTTGAGAAATTGCGCCAGCACAAATTATTTGCCAAGCTCGAAAAATGCGTTTTTCATACCACAGAAGTGGAGTTTCTCGGATTCATCCTGACACCTCAAGGAATCCGAATGGACTCGCGGAAAGTGGACGCCATTCTCAAATGGCCATCTCCTAGCTCTGTGAAGGGAGTGCAAAGCATGCTTGGCTTTGCCAATTTCTATCGAAGGTTCATCCCGGAATTTTCTCGAACTGTTCAACCCATCACAGCTCTCCTAAAGAAAAACAAACGCTTTGAATGGACTCTTGAGGCTGAACAAGCCTTTCAGGACCTGAACACCAAATTCACCTCTGCACCTGTATTGAAGCACCCGCGCCCAGATCTCCCTTACATCGTGGAAACCGATGCATCCAGTTCGGCCATGGGAGCTGTCCTGTCGCAAAGAGACCCAGAAACTAACCAACTACACCCTGTAGCCTTTTGGTCCAGAAAATTCTCTCCACCTGAACTCAATTACGCAATTACCGACAAAGAACTACTGGCTATTAAATCAGCTTTCAAGGCTTGGCGTCACTATCTTCTCGGTGCAAGACACACCATCACCGTAATTACGGACCACAGAAATTTGCAGTATTTAGAGACGGCCAAAGCTCAATCTTCGCGACAACTCCGATGGGCTTTATTCTTTGCGGAATTTGATTTTGTAATTACCTATCGCCCTGGCTGCAAGAATGGTAAGGCAGATGCCTTATCCCGGATAGGCATAGAAGAACCCAATTCGAGTTTAGAACCTGTGCCAATCATACCGGAACAAAGAATTCTGGGCTTGACTTCATTGCAAACCATTGAGGACATCCAAGCTCAAGTAAAACAGCTTTTTGACTCTTCTGCCTTACTGGAATGGAGCCAAAAGGGTCCTCACTACACCGTTAAGGATGATTTACCCTACTTCCAAGAGCGGTTATTTCTGCCAAGTAAAGAATTGCAGGAACTTGTCATTACCCGTCATCATGAATCATTAATGGAAGGACACCCCGGTATCGCGAAAACAGAAGAAAAGATCAAACGCCACTTCTGGTGGCCTTCTTGGAGAAAAGACATAAAGTCATTTGTGTTGTCTTGCGGAATCTGTGCCCAAAATAAGAGTCAAAAGAAAAGGCCAGCCGGCCTACTTCAACCTTTGGACATTCCACCAGCACCTTGGCACACCTTGTCAATGGACTTTATAACTGACCTGCCTCCTTGTGGTGGTTACAACACGATTCTCGTAATAGTGGATCTATTCTCCAAAATGGCCCATTTTATCCCTTTAAAAGGATTGCCGTCAGCTTCCACCTTGGCCAAGGAATTTATGGAAAATATAGTGCGGTTACATGGTTTCCCTTCCATATTAGTCTCAGACCGTGGAAGTCAATTTATCTCCCACTTTTGGAAGAAATGTTGCCAACTAGCACAAATAGACGTGCGGTTATCCACCAGCCACCACCCCCAGACCGACGGACAAACCGAGAGAACCAATCAGACTCTCGAGCAATATCTGCGGTGCATGTTACACCAATCCGAGTTGAATTGGAAGGACATCCTTTGGATTGCAGAATATGCATACAACAATTCAGTGCATTCTGGAGCCGGACAGACTCCTTTTTATACCCTGTATGGTCACCATCCTCGGACCTCTGACCTAGATCCACCTCTGACCCTGGAGATGCCTGCAGTAAATCACCTACATTCCACAATAACCCAAGCCTTCAAAGAAGCTACAACCCACTTACAGCAAGCCAAGAAAAAGTATAAAGAAAACGCTGATTTGCACCGAAGTAAAACTCCTCCTTACCAAGTAGGAGATCAGGTATGGCTAGCAACTAAACATCTACCCCTCAAGGGTCAGCGAACATTTAATCCCAGATTCATTGGGCCTTACCCCATCAAAGCTATTATCAACCCAGTGGCCTTTAAACTCGATTTACCATCCAACATGCGGATTCATCCCGTTTTTCACGCATCTCTTCTAAAACCAGTACAACCTGGAACCAGACTGTCTGAGCCCCCAGGCCCTGTCCAAATTGATGGAGAATTAGAATTCGAAGTGAAAGACATTTTAGATTCCAAGATAGTTAAGTCGAAACTCTTCTATCTTGTTGATTGGAAAGGATATGGACCTCAGGAAAGATCTTGGGAACCCAGTAACTATGTTCACGCACCACGATTAATTCAAAGATTCCATCGAAGATTCCCGCACAAACCAAAACCCCCGGAGGAAAAGACCTTGGGAGGGGCCTTGAGGGGGGTACTGTCATGATGCCTACCTCTAAGGAGCCAAGCCGGGCCCAGCAACCCCAGAGGCAGACATCATTTTCCCCAGGGAAGTCTCAGCGGGCCCAAGTCGGGGCCCTTTGGACTCAGTCCTGGCGCCTTAGGCGCCAGGCTCATAGCGGACCCCAGTCCTGGCGCCTTAGGCGCCAGGCTCATAGAAGAGGATATGTGTTTAAGTGCTTGGGTGCAAACTTACCTGATGCAGACCTTGCTGCTTCATCCAGGCCCTCTTGAGGCCTGAATGGGACTACTTAACCTGCAGGACTACTTCACCACCCGGGTGTGGTCGGGGAAGGATACATACCTGATTGGTGGAAGGATACATACCAGGAACTTCTTCCAAGGCTATTTAAACCCCACCCGAACAGCCACACATGCTTCGCGTTGTTCTGCACCTAGCAGCTGGACGCTCACCGTGTCAGCTCCTGCATCCTGACTTCAGCCACGCCTGCCAGCACCCTGGAACACCTGCAAGGGGAGAAAGGAAGAGAATAGGAGAAGAAAAGCCCTTACCTGCTAAATCTGCATCCCGGAGTCATTTCTCCAACGGCCCTGAAAAGGAAGACATCATTTTAAAGGCATTTCGTTTCGATCGCTGCAGCGCTGCATTTTACTCACCTTTGCAAGGCGCTTCCATCTTCAGCACCGATCTTCCGGATTCAGCTACGCCCCGGCGCCTAGAGGAAAAAAGACAAGAACAAAGGTGAGAGGGAGAAAAGGAATAAGGAAAGCTCAGTTTCCTTTTAAGTCTTACCTGTTGGATTATTCCCACTGCATTTCGAGTCCTGCCGCTTCCTGGCATCTCCGGACCCCGGCCCCTATGGGGAAAAAAGACAAAGACATTGAATGAGCGAATGCAAAGACATTACCTGAGCGCTCATCCAGAACTGTTTCACTTCGGGTCGGTGCCATATCTCCGGCACTCCGAACCCCGGCCCCTAAGGGGAAAAAGACATAAGCATTAGCGCTTGCTGCAATTAGACAACAAACATTATTATTAAGCTTGAACTTTTGAACAGAACTTTTACAGCGCCTTACCTGACCAGTCAAGCTTACCTGAACTCCCATCAATCCTCAATCCAGTGAAGTAACTGGGTTTCAACGCGCCCCTGCATCAGAAGCAGGATGGAGAGCTCATCCTTCCAAACCCTAAGGTGAGGCTTCACAGGGAATCGTGGAGGAGGTATCGTGGAGGGTTGGAATGGAGTGGGAGGCTAGAGCATTGTTCCACAGTTGGTAATACTCCCTTTTCACGCACAGGAGGGTATCCAACGAGCCAGGGAAGCCAGAATAGAGGGGCCCTTCCTGTCCATCTTCAGAGTTCTGCGCCTTCGACGCCGCGCCTCCGTGGGAACCAGGTGAGCGTTACAACTATATACAGATGAACAATCCAGGGTCCATGATCCCAACTGAAGAAATGAAACCTATCAAAAATACTACCTAATGAAAAACTATATACAGAAACGTGGTGCATTGTCCAAGCGCAACCAAAATAAAGAAAAAAACAAAGGAAACCTAACACTATCTATTTACAAGGGCAGCGGGCTAGTCCGACGGCTTACTTTTGGATGTCCCGGGCCAGGGCATCATCAAACTCCTGCTCAATGTCCCGGAGGCGGTCCTCTTCATTGGCCCCGAGGGTTCGCAGGGATGACGACATGTTCTCCTCAAACTCCCTGCGAATTGCCTTGAGGCACTCGGCCCGCCTCAGGGCATGGAGTTTGCCGCTCTAACCATCGTGAGCCTTGCCTCTTCTGCCCGCTGCCGCTCCGCATCTATGGCATGGCCTAACCGCTGCCACACGGAAGACACTTCCCGTCCTCGGTCCTCCTGCCCTCTGGCCGATGCCTGCCCCTCCGATGACGAAGGCCCTGAGCCATCATGGCTCCCACCTTGTTGCTGCTGCTGCTGTGCCTCTGCCCGTGCCCTGGCTCTTGCTGCCTGCACATCCTCCTCCGGCTAGTGTGCATTTGTTGAGGTGGCCACCCCATGAAAAGACTGCATTTCGCCTCGCATGGCCCATTGACGCAACGCCTCACCACCCAGAACAGGCTCAACCCGGTCCCGGATAGCCACGACCGCAGGCAGAGGAAGTCCAGTTGTCGTAAGCTCATCCCCTGCCTGAAAACGGGTCTGGACGTAGGTATCCCTGCTGGTGCAGGATGATGCAGTCACAGGATCGGGGACAGGATTACACACAGGCACCTCTGCGGCAGCCTGTGCTGCCTCCTGTCCCTGCCCCTGCACTGCACCACTAGCACCAGTGGAAACCCCACCTCCAGACCCCGTCTCTGTCCCTTGCACGGCCTCCTCCTCCACCAAAACCCCCACCAACCTGGATGACTCCGTGCCATCTTCCTCCATCGGGCCCTGTGGGGTCTCAGCTGCCCCTTCTGCTGACGAGGAGTCCAACTCCGACCTCCGCCTCGTGGACCTCCCCTCGGCAGCTGCGACCTGGGACGCGGCACCGGACTCCTCACTCACCGACGAGATGACAACCTGGGAGGGGAGCCGGGCCTTGTGTCTCCGGCTGGCAGTGCGATCCCTGCCACTGTGCTCCACAGCACCCTCTCCGCCCTCTTCATCAGTCGACGCTGTAGACAGGGAGAGATAGGACACAGGCATCAGTGCACTGTACAATGGACTCATACACACATGACAGTTGCACACGAGTGTCATTGTCAAACTTCAGACATGGCATCACAATCCCCAACACACATGTCATTTCAAATCACACACATGAGCTATTCCACAGCCATATCGCAACAGCCAGCACCATCCATACACATACAACAGCATGAGTAGGCAAAGGTGAGCCAGACATCACATGAGACACAAGGAGTGCACTAGACATGCACACACGCCACCACACTTACATGCATGTGTACCTCCACCAAGAGTCGCAGTGATGAGATCGGCATCCAGGTCACATCAGGCAATCAGTCTTCTACATATCAGGCAATCAGTCTTCTACATATCAGTATCTCATGCATCCATGTTGCATGACAGTTGCACACTTGTCAGATACACATACATGCACATGTACACAGTGCAGATACATGCAGCTGGAACCAACATCCTTGTGTGACACCACAACCTTGACAACTGACATACACAGTCATTCAAACATGTGTGCTCACACATCTGCATTTGGCCTGCTTGCTTACCCACAAATACACCATCCATGTGTCTCACACATGAAAGCACTCGCATGTGTCAGCCTCACGGCCCTGTACATACACATCCATACATGGCCCTACAAAACCACATGTGCAACCTGCACACTACTGGCACACCACCACACGCACAGCTTCCAAACACTTATCGCTCGACTCCAGACGGGTGTGCCTCTCAAGGACCTGGACGTGAAGCGCTGGGCATACGTGTTCCAGGACCCTCATTTGGTCTTCCGACAGGTGGCCCCGGTGCCCCTTAGCATCCACTGCCTTCAAGAGGCGCCAGGCCTTGTTGAGGGTCCTGGACCTGAAGTCCTCCCAGCGCTTCTTGACATGATGGAATTTGCGGTCTGCCACCCCCTCCGCGTTGATGGCAGTCACGATGTCCGTCCAGATCCTGGTCCGTCCTTCCTTGTCGGCGCGCGACCTTCCAAAGAGGGCATCATACTGCCCCAGAACTTGCTCCACCAGGACACCAACTTTGGTGGCAGTGAAGCTGGTGGCCCTCTGCCACTCTGGCTGGGGGTTGCCAGTACCGCCAGATGATGTAGTGCTGGACATGGCAACCCCAGAGGCAGGAGTGGGTGGGCAACTGGGTCCTGGGGCTAGGCTGTGGAGCGATGGAATCCCAGTCGGGAGTCTTTGGTTCCAGCAGGGATGGTCACAGCAACAGCACCCCTGGCTGACATGCAGGCAGCAAATGGCAGGGCACGTGGGCAGCAGGCAGTCAGGCAGCAGCAGATGGGAGGTGGGAGCGTGCTTGGGGGTCTGGTGGGCAGTAATTCGGCCTTCTGGGCAGGAGCGTGGTCTTCTGTGTGTGAACGCGTGGCCAGCTTGATACGGAGTGATTTGGCACGTGAAAATCTTGCACGTCAGTGTGAAATTCGAGGAAAGGCCCTTAGCGCGTAAGCGCGTCAGCGCACGTACGCGATTTCATTGGACCAAAGGCCCTTAGCGCGTAAGCGCGTCTGTGACGTGACGCGCGTGGGTGTTTCACTCATAGCACGTGATGACAGAGCACACGTGGAAAAGCTGCACGTCCGATTGTCAGCACATGTAATTGGAGGAAAGGGTGCGAACACGCGTAAGTGACGTGTACGTGTGGGCCGGTTTAAAAGGTACATGTAGGATGCCATTTCCTTGTACGTGCTTTTTGTGGAGAGCGAGTGGGTGGATTCTGTACTTCTTGTCGGTTCACACGCGATTACTTCACAGCGTTTCAAGTTCGTACTCCCTGTTACCTCTGACAGCTTTCATTTTTCTACTTTTTTTGGGCCTGTTTCCTCAAACAGTGTTCACTTCTCCTTTTGTCCTGTCTCCTCAGACAGTGTACAATTCTTCTTTTGGCGTGGGTGTTGCCAATGCGCACACGGGCGTATTTTTCACGTTCTTTTTCCAGGCAGACGGTGAGTTCCGCACGTACTTAGAAACTGTGCTTGCCCCGTGTGTCGCGTACCCCTTCAGAGGTCATTGTAGGCTGTGTGTATCACGCATACGCTTATTTTTGTGTTTCTGGGTGCCACAGCGTAGTGCGGGTTCATTGTTCCACACACGTGGTCTACGAGGGGTTGCGTGCACGTTTATTTTTGTTTTTGGGCTGCCTGTGCGTTACGTGACCCGTCATCTTCCCCCAGGGGTCACAGACAGCCTTGTTAGAGCACTAGGGTACGAATTCCATCTAGTACCCTACCCCTTTTACCCCCAATTGCCCAGGACAATAGTTTACTACTCCTCCCATACGCACAACATCAGTGCCATGGTTGGGAGGCGACCAAGGGGTAAGGGAGGCAAAGGTGGCCGACCTTCAAATGGTGGATGTGGTGGGCGTGGTAGGGGACGTGGCCTGGATTTGCAGGGTGTCCCTATACCCCCATGTGTGGAGGACCAATCAGAGACACCCATGCCCCCCCATCGTTGAGGGAAAAGTGGTTGAGACCATCCCAGCTCAGCCCTTGTTGTACCAGCCCATTGTGGCACCTGACCTGGCACAGGATGACTCCCTGGCTGACTTCCAGGTCAGCAAGTCTAAGCTACATGATGGCGGTGTGAGTTGTCACCAAGCCACGTGGATCTGGGGCAACTATATCATCTGCTGCCCCAAGTATGCAGGGTGGTGAGGCTGCAGGGGCAACTGCAGCTCCATCCGCCCAAGCTCTGACTCTCCCAGCCAGGACAGTGTCGGTCCTGGTCCATCATACTGATGTTCCCCCTGCCAACATCGCACTTCAGACAATGCCTGCAGCAAGTCCTATGGTCAATGTGCATTCGCACACTCCAACAACCCAGTCCACCGGTGATTCTGCCCCTACTGACCAGAGCGGTGTTAGCCACTCTGGCTCCGCTCCACCTTCTAAAAAGAGGACGAAGGGTGCTCTGGCACGACAGGCTGAGACCCCAGGCACGGCTATACACTCCGGTACCTCAAGGAAGCCTTGCTTCAATGATTCGGAACTTGATGCACTTGTGAGCTATGTGTTGGTACATAGCCACGAAATGGTGGAGACTGCAGGGTCCAAGACCACACCTACTCAACGTAAGGCACACTGGCAGACCATCACCAACCACATAAGTGCCCTTGGATTTGTGAGGCGCTCAGCTGATGATTGCTACAAGCGGTGGAACGACCTGAAACGCAGAGCAAAGAACAAGCTGGCCTCAAGTCATGCCGCTACTCTGGTGACTGGCGGTGGGTCTCCACAAGAGGACAACGAACTCACTGAACATGAGTCTGTTGCTGGGACCTTCGTCACAGAGGAACAGATCCGAGGTGTGGGAGAACTACCCGATTATGACACATTGTCCGGTGAGTGCCCATGCGTGTGTGTGTTATGCATGTGTATGTTGTTTGGGTGACGGGTTCTGATTGAGTGGCAGGTGAGAGTGTGTGTGACTGAGTAGTATGGGTCACCCATGTGCATCATCCAAAACATTCTGCGGCCTTGAATTTGGGTGTGACACTATCCCTTCTGCCCACAGTAGTAATTTAGCGCAACATTACAGCAGTTGCTCTTGAGGTGGCATCATGCAACAACATTGTTTGTATTTTTCAGTGTTCTTTCAGGCTGATTGTTTCAATTCTCCCACTTTTGCAACACATTCCTCAGCCCTATTGTGACATATGTGACATGCTTCTGTCATTGAAGAACCCCACATTGGCCCACATGTGTCACCTTGGTAGATGAATGATTTGACCATTCAGGCTGAATGAGTATTGTCCTGATCACATGATGTTTTTGGGCCTGTTTGAATGTGGAACATGCTAGTTGTTTCCTGTCATGTTGAAGTGCACAACCATTGATGTGTACATGGCCCTGCAATCACTGTATTTTTGTACACTGGATGTGTTGCAGTGTGGGCACATGGCGTATCTTTTCACACTATGTGGCATTTTTCATCTCTTCATGTCCATCTCACATGGATGGGTGACAGTACTCATTCACTGACATATGGATGTACTTGTGGAATGTACCATGGCTATGGTACATGCCATCTGTGTGATGGCATGTGTCATTTATGTGTATAGGACATGCCACTCACAGGCCAATGTGTGATGGCAGTGCTGCCCAGCATACAGCAAATGTGTTGCTCTTCCATCTTGGTGTCATCAGTGTCTGACTTTTGCCTCCCCTTCCAACTCTGTGACAGTGCATGCATGGGAGGGTTATAGTCATGTGGGACATGTGTAAATCATGTACTGGGTCTGTAGCTTGTCAGGCCTATGTGTGTGCTATGGTGCTAATGCCTGTTTCCATTTTTTGTCTTTCATGTTTTTGGAGGGGATGACGCACTTGATGCTGTTGAGGTTGAGGAGATGGTGCAGACCCAGGAAGAACCTGAGGCACAACTGGCCACCAGTGGGGGATGTGGTGTGGTGGTGGGTGAGAACCCACTCTTGCTGCAGACGATTCTGTCCAGGGGTGTCTCTGGGTGCACCTCCCCAGACCTCTATACAGGTGCTGATTCGGATGATGAGACCTATGTGGCGTCGCAGGTAAGTGTTTCTGGAAGGGGTTCTGTTCTGTCCAACCCACCTGCACCAGGGGTAGAACCCTCTATGGGGATGTCAGTGTTGGTTAGTCAGCCTTTGGCAGTTATGGGTGCAGGGTCACACTCCACAACATCTGATCCTGTTCCTGGGCCTGCAGATCAGAGGGGGAATGCAGTCCTGCAGCCTCAGGCAGTGCCGGCACAGCAAGGCGCAGATCGCCTTGCCCCAAACAGGTGTGGTGCCCGCCGACGTGGTGGCCGTACGCCACCAGGCAATACCGCATGGGAACAATCCATGTACGGTATGGCAACCTGTTAGGGAGAATTCTCTGTTTAGGCTGAATTTCCTAACCTAGTGAGTCCCCCAGCAGCTTTGCTGGATTTCTGTAGTTTGTTTTTTTCCATCCTGCCAAGAGTGAGACTCTTTTTCTCCCACTCTTGGACATAAATGTGGTTAATTCCTTTGAATGTCAATGTGTTCTATGGGCTATGGGGTCTTTTACTCCATAGGGTCTCATATGTTTTTCTATGTGTGTTACACCGCACCCTCCGTGCCGTAACACTGGGGCGTCCTAGAGGATCCCCACCATAGATTCCATACTCTGGGACTGACTACTGTCTCCCAGGGCATGTAAAGTCACCATTGGCTTTACTAGACCTAAATTTACTAACAGAACTAGTACAAACCATACTATTGTGGACATACTAGTAGGGGTAATTCGATTACCCCTGGGTCTGTTATTCGAGGGGGCACTGTCCTGTCCCCCCTCATCGAGTTTTGGCTGGTGGCAGTGGAAACTACTTGTTATGTTCGACCCCGAATATAACTCTATGGGATTCTTCCCATTGTTGGAGGTTAATACTTTTTCTCGTTAATCTCTAACATACCACCGGTTTATTTATCTTAAATAAATCTATTGGTTGGTATTTTCTGCCAGAACTCGGTTTTTAAAATGGCGTCTGAGTTCGTCTCTGTGACTCCTAAACCAAAGGTTGAGCCCTTTGTTCCACTTTTGGCGGGCTTCTGCACAGAGGCCCTCCAAAGTGGTGCCATTCTGTCTGGGTACCACAGGGGGTGTGGGAGGGGGTTTAGGCACCCTGGACTGTGTTGCCTTGCCAACTCAAGTCACACTCTGGTGTGATTGGCCCAAGTGGTGAGCCACCCCGCTCACCACTTAGCGTGGTTTGATTGAAAGCTAGGCTGAATGAATGGGGGTTTTCTGCATAAAAGCAGGGCTTTTGGGACTGGATCTTCAGAAGTCGCCACAGAACCTAAGAATCCGACGAGGGTAAAGCTGAGCCGACCTGCAATGACGACACCTCCGGTGGAGCCCTGCTGAACCGACTCACCACTTCCCAACGACAGAGGAGATCTCCCGGCTGGAGAGTCTTCTTCCCCTGACTGGTGGGAACAACCAGTCCCCTTTGCTTTTTCTTTGCTTCCAGGGCGTAGTGGTCGAATTGCCCGTGCTGAGCACCCCGGCAACCGGATAGGTACTAACCCGTACCGCGACCAAAAGGTGGTGCCTTGTGACGGAGCACTCCGCGGCTGGTCTCTTCCCTGGTGGTGCAACGATCTGCAACTTTCCTTCGACGACGAGAGCATCTCTTCTCTTGGCAAAGCCCTGACTTGCATCCACCACCAGGAACAACTGCCCCCGCCGGAGCTGTCTCTCCACATACAAGATACCGTGTCCGCCTGGCTTCCCTTGTGACGGTTAGCGTGAGGTGTCTTAATCCTCGCCTCTCCATTGGGTCACCTCCAAGCCTTACTTGCCTTGCATTTGTTCGTAAAAGTGTTGGTACCGAGTTGATTTCATACCCTGCCTTTTCTCTCCCGTCCTAACGAATACTAGAGTGCCATCTAGGTTAAAGCATTCACCTCTGTCTGCAAATAAGTGGTGCAGTTGAACCTAGACTTGTCGAACTATTGTTAGGGGGATTGATTTACTTATAGTAATTGTGCTTGAAGTTGTTTGCCGTATTAGTGCCAGTGTGTTTTTCATAGATGTGTTTTTATAAATAAATAACTATATATCTTTACACTGAAGCTCTGTCCCATGTTTGCTTGTGCTACTGTGTAAATTTCCCTATTTTGTATACTCCACATACTGCCTAACTCTTCTTGAGGGAAGTCTGACTGCTCAGCCACAGCTACCAAGTGAATCTGTGTGGTACAGACTGCTACCAAGTGGGTTTACTGCCAAACACCTGTAGTCATAAATCTTTTGCAGTGGTCCCAGAGGGAACTGCACAGGTTTCCGCCTAACACAACCCAACAGGCAGAATCAGTTGAGATGATGGCTCAAGCAATGGAGAGGGTGGCCACTTCCATTGTCCCCCCTAAAAGGCAGATGGAGCAACTACAGCAGGCAACAGACTCCATTTGCCAATCACACAGGGAGGACATGTTGGCGTCCAACAGGGAAGACGGGCGGCACTGGAGATTCTACGGCAATCGATATCAATAGAGTCCCAGGGCCACAGGGAAGCCCTGAGGGTAGAACTCCATCACCTCAGGGAGACTCTTGTTGACCTTGATACTTCCATTAACTTGAGGACAGAACAGCAGCTGGAGCGGCTCACACGTTCGCTCTCAGCTGAGATGCAGGCAACTCGGGAGGAGATCCGGGCATCACGTCAGGTGCTGCATGGTGATCTCCGCAATATAATCCTCCAGAACGAGACCTTCCACACCTGCATGCTTGTTGCCATGGAGGACCATACAAGGGCTTTGAGTGGGCTGCCTCCCATAGCACCACCACCTCCTGTGGCAGCAGCAGAGGGTGATGAGAGCGACAGCAGCAGTTCTCCCACATTGGCATAGCCGTGCAGGCCATGAGCCCATGTAGATGTTTTTTTTTCCCAACATCCACTCAGGCGGCTGTTGGTGCACACCCTGTCCTCGGTCCTCTTGTATGCCCCCCCCCCCGTCCCCCAAATGGCCATTTTTGATTTTTTATTTTTAATTTTTTTATTTTTTATTTTTTATTTTTTATTATATTTTGACAGTGTGTTGCCTTGTGTGGCTCCTGTGGGCATCCACTGTATTCCAGCTGGGCACATGCAGGCTTGTCCTGAGTTTGGGTTCGATGCTTGGGTTTGTGAGACACACACCCCTCCTGCTTCCCGCTTCCATGGGCTTGCAAAGGGTGTGACCAAGTGACAGTGATGTACACAGTGATGTTGGGCTCCCATGAGCTGTGTGGGCAGTCTGTAGTCAATACTGTGTAGACATTCCTTGTGTATATTGTTGTTGTATTGTACACTGCATGTTGTATTTATGTATGCTTCTGCTTCCATGTCTCCCTCTAAATTTGCAGGTTCATTCCTCATGTCTTCACAAGGCCGTCTACTTTGGAGATGGAGTTCATGTTGTGTGCAGTACACAGACAAGTTTTGAAGCCTGCAAGACTACAGTTGGAAGGGGGCGATGTGGTGACATATTCAGGTTCTAAGACTACGACTACTTTAACTTAGTACTGTCATGTTTTAGTTATGTTTGAGCTTGTGTAGCTGCATTGTTTTGTTGGTAAGTATTTGGTCATGTGTGTTGTTAGTTCAACATTACTGGGAGCATATTGTGTGTGGCCAGTTTCCATTAGGGACACTGTACTTTGTGACACTTGTGTCAGGTTTTCGGGATTGCTTTGTTTGCTCTCACATAGCATGCCATGCCATGGTGTGTTGGGTGGCGGTGCGGGGGAGTGGTTGGGGGATGTGGCACTGTTCTCATGTTGTATTTTGCAAGGGGTAATGCATTTAGCAGCATATGTGTCTTTTGATGACACATCATTGGTGGTGTTTCTGTAGGTAGGGATGCACACATTGTAGCACTTCCAGGTGACCAATCTCAGGCTGGTGTGGTTGTGACAGTTGACTGTCCCTTATATCATCCTCATTGATTGTCAGCTGGAATGTGGCAGGGCTGTGTGCACTCCACAGTGGTGTGATTCTAAGTGAAGTAATTAGCCACCAGCTGCGTTCGGGCTGCCTCACCCTGTGCCCTTTCCCCTCCCATGCACGGCGGGCGTGCATGTGGTTGGGGATGTGGGGGCACCACCATGTCCACCGGCAGGCCATGGCGTGTTGCAACGTTGTGCAGGACACATGCTGCCACTATGATCCTGCACACTACTGGGGGAGCGTATAACAGCTGCCCGCCAGAACGGTCAAGGGAGCGAAAGCGTGACTTGCGCACTCCGAATGTGCGCTCCACTATGCCCCGGGTTGCAATATGGGCTGTGTTGTATCTTACCTCGGGTGGCATGGTGGGGTTCCGAATTGGCGTCATCATGTGGGTGCTCAGAGGGTAGGCACTGTCCCCTGGGGAGGTGTTGATGGGTATCATTAGTAGGGTTTCAACGTTACTCACTATCTGACATGAATGCATGTGCTGTGGCATTTATACTCACCAAGCAGCCATGTATCGCCATGCCGCCCAGCTTCTAGGTCCCGTTTAGGGTTGACATTCTGTAAATGAAACTGTTGTGGGTGGACCCTAAATAGTTGGCATATACTGAGGTGATGATTCCCTTGGCATCACATACTACCGCCACGTTGATGGAATGCCAGTACTTGCGGTTTCTATAGATGTGCTCTGATGCCCTGGGGGGACGTAGAGCCACATGGGTGCAATCAATGGCACCTAGGACTTTGGGGAATTGTGCCACCCCATAGAAATCCTGGACGGCAGCCTGCCTTTCTGCAGGTGTTCTGGGCAGGTATATGTGCCTGCAGACTGATGGGCGTGCAGTCATGATGGCCAAGACCTGGTGTAGGCAGCGTGACTGTATGGCCTGTGACAACCCCCCCACTATGGCACTTGTCCGCTGAAATGATCCGGTGGCCAAAAAGTGCAGTACATTGAGGACCTTCTCCAGGGGGCTGAGTGCTTGGGAGCAGAGGGTGTGTGATGTGAGGTCATCCTCCCACTCACTGACCAGGTCGAGTATTATGTGAGGTGCAAACCTGTACCTCCCGTACACCTGGTCATCAGGCATCCCAAAAAGGCTGGTTCTGGGTGTGAAAATTCTGGGCCTGACTATCCTCCTCCTCCTCCTGCGGTATCCCACGACCACTTCTGCTTCCTGCTGGCGTACGTGTTTCCGGATTAGCACGTCTTTTTTGCCACGTGCTTGTGGGCGTTCCACGCATTTGCCTCCTGTACTTCCCCGCCCACCCCAGTAATACATGTACCCTGCTCGGCCAGGCCCAATCGCGTGTAAAACTTCCAGCGAGCCCCTGAAATACACGTACCCCGCTCGGCCAGGCCCAATCTCGTGTAAAACTTTCCGGAAGCCCCTGAAATACACGTACCCCACATGCGTGTGAAACATCCCACGCACCCCCGAAATACATGCTATTTTTGACACAGCGGGTGTCCGTGTTTGTCGCGTACCCCTTTGCACGTCATTTGTCCTGGAGGGCCACAGTATGGCACATTTATCTGTATATACGTGCTTTTTGTTAGCGCACATTTTTTTAATGCGCAGGGACGCTACCGCCTGCCTTCGTGTGGTGGACATGTGTTGATGTACAAAGTTGACTTTTGGTTTGTGTCATGAGATCGCCATTTCACTGCTGGGGGGTGGGGGTGTAATTGGACATGAGTGGGACATGAGTGGGGGCCTGCTGGCAGGTGCCCTGCACTGCTGGGGGGTGGGTGTGCTGGGGGACATGAGTGGGGGCCTGCTGGCAGGTGCCCCTGACTGCTGGGGGGTGGGGGTGCTGGGGGACATGAGTGGGACATGAGTGGGGGCCTGCTGGCAGGTGCCCTGTACTGCTGGGGGGTGGGGGTGCAAGGGGACATGAGTGGGACATGAGTGGGGGCCTGCTGGCAGGTGCCCTGCACTGCTGGGGGGTGGGGGTGCAAGGGGACATGAGTGGGGGCCTGCTGGCAGGTGCCCTTGACTGCTGGGGGGTGGGGGCACAAGGGGACATGAGTGGGACATGAGTAGGGGCCTGCTGGTAGGTGCCCTGTACTGCTGGGGGGTGGAGGTGCTGGGGGACATGATTGGGGGCCTGCTGAAAGGTGCCCCTGACTGCTGGGAGCTGAGGTGCTGGGGGACATGTGTGGGGGCCTGCTGGCAGGTGCCCCTGACTGCTGGGGGGTGGGGTTGCAAGGGGACATGAGTGGGACATGAGTGGGGGCCTGCTGGCAGGTACCCTGCACTGCTAGGGGGTGGAGGTTCTGGGGGACATGAGTGGGGGCCTGCTGCCCCTGACTGCTGGGGGGTGGGGGTAGTCCCCTGTGGTGTGGGCTGCCAATTGACGTGTAGGACTCCACGGCACCCCTGAAATACACGTACCCTGCTGAAATCGCATGTGAGACTTCCCGCAAACACAAGATTTACACGTACCCAGGCCAATCGCATGTGAAACTTCCCGCGAACCCCAGATTTACACGTACCCCGCTCGCCCAAGGCCAATCGTGTGTGAAACTTCCCGCGCACCCCCGAAATACACGCACACGCTATTTTAACACAGCGGGTGTCCATGTTTGTCCCGTACCCCTTTGCACGTCATTTGTCCTAGAGGGCCATAGTATGGGACATTCATCAGAGCTGTATATACGTGCTTTTTGTTAGCACACATTTTGGCGCACATTTTTTTCATGCGCATGGACGCTACCGCCTGACTTTGTGTGGCGGACGTGTTTAGGCCTGTGCGTGTCTTTGCCCGTGCGCTGGTTTGCCCTATTCGATTCCATGAATACGTGTTGTAGGCGAGCATGTGGCCGTTCCGTGCACTTGCCTCCTGTACTTCCCCCGTGACGCCCACATTTTCACGCGTTGTTCCCCATTCCGCGTGTCACGCCCCGTGTTACACCTACTTTTGTTATGTGCGCCGCGCTATGTGCGCTTTCGCTGTGGCCGTAGCGCACGCCGTTAGATGACCTGTGCGCCGGCGTGCGCCACGCAGATTTTCAGCGCACATCCCAGATTTTACTCGCGCACGGACTTCCATGAATCGATGTGCGTGGGTTTTGCTGCGATTTTCGCACTTGCACTGCGATTTTCGCACTTGCACTGCGATTCGCACGGTTTTGCACGCTTGCGCAGGAATTTTCAGCGCACATTAATTCCATGAATCGGGCTGTAAGTGTACATAGACAGGATAGTGCTGCATATGTCATACCTTTGTTAAAGACTGTGCTGCCAATGACAATCAATGTGTGATCTAGGGTTAGACCTTGCACTTTGTGAATAGTGACAGCATATGCAAGAGATAGAGAGAATTATTCTCTGCGTATGTACATGTCTTTAAAAAAAGGGAAACATGCTATTGAGCGGCCTGTTTTTTTAACTTCTGCAAGTTTGTCAAAGTGGATGTTGACAAACGGAATGTTCTTGTCATGTGGATATATTTGGTAGCCAACAACTGTACCAATTACTCGATTGACTAAACATTGTTCTATGTCAAAGTTACATTTTAAAATTACTCTGCAGTTTAGACACAGAGTTAATACTTTTTCTAATCCAGCTGTGTTGGAGATACATTTTTCTAAGCTATTTTGTCATGCTGTTGCTTGTTGACACATAGGACGTGTCATGTCGTGCACTTCTAATTTGTCTGTGGAGCTGATATACATTAGGGGATGCATTTGTCTTTTCAACATTGTATCGTTGAATTAACTTCACCTTGCATGGGTTGACATTAAGGACATGCATTTTATATTTTGTTGAGTTAATTGTTCCATGACATCATGTGCAGATGTATTTTGCCCATATAGCTCATGTATTAATCTACTATTTAAGATGGATTTTGTATCTTTAGTAAGCAGACCAGTTCTAATGCATTTTAGAATGTTAGCATAGGTGATATGCAGACTGATGCGTGCTTTGAGTTAGTTCTCTGTAGTAAAGATGTTTCCAGAGATGTACATTACAAATTGTGCCAAGTGTGTTAAGGCATTGTTTATGTCCTAATGTTTTGAAAATAGGTTGACCTTTTACAGGTGCTAACTGCAGAAGGTCTCTTAAACAATAACATGTTTTCCTCCGAATAGTTCTTCAAAGTCATTTTTCAGACTTCTTGCATTCTGAGATTAATTAAAGCCAACATGAGGTTGGAAACCATGCTTATTTCATCTATCAGGAGAGCTTTCATTTGTTTCAGAATCCTGTGTAATTCAGTAGCACTTGTTTTGATATTTTGAAGCATTCAAATTTGTTTTGGTGTTCTACTGGGAGGAGTAGTAAAGTTCCACCTCCTACGTTGTAGGCAGCTAAACCAGTGGGGGCTGTTACAACAGCAGAATGGTGGTTGTTTGTAAAGTCTTGTAGAAATGTGCTGATCAAACGTTTTGCCTGAACCAGCTTCACCACTTACATACAAGAGCAGAGTTTTATAATGAAGCCCGGCTGCGTAAAGGGCGACTGCAGAGACTCCTGCTGTTTGGCTGTGCTGCGCTGCAGAAGCGCTACTTCCTGCTACTTGTTTCAATATTTAATATTGAACTGCCAATCTCCAACCTACCTACCCTCAACGGCGTGTTTCCCCTCGTGTCCCTTGCACTCGGTGAGGTCGACTGCGTGCGAGTGAGTGAACCGCCACAACGCGATGAAGCGGGTGGAAAGCCCCGCCCATCTTTCGGCTCCGCCCATTCCAGGAAGTGAGGCCACAAAACCAGATCCCAGCAACCCTTGCGGCGTGAAGCCTGGCCGCATAAAGGGCGACTGCAGAGACTCCTGCTGTTTGGCTGTGCTGCGCTGCAGAAGCGCTACTTCCTGCTACTTGTTTCAATATTTAATATTGAACTGCCAATCTCCAACCTACCTACCCTCAACGGCGTGTTTCCCCTTGCGTCCCTTGCACTCGGTGAGGTCGACTGTGTGCGAGTGAGTGAACCGCCGCAACGCAACGAAGCGGGTGGAAAGCCCCGCCCATCTTTCGGCTCCGCCCATTCCAGGAAGTGAGGCCACAAAACCAGATCCCAGCAACCCTTGCGGCGTGAAGCCCGGCCGCGTAAAGGGCGACTGCAGAGACTCCTGCTGTTTGGTTGTTTGCTGCTTTTCTGCCGTCTGCCGACCGCAAGGCTTCTAGTGCAACCGCTCGAGAGAACAAAATAAATAAAAATACAGCTGGGTACATGACGCGAACCATCGAAGGCCCCCAGACTCGGAGGAAGACGCTCAACTACCGCAGAATGGCAAATCCATGGACTGCCTTAAAAGCCCCCGCGGATGGTGGCGGCAAGGTAAGTAAAAGTGCACCCTGGCCTTCCTCTGCTCATCTGCAGGAAAGATCGACTACTGAAACGAATACTACACACTTGTCAAAGGACTTACCGGTTGTATGTGACGATGGCGTACATCCATCGCCCCCCCTTGCGAATCTAGACATAAATAATTGCACGGACAGTCACTCCTACGATCACTTTCCAAACAATAGTACTCTCACCTCACAAGATCATCAACAATTGGCAATTGAAGTAAACGTAATTCAAAAGGAAACAAGTACAATTTTTCCTGAAACTGCGACAACCCTGGCAACAATACTACCTCCGGCGCTTAAACACTCCATCCAGCGAGCGCCGCCTGATTTATTCAATCCACCTAATACACAAACAAAGGAGTCCACGAAGACGAACAGTGATCTTGGCGACCCGTTCCGCAATCCCAACCACCCTTTTACGGGTTGCGAGGTCACCGACGCTGAGCTAATTAATGCCGCCACTGTTCCGATCGCGGACCAAGAAACTCCCTTCAATAAAGCCCAAGAGCAGGAGGAAGGGGCTATGTCAAAAGGCACCTCTGACGAAAATGAAAATCAATCTACACAAATACTGAGCAAAAACGCCCGTGTTGTTCCTATACAATCGTCTCTGCCGGCAAGACATGCAACCACAATCGAGACCCTGTCTTCAAATGCAAAGCCACAAGACACAATCGGAACCAAACCAAGCATAAAAAACATCAAGAACATAGTACTGGATGCACCCAGAGAACAAGCCGAAAAAACACATAAGGATGTCCAAAAACCGTATAATGGGCACAACTCTCCCGTGACTCGAAGTAACCTCGCAGGAAATCTAACCTACGGAAACATGGAGACACGAAAAACCATTCAGAGAAAGGAAAGTGAAAACCAAAGCGCATATGCATGCCAAGCCCCCGAAGATTCAAGTGAAAACAACCTGGCCAAATCAAGCAGTACTCCGATGGCCCCAGACCAAAGGCGATTTAGTCCAACATCGAAGCTGGCAAGCAAGGACTCAAGCTCCATTGCAAGAGCTCGCCGCCTTCAAAGAATCATCGAATTAAAATTAAAACTAAAACTAAACCAGTCAGCCTTCGACGATTCAATGTCAGCACCCACAAACGTCAGTACTCCATGCACCAAAAACTCAAACTGTTCAAACCGAATAATTATTGAAAAACCCCTAAACTCTTCACTTCAAGAAGATCAGTCTGATATGGAACACTCACACCAAACATCTAATGGAACCACCTCTCCGGTGCAACAAGTGATCTTATCTGCTGATACTCTAACTCAATTACACACTAACGTTGTAGCTGCCTCCTCAATTGTCTTACTACCCTTCACCAAACTGTACGAATCTTTGAATGGGACAATAAGCGACCAAGGAGCGATGCTTACAAATCTAACAAACAAAATGGAAAAACTTGAATCTTTCATAAGCTTCATACAAAAACAACTTGAATTACAGGCAGACCTTTCTACTCGTTGGCAGCAACGGTTATGCGATTTGGCTGCAAGACATCATTGCCAAAACGACAACCTAACCGAAAGTTTGCTGGAGGCAGTCAGATGGATGTGTCACCAGTCTGAAAAGGTAGACAAGAAAATCCAAAGGCACGACTCCCTTCCGACGCGAGATAATCCGCCAAAAACGTCCCCTTCACAAAGCGAAAACAAGATCCTAAAGGATCAAGGTCCTAGTTTGGCAACCACGTCCCCAATAGCTGAAAGCTTACGATCACTGACGCTGCCCCCCCATGACAATCAACCGCCGCCAGCGCCTAGCAAAAAACCCGAGTCTCAAGCAAGGTCGTATCCACACTGTGCTGACAAAACTGATGTCAAGATACCAGAAGCAAACCATCACCAAACCATTGAAGTCACTACAAATGCAAAAACCCTCTTGCAAATTGATGCCGAAAAGTCTTCATTGACAGCAGAGGCCCACATGCTACCAGCCTCAACAATTAATCGCAAGAACACGTCATTTACAATGCCTTCCAATATCATAAAGAGCTCATTTAACATATTTACTGGGTCATCCAAAACCATTTTCACGACAGAAAAATCTATCAGAACGGCAGGGCAAGGAAACAATCCATTATTCCAAGAAAATAAAAAAAGACAAACAAAGGCAAAACATCCCAATGTGAAAAAATTTATAAGGAATCTCACAACGCCCACAAAACCACGATTGTTCAAACGCACAAAGGGAACATCCAAGCAGAAGTCAAATGACGTGCCTGACCAAGATCTAGATAAAGGTCAGGACTATGTGCCTAACAAACAATCCACAAAACGTCGGCGTCTCGACTCAGAAGAGTTGAGTAGAGACAGTTCTGTGAACGCCTCGACAATTGATCTATGTGATCTTTCCACATACTCAGCAGAAGGTGATGACCCAGATGAGCCAATAAATATATCCCATCCCAAAGAAAGTTTGAGATCTCGCATGTGGAAACAACATAAAACATTGGCTGGGAAAAAACCAAGCAGGTCTGGCCCACAAAAAGAAGTGACTAGATCGGCCGAGAGACCAATGGTACCACACGTATCCAAGCTAAATCCAAAATTAACGTCTAATCAGAGAAACTCCAAAACCCGTTACACATCCAGAGTACATTTAGGCAAAAATCAAACCCATAACAACCGATGTTGGAAATTACGACTTCAAAATATCCAATATGACGACAATGAGGTCAACTTAAATAGAGCAAATGTCATGAAATTGTTCGCATGCATTCCAGTGCTACGGATAATATTGTCAGATGACATAAAAATCGTTGAATACCCAACTGAGTTAACTTCGGACCAAGTACTACTACACATTGGCTCTTCAGCGGTGAAAAACATGCTATTACGAGCCACAGAAGACCTACTAATTTTTGGTTTCGATCTAACGCTGGAACCCAAACACGAATTGCAACAAAATACTTTGGAGATCAATGCTCGTGAAAAAACGGTAGGATTAGACATCCAACGTGCAAATCTGCGGAAATCTTTAGCCTATCCTGCTGCAAAACACAATGGAAACAAGCCACGTGGTTCTCCTGGTCGAATTAGGTCCGGAAACCAATTCCAACAAGGAAATCAGCATTAACAATGATTGAAGAAGAACAACACGGACCAAATTGTGCTATCCTGGAACACTTGAGGATTCATTCACATATTTAACAACTTCGAGGTGCCTATGAACAACTGCCTCGCCGTATGTCTACAGGAAACTTGGCTACGCGAGCTGCCAATTCGAGACGGCTTTATCACATTCCTAAATCCTGCCGGGAAAAATGCAACTGGCCGTCCGTTTTCTGGGCTAGTCACTTTATTGAAGATCCAAAACTGGCTGACGCCGCTCGAATCCCAAAACCCAAATCCTTTTGTTCAAGGCACCTTGGTACAAATAACTGCTACAACAACGCAGGTGAAACAATTCCTACTGCTAATAAATGGATACTGGAATCCCGCCAAGATCTCATCAAATAGTTTCATCGGCTCAGTGACAACCTTAATTGATGAGGCATCACTGAAATACAACAACCTAACCATCATAGTATGTGGTGATCTAAATTGTAGTTGGTACAAATTCGACAAAACTACAAAAACAAATACGCTGAAGGAACCCGATAAGGTTGAACAGAGAGGAAAGCTTTGGTTTGATGCCCTAGCAATGAGAAACTGTACCATGGTCAATGGGAAAACCAAAGGAGACCAACCATGTAACCCAACATGGCATGGCCCATATAGCCAAAACACACTAGACTATATTTGGGTCTCAAGACATCTTTTTGACCAAGTGAATTCCCTAAACGTCATACCAATGCCTCAAAGCGACCATGATCTACTCCGCCTAGTTCTGGAGAAGGACTGGGGAGACGTTCCTGAAAAATTTGACTTATAAGTCATATCGAATGCAGCGGGAAATCGCTTGAGGCTCAACAGTTCGCAAATTGGGAAACTTACAACCGACATAACCAAAGAGAACACAGTGAATTACGTTCCCTTGTTGATGGACTGTCGGCCGGAAGTCATAAACTCTAGAGTAATTGGGTACTCAAATAAACACCTGTACAGCGATGTCATCGCAAAAGCAAAAAGGATTATGAGGAAAGACTTGCGGCTGATCAAGAAATTGAAGTTCCCATCAGACAAAATTGCGATTAAAGTAAAAATAAGACGTCGAGAATATCGACACTGGCTAAAAGCACACTCAGCAATGATAGAACAAAACCGTGCAGAGCTGATGCTTCAATTGCTGATCACAAAAAACACGCGTGATATTTGGGCCATCCTAAACAAAGGAAACACAAAAGCAACACCGACAATCTCAAACCCGATTGATGGCAACAAATGGGTTGAGCACTTCAAGAAAATATATAAACACCCGAATGAAGACATACAAGTTCAAGAAAATGTCTCAGAACTACCGTGGGATATAACGCCTCAAAGCGACGAAATAGAAACAACAATACAGAAGTTAAAAAACTGAAGAGCAGCAGGCCCTGACCAGATCTCAAATATCATGTTGAAGAAAAACAAAGTACATTGGGCCAAGTTCATGGAATCTCTGTTCAGAATAGTGTCGGAAAACAAGAAAATTCCTGAGTCATGGTTAAAGGCGATTGTGGTACCGATCTATAAGGAGGGCGATAGGAACGATCCGATGAACTATTGTCCAATCGCCCTTCTTGACACAATCGGGAAAGTCTATGGCTCCTTCCTTCGAAAGAAACTCACTTTATGGGCCCTCAAGACAGAAATATACGATGTTCGACAAACAGGCTTCACAGAGGAGGCCGGAGTCGACGTAAACCTACTCTTGTTGAACATCTTAAAACTTGAGGCTCTGCGCACAAAGAGAAAAATCTTCTTTGCTTTTGTAGACCTTAGGCAAGCTTTCGACACGATATACCGCGAGAAACTTTGGTCTAAGCTAAAAAAGTGGGAATGTCCACCAACAATCCTGGAACCACTGAAAGCTCTCCACTCCAACACCTCGATACAGATCAGGTTAAACCAACAAGGCGAGTTGAGCCAACCAGTAATAACTCATAAAGGTGTCAAGCAAGGTTGCCCGTTGGCAGCTGAACTATTGAAGATCTTCATAGCTGACCTACCGGAATGGTTAAACTCAGTACCTTTTTTTTCGCCGAGGATCAAGGACACCCAAATCAAACACATCATCTATGCAGATGATATAGTACTAATCGATTACACACAGATCGGCCTACAGCGCCTTTTGACACGACTGATCGAGTACATGAAGTCAAATGAGCTACTGATAAATACAGACAAAACAAAAATCATGAGCATCAGTCACACTAACAAAAACGCAGGAAAAAAATTCATATGGTGAATCGCCAGTGATAAACTCAATATTGTAACATCCATAAGATACTTGGGCGTGATGTTCAACAATTCCATCTGCGAAACAGCATGGGGCAATGACATGACCAGTAGAACTCTCAAACTTGGCTTACAAGGAGCAAAAATCAACCATGACTACGGGAAATTCACTATTGCATCAATATTGACTTGCTATCTACAGACGGTCATTCCAACCATCGTATTTGGAGCGGAAGCCGGTTGGAACTTGGACTTTCGCTTATGGCAAAGACTAGAAGGTACCTTCTGGAAACGTGCCTTGAGGCTTCCCCACTACATCTCGACATTGGCACTGAGATACGAACTTGCACTCAACTCGCTGTACATGAGAGTAATTTGGAAATCCCTCTCCACCATTAGGAAAATGTATTGTATCAAAAAAATACCAGCATATGAAATTTTCAAGATCAGAACACCCAAGCTATATTAATCCAAATTTGGAAACATAAACTTGAAGCCATCATGGATGCCGCAAATATAAGTCGACTCGACCTAATCAATCAACCGCAATACGCGAAATAAAACTAGAAGAATGGGACTGGATGCAAAACATTGAAAAACGCAGGAAACTAAAAACATGTCTTCCTTTAGGTCTAGGAGAAATTAAATTACACAAGCCACCAAAATACCTACTAGACTGTCCTTCAAGATATCTCAGGAACATGTTTCTAAAATTCAGGCTAAATGCCCTAAACAATCGAGAAATGCTCTGGATAAGAAAAAAGAAAGATACCGCAGACAATAAATGTCGATTTTGTGACGAGGGTGAATTAGAGTCCCTCAAGCATTTGGTACTTGAATGCATAGGCACAATTACCCAGCGGACCCTGCATTTGAATAGCTTCAAACCTCGGAACCATGACATGAATGATTGGTGGTCATATGTAAGCGCCGGCCATAATATCAAACTATCATGCAGGGTAATTGACTATCTAGCCATGATTCTCTGCGATACAACCTGTGATAAGAAAAATTAAAAATCTAACCAATAGTGACCCAAAATTATCACCATCACAAAGAATAGACTGTGATTAAAGACTTGAGAGGAACGACGTGATGTGGAAGAGGTTCAATTGTAACAAAAGTTTGATATTGATTTATTGAACTGTAGTTTTCTCTTACAATAAAAAAAATGTTTACAGGTACAAGTTTTAGTTTCATGTTTAAATCCATGTTCAATTTCTTCAGTGACTTCTACATAAATGGTGAGTTGTTTATCATTTAGCTGTGATTTGAGCACTGACAAGTCTTTTTCAGATTGTCTGGATTGATTCATGGTATGTTCTACCTCAGTCATTGCTATTTCTGCTTCATTTAGAATAAGTGGTTCTCCAAGTGGTTCTTGGCTTCCTTTAAGAGAAGGTTGACTGCCCTCAGGAGTGTTTTTATCTAGAAGAGATTCAAGTTCTTGCTTGTGCTGGCCTTCATTGTCAAACATGTGTTTGTATTGTTTGAAATTGACATTCATTATAATGCTTTCATTTTCTTTGAATGCAGCTTTAAAAGAGTCATGGTCAGCTTATAATTCTTCTTCTTTTTTCCAAGGTTTAAAAGGTTATAGTAGGACCATGTAATAGAGCTCTATATATTGCAGAGATATAAATGCTAACTTGATATGATTAATTAGGCTTGGTTTGGTAAGTTTGACTAGGTTTCCTTCACAATTTGAGCCTGAATATTTGCCAGTTTTCTCCTCTGGTATGAAATTGATTTGTAGGAGTAGTTTTGGGCTCTGTCGTACAAGCAGTACTTCTGTTTGGGTAGTATTCCAGTATTTCTATCTCTGGGTAGGATTTTAGTACCCTTTTTTAGGATGAAGCTGGACCAAGGTGCAGCCAGACAATGTTTTCAGATTTGTCATATAAGGCTGTACCCGTTTAAAGGTCTGAAGCTTCATAGCACCCACATTCCCTAGGGGAGAGCATTCATACATCGAACCTTTACATTTTTTGTGACAGTTAATTTTCAGAAGGTATGTCACCTCAGAGGTCTTTTAACTTTGTTATATCAGCTTTGGTGAGATAGGCTGTGACATATCTTGCAACTACAGTGGAATTGTCGGCAATGTATTGTATGTCTATACTTGCATTTGACAAGAGGGAAATGATTGCATTGTAATAATGTATGTACTTGGATGTTTCATCCCTTTTAATGTTTGTATCTGTTTTAGGGGATTTGTCTTTTACACTGTGTCTAGCAGAAGGCATCAAGCTATATATGTATTCAATGAAAAAACTTTGTTAAAGGGATGTTATGGTTAAGTTGCACTAATAAAAACCTATGAAATTCAATGAAAAAACTTTAGTTTAGTTTAGTTTATTCATTTGTATTGCGCGCCAGACCAGAAGGTATAAGGGCACATAAGCATCAAGGTTGTTCTCAGCTTGGTTACATTGCTGTATAGTAATTACAGTGAGTACATAAATGGTAACAGTTACAGTATATGCAATATATGTGATGAGGACAAATTTACAGATATACATATTTACAAACTTCAGATGCAGGATGCATTCTCTATGCATTAACTGTCATTGTTCTTTATCCATTGAATGTAATTGTGTCTGAAGTGGGGGTAGGATTGAGGTGACCTTAAGGTGGGTGGTAGGGAGTTCCAGTGTTGGGCTGCTTTCACTTGGAAGCTGTTGCCGCCCGTTTTGATTCGTTTGAACCTGGGAACCATGAGCAGGTTAGCATTGGCAGTTCTAGATGGGCTGTATGGGGTGTGTCTTGTTATTCTGTCAACTAAGTATTGGGGGGCTTCATTGTTAAGGCATTTGTGAGTTAGGGAGGATACTTTGAGCATTATTTTGTTGATGGTAGTAAGCCAGTTATGTCTATGTCTATATGTTTATAACGCGCCGACAGCCCGCGGGCATCAGGACGCGGAGAACATCTGAGAAAAGAGTCTTGTAGAAAACAGTAAGAACTGAAAACAGTTCAGGAAAAGGGCTGGTAATCATATGAATACCAGTGGGAGATCCTGAAAAGTCAGGAGGTTATTGGAAAAGGTGTGTTTTCAGTAGTTTCCTGAAGTTACCATAGTTTCCTTCTAATCTTAGATTCCCTGGGAGGTTGTTCCAAAATTTGGCTGCTTTGAATGGAAAGGCTCTGCCCCCTCCCTGCTGCTCGTTTCACCCTGGGGATAACCAAGAGGCCTGTGTCTGCTGATCTCAGGTTTCTCCTAGGTGTGTAGAGTGCAAATTTCTCTTTGAAGTATCCTGGTGCCGTGACATATAGGCATCTGTGAACGATCATCATGGCCTTAAAGTAGACTATTTCTTCAATTCTGAGCCAATGAATATCTTTCCTTGCAGCCGATATGTGGTTTCCAAATTTAATTTTCTTAACAATGCGAACTGCCTCATTTTGCATGACCTGGCAAGTTATGGGCTCTCCTGTGGTTGTAGATATATTGTCTCTTGGGGATGCAAAGCGCTGCTCTGAGAGCATTGTTTTGCAGTGTCTGGATTTTATTTGTAACATATTTGTTGGCTCCGACGTAAAGGGCGTTACAATAGTCTAATTTTGAGAGTACATGGGCTCTGGCAAGGGTAACGCAGCTTTGGGTAGGAAGGGTTTAGCTGCTCTTATAAGCTTACAGGTGTAGGCTGTAGAGGAGGCCATGGAACTGATCTGTTTGTTGAAACAAAGGGTGGAATCTAGATAGATGCCGAGGGTTTTCACCTCCTTGGCTACCTTGATAGAGTTGCTGTCTATAAGGAAACTAGAGTAGTTGTAATCCAGTTTGTTTAAGTGGGTGGTGGATCCGAGAATGATGAGTTCTGTCTTGTCATCATTCAGGCATAGACTCTGGGAGGCTATCCATGCCTGGATGATGAGATACACCCTGTTCACCAAGGCCAAATCCTTGTTGTAATCTCCTCTCAACGGGATGAGGATCTGGGTATCATCTGCGTAGTTAGTGTAGGTGATACCCAGACCGTCAAGATCATCAAAAGGGGGCTTAGTGAACAGTTGTACAGTGTGGGGGAGACACATGATCCCTGCGGGACTCCGCAAGTGATAGGGATGGGGTCAGCTGATGCTGTGGTAGAGAAAACATGCATAGATATGTTGCTCAAGGATGACTCCGTCCAGTTAATGGCTTCTTGAGAGAAGTGGGCAGCCGAGTCCAAGTGATTGCAGTGAATTTTGTGATCTACTAGATCAAATGCTGCAGAAAGGTCTAACAAGAGCAGCAGAGCAGTTTTCCCATTGTCTCTTAGGGTGTCAATTTGATCCTTAAGATCGCTAAGGGCTGTCTCTGTCCCGTGTTGGGGTCTGAAGCCAGATTGTTGGACTCCCAGGAGATGGTTCAGTTCAAGGTATTTTTGAATTTGTAGATAAGCTGTCTTATCTAGTATTTTGAGGAGGAAGGGAACGGTGGTAATGGCTCTGTAGTTAGTGGGTGTGGAAGGGTCGAGGGATGGTTTTTTGAGTAGGGGGAGGACCCAGGATTCTTTTAGATTGTTAGGGATGATGCCTGAGACAAAGGAGGTGTTGATAGGTTTGGTAATGAACGGTGAGAGGTCTCTTGCCGCATCTTTAATAATTTGTGACAGGCAGGGATCACCTTGGCAATTTGACGCTTTGAGACTCAGGATGATTGTTTCCACTTCTAGTGTGGAGACTTTGGAAAAGCTGAAGCGGGTGGGAGGGTTGGTTGAGGGGTTCTGGGGTGTGGGGTGTAGGAGAGTGTTGGTGGGGTTGGTAGAGTTGGTTAGGGATTCTTTTTTGTTATTGATTTTGGTTTGTAGGCCTGTGACTTTGTTAGAGAGGGCATTTTCGACGCTAGTACACCATTGTTTGTCTTTCACGCATGTGCCTAGGACTAGGATAGGTGTTTCCAGCTCTTTAATGATGGTGAACAGTTCTTTGCCGCTGGAATTGGCTTGTGATATTCTTGTGTTGTAAGATTCTTGTTTAGCAGTTAAGATTTCTTTTTTGTATAAGGAGGCTATTTTATTGAGGATCAGCTTGTTACTATCTGTTGGAGAATGTCTCCAGGCTAGTTCCTTTTTTTGTTTCTCTAGTCTGAGGGCTTTAAGGTGGGCAGAGAACCAGGTATTCAGGTGTTATTTCAGTTTGGATTTTCTTAATTTTAGCGGAGCAATAGAGTCTAGGGCTGTGAGCATGATTTTGTTGTAGCCATCTACGAGTTGGTGAGGGTTGGTGACCGTTGAGAGTTGGTTCACAGTCGAGAGAATAAGGGGTATAATTTTTTCCGCTGTAATGCTTTTCTTGTTTCTTGTGGGCATAGCTGAGGCTAGTGGGTTGTTGGTGATAGGACTTGAGGCTTCGAGGTTGAAGGAGATGAGGTGGTGGTCAGACCATGGTTGAGGGTAGCTGCCAATGATGGAGGCCAGACAATTGTAATCAGCTATCCAGTCAAGGGTTCTCCCTTTATTGTGTGAGGGGGTGGACACTCTTTGGGTGAAGCTTAATTCTGACAGGGTATTGTTGATGATAGTAGCCTGGGGGTCTTTGGGGTCTTTGAAGCCTAGGTTGAAGTCGCCTAGAATCAGGCTCTGGGAGGTATTTTTTAGGTTGTAGGTGAGGATGGTAGTGAGGTCTTCCTCGAAGGAGCCTAAAGGTCCCGGAGGTCTGTAAAGTAGGTGAATGATGATGGTTTGGGAGTTGGCCGTGGGCAGTTTGGAAGTGAGTGATTCGCACGAAGGAAGGTTGTTAGCGTTGTCGAGTCTAATGTTGAGGTGTGTTTTGGCTATTATGGCGGGGCCTCCGCCTCTGGATTATTAGTGCAACTTAACCATAACGTCCATTTAACAAAGTTTTTTCCTCAAATTTCATAGGTTTTTATTAGTGCAACTTAACCATAACATCCCTTTAACAAAGTTTTTTCATTGAATTTCATAGGTTTTTACCAGTGCATGCTATTTTCCTACAACTTACTAATATCATACTTACCCTATATGGCAATATTTGTGTCCAATTTCCAAAGTTTCACCTTAAAACTCTGCCATTTCCCACCATCTGGAATAATTTTTAACACTTCTATTCACTTCTTGCAACTATTTCAAATAGTTTTGCATCCGTATACGTCTACGAACATGTAACTTCATAGCGGACCTTCCGAACAGTGCCACATGACCATACGCTGGCGCCCAGCATGATGACGTGTCTGAGAACCCGTCCGCACTTCACGATTTCCCTTGCACAGCTCCAACATCTATTCCTACTCATTATCCATTAACAATATAGTAAACAGTACATACTTTTAGCAAAACTGCTATTTATCTTAAAATGGCATCAGCTAATGCCATCCCACCTCCCCAAGAGCCACCACCACTGCTGTAATCAAGGAGCATGAGAAACAGTGCCCCCTAACTTTGAAATAACACACGCGAAACATTTCCCTTGTCCACTTGGTTGCTCTTCCCTCATTTCCCTCACCTTTAGTTCTCAGCTCTCCTGCCAAAAAAAAGACATCCAAAAACAACAAACAACATATTCTTTCAGGAACCACCTTTCACAGTTAAAAAAATAGAACTAAAAAAAAAAGTATAGCCTCCATCTACTTTATTTTTCTCAGTAAAGTACATAGACTAAATAACGTTTTCCAACATTTCCATTTGCATTTTGTGTTATGCTAATGGGAATATTGTGGCTTTCATCCTCTTTTCCAGGGACTGGAACGGTGGATACCATCCCAGCAGCCCAAGTTATCTGCCCAAGTGAAGCAAGGGTGAATAACGAGGTCTCTGGACCATTATCCCCCATTCCAGCCCCTGAAATGGGGGATGAAGGCCATTAGCACCCTAGGTTCCCAAAGCAGGAACCCGGGGTGCTAAACAATAGGATTTTTCTTCCAACACTGGGACACCGCAGGAAAATCCTTTTCCTGGATGGCCACCATGGAAAGGGAAGGTAAGGGTTCCTTCCATAAAGGGCCCCTCTTAGCTTTCCACAGCAGCCTGCAGAAGGCAAAAAGAGAACCCTATGACCATATTACCACAAGCACATTTTTCTTCCCTTTCAAATCTATCCTAATTTGAATAACTTTACCACAAAGCCAGTCCCAGGTGGTCATGGCCACTTTAATCCTATGTTTTGTCCCTTGTGGTCATGGCCAGTAGCCAGATCGTCCGGACCTTATTCCATGACCCGGACAATCTGGCCACTGCCCATGGCCACAGGCTACCCCTCAGTCACTAAAGGTATACCGCTAATTTTTGTAGCCACATTATGACACTTGTCAAATAATAAAACACTAGCACATTTGGAAAACCATGCTTGTAGGTCCTTGTCAATGCTCCTTACGCAAGTTTGCTGGAAATCCACCCATGTTTTATTTTTTCAAATGTGTCAAATGTATGCACATACAATCATCATATAACCTAGCCCCCACTTTAAAAAATCCATTCCGACTTTACGGAAACATCTAAATCTATAAACTTTTTGCAAACCTTTGTGTAGATTTGTCAAAATGACAGCACATGTATAAGCCTTTACAATATTTTGCCCCCTGTTCACAAAATCCTACCAAACTTCGGAAAAACATTAATATCTAAATGTATTATCAGTTTCCCAAATGAAGTGTAGATTCGTCAAATGGCACCTCATTTATAAGCCTTTACATTATTTTGGAACCCCCCTCTAATTTTGCCCCCTCTTCACAAAATCCTACCAAACTTCGGAAAAACATTTATATCTAAATGTATTATCAGTTTCCCAAATTAAGTGATGATTCATCAAATGGCACCTCATTTATAAGCCTTTACATTATTTTGGGACCCCCTCTCTATTTTTGCTCCCTCTCGACAGAATCCCACCAAACTTTGCATACTCACTTAGAATCAGCCCAGGAATATACATGCAGTTCCATTAAGTGGCGCCAAAGTTATAAGCCATCCAAGAACTGCATTTCACCAACCCTGTAATGCTAAAGTGTTCGCAAACTTTCACAGGACTATTCGCGAACATCAGGACTGTTCGCGGACTTTCGCGGCAAAAAACACCCATTTTTTTGCTTCTTGCAGCCATATCCCATACCATCCTCATCACCCCTCACTTCCCCAGACATTATTTGATAATTTTGACAAGTGGAATGCTGTGTTTTTCCATATGTTTTTACCTCGATGTCCGCGGACATCAGCCGCTGTCCGCGAATCCAAGATGGGGGGCATTTCCAAAAATCTGACGCACTTCATGCTCCTCACCATCCAATCAGTGAACACGTTGCATGTCCTCGGACATGACGCAAGCTGATTAACCAATCAGGACACTGTCCGCGGAGGGAACAGGGAAGTGTGTCCGCGGACTGAACATAGATATCACTAATTTTTTGTGACCTACTTTTTGGTCATTTTTAAAAAAACTACTGGATGGATTTTCACCACATTTACAAAAGCACGCTTTTGGGATCAAGCTGCTGCTCCTGCTGCAAATTTGGTGAAAATCTGTCCAGCGGTTTGGGCTGTAGGCGTGAGCAAAGTTTTTTCTCCATTCAGTCTATGGGAAAAAAAAAAAATTTGGGACCCCCCTATAACTTGGCCCCCCCTGGACCAAACCTCACCAAACTTTGCAAAAATTTCAGAGTGGGCCATATACTTTTTTTTGCAAAGTTTGGTGAGGATTCGTCCAGGGAGAGCAAAGTTATAAGCCGCACAAAAAGTGTTCTTCCTATGGGATTAGCAACTTAACCATAACTACACGGCCACTACCGTGGCCGTGTAATGTCCTTTTGCGCAAACTGGTCTAGGTAAGCCAAAGCGACATTAGGATAGCTCGGGGACAACCCGTTTATCTTTGGAAGCAATACAACGTGGTGCAACACACGTTTGAATCCAGCTCCCATGCTTAGAAACCACTCGCTGTTCTAACCGCATTATAAATTAACAATAAAATAGTATGTACCTTTGTTTTTATATCTACGTCAGCAGTATTTGCCACTCTTATGTTTTAGAACCGTAAGATTTGTGTACATAGCTCAATGTTTGTGGTTTCTGAGGGGATGTCGGAGGCAATGTATTATTCAATAAACTGTAAAACAGTGGCTTCACTGTCATGGCGACATTTGAGAGCATCTTTTATCCATAAATGCAGGTGGATGTGTGGTGCTCCTCTAGATTGATATTCTTTTCTCCAAAAGAAGGGTTCCATATCTCCGAGTGGATGGGTAGTTTTATTGCAGATGAAGTGCAGCATGGCAATGAAGCGATGGTGAAAGTACCTTGATACATTCACAGGGTCAAGAGAACAGAGTTTCCTGGTGTTTTATATTGATTCCCTCTTTATTTTGGTTTGCAGTGCGTAAGTAGTTGTGCAAGTTATCCCATGCGTATACTGCAGAACTCAAAGTAACAAACCTTATGGGTGGGCCTAGTTTCAATAGCATACAATGTACATCAGCGTCACGTCGGAACCAGTATTCTTTTGTATCATGTTTGTTTGCAAAGAAATGTGTGATACTTAACTGCAAAACTTCATCTTTGTCTTTTATCTTTTGAAGCAGTTGTATAGCGGACATGTTTAAAAAATGAGAGCCTGTTTTTAATGTCTGTGCAACTCCATAAGATAGAGTTGCTAGTTCACTTTTAAACAGAAGGTGGAACATGAATTCTACATTTTGTCTGAATCTTGGGTCTTCAAAATACATTTGTGAAGAGCGATATTCTGATGCATTAATATGTGTGGAACTCATCAGATCTCCCTCCTTTTCCTGTTGGAAAGAGTAGATGAAATGAATGTACTTCTACACTTTTCCCCCATATGCTCATTGTGGATCATTTGGCTTCACACATTTGATATGTTTTTAACGCATCTTCTATGGTGTCTTTGGAGTGTAGTGGGTGAATTGTATACTGGTCTAAAATGTTGGCTGTGTTAACAGGAACTACGCGTTCAAATTGGCCAGTTTGTAGTGAATGATTAATTATTTGGGTGGTTTCTCGTAAGTCTTCCTCTATTTTTATATCTTTGTAGTATTCGTTTTTTTCTTTGAGCTATTGTAGGGCTTTTCTGACTCTGTTTAAGTCAACTCGTTTTTGCCAAATATTTTTGTCTTTTGGTGGTACACCCTTAACTAGTGCAATCAAAGATTGATCTATTGGCCGCTGTACCCCTAGAGTTTCTACATTTTCTTTAAGATCTAATGGCAAATATACTACTTTGCCACAAATGCCTTTTAGTAGCTCAGGTGGAGGCAATTTGGCACTTTTTGATTGAAGGTGTATTATAGCTGGAAATAGGTGTACTGTTTGGATTATAATTCTCTAATACAAGTTAAATTGTTGGATTGCCTGTGGAAGTGGGAATATTTCAAAGTTATTATTGATAGCACGTGATGGCACTTGGTTATTGTCAAGCTTTGTGTTGCAGTATGTGCAAACTATGGAGGGGTCATTTATTTTGTATTTATTTTCGGTTGTTAGATATAAAGCTAATTGGAACCATTAGGATTCCTCAATGTCTTCTATTTTGTAGGCCATATATACTATTTTCTTGCTCTATTATAAAAAGATATGCGACAATAGACACATACTTGGTCTGGTATTTCAGCAGATGTGTTTTGAAACTTAGCTATTTTTTAGTATGTGTTTGTTAGGAGGTTAATGTTTGTGAGGTTTTCACTAATGTTTTCTAAAGTTACTGAATTTTCTAAGTCAACTTCAGTTCCAAAAGATTTGCTTTGGATGTCCTCTATTTCTCAAAGGAGTTATATGGCTGTTCCATGTAGCAGAATGTTAATAGCATGTTGCAGTTCTAGAACAGGAGCTTTTGCATAGTACAGTCTATGCACATGACTTTGTATAGCGGAATGGTGTGCTGCTAACATTTTTATGTGGTGGTAGGTAAGGTGCTTCTGAAAGCAATTCCGGAAATTTAGGCTATTGAATTTACATGCAGTGCAGTGTGGCTGCACAGCGGACAGGAGTCCATGGTTTGTAAAGTTTTCATTCCACTTTTGTCTTTTAGTTTCACATAGTGATTTGGGAATTGCCATAAAGATTTCAAGGATTTTTGGCATACGTTACATATTGAGCTGCATGTCCATTTGTACACTGGATGGTTTGTTTGGGGGAAAGGAACATTTGGTTGAAAGTTTGTTGGGTATGTTTTTTCTATCAGGGTCTCTTTTGCCATAATGGTGTCTACTACCATTTCATACCCTCGACCATTACTGTCTGTGATAATTGGGTTTTGTTCTAGTTTCCAAGCTTCTTCGTTGAAATATGGTTCTGTGCTGATTGTGTGAAGCCAGTCATCTTGACATAAGTTTAAAAAGGTATCTATATTGACATTGCACATGATTAGAAGTACTTTTGTAGTGCATAGTTTAATTTAGTTAGTGGTTTAATTATGTTTTAAATAAATGTAAACAACATTCTCTTTAGTAGAAATGCACTGTCAATTAGGGTTTTGAGGATTAGTCTTCTGTGGTAGTTGTTAAGGTAGATTGTTACTTTTTCACTGTCTTTATGAGATTGTCAAGAACTCTAGGTTGGAAAATTGTTTGTAAAATATTTTTGGGGAATGCTTTATTGTGGCTACATTAACATTAGTAGATACAGTGTTAGGTTCATTAGTAGGTCTGCTCTTGTCTCAACATCTTTTTATACTTTTAGTTTTTGATAGAGGTGCCTTACTTTTTTTAGTGCTGGATGATTTACTTTTGTTTGTTGATTTACTATGTGTTGGTTGGTTTTTAGTAGTCATTCTGCTCTGTCTATTGGGAAAAAAGAAAACGTGGGTTTGAAAGTTGTGGAGTGTTTATGCATGTATTATCCATGGGTGTGTGGGTATGAGGGCCTGAGCATCAGGTAAGCACAGGACATCTAGGACTTGATCATTGTGAGGCATGCCTGGAGTCTGTGGTGGATGTGGATGCTGTGTGGAGCAAGGACATTTTAAAGCAGTTCCATGTAAAGATTGAAGTTGACAGGGTCCCAGATGGATCCATGTGAGACTCCACAGGTGTTGCTTATATTTGGTGATTTTGAATAAACCATTTGCACAAACTGTTGGCAATTCACAAGGCATAATTTTAAGAAGTTGAGGACAATCTTACTGATCCTCATATGGCTATGTAGATGGTCAGTGAGTGCCTGGTGGTCCACTGTGTCAAATGATGCTGAGAGGTCAAGGAAAACTATGCGTCAAGGGTAGCCATCATGAAGGATTTTAAGGGCATTGTGTATCAGCTTGATGGTAGCCATTTCTGTGCTGCATCCGGCTCTGAAAGCCAGATTAGCAGGAGGGAAGGAGGTAATTTGCTTCAATGTGCTGGGGGATTTGCATGGCTACTGCCTTCTCAAGGAACTTAGCTAGGAGGGGAAGATGGGAGGAGACAATATAGGTGCTAAGATCTTCAGGTCCAATGTTTGTTTCTCAAGATGAGGGGGTATTCGTTCGTTCTTGTGGCTCGAGGCGTAGGTGGCTTGAGTTAGGTAGCAGTTCCATGTCAGGTACAGTTGGAGTGCTACAGTTGGATGAGTATGGAGGCAGGAAGGATGTCATCTGCATACAAATTGCTCTTGATGTTTGCTAAGGAGCCAGTGAGGTCTTCGATAGTTTGTGTCTTGAACGTTGTCCAGTTAGTAGTGGTTTTGCGAGATGGAATGTGTAGTGTGTTGTCAGTTTGGGTGTTGATGTATGTGTGTTGGCAGATCATGTTGATCTTGTTGATAAAGAAAGAGTTGATGGTGGTGGATATTTGGGTGGAGTGTGCTATGGGTGAGTCAGGCACAGGGTTGATGCAGTGTTTGTTGGCTTTGAAGGGGCTCTGCTTACATTGTTGCCCTTGTCTGTGGTGTTTGGTAGTAGTTGGCCATAGCAGGGTTAAAATATTGTCTGCATGTAGCAGGAAGTTCCTTCAGAAGGGTAAGGGTGGATGCACTACGTGAGTATTTGCGAGTTCTATTCTTATTTACTGATGATTTATTTTTTGATGTTGTGTTCTTGAGTGTACCACTGTGCAGAAGGTTTAGGCTTGAGGGTGCTCTGTTTCATTGGGACATGATGGTTTATGTTGTTTGTGAGGTGGTGCTGAGTTCTTCTTGAAATGAGTAGCCGTCCAGGTTTATCTGAGGTAGATCAGGAATTTGGTGAGGTCTGCTTTGAGTGGCTCCACTGTGAAGTACTTGAAGTTTGCAGTTTTTCCAATGGGTTTGCTTCACAGGTCTGGTGTGACAAATATCAAAGGGGATTGACCGATGGTCTGGACAGACGAGCAAAATGGCAGAGCAGTGATGGAGGGTGGGCAGGATGATGATCTTGAGGTCAAGAAAAATACCTTTCCTGTGAGTTTTGACTTCCCTCTTGTGCAGTGTGTGGAGATCTTCCTTCGTTAACTTGGTTGCTGGCTTGACACAGGGATTTTGAAGTCACAGAGGAAAATGTCGGCATGCGTGAGAGACATGGTGGTCACCAAGTTCTTGAAGTCTTCGATGAAGGAGGCCTTGGGCTAGGGTGGTATGTAGAAGAGGTGAACAGTGGCTCTGTCTGCTGGGGTGAGCAGGAAGTGGCAGGATAGGTTTTCAAAAGAGTCAATGTTGGTGACCTCCAGTTTGTTGAAATGCCATGGTGATTTGAGAATGATGTTGAGGCCTCTGGGAAACTTGTTTGGATGATCTAGTTGTTCAAATCAATAGACGCTGTGGGTGAGGACATCTAGGATGTTGATGTCATCCATGTCTTATTAATGAAGATGTCATCCAAGCCATTGCTAAGTGGACATCGGCAAGCCTCATTTTCCTACTAGTGGTTGATGCTGGAGTAGTGCTGTGTGTTAATGTGGTTGAAGCTGCTGTGATGTAGTGTCCATGATGTTGTTGGTGAGCGGCGTTGTTGGCGATGAGTGTTGATGGGATGGATGGGCTGTTGGGGGAGAGGGTTGAAACACAATCTCTATAATAATTCAATCAATAATCATTACTCCATTGCAGGGGACAGTGCTTACACACTATCACCATTCATGTTGCCACCGATCAAGAATCCAGCACCCCAGGTGAGACACAATACAACACAGCACACATAGCCACTAGGGGCATAGTGGAGAGTACATTCAGAGTGCTTAAGTAATGCTTCTGCTATCTTGATTGCTATATGCACCCCCTGTAGTATGCAACCCCTATGAAACACACACAGTAAAGTCACATCCCTGATGGCATTCAGTGATGCTATTGGGCTAATCCAGCTTGCCCATAACAACACCATGAGAATGTGCCTCTTTCATTGGCAATCACTGTGTGCCCCCGTAACATTAATATAACACTGCCAACTCATTCACATCCTTGAGGTAAAGTGCACAAACCACGTCCACATTCATGTCAAGGTGGAAGAAAAGTTACCATGTCATATGCCCAACAAACCTAACATTGCAAAGCCAGTATCTGTCATAATGGTTCTATCACCTTGTATTAACTTGGGTGGAATGCATCATGTGCAACAAATTTGTCTCACCTGACTACCATCTCAATGCTGAGTCCCTCTACACCATTGCTGCTGGTCCTGCTCACCTCCACTCACCACTGCGATTTACGTGCTCCTGCAATGGAGAAAATCAACATCTGCCCAGCCACTGTACCTGTTTATTGTCATTTCCCTCTCCCAACTTCCCCAATATCATCCCCTGCCACGTAACTACACTTACCCCTTTTCCCACCATGTAACTCTATTCAATGTCCCATTGAGTCATTATCATGCCCTTCTTATTAATCCATCATTTCCTTCTTCTGACTCCTGTGGCACCCTGTGCACCTGCGCACACACATTACCCCTACTGTCTCCTCCACATCTCAACAGGGTGGGCTGAAATTCACTCACAGCTCTACTCCTATCTGGGTGGGTTACTGGTCTGCCCACTACCCTGATGCACATGCTACATGTGGCCATACCACCTGATAGCACACCTCTGTTTCCAAACCTGGTGTAGGCCGACTCTGCCTCTGCTGCCCTGGCACAAACCCTTGCATGGTCGGACCACTTTGCTTGTCATCTGTGGCCATGTTTGCTGGTGGAGATCGGCCCATACACCCACTCTCCCTCCTGCTCCACAGATTACACCCTACTACCCTATGCATGAACAGTCATGGCACATGTGTTCACAAACCTTTACCATGTCTGTCATAAAGCCCCACCCCACAGAACCTCTGCCAAACTCAACCCCTAATGCTCCCTGTATGTCCTCCTGCCCCCATTCCCCCATGCCCCATCAACATAGGACTGATAACCTCTGTCAGCACCCAAGCCCCCTATCAAGGCCTTCAGCAGCACCAATCTCCTTGCCAAATCTACCCTACTCCACACAATCCTGTTTCCTTCCCCTCTATCCATGTGTTTGCACCCTCCTCCTCTGTTTTGACACCAACCACTTTGGCACTCCCTGTGTCAGTGCACCCACCTCCAAGGCATCACTCTCCAGCCCCACCTGACCTGTCATGGCAGGTACCAACTCAGTCAGCTGCCACATACATGACCTACCAATGGGACAAAGGCACACCCTCCGCATATCTTGGCGCCTGTGTCCCCAACTGTCATAGGTCTGTGTAGGCAAAGCTACCCTTGCTAAATACCATTAATGAACAGAAACTATTTACCCCAGGGTGTCAACTACCCTATGCCACTTGCCCCTGTTACACTACCACCGCCATTCACCCCCTGTTGGCTCTCCCTGCCTAACACAGATAAATGGGTTTTCCCTTTGCCCTGCTCCCTGGGAAAAGGCAACATGGATCCCTGCCCCCACCCCTACTACCCTATTATTTATCGAAATCTTCATTAATTTATGTTTATTTATTTATTTAGTTGTATATTTATATAGCACACCTAACCCTTGGGCATTTGTGCACATTTTTTGACAAGTAGGATAAACTGTCACAGGAGAAAAGGAACAGTTACAGTTGCAAAAAGAGTGGTGCAGTAAAGCTGTCATTTCGAAATACATACAGTGGTAGATTGGTTTGCAGAACAGTCTTGTAAGGCAAAGGAGTGACGGCAGGTGGCCGGGTACAGTAGGTAGGATTTGCAGGAAGTTGTTACTGTGCAAAGAGCCAAGTTGTCAGCTTTTTTTTGAAGTTCCCAAATAAGGTTCCGCTCTTAGGGACAGAGGTAATGTGTTCCATAGTTTGCCAGCTACCGTTGGGAAACTACTGCCGCCTACTTTCTATAGCTTGTATCTGGGGATGGTTAGTAAGTGTGTCTGGGAGGAGCATGTTGGTCTGTTAGTTTGGGCTTTGGTAAATTGGTCGGACAGATATCTGGGAGCTGAGTTGGACAGACATTTGTCTATCAGGTAGAGTGTCTTGAAGGAAATTAGGTCTTGCACTGGGAGCCAGTGGACATTCCTTCTTGCCGCAGTGATGTGGTATGTTGAGGGCTGTTCTTAGTGCGTTATTTTGGAGCACCTGTAGTTTTTTTTAGATTGCTACTATTTGTGCCTGCGTAAAAAGTGTTGCAATAGTCCAGTCTAGATAATATAAAAGGGTTCTGGACAAGGTGATGCAGCTGTCTGGTGATAGGAAGGGTCTGCAGGTATTGATAAGCTTAGAGATTTAAACTGCAACCGATGCCATAGCACTCAATTGTTTAGTGAGCGTCAAGGCTGAGTCTAGGTAGACACCTAAGATCTTAACATTTTTAGATACTTTGATCATGATGTTGTCTATGGCAAAAGATTTGTAGTGTTCATCTAGATTATCAGGTCGGTTTTGTGTGCTATAAGGAGTAACTCAGTTTTATCATTGTTAATACATAATCCTTAAAGTTGACATCCAATCCCGGATAGTTTGATATATTTCATTTAGTGATTTAGAGTTGATATCATAACTCTCTGAGATAGGTATGAGGATTTGGGTATCGTCAGCATAGTTGGTATAGGTGACACCCATATTATCCATGTGGTCAAACAGTGGTTTTGTAAATATGTTGTAGAGGGTAGGGGAAACGCACAAACCTTGTGGGACTCTACACGAGGCTGGGGGAGGTGCTGCTGCTTTAGTGGGGGCGAATACTCTCATTGTTCTATTGGAGAGGAATGATTGAATCCATTGTATGGCTGTGGTAGAGAAGTGTGCTGCTGAGCCGAGGTGTTTGCATAGTATTTTGTTGTTGACAAGGTTGTAGGCTGCTGAGGGGTCTAGTAATGGGGGAGCACTAGGTTGCCCTTATGTCTAATTACATCCATTTCTATTTTTAGGTCAACTAAGGCTGATTCAGTTCTGTGTCCCGGCCTGAAGCCTGACGGTCGGTGACCACGAAGGTTATTGGATTCTAGATGGTTTTGTATTTGCAGGTAGGACACTTGGTCTAGAATTTTAAGCAAGAACGGTACAGTTGTTATAGGTCGATAGTTGGGATTTTCGGGTCGAGTGTAGGTTTTTTCAACAATGGGAGGACACAAGCATTTATGAGGTTGGAAGGGACAGTCCCAGATTCAAATGAGGTATTTATCAATGAGGTGATGAAGGGTGAGAGTTATGCCACCGATTTTTTGGTAATGGTGACCGGACAAATATCCCCTTAGAATCTGGAAGGTGTGAGGCTCATGATGACTTTGGATAGCTCAGTTATGGAAACTGGGGTCAATTCGAATTGTATATTGGATATTAATGGGTTATTGGTAGGCACCTGGGTTTGTAGGTTAGGTGCTAGATTACATTTTTTGGATTCAATTTTAGCTGGTTGTAAGGCGATTTTGTCCAGGAGGGCTTTTTGGATGTTGATACACCAATCAATATCTTTGCTGCAGGATTCTTTAGGTAGCACAGGGGATTCTAGTTCTCGAAGAATCGTAAAACGTTCTTTGGTGCCAGAATTGGCTTTGGAGATGAAGGTGGCATAAATTCAACAGTTCCCCTGTGGTATTACCATGTTATTCATTGAACTTAATAACATGGTAACACCATGTGATGACAGTCTTGATGCCTTCTTCACCTGCCTCTTTTGTGGCTGGGCCTGCACTCTAAGAGGTTGCTGGAGCACCTTTGCGACAAAGTTGAGTACTGCAGCTCCACATCCTTATGCCGTCATGCCAAGATTTTGCTTACAAAGCTGTGTCCAGGTAATGCAGGCCAGCCCAAACAGTACACAAAAACTTGCCTGCCCAGCATACATGTTCCATAAGTGCTCAGCCACACGCCAGGCTGCTGTCCCTAGCCCCATTGCATTGTCCAAATATCCATGAATAACAAAGTGCACTGCATGCCCTGTGGGACAAAGCATGCGCAATATGCACATGCCAGCACACACATCAGCATATCCACACATGCCTCAACACACCACTGAAAAATTAAGCACACATGTACAAAATGCTGTGCTAATTACCACCTCATCAAAAACCAACTCACAAGTAGCATGCACCATAAATCCTACATCCACCTGCAAGAATGCCTTAGGCCAAAAAAGAACCATTGTGTTCACTACACAACAAACCTTCCATGTACTGCCTCTCAGCTCACATTATCACCTTGGACCTCATCCTGTCCTCGTTCATAACAAATAGGTAGGCCTAGCTCTGCCACATGTAGCATAGCATGAACAATAGCAGATGCAACTCAAGAAGATGTTTAACAGTACTCACACAATGTGAGATCAGCCACTCTTCCTACACCAATGGATGGATGACAGGTGTGTGTTCCAACACTTGTTCAGTGTCTTTGCATGTCTAAGGCATTACATGTATGTATTGAATGAGGTTCCAGGCTTAACGTGTCTAGGGGGAATTCTACCCTCACTGCCATACAATGTTTAAAGATGTGCTTATTGGCTGTGTCACATTGCTCACCTTCAATCCCTACAAGCATGTCCCTATGAATGGCCCCACAAGCAGATGCATGTCACAAATAAGATTTAAGTCGGAAGGACATCTGTCAGGCAGGTTGCAATGTCCTTGTGTTCTTCTTATAAAGAGCATTTATCACCCCCATGTGCAGTACTTACCATAAGGTGTCAGGTGACATATCATTCAAACCCTTACACCAGATCATGCATGGAGTGCAGAGTTGGTAAAGTGTCAATAACTGACAGTGAAATCTGATTTCTAAAAGTAGTGACATCACCCTGCAAAGTGCAGTTTCCCAGTCTGCTCTACAACCTGGGTGTGTGCCACAATCCTATGTAATCCCTTCTGTCTATCAAACCCCTTCCCCTGAGATGTGTCCCCATGCAGCTGCACCAGTCATTAATGTACTCTGAAAATGAGGCCACATGATGTGTACAACCTAATGCCTGCACTACGTCCCCACAAAAGTGGACTCTACACTTACTGTCAACGTTACTGAAAGAGCCTTTGACCCTCCTCTACAAGACGTGCCATAACACCTGCCACTGCACACTTTCCACCCACCATCCTACCTGAGACAGTGTGAGCTGCATACCCCTGTTACATTACCTGGTTGGTGTTGCACCACTGCATGGGCATACACTGCCCACCCACCCCTATCTCATGCATGTCTCTGATACTCTCAACATGTCCCTGGTCCTATCATGAAGATCTTATCCAAATCTTCCAGAAAGCAATGTAGCCACTCACAGAATATATACATGTAGCAAAATGATTTAAGGTTACACACTCCATACTATCACTAGTTTGTTATCACATGAATGGGAACATAGCAGCAAACCTACGCATGGCACATGAGAAATATGTTTAGGCCTCCAACATCCGGACTTCACCAGTATTGCACAGCTTACATCACACATCATCTACATGCATTCTTGTCAGCTGGACCATCCTCTTACGTTGATTGTGAGCGCCAGGTGTGTTGCTTGCTCACGCATCATGGAGTGGTTACTTGACATGACATATGTCAGAAGATGGCATGCAAGGCTGATAAGACAGGATGACAGGAGTGTAAAGGTAATGCCACACAAAAGAAGGAACTGCATCAACTCTCACCAAAAACTTGTCAACAGGAACATCCCGAGGAAAATGACTCCAAGTAGCATGTTGTGGAGGTATAATCAGTAACACAAAGTACATGCATAGCTGATCAAGGAGACATGCACCCACTCACTTGTGTAGGACAACCCACATTTTTAGTTAAATTGACCATCACCTACTAAGGCAGTATCACAGGCTGTGCCATCTAAAGATCTCTATGATTCTCTCTCGTGCTTCTTTCTCAACAATATTGAGACTATTTGTCAGAACATTAGCAACACTGTCGGGCAGTCCACCACTCCTTCTCCTTCTGCCTTCTCGGTTGTGTCAAATTCCACTTGGTCTGTTTTTCCTAACTGTTCTGCTCATGATGTTCTTACTGCAATTGATCAGCTTAAATTTGCTTCACCACTTGATCCTATCCCTTTTGCTCTTCTTAAAGAGATCTCTGGGGATATTTTTCCACTGATCACATCGGCAGTTAATACTTCCTTTCTCTCTGGATCCATCCCTAGTACTTTGAGCATGTGCTAGTTATTCCTCTGCTCAATAAGCCCTCTCTTGATCCCTCTGTGCTCTCAAACTTTCGTCCAATTTCACTCCTTCCTTTCTTTATGAAGCTGCTTGAGTCTCTTGTTTCTCCTCTGCTCTTTTTGTTTCTTGAATCTTCTGGTTTCTTTGACTCTTTTCATTTGTGTTACCACCCTGGGAGAGGTACTAAGTCAGTTCTCACTTCTGTGATTGATGGTCTTGTTTGTTGGCTGATCAGGGTGATCTCGGGGCACTAATTTTGTTAGACCTATCTGCTTCCTTCGAAACTGTTGATCACCCCACCCTGATCTCCCGGCTATCTGCTGCTGGTCTATTGGGCCAAGTTCTGACTTGGTTCTCTGCCATCTTGGCGGACCACTCTCAGTCTGTCTTTCTCTCCCCTTTCTGTTCTAACCCTGTCCCTTTCTCCTATGCTGTTGACACGCAAATCATGGTCTGTCTCAATATTCCACGCCAGATACTGCTGCACGGCTTAGGGGTTGCCTTGAAGACTTGGGTTCCTGGATGGCTGCGAACTGGCTGAAACTAAATTGTGATAAGATGGAGATTCTTGTTGATGGCACCTCCAACCCTCTGTCTTTCTGGACGGCTGACTTCTGGCCCACTTCTATGGTATCCTATCACCCTGCCTACTTCTTCTGTTAAAAATCTGGGTGTAGAAATCCCTTCCTCTTTATCTATGTGCAACCAGGTTGCCTCAGTCTGTAAATCGGGACATTTTAAACTTAAAATCCTACGGAAAGTCCTTCCTTTCATTCCAGCCCAATTTCAGGCACCTATTGTGCTGCTCTTGTTCTCAGTACCATTGATTACTGTAATGAGCTTTGCCTTGGTCAGCCTGTCTATTTTATGCATCGTCTTCAGCTCCTTCAGAATGCTGCAGCCAGGTCTCTCCTTCACCCCCCGTTCGGTGCCCATATATCTCCCCTGATTCTTCAGCTTCACTGGCTTTCTGTCGAGAAGAGTGCTCTTTTTAAATTGCTCTGCATTGTAAATCGAGCCTTTTACAGAAAAGGCGCAGAATATTTGCAGACCAAATTTCTCCCTTATGTTCCTCTGCGGGCACTTCGCTCACAATCTGCTCTCGTGATTCAGGTTCCCCAGGTCAGACTCGCATGCGTGGTCACGCTTTTTTAGTTGCTGCAGCCAAGGCTTGGAACGCCCTTCCCCATTCCCAGCATGCCACCACTGAGCATCTTCCTTTTCCCTGCTTCTTAAAAACGTTTCTGTTCTGAATTCTCCTTCTTGTTTATTTCTGTTCTGCTGGTGAGCTGCATGATGCCTTAGGATGAACGTGTGCTTTATAGGTTCTGTTAACATAACATAACATACCATAACTTATCAACATATTTAATTATACATGATCAACCCTAAGTGTGCCACATCATGTCACTGTTGGGATGCATATATCACCAGCCATGCAAAAGCATGACAGTGCACAACCTTACCCGGATGGTCACTGCTGTTGTGCTTTGAACCCCTTCCCACCTCCACCTAACACTGGCCTTCGCAATGGTGCTAGGAGGGTCAGTGTCTAGCAGAGAATATGGAGACTTGGGTGATAATAGGAGGCGTGGTGTGTCGTCTCAGTCAGTTTGGGCACTGGAGAAGGCAAGGAATCTGAAATTACGTTGAACATATGTTTGAACTGACTAAAGGAGTCTGTCTGACAGACTGCAGTAATACAAATCAATGTTGAATGGAATGTTTACCTTAATATGAGAGGCTGTAACAAGCCGACAGACCATGTCAGTTCACTTCACTGAGCACATCCTCATGTCCAGACCCCCAACTCAATAATATGCCCAGCAGCATGGGCAGTTGGGTCACTGCCCTCTAGAGGACTATGTCATGAGGATGAAAAGAAAGCATTCCACCTTGGACAGGGAAAATAACAGACACATCCATACTCCATCCACATGCTTCAGGACACTAGGGTGCATGGTGAAGAGTTAGTGGTGGCAAGAGGATAGGGGTGTGTGGGGATATGGCCAATGGCATCACCTGCATGGTTCAGTTGGAAACCATATCCTGTGTTGGACCCAGAGATGACACACTCTGACCACGCTTGACCAAAGCCTGGTCCTCATTGGCTAGTGCATCTCATGAGAGGGATGCATGCTTGAGGGCCCCACTTGCAACAATGTCCTGATTATGGCTATTGCGAGTGGCCAAAGAGTGGACATGCATACTGACCCTTGATGTATTCAACTGCATGTTGTGAGTTTGTTGCAAGTTAGCCATCTATTGGAGGTGGTGGTTCCTAGAGCCAACATCTCCAAATGCATTGATTCACTAAAGGAATACATTTCTTGATGGCAGAATTCCCTGAAGTCCAACAGTCAATATGCAGGGTTTGCCTCGAGGTGGCCATCAATTGACAGAGGATGTGCCTTGAGGCCAAAAACTGCTCATGCAGGGATTACCTCAAAATAGTTCCTTCCTTTTGAGTCGCCTGGTGATGGTGCTGCATGTCCTCTCTCCTCTTCTGCCGCAAAAAGCGTAGTTCGGCTGTGAGTGCCGCATTGGAGAAGATGACATTTTCCATCAGGCGATGAATGTCCCAGGCCACCTCTTGCTGGATGTCACCCGTTGCAAATTTGCATGCAGAAACTCATCCTCCTACTTCAAGTGTGTTGGTAGCATAACAAGCTGGGATACGTGAGCCCAGGCCTGTCACAGTGAGTCATGGGCAGTCTACAACCTTCCCACTGGCATCAGCCTCCTGATACCTTGCCTCTATGATGGTATGATGGTATAAAATCCACCATTGAAGTAGGCCCCTCCACTGCCAGTTCCAGTGTCTCCCGGCTCTCATCCTCAAACTCTACAGCCTCTAGGAACTGAAAGAGCTCTATGGTATCTGGACCACTCCTTTATGGCCCATCCAACATATCCTTCAATATGCCTTCCATTTCAGATTTGGCACCATCATCATAAGATGAGTCGGCAGGCCTGCTGATGATGGCCTACAACAGGAGGGAATTCTCACCAGACACAGGACCAGGGCTGAACTGGTGGATGCTTGGGCTCATCCTCCACCTCTTACTCTTCCTAATCCTTCACATCCTCATCCACTGTGTCATCACCTGTACAAAGTCAGACAACAATATGCAGAGGCCTACATATCCAGTTAAACATGCCTATTATAAATCAAACGCATTCAGATACTAAAAGGCCTGGCACAGGTGCATCAGACATTGAAACTGGACAATCTCTAATGCTGAATTCATGGGTGGCAAACCATCAATGCTCAGTGTAATCATGTGGGGGAATATTGGGTCCTGCATCAAGCCATGGAATTGAGTAGTAGGTGAACATGCATACAGATAGACCTGTAAGAGAGTGGAAGATTTAACAGTAAAAGTATGTAGATACCAAAATATTTAGCTAGGTTTCCGTCTCGGTATCATCGAGATAAGGTTCTGCGTTTGCGTCTAAATCTGTATAAGACTAAAGAGATGCAAATGTTAAAACGAGACACTACAACTTTAGATAACCAGTGTAGATACTGTAGTAATCATAAAGAATCAGTGAAAAATCTACTGATCGAATGTACCAAGATCTCAACACAACATTTCCAGCATCTTTATAAGTTTGCACCACAGAATGATAACATGGAAGAATGGTGGGTGTATTGAATGTCGGGCGTTAACACTCGATTGACCTGTGAAATAATCAATTTTATGGACGCATTGTAACTGGAAAAAATAACAGGAAAATGACAGTTCTGGGGAGGAACAATAGAAGAGATGAGTAAAAGGAACTGATGATTGCAACAAAAAGTTTGTCTTTTTTTGTAAGAAACTAAAAGTTACAAATAAAAAAACAGTATGTAGTTCTGAGTGTTGTTGCTGAGCCCATTCTCTACTTCATACATACATATATACATACATAAACACAACATGTGCATGTATTAAGTTTACACATGCTGACATTACATGGCTACAGGATTTTCAGTTGCCAACTTCCCCCTCACCCCTTTTTCCAAGGCCAGATTAGTAGTTTAACACTTTCACATGCATCTTTACCATGTGTGAGGGAACTACAACATGGACAAGGCACAGTGTGCACTTGCATGACTACTGAATAATTGACAGTCCAACTGTTAAATTAAACTCATCCATGTCCACTGGCTGCATGGGCCAGTGAATTAATTACTCTGACATCATCCACTGCTGAGTCTGAATCCATGTGAGCCAAAGTTTGAGTTCACGCTATCCACAAGCATGACAAGCATCCATCGTCTATGATGCACAACACATACTGCAAGTGACAATGAATGCATTACATTAATACTCACGGATGGGGGAGAATGACCCCAACCAACTCTACTTAAAATTTTGATAGCAAATCACGTGTTTGGGAATGCATATATATCATACAAACTTGGCACTCACCTGATGTGGCTGTATGGGTGTCCATACATCCCACACCATCCACCTGCACACTGGTGTTGAGGCCACTGGCAACCACGTCAGATGTAGTTAGATCCTCAACATGTGGTGATCCACCTCCAGCAGCGTGGGCAAAGACCACATTGCTGTCGAGCCACTCCTTAGTCAGCTTAGTGAGGTCGCCCATCCTCTTGTGAACCTATTCTGCAATGTGCCACTCCACCCCATAGGAATTGTGAGATCTGTGACCTCCTGCCACATCCTCCACCGCTGTGTCACAGGCAGGGTTCTGCCAGCCCAAGGTCGACATGTTGTTTGTCCACATAATCAGTGCGGATGGTTAATTCTTCCTCAGTGAAGCGCTTCTTCCTTGGTGGCCCTTTCTCCTTAACTTAACTTGTGGATTATTGTGTTGGCACTGCCTGTGCCTGCTCTGCAGGATGGCCCCACTTAACCCTAGTGGGTCTCGGTGGTACTGGGGCAACTCTAGCCTAACCACCACATTTTGCAGTCGGACCATTCTTCTGTTCTCGTCCCCGTCCTTATCCTCTCTGTGGGGACATCTCACTCATGGTGCAATGGGATGGTAGAGTGAAAATGTTCTCCAAAGCACTTTGTATGTTGTGTGTTTGCCAAGGAACCCCCAAATATTGCTGCCTCCACGCATACCAGGAATTCTGCTTGGTTCACCAAAATATTGCTGCCTCATCGCACACCAGGAATTCTCCTTGTTACCTCCAAATATCACTGACTCTGCGCATGACAGGAATTCCACTTAGTATCCCAAAATATTGCCACCTCCACACATGCCATGATTTCAGCTTGGTAACCCCAAATAACGCCACCTCCTCCCATGCCAGAAAAAGTACATGCGGTTTGGAGGTGCTCATGTGCACTCCACGCGCATATGCACATGCTGTGTGCAGCGTGGAAATTACGCACATGGGCCATTCCTCTGATTTTGTCACTGCTGCCTCATGGATCTAGTGGCGACACCTGTGCCTTGATCTTCCTCCTGCTTTGTGCCATTGTTTGCCTATTCCAGCAATATTTTGCCTCCAAGCATCTACATCTCCTGCTACCTGGTAGTGTGTCACTGGCTGCTGACCACTTGCACTATCCTTGGAGTGCCTGGTATTCCTACATAGTCTGTTCTTCTGTGGGTCTCCTGTCAGGCTCTATGACCAACTAATCTGCCATATACAGACATCCAATCCTCCATATCACCATCACAGCTCCACAGTACAAGTACAGTCAGAGCCCATATTCACCCTACTAACCTCAGTGGTACCATTTCATTTAAAATGACCAGCACCCCCAAGTTGGAGAGGCTGAGGGCTGGCAAATTCTCTGCTGCTGAGGTTGGCATCCAGGGTGAACAGTAACTGGCCCATTATGCTGACCTCTTCAATCCGCAGAATCAGCTTGGAAGGTGTGCACGTCAGAGGATCTGGATGGACATCATGGCAGCCATCAACACAGAAGGGGTGGCAGTCCATACAGTGGACAACACAAAGAAGCGCTGGCATGACCTGAAGATCTGGAGTCAGATGAAGGCAAAGGCGGCCCTTGAGGCATGTGTTTCCGTGGAGAGCCATTCTGCAGGCCTCCATCGAGTGGCACTGTTTCACCACCAGATCCTGCAGAAGTTAAACCCAGCACTTCATGTCCAGGTACTTGACCTGCAAGTCTGTATGCAAGCTGCTGGTGAGTTCTTACAGGGTGTACTGTAAACAGATTTAGAATGACATGCATGAGTATGCAATAATTGAGCAAGTTGGTGATTTTCACGGAATATGTGTTGCATAATTCTTAACTACTATGCAGCCTCATGCACACACTGGAAGTTTCTCATGGCACACATCCGTGAAGCATACAGAGGTAGAAGTGAGCACTGACAGTTTTGGGTGACAAAGCATACAAATGCTGACAACAAGGCCAGATTGAGATTTGGAGGCTATGTGAGGAATATTCATGCACACCTCCTCTATGGGTTGTTTAATTAGGGAAAGATGATTGCATCATATCCACTCAGCTGGTGAGACTGAAATGTGTGTTTGGGTGTCTGGTCATGGTATTCATTGAATTTGATAATCTTGTTCAACATTGGGACGAGTCAGGTAACAAAATGTTAATGTTAAAGGACATTTGTACGAGTCACTATCACCACCGGAGTGGTCCCCTGGTGCTCTGGCCAGATCTGAAAAGGAAAGGGGATAGGGTGAGTTAGTAGGACCAAGTGGGAGAAAGAGCAAGAGACCTGAGATGTGCTCTTGCTAGCTCCTGTTGGGTTAAAACTGTTCGCTGAGCTTAGGCGTGCTTTTTGGTTGGTAGCCGTCGTGTTCTGTTGTGGGAGGCTATGTGTGGTTTGTTTTGTTGTTGCGGTATAGGGAAGATCCTGCAGTTTAGTTTGCTTTAAAGGGGTGGTTGTGTTTAGTTAGAGTTTGAGAGATGTGCGCAGAGGAGTGAGATTTTTTAGTGGGGATGGTTAGTGGCATCACTTTCAAGATGTGAAGCATGCTAACCTTCACAATTCTTTCCCAAGCTGGTGCCTGCTAATCTCCAAATCTTATCTAGATGCAGATCCCGCATTTCCCCGCAATTCTGTACAAATCTGATGCTGTCCAATATTCACAATTCTGTCTAGATGTGATGCGAGCAAATATTCATAATTCCGTCTAGATGTGATGCAAGCTAATATTACCAATTCTGTCTAGATGTGATGTAAGATAATATTCACAATTCTGTTCAAATGTGACATAAGTTAATATTCACAATTCTATCCAGATGTGACACAAGCTAATATTCACAATTCCGTCCAGATGTGACGCACGCTAATATTCACAATTCCGTCCAGAAGAGACGCAAGCTAATATTCACAGTTCTGGCTAAGTGTGATGCAGGTTAATTTTCACTATTCTTTCTGGTAGCTAAAACAGTTAGAGTACAGTTCATCTAGTTGTGAGTTATTGCCAATCAACAGATCTCCTCCATGTAATATAAGGTAGGAAACACAGTTGACAACTCATTGGATCTATATGGGGCAACAGTTGCTAAAAAGAGATTGATACATGCAGGCTACAAGCTAATGGGTGCTGGGGAAGGTAAGATATGTGAGAGGTGGACCAGTTTAGTGGGGCGCAATGATTGATGTGCCCCCAGTCTTCACCACACCTACTTTGTCAGTCGCTGTTGGTTGATGGCTGCTTGCTTCCTGCTTCCCCTGCTGACACTGGCAGACACCATCTGGAGCTGCTTCTTCTGGAGCTGCCCCTTGCCTTGGTGCTCTTCACCAAGGGGGCTGCTGGGCAGACGGGCTGCATGCAGGTTGGGGCTAAATAGGGCTGAGGCCCAACCATGGTGTTAGGCAGCAACAACACGGACACAAAGTGGGGAGGGCAACACGGAGTGCACCTTAGTGCCAGGAAAGCTACACCAACAAAATGCTTTTTGGGCCAACAGGGACCCGGGGGGCCTCCAACTTACTTATGCCACAGGCCACAAGCTAAAGAAGGCTCTGTGCAGGATTAACCATGTTAAATGAGGGAGCGAGGGGGCATACATTGTCATGACAGTTTTTCATGTTGGAACCAACTGCATTGATGGATGATCCTCAGCATCAGGTGCATGTGTGTGTTGCATGCTTTCATGTTGGACTATCAATGGTGCATGTTCAAGATGTTGCATGAAGATGTGACTATGATGCTACTGACACAGTGGCTAGGCCCCCTTTCCGTAGGCCAGCCTGCAGGATACACCTGGGTTACTGATTTATTGCTATATGCATGTGAAGTTTGTTGTTGTTGTCATGTGTATGTGTCCACATGACAATATGCTATGTTCACCTGTGCATGTCTCAGCATTGTAGCTTGTCATTTTCCTTCACTTATGTGACTGGGTTCATTCTGATTTCAAAGCGTGGTCTGTGTTTAGGCGGTTGCTTGTTGACCTATGATGACAGCATGCTACTGATACAACTGAGGGAAGTTCACATGCATGTCACTTGTGATTGCTTCCTATTTTGTATATTCCCTTTCCCACACTTTCAGGGGCTAAAGAAGAGGGTGCTGTGGAGCTGCATCCAAGTGTCAAGGCCCCCAGATGCAAGTGCAGACCCTAGGCATGCCCAATTTCATCCACCTCCATGGATGGCGATGTGCCTGGGGAAGTAGCACATTCTGTCGGCACTGCTGATGAGGAGGAACCCCTGAATTGCATCATCGTGGTAAACACCTCAGGAGTAGAGGAACAGGATGGTGGTGATGCAGACCACACAGAGGTCCCAAGGCATGGAGAACTCATTGGAGATGTCAGGGTTGATAGAGGAGCAAAAGGCCACTGTAGGCCTGCCCACGGTATTAGATGGGGGTACTAAGTGGGATGTGCAGGCTGCACACCTGGCGCTGATATAGGAGGCTGAGAAGTCCAGTGTGGAAGGGTCAGGACATCCTGCTGTCCCAGGGCCATCTGCTGCAGCCCTACCCACCTTCGCCAATGCCTCCACACAGACAAACCCTGCACTTCCAGATGATTAGGCCATTTGTGTTAAAGTGCTGCCACTGCTGGTGGGTGGCTTGAGGTGGCAGGCATCTCTCCATGATGCTGTTCATGTGACTCAGGAGCTGCCTGAACAGCATCATGGTCTGGTGTACACCCTTCCGTCCCAACTGGCAACAGCAATGCTTGGTTGTGGCCTTTTTGGACAGGCCACTGCAATGGCCCCCTCCTCCACTTCCTCATCTGTGCCCCGGTCAAACTCAACTGAGGCCACTGTGCCAGAAAACACCATGGCTTTCTGTGCCCCTGATCCACTATTGGGGAGTCTGGATGTGCCTGCTTCCTTGGTGGAGTTGGAAGTCAGTACCACGGTAAATGAGGTGGTCACAGAGTCTGCCCAGGAACCTACAGGGGAACAGGCTGTGGGGGAGTACCAGGCAATTGAAGGCAGTGCAGGTGCTGTACTCCCCCGTCACAGACTGTCATCCATTCAGAGGGAGAATCTGCGCCAGAGACACATTGCCAGGCAGCAGGAGATGTTGTTGGTGAGGAGGTAAATCCTTGATGGCATAGCATTCAAATCCCCTGTTTGCCATCTATTTGTTACATTTGAAGGATATCTTGGCTTGCTGGTTATGCATGCTTTTGTGCTTCTTTGTCCATTTGCACTTTGTGTTTCAACATGATTAGGATTTCCTGTCTTTAGTGTTTATTTAGTGTTACTTCCAGTGGTGTTTTTGCAGTGTTTTAAAACATTATTGAATCTGTGTTTATCAGTGTTTTCCCATTTACCCCTTCAAAAAATCGCAGAGAACTGTTTTTTGCAGTGTAAAGACACACATATATTCATTTATTGTTTGATTGCATGCATAATTAGGGTAATATTTCTCAGAGCAAGATGTTTTGAACACTTTTCAGAGAGTAAAGATGAATGTGTACACCTAGTAATATCTAACATTTCTACAAGTCACAATTATTGTTGTAAATTATACAATACTTTTTCAGGGACTCTGTTCGCGCCCTTGCCCTTTCTTTTCTTCCCATTAAGACTTTGATTTGTGAAATCGACCTTTCCACATGGCAGACTTCTAATTTTAGCAGATAAGGCATAGTATGATAAAAAGATTTACCAGGGAGCACTCACCTTCATACAGATAAGGATTATTTTTACTGTCAAAAGAAATATATGCCAAACAGATAATAACTATGTTTATCAAGTGCTGCTCACTACAAGATGAGAAGGGAGTCTCACTAATGTACCCCGTGAGCCTTGAGTGCAGGGGGGGGCAGGCCAAAACCATTTTTCTGGGTGTGGGAATATCATGGTATCCTATAGCAGAATGTTGCAAAAGACAACTCATCAACTTGTGTGATGGTTTTTGAGATATTACATGATTATACCTTTGTGTAAATTACATGGATAATTTCCTATTCCTGCTGCAACATGTGCTGTAAAATGTGTTGTTTTGATTAGCACGACTCTCTCGATTCACGTTGTGGGAACATTTGCCCCAGTAGCGAAAATCAAAAGCTGGCACCCACGAATATATGCACAGTAAGTGAACATATCTTAAGTGAAATATACAAAGGTAGTTCAATATACTTTCCCCTTAGAAGAAAGTGTGCAAGACAAAAGAGCATTGGATTTTTAAAAAAAAGTAATGAACAACGGAGACATAACCTGAGAGAGGAAACATTGCAATAAATATGTTGGCAAAGTATAACAGGTGCTCACCATTTAAACCCAGCAATCTGTAGTGAAATATTCCCTTGAAAACAAAATTCCAATATGAGACAAGTGCTTGTGGTCTTGTGGGTAAGCATCTGCACTGGTAACATGACAACCTGGGTAAAACCCGGGTAGCCAAATACTTGAGTAACCTCAAGAAATTGCAACCTCTCTTGCCACATCCTGGGAAGATATTCATGACGCCCTCTCATCATTTCCCCTCCTCATGCTCATGTCTGGCTTTCAACAATATTCTGCTTTAATAAGATATTAATGCAAGAACAGTCACACAGCACCAAATTTGATACATAAACATGTGCTTCTGATGCACAAATGGTTTATTGGCATGGAACTGATCAATGCAGCCTGACACGTGCTTCGAGCATTGACTTGCTCTTCTTCAGAGGCTTGTATCAGTTATGGAAATTTCCAAATTGTCAAATAAGTCCAGGCTGGCTGTGTTACCAGCTGGTGTCCCGTAGGATAAGCGACCAACTCTAATCCTTCGCGTTGCGGTCAGTTACTCATCGATACATGTAGAGATTCTGAATTCAGAATCTCTACACGTATCGCTGAGTAACTGATCCTAATCACATTATTCCCCATCCTCAATAAGAGCCCCAAAACAACATCATAAATATGCCTCTTACCTCTAAATGTCTCCCCACATCACCAGCAGTAGACAAAAAATCTAAAACATACTCTACCAACACTGATACACCAAGAGCAAAGCTGCAGTGTCCCTGCACCATAAAGTGCATCAGGTAACCATACCTTGCTACTCCCACCCCTGTGATGCTCCCTTCCCTACAGGTGAAGCACATGTCTCCATGGCTGTATGGGCAAATCAATTAAAGTAGTACCACCATGCCTAAATCAAATAACCCCTGACCTGACTCAACACCCATGAAAACATTTACAAAGGAAGTGGCAATCACAGCATACATGGTTGACACACCCATGATGCATGCCATGTACATTAATTAACATCATGCCTGTACTACAAAGCACAGAAGTAGCTAAGCAGCAGATGTGTTTGATAAAAAGAGTAACATGCGTACAACTTCAATCATGGCAACTCCCTACATCAACCATAGTCTACATACGAACATGGGCTATGAATGCATCATATTAAGCACAGTCACCTGAAGCATGCACAGATGCTCCCCAGCAGATAGGTCAGTGCCACTTGGAGCCACAGAGTGTTCCATAAACCAAATGACAGACATAGGACATACTAAGATGGTTGGCTGTTGGTTTGCAGATGAGTGTTTTCCAATGGAAAGTCATAGAAGAGGTGACTGTTTTAGAATCACTAGCACTGCTTCCAGGTGATTGTGTTGGAGGAAGATGTCTGCCAGGTTTAGTTCATGGAAAACCCAGGCCAGAGGAGTTGAGGAAGGTAAGCGCTCCACAGAAAACTGGGCCATGGCTGTTCAAGACGCATATATGGCAATTGTTGTTGCACTTACAACAAATGAAATTCTGACACCACTATTGTACTGAGCAAGGCCTGCAAGCCTGTTCATCACTTTGTAGGGACAATGAATAGGTCTGGGTATGCATTACTGTTGGGTATGTGACTGTACCCTTTTAACAACAGGTCAGGAGTGTGTGCCAGTGTACAAGTTTTGTCTGTTCAGCAGCCAACAAGGTTATAATCCATTTGTTGTGTTTTTAACTGCAAGGGGTATGGAGTGGACATCAAGTGAGCAGCTATCAAGAGAGTTTTGGTGCCAAATTATATGGGAGTGGATTTGGTATTATAAGGTGGACTGGGGATTCCTCATGGCCCTCTTCAAGCAAGTTGATTCAATAGGAATTCACTGAGACATTTAACATTTCATCCAAATCCTGGTGTCAGCACTGTGCAATGAGAGAGAAAGAGTGGATGCTGGGGTGATGTTGCACCTTGTTTGAGGCTATTTTCCTGAATGAGCTAGGCTCCTACCTATTGAGTATTGTATTGTTTGAGATCTAATTGATAACACACATCTAGATTTGAATTTGAAACTGCAAACTAGAATTGCATTATCTGAAACCATTGTTAGTCATTGTGAGCATTATTTATCCCTTGACTCTGTTCAGAAGCTTTGCCCGCATTGCAGAATGCTATCAGTGCGGGAGACTACACTTCCCAGCAGCCCGAGCATTAATTTAATTGAAAACCAGAAGCATCAGCGCAGGCACACCAGCAAGAAGCCGGTCTTCGCCGGTCCTCACCATTCCTGGTGTTACTCTCTCCGTGCTCCTTCAGGATCCCGGTAAGCAAGCTTATGCTCCATATCTATAGAACTTTTGCTCAGATTCCTCTGCTTTTTTTTTAAAGACTGCGACAGTCCTAGATGGATGAGATCCAGCTGAAAGACCCTCCATTCCCATACTGCGTGGTCAGCCCCATTTGGAGACGGAAAATCCATTACAATTTTTCTCAGCTACCCCGCTCTCTTGTTGGGACCACCATTGCATAAAATGGGCTACACAAACAATTTGAATCTGCTATTAGCAGCCCAAAATGTGAACCGCCTAGCAATAGTAAACAAATAGCTTCAACTAAAATCAAATGTTTCACCAAAATCCAGCCCCGACCTCAGCTCTCCCCAGTCCACAACCAAACATGATGTACAGCCTGTGCATTGTCTCTCGTCTAATGAAGACAAGCCAGCTGTCCCATATAGCAATACTAGAGACACCCAAGCAGCTGAAACACTACTGAGCAGCTTACTTATCAACCCGTCTATTACCTTACCTCAGGATAAGGTACCCTCTCCTAATGAAGTCCCTGACAACATGGGCCACAAGGCCACTACGACAACCTCCTCCATCTCTAGCCAGGGAACCCAACAACAGATACAATACCCCAGAATTGGATAAACCTCTCTTGATGGTGAACCTGTTAAAGCTCTCAATATAGGTTGCCACCTGCCAATCAAGTATAATGGGAACCTTAGAATGGCCCTCCAGAATAACTGATCCTTGAATTATCATGCCAAGGATATCCATGGTTATTATTATTGATAGGGACCTGGATATACTCTGCCTGATGGAAACATGGATTACAGAGGCCAGTGGGCCTGTGACTGACCTGGCCATATCAATGGCTACACTATCTTCTGTAAAAATTATGATAAGGGCTTTGGGGGAGGATTGCTAAAGACAAGTCCGATTATTTACAGTCATGTGTCAATGAAAACATTGTGAAATCATCCACGTAAAATAACCACAACTCACTGCAGCTGATTTAACCTCATTCTGATTTATCGGCCGCCCTCAGAGATGCCATGTTTCAATGAAGAAATCGCACAGCTCTTGGGTAAATGCAATGGACCAAATTGCTCAACTTTATTCCTAGGCAATCTTAATAGCTGGCAGAATAACACTCCTGACAAGGAGGCCATTGAGCTGGAATTTGCCCTCAATAATAATGATCACCAAGTATTTAATAGTGACGCCACCACGGTTAATAATAAGATGCTGGGCTGGGTAGTGGCAAGAAATCTAGACGTACACATCGATAGCACCCGCCTTTGTATATGGTCGGACAACTACATCATTGAGTTTCATATCAAATTTCACACCCACTCCCTTATGAAAACCAACAACTGTGCGAAAAAAGTTACGGGTCGCAATTTCCAAAAGATTCAGTCTTCAGATCTCCAGGGCTGCATTGACACAATATGATCAGCACTTTGGACATAGACTCAGTCGAGCAGATTGTGACATGCTCTAATTCCAAGTTGACAGACATGTTAAATAGAAAAGTGCTCCTTAAAAACAAACTAGTAAGGGATAATGTGGGACAACAAATATGATTCACACCAGAGCTCAATCTCCTGAAGAAAGGTAAAATAAAAGCAGAATCTCACTGGCTAAAATGCCCCTCCAATACAAATAAGTGCACATGGAAGAAACTAGAAAAACCTACAAAATTGCTATCACAGAAACAAAGACAACACTTTTTATTAAATAGATTGAGGAGGCCATAAACAGTTCAAATAAGTTATTTAAAATTCTAAAACTCATGGAATAACCAAAAGCCCAATCGATTACCTTCTCACCAACTATCCAGGAATGTACAGAAGTTCAGATAGCTTTTGCAGCAAAGGTAGCACAAGCTAGAAATAAGATTAAAAATGACCTGACCAACATCATACCCTCCAGAATACCGGTGAACTAGTCTGTAACAGACACAGAACAACCAAAATTGAAGCTAACGTCTATTTCTCTTGCAGACATGGAAAGAATGTTGACCACCATGCATCCGACATCCTTTTTTTAAAAAAACGTTCTTTATTGGTATTTTCAACATAACAAACAGTGAGGCCATGCGCTGACCAAAACTTGAAACCCGCTCCCTCCTCCCCCACGCCCCCTCGCCCCTTGAATTAGCATAGTCTTTAAACTTGGACAGTTATTTGCATGGTTTCACCTTGGTGGCCGTGTCGTCGTGTAGTACGCTGGTGACTCGACTCCGTAACGGGGATGGGGGCTGTGAGTCGGATGTGTCTGTCGTTGGCAACAGGAACGCAATGTATGGCCCCCAAATGTCTGGGGGGCGCGAGTGTAACGGAAGAGTCTTTAAGAAGTCTGTCCCTACGTCTTGACAGTATTTGATGTCTTTAAGCCAGAGTTAGGAGCTTGGGGGGGCCTATGCCCCAGGTGCATGAGACTCTTCTCCGGGCTAGGATGAGTAATAAGTCCGTCAGTTTCCTGACTGTATCCGGCAACGATTGAGTCAAGCCCAGCATCGCCGTTTTAGGGTCTATTTCGAGGTCTGTTCCTATTATCGCCGAAGTTTTTTCGAAGATTGCTTTCCAGAAGATAGCTACAGGCGGACAGGACCATGCTAGGTGAAGAAAGACTGCCTCCAGCGCTCCACATCTATGACATTCTGCGTATAATGATTCTCTTTGAGTATGGAGTCGCTTGGGGGTGTGGTACGTTTGGTGAAGGAAGTTGAAGTGAATCAATTTAAATCTCTGGTTTATCGCAACCTTTTGCGTTAGGTTTAGTACGTAAGCCCATTCATTGTCAGGTATTCTGGTATCTAGCGCTTTTTCCCAGTTTTTCTTTGCTTTTGAGCAAGACAGTTTTTGTTCACTAAGGAGGGCTTTGTAGATATTCGTCACTAGGTGTCCCTCTCCCTGGGCTTGAATTGTGTTGTGTAGCAGCGGCCAATCAGGTGGTTGATGCGGAAAGGTCGGGATTGCCGCCTGCAGTGAGTGTCGTAGTCTTAGGTAGACAAAGGTGTCAAGAGAGTTGTCGTTTCCCCTTTCTCGTGCTTGTTGCAAGGTCAGGAAGGCTCCCTCCGGGAAGAGATCGTGCATGGAATTCAACTGGAGTTTTGCTGTCCATAGCAAAAATATTTTCTCAGATGTGACTGGAATTCCTGGGATGTGTTTGATTGGGAGAAGTGGGGAGAATCTGGTTGTGACATTGTTTTTCTTAGCTATCTTTCTCCATATTGAGTAGGTGGGGCGACGGGGTTCATTGAACGTTGGCCAGTTGAGAAGTGACCGAAAATTATGCCACGAAGGAGGTGTGGAGATGCAAGTGCCCTCTCGATTTGTACATGAGGCCTTATAAGCTGTGTTGCGTACCAGTGGCTCAAAAAATTGTGCTTGGGCGGCCCAGTAGTAGCTTTCCAGGTCCGGAAGGGCCAACCCCACCTGCCGCATTGGTAGATTCAATGTGGTGTATGCAACTCTTGCCACCTTGCCAGCCCAGATGAGGTCAAGGACCATGCTTTTAATGCGTTGCAGGAGCCTTTGGGAGAGCAGCAAAGGGATATTCACAAATAGGTACAGTAGCTTTGGCAGAATGATCATTTTTACCAGTGATACTCTGCCCCAGAGGGTCAGCGGCAGCGACTTCCACCTGTCGATCCGGAGTTGGATAGAGGCAAGTGCGGCCTCGTAATTATCACGTACAATGTCTTCTTTCAGTCTGGACATGTGAATGCCTAGATATCTCACATTTGAGCTTTGCCATTGGAAGCCAAAGTCGTCTGTGAATTTGATGCTCATGGCGGTGAGTGGGAAGATAACGGATTTGGTGTTGTTAATTCTTAGTCCTGAGAAATGTCCGAATTGAATAACTGCTCTCATCACGGGGTTCAGGTTCTCCTCAGCATTCTGGAGGAACAGGGCGATGTCGTGTGCATACAAGGAGATGATCATCCTGTGGGGCCTGAATGAGAGGCCTCTGTGTAGGTGGTGTAGGCGCAGATCAGAAGCCAATGGTTCCATTACGAGAGGGAATAGCAGTGCGGAGAGAGGACAGCCTTGTCTGGTCCCCCTTCGGAGGTGAATGTCAGCTGATCACAGGCCTCCTAATGTGATGTTGGATGTTGGCTTTTTGTAAAGTAGTGAGATCAGGTGTATGAAGCGTTTGCCTAGGCCCATCCTCTCGAGAGTCGTAAAGAGAAAGGGCCATTCGACCGAGTCAAATGCCTTTTCGGCATCAAGTAGAACCGCCACTGCTTGGCTCTCCGCGTTGAGTACTTCCATTGCTCCAAACATTCGTCTTATCCCGAACAAGGTGTTTCTTCCAGGGATGAAGCCTGCCTGATCGGCCAGTACCATGGCAGGCATGCGGGGCAAAAGTCGCTTTCTTAGAATTTTTGCATAGATTTTGTTGTCAAGATTTATCAAAGATATGAGCCTGTAGGAGCCGCAGTGGGTTGGGTCCTTGCCAGGTTTGTGCAAGAGTATAATGTTGGCCATGTACAGGGTTGGCGGCAGTTGGTCGTTGGTCAGGGCTTCCTCATACACTTGGAGGAGTAGCGGGGCGAGCAGCTCAGCAAATAATTTATAAAATTCGCCGGTCAAGCCGTCTGGACCAGGTTCTTTTGTGTGGGGTAGCTCCTTGATGGCCTCGAGGATCTCGTCGGTGGTGATGGGGGCGTTCAAAAGTTCTCTGGGCTCCGAGTCGACCCAGAAGAGCGCCACTGTGTTTAGGTATTGTGTTAGCTCGTCCGGGCTTGCGGAGTAGCTTGAGTCATACAGGTGCTGATAAAAACGGCGGAATGTCTTGACAATTTCGGTTGTGGAGTGGATGGTGTTGCCGGAGAGATCAGTCACTGACTCAATTGATGTAGGTTTTCTGTCAGCTGCTATGAGTCTCGCCAGGAGGGCTCCGGGTTGTTGCCCTTAACCGTATTGGCAGATTTTTCGGTGGCGGTCGAGGAATTTCACCTCCCTTTCGGCTGTGTTCCTGAATGTCTCCAGCTAATTTTTGATTTCAGTGAGGACCTGTGGGTTGTTGCTCACCAAGAGGGAGCTTTCAAGGTCTTTGAGGCGAGTTTCGCTATTATAAAGTTCTCTTCGTAACAGTTTTAAAGTTCCCTATTCTTTTGCCATGCAGACTCCCCTGGTGAAGCACTTCATGGACTCCCACAGAGTCCCGGCCGAAGTCACTGAACCTTGACGGTGTCCTGTAGCGCTCTGGGTTTGAATCTCCAATGCGGAGTAGGTTTGATTGCCTGTGTGTTGGTATACTCCAGAGACACCATGGAGTGATCCGATAGTGCACATGGTTGGATGTTGCACTCCCCCCATTGCAGACGGCTGTGTGCGGACACCAAGAGGTAGTCTATTCTTGAGCTGGTTTTATGTACCCAGGAGTGGAAGGGGAAGTCTCTGGTGTCGGGGTGTTTGTTTCTCCAGATGTCGACGAAGTGGTAGGCTCTGCAGATTTCCCACATTTGCATGCTTGATTTGGAAGGGGTCGTTGGTGATGTATGCGATTTATCTTTAGAGGGATTGAGCGTAGTGTTGAGGTCTCCGCCCCATATGATCGTGGAGAGCCCCACGGAGCTTAGTTGGGTCATTACCCATTCAAAGTTGTTGGGGCTGTCGATGTTTGGTCTGTAGAATTTACCATCTATTGTTCCGCATATCAGTAGCGATCTGCCCTCTGTGTCCCTCCTTTCTGAGATTAATTTGAAGTTAATCGTTTTATTAATCAGGATAGCCACCCCTCTAGAATACAACGAGAATGAAGCGAAGTATCGGTGGCAGACCCAGTCCTTTGCCCAAGGATGTTTGGTCGTCGGGATAGGTGGGTCTCCTGAATAAGAGCTTTGTCGATCTTGTGACGACGTAGGTATTGAGTCATTTTTCTCACTTTTGCCGGCTGGTTACCTCCTTTGATATTCCACGTGGCTACGGTGAAGGTGCTGTCTTTTATTTTTTTGCGCCAGCAGTTTTGGGTGATTTGCCATCAAAAGGTGGAGGCGGTGTGTGGTGGTGGGGGGGTGCATAGTGTTGCGTGGTCTCCTCGTGGGCAGCGCATGTGGGTAGCCTCGAACTTGATGCAACTTGTTAACTCCCAACTGGTGTAAATCTCCCTCCCTTTCTTCACAAGCAACCCCCAACTCGCTCGTCGTGTAGACCCAACTTAATAACGTGAAACTGGTGGTCTTGAACATTGCTGTGCTAGGGGCGCTAAGATCCTCCCAAGTCGCACGGCCATGGGGTGTGTAAACCCTTGTGGGGTGTACCGGTGGAATATTCTTTCAGTTAATGTGGTGTTCTGTTGCCTGTAGTTGCCTATGGTGGATTCCGTTGGGCCTGTTCTCTCTGTGCACGTGGTTGGTTGTTCTCTGATGGACCGCAGCCAGCTTGATCCAGATATGTGTGTGCTTCTTCTGATGTTTGAAAAAACAGTGTCCTTCCCTGGTGTTGTATTCTTAGGCGCGTGGGAAACAGCATTGAATAAGGGATTTGATTGGATCTGAGTCTTTGTTTGATTTCTATTGCGCTCTGAAACACTTGTGTACGAGCGCGATAGAAATAAAATATCAATCAATCAATGTTGGTGAAGGACCTTCTTTGGGCCTGGACGGCTGGCGAGAAGTTGGGGTAGAAGTGAACCGTGTCGCCGTCGTGTTGTAGCTCGCCTTTCTCCCTGGCCATTCCTAGGATCGCATCTCTGTCCTTATAGTTGAGGAGTTTTGCGATTATTGGTCGAGGGGGCGCAACGATGATGGGTTTTGATGTCGGTATTCTATGGGCCCTTTCAATGACAAATAAATGCGAGAGTGCTTCTGGACCGAAGAGGGACTTGCACATCTCCTCGACGTAGTCCTCCATTTTGACTTGAAGTTGTTTCTCCCTTACCCTGACTGTCCTGATGTTGTTCCTCCTCGAGCGCCCTTCGAGGTCTTCATTCCGTGCATTGGCTGTTTTCATCTGGGCTTCAAGAGTCACTACTCTAGTGGTGAGGGATGTCATTCTGTCAGCGAGGTTGGATATTCGTTGCTCTGTTCCATCCAATCGCTCGCTGTGGTTGTCTAGCCTATGTTGCACCTGGTCTACCTTGCATGAGAGGTCGTCCAATTTACTATCCAGGCTGCTGATTCCATTTTTCAAGGTGTGCAGTCAAAATATTGAGAAAAAAAATGTCGAATGACAAAAATAACGAGAAAAAAAAAGTGGAAAAAAAAGGCACATTTTTTTTTTTTAATTTATATTTATTTTTTGGCTCTCGTAGATAAAAAAAAGGTAAAAAAAAACAAAAAATGGGGGTTTGGGGGGAACCCCCCATTTCGAATAAAAAAACGTATTGGAGCAGTGCTCTAATGTCGAGCGTGTGTGTTTTGCATTCTTCTTGGCTGGATATCTGCGGTGGGGATTCTGGTTCGCAATTATATCTTGGTTGTTTGGACGAGGTGCCCCCTTCAAAGTTCAATTTGCGTTGCGACTTGTCGTATTTCCCCATCGCGTGCTTGTGTGCGCTGTGTGGATGTTGTTCTGCTGGTTCGACGGACTGGTGGACTGAGGTAACCTCGCTGTTTGGTCGAGGGGCGTGTGCCACTATGGGGTTTTTGGGGTTGCTGACTAGCCTGGCATGGCTGTGTGATGTACCTCTCGGGGTTTTGAGTTGTTCAAAATTGCGTGTGAACAGGCATACTGTGCTGGTTTGTGGTTGCTGAAGGAGGCTGGGCCAGCCGTTGTACGTGCTAGCGCCCACCGCAAATGCAGTGTCCCTTGCGGTGAACCACGGGAGGGGGGACAATGGGATGGGCCCGACCCCTCAGCCCAATAGTCAGTGTCCCTGGGGTGCTGGATCCGCCCCCCGCGCCACAGGCGCCGTACCTGAATGCTCCGTCACTCTCCATGCATCCGACATCCTACCTTGAAAATGTTCTCCTACACAAAATGGTCTTGGAACATAAAAGGGTCTTTGTCCTGTTCTTTAACCGGTTTGTTAACACCTCCTTCTGTGACAAATGCTTCACGGATACGGTTAAGGTTGTCACAGTCACCCCATGGGTAAAAAAGTCTGGGCTGGATCCTAGGGAAGCCAACAATTTAAGACCTATAAAAAACTCCAACTTCCTTTTGAAAATCTTGGATAAAGTGTCCATGTCACAGCTCCATGCCTTTGTGGAAGCTAACGGCCTCCTACACATAGGCAATCCGGTTTTAGAATGTGACCACCCCACCAGCTGCCATGAACTGGGGCATGCCACAGGGAGCCCGTATGTCACCCATCCTTTTCAACCTATACATTTGCCCACTCTGTGGTCTCCTTGAAGAAATGAGCCTATTTTTTACCAACTATGTTGAACGAAACAGAGCTAGTGTTGTGGATAAGCGAAGACTATGACCTCAACACAACCAACCCCCAATGAACATACAGTTTAATTGAGTTGTGGATGACCAGTAGCTGGATGTGCCTCAATGGAGGCAAAGCCGAATTGTTGATTTTTGGCTCGCCACAGGTGTTGGGGGAGAGGTGGTCTTTTCCGCCCCCATTACTATTCCTGCGCTCAATGATCCCACGTATGCTAAAGGGGGGAAACGCCCCCTTCTCTCGTATGAGTAATCTGTACTAATCACCCTGCAACCGCTAGCAAAACACAAACAAACAAAACAAGCCACACCAAGCCTTAATGAATCTCTGAGACTAAAAACATGTCTCTCCCCTGCCCAGAGCCTCGCACAGACCGTCCAGGCCACCCCCACCTCCTGTCAGCTCCACACAAATCCTGTTCTCACGGAAGTGCAGCCATTCATTGTTGCGATGAGCTCACTGCACTGTGTAAGACCGGAGCAGGCTTCAGCCCTAGAACACATCCATCTCCACTGACCTGCCTGTGCTCCCGCAACCCCCACCCCACCAAGCTACAGTACACTGGGCCCATGCCCCTCTGCCCTTTTGATATAGATACACATCTGCCCCCTTGCAGTGACCAGATAAGGACACCCACCATAGCTCTAATCCCAAGCACCAATATATCCTCCATGGAAACAACACATGTCTGTTCGTATCATGAGGAATCAGGCAGATCAAAACCCCCAAGACGAGCACCTGGGTCTGGGGCACTGTGTTTTACGGGTGCCTGGGTGCATAGGGTAGAATGTCTATATACCTGTCAGCAAACTCTGAAAGCACCTCAATCCTTGCCAAACTTTAATGCTTGTCATTTGTCTCATGCTCTCAGATCTTGTTGTCGTAGTTTAGACAGTTAGCAATGTAGCACTTTACCAACACGACCTTCACCCCACAGAGATGAGCCCAGCTGACCCACATGCTGCGGGATCGACACCCAAGCAACTGCCAATACAACTTAGTCACCCCATATGCATACATACTGTGTCATTTTGTCTCACCAATTGTATTGCAGAATTGTGTACCTATAGTGTGGTGTTACTGGTGATGTAATTTTGACTTATAATGTGCTGCCTGTGTAATGTTTGGCAGAGCACTCTCTGGGAAGCAGAGTTCTCTGTGTGCACAACTTATCTTATATAAACCTGTTTCCCTTGAAATCCATCTCCTGGTCTCATTCCCTAGCGGGGATGTCCATTGTTTATTCTTTTTGTATGTGTGTTGGGGGATGGGTGCCTTCACAGGCTAGGAGCAAATTGAGCCCTGACTACCTGAACTTCAAAATTCAGAATTGCAGTATTTCAGTACTGAGTAAAGTAAAAACACTGGGCACCTATCTCAAACCATATCTAAGTGCATAAGCCCATGTCAACCATGTCTCCAAGAACTGTGCATACTAACTTCGGCTATTAAGAAACATCCATCCTTTCCTCTTATAGAAAAATTGTGTGACCATAGCCAGAGCAATTATTCTCTTGAGGGTAGACTACTGCGATGCCCTCTTGATTGATGAAAATAACTCCTGCCTTCAAAAATGTCAAACTATTCAGAACAATGCTGTTCAAATTATAAAATGAATACCCAGGAGAGAATATATCTCCAAGTATAGAAAGGACCTGCTTTGGCTTCCTGTAAATGAGCACATACCCTTAAAAGGCGCCAGCATGATCTATTGATGCCTCCACGGGTCTGTCCCTTTCTACCTTAAATCTTTGGTGTCCTGTTACAAACCAACCAGAACCTTGAGCTCATCGAACCAGCCACAGGTTAATTGCCCAAACTTTAAATGCACCAACAGCCTCAGAAGATCCTTCCCCATCTGCTCAGCTAAGACCAGGAACTCACTCCTTCTAAATGTAGGCAAGAAGAAACTTAGGGACGTTTTGATGGTCCCTGAAAACCTTTCTTTTTGATTAATTCTCCTGTGTAGATACATCTTCAGGCCTGGCCTCTGTTCTCTGTCTCATACCATTTGTATGTAAACTTGTGTAATTGTGTGCCTCAATGCCAGCAGGCTTTTGTCACAATACAATAAATAAATGAGATAAATACAGTACTGTGTGGAGGAGGAGTGAGCATGGATTGATGCGGATTTGGGGGCACAGATTAGTTTAGGTACTGGGACGAGGGAGGACTTGCGGGTGCAGCCTTAATGTACGGTGTTGGGGTATGGATTAGTGGAGGTACTGGGACGAGGGAGGACTTGTAGGTGCAGCCTAATGTAGGGTGTTGGGGTGCAGATTATTGAAAGGTACTGGGATGAGGGAGGACTTTTTGTTGCTGCCTTAATGTTGGGTGCTAGGGCGCAGATTAGTGGAGGTATTGGCAAGAGGGAGGACTTGTGGGTGCAACCTTAATGTAGGGTTTTTGGGGTGCAGGTTAGTGGAGGTACTGGGATGAGGGAGTACTTGTGGGTGCAGCCTTAATCTAGGTAGTTGGGGAACAATTTAGTCGAGGTAATGCGACAAGGGAGGATTTGTGGGTAATGGTGATTGCTGATAAGTAATCCTTGATCACTTCTTTCCCCTGGGTCTGGCGCAAAGGTTGTTCAACAGTGCTATGTTCATTTTGCCCTGGGGGCGTGCTGTGGGCGTGGCGGGCGCTACTCATCTTTCTTTGCTGTGCAGGTTTCTGCATGCATATAATTCCATGAAACGTCTTTGCACAGTGTTTTTGTACATGAGGCCCCATATATTTTAAGATCTGGTCGCTATCAATGGTACTATATTTATGTAAATGTTTACATCGCTACTAGCAAATAAATGGAATCCGTTAACAACAGAAAATAGTAATGTTAAAATATCCTAAACATTATATTCACACCCGTTCTGTGATGTGTCCCTTGTTATAACAAGACTGCATATTTGTATGCTGTTACATGTCTGGCTGTTAATGAATCATTCTCTCTTCTAACAATTTTCTCGAAATTACAACACAGTCTGATTCTTTCTAATAAATGCGAGAGTGCTTCTGGACCGAAGAGGGACTTGCACATCTCCTCGACGTAGTCCTCCATTTTGACTTGAAGTTGTTTCTCCCTTACCCTGACTGTCCTGATGTTGTTCCTCCTCGAGCGCCCTTCGAGGTCTTCATTCCGTGCATTGGCTGTTTTCATCTGGGCTTCAAGAGTCACTACTCTAGTGGTGAGGGATGTCATTCTGTCAGCGAGGTTGGATATTCGTTGCTCTGTTCCATCCAATCGCTCGCTGTGGTTGTCTAGCCTATGTTGCACCTGGTCTACCTTGCATGAGAGGTCGTCCAATTTACTATCCAGGCTGCTGATTCCATTTTTCAAGGTGTGCAGTCAAAATATTGAGAAAAAAAATGTCGAATGACAAAAATAACGAGAAAAAAAAAGTGGAAAAAAAAGGCACATTTTTTTTTTTTAATTTATATTTATTTTTTGGCTCTCGTAGATAAAAAAAAAGGTAAAAAAAAACAAAAAATGGGGGTTTGGGGGGAACCCCCCATTTCGAATAAAAAAACGTATTGGAGCAGTGCTCTAATGTCGAGCGTGTGTGTTTTGCATTCTTCTTGGCTGGATATCTGCGGTGGGGATTCTGGTTCGCAATTATATCTTGGTTGTTTGGACGAGGTGCCCCCTTCAAAGTTCAATTTGCGTTGCGACTTGTCGTATTTCCCCATCGCGTGCTTGTGTGCGCTGTGTGGATGTTGTTCTGCTGGTTCGACGGACTGGTGGACTGAGGTAACCTCGCTGTTTGGTCGAGGGGCGTGTGCCACTATGGGGTTTTTGGGGTTGCTGACTAGCCTGGCATGGCTGTGTGATGTACCTCTCGGGGTTTTGAGTTGTTCAAAATTGCGTGTGAACAGGCATACTGTGCTGGTTTGTGGTTGCTGAAGGAGGCTGGGCCAGCCGTTGTACGTGCTAGCGCCCACCGCAAATGCAGTGTCCCTTGCGGTGAACCACGGGAGGGGGGACAATGGGATGGGCCCGACCCCTCAGCCCAATAGTCAGTGTCCCTGGGGTGCTGGATCCGCCCCCCGCGCCACAGGCGCCGTACCTGAATGCTCCGTCACTCTCCATGCATCCGACATCCTACCTTGAAAATGTTCTCCCACACAAAATGGTCTTGGAACATAAAAGGGTCTTTGTCCTGTTCTTTAACCGGTTTGTTAACACCTCCTTCTGTGACAAATGCTTCACGGATACGGTTAAGGTTGTCACAGTCACCCCATGGGTAAAAAAGTCTGGGCTGGATCCTAGGGAAGCCAACAATTTAAGACCTATAAAAAACTCCAACTTCCTTTTGAAAATCTTGGATAAAGTGTCCATGTCACAGCTCCATGCCTTTGTGGAAGCTAACGGCCTCCTACACATAGGCAATCCGGTTTTAGAATGTGACCACCCCACCAGCTGCCATGAACTGGGGCATGCCACAGGGAGCCCGTATGTCACCCATCCTTTTCAACCTATACATTTGCCCACTCTGTGGTCTCCTTGAAGAAATGAGCCTATTTTTTACCAACTATGTTGAACGAAACAGAGCTAGTGTTGTGGATAAGCGAAGACTATGACCTCAACACAACCAACCCCCAATGAACATACAGTTTAATTGCGTTGTGGATGACCAGTAGCTGGATGTGCCTCAATGGAGGCAAAGCCGAATTGTTGATTTTTGGCTCGCCACAGGTGTTGGGGGAGAGGTGGTCTTTTCCGCCCCCATTACTATTCCTGCGCTCAATGATCCCACGTATGCTAAAGGGGGGAAACGCCCCCTTCTCTCGTATGAGTAATCTGTACTAATCACCCTGCAACCGCTAGCAAAACACAAACAAACAAAACAAGCCAAACCAAGCCTTAATGAATCTCTGAGACTAAAAACATGTCTCTCCCCTGCCCAGAGCCTCGCACAGACCGTCCAGGCCACCCCCACCTCCTGTCAGCTCCACACAAATCCTGTTCTCACGGAAGTGCAGCCATTCATTGTTGCGATGAGCTCACTGCACTGTGTAAGACCGGAGCAGGCTTCAGCCCTAGAACACATCCATCTCCACTGACCTGCCTGTGCTCCCGCAACCCCCACCCCACCAAGCTACAGTACACTGGGCCCATGCCCCTCTGCCCTTTTGATATAGATACACATCTGCCCCCTTGCAGTGACCAGATAAGGACACCCACCATAGCTCTAATCCCAAGCACCAATATATCCTCCATGGAAACAACACATGTCTGTTCGTATCATGAGGAATCAGGCAGATCAAAACCCCCAAGACGAGCACCTGGGTCTGGGGCACTGTGTTTTACGGGTGCCTGGGTGCATAGGGTAGAATGTCTATATACCTGTCAGCAAACTCTGAAAGCACCTCAATCCTTGCCAAACTTTAATGCTTGTCATTTGTCTCATGCTCTCAGATCTTGTTGTCGTAGTTTAGACAGTTAGCAATGTAGCACTTTACCAACACGACCTTCACCCCACAGAGATGAGCCCAGCTGACCCACATGCTGCGGGATCGACACCCAAGCAACTGCCAATACAACTTAGTCACCCCATATGCATACATACTGTGTCATTTTGTCTCACCAATTGTATTGCAGAATTGTGTACCTATAGTGTGGTGTTACTGGTGATGTAATTTTGACTTATAATGTGCTGCCTGTGTAATGTTTGGCAGAGCACTCTCTGGGAAGCAGAGTTCTCTGTGTGCACAACTTATCTTATATAAACCTGTTTCCCTTGAAATCCATCTCCTGGTCTCATTCCCTAGCGGGGATGTCCATTGTTTATTCTTTTTGTATGTGTGTTGGGGAATGGGTGCCTTCACAGGCTAGGAGCAAATTGAGCCCTGACTACCTGAACTTCAAAATTCAGAATTGCAGTATTTCAGTACTGAGTAAAGTAAAAACACTGGGCACCTATCTCAAACCATATCTAAGTGCATAAGCCCATGTCAACCATGTCTCCAAGAACTGTGCATACTAACTTCGGCTATTAAGAAACATCCATCCTTTCCTCTTATAGAAAAATTGTGTGACCATAGCCAGAGCAATTATTCTCTTGAGGGTAGACTACTGCGATGCCCTCTTGATTGATGAAAATAACTCCTGCCTTCAAAAATGTCAAACTATTCAGAACAATGCTGTTCAAATTATAAAATGAATACCCAGGAGAGAATATATCTCCAAGTATAGAAAGGACCTGCTTTGGCTTCCTGTAAATGAGCACATACCCTTAAAAGGCGCCAGCATGATCTATTGATGCCTCCACGGGTCTGTCCCTCTCTACCTTAAATCTTTGGTGTCCTGTTACAAACCAACCAGAACCTTGAGCTCATCGAACCAGCCACAGGTTAATTGCCCAAACTTTAAATGCACCAACAGCCTCAGAAGATCCTTCCCCATCTGCTCAGCTAAGACCAGGAACTCACTCCTTCTAAATGTAGGCAAGAAGAAACTTAGGGACGTTTTGATGGTCCCTGAAAACCTTTCTTTTTGATTAATTCTCCTGTGTAGATACATCTTCAGGCCTGGCCTCTGTTCTCTGTCTCATCCCATTTGTATGTAAACTTGTGTAATTGTGTGCCTCAATGCCAGCAGGCTTTTGTCACAATGCAATAAATAAATGAGATAAATACAGTACTGTGTGGAGGAGGAGTGAGCATGGATTGATGCAGATTTGGGGGCACAGATTAGTTTAGGTACTGGGACGAGGGAGGACTTGCGGGTGCAGCCTTAATGTACGGTGTTGGGGTATGGATTAGTGGAGGTACTGGGACGAGGGAGGACTTGTAGGTGCAGCCTAATGTAGGGTGTTGGGGTGCAGATTATTGAAAGGTACTGGGATGAGGGAGGACTTTTTGTTGCTGCCTTAATGTTGGGTGCTAGGGCGCAGATTAGTGGAGGTATTGGCAAGAGGGAGGACTTGTGGGTGCAACCTTAATGTAGGGTTTTTGGGGTGCAGGTTAGTGGAGGTACTGGGATGAGGGAGTACTTGTGGGTGCAGCCTTAATCTAGGTAGTTGGGGAACAATTTAGTCGAGGTAATGCGACAAGGGAGGATTTGTGGGTAATGGTGATTGCTGATAAGTAATCCTTGATCACTTCTTTCCCCTGGGTCTGGCGCAAAAGTTGTTCAACAGTGCTATGTTCATTTTGCCCTGGGGGCGTGCTGTGGGCGTGGCGGGCGCTACTCATCTTTCTTTGCTGTGCAGGTTTCTGCATGCATATAATTCCATGAAACGTCTTTGCACAGTGTTTTTGTACATGAGGCCCCATATATTTTAAGATCTGGTCGCTATCAATGGTACTATATTTATGTAAATGTTTACATCGCTACTGGCAAATAAATGGAATCCGTTAACAACAGAAAATAGTAATGTTAAAATATCCTAAACATTATATTCACACCCGTTCTGTGATGTGTCCCTTGTTATAACAAGGCTGCATATTTGTATGCTGTTACATGTCTGGCTGTTAATGAATCATTCTCTCTTCTAACAATTTTCTCGAAATTACAACACAGTCTGATTCTTTCTATAGCAATTAACAAAGCACAACGCTCACAATTGTACTTTTTAAAGAAAGCTTCACAATGAAATTCCTGCCATTAAGAAAGAACATCCTTGAACAAAAGAAAATACACAGAAATCATAGTTCTGAAAACTGAGAAACACAAATTCAAGTCTGACTGAAATCGATGATAAATTTGGTAAAGAAGAAGAAACAGTGGATCGGACAATACAGACATTACACATTCACTTCTCTGGTTTTGAGAAAAAAATCAGAAGGATGTGGAGTTACCTCTTTCCTAAACAAATAGATTCATTAACCTCTTTACTTAACATTCGATAAAACTCTGGAAATTCAGAAAGAGCACATTTAACTTGAATAAAATCCAGACCAATCACTGCATTACTACTACGGCATCAGCAAGTATAACAGATGTTGGGTCTCATTACGGCCCAGGCGGAAATCCATGGTGCTAATAGCACCATGGTCCATGCCGGTAACTTACTGACTCCGCCATGGAGAAAGGGGGAATTACCACCCCATTACAAGGTTAGCGAGGCAGTAATTCCCCCTTCCTCCATTGCCCTTCCCCATTCCCATTTTTGCCCCATAGGGCTCAATGGGACTAGGGAAGGCGCTAAGTACGGTACCGCAAATTGCGGTACCGTACTTAGCACCAAGGTCCCTTTGCGAGTCCCTACTTTAACGGCTGGTGTAGACCAGCCGTTAAGGTCGGGTCCCGCGAAGGGACCTCGTAATCAGGCACTAATGGGTTAACGGCGCTGCAGCCTTTTACGGCGCCGTTAACCCATTAGCGCCAGGGTCGTAATGAGGCCCATTGATCAGATACATTTTTTTAAACAATTTAAAATTAAAGCGTAATGCAATCACACAGAATGCAATGACATGTAGTAGTAGTACACCAGGGTCTGGGACTTCACATATGAGAGAGTCAACATAGAGATTTTAATTAGCATGTTGGGGCTCACGTGCCTGTGGGCTGGATGGAGCACCGAATGTCATTCATAAGAACAACTCCCGACTCTGGGCTAACACCTTTTTCCGCTTATTTTCACACATAGCCAAGAAGGGGCAGTGTCCAGAGTTGTGGTTAAACGCAACGTTTGTTCCAATATTTAAGAAAGGGAAAGGAATCTGCCTAATTGACTGCTCTTCTGCAATCGTTGCTTCATTGTTATTGAAGGACTTGGGCAGCTAAAACCCATAGATTTAACCCATTATAAACAGGATTTAGGAAAGGGATGGGCACGCTGCTGAGCGGTCTGAATTTCTCAACCTGTACATCAGATGTGGAGGGAATTTTGGTTGGTCTCAATACGTGGCAACGATACACTTATCTGCTGCATTTTCTATTGTTAATATAGCGTTACTTTGGGGAAAATGGACACAGTGGGGATAGATCCTGGACTTCTACACGTGATATAGTTGTTATATACTGGTAACACAGCCAGAGTTCATGTTAATCACTTGGGAGAGCTGTCGTGCAGTTTTCGCCTTGAGAAGGGAGTATGACAGGGGCGTGTCCTCACCCCAACTCTGTTTAATCTTTATTTTGAAGATTTGTGGGAGGCAGCACGTACTTGGAGTGGGTATTCTCCAAATTGACTAAATTTGAAGGTAAACTGTATTGCATACAACAACGATATAATTGTATTAGATTATATGCCGGCTGGGCTTCACAGGTTGCTAAGTGGTATAGACGCTTATGTTAAAATAAATTATTTTGTTATTAATCCAAGCAAATCATACATTATGTCAAAAAAAGGTAGCAGGCGCTCCTCTCCAGAAAGAACATGGCATGATAACCTGTTCTGAGATGAGAGTTTGCAGCACACGCTTTTTGCTCACTGTACCTTTCACAGATGGGAAATATCCATTTGCATATCAGTCTTTGTCCCGCCCACATGGGCAGTCCAGCACCGAAATGCTATGTCAATTCCCCTCTGAACAAGAGTACCAAAAGCAACCCCATACACGTGTTTCAGCCTTGTTGGGCCTCATCAGTGAGGTGAAACTTTGTCTCTCTGAGCACAGTGAGCAGGGAGTCCACGTCTGGTTTCCCCCAGGTAACTCAGGGTGACCAACCCCAAGTTCCTTTCAAATATTTCAAAAAAAGGTAGCAGGCGCTCCTCTCCAGAAAGAACATGGCATGATAACCTGTTCTGAGATGAGAGTTTGCAGCACACGCTTTTTGCTCACTGTACCTTTCACAGATGGGAAATATCCATTTGCATATCAGTCTTTGTCCCGCCCACATGGGCAGTCCAGCACCGAAATGCTATGGCAATTCCTCTCTGAACAAGAGTACCAAAAGCAACCCCATACACGTGTTTCAGCCTTGTTGGGCCTCATCAGTGAGGTGAAGCTTTGTCTCTCTGAGCACATTATGACCTATGAGAACCAGAGGAAAGATAGGTCGGTAGTGTGAAAACTGAACAATGTACAAATATCGAAAGTAGAGTCATTGTGTTACTTGGGGTTCATTTTTTGTCTCCAAAGGGCAGATGGTAAAACATAAATTGAAGATGGAGGATAAAACACGAGTATGCATGATGAAGATGGTCAAAACCAAGTTGTGTGCATTCTCCTTAAAATCTCTAACTGAATTTTACAATTTAAAAGTGTCAGCCATAGTGCTAAACGAGTCTGAATTAATGAAAATTGAGAATAGGAAGTATTTTGACAGTTTGGAGGGCCGAATCCTGAAACACACATAGGGATTACCTAAATTGGTGCCTATTACCATTATTAGGCTAGAATTGGGGTTGATGTCTTGATGGGCACAGTATGAGAAGAGAAGCATAGCTGTCTGGAACAACCTAATGAAGGCATACGAGTGAAGTTTGGGCTCATACCTAAAAGATCTTGTGTTAAGGGTCTCGAATCCATACCAATTTACAAAGAAGTACTATCAGTTTGTGATGATTGTGGATATTGAGGGTTCTGAGTCTGACCTTGTCATAAAGAATAAAATAAAGAGGTGCGATAAAATGGCAGATATACTAGACTTGGGGATACTGACTTTATATAAGGACAAAGAAATCTTCTAAACCCCTCCACTAGAACAAAGATTGTACGTAAGAAGATTCCCCTCTCAGCCATTCCGCGACCTGTATTTCAAGTTCCAAATAAATTGTCTACCGTCCTTGGGGGTTTTATGTCCCAAATTGGGCATCCCTAGAGACATGCAAAGGTATCGGGTGTGTGGCATGGCCCCACTTGAGTCGCTATTTCATCAAATAATCGAATGTCCAGAATTTGACAAGGAAATGACTCTGAGGTTGGGGCCATTCCTGCATTCAATGGAACGGGTCCTCACAGACTTGATCTGGGTGTGGTTAATGCAGACACAGCAACTGGCACTATTCTGCCTCTAGTTAAATTTCTGTAACTAATCTTTGTAAAAACAGATGAGGTAATGTTACTGGGTGCGGTTAATTTATGTGGTTATCTCATGTGTTTAACATTTTATGCAGCTGGTGGTGGAGGTTAACAAAGTTCTGTAATCTGTTAAAACAATTCCCAAGTGTGTAGTGTGTGGTGTGTTGACTATGCCATGTATTGCAGAGTGAGCTGTATTTCTACCAGGATGGAGTCTTGAAATATCCTTGCCTCTTTGGTACTTTTTTTTATTTACTCATATTTTCACTTGTATTATTTGTATTCTTAATTTTATTTTTTCATTTTATTTTATTTTTACTTTGTTTTAGCTAATCTAAAAATGCTTGCGGTATATGTCTTTTCTGAAAGATATATAGATTTTAATATTTGTGTAAGGTACAATTATGTACTAAAATGTAATAAAGAAACCAATAATCCAGGCCAAGCACTGCATTCCTACTACGATATTTCAGCAAGTAAAGCAGATATTGATAACAGCTAACAAGAAGCGCATGTTCCGTGGAAAGCACAGAAAATAGGCATATCATCAGATTTCTCTAAGGCGGTAACAGGCATCAGAAAAAAGGTTTTAGCAATGTGACCAGAACCTCTGTAATTCGGTCACGCACTATGGATTATTGGACCCTGCACGAATGTTGGTCATGAAAGATTATAAAAGGAGAGAAGGCAGCGATCCTGAATGGTTATTGTCCATTCTACGAGAAAAACAAAAAGAAGGGTTGACCATCACAATGAATTGCAGTTGAAACAAATGTCAAGACAACCATCAGTGAGGAGGACAATACAATCAGAAAGTGGTGCTGCACCTAAAGAAGGATGAACAGAATGACAATAGGAAACAATAAGATCTCTGCTTAAATACTCACACCAACATGCAAATCATGCCTCTGAAAAAGTTTCATTATTATATGTGTAATCATCATCTGCCTTAGGTTATCTTTAAGCACTATGCTAATAGGTTTTCCTATCACACTCATTTAGTTGGGGGGTAAAGTGTGGAAAGGACTGGAGAGTTACCCAACACAGGTATAATATGTGTTAGATTTGATACCACCCTTCATTCACTTTATTTACATACCCACATCACATCAGTCTGTTCTGAACAGTGTGAAGGCACTTGTACAAACAGGGAAGATGGGACAAGCATTTCAACTGCAATTAATGTGGCAATACGCACCCGTTCCAAGGGCTGGAACAGATGGTAAGAGCATGAGGGCCCAAGATAAAGGCCTGAGCAAAACAAGGGTTTTTAAGTTGGGCCCTGGGCCATTACCACTCATTCCAGCACTTGCAAGGGGTTCCTAACACCATTAGCAGCAGTCCCAGTTAGGTTGAAAGTAATTGAAAGTATTTTCGTTCCGTGAATGTGTCACCCCGCAGCGTTCTGCTCACGGAACAAAAAGAGTGTTAAAAAATGGCCACCATGGAAAGGGAAGGCGCGGCTCCATACAGAGCTTGTCTTCCCTTTCCATGGCGGCCTCATGCATCAGTAAAGGAAGCAACGGTGGCAGCGGCTGCGAGTTACGCTGCTACTACAATGAGGGAAGTGGGAAATGTAGGTGATTTAAAAAGAGGTCTGGGTGTCGGGGTGAGATGGGGGCCAACATTAGGAAGATTTAGGCCACGTTTCAAGACTCCTGATTGTCTGGCTCACCCACAAAGGGTGCTACTGGCTAATTCATCACATTTTATGGTGTCCAGATTCTACTATCTGTTGCTGTAATTGGAAAACTACATAGATTCACCTTTGGGAAATGCATGGTTGCTCATGAGTGAAATAGTTTATTGCTGTGAAGAGCTTAACATATAACTGTATGGGATGGAGGAGAAAAAACATATGCACCTAAAATATAAAGGACATAGGAACATAAAGTACAGTATGGTTTCTCTTTCATGAATATAGTAAAAACAACCATAAATACAAATGGGATAATACCCAACATAATACTAATGTGGTGTTAAGCACCCATTCCGAGGGCTGGAACAGGTGGCAACGGCCTGGTGGCCAAAGTTAAAGGCCCAAGCAAAGCAAGAGCTTTTAACGGGGGCCCAGGCCGTTACCGGGCCCAGGCCGTTACCATTCATTCCAGGCCCTGTAACAGGTGCTTAATGCCATTGCCACCCATCCCATGGGCTAGGAAGGGGCAAATTGAAAGAATGTTGTGCCCGGGATATGTACGCCTCGCAAGCATCTCATTGATGAAAAGAAAAGACTGTTCCAAGGTGGCCACTATGGAATTGGAAGAAAGGGCTCCATGCAGAGTCCCTCTTACCTTTCCATGGAGACCATCTGGGGCAGTGCACTAGGTGTGGCAGCAGATGCGCCGGTGTCACTCCGTGCCACTGCAAAGAGGTGAGTGGGGAGGAGGGAATCATAAAATAGAAAAAAGGGAATGGAGGGGGGGGCGAAGATGGCGGCCGGTAGAACCAGCCATCAGGCAGCTTGGAACATGGGCTGAGAGCGCCAATTTCAGCCTGCGTTCCTTGCCACCTGATAGGGTGACTCCCCCAAGCAGGGTGCTAAAATAAAGGAGGGGAGCATAAAAAGTCCAAATAATCTGCATACGTAAAGATAATTTTACATAGAAATGATAGTTACTGGAAACTACAAATTGTTGTTGCTCATTAAAAATACATTCTTGCTCCCTGTGATTGAAAGCAGGTGGGCAGAGGCAGCCCCAGGCAGTAAATAAGCAACCTGTAAGGACCTATGGTTCTGTAAGGACCCTGGAGGAAAACCTTGTTATCTTGCCGGACCGCTATACACTTTTAAAATCCAAATTGTGACTTGAATAGCTGGTGCGAAATTGCAGCTGCAAGGGCAATCCCAGGCAGTAATGATGATGCCCGTGAGAACCCTCTTGTGTTGCTGGATTCACAATATGCTTTAAAACCCAACATGCAATGCGATGCACCACTGAAAATGAACAGCGTTAAGGACAGCCCCAGGCAGTCTCTGGCAAGGCACCATATAGACCTGAAGTAAATCTTCCTGTACTCTCCTCATCAAATTTGTATTTTTATGCTTACATGCAGGACTCCTTGAACTAGAGGACTTTCGCATTAAGGCTTTCCCCATGGTCAAGTAATGTGGTAAGACTCTCATATGCCACCATTCCTGCTTTTCATTTTTGATAATGTAAATGCTAATTTTAAACAACCTATGAACCTTGAGCATTTTGTTATTTTGGAATTCATATTTTTAACCTAAGGTGATTGTATTATTCCTATGGATCACCAAATTGGTTTGCCTCTATCTTTCTCTCTAATTGAATTGTGGCGAGCATGGAGGGAAACCGTAAGCCTCTGACCTAGCCTTCCTCAGAGGAGGTGGCCAAGAATTCCCTCATGATAATGGCTCCCATTGAAAATAGAGATTGGAAATCTATTAAAGGCTCTTAGTAATGAAGACACTCCGACAGGCATGGAAAGTGCAGAGTCTAAGTTAATTACAGATGCAATGCCCCTTTCAGTTGTTCCACTGATAACAACTGGTGCCACAAAGATAGATAATAAGGAGGTAAAGAAGACCATGGCAACAAGTGAACGAAGGGCAACATTCGTCAAACAATCTCAGCTTTGATTGCCACTCTGTGACTATTGCAACGTAGGACCAAAAATTGAATCCAATCAATTCTATAATGCCTAATTAGGTTAGCCTAGTTTAGTTGGCCCAGTGGTCTGTTACACAGACAATGAATATAATCAAGGCATTGATATCTGCCCTAGTTCACTAACTCTGCCCTCTGCACCAGTATCTTACAATGCTACAAATAAGATACTACATAAGAACCGTGAGACCATATCACCACCTGGAACTGCTGAGATCCCATCTACCCCAAATCAGGTTGGTGGTAGAGCATTGGTCATCCCCACATGCATCACAAGTCTACAGCCCATGTTGGGTTACTTCATTCCGTCCCACATGATACAATCTCTTGGAAACTAATAGGGAAGCTACCAACTCCAAGGACGGAGCTGCAGTAATAGCTGACTTTGTCACTCTACAGAATAGATATCAGCCGTAAGCTGTGGAACAGGTTATTCAAGATGGTTCTGTGAAAGTATCACTATCGTTCCCTTTCAAGGGTTGCCATTACCAGTATCTGATCCACCAGCTGGTTCTGTTAGATCCATCTGTTGCCCTAAGAATTCATAACCACGAGTGAACAGAAGTCAGGAAAATAACACATTCTTTACAAATTGCCAGGAGTCCATAACCAAGTTGCCATAATAGAACCACTGGTGGCTCAAAATCTAGCAGATTTGGAAGCAATACGTTGCAAACTCGTGCTGTTTACCAGTGAGTTTGATACAATACGGAATGATATATCATCATAATGGAAACAAATAATGGGACTGTTCAATTTAATGTATCTTTCATCACAAGTCTATCGGAGTGGGATGCAGAAAGTGAGATCAAGAAAGGAGGGAACACCAATCAGAGAGCGGTCAGATAACAGTGGATTACATACTGCAATGGCCCCATATAAATGGAATTGCCATGTTTCCTTCATCACACAGAACAGTACCCGACAAATAGAGACAAGATACAGTCAGCAGACATTACTATATGAAGTTATGAATATGACATATTTCCTGACGACAAATACGGCCAAATGAATATGCAAGAGGGGCATATTAAGCAAAATCACATCAACTGTATATTAACAACTGACAGAAAGAAACCTGGGTCTCCCTGATTAATATAGGTATATTTTGGATGTTGTTCGTTAGAGGTTGTAAATCATTAATCAGATGGGATATAGTAGATGTGGTAAGCCACCACAGCCTTATGGTACCATAATTGGATACTATGGGCTTACACTGCTGAATCAAACATTTAATGAAGGTCTGCTCAGTCTAAATGCTGGATCTATTCCATCTAATGTTTCTATGATCCAACTTAAACCATGTCTATCCTTTATGACCAAAAACATGTCCTAGCTCAATGATACGTGTCCCATTAAACATAATTCCAATTTATCACAGGGTATTGATCAACACATTTATTGATACTATTAATACCGGATTTTCACTTAAGTTCCACTCAAATGCTACTAGCAAACCTTGATACAGGCACTGTCCTCCGTCAGTTTTAGTGGAACCTGATGCACCACAGCCCAAAGTGAATTTAAAACCAGAAATAACAACTCTAGTTTCAGTGACCGTGTGGTAATTCTGGACTCATGGAATATTGCAGGCTTATCAAATTGAAAAAATGAAGATCTTGACAGGCAGACGTTCCTCAGTAACTCCTGGATCATTTGTTTTCAAGGAGCTGGTTGTTTAACAATATTTATAAACACGGTTATCTGAGTTGTCAAACACCAGTCAAGTAGTGACCACACAGTACACCAAATGGCAGTCTTCTAACATGGCTGTCTCATGACTTTCATGTTCATTTACTTGTATTAGGATGATAACCATGATATTCAGATCACCCATTTGATCCTGGATTCTATTACTACTTTGTTTATTATAAACATATACATTAGATTGAAAGAAAACAATGGATACCTTTAATTTCAATGGCAATATCATTTTTAACTTGTAGGCGACTTCAAATACCAGATGGAGTTGGTTGAAAAATATACATTTTTAGATGTTGACACTGATAGGATCTGGAATATTCCAAAGGTGTTGTGCAAGATAACTACTCAGATTGGCAAGCATATAGACTGGTTCAATCAGTACTAAGTAGAAGACATTGACTATGCAGTGGTTGATTCATTGAGGATATGCCAGCAAAACCAACATTTTGAACTTTAACATAAACAATTAGGATTGATTACATAATTTTCAATATGGAAACCTGGCATTTACTAAGGAATTTTACGGTTATCCCTAGATAAGAAAGCCACCATGATCCTCTAAAAGTTACACTAGAACCCAGTAAGAAAACACATACCTTGGGCAATGCAGCGAACAACTGGATTGTAACATCAAACAAGAGAGTACAATGGTCAAACATCATTGCTACCAACAAAATACCTGATATTTATACAACTTAAATTCCCTTAATAAAACGATTTCCAAGATTTCACTCTGTCAAATTGACAGGCACAATTTGGGGAATTATTATAGAAATGTTTAAACCCTACAGTACTATTACAATCAGTGCACTATGATAAGGAAAATTCAAGTAATACCGGTTAGTTTGACCGTAGGTTTAGAAAAACCGAATGCATTTAAAAGAGAGGCTGACAGAGACACTGTGAAAATTGGAAAAATAATGAAAGATTATAAAAACCTTGTATCACAAAAGAAAAAAGCACCAGATTACCGATAGATGGGAAATCATGGACATTGCTTGTACCAACGTTGATTCAAGGATGTTTTGGAGCTTAGTGTCCAATGGCATTATTGGGGAGGGAGATGACATTTAAATCCACATTACTAGAGACACTTGGGAAAATCATATTGATAAGGTGTACAACAAACCATGCATTGCACCAAATAAAACATCAAAGGAGTACTATAAGCTGAAGTATCACAACCCTACTACAGATCACTAGAAGTGAAGTAGAAAGAGCTTTATTATCTTAACAATCCAACAAAGCCCCATGCCTGGATAAAATCCCAGTTGACGTTTTACAGGTAGAGCCCACTATTTGGATTCCATTCGTACATATTTTTTTTAATGACATTCAAAATAATTAACCTTTCCCGAGGTTTGGAACGGCACAGGGATTACTACAATCTATAAGAAAGGTGATCACAATGACACTGTTACTTATCATCCTATTTTTCACATTGACAGTACTACAGGAAGGTTGTACTTCATTGACTCACAGATTGGGCAACATATAGCCAACCCCACTCCAAACTACAGGCAGGGTTTAAGTCTGGTATGAGCACAATAGAGCAGGTTTTTCTGATTATTTTTACTTTAACTAAAATGTGTTCTTTTACATGGACAATCCGTATACCTGGTCATTGTAGATCTGCAGAAAGTGTTTGGGGTGAATTATAGAAGTCTTTGAATGCCCTAGGTATTCCACCCAAACCTCTGTCAGCTATCACACATCTGTACCGTGATAAGTACCAGGGTGAGATATAGCATTGATGATGAATTCACTGCAGCATTCCTGGTCACAAGACGAGTTAGACAGAGCTGTGTCTTGGCCCCCCTCTTCTTCTCTTTATATATAAACACATTAGCAAAATGTAGGAGCACCTTTGAGATGGATGTCCTTTGTTCGGGCAGTGCTGCAACTAGTATTTTACTGTTTGAAGACGGTGCAGTCCTGATCAGCAAGACTCTAAACTTCAGTGTTATTAGTGCATTTTGACTATCACTGCACAAATATAGGTCTAGAAATGAACTTCACCAAACCAAGTACTTAATCTAATCTAGTCTAAAAATAAGCAAAGCATATTAATATTCAGCTGAAAGACTCAAACATTGAAAGGGTATACTTTATGACTATCTTGTGATGATAATTGATGAAAAGGGCTCCTCGGCAAACCAAATTACAAAGAGTGAACTGAGACTGGCAAAATATGTCAGAGCTTTAAACATCTTTACCAAATGTTATGGAGGGAAAGCTATCACCTTAAGTCTAGAAGCCTGCAGAGCAAAAGCGCTAGCTATTGCCTTGTATGGAGCAGACATTTGGGGACATAATAATCTGAAGAATTTCAGAAAGAAGACAACTAAACATACTTAAAAACATTCCTCAATCTCCCTATGAGTGCACCTGGCCTTCCGTTGATGCTAGGACTTAGGATACATGACATTCTATATAAAGCTGGTCCAAGGCCATTACTGTTCTGGATCAAACTATGAACATGTGATGCTCTGAGGCCTTATAGAGTAGCCGGTGGTGATATTCTATTGCAAAAAGGATCCCATTATCGTCCCTGCTTCATATATAGCTGAAAAACAGCAAGAGGCCTGGTCTTAGAACATATATGGGATGATGTATCTATCAGATTCGTAATTTTCCTAGCAAAGGGACCACAAAAAAGGCATATGAAGAATGGTACTTTTCATGTACACTATCAACAGCCCCGACTACTGGCATAATAAGTAGCAACATTGATAGGAAATCAACCTTGGCCCAAGACCCCTATCTTTGACTAATACAGGATAACAAGACAATTGCTGTTCTTGAAATTCTGCGTAGGCATACTACTGCGTGGATGATTTGTATGTAGATGGAAACATTTCGAAAACAAGGAATGCAAATTTTGACATGGACAGAAGGAACGTGCTCCGTATTTTATTGTCTTTTACACGGGATTCTCTCCACTGAGAATCACATTTCTTATGCCCATTTTAAGGAATATAATATTAGGCCTGCAAGGCAATCGCTGCCTCTCTGTCTTTTTTCTGAAACAGAGCTGATTCTGTGGGGTACCGTAGAGTACATTGGGAAAGCGTGGTCCTTGAGGAGCAGTAAAATGCAGCAAGCATTGCTGGGGGGGGCGCTATCAAGGCACAATGAGTCTTTGTTTACTAAATACTTGTTATTACAACCATGATATATGGTATTGCATATGCTCTGCATTGATATATATTTACAGTTCTTGCACTTTGAGGAGATGTATAATTAAGGTTTTATGTGTGATTATAGGGTACTTTCTATGCCAAAATTAATCGATATTGATGATGATGATGAAAGCAGACTTAATGTACATTGTAGATGTACTACATATAGAGAACTAGAAACACATACATCACTTGGAGAATGCATTCTATCCGTTGAGTTCTGTAAAATAGGAGGCTATGTAATTGAAATGTTATTAAGAAAATCCCTTAAAAAAGTGAACTCATGCAATAAAGTTCATGTGGCGCTTGATAGAGCATTAATAATGGTCATACATATCCCATTCCTAGTGCCTCATAGATGCTATAACTATAGATCCAGTTACCTAACAAACATAGACAAAAACAAATTGGTTAAAAGCCTAGCAAGCATGTTATGTAGAGTCATTCATATATTAGTACATACAACTCAAGTGGGATCACACCTGAGAGATCCCACAGAGACGACATGAGGATACTATTGGACACTTCTTTACAGGAAAGGGTTAATGGGAAGCCATGGTGACTTTGTTACTACCAGATGTTAAAAAACATTCAACAGAATCGATTGGGGGGGGTGCTCAATTCTAAATCATGCAAATATTCAGACTAAGAGAAGGGATTTTACAGACAATAAGATTGCTATATCAGACCCCCTACACTTAACTTAATGCTGAAGCCTGTTTATCATACTAGGTTGACATCTCTAGAGCGACTAGGAAGGGATACTAACTTCCCCTCTACTCTCTCAACTAGCACTGGAATCATTATTGAAAGCTTTAAGGCAAGATACACATATTTGTGGTTTTATTCTACCTACTGGACAACTGAAATTGGTATTATATGCCGATGACACCCATACAAATCCTGCAGCATCGTTTTGTGAACCTATGTCAGTAGTAGAATATGTGCTTGGGTTTTGGGGGTGTAAAATCAACTCTGCAAATGGCAAGCACGTCCTCTAAACACATGTTCACACAAAAACAGACCTAGGAAATGTTCAGTTTAGTTAAGTTCCAACAACAAATGAATACCCCCAAATCTCTTTAAATAAAGGATTACAGAACATGACATAAGACATAATAGATTGTACATGGTCAAAATACAAGTGGACGTGCTAAGGTGAGTAGCACTATGATTCACCTTGTCTGTTTGAGTGCAGGCACATAGGGCCTGATTCATGGACGTGTTTTATAATGGCACAATCCCATAGGAAAATGTTCTGTGAATCAGGCTAAGATTCATGACACCTACATGTCCTTGTCTGTATGTGTCCTCTGTTTTTCGCATTGTCATAATTATAGAGAAAAACAAAATTAAGTTGTTTCTATGCGGGAATTACAAACAGCAGTGGTTGCAGATTAAGGAATGCTATGCTCCTCCCAATGAAAGAGATTGCAGCTTCCTAATGTCTAATTATATTGCCTATTGCCTTCCAGCCATCACCTCTTTGATTTTTTTTTTAATTATATTGCCTAACACAACAAAGATCTCAACTAGCACAGCTAATTGTTGAAGAGGGATCACTCTTGATATGGGTTTACTTTGAACAACCAATTAGCTAGACTACTGCTTGCCCATGCTATACAGTAGCATAACCCCTGCTGACCATGAGCCTATTTTACAGATAGACATATGTCAAGAAAAAAATGCATTCTTTTTTTGAAGATGGATAATCATGAGCACTGACGGGCACCAATCTTCGGTAATAGAGTGTTACAAATTGGTAGTAAAGAAGTCCATAGGAAATAGTGAGATAATAGAGAAATACAAGTACTGTAGGATATCCTTTTGGAACATGAACACAGGGAAACCTTTGAAAACATATAGGAAGTGACTTTAGTTCACTCCACTGCTGCTTGAAAACTGCTCAAAAACGTAAACGTATAAGTAAATGTTCATTTATAAGGGCATTTCAAAACATGGAATCTATGTTGACTCTATATGAAAGGCATATTTCATTTTCATCAACGTTTTATATGAAGATAGAATGGATTTCAGCAGTTAAGCAACATGTTCAAATCAAACTGTAGATGGAGCCAAGTATCCTGAAGAGCAGAGACCAGCTGAAGAATGTTGGCACCCTGAATGCACTGTGTCCTGGTAGTGCCCTGCTTTGTGCTTAATCTTAGAAGACCTGCAAAGGTGCTTTGAACCTTTGGAGTAGTGGAACTAATCACTCTCGATGCGTCCTGGCCCATTCAGTGGACTGTCCATGTCAAAACCTGGTTGCCGTACAGGAGTGTTGTTGTGTTGAATTTTGACTTGAAACTTTGAGGAATTCTAACTTGCACTGCAAAGCACCCTTCCACCAAAGTTGTCATCTCAGCTGCTACAGGCCACGAGACAGAAGACTGCATCAGATCATGAAAGTTGGGTGCCCCTGCATCACTGTGCGTCAGTGACGGTCTCCGAAGATGGTTTTCCTGCATTCCTTCTTGTGCCCTGAAAAAAGCTGCATTGGTGTTTCGTTTGTTCTTCACCCGAATTTGAGAGTTACAGCTCCTGTTGCAAGCCGGACCTGCATCTGCACCCGCAGTGCATGTACACTTTTGAAGCCGAACTAAGGGTGGGAAATCGAACCTCGGATGACCCCTTATAGACCTGCCAAGTTTGGACCAAAACTAAGCTAAGGGCGGTGAGTACTGAAGTCACTTATTGGTGGCCCCTTGTTTAGCCCTACGCTTTAAAGCATAGGGCATCCCTTGTGGTCCTCTCTTTGGATTCGGCCGCCTCTGCTTACTAAAGTCCTCCCAAAATTGGGAATAGCTTTGTCATTGCAGCAGATCCCCTTGTGACTCTGGGAACCTGTTTTCACCTTTCAGAATTCTGTCCCTCAATTTACCAGCTCCCAAAAAATTAACTTTGTGTCTGTTACGCACGACCGTGTGCTGTTACACGTTCATCGAACGTTGAGCACAAGGCTCCATTCATCGTAGGGTTGGACTTAAAAACCTAGGGTTTCTCTTCTGAATTTTTTCTGTGCTCTAAAAGTGATTCACCCTTTTCCCTTACAGATATTGGTGGAGTAATTAACTTCACATTTATTCCAGTGATTGTATATATTTTACATAGTGTTGTAAGTATCATGCTAGAGGCAGTGATGAGAGTTTTTGCTGGGGGGAGTTTGAAGAGAGGGGGAGGACAGTCGGGATTTGGAGAGCTGGGTGAAGGACCTATTTTCCTGGTTGGAGCATTTCTGCTGAAAAAGCTGAGCGTTCCAGGCAATAACCCCGGTTTGAGAACGAAAGACGCTTGTTTTCACCGGGGTTAATCTTCAAGGGAGCCACATTCAGAAAGAGAACAGCTGAAGAAAACTCAGGCTGAACAGATAAGGTAATTACAGAAGTGTGGGGGCTGAGTGTGTACGAGAATATTCAGTCAGTGTAGGAAAGGAGATTCCTGTGCTTTAATCACATGTTAATGTTGCAAATTGAGTTCTCGTCTCCGCCACTCTCTTTTCAGTGTATCACAGACAATGCTGTTACTGTGCTATTTTATTTATTTCTGTAAAGAGTGAGATCGTGTTTAAATGCAACTTTTATAATACACAAAAATATTTGAAAGCAGACGGGTGGTGTGTTTTATATTTACCAAAGCAGTGCTGATGATGTGGGGAGATGTTTAGACAGTGCAATTGTCATTTTCAAGGTAGCTAAACATCAAATTTGGTTGCAGCCGTGTGCACAATGTAATTTAGTATGAGCAGTTATAACTAACTGTGTGTGTTGTAGTTTGTCGGAGGTCTATGAGTCGACAAAAAGGGAGGCCCGGGACATAGTTCACTACCGTATATAAGATAGTGAAAATACCACATGATAGCTCGCTGCCGTAGATAAGACAGAGAGAAATTGCCCATGGTGGCACACTAAAAATGAAAATGTGGTGTTGCAGAAATGCAAGCCTGAGGTCTCTCTAGTGATTACACGAAAAATCTAAGCAAAAATAAGGGATTCTGGATATTGGGGCCACAAATAAAACAAGGGAATTATGCTCACCAAAATACCACCAACCACGCATACCAACTACGCATACCAAATATGCATGTCTGGGTGCAGAAATAATGCATGTCCACTGTATTATTGTTGTACATGGCCCAATCTGAATACAAGGAGTGATTGTTGCTAAGTTATTTTTCGGCGGTAAGAAAATACTGTCAGGCCCCAAATCTCCACAAAATACCCTACCGTGTGTTGCTTGTGTGGGATTTTTTAATGCTTTTCTTTATTCATGTGTGTTAATTCTTGGGTCTAATAAATAGTATATGTTGTAATACTTCTGTATAATGGTAATTATTGATATTTCACTGTTTGTGGTAATTGAAGACCTGTAATGACCCTCACTCCTCCTGAGACCTACTCTTGACTGCTCTCCAAACTATCGTGAATTGGTCTGGCTATCTTCCCAGAAGTGTCTCCTGTTTCACTAACAAAGGTGGCCTCCTAAACCTCTGTCCATCAGGCCGTTGTGTCTTGGTTGTATGATCCTGTTAGTGGTAGAAGTACTTGGGTATCGTCAGCATAGTTGGTATATGCAATCCCAAGTGCATCAAGCTTATCAAAAAGGGGCTTTGTAAAGAGATTGTATAGAGTTGGTGCGGTAAATGATTCTTGTGGGACTCCACAGTGAATGATAGTAGGATCAGCATTTGCTATGTTTTAGAATACATTCATTGCTCTACCTTCTAAGAAGGAGGTTAAACAAGAAGCTGCATGAGTGGAGAAATGTGCTGCTTGCATAAGGTGGTTGGTGAGGGTTTTATGATCTACAAGATTGAAGGCCGCTGAGAGGTCTCAAAGGAGGAGGAGCGCAGAAGATTTGAGTGATTTGTTTTTTAAATCTAATAAGGCAGTTTTGGTACTGTGCCCTTTGCGGAACCCGGACTGTCTTTTTCCTAAAATGGAGTTTGTTTCCAAGTATAGTTGGATCTGGCTATGAGTCGCCTTGTCCAAAATTTTGAGAAGAAACGGGACAGTGGTTATGGGCCAGTAGTTGGTAGGCTGGGCAGGATCTAGCATAGGGTTTTTCAGGAGGGGGCACACCCATGCCTCTTTGAGGCTGTCCCGGACAATGCCTGATTTAAATGAGGAGTTGATAAAAGCCGTTAGGAGAGGCCCAAGGGTCTCAGAACAATCCTTAATAATCTTGGGGGGGCATATATCACCTTTGCATATCAATGGTTTGAGGTGTTTGAGCTGGTCTATAACTTCAGATTCTGAGATGTCCTTAAAGGAGAATTTAGGGAAATCTGGTACTTTGTGATTGGGCAGGAACTGAGGGGGCCGGTTCTGTCTAAGCATAGGTTTCATAGGAGCCATACCTTCGAAGTATCATTAATAAATCTCTCATATAATCTTAATTGCATCATTTGTGTAGCTTGACATTGCATAAAAAAGATGTTTCAATGTTTCCATTGAAGGTTGTGCCACACATTCTTCTTGACCACTCAGCAGCCTTCAACACCATTGACCACCACACTCTCACAAACAGAGTCCACTCTCTCAGCATCAGGGATGCAGCTCTGACATGGATCTCCTCCTTCCTCTCCAACAGATCACAAATTATACACATTCCTCCCTTCTCCTCGACTCCCCACCAT